>NW_027202937.1:31940000-33140000 GCF_024711535.1 Dipodomys merriami
TGCCTGTCATGGGTAGCTCAGTGACAGATTGGGTTGAACCTAGCTCTTCAATGAGGGATTCTTCTTCTTTTTACTTTTTTCTTTTCTTTTCTTTTTTTGGTCAGTCATGGGGCTTGAACTCTGGGCCTGGGAGCTGTCCCTCAGCTCTTCAACTCAAGGCGAGTGCTCTACTGCTTGAGCCACAGCGCCACTTCTGGTTTTCTAGTGGTTTACTGGAGATAAGAGTCTCACGGAGTTTCCTGCCCAGTCTGGTTTTGAACTGTGATCCTCAGATCTCAGCCTCCTGAGTAGCTAGGATTACAGGCTTGAGCCACCTGCGCCCAGCTCTTCCTCTTTTTTTTTTTTAAATGCCAATCCTGAGAGCCTTTTTGCTCTCTACCACTTACATCACAGCCCAATTCCAACTTCTTTGGTAGTTATTAATAAAGGTCTCATGGACATTTCTGTTTGTGCTGGCTTCAAACTCAGATCTGCCTCCTGAGTAGCTAGGATTATAGATGTGAGCCACAGGAGCCCAGTTCAATGATCAATTTTTTGCCCCTCTTGAATTTTGTACTATGCAAGCAATATTTGTTCAAAAAGCAAAGCTAAAGGGGGGAACCAATGCAACAGCAATATACACAGATAATATGTTAGAAATGATCTGTACAAATTGGAAGTGGGGAGGAGGGAAAGTAGGAGAAAAATGAGGGAAGGGGTAACAAATTTGATGAGAAATGTACTTATTAATTTACTTATGTCATGGTAACCCCTCTGTACATTACCTTGACAATAAAAAAAAAAAAGCAAAGCTAGGACTGGAAACATAGCTCAACAGTAGAGTACTTGCCTAGCAAATACAAGATGTGGAGTAATAAATAAAATTATTAAACAATATTAGCACATGAGAATTATACCCCAAAATCAATATTCAATTGATTAGAAATGAGACTTTTCCAATTCTCTTTGACTTGGAAGACAGACTGGATTCCATGTGTGAGGCGGGCCTGGATATTGCTATGTCCGGAGAGAAGGGCAGTCAGCCACAGCACTTTACCAAAACTAGCCGGTTCAGTGCCATGGACACCAGCTGGGAGGAGGAATCTTGACCAACTGATCAACTTTTGCCTGGTGGTGGCCACGAGCCATAAGTGTCCCTTCCAAGAAGACATGGCTGGAGCATGACATCACCTTTCCTCACTATTGTCCTACTGACCTCCTCTTCTTAAAGCAAAGGTGCTTTGGGACTAAGAAGAGGATCCTCCCTCACAACCTTCATGCACTGTGGTCTATCCTATTTCATCTCCTTCTGGGCACATAGCAAAAAACTAAAAAAGTACTGTATGTCCCTTCATGAAAAACATCTCCTGGGATGGGTGGTTGATATATTCACATGGCCCACATTTCAGTTAAGCCTTGGATTTCCAGTGAAGACATTTCTATTTCTTTTGCTCATTTCATGGGTTTCCAATAAATTATTGGCTGCTTATGTCAAGTTTTCACTTGCCAACCAAAAAAAAAAAATGAGGAAAGTGCAATATAGTCACTTTTTTATACTAACTTACTGAATTTTGAGGTGTGACACCAAATAGCACTGATACCAATGGTATTTCCAGTACTATTAATTTAATGAATCCCTTCTTTACAATTCCTATATTGTTGGAATCATATGAATCATGACTTGACTTTTCCTGCTTACAGGGAGTCATGACTTATTTAGGGGACAGTTTTTTCTTTTGTAAATTAATAGAAAGGGAACCATTAGGATATTTGAGCATCCACTCAAGATGGTTTCATTTGCCTGTGCCACAGAAGAGGGATTTGTTCCCTATCTTACTATCTATGAGACCAAAATCATCCCCTGGACTGTGGCTATCGTCATTCTTTGCTACCCCGTGCCCAAAACAGACAGAACAACAATCAATACATTTTAATACGTGATCAGACAGGTCTTACATTCATAAGTGAGTGGACCGTTGGGAGGTGGTGGAAATTGGAAGATAGGGCCTTACTGGAAGAAGTGGGCCTCTGGGGTATGTCTTTGAAGAATACATTTGGTTCCAAGTCTCTCGGCCTGAATCACTGTCTTAGCTGGTATGAGATGAACCAGCTTGCCCATCCCATGCCACCATCATGAGGCTCTGTTTCACCACGTGCACCCAGAAACAACAGAGCCAAAGGACCAAAATAAATACCTTCTCTTTTAGGTGATATGTTAGATATTTTGTCTCAGTTAATCTAAAGTATCTTAATATACCATTCACACTTTTTAATCAGAGGCAACATTTACTGAGAGTAAACCTCTCTCTTGTGAGATTATTTCTGGAGTATATATAGAAAATGAGCTTCAAAACATTAATATTGGCCACAAATGTAATAGACTCACATGCCTTAAAAGCATGTGCTTGTGTTTGTTTAGAATTTGCATAAAATGTTGCATGGGCCAGGCATAATGGCACACACCTGCAATCCCAGTACTTGAGGATCACAAGTTTGGAGTCAGTCTGAAATACATTGTGAATCCTTGTCTCAAAAACACAAGATCTGATGAAGTAGCTCAGTGATAGAGTACTTTGCTTAGCCCTTGCAAGACATTTGTGGCTAGGTTCCACCCATAGCACTGGAAAAATGATAAAACATACATGTGTGTATATATGTTATTATTTCTTTGTTGCTTTGTATGTCCCTCCCCCACAGTATAACCCCTGCTTTCACTGTATTTGATGTCGGTATAATTTATGGAGGGGAAGGGGAAAAACAAGTCGTTTAAATAAGGATACAAGTGGACCCGTTGCAACAATGAGAAGTACAAGTTGTCATGTCAAAAAAGAACTTTACAACTTTGGTGGGGGGGGGAGGATTGAGTGGGGGGACAGGGGAGGTTGGGAAGGGATGGGAAGGGGAAACAAAGGAGGAGGCTACAATGCTTGATAAGAAATGTACTCACTACCTTGCCCATGTAATTGTAACCCTTCTGTACAGTATTTTCACAATAAAAAAAAAAAACAAAAAAAAAAACAAAAAAACACTAGAAGCTAGTCAATGTTGAGGTCGGGGTCAGATGGGTAAAGGAATGGTAGTGAAACGTTCTGCTAAAAACCTTCAATATTGGGGCATGCGAATATATTAGCCACCTATCCCCAGGAGCCTTGTGCCTGTCAGAAAATGTTTTTCATGAAGGGTCACACACTACTTTTTTAGTTTTTCACTATATGCCCAGCAAGAGATGAAACAAGATAGACTACAGTGCATAGATTAAGTGTGCATAACCTTGTTTTCTCATTTCTGTAACTGATGCTTTCCTATTTCATGCCCATAGTGGCCTGGACTGCCCCTCCAAGAGTCAGCCAATTCTTATACATAGTAAGAGACTTATTTGCTAGCTCAGATTTTTCACACAAGCCAACATATCTAGGGCCCACACCCCTAGAAATCTCCCTTATTGGTGCCTATACTTTGGGTGACTATCCATCTTCCCTAGTCAGCCCAGAGTCCAGTACCAGGCACTAGGGGTAGCCCTGTTCCCTAGAGATCATGAAAGCTGTTGATCAATATGGGGTTGGGGAAAAGGACACAGAAGCAGGCTCTGCTGGCTGTTGGGTACTAGTGGGAAGGGTTGAGCTAGCAAGAATGAATGAGATGAGTGTGGCCAAAGACTGTTTGCAGGTATGAAAATAGAAGAATGAAGCCTGTTGAAATTGTTGTGGGAAGGGGGAGGGGAGAGTGATAGAGTGGGATTCATTAGATTATATACATGTATGGAAATGTCACAATGACCCCTCTCCCTTGTGGAACTATTATATGCTAATAGTAAGTGCTTGGGATGTAACAGATGCCCACCTAAATGAAAGCCAAAAATGTGTTGTATCCTCTTAACTCAGGAACAAGACAAGGATGCCCCTCTCTCCACTTCTCTTCAATCTAGTATTAGAATGCCTAGCTACAGCAATAAGACAAGATGCAGACAAAAGGGGATCCAAATAGGGAAAGAAGAAATAAAACTCTCCCTCTTTGCAGATGACATGATCTTGTATTTAAAGAATCCCATAGACTCCACTCCCAAATTACTCAAGCTGATTCAAAACTTTGGCAAAGTAGCAGGTTATAAAATTAACCCCCCAAAATCAATGGCTTTTCTGTATGCCAACAATGAGAAAAGTGTGGCTGAAATTAGGAAAGCAACTCCATTTGTAATAGCCCCACAAAAAATAAAATACCTAGGAATTAACTTAACTAAAGAAGTGAAGGACCTCTATGATGAAAACTTTAAAATCTTAAAAAAGGAAATCAACACAGAACTTAAAAAATGGCAAAACCTCCCATGCTCCTGGATTGGAAAGATTAACATCGTGAAAATGGCAATACTTCCCAAGGCTATCTACAAATTCAACGCAATACCTATCAAAATTCCAACCTCATTCTTCAAGGAAATAGAAGAGGCAATCCAAAAATTCATATGGAACAATAAAAGACCCCGAATAGCAAAAACGCTCCTCAATGGAAAGAACACTGCTGGAGGAATATCAATACCAAACTTCAAACTCTACTATAAAGCCATAGTAATCAAAACAGCTTGGTATTGGCATAAGAACAGACCTCAGGACCAATGGAATAGAATTGAAAACCCAGAAATGAACCTACAGACCTATAGCCATCTAATCTTCGATAAGGGAGCTAAAACAATAGAATGGAAGAAAGAGAACCTCTTCAGTAAATGGTGCTGGCAAAATTGGTTAACTACATGTAGAAAACTTAAGCTAGATCCTTATATATCACCCTGCACCAGAATCAACTCCAAATGGAACAAAGACCTTGAAGTCAAAGCAGACACTCTGAAAACATTACAGGATGGAATAGGAGAAACCCTAGGTCTCCTTGGCTCAGGCCGAAATTTTCTGAATAGAGACCCGGAAACACAACAAATCAAAGAAAGGTTGGACAAATGGGATTGCATAAAGTTGCAGAGCTTCTGCAGGGCAAATGACATAGCTAGCAAGATCAATAGAAAGCCCACCGATTGGGAGAAGATCTTTACTAGCCATACAATGGACAAGGGTCTCATATCTAAAATATACTTGGAACTCAAAAAATTAAACCCCCAACAACAAATCCTCAAAGAAACAACTGCCCAATAAATAAGTGGGCTAAAGACTTAAAGAGAAACTTCTCTGAAGAAGAAAGAAGGATGGCCAATAGACACATGAAGAAATGTTCAACATCCCTAGCCATAAAAGAAATGCAAATCAAAACAACATTGAGATACCACCTCACTCCAGTTAGAACGGCAAAAATCAAGAACTCTAACAACAACAGATGCTGGAGGGGATGTGGACAGAAAGGAACCTTACTTCATTGTTGGTGGGAATGTAAACTTGTTCAACCACTTTGGAAAGCAGTATGGAGGTTCCTCAAAAGACTTCACATAGAACTCCCCTATGACCCAGCAATCCCACTTTTGGGCATTTACCCAAATGTTTACAAACAAGACCACACTAAAGCTACCAGCACAACTATGTTTATTGCAGCATTATTTACCATAGCTAAGATATGGAACCAACCCAGATGCCCCTCAGTAGATGAATGGATCAAGAAAATGTGGTATATATACACAATGGAATTCTATGCCTCCATCAGAAAGAATGACATTGCCCCATTTGTTAGGAAATGGAAAAACTTGGAAAAAATTATATTAAGTGAAGTAAGCCAGGCCCAAAGAAACATGGGTCCCATGGTTTCCCTTATTTGTAATATCTAGTATATGTATGAGTCAAGCGGAAAAGGTCAGATAATGTGATGTCAGGAAAATGAACCCTTAGATGTGTATTTTAATGTTTTTTTCTTTCATGCATGTGTTTCTAACGCATTTATAAGATTATCTTTGTTGCTTTGTATGTCCCTCCCCCACAGTATAACCCCTGCTTTCACTATATTTGATGTCAGTATAACTTGTGGAGGAGATGGGGAAAAACCAGTTGTTTAAGGATACAGTTGTTTAAGGATAAGGACCTGTTGCAACAATGAGAAGTACAAGTTGTCATGTCCAAAACAAGCTTTACAACGTCGGTGCGGGGGGGGGGGGGGGGGAGGGGAAGGGGGGGAAGGAGAAGGATTGGGATTGGGGGGGAGGGGGGAGGCTGGGAAGGGATGTGAAGGGTAAACAAAGGAGGAGGCTGCAATGCTTGGTAAGAAATGTACGCATTATCCTGCCCATGTAATTGTAACTCCTCTGTACAGTATGTTCACAAATAAAATAAAATTTAAAAAAAATGTGTTGTATGCCCAAGCGGAGAAATTGGTGAAGGTTAGAACATGTTGCTCAGGGCTACACAGCTACCAACACTTTGAACATATTTCTACTGGTAAGGGCTGTCCAGGAGAACTACGTGCTTGCTACAGCCTGCTCAGTCACCCAGTGGCATGTCCTCATCTTGCTAAACAAAATGAGGGCCCTTATTGGATGGTAGCCATCAAAGGGTAGGTTCAGGTCATGATCAGATCACATTTTACCCCTTTACTTTAAGCCTCCTAGGAGGAAATCAGCATCTATTTGCAAAACAGTCAAAGAAGGGATGATTCCACGGTCTGTAAACGGGAAGTACAAAAAGTTCTTTTCAAATAGGAAAATCAAGTGACTTAAATGATTCAATTCACATGAAGTCAAGATATTTAGGTCCTATTCAAAAGTGAAATCTAGCTACTCCAAATCCACACTGCCA
This sequence comes from Dipodomys merriami, assembly GCF_024711535.1. NCBI lineage: Eukaryota > Metazoa > Chordata > Mammalia > Rodentia > Heteromyidae > Dipodomys > Dipodomys merriami. The sequence goes on from NW_027202937.1 coordinate 31,946,696, forward strand.
AGTAGAACAATCTGCTGAACAGTAGTACCTGCACGTAGTGCATAAGCTCTCCATTTTGCCACACTTAAATATTCATCTGTTTTTAAGAGTGCTTTCCAACATGAAGAATGGGACCAGAAGACAGATTTTCCAGAAAAAGATGGAAACTAGAGAATGGGTTGATGTTTGGAAAGACTGATAAAAATCACCAAAGCTTCTTCAGGGAAGGCAAGAGGCTCAGGGTGCCACAGCAGGGTCTTGACAGAGAAATTCAAGGAGAACAAGGGCAGGAGCTAAAGAAGCTGCTATCATAGTGGTCAGACACTGGGAAGGGAGGATCTCTGGGGAGCAAGGATGATGAGAATAACCTTGGCACCAGGCACTGAAGGTTAAATCAGAACTCACTCAACATGTTAATTGACCCTAAATGTAACTATTGGGCAAGGTGCTTTATCACCGAACAGAACTGCACTAAATTCTTTCAGGGGGAAAGGGAAACTGGTCAACCTCAATCAGCCACTTACTACATTATTGAAAGCCCATCGAAAGAACCAGAAATTACACCAAAAAGGAGCTTCTTGTGGCTGTCAAAAGGGCCAATGGAGAAGGGAAAAACTTTTATGTTAAAACAAAAAACCTTATGTGTGTTCATGTGTGTGTACACATACATACAAACGTACATATGTACTTACTCATGGCCTGTACATCATCCTAAGCTTCTGTACGCAAGGCCAGTGTTCTACCATTTGAGCCACAGCTTCACTTCCAGCTTTTTGGTGGTTAGTTGGAGATTAGAATATCACAGACTTTCTCCCTGTGCTTGCTTTGAATCTTGATCCTCTAATCTCAGCCTCCTGGGAAGCTAGGATTATAGGACTTTTTTTTTTTTTTCTTGGCCAGTCATGGGGCTTGAACTCAGGGCCTGGGTACTGTCCCTTAGATTTTGTGCTCAAACTAGTGCTTTACCACTTTCTACCATGTTGAGTCACAGCTCCATTTCTGGTTTGGGGGTTGTTAACTGGAGATAAGAGTCTCATGGACTTTCCTGCCCAGGTTGGCTTTGAATCATAATCCTCAGATCTCAGCCTCCTGAGTAGCTAGGATTATAGGCATGAGCCAACTGTTCCCTGCTATGTGTTCATTTTTTCAATTTGGACATATCTCTCCTGAGGGCAAGAAGGACAGAGCTCAGGGCCAGACTCTAGGGCCAGCATCTTATTTCCCTCCCTGGGTAGGGAACAAATTGAACCACCCCTTTCTATACAAACATCTTCAACAGATCAAAGTAGGATGATTAATTTTATTTAATTAAAATAGATTAAAAACAGACTGTGTAAAAGCATTAGAATTCTCAATAATTTACTATTATTTACATTAGCAAATACCAGTCATTAGTAGACAAGGAAATGAGGACAGACCTTCCCCTGCGGTATAGCTGGGGCTATATATTCCTCCCCCTTTCCTTCCATTACTCTTTATCAGGGCAACTGTGTCGTTGAACTTTAGACCCTTGACTGTAGTGACAGCCATATACCCAGCACAAAAAGGCTGGCAAGGGCTAGCAGGCAGGGTAGAATTCCTTTCCTCTTGAGAAGACACTCACCCTCTTGGGTCAAGTTCATGGTCCACTTGATTGCCAGTAATCTCCTCTCTCTAGAGCCAGAACTTCTACTTGTGCATGATCTTCTGTGAAGAACAGTCCTTTACACTATTCTAAAATCTAGTTTCCAGGGAGAAGATGACCAAAAAAAACCCGACAACAGAAACCACTTGTTCTGGTTCCCAGGGATGCCCTGCACCCCTGAACATCCAGGTCTGTGTTGTTCAGAACCTGATGACTCGTCAAAACTTCCTCCTAAATGCTTTGTGCCATTGACATACGAGGGAATGGTGGGGAGTCAGGGTGGCCAGGCCCCTTGACAAAGAACAATGTGCTCCCTAAGGAGGCAGTGACAGCAAGAAAAGGCAGTGACAGCCCTTGGAGCATGTGCTTTGTGGCACACCAAGTGGGACAGGGGGTCCCAGGGGAGAGGCAGGATGGTGGTACAAGTGCAGAGATGACCCCTTGGCTGTATGGACTTCCACTGTTGAACCTGCCATCAGCCTGTAGCCACTAGGAGCTTCTGCAGGGCCAATTGCAGGACACGGGGCCTCACTGGGGGTGGTGACAAAACCCCTGGGTGGGCCAAGACCTTTCACCATTGGGGCCACCCAGTGGACAGCATTAGGACATGCAGTCATAGGCTGAGGCCGGGAAGGCCCCATGGAGAGGATCAGTCCAAAATGTCCGTCTCAAAGGGGACCAGATGGTAATAGGACAGGTTGGTGACATAAGCCTCAGGGTCATCACCATCTTCCATCTCTGAGGTGAACTCGCTGCCATTTTCAAACCTGAAAGAGAAGACAGAAATGACGGCCAGCTCACTAGACCCAGGCTGAGGAGAAAGAAAGGGCAGAGGTGGTCTTGGTTGGGTGCTGAGAAATCAAGGCTCTGTGGGAGGCTGATGGAGGCCCTGGACAGTCTTGCTGCAGATGGGCGCGAGCAAGAAGAACCGTAACTGCAAATGAACTGGGCGAAATGTACAGACCGGCAGAGTGACTGGTTGCTTATATATGGTTGCTTAACTATAGTGAGCGAGGCATCCCTTCATTTATGGGGTGATCACTTTGCTTTTTTTGCTTAGTGCCAAGCACTGTGTTAGCTTGGAGACCAGCAGGGGACAAGGCAGGAGGGGCTGGGCTCAGGGTTCAAGGAGGGACCGGAAGCTCAGGGAGACCCAGGAGGGAGGGTCCTTCAGGTCAAGAAGCCTGTGTTGGGTGGGTGGAGATCCAGTCTGTAAAAGGCAAGGACTACTGGAATGTGAGAAGCTCACATGGGGAGGGGGGAAGGGAGCTGAGGGAAGCACAGGTAACCCAAAAGTAAATGGTAATTCCCACCAGCCCAATGTAGATTCGGCCTCCTGAACTGGACAATGATACTAGACATTTTTAAAATGTGTAACTGAGAAAGAAGTACATGAAGGAACTGCTAAGGTTGGAACGTGATTCCCCATGATGTTCCTGGTAAATCCTCAGTGCAGCAATGCTGAGAGGTGGAGCTCTTAGAGATGGTTTGGCCAGGAAGGCTTGGCCTGAGAATAGATCAAAGCCACTGGGACTGGGCTTGTTATTAAAGGAGTGCCCTCCCTCCCTCTCTCCCTCTTCTCTCTCTTTCTGCCTCCCTCTCTTATTCCCCTCTTTCTCCTTCTCCATTTGTCTTTCTCTCCTTTCTTAACTCAGCCTTCCCATCTCCCTCTGTTTCCTTTTCTCTCTCTTTGGCCAGATTGTAGATGCCCCCCTCTTCCTCCTCCTCCTCCACGTCTACCTCTTCCTTTTGTCTATCCCTCTCCCTCTTTTCTGGCCCCTTTTCCCTGGCACCATGCTAGGATGTAGCATGCAAGTCCTGACAGAAAGCCAGCACCATGTTATGAATTTGCTGACTTCCAGCACTGTGAGAAAGCCATTCATTCCTTCTTTAGATGGCTCGGGCTGTGGCAGCACACAGCTTGACTGAGAATGACATTCTTCCCAGGAAGGCAGAAGATGCCACTCCTTCTGTGGCTGTCACCTTCCTAACCTAGAATCAGTGTCAATAAGGCAGGAGGAAGAGTTGGTCAGGCAAGGAAACCTCCAAGTCCACCAAATAAGCTATATCCAGGGTTTAGTTCCCAGCACTTCAAGACACCACTGACCAGTGGAGAATTGTAGAAACTAATTCCATCTCTGAAGCCTGGAGTAATAAGGGAGTCTACAAGCTGTCCAGACAGCATGGAACTAGGCTTCTGATATGGCCACCCCAAACCCAATGCCACACTGATCGCAAGAGATCCTTGTACCACCTTCCTGGGGCAAGGCCTACTGAGAGAAAACCCACCCTCCACATCCTCCTGAGAAAGAGCCCTACATACAAACTGAGAAGGGGCACTGTTGGTGGGACCAGTTTCCCAGGTGTGGAAGGGAAACACAGCATGAAGAAATCCTGGAGACTCAGGCCACCTAATGTCCACCGAATCCTATCGATAGCTGCCCCAAGCATCTCAGCACATGACCCAGCCTCATCCTACTTTTGATCTTCATCTGAGGACCACTGAGTGAGTGGGTCTAGTCCTGAATCTTCTAGGCACAAGCCTAGCCCCAGGGCACTTTGCAGCCCACACTGCCTCCTCAGAGGCTTCTGAGCCAGACAGGTTTTGCTCCTCATCTCAGTCCATCTCCTCAGCTCAGGTCCATCTGTGACAGAGCAGACAGCCCCCTTGGAGACAGGAGAAGCCAGGGGAGGTCAGCGAACTTCCTGCACTCACACAACCAGTAAGACTGGACTTGGCCTTGACACTAAACATAAGCAAAAGGGATGGATGACTTCCCCTCATCTGTCTAGGGGACACACTGCTCCAGTAATTCACCAGGAAGCTGACAGGCAGAAGCAGGACATGAAGGTAGGTATGCCCACTAGCATCCAGGTGCCAGGCTTTCTAGACTGTGTTACAGTTAGAAATTAAACTGTCAGAGGTGGAAGGATAAAAGTGACACAGTGTTGTCATTGGCTGTGCAGCCTTCAGTAGTGACATGTTATCTCCCCTACAGAACAGGGTTGATGATCAGACTCTATCCCAAGCCACTGATTACCCATGAAGCCAATGTAGCACACTTCCCTGTCCCAGGGGACTGACCCCTTTAAGTGTAGAGGGATGTACTCTTCCAGCCCTGGGCCTGAAGATGGTGTCACATACCTCAGGGAAGCACAGACTGGTCCCTGGAGCTTCGACCCTCACAGTAAGCCTAAGTATCTCCACAGATCAGTGAATCATTGGCCTCTAGTAAAGGCTACTTTTAAAAATAAAAACCCAGATATTGGCACTGAGCTGTCAGTTACCTCTGGCCTTCCATCCATACTTCTTTTTATGCGGCAGCAAGCCTCAGCCTGGATCACCAGCCTGGTGTCCCCTTCTATAAAACCATTTCGAGATCAGTGTACTTACAAATGCTCTGTGGAATCGTCGCCCAGGTGCTGGTCTTGCCCATTAGGTATGCTGTGGTCAATAACTATCGTTTCTGTGTTTGCCAAACAAAATCCATTGGACCTCATGATTTCTGAAAACCAAAGCAAGAAGGGTCAGAATTTGAGGTTGAGAAGTTTAGGGTTTACACCAGATTTTCCTACTCCCCTTCCCCTCCACGCCTATTGTCCATCTTGTTTTCCTTCATTGCACATCAGAGAAGGGTTCAGCTAGGGGCAGAAGAGCCTCTCCCTGAGGAGAGAAGTGCTGAGCACCCCAATAGCTGTCCCCACTGGTTTAAAGCAGGATCTAGACAGAGAGGGGACTGAGTGAGTCTGTGTTTGTAGATCTATGGCACAGCAGCAAGCATCACCATGCAGATCTCCTTTCTGAGGTTTAGCCTGTGGTGAAGACAGGATGGCAACATCCACAAACCCAGGTTGTCCTGGGTGTCAAACGAGACCAAGGTGCAGTTCACAGCAAATGAGAAATTTCACTTAATTTTACATAGACAATGACTTTTCTCCCACAATAAGCACAGATATAGTAGAACCCTGATGTGTATAAGAGACAGTGACTGAGGAGAACTCGCAAATGCTCAGGATACATGAAGGGGCTGCAGGAGTTTGACTCGTGTTCCCATAATATGACCCAACTTCCACTAAAGATGCACTGCTTGCCCCCCCCAAACCCACAAAACTCATGTTATCATCCCGATTAAGCACATAACTTTTCCAAAAAGTAATCTAAGTAGTTTTTTTTTTTAAATGCAAGTACTGTCACCTGAACTGAGGGCCTGAGCATGGTCCTTTACCTTTTTCACTCAAGATTGACGCTCTAGGGCTGGGAAGGTGGCTCAGTGGTAGAGCACTTGCCTTGCATGCATGAGGCCCTGGGTTCGATTCCTCAGCACCACATAAGCAGAAAAAAAAGCCAGAAGTGGCGCTGTGGCTCAAGTGGTAGAGTGCTAGCCTTGAGCTGAAGAGCTGAGGGACAGTGCCCAGGCCCAGAGTTCAGGCCTTACGACCAGACCCCTCCTCCAAAAAAAAAAAATTGACGCTCTACCTACCACTTGCGAGCCACAGCTCCACTTCTATCTTTTTGCTGATTAACTAGAGATAAGAGTCTCACCAACTTTCCTGCCTGAGCTGGGCTGACAACAATCCTCAGATCTCAGCCTCATGAGTAGCTAGGACTGCAGGCATGAGCCACGGACACCAGGCTGGAAAGTACTACAGTAAGTTTTAACAAGACAGATGCAGATCCCCGTGCTCTCATTGTAAATGGTATGGCTGCATGGAGCCATGCTCCACTTTTTAAATATCAATCCTGCCCCAAATCTGCCTGTTTGAGGAAGCTCATAAAATCTCTAAGCAGCCCCCACACAGCTACTTGACAGCCCTCGCCCTTTTCTCCCACCCCCTTGTCAAAGGAATTTGACAGGGGAAGCCTAGAAGTTCAAACACATGTCACTGCTGAGAATCATTTCAGAACCAAAAAATTATGAAGCTTTCTTGCATGCCTGATCTTTCTTCCATGTGAACTTTGGAGTTCTAGAACATGGAATCTTTACTCAGCTCTCCAAAACAGACTGGAAAAAATCCTCTCTCAACTATCTGGAACAAAAAGCCTTATGCACATCAGTGTTGCTTCACTGCTTGCAAGAACAGCCAGGCTGTGAAAGCCACTAAGGGGTGCTGGTACTTTGGTGCCTCAAAGCCTTAATGCATGCCTGACAGAACTTGCTAGAATAGTGTTTCATGAAAGATGGTTCCCAAGAAGCTCTATATCCTCTTTCATTCTCTATCACCTCTAAGTTTGTAACAATCCTTTGAGTAGCGTGTGTGTGTGTGTGTGTGTGTGTGTGTGTGTGTGTGTGTGCGTGCGTGCGTGCGTGCGTGTGTGTGTGTGTGTGTGTGTGTGTGTGTACCAGTACTGGGAATTGAACTCAGGGCCTGAGCTCTGTCTCTGAGCTTTTTTGCTCAAGGCTGGTATTCTACCATGTGAATCACAGCTCCACTTCCAGACTTTTTCTGGTTAATTGGAGTTAAGAGTCTTCTGGGCTATTTTCCCTAGGCTTAGTTCTCAGGTCACAGTCTCCTGCATGGCTAGGATACAGGTGTGAGCTACTGGCACCTTTGGAATATCTATTCCAAACTCTGGCTTGGAGAAGGATGTGCAAAGCCCCATGTTTAAGCTTTCGTGCAGGAAAAAGAAATGTCCAAGGAAGAGTTGAACAAATGATAGGTCATATAAAATTTACAAAGAGGAAATAGCATTTAGCTCTAGCAGGTGTAAGTGCAGGCCTTACTCTACTAACAATCCAGAGTAGTGCCCTTTCTCCTCAGTATAGACAAAGGTCAGCTAGTGCTTGAACACAAGTTACCAGTTAGGTCCATTTTTACAGGAGGTGGCATGGGCTGGGGACTCTGCATGTTCGAGCAGAGGGTCTCACTGAGATTCGAGGTCTCTGACTTGAATGGGGGTCCTTGTGGCAGTCCACTCTATGCAAGCATCAGCAATGCAGAACTCTGTAGTAACAAAGGCTAGGTGGGTAAAAGGGGCCACATAGTACATGAAGGTGACAGCTTTGAGCTTGGGGAGAGCTGGTTCAGACCCCGTTTGGTTACTACCTATGCCTGGGGAGCAGATTACTTCTTGCTTGGTTCCTTCTTCTGTAAATGTGAATGATAGTATCCACCCTCCAGGGCCTAGCTACAGGTTAAATGAGATGATATCTATAAAGACAACACTAAGGGCTCAAACAAATAGTAATTATGGCCATCTCTGTAGGGAATGTCTTCCAATAGATTATATGTCAGGAAAAAACAAAAACAAAAACCCTGATGGGCTAGGAGCCAGTGGCTGATGCCTGTAATCCTAGCTACTCACACTAGCCTAGATGAAAAGCCCATGAGACTCATCTCCATTAACCAACAAGAAGCTGGAAGTGGAGGTTTGCTCAAGAGTGCTAGTCTTGTATGGAATGCAAGTGAGTGAGGTCCTGAGTTAAGCCTCAGTACCCACTCCCCCAAAATGCAAACTGAAGAAGCCTGTCTGTAATCCTTGCTACTCAGGAGGCTGAAACCTGAGTGGAAAAGTCCATAAAACGTCATCTCAACAAAATGCTATACTAGAGGCACAGCTCAGTTGGTAATTACACCAACCGTGAGGAAAGATGAACAAAAGCTCAAAACTCTGAGTTCAATCTCTGGTATTGGTGCATGCACACACAGGAAAGCTATGATTGAAGAAAAATGGCAGAAGCTAAAATATATCTTCATACATACTTAAAAAGTGAATTTCCTGAATGTCAATTTAGTATCCACAATAAAACCACCAGCCACTTCAATAACATAGCTGCTTGACCCCCAAAACAGTTCAGTTTTCAAGGTCTTTTCTTCTTCTTTGCAGAGCTAGTGGAATCCAGGTCTTACCTAAAGCTATGTAAATTGCTCTACCACTGTATCATATCCTAATCCCTCGAGCTACTTTGTTATATCCATGTTTGTCTCTTGAAGTAGAGCACTGTTTTAGCATTTTTTTGTGCCAGTCTTGGGGCTTGAACTTGGGGCCTTGGCACTGTCCCTGATCTTTGCTTCAAGACTAGTGCTCTACTACTTGAGCCACAGCACCATTTTTGGCCTTTTCTGAGTTTATTGGAGATAAGAGTCTCACAGACTTTCCTGCCTGGGCAGGCTTCAAACCGCCATCTTCAGATCTCAACTTCCTGAGTAGCTAGGATTACAGGTGTGAGCTACCAGAGCTTGGCTATTTTTTAAAACTTTTTATTCTGAGCTGACTTTAGAGTTCTCACATACCCCTCAGCAGCTTTTCCTAGTACTGACACTTCAGAGCAACTGTAGCCCACTAGCTAAGTCCAAGACATTAACTTGGGCACCATACTAAAAAGTAAAGCCCTTACCACTGCAGTGTTACGGGTTTCCACAAATGCTCCCTTTTTCTGTTCCAGATCCAAGCCAGCCCTGTCCCCAGCCCCCCACCCCCGGGCTGCCCTGAGTTGCCAAGCCTTGACCTGCTGTGGCCCTCGTGGTCCCTCACTTTCCCTGTCTTCCTGCCATGGAGATGGTGCCCTTGTTTGGCACAGAGGACTGCCTTACGCAGCACCTGGTCAAGCTGGGCTCCCAAGTGATCAGTTGCACAACTTTCCTAGAGATCCCACAGAATGAGGATGTGTCTTCTGAGTAACACCAGAGCTTGTGTGTGCCCATGCATGTGCATAGTCCATAGGTCCTATTACAGGTGATGCCAGTCTAAGTAGCTGAGTGAGGCTGCCAGATGTTCCCAAAGTAAGATTACTCTTTTTACCCTTGTAGTTAATGGATAATTGGGAGCTGGTGGCCTTGAGATTGTGTAAACCTGTTTTCTCCTTGGGTTTTCAAAGCCCATCTGAGTACCTGTCTCACCCAGTGGATCTTTTCTAAATAACCACTACTATGCATGTGGTCCCAGTGGTGATTTTTCTGTTTTGTAGCTGCAGCTACGCCCCCTATGCCACCACACCATGAATTCTTCTATTCCTTTCTTCCTGCAGGCTGTGAGTCTCAGCCATATAAGTATTCCTAGCCTGCAATTGCTCCTTTGCAAGTCCTCTGAAAGAACAGAACCTAAAGCAACTCTTTTTGATTAATTGGCTAAGTGGACCATCCCTGTGTAGTAGAAATTAATGCTGAGATGGTACACATGCCAGATTAATGAAAACTGATACTATTTTTTTTTTTTATTTCCAGGCCTCAACCCTTGACTGACTAGATCTTGTGGCTGCAATCCATCAGCTCAATTAGACAGAGGAAGGCCAAGCTCCATGCTCCCGTTACGCTTCATAGCTACGGCCACAATGCAGAACACTGTGCTTTCTTAGATTTGAGAAGCATATCCCTCAGCATGAGGCAAAGCATGCTTAAGATTGAGTGGTTCTCTTTGCTGCAGTCCCAGATGGGCAGGTCACACAGTTCTCAGCATGGCTAGTACCTAGTGCCATCTAGTGGAGAACTGGCCACTAAGCAGTCTCAATATTCCACAAAGGCAAGGTTGTATTCAGAGCCTGATGCTTCCTCAACCATGATCCTACACAGAGGCTTAGAGCCCTAGCCAAGGCACCATCTCCCCCAAATGCCACATTAGCCATAGAAGGTATTAGTGGGGGAGGAGGGTGGGCATGGGCCTCAGCAATGAACAGTAGAAGATGATCTTATAAAGCTATAGCATAAGCCAGACTCTAGCAGCGTCCAGCAGAGAAAGTGCAGGATCTGGAATGTAAGAAACTGGACCATGAGTTAGACCTTGATACACCCTGGTGACAAAGGGGAGCACTGGGCTTTACCCCAGGGGAAGATAGGAGAGAGGTAAGCTCTCAGGAGCTGGCTGAAGCCTGGTATCCACACTCAGTGTGTTCTAGAGAAAGGGAAAGGCCATGTGAACCAGTTTTTGGAAGGCCAACCCTCTCCAGCCCCCAAGCTGAGGCAAAAACACAACTATGGGGCCATGAGGCCAAATGAGATCATTGTCTCAGGAATGGGGGTGCTTTCTGGAATGAATGCTTAGAAAGCATGGGGAGGCTGTCTCTCTTTTCCCCCAGTCACATCTTGCCCAGGGCAGCGGGGACATCGCTGGCCAGCTACACACTCCTGTAGTCTGGCTCCCATGCGGAAGCCCTTGCTCACACAGCAAGGAGGGCTGAGAAGCCAAGATGGGACAGCTCAAGAGGAAGCAAAACAGTGGCCAGGCTACTTCACTCTAGGAGGAACAGTAACGCTCTGTTGGCCCCAAGCCTTGGCACAGAAACTGCTGGCTGCAGCCTGCTTGTTAGAAAGAATTTTGTGTTGATCTGAAGTTGCCTGCTGGCCATACCAGTCCCTGCCCACCCCCCTTCCCACAGGGCCTACTATAACCCAAGGGGTGCCATCCTCTTCCTCCCAAACCCTACTCCCCATTTCTTCCCTCTCCTCTCCTCAACCCTACACATGAAGGATAAGAGCATGGCCTTGTAGACCCGGACCCTGCAACCAAATCATGCATGGAGGCTGGGAGGAGGTTTCTGTACAGTGGGGCCCAAAACCTGCCCTGAGTTCTTGCAAAAAGTCCCAAAGAACACACTTAAACCTCCCCACAACCCCTGCAATGTGGGGCTCTACAATTACCACTTTAAATTTCATCTTGTTACTTTCAGTCCTTCAGGACAGACATGGTCACTGATCCATCCATGTCCCAGTTGAAAACAGGAGGGGGAGATGTAGGAGGGGAACATTTGGGAGGTATTTCTGTAGAACAGCTCCATACATCTGGTTGTCCCCTCAAGTCAGGGGCTTCCAGGTCAGTCCAAAGCCACGGCCTCATTCCTCTGAGACTCAAAGGAGGCCCCTGAGACTCTTACCTCCAATTAATCACCAGAAAGTCAGAAATGGAGATGTGGCTCAACTGCTGAAGCACAAGCCTTGAGTGCAAAAGCCAAGTGAGAATGTGATGTCTTGAGTTCAAGCTCCAGTAGTGGTGTGTGCATGTATACACATACGATTGAGAGCATGCACGCGCACACACGCACACACAGAGTGACTTGCTAATGTCACTATTTCTTAAGTGAGTTCCAATTTATGCAAAAAAGAAAATCTTTGAAAGTAAGAAAGGTGTAGACTACAGGTTAACAGATAGCAAATACTCTGCTGAGTAAAACTCAAGCAACAATGTCTCACACACTGTTTTCAAAAAGCTGATCAGTCTTTCTGGATCCCTGGCTGTGCCCAACCAGAGGCCAAATCAGAAAATAGCGAACATAGTACATCCTCACCCCAACCCCATCCTACACTCTAGCTCTTACCTGATATTTTGACAGGACTTTGGAAGCTGGGTTGAATTTTATGTACATTATCATTTTTTAACACCTGATCCAGAGGAGATCTTTCGAAGAAGGTGAGCACAACTTCTGACCTAGAATACTGGGAAGAAACACTGTAATGAGAAACACAATGAAAAGCTCCCGCCAGTTGGCCATACTATTCCTACACCGGGCAAGCTGGTCTGACACTAATACCCAGGCCTTTCTAGCTGTTCTGAGGCTCCATGGCTGCCCAAGTAAGTACTAAGGAAACAATCAAACCAGCCTCTCCTTTATTTACTATCCAAGTAGCTAAAATGCAAAGCCAGGGGGACAGGATGCCTCCATGAAAATAATGGTCATGTTTGTGGTTCACACACATATCCATTCTTTGTATATTTTGTGCCAGTACTGAAACTTGAACTCAGGGCCTGAGTGATGTCCCTTATATTTTTCTGCTCAAGGCTGATACCCTACCATTTTCTGGCTTTTTGGTGGTTAATTAAAGAGTCTCATAATCTTTCCTGCCTAGGATGTCTTTGAGTGCCTGATCCTTATATCTTAGCCTCCTGAGTAGCTAGGATTACAGGCATGAGCCTCATACCTGGCCATCTCCCTTTTTGATAGTAAACTGAGATCCCTGTTTGCCTGACGAGGAGTAAGAAATGTAAAAGATCTAATGGCTTCTCATGTCCACATCATGACAGAGGGGAGAAAAAGGACAGTCAGAGAGACAGAGAGAGAGAGAGAGAGAGAGAGAGAGAGAGAGAGAGAGAGAGAGAGAGACAGACAGACAGACAGACAGAGACAGAGACAGAGACAGACAGACAAGAGAGATGGGGAGAGAGAGGGAGAGAGAGAGAGAGAGGAAGAAAGAGGGGGGGAGGGAGAGAAGCATAGATCCTACAAGTCACTTGAGGAGCCAGCAAGCAGGCCAGTTATGGGGAGGGTGGATACCTTTTTGATTTGGAAGATGGCAGGTGGATCCCCTCCTGCTCCTCCTCCAACCTGGACCCATTGTTCTTACCTTGCAGGGCATGCTGATGATTGTCTTAAGCAGCTTCTCCACCTCATTGAGCCTCGTCTCTATGTCATGAGCATCCTTTATGGCTACCAGCCCTACAAGACAGACAGAAATGTCCCGGTCAGAATGTAATCACTGACTCAGGGACGTGGGGAGTGCCGACTGTAGTTCCAGGACTCCCAATCCCTGGCTAGGATGTGAGGCTAAGAAATGGGACCGAGGCTGGTCATCAGATCACTTGGCAGCTGCAGGTTCTCTGGCTCTGGGCACCTGTAGGATTCACGTCTGGCCCCGGTAGAAGTTCTGATGGTAAAGATAAGACCCCTTGGGAGCTGCAGATAGAGTTCAGTGGTAGAGTGCTTGCATGGCCAAATATTTGTGAGGCCTGTGAATTCCAGCTCCAATGCCCGAAAAAGAAAAATCAGACTTCCTTGACTCTTACGTTTGACAACCCTTGATTACTACAGGGGGTACCATGTTTCCATTTAATGGAATATCTCTAAAGCAGAATGTAAGTTATTGATTTATAAAAGCCAATTAGATACAGCAATAGAAAAGATCATTCAGGTTAAAATATAGTATATGCATGTATTGGATTACCATGGTGAAACCCCTTAGTATAATTAATATACAATAAAATGACAAAATGACAGGAGAGTAAAAAAGGCTCTGTCGGGGGATCAGGTATCAGTGGGAGGAGGAGGAAGAATGGAAAGGGTGAATAAAGGTGAATATCTTTAAGTACTTTATATGCATATATGGAAATAGAACAACAAAACCAGATCAATTGTTTTGAGAAGTAAGGAGGGAGTTAAAGGAGAATGATAGCTAGGCACCAGTGGCTAATGCCTTTATTCCTAGCTACTCAGGAGACTGAGATCTAAGGATCTCAGATCTGGTTCAAAGTCAGCCTGGCAGACAAATCCATGACACTCATCTCCAATTAACCAGCAAAAAGCCAGAAGTGGAAGTATGGCTTAAGTGGTAGGATGCCAGCCTTGAGCAAAAAATGAAGCAAGAGTGTGAGGCCCTTCATATCTAAAATATACTTAGAACTCAAAAAATTAAAACCCCTCAAACTCTCAAAGAAACAACTACCCAATTAATAAATTGAGTAAAGACTTAAAGAGAGACTTCTCAGAAGAACTAAGAATGACCAATAGACACATGAAAAAATGTTCAACATCTCTAGCCATAAAATAAATGCAAATCAAAACAACATTGAGAGTCCACCTCACCCCAGTTAGAATGGCCATTATCAAGAAAACTAACAATAATAGATGCTGGTGGGGAAGTGGCCATAAGGGATTGCTACTACAATATTGGTAGGAATGTAAACTTGTTCAGCCACTCTGAAAAGCAGTATGGAGGTTCCTCAAAAGACTAAACATAGAGCTTCCCTATGACCCAGCCATTCCATTCCTAGGCATTTATCAAATAGACCACAAACAAGGTCATACTAAAGCTACCAGCACAACCAGGTTCGCTGCAGCATTGTTTACCACAGTCTAGATATGGAATCAAACCAGATGCCTCTCTATGGATGAATAGATCAGGAAAATGTTACTTATATAACATACATAACTCTACAAGACACTGGATGGTAGGAGACAAAAACAAATAGTTTGGCATGATAAATAATACATGACTCTAGACATTCACAAAGTGAGACCAAAGGAGAGGATCACAAAGGCTCAATAGCTATTTGCATATACTCATTTAAATGATATTTATCAATGAGCTCCAAGAAATGGAAACAATAGGTTTTTCTTGTTGATTTGCTTCTTCCCCACCTTTGTAACTGTTTTTTTATTTCTGTACCTTCTGTCTTATATGTTATTTTATCTGTTTGGCAGAGTTTTGGTAAAAGGGAACACAAAAATGGTGAGACAAGGGGTGAACAAAAGCAGCAGTGATACTAGACACTATGTTGAAAATGAACTATGCAATTAGGGGAGAAGAGAGTCAGGAGGAAAAAACTGGGAGAAAAGGAAAAGGTGACACTCACTATTCATTATCTGACTATTATTTTTTGGGTCAGGTCGTGGGGCCTGAACTCTGGGCCTGGACGCTGTCCCTCAGCTCTTCAGCTCAAGGCTAGTGCTCTACCACTTGAGCCACAGCACCACTTCCGGCTTTTTTCTTGTTGCTTATGTGGTGCTGAGGAATCGAATCCAGGGCCTCATCTTCCCAGCCCTCATTATCTGATTTATGTAGCTGTAATTCCTCTGTACATTACCTTTACAAAAACAATTTTTTAAAGAGTGTAAGGCCCAGAATTCAAGCTCTAATACTAGCACACGTATGTACCTGCGTGCTTGCACACACACCCACACACGCATGTGCACACATGCCCACAATGCACCATGCACACTCACACACATGCACAGATTGTGGAGGGGTAAGATCGACAAGGTATATACATTGTAAGCATGTATGGAAAGATCACAGTGAATGTCCCCAGTACAGTAATAATGTATTCTAATCATCATTTTTAATTAAACAATTTTTAGAAAGAAAGAAATGGTCCAAGTCCAAAAGGCAGAGTAGGAGATGTGTTACTGATTAAAGTACACAGCAGGATGAGGACGTCAACCCTGAGGTCACCTTCCATAGTGAGATGTGGAAAGATCAGGAGCTTCATTATCTGAGGAGGGTATACACTAAGCCAGCCAGTGGGTGCCTGAAACCAGGGCCAGGGCTGATCCCACTCCAGGTATTTTTCCACTTAGGCTCAGTGTGTGTCATATGCTGTGGCTACAACTTCTGCAAGTTGGGGGAAACAGAAACTTAGTGTGGAGTTCTTTACAACTTGCAGATGGGAGAGTCCTTACTGCAGATCCTCAAGACCTTGGCAAATACTTTTATTTCCTTGTTGATACCTTTTACTTTTTCCCTTAAACAAAGCACTTATGGCTTCTTTTGGACATATCTGAATCACGAGCATCCCTATGCTTTGGGAACATTACTAAATAAAACAAGGATACTCGGGCACAAGTACCATGATAGCATGTCAGTGGATCTTACTGACAACTACTAAGTGACTAACAAGCAGGTAGGCTATACAGAATGAAAACACCTGATAGAGGATTCACTGCATAAGAGACAACGACTAAGATAGATCAAAACTCCACCATGCTACTTCAAATGGCATGCCACTTAAAACATGTGAATTGTTTATATGTCTAGAATTTTCCTTTGAACAGTTTCAGACCATTATTGGCCTTGGGTGACTGAAAGAACAAGAAGCAAAAGCAAAGGTAAGGGAAGACCACTGTAATAAGCCTATTCTAAAAGTCCTGTTCCAGACCTCATATCAAGTTTCCTCAACCCAATGAACGATTTATATCCTGGAGAGGGGCATTCTGGGTCCAATCCACCAACATCTACCTAGGGCCAGAGCTTAGCCTGGAGCCCTCATGCTCCACCCACATGGTAACTGCAGAAAAGAGTGACACAGGGAAGCGCTCTGCATTGCCAGACCACAAAGCCAATGTAAAATGAGCCCATATTAAGACTAATTATGTAAATGCAGTGTTTGGAAAGGAAAAAGTCAGGTCTTTGCCTGGGAGAAAACCCAAGTGGGCAGCATTCATGACTTTTCAAGAAATGGGCATCTGTACTTACTCAGTCCCTGGAAGCCCTCAATGGTTATTAAGTTAAGCAGTATTTTATTGTTATAATATGATAGCTCAAGGCTATATGTGGGAGACTTGGGATGCTTTTCTATCTCTCCACAAGCAGTACAAATGTATGGCTTCTCAGCAGAGTTTCTATCCACCAGATTTCTAGAGATGGAAATTAAGTAATCCAAGTGTGACTTTGTGTGACTCCAAGTGTCACCACCGTTGTGAGCTACAGTCAAACCGCACAAGCCTAGAACCCAGAGCTACAATCAATCACTGAAAGTCCTCCAGACATCTTGTTTTGGTTTTGGTTTTCAAACAATGAAAAGAGATAAAACTGATTTCTTAAACCACCTGACTGAAATTAAGAGGCCAGGCACATAGGCAGATTTCTTTTTCTTTTTTTCTTTTTTTTTTTTTTTTTGTCGGTCATGGGGCTTGAACTCTGGGCCTGGGCATTGTCCCTACGCTCTTCAGTTCAAGACAAGCACTCTACTGCTTGAGCCACAGTGCCACTTCCAGTTTTCTAGTGGTTTATTGGAGTCCAACATACTTTCCTGCCCAGGCTGGCTTTGAATTGTGATCCTCAGATCTCATCCTCCTGAGTAGCTAGAATTACAGGCGTGAGCCATTGGTACCTGGCGGAAGATGTCTTTAAAAAAATCTGACTACAGAGCATGAGGACTCTTCATGATATAGTTAAGGCCAGACACTGAACTGGGTCCTCTACTTCTTAAAACAGGTGGTCAGCAGACCCTTCAACAAGCCTACCTGGTACACAGATGTCCCTGCTTATCCATGGAGATGTCTGATCCTGCCCAATCCACCCTCAGTCCCCAAAGAGGCAACCATTTGACTGGCCCACTGGAAAGCCTGCAGCTCTGTCCACACCCACATACACCCAGCCCTCACCTGCACTGTCAACAGAGGAAGAGACTGTACCACCCTCTACACCACCCTACATATTGGTATAATAAAAGAAAAACAGGAGAAACCAGAGAGCAAGAGTCTATGGATGGCCCTGCCCCGTGCCCTGAATTTTTGGCCCTTACCGTCCTGTTATTGTTTATCTGAAATGTAAATTGAAATAGGTATCCTGAATTTTACTTGTAAAATCTTGTACAGAATTTTAAATATTTATGCAATTTATACATTATAGTACAGTATCATATTGTATCATATCATATATATAGTCATGGGCTATATAAGGACATCTTGGTCAATAATGTTGCTATGACAGAAGGTTCCAAAAGAGTCTATCTGCAACATCATAGCTCAATTTGTGTAAATATATTGGATAATGTTCCCACAACAAAAACCCCTGCCCTTTAGCAAAGGTTGTATGTTCTCCCCAGAGAAACAGACTTTGGAGAAAGTCTGCAGTGGAAAAGACAACCAACTCCAACTCCAACTTCACTGGAAAGCTGTCCTGGGGATTGAAGGCAGGGTCTAGTGCTCTTAGTTGGCTTTTTTGCTTGGGGCTGGTGCTTTATCAGTTGAGCCACAGTTTCATTTCCAGTTTGTTTGTTTGTTTTTGTGAAAATACTGTACAGAGAGCAGGGTTACAATTAGGTGGGCAAGATAATGAGTACATTTCTTATCAAGCATTGTTGTCTCCTCCTTTGTTTCCCCTTCCCATCCCTTCCCATTACTCCGCGACCCCCTATCCAATCTCCCCCCCCCCACCAAAGTTGTAAAGTTCGTTTTTTGACATTATGACTTGTACATTTCCTTAATGCTCTCTTGAATTTCTCTGCCTAGATTGTGTTTGAACCATGATCCTCCTATCTCAGCCTCCTGAGTAGCGAGGATTACAGGCCTGAGACACAGGCATCCAGCTTTGGAAAGTTGTTCTTAAAGAGAAGACAATTCTATAACTCATCCCAAGAGAGCTTCTTTATTTAAACACATGCAAAATTATTCTATCTTCCAACTTTTACGACAACTAGGATGCTAGTTTTTAAATCCATCAAATTACTGATGTATTAGTTTCACTTTCATGCTCTGAAAGTACAAATTCCCAGGAAGATTATCCTCTTGTATATTCCAAGTGTGTGGCAGATTTACAATTTCTCCATTGTACATAAAGTATTGTTTACTAAACTCAAAGTATTGCAGGATATTTTAATTCTTACATGTTTGCTGGGCTTCCTGGTTATACCTTTGTTTTTCCTGGTTGGGTTTATAACCTCCAAGGCCAACACTGCTATATTCTGCTTTAGACCCATGTTTTAGGGTGGCCAGATTTCACACAAAAATACAGGACACCTCAATCTAAATTACAGACAAACAATGAATAACACAACAATAAGGACCACAGTACTAAAAACTTGCTGTTTGTTTGATGTTAGAAGTAAACTGCACAACCTGTATTTCATCTTTTGCCACTCATTTTCCAGGATAAAGTAGAGATAGGCATGAATGGTCTATCACGACTTAGACATGGCACATGATCCTGGGTGGGATAGCGGAGTCCCATGGTCCAGGCTTCAGCCTACCTTCCCAGCCTTGCCATTTCTCTACAACCTCTAGCAATGACAAGAAAATGGCCCCACTGGTCAACACAACCCCAGGACAGCCCAGACCTGCCTCTGTGAGGCTTTAGCCCAAGGAGAGAGCCAACCAGGGCAATATGCACTTTTCCTCAGGACTCACTCAGCTCTTAGTGGCTTGCACAGTCAGTGTTCCCTAATTTCACCTGCTTAGTGTAAGCAACAAATTTAAACCTTATTTTTGAAAATGTGCTTAGCTGTGGTGTTTTATAGCCCAAATACTGCTAATGACAAGAAAATTCTATGAGATGGTCTAACATCATTTTATGAAGGGATATAAATAAATATTGAAGTTGGACATGAAAAGGAAATCAACTTCCTCTTGATTATCAATCTGCTGTTCTGAGAAAAGCCAGCAGGGGACAGGAGAACCCTGTTGAAGCTGCAGAATTCGGTTCACTGACAATTGCCATATGAAGGGATGTCCACCATCTACTTCTAAGGAAGTTGGCACAGAAGACTCCAGAAATTTTTCTAACTTTTGATAAAACATAATCACTAGAAAACTCCAAACCTTTAAAAATTCATTGCAGCAAATTTGTGACATGAATTTTACCTAGGTTTGCTCAAATAATTGAGAATTTGAAACACACATGTGTACATATACATATGCCATTTTATATAAATTTTGGTAGGCAAATTGCACATAGAATTAGGAGATAAATATCTGCCTGGAACAGGCCTTAAAAATTGAGAACACAGGGTAGGGGGGAGTATAGTTGTGGAGGTGAGAGGGAAAGGATGGTAGGGGAAAAACAAAGGAGGAGGAAAACAATGCTTGGTAAGAAATGTACTCATTACTTGCTCATGTAACTTTAACCCCTCTGTACAGTATTTTCACAATAAAAACTTATTTAAAAATTGAGAATATAAAATGTGTTTTGGACAATTTCAGGATTAGCTGTTTTGTGCAATTACAAACAACTGGTTTATTTCTGGCCTCGAAAATGAGCAACAATCTAACCACAAAAGCAAGTAGGAACAAACACAGAAATCTTAGAAACCAGGACCTCTCCTTGTGACAATCATCACCCCAGGATTCCCCTGGAGGACCTCTCCTTCTGACAATCATCACCCCAGGATTCCCCTGCGGAGGGACTCTGGGTCACACTCCTGATCCTTGGATTCTGGAAATAAAGAGAGTGTGCCCAAAGCACAAGCTCTCAGAGGGCCCAGGCTTTACTCACACACAATAGGAAGCCCTGGGGGACTTTCTGTCAAGGCAGCTTCCAAATGGGGTCAAGTAACAAACTATATTGAAATTATTTCTTTTCCATTTAACAAATGTGCCCATTAACCCACCCTGCTTGAACACAAGTGCTTTACTTGGGGGTAAGTGCCAATGTGGCCACTTTGTGTGCTTAAAGGACCCAGTGAACCACTTAGAGGTAGAGCATACTTCTTACACATATGTAAGGCCCAGGGTCTCATTCTGAATACCAAAAATAAATAGGAAGGAAGGAAGGAAGGGAGGGAGGGAGGGAGGGAGAGAGGGAGGGAGGGAAGGAGGGAAGGAGGGAAGGGAAGGAGGGAAGGAAAGAAAGATGAAAGAAGAAAACAAGTACCAACAACTGATAGTGATCTGCCCTTCTGCCTTTTGTCTCAGCCAGCAGCTGCCCTAGGGCCTATACCCCTTAATTTTGTTATCTATCGAGAGGACACTGTAACTGATGCCTTCAAGGAGACTGTACCGGGTACATTTTCCATTGCATCATTAGCTCCCTACTGAGCTCCAGAGATGCCAAACTGACCATGTCCTTAGTATTGGATCAGTCTTAGTGCACTTTGACACTGGGTTGGGGAGGGGGGTGGTGACTTAGTGGTGGTATTGGGATTTGAACTCAGGACCTTGCACCTGCTAGACAGGTATCCTACTACTTGACCCATGCCCCCCAGCTTTATTTTTCAGATAGAGTCTCTTGTAGTTGAGATCACAAGTATACATCACAAACACTTGCTCTTATGTTAGCTGGTCATAATGCAGAAACCTCTTTTGCCTCTGGTACAGTGTTTGCCAAACCAGATGGTAGCAAAATATCAGCCCAAACCTGTTACTAAGAGAAAAGTTTATCCATATCTCTAGGGGACAGCCCAAGGTTATCCAAGAGAGGAAGAAAAAAGTTTTTTCTCCTTTGAAATTTGATGGGAATCACCTTGACCTAGAAGCAAGCTGCTAAAGCATCTATGTAAGTTTCTATCTGGCTCTTTCTGCAAGTCTGCAGGAACTTGGATGTCACTAGGGGGTGAGGGGTGTAGGATAATATAATACTAACATCTGTTTGCATGAAATCAGGGAATCAGAAACCAAATACATCCAAAAGAACATTTGTGGAGAGAGAATAGGGATCAGGAAATCAGAGCTGAACCAGAGCAGAAGGAAGATGAGGAGCAGGCTGCCCTGAGATTTCATGTGAAGGTAGTATGGATGGTGACAGGCCTTGGGATCAGACCCCTAGTTTGCCTACAGCTGGGAACGTGGTGGGCACATTACCCCTCCTTATACCCACTTGCTTCTCCATCACAGGCATCTCCAGTTCAAGAGACAACTATTGGCACTGCTGGATGAGTAGCCAGGTGTGTGAGCACCACATGCAGGCTCACATCTTAGGCGGTTCACATCACAGGCCTTACTTGGAGAAAAACACTCTAAGTCAAGCTCCAGAGCCACCTTATTCCCACACAACTCCTCCAGAAGCTGTCCTATTTTAAGGTGTGGCAATCCCGTATCTTGGGATCATCCTGAACCTCTCCCCCACACCTGCCCTCTAGTCCATCAGTGTTTTCCAGTCCTCTCCCTTCCACACCAACCAATGTCTGTCCCAGCACCTCTCACCTATTACTCTATCCCCCCCCTTTTCTGTTTTGATCTTTCTCAGTACTGGAGAGAAGTTCAACTTGGATGTGATCAATCCTTGCTCAGAGCTTTTTGTGACAAAAGCTGCCTTGGAATAGGAGCCCAGGGTGCACTGTGATTTGCCTCGTTCTCTACCTGCCTGGCCTATCCTCTCCACTTCAGCCACAGTGGCCTCTTCACTACACAAACCTATTGCAACACATCAGCCTCAAGGCCTTTGCACTGGCTAGATGCTGTTCCACAGATATCAACTTCTTGCTCCCTTCTTTCCTTCAAGTATCCACTCAAGTCATTTGTCAGTGAGATCATCTCTGACTGTCCTGTTTAAAAGCTAAACTCTTCCCCTATACCTAGTATCATAGTCCTTTTTCTTGGCTTACTTACTTTTCTTCTGAATGTTTATCACTAGTATATTTTTATCATGGTTTATCTTTTTATTGTTGTATCTCTTCTAACCAGAATAAATATAGTTTTTTTCAGTCTGTTCACTTCATTGTCCCCAGCATCTCCCAACATGCCTTGGGCACATGACAGGCATGGAGCAGATATGTGACAGGCCGAGTGAAAGCAAAACCAAGATACTGACTGTACAGTTGCCAAGAATCAAAGATCACCTGACAACTTAGAAATAAGATCTGTGGCAGCAGGGTGACCAGGCCAGCTCAAACGTCACAGATCTCAAACAGGTGATACTGGGGGGAAAAAAGATTGGGTCAATAGACAAATTCTGCATCCTGTTTGAGCCTTAAAGCTCAAAGCTTTCCTAGCTGGAAGAGGTGTAAATAAGAGATCTCAGCCATTGTCTGGGCAGGAAACCCTGAGCTTCATTAGGTATTGAGTACAAGGGACTGCATTAAGAGTACAGAAAAGCAAGAGGGGAAATACCTTAGCAAGCTAGGGATAATTTTCCCAGGAAACAATCAGCTCCATACCCTAGAGTTAAGGACAAGAAAGAAAGAGGTGAGCCTATGAGATAGATCCAGGCAGAAAGCTACCAGGCCTGATGCCAGGTTAAGGTCTGAGGAGAGACCAAGTTTCCAAGAAAAGAAGATACAGGACAGATGCAATACAAGTCCTGTGGCCAGTTTTGCCCCCAGCTTTGCCCTGCCAAGCAGAATGGGTAGGAAGGTAAGCTGGAAAGCACAATGCCTGTAGACTTCAATTTAAATACTCTTGCTATATGTCACCAGGACATATATGAAGCCCATGGACAGTCACCAAGCATAACACTACAGTGTTATGAGACAGAAAAGACTAGTTCTATGCCAATAATAAGCATCTCTCCCATGGCAGTACTTGAAGGACCAAGACAAAAGGTTTCAGCATGGCTTTTGTGGCATGCTGATTCAGAAATGTAAAGTTGGGCCTAGGCTAGCAGGCATGATGCACAACCAGGACCTAACAAGAGTACCAATCTGACATTAGCAGAAACTTTGGACCTAGTCAGACACTGATTTCTTCATGACACTTTTTAATGAAACCAGAGAGCACAAATTTAAGTCAGCTCAGAAATTTCAGTAAGTACACATGGGAAATCTGAATTGAGAGAAACTGGTGCTGTCAAGACAACACAACATCTGGTTGCTTTTTGCGTTTATATTTTGCAAATTCAGATGATCTTTTTATGCAAATAATATATCTGCATGGAAATAAAGTAGCATCTGCTTTTGTATTACTATGAGATATTTTCTGTAGCCAATAATTTTTCTGAATTAGAAGAATCAGAGTTTCCAGGCAATGACAGCTCATATCTATAATCCTAGCTACTTAGAAGGTTGAGATCTGAGTATCTCAGTCTGAAGCCAGCCCAGGTAGACAATCTGAGACTCTTACCTCCAATTAACTAGCAAAAAGCTAATAGTAGAGTTATGACTCAAATGGTAGAGCACCAGCTTTAAGTGAAAAAGTCAATTGAGAGTTCAAGCCCCAGTACCAGCCCCAAAATAAAGTGTGTTGGGGGGGGGGGGGAGGTCAGTGAAAGAATGACTTCACCGGCATTATGCAACAAAGCTTAGCTGGTTCTATGAACAGTGGGCCCACCTGTAAGCAGAAACCCAAGATCCAGCATGGAGACAGAGCTTGGGGTCTCCCTCAATCCCTCTTGATCCCCTCCATGGGAAGCTAGACCAGACTTTCAAGAGGCCTCCACCAGACAGGACTCACCAGCACCCAACACAATGGTTCTAACAGGTGCATAACAGGCTGTCAGAAAGTCTTATAAGCCGCGGGTCCTCACCCTATCCACCCTGGACAGCCCATCATCATGTCTACTCCATCTCATTTGTGTTCTCCTCTAGGGACTTGAAGGCAACTCTCATTATACCCCTTCTTTTTCTCTATACTAGTCACCCACTAAATATTTTCTTCCTATACATTTTTACTCTTTGGAGACTCGTGTCCATGGAACACCCCCCCCCATCCCAGAACTGACCCCAGCCCAATGGGCATGAGTGCAGAAGAGAGAGGCTGGTGTACATGGCAAGGCAAAGTCCTCCCCTCCCCTCTGAGACCACACCTGGACCAGAGCCCTGCCTGGAAGCAGCTGATGCTGACAGGATGAACAAATGGCTTTGCCCTCTCCCACAAAAACACAAGTAACAGGAACTCGTATCCGAAGGGAAGAGCCAGATTCCAAAGTGTGTGCTTGAGGTCACAGCTGATCTGGGACACCTGGCCGGAGTGCCGCTCAGAAGTCCAGTCAGATCATAACTCCCTTCACGAAGAAAAGACCGCTGAATACACTGTCCCTCCCTAACTAATGCCTTCCTGATTTGGGTATTCAATTGTTCCACCGAGAAAAAAGTAGCAAACAGCAAATCCGGAGAGCACTGGCGCTGGAAGCGATCCTTGATGAGTACTTGGAAAACAGCTACCACCGGAGACCCTGGGAGGCAGACCCTCAAGGCCCTCACACCCGCCGGCTCGGGAACCTTCCCAAAAGATGCCTGGGCCACAGGATGTGTCATGAGAACCGAGCTAATTATCCATCCACGTAATTCATCCGAGGGGCGAGGCCTACCGCCAGGGGGAAAGCTGACCAAGAACAGAGAAGCAGGCAGCCATCCACCCTAGTACTGATCCTCAGTCACCTGGGGTAGGAGAGAGGAGGGAGCTCTCCCAGCCCCCGCTGTCCTCCCCCCCCGCCCCCCCCACCCCGTCTCAACTCCAATCCCGCTTACTTCTTCCCCACTTCCTGCCCCCTCCCGGGCAGTGTGGAAATGGGGAAGGCGCCACAGTTTCTGAAAACATGTCTCCGCCAACCAGGAGCAGTCACCAGGGCAGGGAGGAGGTGGCCGCAGCTAATCAAACCCAAATGCGGCCCATCTCAGGGGTGGGGAGCCCGGGTTGTCCGCCGCAGCCGCGGGCGGGGCGGCCCCCTCGGGGGAGGGGCGGAAGCGCCGCTGCGTGGCACCCAGCCTGGTCAGCCGTCGCGGGGCCCCTCCCGGGCGGAGGGCTCAGGGACAGTCGCCATAACCCACGCAACCCCAATTCCGACCCTCGGGAACTCTTGCCAAACGTTCCCCAAGCCCCCTCCGGCCGCAAACTGGTCCTCCGAGGGGGGGCGGCGGAGGGTGGGGTGCAGCCGGCGCTCCAGACCCGGGCCTGGGCTGAGTCCGGGACGGCCCCCATGTGTCCCTTGGCGACGATGAGGGCGCGCGTCCTCCTTCGCCACCCGTGAGTGGATCGGAGCCTCCCGTCCGGTTAACACCACCGCCCCGCTCTTTGGGGGACGCCTGGTCTAAGTGTCCCGGGACCCATGCGGAGCCGGAGCGACAAGACTCGGTCTCAGTGAATTCTTTTCCGTCTAATCCAAGGCACTTAGAAGCCACGGGGCACCGCCCCCCCCCGCGCCCCGCACCCCGCACCTTGTCGCAGCGGCGCGCGCGCCAGCTCCGGCCGGTCCTCGGGGAAGGCGTCGCGGAGCCGCTTGCACAGGCGGTTCAAGTCCGAGAAGCTGCGGTGCAGGTAGAGCACGCTGCGGTCCGACCACTCGGTGCGGATCTCGAAGAACTCCTCCTCGTCGCCGCGCCGGCTGACGATGAGCCGGCGGATGCCGTTCACCCAGCAGCCGCGCACGAACATATTCACCAGCGACGTGCCCTCAAACACCGCCGAGGCCATGCCGCGGGCCGGGCATGCCCCCGCCGCCCGGGCGCCCGCGGCCCCGGGTCTCCGCCCGGCCGCCCGCCGGCAGGAGGCGCGCCCGCGCCGGGGGAGGGGGGCGGACGGCCGCGCGGGTCCGTCCGGGGTCGGCGTCGGCTCAGGATCCGCGCGCGGTGCGGGGCTGGGATCGTACGCGTGCGTGCGTCTCGGGCAGGGATGGACCGGGGTCTATCCCGGACGAGGTCTGTCCAGTCCTGTCCCGGCCTCGGCGCGCGCAGCCGGGAGTCTGCGCGCGGCCGGCGCTCCGGGCGGCACTGCGATTAGTGGTAGGGCCCAGCCGGCCGGCGGCTTTATAAGGTACTTCCCATCGCGGGCGGCGACGTCGAGGCCGGGCCGCGTCCGCCTCCTTCCCGCCTCCCGCCCCGCACCCCCGCGCCGCGGTCCCGCTCGCTCGCCCCCGCCCTCGTCCAGGGCCTCCGGGCCGCGCTCAGCCGCTCCCCTTGCGGCCCCCAGGCGGCGGGGGGTGACGGGACGCGAAGCCGAGAAGGGAAGGCCCTGCGCCCCCGGCTCGCGCCCGGGGGACACTTTTTTCTCTTTCCGTTTCCCATCCTCCAGACTTGTCCGGGTGAAGCGCTCGCCCCACCAGGCCCTGCCCGCGAGGGGCGCCCGGGGCGGGGTCCGCAAGGTTGGCCCTATCTGCTCCACAAGGTCCCCCCCCCCCCCCCGCACCATTGTGGGGCTGGGCTGCGGCCGGGGGAGGCAGGCGGGCCCGCCCCGTGTTCTCTCCGGATCCGGAGCCCCCGCCCCGCGTCCTCCTTCGCATTCCGGTCGTGCCTCGGTCCTGCCAAGGCCCGGAACGCAGCGGGGCCG
The DNA here is from genome assembly GCF_024711535.1 of Dipodomys merriami. NCBI lineage: Eukaryota > Metazoa > Chordata > Mammalia > Rodentia > Heteromyidae > Dipodomys > Dipodomys merriami. Next base: position 31,973,573 of record NW_027202937.1, read on the forward strand.
GACAACAGGGACCGGACGGTGCCAAGCCGGCGTGGAGGGCGCCAGCAGCTCGGCCATCCCGCGGGGGAGCGGGCCCCTAATCCTGGTGGGAAAGGGGGCTCCCCAGAGAGGGCGTCTCTGAGGACTCGGACGCCCCCCAGAGAGCCTCAAGAATTTAGGAAGTGCAAGTGGGAAAACTGCTCCGAGCCGGGACGCATTCCTGGCCGCGTAGGACCTCGGCTGATCTCAACTGGAAGATAATGTCTAGAGATAACTTTATGAGTGGCAAGTTGGTGCTCCTGGTGAGTGGAGTGACGTCACATCGCCTCGGTACCGGGGAACCCTAAAACTTTGTTTTCTAAAAGCTTCTCAGGAGCCATGGACATTGTGGCATGGCGTGGGGGGGGAGGGAGGGGGGCAAGGGCAGGTGAACCTAGACGTATCACTGCTTCCAGTTTTATTCGTCCTCCGAGCTTTCAACCCTGTGACTGGGCATCCTTCCTTTTTCTGGGCAAGGAGTCATCTTCAAGAGGTGGTTGCCACAATCGCGTGCTCTCTGCCCCTCCCCAGTGGACAGAAGGACCAGTGGAGCCTGCCCAGTTAAGGGAAAGGCCCAGAAGCCAGAGTCTCAGAGAGAGAGAGCGGGCTGAGCTGTGCCCTCCTCCCAGCAAAGCCCCAGGACTTGCACCCCTTTCTGGTAGTGCTCTTACTCCCCAGAACAGGACCTCTAGAATTTTGGTCCTTTAATGAATCCTGTTTCATGGGCACCTTTGGCTAGGAGCAATCAAATCCTAAGAGGCCTAATTTTGGAAGGCTGTCTCTAGTCTGTGCCAGGCATTCCTGGTCACTGAAGAAAGTGTTTTCCTCAGTGGTGTTTGTTTAAAGAGATTTGGAACTAGAGAAAACTAGATGGCCAAGTAAAAATAACAAGTGCCAGAAAAGGCACTCATGAAAACAAAGACCGGCCCATTTTTATTCCATTGCATTGATGCATTTTCTTAAACGTATGCAAGATTATCAACAGAGACTTTGAAAATTTACATATTCTGCCTGGTAGAGATGCAAATAATTTTTGCCCTGAAGAAAAGATTAGCCAGGTGCCAGTGACTCTTACCTGTAATCCTAGCTACTCAGGGCACTGGGATCTCAGGACTGAGGTCCAGAGTCAGCCCAGGGAGACAAATCTGAGAGACTCTTATCTCCAATTCCCCCCCCAAAAAAAAACCCCAAAGCAGAAGTGAAGCTGTGGATCAAATAGTAGAGTACCAGCCTTGAGTGGAAAAAGATAAGCCAGAGCATATGATGCTGAGTTCAAGCTCCAGTACACGCGCACACACACACACACACACAGAGGGCAAATGAATAAGTCACTGACTTATAAACATAGTAGATTACAATACAGCTATAAAAATGTGCTTTTCTGCCCTGTGAGAAAATTAAGGTGGAATGCTATTAAGACTTTTTTTTTTTAGTAGTAGGGTCTAAACTTGGTCAAAGTAAGCACTCTACCACTTGTGCCAAATCTCCAGTCCTTTTTCCATTTAGTTTATTTTTTAGATAGGAGCTCATATATTTTTGCTGCCATTCATCCTGCTACATTTCTAGCAGGGCTGGGATTATAGGTAGTGTGTGTGTGTGTGTGTGTGTGTGTGTGTGTGTGTGTGTGTGTGTGTGTGTGTGTGTGTGTGTGTGTGTGTGTGTGTGTGTGTGTGTGTGTGTGTGTGTGTGTGTGTGTGTGTCTACTATCCCTGGCTTGTTTGTTGAGATCGGAGTTCACTAACTTGTGTGTGTGTGTGTGTGTGTGTGTGTGTGTGTGTGTGTTTGTGTGTGTGTCTACTATCCCTGGCTTGTTTGTTGAGATCGGAGTTCACTAACTTTTTGCCCAAATTGGCTTCACATGGCTTCACACTATGATCCTCTATATTTCTGGTGAGTACTCTTACCGTACCTGGCAGATTTTTTTCTAATAATGCTCTAATTACCTTGGGCTCCAAGAAAGATCAGACTCACTGGCATCTTGTTTGGAAGGCAAACTGGCCCTCAAACAGGCAATGCCTTCTTATCTTTTTTTTTTTTTCTTTTTGGTGATGGTTCTGGGGCTTGAATTCAGGGCCTGGGCACAGTTCCTTTTTTTGCTCAAGGCTAGTGCTCCACCACTTGAGCCACACCTCCACTTCTGACTTTTTGGTGGTTAATTGAAGATAAGAGTCTCTAGACTTTCCTGGCCCTGCTATCTGATCCTCAGATCTCATCAGCCTCCCCAGTAGATAGGATTATTGGCAAGAGCCACCAACACTGGGCTTCTTAACATCTTAAAGAAAATAGCCAAAGTTTAGGAGACCACCTTGTTCCTGTTCTGTTCCAGTAATAATAAAATGATAACTTTTCTAGAACTCCTTCAAGGACAAAGATAGAGATAGTGGCCTATCAGGCCACACACCCCAGACTGTTTTTAACTAGATACATTTCATATTCCTTTCCCCCAGTTCTCCCTATTTAACCTAAGGTGAATATCTGTATCCCTGAGGATGGCTGAAGATGTACTGAAGTGCTGTCTTCCTATGACTGCCATGTAATAAATCTTCCTCCACATTTCAACATGCCATATGGGGATGAGTGCTAGCCTAACTTGGGATGACTGGACTTCAGGCCTGGAGTCTACAAACATGGTTTTATTAATAGTTTCTCCTTAGTATTTTTCTGTTTAAGTATTTTTCTGATGAAGATGATGATGGTACAGAAAGAATCTCTGAAGTAAGTACAAGTTCAATATCATTTATCTGAAATGCTTGGGACCAGAAGTGTTTATGATAGGGCCTTTCAGATATAGAAATATTTTTGTAGATTTTACTGGCTTGAACATCCCTAATCAAAAAAGCTGAAATCACAAAATCTCATAATTTTCAAGTCTTTTTGGGAATTTAAAACCAAAATAAAGTGCTCCTGTGTGGTTAAGGACAATAGAAAGGTATGGCTGGGTGAGCTGTACACACCTTTGAGGACCTGTGTTACGTAAATGTCAGTAACAGATAGGTAAGAGGTGGACTGGTTTCAGATTATAAATCAAGCTGATGAACTAGCTCAGTGCCCTGGGCTACATAACAGAAGTGACAGAGAAGAACAAACTGGAGCACTCTGGGTCACCAGTCTCAAATTACAAAGGTGTAGGCAAGAAGGGGTGCTGGTTGTAGGTTAGAGACTTAAGAAACCAGATACTTCTAGCTGATTATAAGAGTAAATAACAGGACTAAAAGCCTTCATGCAATTCAAAGCCTTTATTTTGGATGCTTAGATGTTCCGTTTGCTTTCCTTCTGGAATTGTTTTGATTCGATTTACATTTTTATTTTCCAGCTCTTGCCTTTACTTCTTAGCTTTCAAAGTTAAAGGAAAGTCCACACAAAAGTTGGGAGCAATTCATTCCCCCAGGTGACCCGGTGTGACCCACACATTTGGCATCTGACCAGACAATAGCAGCATAGTGCAAAATAAGACTGAGCGTTCTGCTTGGAGGAAGAATTGGACTGTGAGAGAGGTGGGAGACAAGTGTCTGGGGCCAGGGCTGGGAAGGTGGCTCAGTGGTAGAGCACTTGCCTTGCATGCATGAGGTCCTGGGTTCAATTCCTCAGCACTACATAAGCAAAAAGAAAAAAGCCAGAAGTGGCGCTGTGGCTCAAGTGGTAGAGCGCTAGCCTTGAGCTGAAGAGCTGAGGGACAGCGCCCAGGCCCAGAGTTCAGGCCCCACAACCGGACCCCCCACCCCCCCCAAAAAAAGAGTCTGGGGCCTAGTAGCCTCTACCCTGCAGGATCACGCTTTGTGTCGCTCATTCAACTGGTTTTTCCTTGGAAGTTTGGACACAGGACCAAACAGAGTGCTAAGTGACTATGAAAACTGAGTCAAAATAAACCTTCAACCTAGATTGGACTTATCTCAGGTATTTTGTCAGAGAAATGACAAAGGCTTCATGCAATTCATGCAGTGCATCATTGTATGATGACAAAAACCTGAAGACCAGGCACCAGTGGCTCATGCCTAAAATCCTAGTTACTCAGAAGGCTGAAATCTGAGGATTATGGCTAGAAGCCAACTTAGGTAGAAGTTTGTGAGACTCTCATCTCCAGTTACCCAGCAAAAGAGCAAGAAGTGGAGGTGTGGCTCAAGTGGTAGAGTGCCATCTGCTTGAGTTGAAAAAGCCAAGTGAGACCTAGAGACCCCGAGTTCAAGCTCCAGTACAGCACAAAAAGAAAACAAAACAAAAAAGAAGAAGAAATTGAAAGGAGTTTAGAGTGGTCCTGAAAATAGGGTTGTCTCCAAATTGGGGATCTCCAAGGTTCTTCTTGACACAGACTCCACTGACCCAGCCCTGGCCCCATCACACTCCCTGAACTTTCCTGAAGAGCCAAGCACTTTCCCACCAGAGCTGCTCCCAGGCATGACAGTCCTTGAATTAGACTGACTTACCACCCAGCCTGCACTATGGATTCCCATTCACCCTACCACCTCATTTCTCAACTCAGTATGACCAGGAATTCCCTGGGAAATTGTTAAAAAGCAGTTTTTGACATTGTGGGTCCAGGGGAGGCCTAAACTTCTACATTCTTGACACAATCTGAGGGCATTGCTTCCATCTGCAGGATGCTGTTAGTAGCAAGGCTGCTGGTGATATACACCTCCCTGTTTGTGGAAGGTGTCAGGAAATACACTGAGGGACTATCTCCCAGTGTTCTGTTCATATTTGTCATGATGTTTTCCTGACTGGAAAACAGCTCTGCTCCAGAAGAGCAGAGACTAGGATAACCTCATTTTTCTATCAGTATATTCCCATAGCACACTGCCTGGTAGCTGACAAATGCTGACTCAAGTTAGTGAATAGCACAAAGGACTGAAAGAGCAGGCAGCCAACACTGATCTTCCCACAGAAATCTTCACCACTTCATTTCCAATAATGAGACCTTTAGGAAACTTCCACAACCCATGTTCAATTCCAGATTCTACTGAGACCAAACCCTATGTATTGAATGGCTTAAAAGGACAAACTCAAATTTTCATGGTGATTCATAAGAACAGGGTTACAGCCAGGCACTAGGGCTCATGCCTGTAATCCTAGCTACTCAGGAATCTGAGATCTGAAAATCACAATTCAAAACCAGCCCAGGCTAGAAAGTCCATGAGACTTATCACCAATTAACCACCCAAAAGCCAGAAGTGAAGCTGCGGCTCAATTGGTAGAGCTCAGAGACAGTGCCCAGGCCCTGAATTCAAGCCCCAGGACCAGCACAAAAGCAAAAGACAAAGAATGGGATTACAGACTAATGTTTTCCTTTGTTCACTACTTGCATCTTCCAATTTTAATGTAAGGTATAATTTAAGCATTTTTCATAGTTGGAAAGTAATTTGAAAGCTCATGTAAGCAAATTCTTTTATCTATATAATAACTGCCCTTTGATAATGGCAGATGGTGAACTTGGGTGGCCAGGATCCATCACTTTTACTTACCCTGTCTCAGTTTTCTCAACTACCATATCGAGTCAGCTTTCCATTAATGTGATGAAATACCTGAAGTAAGTCAGCCTAAAGGTTGGAGGTTTATTTTGACTTATAGTTCCAGAGGTTTCAGTTCATGCTCACTTGGAATCCTCTCTTGGGGCCTGTGACCACAGGCAGAACATCATGGCAGAAATACATGAAAGAGAAGGACTGTTCACATCAAGGCAGCCAAGGAGGACAGGGTAACTAAAGGGCCAGGATCCCAGTATCCCCTTCAAGGGCATGTCCTCAATAACTTAACTTCCTCCCATTGGGCTCACTTTCTAAAGGGTCCACCCCTCTTACTAGTGCCATTGGCTAGAGACCAAGTATATATGGGACATTTAAGATCAGAACGAGAGCAACTAGAAAATGATACTGGCTTATAAATGGCCACAAAGGCTTTTTCCAGCGTGACATCTCTATAAATCTGTTTTGTGATCTATATAGGCTATTCCTTCTCCATTTCTCAACTTCCAAGATTACTCAATCCCAACCCCATTCCTGATGTTCATTTGTGCACACTTCTGCCATCCTGCAAACCATTTATGTTGCCCCATTTCTGAGAATGGAAATTGTGACTTAAGGCCTACGTAGCAGTCTTTACCCTTTTCCACCTTGGAAGTACTTATATAAACAAGTTACCATTTTTTAATTTTTGTTTTTGCTTTTGTGCTGGTCTTGGGGCTTGAACTCAGGGCCTGGGCACTATGCCTGAGCTTTTATACTCAAAGCTAATACTTTACCACTTGAACCACAGCTCTACTTCTGGCTTTTTTTGGGGGGGGGTAGTTAATTGGAGATGAGTCTTAGGGGCTTCCCTGCCTGGCTTGGCTTTGAATCATGATCCTCAGATCTCAGCCTCATGAGTAGCCAGGATTACAGACATGAGCCACTGGTGCCAGGCTTCAACTTTTTAAATTTTAAAACTTTTATTTATATGTGATAGGACAAATGAAATAAGTAATTCTGTCAATAAGAATCAAGATTTGTGAGGCTGAGATAGGGATGATCAAAATACAAGGGGCATCCAGGTTAAGAGTTCATGAGACTTCATCTCAACCAATAAAAAGTAGAGTGTGGTGGCATATGCCTGTATCTCAGCTATACAGGAAGTGTAAATAAAAGGACCACAGTCCAGCCTGGCAGGGCACAAAGGGAGACCTTATTCGATAAATAAATAATGAAAGCAAGAAAGGGTGGTGTGTGCTCATATGGTAAAGTACCTGTGCCTAGTTAACACAACGCCCTGAGTTCAATCCCCAGTACTGAAAAGAAAAAGACTCGCTGTAAAGTAAATATAAAATCAAAGACTACTCTTAAAATCACAAAAAAGGATTGGAAACATTATACTAATAAGATTACATTACTACTTCTAAAATAATCACTACCGTCACCTGTCAGTATTTTTGAAGGATTGATTTTAGTACTGCCAGTACACAGATATTCAACTTCCTTTTATAAAGTGGAGTAATACTTGCACAGAACCTCTGCACATCTTCCTGTATACTTTAAATCACTCTAGATCTCTTATAATACCTGATACAATACCTAGATAAATAGGTGTCATGTATATTGGGAACAATCATAAGGGAAAAAGAAAACTGGTGCTTCTTGAGTATCCATATAGTTCTTTTCTAGTGCCTAGGAACTGGAATTGGTTGAATCAAGAATACAAGGAGAAGGCTGATGGTTCTGTATAGCTTTGTTCATTGCAAAGCTTTAGCCATGATGTAAGTCAATAGTGAATATCAAGCCTCCTAACCAACCTAAGGGCTCTATAAGACTGAGCAGCTTTGGTGGCTTACACCTGTAATTCTAGCTATTCAGAAGGTTGTGATCTGAGGATTGCAATTCAAAACCAGCCCAGGCATTTACCCAAACGATCACAAACAAGGCCATACTAAGGTTACCAGCACAACTATGTTTATCACAGCATTATTTACCATAGCTAAGATATGGAACCAATCCCGATGCCCCTCAGTAGATGAATGGATCAAGAAAATGTGATATATATATATATATATATATATATATATATATATATATATATATATATATACAATTGAATTCTATGCCTCCATCAGAAAGAATGATATCGCCCCATTTGTTAGTAAATGGAAAGACCTGGAAAAAATTTTATTAAGTGAAGTAAATCAGGCCCAAAGAAACATAGGTCCCGTGGTTTCCCTTATTTGCAATAACTAGTACATGTGTTGGATAAGCAGAAGAGGTCAAAAGCTATGTACATATGACCAGATAAGATGATGTTTAGAGAAATGAACCCTAAGATAGGGACACACATATCTTTTTTCTTTCTTGCTATTGTTTCTAACATATTTATGATGTACCATGTGATTTTTTTGGTTGCTTTGTATGTTCCTCCCCCACGGTATAACCTCTGTTTTCACTGTATTTGATGTCAGTGCCCTGCATCTGGTATACATACTTCTATAATTCAGGAAGGGAAGGGAAAAACAAAATGCTTAAGTAAGGATAGAGGTGACCCATTGTAACAATGAGATGTACAAAACACTATATTGAAAACAAAATTTACAACCTCGGCAGGGAGGGGGGAGTAGATGTGGAGGTGGGAGGGAAGGGATGGTAGGTAGAAAACAAAGGAGGAGGCAACAATGCTCAATAGGAAATGTACTCATTACCTTGCTTATGTAACTGTAACCCTCTGTACAACATTTTTACAATAAAAAATGTACAAAACCAACCAACAAACAAAAAAACCCAGCTCAGGCCCAAAAGTTGGGAGACTTTTATCTCTAGTTAACCACCCAAAGACTGGAAGTGGAAATGATGTTGAATGGTTAGAGCATCAGCCTTGAACAAAAAAGCTAAGGGACAGTGCCCATGCCTTGTGTGCAAGCTCTAGTACCAGTGTGCATGTGTGTACACACACACACACACACACACACACCACAAATATATACCAAGACTGAGTAGTAGCCACAGTGCCAGATAATTCCCCTGGAAATTTTTAACTGTTCTTAAACCATCATTATTCTACATATTCTTAAAGTAAATATAGAACTTGTGAAATTATTGAGCAAATAACCTGTGAACAGAGAATTTTCACCCCCACCCCCATCCTACTGATCCTAAAGGCAAGAATGCATGTCTAAGTTTAATGATTAATACTAATTTTTGGTTTGACGCTTCACATTTTCATCATATTTTTTGTTCACTGAAACCTCTTCTTAACCTGATTTCCCTAAGTTTCCACAAATGAATTAGTGAGATTGTTTGTGGAAACTGTATAGGAAAAACAAGGAGAATCTAAAGCTAAATCTGAACTTTAGATCAGATTAGATAGATCAACATTAGGACTCTTGACCTAGTGCCAGCCCATAATATTTACACTAGGACTGTCTGTTTTATAAAGACATTGTGTATCTTTGTGTGGTTAGATTAAATAAGATTAAATAGATTTTTGTTAGTGTTAAGGTTATGCATTTCCTTCTATTCTAAGTAGAAATAAAGGTTCTATGCCCAAACTTCATGTTTACCTGTTTTGAGTTAATATTATGCCCCGTATAATGGGTGCCAGTTGCTCATACTTGAAATCCTAGGCACTCAGAAGGCTGAAATATGGAGGATGTCAGTTTAAGGCCAGGTTGGGCAAAAAAGCTCATTAGACTTCTTTAGACTTCATCTCAAAAAAAAAGAGAAAAAACACCAGTGAAAAGCAGAACTGTAGGTGTGGCTCAAGTGGTAGAGGACCAACCAAGCAAACATGAAACCCTGAGTCCCAGTATTTCTTAAAAAAAGAAAAGAAAAAAGAAAGAAAAAGAAACAATAATGTTAACCCCAAACAAGTAATACAACTTTATAATTTTTATTACACAAATAAATAGAGATAAGAAGAGAGGTGTGTGCGTGTGTGTGTGCGTGTGTGTGTGTGTGTGTATCTGTGGCACGTATGCATACACGTCTGCCTGTCTTGTTTGATTCTACCAATGATTTAAGATATAACTGGCCAAAATATACAATAAAAGCACATAAATTAGAATATAAGGCCTAGGGAAATGTAGATAAAGAGGTAAGAAAAATTCATGTACCAAGAAGTAGGCCATAGAATCCTCTCAGTTACTAAGTGTGGGTTTCAAATGGTTTCCTGTGTCAGAATTAAGTTCCAAATTAGCCTGGCCTAGAGAACTTCTGTGGGGGCTGTCCCTGTCACCCCATCTTCTGTCTCATCCCCTGACACTCTCACACTCTCTCAGGTTATTCCTCCTTAGATATGCCAGGCACAGCAACCCTCGGAGCCTGAGGTTACTATTGCTGTAGCCTGCACCATTGTCCTGATTGCTGCCCAGGTCTACTCCCTCACCAGAGAGATCACCTTCAACTACCTACCTGAAAAAGCACACATCTGTCCATCACTCTTTCTTCTTACTGCACATCTTTGTTGGTTTTCTGCTGCTGTAACAGAATGCCTGAGAGACTAGATAAAGGATAGAAGTTGATTTCTTGTAGTTCTAGTCTAGGAAGGTCCAAGTCATGGCTTCCTTGCTCCATCATACCATGTGGGAGAGCGTCATAGCAGAAGCAAGCTCATCTCTTTCTTCATATTTTTTCTTTACCTTGAATTTAGGGCCTGAGCATCTGATTGCAGTCTCTTGAGTAGCTAGGATTACAGGTGTGAGCCACGGGCACCCAGCTTCTTTCCTTTCTTACAAAGTTACTAGCATCATTGTGGGGGCTCACTTCTATGAGTTCATCTAATGTTAATTATCTCACTAAGCCCTAGCACCAAAAAACATCATCATAAATTTGAAGATTAAGTTTCCAGCACAAGAACTTTTAGGAGACACATTCATGCTGTGCTTCATGTTTCTTCACAGCACTTAATGTCGTATTCATGTGCCTAAGTTCTGTGCTATAACTGGTATGTAAACTCAAGGAGAAGAGGCTTTATTGGTTTTACAGTCTGCTGAATGCTGAGAGCAGTCGATGGCTAAGGTATGTTCTCTTGTCAGGGGCAGAAGATTGAAAATTCTTGTCTGAATCTGATGAATCCTGAAGACAATTTCTGAGGAGCATCTCAGCTCTGTCCGGTGACAAGGCAAGGAAACTGTCCCTGAAAGTCCCCGTGGATTGGGAGCTGATCTAAAGCCTGAACAATGGAAGAATTAAGCCTTGAGTTCAAGTATCAGTATTAGTGCCAAACAAACAAAAAACACTAATAATCAAATTGAACAACTATAATAATAAAATAAATTTGCCAGCACCACTCTACTGCTTTGGGCTCAAGAAGTAAAGTAAAGCTTAGTTTGAACCTCCCCAGCCAATCTGATGATCAAGAGGGCCACTAAATCACCAACATGTAAGCAGCATATACACAGCATGGATATGCTGAACATAGGGAGAAATAATTTCCACACCAGGTAGGATGCCATGAGATCTCATCATGCTGCTCAGAATGGCACAAAATTAAAAAGCTTTAATTTTTTTAACTTCCAAAATTTTCCATGTAATATTTTTTGTTTTTTGTTTTTTGGGTTTTTGTTGGTCGGTCCTGGGGCTTGAACTCTGGGCTTGGGCACTGTCCCTGCACTCTTCAGCTCAAGGCGAGCGCTCTACCGCTTGAGCCTCAGCACCAATTCCCCATGTAATATTTTTAGATCCATGATTGACTAGAGTAAGTGAAATTTTGAAATGCAAAACTATTGACACATATCCACGTCAGTAAGACTCTCCAGTTCTACCTTTTCCTTCTCTCTAGATACAGCCCAAACTACTTATCTTAGTTGTCTGCACATTCCAAGTGTTTTTAGCTAATTGCCAAATTTCTGCTGGATCATCTTCCCAGGTTCAAAGTGTTTTGTAAGCCAAACTCAGGAAAATTAAGTTAATAAAACTCAGGGGAAAATGTCAGTGCCTTGAGTCAAGGAATGACTTTTTTGTTTTTAGTCTGTCATGGGGCATGAACTCATGGCCTGAATGCTGCCCCTGAGCTCTTTTGCTCAAGCCTAGAACACTCCCATTTTGAGCCACTGCTCCACTTTTGGTCTTTTGATGGTTAATTGGAGATAAGAATCTCATGGACTTTCCTGCCCTAGCTGGCTTTGAATCACGATCCTCAGATCTCAGCCTTCTGAGTAGCTAGGATTTCAGGTGTGAGCCACCAGTGCCTGGCTAAGGAGTCACTTTTAAAAATTGAGTGTAGTGACTTGTTATGATGAATTGCTCTGACACTTAACCTAGATAATAAATGAATTTACATTTCTTTTTCCAGGAGCTAATTCAAACATTCTCAACAACTTGGCCCCTGTTAGCCCCAAAGAACCACAATTTTTAAATAAATAAATTTTTAATGAGAAAATACACCATCTTTCCCAAACATCCAATTTGAACCAATAATTGAAGAACTAAAAATAACTGGAAAACTTGCTTCCTCATTTAAAAAAATGTAATTGCTTATAATGTTTATGCCAGACATCTGAATGAGAATGAGTGTGTGTGAGTGTGTGTGTGTGTGTGTGCGTGTATGCATAAACTTCTCACGTGCATGTTTGAGAAATTCTGGTTCATGCTATTTATTGCACCACCACCTCTCCCTCCATATAATAGAAAAACAGTGCTAGTTCTGAGGACCAATCTTGGGCTCAACTACAGCTCTTTTTTTTTACAAGCTTAGCTACTTCAGACTCCTCTGCAAGTTTGCTCCTTGTTAATAACCTACCTTAAAGTTGAGAGTACTGACATCTCATTGGATTCTGATTATACTCCTGAAACTCTACTCCAAGTACAGCATCAGCAAATCCTGTCTCACAGGATTTATAATATAGATACAGGAAGAGAGAAAGAGAGAGAGAGAGAAAGAAAGATTATTTTATTTTCTTGGCTTGTTAAGTATTTAACAGTATTTGAAAGACAGATGTCACAAGAGTAGCCACCTTGACAACTTTCCACTCCCAAATCCAACCACACTGATAGTTTTGCTTAAAGACATACCCTCTGAGACAGCTGGTCTACCCAAGTCGTCTATGTGGGTCTGCTTTGGCCAACAGCCAAGGCTCATGGGCTTTCTACTGATGTTACACTCATAACCACACCCACGTGTAGCTTAAGCTGTCTAGTCTTCAGAAGTCTTTACGTAATTTTATACTTAGTGATAATAGCTCTTGGTGATTAATTTTGCTGCTTTGGGCCCCTTTCAGAAAGGCAGGTTTTGACATGTAGTCTGTATTTTTCAACTGAGAGAAAGTGGGAATGAGGAGAGTGTTTTCAAATGAATTAGTTCCAATGATTTTAAGTCTCATGTTAGAAGAAATAAAATTCTTCCAACAACTCAGCCATACAATGCTGGTGTATTACAGGTTTTCTTTGGAATCAATAGGAAACTAGATATGTCAAAGATACCAAAGTGTGGGGCTGGGAAGGTGGGTCAGTGGTAGAGTGCTTGCCTTGTATGCCTGAGGCCCTGGGTTCGATTCCTCAACACCACATAAGCAGAAAAATCCAGAAGTGGTGCTGTGGCTCAAGTGGTAGAGTGTTGGCCTTGAGCTGAAGAGCTGAGGGACAGTGCTCAGGCCCAGAATTCAGGCCCATGACTGACAAAGAAAAAAAATACCAAAATCTACAGATGCTCAAGACCCTTCCATAAAATGGTACATCGTTTGCATAGAACCTCTGTACATCTTCTTGATTTCTTTTTTTTTTTGGCAGTACCGGGAATTGAAGCCCAGGCTTCACATTTGCTAGGCAGCCACTCTAACACTTTAGTAACATCTCCAGCCCCTTTTATGCATTGACTGTTTTTTCATTGTTGTTGTTGATGATTGTGGGGTTTGAACTCAGGGCCTGGATGCTATCCCTGAGCCTTTGCCCTCAAGGCTACCATTCTACCACTTGAGCCACAGTGCCACTTCCAGCTTGTGAGTGCATAATTGGAGATGGTAGGGAAAAAACAAAGGAGAAGGTAACAATGCTTGATAGGAAATATACTCATTACCTTACTCATGTAATTGTAACCCCTCTGTACACTAATTTTACAATAAAAAACATTTTTATAAAAGAGTCTCATGGGGACTTTTCTGCTTGAGCTGGCTTCCAAAGGCAATCATCAGATCTCAGCCTATTAAATAACTAGGATTACAGGCATGAGCCACCGACCAGCTGCATTGGCTATTTCTGAGGCAGGGTCTCACCTTATGCCTATATGCAAGTCTCCTACTTCTGTGTTCCTACTTTGTTGGGGATGACAGTCACAAGACATTGTGGTGTCCTAATTTTTTTAAGGCACTTGAGCCACAGCTCCACTTCTGACTTTCTAGCTGTTTGGGCTATCTTTGAACCATTATCCTCAGATCTCAACTCCTGAGTAGTCGGGATTATAGGAATGAGCCACTGATACCCTACAAAGACCTATGAATTTTTATGTTTGATCTGGCCTCAAACTTCAATTCACCTCAAAACACCTGCAATTTAGCTAGGATTACAAGGTTAAGACATCTCAACCATTTGAATGGAGGGAGAGTTTGGAAGGAAGAGGGAAAATGATGATCAAGATGCATTGTATTCATAAACTCAAAGACATATTGAATGGTAACCCCTTTGAACAACTATTTAAAGATAATAAAAATTAATTTTAAAAAGACACCTCACCCACCTTCTCCAGGATACTTTAAACCATCTCTAGATGGCTAATACTATGTAAATAGTTGTTATGCTATATTGTTTAGAAGAAGTTGTTTGGGGTTTTTTTTGTTTTTAAGTATTTTTGATTCTTGCTTGGTTGCCTCCTAGATACACAGCGTGTGGAGTTCATGGACATGGAGGGTCCAAAAACAGTTTGTTCCAAAAAGGGTTGGAGCTCTCTTCTTGAAAGTGAATAAAGTTAATTGATTTGGGGTATTGGGCTGCAATCAAGCACATATGATTGATTATTTTCTATCACTCAAGTTGTTTAAATCACTTCACAGAACATGAGAAAGCAAAATAGCCTTCCTTCAAATCAGAGTCACACACAGGAAAATAGGCCTAATGATATTCTTTAGGATGTTTTTCACAATATTTAACTATTTCATATAAAAATAGATGTAGAAACATTTGAATTAAGCCAATGCATGGAATCCCAAACCTCTTCATGAAGCCATCCTATGGCCTTGTGGCACCCGAGTGACACAAATAGCTGGCTATTTCCTCAGTGTTGTCCCAGTTCTTCAAGTTGAGGAGTGGTCAGCATTTTCAAACAAAAGACTTTTCCAGAATCTCTTATGTCAAAAGAAGAGCACTGTTCCCTTGAATTGAGAGGGAAAGTAGAGAGGAATGCAGGTGTGGGGGACATGTGCATTCTGTCCTCTTGATCCAAGATTTAGTGGTCCTCCACATTCTTTTGTGTAATAGCAAAATGGCCAAAAATGAATGCTTGAAAACATTTCCAAGACAACGTGGCACAAACAGTACACTTCCCAAGGATATAAAACTCCTAAATGCTACTGCACTTTCATTGGTACACTTGAGAAAGATGTTCTCTCTCCCTCTTTCTTTTTCTGTTTTCTATTTCATAATTGAGATTTAGAACTTAGTCTTTTCTCAATTAAGCATGTATTTTACATATGTAAATATTTTCATTTTCAATTTAATTTTTCTTTTTTTTTCTTTTCTTTCTTTCTTTTTTTTTTTTTTTTTGGTCAGTCATGGGGCCTGAGCTCTGGGCCTGGGCACTGTCCCTCAGCTCTTCAGCTCAAGGCTAGCTGAGGAATCGAACCCAGGGCCTCATGTATGCAAGGCAAGTACTCTACCACTGAGCCACCTTCCCAGCCCAATTTAATTTTTCTTAACAATATATTTATTCAGAGCCAGATGTGGGGGTGCATGCCATTTATCCCCCCATTCAGGAGTCTGAGGTAGAAGGATCATGAGTTTGAGGGTAGCCTGGATATAGCAGATCTTGCCTCTGAAAATTAAAAAAAAAGACAAAGAAAAATATGCCTACATGTATATTTAACTAATACTCTACCTATAAAAGTTACTTTTATGCACACTTTGCCAGCCTTTTGTCACTTATTAATTCATTCAATCATTCATTTAAAAGATTTTTTTTATTATCACTCGATTTTATTTAGATCAAGTGATGGCATCACCCATATTAGTGGAGAGTTCTTGGGGATCGCTGTGTGCCTTTTAAAGATAAACAATCACTCTGTGCCTTTTTAAGAATCACTTATTTGTATTATGTTTCAGTAGTTCTACAGAGGGATGCCAGTGTATAAGTACAGTGCATCTTATCAATGTTACTCCTTTCACTGTGAACCTTGAGAAAAGTAGATGGTCAGAATTATTATCTTATAAACAGATTTGCTGGCTGCTGTAGTTTGGATCTGGAATGTTTCCCCAGGGACTCACGTGTTATAGCCTTAGTTATCAGCTTGACACTATTGACACGTGGTGGAACTCAAAGAGGACCTAGAAGGGTTTCATTTCAACTGAATTATACCCCCGAAGAGGATTATGGAACCTGGACGCCTTCTTCCCTTCCTCCCTTCTTTCTTTTTTCAACCTCACAATGAGTGAACAGTTTTGCCCTGCCAAAGGCTTCCATCATGGTGTGCTACACCTCTCGAGAACTCAAAGCAACAGGCCTGATGGATTCATCATGCACTGGAACTGCCAAAGCTGTGGGCCAAAAAAAATCGTTTGTTTCATTGTTATCTCGGGAATTTTTCATAGTGTTGGCAACGGACTAAGGCTTAGCCTAACATCACGCATTACCCAGCTCTCAGGGACTACAAGGAAGGAAAGATGATAATTCTAGAAGCAGATCATCTGGTGCTTTGATAAGTTGCTATATCAATTTTTAATTCCGCTGTGGTTTTATTTTCCAAGCAGGAGAGTCTGGTAGTACAAGCCATCGTGTCCCTGACTGTAATCAAATTGAGCTCTGTAGAGAGTTGCTTAATGTTTAGTAAGTGGTCAGGCTGTCTATACTTTGTGTCAACCTCTACTTGGAAAATAAAGTTTGGGGTTATCTCTACACTCCTACATGTTAGACCTTTTATTTCTTAAGGTTGTTTTGTTTAGTTTTGCCAATATGGAGCTGAAATCAGAGCCTTGTACTCTTGGCTTGCTTGCTCGTGGCTGGTGCTTTACCACTTGAATCATACCTCCAGCCTGGCCTTTTACCATTAACTGGAAATGAATCAGTAAAAATGTATTTTCAGATTTTTCTGCCTGGGCTGGATTGGAACTATAATCTTCTTGGTCTTATCCTCATGAGTAGCTAGAATTACAGACAAGGACAAGCATCCAACTATTTCTAGAGTTTTTATTTATTTACTTATTTACTACTTAACTTTTCGTTTTTGTTCAGACTTCTCATGTCCTCCTTATAAAAGCCACTTCTGCAATCCTTGTCTTGGGGTTTAATCAGTCTATACCTTAGGAGAAAAAAAAACCCAGAGCTACAGAATCTATGGACATGTCACATTATGAACAGTAGCATGTCAAACTTCCAATTTTATCTCTCTAATAAAAGCAGTGATTATTGTACATCATACGTTGGCTGTCTAATTCTGCTGAAATATACTAATAATTTTAGACCATGAAGAGCATTGTATCTGGAAGGAAGGTTGGAAATAGGAAAACACAATCAACTGGAACAATAGATAGAGAGAAAGCATGCCTAACCACAAAGAATAAAAAAGGGAATAACCATTTGATTCTTTTTTGTGTGGGGGGGGTGGTCCGGTCGTGGGGCCTGAACTCTGGGCCTGGGCGCTGTCCCTCAGCTCTTCAGCTTAGGGCTAGCACTCTATCGCTTGAGCCACAGCGCCACTTCCGCCTTTTTTTTTTTTTGCTTATGTGGTGCTGAGGAATTGAACCCAGGGCCTCAGGCATGCAAGGCAAACGGTCTACCACTGAGCCACCTTCCCAGCCCCATTTGATTCTTTTTCCTACTTTTCACAGGACTGTGGCAGCTCCATTGCATCCAGGCTGAGTTGAGCCCAAGCTCTCAGCAGCTGGATGGGTGGGGGGCTGGGGTGTTGGATCATCTGCACATGTCTTCCCAGAGACAAGACCATTCTTCATTCTGCACAGCCAGCCAGGACCAAAGAGAAGGTGGGGGTATAGAGGTGTCCTGGCAGGGGAGCAATTCCAAACCAGCCATATCTTTTCTTGGAGGGAAAGAGAAGTCTCAAAAGTACTTTCTTTTTGTTTTATAACTTTCCTAACTAATACATAGCAACTGTATTTGCATAACATCTCTGGGCTGGCACTGGGCTCCCATCCACAGCTTCCTGGAGGGTACAGGAGGACACTTGAATATGTATTTTGTTTTGCTTGCGTGCTTCTGGTGAGTTTATTCTGCTGTCTTTACAACTGTATTTCCAATTGTCAGCCAAACTAACAATGAAATTTTTCTAGCTGAAAGGTGTTGAATAGAAGGGTGCTTTTGATGAGAATGAAATCAAAGATCAAAGCATGGGCAGCCCCTCATCCCCCACACCCCCATCTACATTATCCAGTAGCATTCTTTACACTATAGTGATTGGCATCATAGAGCTCCTGTTTTCTAGAATACTCATTGCCACCCAAAAAACTCATGGAGATTGCATAAAATCTGAGGATCATGGGTCAAAGCTAGCCTGAGTAGAAAAAATCTGTGAGACTCTTTCTCTCCAATTAGCCACCAAAACACCAGAAGTGGAGCTGTAGCTCAAGTGGTAAAGTGCCAATCTTGAGCAAAAAAGCGAAGTGAGAGCACAAGGCCCTAAGTTCTAGCCCCAGTACTGGAACCAAAAATAAATAAATAAATAAAAAACCTTCAACAACAAAATGCACACAAAAACAAACCCCTCCACAACCCCCCTCCCCAAGGGGGGAAAAAAACATACGAGCATTGATAAATCCCATTTTCCAAATGTTCTAACTTGATTGTGCCAAAAACCAACCATTTCTGGGCTTGAGGACAGTGTTTAATTATGGCAGGCACAGCTGGGCAGAAATGGCAGGAGGTGACAGGTGTGGTTCCATCACTGAAAACCTAGGATGGGAAGATATAGTTACAGATTTACATACATGTACTGATAATTATATATACAAAGTATATAGGTCAAAGGCAGAGCCTAAATAATCCTTCAAAGCCATTCTCATTATCTGTGTAGATTCTCTATTGCTTGGGTCCAGGCACTTTGCCTGGATCATTTTTGTTGCTGTAATCCTACAATGTTTTGTCATTCCAAGTGACCGAGTTCTGCCCCTACCCCATTTCCTTTCTCTCTTCTCTTTCTCTTTCTTCTTTCTTCCTTCCTTTGTTCTCTTTCTTTCTTTAATCTCCCTTCTTTCCTTTTCTTTCTTTCTTTTGTTCTTCTTTTCCTTCTTTCTTCCTTTCTCTCCTTTCCTCTTTCTCTTCCTAACTTTATCTCTTTTTCCTTCTCTTTTTTAAATTTTTCTCTTTCTCTTTCTCACTTTCTCTCTCTCACTTTCTCTTTTGTTCTCTTCGTGTTTGTGTGTGTGTGTGTGTGTGTGTGTGTGTGTGTGTGTGTGTGCGCACGCACACACATGTGCGCCAATACTGGGGCATGAATTCTGGGACTGGCTTGCTAACCTTTTTCACACAAGGCTGGCATTCTACCATTCAAGCTACCCCTTTATTTCTGACTTCTGACTAGTTAATTGGAAATAATGTCTTTTAGATTTGTCTGTCCCAGCTGGCTTCAAAACTCAATTCTCATATCTCAGCCTCCTGAGTAGCTAGAATTACAAATGTGATGCCTAGCTTCCTGTATCTTTGATTTTTGCTCAATCCTTGATCTTCCCTTCGTGGTTCTCTGCTCTTCCTGAGCTTGGCTTTCTTGGATGATAAACAGCCTAGTCTGCCTAATGCTGCCTAGCATGATCCTTTCTCAACCAGCAAACCTGCTCTTCTGGCTACTTGTTGCCTCAGGGGCTTGCTTTCTGACAAGATGGGTGTTTCCACACAGGGTTCATCTTTGTAGTCACCTGGGGTTACTAAAGAAAAGATCAGTCCAGCATCCTACTCTGGGGACTCTGATTCCTGGGACTGGCTCAGAATCAGAACTCAGTGAACAATATTACTATTTGATTCTGGTGAACAGCCAAGTCCTGTGGTTCAGTGGTTTGAGTGTGTTCCCAAAGATGGATAGGAGCCAGGTCCTCAGTGTGCAATAGGAAAGTGGTAGACCTCTAAGAGATGAGGCCTAGAGCAGGGTGATTACATTATTTCAGATGCTACTGTTGGAAGGAATGAATGCTAGGTTCCACGAGGGTGAGTTGAGTTGTTATGGCAAGGTTGGCCTTTTCTTCCGCTCTTGCTTCTTGTCCCACCCAGTGATAGTTCTTGTACGTGTTCCTACCATTACGTCGCCACCTACTTAAGACCTTCCATACTCTCAAACCTCTAGAAATGTGAGCTAAATAAATGTCTTTTATTTAATAGCCAGTCCCAGGCATTTTGTTATAGAAGCTGAATACCAATATGCCAAGTTAGAGAAAAGATATTATTTTCAACCCTTGTACCTCTTTTTTTGTGCCAGTCTTAGGCCTTGAACTCAGTGCTTAGGTGCTATTCCTGAGCTTTTCTGCTCAAAGCTTGTGCTCTACCACTTGAGTCACAGCTCTATTTCTGGCTTTTTTAGTGGCTAACTGGAGATGAGTCTCACAGACTTTCCTGTCTGGTCTAGCTTTGAACCACAATCCTCAGATCTCAGGATCTAGGATTATAAGTGTGAACCACTGGCAACCAGCTCCATGTACCCTCTTTTATCCATTTCACTGACCAGTTTTTCCCTCCAGTGCTGGGACTTGAACTCGGCCTAGACACTGTCCCTGAGCTTCTTTTTGTTCAAGGCTAGCACACTATCACTTGAGCCACAGAGTCACTTCTGGCTTTTTCTGAGTAGTTTACTAGAGATAAGAGTCTCACAGACTTTCCTGCCAGGGCTGGCTTCAAACAGTGAACCTCAGGTCTCGGCCTCCTGAGTAACAAGGATTACAGTTGTGAGCCACTGGCACCTGACTTTCACTGACCAAATTTATCTTAATTTTAGTTTCTTATTTGACCTGAAATAATATTATATATGTATATGTATATATATATATATGTACACACACACACACACACACACACACACACACACATACACACACACACACACACACACACACCAGATCTCAATCCTCTAGATCTCAGTTTCTTGAGTAGCTAGGGTTATAGGCATGAGGTACTTGTTACTTGACCTTGATGTAGCCTAAGAATTTTGATTTAGTGAAGCTAACTGGTAAAACTTTTGAGGCTTATCTGGGGAACACTTATTTTATAAATTTGCATTTAACTTGCAGTATTCCAAATGGCTTGTTTATTCAACTAACAGCTTGCTCTATACATAAACTAAACTAGGACCAAATGTTGCATTTGTGGCTGTTGGAAGGATCATGGTTAACTATACTCAGACAGCACATTCTGAGCCTTTCCACTGAGGGACAATGGGAGGCCACTAATAGTCTCCTCCATATAGAGGCCACAGGCTCTAAAGAGGCAAACTTCAAGTGATCATTTGCACCACTTTGTTATTCTGAAATGAAAATAGAGTAGCCTCAACTACAATCACCTCAGTTGCAGGTACACACTTCAAACAATCTCCTGATCACTAGCAGGCAAGGGAATCATGAAAAAGGACAAGGATTCAAGGCTCCATGGGTCCTGGGGTGCTGATCATACATTACAATCAACTGCAGCTTTAAAAACAAACACAAAAACCTAGACCTGATTCTACACCACTGCTCCAGAATCCTTGGTAGACAGTGAAGTCCATCAGATCTAATGAGCAGCCCAGGGTGAGACCAAGACACAGACAAAGGGATGAATTCCAGGCACCCTGACAAGTTTAGGAGGAGAAGACATTATGGGGACATTTGAGCCCTCTGAAACTTTGACTCCCAGCACAGAATCCTGCTTGTCCCTAGGCCTGCCATGGCCTTGGTGTCTGTGGTGCTATCGATTGATGTAAGGAGTTCACACATTAGCCCATCTGAATGATTTTTGAAACTTACCTGCCAATTACTTTCAACAGCTATTGTCAAATGCAGGTTCACGGACTCACACCCAAGTCATTGAGCACTGCCATCCTTCATGGCTCTCCTTCTCCAACCTCTCTTGGAGAGCAACCCCAGATCCTGGCTCATTGTACAGGGGATTGAGTTGACTCACATTCAAGTCTTTGAGTACCACCACCATCATGATCCTCCTCTCTCTTCCTGTGTGGGCTTCTGAGTGCTCTCAGTGGAGAGGGTGTGACCCTTATCTCCAAAGAACTTCAGTACCAGACTGGGACTTCAGGGAGTATGGCCACTATAGACAATATAGCCAGCTAGTGAGTAAGCATTGAAATCCTACAGAAACCCACCCCATCTCCATTCTAAAGTTACTAGGGAAGAAAACCCATATTCCAATGATTCTCCTTCATATATACATGTTTGTTATATTTCATATATCCATGTAAGTATGTATTTTTGTGTCTTCCACAGAATAGATAAATATAAGCATGTGATACCTCATTGAAATCTTCTTTTCATTGCAAGTAATAATGCATTTCAAACAGTCCTTACATGTACCATCTTTGGAGCGTGGGCTGGTGGAAGTCAGGCTGGAGTTCACTGTGGTGGGCTCTGCATGCATTTCAGGCTGGGAAGTGGGTATTGAAAAGTGTAATTCTGAGTATGATGATGAGCTGCACAGAACGTGTGTGTGTGTGTGTGTGTGTGTGTGTGTGTGTGTGTGTGTGTGTGTCTGTATGTCTGTGTGTGTGTGTGTGTGTGTGTGTGTTAGGTGTATGTGTTTTGGAATGTGTATATATGTTTTGGAATGTGGGTGTTGGATGTTTATATGCATGTACTGGGCATGTGTGTGTTTGATGTATGTTCTGGGTGTGTATAACATTATATTTCTTTTATGGGTATGTCTGTGTGTGCCTGTGTGTGTTGAGTATATGTGTCTGTGTTGGATGGTGTGTCTGTGTGTGTTGGGCGGGCATTGTATGTATTAGGTGTATATGTGTTTTGAGCTTGTATGTTAGGCATATGTATGTGCAAACACTGGGTGTAACAGGGACAGACCCATTCTGAGGGCAACTTGTGTCACCTGGCCAGTCTTTGGCTGGGATGGGAGAGCTGGGAACAGCTGTGTTCTTGGGAAGTGCTGATGGAAATAGAGAGCTGGGAGAGGAAGTGTGGCCAAGGGGCTGGTGTCAAGAAGACTGGATTCTCACCAGATATTGGATCTTGGAGAGGATCCAAGTGGCCATGGCCCTGAGATTTCCTAGCAGGATGGCACCTGTAACCCAGGCAGCAAGCAGCAGGGCAGCAGGCATGGGAGGGGACAGGGGAAGAAGCCAGTCTATCAGTTCAGGAGAGTTTGAGGCACTGAACATTTTTGTTTGAAGGAACTTGAAACTCAATACTTTATTTATTCTGTTTATTTAGTTTAAATTTTAAATTAAATTTTATTTTTCTGTGTAAACCTATATTGGGGCTTGAACTCAGCACTCTTGCTTGACCTTTTTGCTCAAGTTCTGGCTTTTTGCTGGTTAATTAGACATAAGAATCTCATGGCCTTTTCCTCTTGGGCTGGCTTCAAGCTGTGGTCCTCAGATGTCAGCCTCCTGAGTTAGCTAGAATTATAGGCGTAAGCCACTAAGCAGTGCCTAACCTGTTTATTTTAAATACTTATTAAAATATGAACTAGTGGAGAGGAATGGGAGAAAGCAATGGGCTTCTCCTGGGCCTGCTGGTAGCCTGTGAGGAAGACAAAGATGGGGCATCCTTGAATGGAATTCCATGTCCCTAAGGGCTGCTTGGTCCGCGGCACAGAATATTGGGGAGAGCCTTTTTTGTCAGCTCTTTTTTGCTCCAAACAAATCAATCCAGAGTGACAGCTGGCAGCCAAGGCAGAAATAGTTTCCACAGCATCCTCCCTCCCCACCACTGAGGACTAATGGAGAAAGCTGGTTCTCTCCTGTGGGTTTTTCCCCCATCACTAACATGTAATCTTCCTGCAACAGCTTGAAGTCTCTTCCAAGAAAACAGAATGTGATGATATCAGCAAGGATGTGTAATGGCATGCATGGCTAAGTGTGTGCCAAGGTGTAAGCTCCTCCACTGAGGCCGCCAGCTTGGCATGGAAGTATAGCCTCTTCTTTACCAGAAACAGCATGTGTTTAAGTTAAACTGCTTCAGCTGGCAATAGGGTAATTTCAGCTTTCATCCCTGACTCATTCATAGCTGAAGCCCCTGTCTGCTTCCAAGACCACACTCACATTAATTTATTTGTGTGTGTGTGTGTGTCAGTACTAGAATGCCCAACATTAATTAATTGACTAATTAATTAATTATTTTTTTTGTTGGTCAGAGGGCCTGAACACTGGGTCTGGGTGCTGTCCCTCAGCTCTTCAGCTCAAGGCTAGCGTTCTACCACTTGAGCCACAGTGCCACTTCCAGCTTTTTCTGCTTATGTGGTGCTGAGGAATCGAACTCAGGGCCTCATGCATGAAAGGCAAGCACTCTACACAGTCCCAACATTAATTTATTATTTGTATACAGTATCAAGGCATGTACCACTCATAGTGTGTGTATGCCCACATGTGTGCATGTATGTATATGTGTGTGTGCATTTGTGTGTATTGTGCTTTATTCCTTTTTTATTCCAGGGTACATTATCTCTCAACCTTTCCATAGTTTCCCTGATTGAGCATTGTACAATCAATAAAAGCTGCAGTATCCCCTAGTGTGGAATGCAACAATGAAGCTCTGCCTATATAATGAATATACGCTAATTTTAAAAAACATTTGCAGGGTGCTGGTGACTCATGCTTGTAAACCCCAGCTACTCAGGAGGCTGAAATCTGAGAATCAAAGTTTGAAGCTAGCTTAGGGAAAAAAAAGTCCCTGAGACTCTAATCTCCAATTAACCTACAAAAAGCCAATAGTGGAGGTGTGGCTCAAGTGGTAGAGCACCAGTCTTGAGCAAAAAAGCCAAGTGAGAATATGAGGCCCTGAGTTCAAGCCCCAGTACCAACACCAAAAAGGAAAAGCCATAGGAATATATCTTGTGATTCTGAGACTGTGGCCTGCATGGCTCACTAGACTAGGTGGCTACTTCTCCCTCCCCACCCCCTACAGCTTCCCATGTGGCTGCCATTTACAAATTAGCACAAAAGGCAATATCACAATATCTGACAAATTGCACTGACTCACATCCTAATTAATCCTGCAAAGACTCTACTGTTCTCTGCCTCAAGTCTTACCTGTTTAAACCAGCCAGGAGCCACCAGCGTTACATTTGAATATAAATAATGATGGTCCTCTCCCTCCCCACTCCTTGTTGGACAGCTACATAGCCCTGCTGGGGAAAAAAAAAAACACTTCTTATGCTCAAACGGCTGCTCAATGTAGACAGTGTTTGCCCCTTGGTTGGCAGGCTCCTTCCAGTGCATGTTTGCTCTGATTCCAGGCCATGCTTGTCAGAGCCATCCTGGGAGGTTGGGTGGAAAGCTTTCCAAGACCCTTTCTTCCCAATTGTCTCAGAGCCAAGAGCTCTCTGCCTGGGAGCCTGGCACCCACCACTGATTTCATATAGCCAGGGCTGTCTTCTGTGCCCCCACAGAAGTGCTGTAAATG
Source organism: Dipodomys merriami (assembly GCF_024711535.1). Taxonomy (NCBI): domain Eukaryota; kingdom Metazoa; phylum Chordata; class Mammalia; order Rodentia; family Heteromyidae; genus Dipodomys; species Dipodomys merriami. The sequence continues at coordinate 31,998,733 of NW_027202937.1, forward strand.
CAGCTGCAGGCTGGGTCTGCATGGCTGTAAAAGCTACTGGAACTAGGGCCCTTGTGTTCTCAGTCAGTGTGTTTTCAGAGTGCCCTCCTCTTCTGTATGATTCTATCTGAAAGTATTACATAGTAGAACTTCATTGCAAAATGCAATCAGATGCTGCATAGTAATGTTTTGGTCCAAAACAAGGCCACATCTAAGGTCCCATAAGATTAAAGTGGAGCTGAAAAATTCCCACCATCTAATGACTTTGTAGACTCCATAAGATCAAAACACAGCCAGCCATATGTTTCTCATATGTCTGTGGTGACACTGATGCAAACACAGCTACCACACACTGCCAGTCATAAAAGTCCAGCACATACAATTATCTACCATGCAGAACACTTGGTAATGATAATCACCTACACTCTGGTTTATATGTTGACTATCTTGTATGTTTGTTATTATAAAGTATACCCTTTCTATTTATAGAAAAAGTTGACTGTGTGCTGTGTGATCAGCCTCATGCATCTTGTGTTTATCAAATGTCTTGATTCTCTCTGGAGGTCACATGACTGACCTATAGAAGGCAGGTTTGTGAAAAAACACTCTAGGAGGCTCACACAACACACACTGACCTAACATCACCTTTCTCAGAGAATATCCCCACTGCTAAATGATACGTGACTAGGACAACCCAGCAGCCCAGGCACAGAAGGATCAGATGGACCCTTTGCTAGGATGCCAGGAAGAACTCCTCGAGTCTGCTACTGTGTGTGGTTACAGAGGACCCAAGGGTCCTGGTGGCTATCTTTCTACTTTCTGTCTCTGGGAATCTGACTTTTCTGGGAATCTGATAAACACACAGAACTTGTCCTTTTCTGTCAGGCTTGTTTCTGAGGAAGATGTCTTCAAGGTTCATCCATGTTGTAGCATGTGCCAGAGTCCCCTTCCTTTTTCAAAGGTGAGCAATGTTCTGTTGTGTGTAAATGCCACATTTAGCTCAACCAATCACCTTCAATGGACACTGAGGTACCTCCATGTTGTGGCTGTTGTGAATAATGCTGCAACGGGTATACAAATATCTGTTCAAGTCCCTACACTCAATTCTTCTGAGTATATATCAAAAGTAAGATTACTGGATGATGTATTAATTCTATTTTAAATGTATTTTTCACTGTGGTGGTACGATTTTATATTCCCACCAACAACACTACACAAGGGTTCAATTTTTTTCACATCCTCAGCAACATTAAGTTTTATTGTGTGTGTGTGCTAGTACTAAGGCTGAAATGCATAGCCTAGGTGTTGTCTCTGAATTTTATTGCTCAAGGCTAGCACTCTACCATTTGAACCATACCATAGCTCTAGTTTTGGCTTCTGGTGTTAGTAGGAGGTAATAGTCTCATAGCCTTTCTTGCCTGGGATGACTGCCTGGGAAGTCCTCAGATCTCAGCCTCCTGAGTAGCTATGATTACAGGTATGAGCCACTGACATCCAGCTTGCATTAATTTTTTTATGTGTGTCCTGGTACTGAGGCTTGAACTCAGGGCCTCTTGCCATTGCTTGGCTTTTTTGCTCAAGGCTGGTGCTCTACAACTTGAGCCACACCTCTACTTCTGTTTTTTTTTGCTGGTTAATTGGAGATAGGAAACTCACAGACTTTTCTCCTTGGGTTGGCTTCAAATTGCAATCTTCAGATTTCAGCCTCCTGAGTTGCTAGGATTATAGGCATAAACCACTGGCACACACCATTATTATTACTATGGTAGCTGTCTTAATGGGTATAAGCTAGTATTCCTATATAACTTTGATTTATATTTTCCCAATGATTATTGTATAGATCTGTAAAAGCTCTTGCATTAATTTTGTTTGTTTCATTGTTTTGTTTTGTGGTGTTGGGAATCAAATCCTAGCTCTCATGCTCCTAAACACATGGTCTACCACTGGCCGTAGCCCCAGGCTTCTCCCAGTTTGTTAACTTGTAAATTCATGGGAATGTTTTCAGGGTAGCAGGAAGAACAGTTTAGAATCAACAGGTGCTAGAATCAACTCCAAATGGATCCAAAGACTTCGAAGTCAAAGCAGACACCCTGAAAATATTACAGGAAGGAATAGGAGAAATTCTAAAGCTCCTTGGCACAGGTTGAAAATTTCTTAATAAAGACCCAGAAACACAACTAATCAAGGAAAGGTTGGACAAATGGGATTGAATGAAACTGCAGAGTTTCTGCATGACAAAGGACATAGCTAGAAAGAGCAATAGAAAGCCCACAGCTTAGGAGATCTTCACTATTCATAAATTGGACAAGGATCTCACATCTAACCATATACTTAGAACTAAAAAACTAAATCCCCCAATAACAAACTGAAGAGGAAATAAGAATGGCCAATAGACACATGAAGAAATGCTCAGCTTCTCGAGACATTAAAGAAATGCAAATCAAAACAGCATTGAGAGTTACAATGGCTATAATTAAGAAATCTAATAACAACAGATGCTGGCAGGGATTGGCCAAAAGGGAACCCTACTGTATTGCTGGCGGGAATGTAAACTTGTTCAACCACTTTGGAAAGCAGTACGGAGGTTCCTCAAAAGACTCCACATAGAGCTCCCCTATGACCCAGCAATCCCACTTTTGGGCATTTATCTGATTGATCACAAACAAGACCATACTAAAGCTACCAGCACAACTATGCTTATTGCAGCATTATTTACCATAGCTAAGATATGGAACCAACCCAGATGCCCCTCAGTAGATGAATGGATCAAGAAAATGTGTGCATATATATCTATATCTACATCTATATCTAGATGTGTGTGTATATATCTAGATATAGATATAGATACACACACACACACACAATGCAATTCTATGCCTCCATCAGAAAGAATGGCATTGCCCCATTTGTTAGGAAATGGAAAGACCTGGAAAATATTATATTAAGTGAAGAAAGCCAGGCCCAAAGTAACATAGGTCCCATATTTTTGCTTATTTGCAATAACTAGTATATGTCTAGGGCAAGCAGAAAAGGTCAAAAACTCTGTACATATGACCATATAAGATGATGTTAAGTGAAATGAACCCCAAGATAGGGATACAACTGGTTTTTTTCTTGCTTGCTATTGTTTTTTTTATTGTGAAAATACTGTACAGAGGGGTTACAATTACATGGGCAAGATAATGAGTACATTTCTTATCAAGCATTGTTGCCTCCTCCTTTGTTTCCCCTTTCCATCCCTTCCCATCCCCCTCACTCCCCCCAGCCCCTCCCTCACCAAAGTTGTAATGTTCGTTTTTCGACATAAGTACTTGTACATCTCATTGTTGCAATGGGTCCCCCTGTATCCTTATTTAAATGATTTGTTTTTTTCCCTTCTCCTCCACAAATTATACCAACATCAAATACAGTGAAAGCAAGGGTTATACCGTGGGGTGGGATATACAAAGCAACAAAGAAATAATCTTATAAATATGTTAGAAGCAATCGTGAGAAAGAAAAAAACATTTGAATACTTATCTTGGGGTTTATTTTCCTAACATCAACTTATCTGACCTTTTCTGCTTGACTCAGACATATACTAGTTATTGCAAATAAGGGAAACCATGGGACCTTGCTATTGTTTTTAATGTATTTACAATGTATTATGTGATATTTTTTATTGCTTTGTATGTCCCTCCCCCACAGTATAACCCCTATTTTCACTGTATTTGATGTTGGTGCCCTGCATCTTGTATATACATTTTTCTAAATTGGGGAGTGGAAGGGAAATTAAAAATAAGGTGAAATAAGGATACAGGTTTACCCATTGTAACAATGAGATGTACAAGACACTATGTTGAAAATGAACTTCACAACTTGGGAAGGGAGGGAGTAGCTGGGGAGGTGGGAAGGGAAGGGATGGTATGGGATAAACAAAGGAGGAGGTAACAACGCTTTTTAGGAAATGTACTCATTACCTTACTTATGTAACTGTAACCCCTTTGTATAGCATTTTAACAGTAAAAAAAAAAAAAAAAAAACAAGAATCAACAGGTGTAACATATCAAGCGGAACTTACAGATACTGTGATGTCTCCCTAAACCCTTCAGCAAGCATTGTGGTAGAGAATTGGAACCTGACTTATTCTTAATGGAGGAATCATCAGGTGCTTTTGATCATGGCAGGGAGTAGGTAGTTAGAAGTCTGAGATATAGAGAGGCCCTTGCCATAGGAAGAGCAGTTCAGGAGGCCACCAAAATTAGCAACCAGTGAGTTAAGTATACCTAAGTTCCAGCACTCCCAAAGTAGACCCTGAAACATGGATCCCTGTGAAGAATTTTAGTAAGTAAATAATCTTAGGGAGACCACCAAAGAAAATGGAAGTAAGGAAAGGGAAGGAAAAGGTCTCTCAATGCTGCAATATTGACCAAGTATTAGTGATACATACCTGTAATTCCAAAACCCAGGTGGCTGTGACAAGAGGATCACCATTTTCAGGCCAACCTGGGCCTCCTAATGAGACACTGTTTTGACAAACAAATAAACACTGTGATTTCCTGCAGAGGTTCTGTAGAAGGCAGCTTCAGCCCTACTCTGAGGGGAGCCACACAGCACAGGATGTGCTGAGGGTCTGGACTCAAGGCTGAGGAGCTGAGCTTTCTCACTCGGCATGATAGTCCACCATGAAGGGCTCTGTGTAGAGAGTGGAGCCCTGCTACTATTGCTATGCAGGCCCAAATGAGGCAGATGACTGGGGTGTTATGGAGGCAGCAAGCAAAGGACTGAGTGCTAGCTTGTCCTGCATCCATTTTCTTAGCGCTATTAGAATAGTACAGACTAGGTAATTCACAAACAATAGACATTTCTTTGTCTAATGGCCCTGGGAAGGATAGTCAAGATCAAGAGGCTACATCTTGTTGGCTTCTAGGAAGGGCTTTTTGTGGCTTCAACTCATGGCAGAGGGCAGCACACAGTATCAGAGCTAGCCAGAGAAATCTCTCTTATATGACAAAGCCCCTCCAAGTAAGCTGCCAACATATTCATCCATGAACGGATGAATCCATTCACCTCTGAAAGGTCTACACTTTGCTGTACCTTCCAATGGCAGTCACCTTTCAACATGAGCTTCAGAATGGAAAACCCACATTCAAATCACAGCAGAGCTTCTGAGAAACCTGGTAGCCTGCTGCTCAGAGCAAGGGAAGGGTGAGATGATGCAGTACAGGGGCCCTTCCAGGGTAGGAGGATACCGAGGGTACCACTCTTTGACAGAGACCAAAAGAGAAAATCAAAATGATTCTTTCTGGCTTGGCATATGCTGATAGTTTGGGCGTGGGGACATGGAGGCCAGACAACATATGAAGGGGACTGCAGGCCTGTGATATGGGAGGAGTATTAGCCCCCAAATTAACAGCAAATCAGAGCCACAGGAACATACAGGGCCTTTGGAGAAGATTTCTGTGAATTCCAAGTCATCCAAGACACACAAGGCCTTAGAGGGAGGAATTAGACAGCATCCCAGGGGAGGAATGAGTCAAGTTGTTCATCCGCCAGGATTTATTGTGAGAAAGTAATTGCATGGTGCAATAGTAAGAGTTGACAGTCCTCAGGCCTTCACTTTGTACCCTACCCAATGTCTAAAAGTCCTGTATGCATGATCTGACTTCACCTCTGAATGTGGCTTGCTATTGTTATCTAACTCTACAGGTAAGAACATGAAGGGAAAGGAATCAAGGTCACACTACAAATAGGAAGATAAAACACTTGTTAATTTTCCATCTGAGTAATGGTCTCTAATCATACTTATATAGGTAAAACAACCTTATGGTGATGATCACAGAAGCATTGTTTTAGTTGGTTAGTTGTGCCTTTTGGGGTGTGGTGATATGAGATAATGAACTAAGGGCTTTACACTTGCCAGGCTTGCTTACTTGGCTCACATTCTACCCGATTGAGCTGCCCCCCAGCCTAGCTTTTTGCTGGTTAATTGGATAGGAAGTCTTGCAAACTTTTCTGCCCTGGCTGGCTTTGAAACTTGATCCTTCAGGTCTCCCAAGTAGCTAGGATTACAAGTATGAGTCACCACTGCCTGGCCATAGTGCCTCTTGTACTTTCAACCCAGTCAAGTTTCCCTCCTCTTTCCAGGTTGTCCTGAGAACTGAGCTATTCAATATCTCTACAGCAAAGTGCACAATTGATTTTTCTCAATCATTCATTTACTGATGTTTACTCAGCACTTTGTACAGCATGCAGCCATCTAGGCCCAGCACCTTGCCTACATGAGAGAGGGCCATTTTTACATGGACTTTTACGATGGCTTCTTGTTGCTGCCTGTGTTGGTATAGATACAGAGAGGCTTGCAGCATCAGGTCTTTGCTGTAATACATTTTTCCAAGTTGCATGTGACATGTGTCTTGTCCTTTGGGAGACAGCAGGCTGACACGGTGGTGTGCTTTTCATAAACAAACTCAGAGAAGAAGGTGGAGCAACTTTTGTGGGGCATGGAACAACAGATAGGACAAGATGACACTGTTTGGTCAGCACCGGGCATATATGCTTAGAGGGTGATGGATGCTGATGCCCTTCATCCTGACCAAGCCAAAGACCTCTAATCTCATGATTCTTCCAGAAGACATGGTGTGACTCAGCAGCAGGCAGATGGCTAGTGCAGAGCAGCTCTAGCATGTGCCTGTTGTCCCAAAGTGAACACCTGTGACGGTGGTCACCTCTCCTTCAACTCTGATAAGGTTTATCATGCTAATGAGTTTCAGAGAGACACTGATTTCCTGCTCAGAGCCTCCCAGCCACTGTCATCACCAGATTTAGAGAATAACAGATCAGATAAGTCTCTCCATGTGAAAACACCTGTAGCCCCTACTTTGGACTAATTATGTGCTTCTGGTTGGAAACACTATTCAATCTGTATACAAAGCCAGCTCCTACAACAAACACAGGGCAAATTCATAGAGGTGACTTCATGCTTGAACAAGCTTAGTTAGAGGCTTCATTATCTGATTTCAGAGGCCCAAAGTTGCATGAGAGTTGGAGAAGACATCAGATCAGGTGGCACACAAATGAGGATGGCCGTGAGCTGCTGAAGGAACTGAGAATCTTAAAGACAATGGATGGACCAAGTCTTCTCTTTGCAGGATTCCGTGGGTGTTTTGGTTTTTGTTGTGTGATGCTGGAGAGTATACCCTGGGCCTCACCTGGGGTAAGCATGAGCCCTACCGTTGAGCTACTCCTCCACCCCTGCATGGCTGATTTTAAAGTATGGGACACAGACTTCATGTTTGAAGGAACAAACAGGAGTTTCTGATACTAAGCTTCCACCTAAGCTTCTCAAGAGTTCATTCTTTAGAAGGTATTTGCAAGTCACTACCATGTCATGTGACTTTCCTTCAGATCCTTGCTCCACAGACAGAGGTTCTACACAAATGGCATTCTATTTTCCACTGCACTTTAAAGTCTCAAGGATGTTTCTCCTTTGGTGGTCTCTCCAATGGCTGCAACATGTGTTGTCATATGCTATAGGCCACCCTCCAACCTCCCTCCCCAGGAAATCTTAGAAAGAATCCATCTGTTTTTCTGAATCTTTATGTTTGTTCTTTCCATAAATAAGCCCTGTAATACAATTAAGGGTTAGGCTTCCTCATAATGTGATTCATCCTGACTTCACAGCCATCCCTTCTTTCTGGTTTGATGATATCTGAGTATTTCCATGTTTTCCTGGAGCTAAGTCATAGTGTCTGAATTCATGCTTTGTGTGTGGCTAGGCCTGATTTTCAGGACTCGGTCTTCCATGAACAAGTTATAGAGGGCAAATCAGTACTGGCTCAAGAGAACATGAATTGGTAGGTGGCAGCTTCTCTTTTTAGAAAAGGTCCTCACAGGCATCTTCCCAAGGTTAGGGATATAAACAGGTAGAGGTATAAACCAATGAGCATATCTCTTGCAATACCTGATCCAGGGGTGCTAAATACTTTATTCTGTCTGATAGGCAGATTTTTGTAATTTAATTGCTATTAGGCATGTTCCAGGGAGCATCTCTAGATTCTTTGTGTGTATGTGTGTGTGTGTGTGTGTGTGTGTGTGTGTGTGTGTGTGTGTGCATGTGTGCATGCATGTGCCAGTACTAGGGCTTGAACTCAGGGTATTGTGTTCTTTCTTAGCTTATTCACTCAAGGCTTATTCACTTGAGCCATACCTCTGGTTTTAGCATTTTGGTGGTTAATTGGAGGTAAGAGTCTCATATTTGTCTGCTCAGATTGCCTTTGAGCTCATATCTCAGCCTCCTGAATAGCTAGGATTATGGTTGTGAGCCACTGGTACCCAGCTAATAAGTGCCTTTTTCTGATTTTCTCTAGATGATATTTAGTTAGTGGGAATTTGAAATGATTTACTCCAGAGCCATTTCATGTGACTTGAACCTACCTTGGGATATCACATTATGGAGAGAATATATTCCCTTGCAAATGCTAGGTTTTTCCAAAATGAAAGTGTTTTATCATAATAATACTGTACTTAGACACAGGAAACTTTTTCTGCATTCCAATAGGTAAGCTGTGTAGACACTGTGACTAACACCGTAATCTAGTGTTTAATTCCAATCCCCATAACTGGCTGGGTTTCAGTGTGGCTCACTAGACAGCTGTTTACTACTCAGTAGGGCAGGTTAGCTTGGGAGCTTTGATAAAGGATTCTTGGAAAAGGTGGTCTGTGTACAGCCGATGGTTCCCATATAGCCTGTTTCTGAAGTAAGTTTTGACATTCTTTTGACTGTGTCTCATGCTGCAGAGGCCCACAGATATTTCCTCTAAGTTAAATTAGTAAGAAACTTCACATCACTGGAATTATCATCCTTAGAGCAAGTAAGTGGCAAAGGTGAGGGGAGTCAAGCTGACAGAGTGGCAGAGTTCTGAACCAGAGCAATTTTCAACAAGGCCCAAATGGGAGAGATTTCAATGCACTGTTGCCCCCGCGCCCCCGCCCCCACCATGGACATTGATGGGAAGGTTCTACTTTGCTGTTCTTACTTAGTCAGGCATGGAAGAGATTGTTTCATTATTTTTGCTTTTTAACATCTATAGTCTCACAGGAAATAAACTGTGGGGCTGTTTCAGTCATGAGATGGAAAAGGCTGTTCATTCCTCCTACAAAGGTCCTTCCAAATCAAGTTAGAGACCAAATGGGTCATTTTCTAAGTTGCAATTCCAATTGGGTTTTTTCCTCAAGAATACTATTCCCTGGAAATTCAGGATCCTCTACCAGCATGCCTGTAGCAGGATGATCTGAATATTTGAGCCATGAGTTCTCAAGTCATGAGTTCTAGCTAGTACTGTTTGTATCCATCTGTTCGAAACCCTTGTCTTTGTGATATTAGATTTTGTTTAGTTCTCACTAAATTTGTGCCTAAAAAATGTTTAGTCTTATTTTATAATACTTTGTCTAAAAGTATTCTACAAGGTACCAATTGAAGAAATGCAGAATGGTAAATAGTATGGCAGACATCCAGGTGAGTATATGAAGCACTAGATATAAGATTGTGAAGACCTAGGGAAGTTAACTGCGTGGTAGAGCACTTTCCTAGCACATGTAAAGCCCTGGATTCTATCTGTAGCACTTTAAAACTGAGAGATAAAGGTGGGGGGAGGGAGAGAGGAAGAAGAATGAGGAGGAGGAGGAGAAGGAAGAAAAGTGGGCAAAGGAGAAGGAGAAGATGAGGAGGAGGAGAAGAAGGAGGAAAAACTGTACATATGTTAGAACAAATGGATTTCCAGTAATAAGAGAAAGAAAGAAAACAAACCAAAGCTCATGATTTATAGACTGTGGTTCAGTAAAGCACAACACAAATGCCTGTGATCATTGTATTTCTGTTATGTCACATGGAGAACCAATTCATCCAGCATCCCACTTTCTTATAAACTCATCTAAATATTTCTCATTTAAACTTAGCATTGTATTGTAAATCTAGATTTGAATCTGTTAATTCTGCTACTTGAGTAAATCATGTGATCTTCTAAATATTTCTTTAATTTGAATGAAAATAAAATTTAACTTCCACCCTAAGCTGTACTTAACAATATGCTATTAACTTGTGATAAAATGTTCAATATTATCACACACATGGATTTTAATGCAAAAACAGAAATAAAAACCCCACACTGGCTTGGTGCACAGTAGGTCCCTCAATAATAGCTTTATGTGTAATTGGTAGGATTTGAGATGTTGCTACCACTAATTGCCTAAGAGATCCTTGTAGGATATATCTCTATATCTATCTATCTATCTATCTATCTATCTATCTATCTATCTATCTATCTATCTGTCTATCTATCATCTCTATCTAAATTCTTACTTGGCATTTTCTGCTCAGTGTTCTTGCTCTACCACTTGAGACACACCTCCTCTTATGGCTTTTTGTTGTTGTTAATTGGAGCTAAGAATATCTCAGATTTATCTGCCTAAGCTCGCTTCACCTGGCTATCCTCAGAATTCAGCATCCTGAATAGCTAAGATTACAGGCACAAGCAACCAGAGCTGATCTCCAATGGAAATTTTCTTTTGTGCTTTTTCATCTCCTACAGTCAAAACAACTTAAAAAACATGTCATTGCTTTCCAAGCCACTTCCTTCTTAATCAGATTAGGAGACTGTGGGTGTGAGTTGAGTTCATCACAAAAAGCTCAAGTGGCATGGTTGTCATTGTGGCTGTAGCCCACCCTGGAACCCAGGATAGTCCTTCCTCTGCTGTGGCCAGCTGTGGCCAGGACTAATGTCATCTGATCATCTCACTTCCTTCAGCCAGTTTTTCTCTTTACGTATGTGTTTATGTAACTAAAGGGGGAAGTTTCTGCCAAAACTCCAGAGGGAAGTGGTATTTATTTTTGTATCCATGGTGTCTCTGTTTCATAGTATTTCCACTTTGAGAGAATTAGGACTATCCATCCTTCTGTCCATTTGTTTATCTATGGCAGCATCCAACATCACCATTTACTAGACACTTCTTGCAGATTAAACCAGAATGTCCCAGTTCTTGATGCCATCTAGGAGTATCAATTTGTTTTCTCTCCCCATTAAACAATTAAAAGATAAGAAAGTGTTTAAAGTAGGCAGCAAGTTTATTTAAGAGAAAGGAAAGTAGCAAAAGGAAGGTAGCAAAGGACCTAAAGAGGGGGCCCAAAAGTTGAGTCCAATGGAGTCCTTTCAAAGGGAAGTTTTTATAATAGAGGACTCCTCCCATATCTCCTCTCCTAGGTCTTTCATTGATGACTGTATGGTTGATGCATGCTGTCCTAGTTATTTTCATTGGTTGACTGGACACCCAGGACATTATAGGAAGAAGCATTCTAGCAGAACCCCAAGGCACTTGGGTAACAAGAAGGACTTGATGGGCATATATTATCTGCCACTTGTTTTGTCTACCCTACCTACCTAACCCTCTTCTCATGGAACTTTGACTCTCAAAGACATGACAGAGCACCTAAGCCACATGACGGAGGTCCACACATACTCATTAGCTGTAACCAAGACTCTTATCATCAGCAGTCTAGCATAAGCCACGACTAAATTGTAACTCACATTTCAAAGTCCCAATCTAACCCACGTTTTAGACTTCAAACTCAAATTCCAGAAGTTCCATGTGGCAAATCCCTATCTCCCAAATAAAGAGATATGATGAAGGACAGAAAAAGGAGATTAATTACCTGGCACAAGCATGTTATGGGAAAATAGACTGCCATCTTCAGGATATTTGCCTTAGGTTAAATAGTAAAAATTCCAGGAAGAATTGAGAAGGTATGAGTACTTAAAACAGTTCCAATCACAGATGTGCACAGGTGGTCAGAGGTGATCTGATAATCCATTGTCTTAGGATTGGTCAGATGGAACCTTGTTATAAAGAGTCATTGACACCTGAAAGATGATCCAATCTCCTGTTTGCTCCATCCCAGCTTCCGACATTGCTGCAAAGTGACTGTAGAAGAGAATGGCTCAGGACAAAGGACACGGATACAAAGTGGAGGATCATTTGTGGGCCAAAGTAAGGTATAAGGCTTTCTCCAACAAAAAGGAAAACAATCAGCTTTTAAGCACCATTTACATTAATATCCAGTTTTAAGGAAATAAATGAATAAAAGTTGAATTCCTTTTACTTGGTAGGGGGTCATTCAGACTTTTTGTCTCCATCTGAGGCAAAAAAGATGAGCAGATGGGGAAATTATATTATGTTAACAATACCACTAGGATAAAAGTTACACTCCCATCAATCACTTCCTTTGAGATGTTAAGTTACAAAAATAGGAGACATAAAAGACCTCATTACATACTCCTTTTCTTCTGAAATGGTTAAAAAGCTACAAACTCCCCCTCTCTGAAAATAGGTAGAGGAAGAAAGAACTGAAGACCTCTCTGGAAAAATGGAACTCACTCACCCAGAACCATTGTGTAAGGTAATAGCAGTGCCTATAGGACAGACTTCTCCCAGATCATCAAGTATAAAGACTAGAGTTAGGAACCACCATGTTAAGTCTCTAACTCCCGTTTCCTGCATGGGGAACAGGAAATGCCTCTTGTCTATTTCTTCTGCATTTGCTCTGTTAGACTAAAATACATCCTTGCTAAAACTTTAAACTGTGAAACTCTTCTGTTCATGAGACACCCTGAAATGCCTTCCATGAATGCATCTCAAGGACATGTGACTTTTGTGTGGAAACTAAGAAGCAGAGGGAAGCTTTCTCCTATCCTGCAGTGATGCAGCAACCAAGCAGAGTTGTAGGCTTATAATTGTCTAGTACTTAAGAACCATCTCTGCTTCCAAGGTGAAATTGTTCAGACTTGCCATTCAGTATTGGATGTGAAGATCTGGGAGTCTCCTGAAACATGTTTATACTATACAAAGCTTGAAGCCATTATAGATGCATTTGCTACAATGTAATGAAAGTGCCCAGGCTTCTGGTCAATCTGTTTTAAACACCTGTGAGTAGGGTATATGTCCTCCTGTTACCAGATTGGCGACTGGTGATGTTCCAGGGAGGAGGTCTCCAAAAGGGAGGAAGCCTCTGCCTGGCCCTTGGATATTCTTATTTCAGAAAAGAATTTGAGTTCACATTGAAACTAGAGACTAAGAAAGTTTGTTGGTAAAACAAAGGAAAAATAGAACACACATGAGCCTAGACATGAATGTGGGCACAATGAAAACAAGGCAATGAGTGTTTAACATCACACATATTTATGGTTAAAGAAAAAGTAGGCTGTGGGTTTCTCAGTTTAATTTAACGTAAGTATTCCCATTTTCTCTGACAACAGGAACATTTATTCACTCTTGTGCTTTTTATCAATTGGGCTCAGAGATGTTAAACTTTGGTTTTTGATGCCTGGGCTTTCCTTCAAAGAAATTCTAGATTAACAGCCCAGATACCCTATAATAGATGAGTGGATCAAAAAAATGTGGTGCATATACATAATGGAGTTTTACTTATCCATTAGAAGATTATGTCCTTTGCAGGGAAATGGATGGTCCTCAAACAAATAATGCTGAGATAAGCCAAGCTCAGAAAGACAAACGGCACATGCTTTCTCTCAATGTGGAAATTAAAGCTAAACTACAATTGGATATGATAATGTATATGGGATTCCAGGCATGCACATACAGACTAAAGGAGGACACTCTTAGGAGAGGAACCCAAAGATGTATCTCCTCTGAACATTTAAAGTTGTAGGGAGCCGGGGCGAGACTCCGCCCACTCCCTTGCAGCTTTGAGGTAACCACCCCATATTAGACGGTGCTTGGCGGGACGCCTGAGCTTTGCGCGAGCGCGAGCTAGGTAGAGTCCCCAGCCAATCCCATGACACCTGGTGACGGTGAAAGGCAGGCGACCAACAATAGACCGACCCGCGTTCCTATTTCCCTATATAAGCCGCTATGTTTCGGGTGCAAGCTCTCTCGCGCCCAAGCTCTCCTACAACTAAAAGGCTCTCCAATAAAGCGTGATCTGAGAAGACTCCTGGTGTGGTGGTCGTTCTTTCTTGCTGGTCGAGTAGACGGTCGCTACATAAAGTACTATTTATCTAAATGAATTTCAGGAAATGGAAACCTGGGATTTTTCTGTTTGCTGTTGGTGGTGTTGTTTTTCCTTTCTCTGCCTCTGTCTCTGTCTCTCTTTCTGTGTGTTTTAGGGGGGATGCAGAAATACACGGAGGAAGGGTAAACATATTCAGTCATGGTATTCTGTGTATACTATGTGAAAAATGAACTGTGCAACTTGTGAGCAGGGCAGGGAGGGAGAAACTGGGGGAAAGTAAAGGAATGGGTGATATTGTTCAAAAAGAATTGTATACATTACCTGACTTATGAAATGGTAATCTCTCTGTACAATACCTTAATAATAATAAAATATATTTTTAATGAAAAGGAAGGGATGGATTTTACCACATACTTCCTTCAAGACAGGTATCCATCCTTGGCATAAGTAAAACTTTTAAACACATTTTGTGCCATGAGGAGTCATTTTCCCAAGTGTGTGTTTTTCCAGGGTATGATAAATTTTTCTTTGAGAGATCCTTACTCCGTTTTCAGAGGACACTAATTATTTGTGGCAAGCATGGAGAAATGTTCTTTTTTTCTTTTTTCTCTAATATTGAAGCTTATGAGAAATGTAAGGCTTACAGCAAAGAAGATAGTACCTCTCTGTTTTTCATGGAGCTCATCGCTAATACAGTGTTTGTGTCTGTATTTCTGTATATTGTTTTCCATTCCTGATCTCTCTCCTATCTACCCTGCATCACTCCTAAAATCTTCTCAGATTTGAGAGTGGGAAGTACAGATTTGCTAAAGACAGGAGGAAAGAAGAGAAGTCTGTACAAGTGGTTAAAAATGGTCAGGCATGTAAATATAAATTAAGATTTACTAACACACCAGGTACTTGATCAAAGTTTAAAACCAGCTGAGGTAGACAAAACCTGGAGATTCTTATCTCCAATTAACCTGCAAAAAAGAGGAGATGTGACTCAAGTGGTAGAGCACTAACCCAAGGCCAAAGAAGCCCAAAGAGACTGTGAGGACTTGAGTTCAGTCGCCAGAACTGGTGCGCACACACACACACACACACACACACACACACACACACACACACACACACACACACACACACACACACACACACACACACACACATTACTCAGTCATCAACAGTCTAGTATTAAGCCAAGAATTTCCTAAGGTCAGAATTTAGAGTGCTCAGAATCAACTCCAAATGGATCAAAGACCTCGGAGTCAAAGCAGACACTCTGAAAACATTACAGGATGGAATAGGAGAAACCCTAGGTCTCCTTGGTGCAGGCTGAAATTTTCTTAATAGAGACCCGGAAACACAACAAATCAAAGAAAGGTTGGACAATGGGATTGCATGAAGTTGCAGAGCTTCTGCATGGCAAAGGACATAGCTAGCAAGATCAATAGAAAGCCCACGGATTGGGAGAAGATCTTCACTAGCCATACAACGGACAAGGGTCTCATATCTAAAATACACTTGGAACTCAAAAAATTAAATCCCCCAACAGCAAATCCTCAAAGAAACAACTGCCCAATAAACAAGTGGGCTAAAGACTTAAAGAGAAACTTCTCTGAAGAAGAAAGAAGGATGGCCAATAGACACATGAAGAAATGCTCAACCTCCCTAGCCATAAAAGAAATGCAAATCAAAACAACATTGATATACCACCTCACTCCAGTTAGAATGGCAAAAATCAAGAACTCTAACAACAACATATGCTGGAGGGGATATGGACAGAAGGGAACCTTACTTCATTGTTGGTGGGAGTGTAAACTTGTTCAACCACTTTGGAAAGCAGTATGGAGGTTCCTCAAAAGACTTCACATAGAGCTCCCCTATTACCCAGCAATCCCACTTTTGGGCATTTACCCAAATGTTTACAAACAAGACCACACTAAAGCTACCAGCACAACTATGTTTATTGCAGCCTTATTTACCATAACTAAGATATGGAACCAACCCAGATGCCCCTCAGTAGATGAATGGATCAAGAAAATGTGGTATATATACACAATGGAATTCTATGCCTCCATCAGAAAGAATGACATTTCCCCATTTGTTAGGAAATGGAAAGACTTGGAAAAAATTATATTAAGTGAAGTAAGCCAGGCCCAAAGAAACATAGGTCCCATGGTTTCCCTTATTTGCAATATCTAGTATATGTATGAGTCAAGCAGAAAAGGTCAGATAATGTGATGTTAGGAAAATGAACCCTTAGGGGCTGGGAAGGTGGCTCAGTGGTAGAGCGCTTGCCTTGCATGCATGAGGCCTTGGGTTCGATTCCCCAGTACCACATAAGCAAAAAGAAAAAAGCCGGAAGTGGCGCTGTGGCTCAAGTGGTAGAGTGCTAGCCTTGAGCTGAAGAGCTGAGGACAGCACCCAGGCCCAGAGTTCAGACCCACGACCGGACCCCCCCATAAAAAAAGAAAAAAGAAAATGAACCCTTAGATATGTATTTTAATGTTTTTTTTCTTTCATGAATTTGTTTCTAACGCATTTATAAGATTATTTCTTTGTTGCTTTGTATGTCCCTCCCCCACAATATAACCCCTGCTTTCACTATATTTGATGTCGGTATAATTTGTGGAGGAGATGGGGAAAAACAAGTTGTTTAAGGATACAGGTGGACCTGTTGCGACAATGAGAAGTACAATTTGTCATGTTGAAAACAAACTTTACAAGGTTGGTGGGGGGGGGTATTGGGTGGGGGTGTGGAGGGGGAGGCTGGGAAGGGATGTGAAGGGTAAACAAAGGAGGAGGCTGCAATGCTTGATAAGAAATGTACGCATTATCTTGCCCATGTAATTGTAACCCCTCTGTACAGTATGTTCACAAAAAATAAAAATTAAAATAAAAAAAAGAATTTAGGGTGCTAATGCAAAACTAAATACTAATTTTCTGTCTCTAATAACAAGCTGTCTAAAGAATATTGTTCAAATCTTAGTAATAGTTGTAAAAATGAGTTAATGAAAAGATTTTATATTACATCAAGATAATTTAGAAAACATGTTAACTGTATCAGAATTCATTTATCTGTTTATATGTAAGACTACCTTACAACTGTAGTGAAACTGTTATTTTTAGTAATTCTGACACTGTTAGTGCCTATAATCGCACTGTTAGTGCGATTAATAGTGTGTAGATCTATGCATCTGAACTTCATTGTAATAATTATCTAAAAATGCTATACATAATAGAAATAACTGGACGAATAGCTAAACTGCTTCTAAGATTTTAACCATAGTCATTGTAAATGTTTTGTCTCCTGGAGTATTTGCAATCAACACCATGGAAAATAACTCTAGCAAGTACTCATTTGTCAGATGAATTAAGTTCTACATATTTGCCTTAGTTAATTTTGTTTTGTATTTTTCTATAAAGTTCTGTAACCTTTGTCTGTTAATAGTCTGCAGAACTCTAGCCTCTAACAATAACAACCTGTGCAGAATTTTTTTTTTTATTTTTTTAATTTAATTTAATTTTATTTGTAAACATACTGTACAGAGGGGTTACAATTACATGGGCAGGATAATGCGTACATTTCTTACCAAGCATTGCACCCTCCTCCTTTAGCTTACCCTTCACATCCCTTCCCAGCCTCCCCCCTCCCCCCCCATCCCAATCCTTCTCCTTCCCCCCCTCCTTGCCCCCCCCCCCCCGCACCGACGTTGTAAAGCTCGTTTTGGACATGACAACTTGTACTTCTCAGGTCCACCTGTATCCTTAAACAACTGGTTTTTCCCCATCTTCTCCACAAGTTATACTGACATCAAATATAGTGAAAGCAGGGGTTATACTGTGGGGGAGGGATATACAAAGCAACAAAGAGATAATCTTATAAATGCATTAGAAACACATTCATGAAAGAAAAAAACATTAAAATACATATCTAAGGGTTCATTTTCCTGACCTCACATTATCTGACCTTTTCCGCTTGACTCATACATATACTAGATATTGCAAATAAGGGAAACCATGGGACCTATGTTTCTTTGGGCCTGGCTTACTTCACTTAATATAATTTTTTCCAAGTTTTTCCATTTCCTGTGCAGAATTTTTGAGGTGCTAGGACATGACCTACAGGACAGACAAAATGAAACTTAATAAAAATGCCAGGTAAGCCAAATATAAAAACTACTCTTTATAATCCTTTTGTTAGCTTAAATTTGGCCAAAAGGCTCTGACTGGCATTGATTGCCCCCTGACCTCGTCCTTCTCCTCTGCCATGGACATGACTAGATCATCTTAGAAAAAGCTAATTCCATGGACAAGAGGTTTTGTTCTTTATAACCACAAACAATTTGAAGAAACACTGCTCAGAAAAGGGAGCGAAGTTGTCAGAAGACAAATGGAGTCACTTGTGCCATCTCTTCCAAAAAATAATCTGAGAGACTTCAAAGGAGATGTTCTTACATACCTGGCCATCTGACATTGAAGCCTTCCAGGCATCTCTGACAGAAGGCAAACACATTTTGGGCCAAGGTTTTCTATATAATAGACACAGAGATGACTACTTCTGTTGGCTTATAGTATCTTTCTAATAGTCCATGTTCATGGAATTATTTAGAAGGGACAATGTACTTAATTGGATGTCTTCTAACTTTGCTTCCCTTTTGTATTATTCTGCTCCACAGTGGTGCTTCTAGTTTCAGGATTAAATAAGTACTTTTGACTTATATATTTCAGCTCTTTAATCCCCTTCCTGTGTAAATGTAAAATCAAGATTTCGATCAAGATGAAGAATATTTAAGCATAAAGTAGAATTGTAAGAGGCGCTAAAAACAAACAAATGCAACCCTGCTTTGGTTGGACTCAAGAATTATCCAAAAGCAGCACAATAGCTTGGCATCTCTGTCTCTACAGTCACTTTGCAATGAATTGGAATCAGGGCAGGATAGGATTTACCACTGATCAAGAACTTCTTTATGGGAGCTGAAACTACCCCTAAGAAGCCATAGAACTTCCTCAGGACCATCCACCAAACTTGTTTATCCTATGCAGTGATGACAATGGTAACAATTTCTCTGGAACCATTTCCAAAGGAAGAGATCAAACTTGATCAACCAGGCTTAACTTGTGTCTAGCCTCTTTTATCTTCACATGCCTCCCTCCTTCTGCCACCAGTTCTCTACCTATTTATGCATAAAATTCATGTCAGGGTCCTTGGTGTATTGAAGTGCTATCCTCCCATGGCTACGTTGCAATGTTTCTGTTCTCTGCCTTCACCATGTCTGTATGGCATATAGCAGCAAGAAGCTGAATCTGGCTTGTGGAACACATGAAGTTTGGGCCTGAGGGATAAAACCTCTGGTTTTGCCCAGCACCCTTGGCTCATGTCTGTCACCTTAGCTACCCGGGAGGCTGAGATCTAGGATCATGGTTCAAAGCCAGCTCAGGCAAAAAAGTCTATGAGACTCTTTTCTCCAATTAATTAGTTAAAAAAAATAGAAGAGGAGATATGGCTCAAGTAGTAGAGCATCAGCCTTAAGCAGAACAGAGCAGGCCAGAGAGAAAAGCCCTGAATTCAAGTCCTAGTACTGACACACAAAAAAATCCGCTGGTTTCAAAAGTTTAGATTTTAGGTGGGTATTTGAATCTAGTATTGGCCATTCATGAGCATTGTGGCCTTGAGGAAGTTACTTAAGTTTTTTGTGCCTTGACTTCCTTATTTGGTAAGTGGGAAAAACAATAGCTCATTCAGACTACTGATGCTGGAGTCAATGAACTTATGAATGTACTTGAACACTAGCATGGTGACTGGAAGCACCCAATAAAATTTAGCTACTATTATTACGCACACTAACTCCTGAGATTGTTGTCACCCTGAAAATTTAAAGCACTAATGTGTATAAGTAGGTATTTGGTAAACTAAGTAATACTCTATTGTGTTACTTATCATTAGTCATGATAATAGCTGTGGTTGTAATGACTGTTTACTATTAATAAATTTTAGTAATTACATACTCCAAGAAGGGTCAAATGACTTTGCTGCTTCTTACCTAAGAACATATAGATTTGAACCAAACATCTCTGGTTCTCAAGAACAAAACATAGACTGTATTGAAGCATGAGCAAGTTCACCCAGAGCTACTGTTACTAGTGAAATAAACAATTGAAGAAAATGTATTGGATCTTCCCATATACAATTGTTTCTCCCTCCTACCCAACATTTATTCCTGGGCAAGGATTCATGCCAGTTATTGCAGTTGGAAAAGTGTGACCAACAATGTCCTATGTATCCGAAGAGAACCAGGCTGGGAATGTGACTCAGTGTAGAGTGCTTGCCTAGCATGCATGAAGCCTTGGGTTTGATTCCTCAGCACCACATAAACAGAAAAAGCCAGAAGTGGTGCTGTGGCTCAAGTGGTAGAGCACTGGCCTTGAGCACATAGAGGCTCAGGGACAGAGCCCATGCCCTGAGTTCAAGCCCCAGGACCTGCAAGAGAGGGGGGGGAGAGCCATCCAGGGGCTTGTCCCCACTGTTACTGATGGGCCCAAAAGCAGCTTGAATGTCTCTGCAAGGAAATGAAGAACTCCTAACACAGACTGGTCCTTTTAACACAGAATGGGTGTGGCACATAGTAACACTTTCCTTCTCTCATCCCCATGGCAGACGTCACTAACAGATGATAATACTTTTTCCTGCCCAGCCAGGACATAGTTTCAGAATTCTTCTCAACCAGATATGTTACTGGGAGATTTAGGTTCTTTTTTTTCCCCTCAGTTGTTTCTAAATATCTTTTTTTCTTGAAAATACTGTACAGGGGTTACAATTACATGGGCAAGATAATGAGTACATTTCTTATCAAGCATTGTAGCCTCCTCCTTTGTTTCCCCTTCCCATCCCTTCCCAGCCTCCCCCACCTCCCCACCCAATCCTTCCCACCCTCCTCCCACCCCTCCCATCCCCCCCGCCCCCCCCCCCCGCACGAAAGTTGTAAAGTTCGTTTTCGACATAATGACTTGTACATATCATTGTTGCAATGGGTCCACCTGTATTCCTATTTAAATGATTTGTTTTTCCCCTTCCCCTCCACAAATTATACCGACATCAAATACAGTGAAAGCAGGGGTTATACTGTGGGGGAGGGACATACAAAGCAACAAAGAAATAATCTTATAAGTGTGTTAGAAACAATCGCATGAAATAAAAAAAACATTTGAATACATCTTAGGGTTCATTTCCCTAACATCACCTTATCTGACCTTTTCTGCTTGACTCAGATATATACTAGTTATTGCAAATAAGGGAAACCATGGGACCTATGTTTCTTTGCGCCTGGCTTACTTCACTTAATATAATTTTTTCCAAGCCTTTCCATTTCCTAACAAATGGGGCAATGTCATTCTTTCTGATGGAGGCACAGAATTCCATTGTGTATATATACCACATTTTCTTGATCCATTCATCTACTGAGGGGCACCTGGGTTGGTTCCATATCTTAGTTATGGTAAATAAGGCTGCAATAAACATAGTTGTGCTGGTAGCTTTAGTGTGGTCTTGTTTGTAAACATTTGGGTAAATGCCCAAAAGTGGGATTGCTGGGTCAGTCATAGGGGAGGTCTCTGTGGAGTCTTTTGAGGAACCTCCATACTACTTTCCAAAGTGGTTGAACAAGTTTACATTCCCACCAACAATGCAGTAAGGTTCCCTTCCGTTCACATCTCCTCCAGCATCTGTTGTTATTAGAATTCTTGATTTTAGCCATTCTAACTGGATTGAGGTGGTATCAATGTTGTTTTGATTTGCATTTCTTTTATGGCTAGGGAGGTTGAGCATTTCTTCATGTGTCTATTGGCCATCCTTCTTTCCTCTTCAGAGGAGATTTGGGTTCTTATGCAGAATGAGATCCAATAATAATATAATTCCCACTAGTATCTACCCAACACCTTAAAGATGGTAGCAATAGCAGACCTTGTTGGTTTCCTACTTACTGGATATTATTCTCTTCCTTTTTCTTTGTAGAGTCTACATTGTGCTATTGAGGTATTTCATTTCCCAGCCTCCTTCACAGTTGCAATGGTCATATGTCCTAATCCTGGCCAAGGGGACACAGAGAATGCCTTCTATATGACTTCTGGTGGTAATTTTCCCCCTGATAAAAAGAGGCTTGCAGAGAGAAACATGATCTTTTGTAATTGAGACTTGCTTGGGAATACTATGTCTGAGCTATAGCAATCATTAACTGTAAACATCTAACAGTAAAGACAAAGTCAATACTACATGAATGATGATCAGAGGAGAGAATGAACTTGAATCCCCCTTTTAGTTGGATAGTGTGTTGTCTATGGTCCAAAGTATTATTATTATTTTTGTCAGTCTTGGGGCTTGAATTCTGGGCCTAGGCACTACTGTCCCTGAGCTCTTCAGCTCAAAGTGAGCACCCTACCACTTGAGCCACAGCACTACTTCCAGTTTTCTGGTTGTTTGTTGGAGGTAAGAGTCTCACAGACTTTCCTGCCTGGGCTGTCTTTGAACCATGATCCTCAGATCTCAGCCTCCTGAGTAGCTAGGATTACAGGCGTGAGCCACCAGGGCCTGACTATTTTTATTTTTATTTTTTCTGATCCTGGGGCTTGAACTCTAGGTCGGGGTTCTGTCCCTGAGCTTCTTTGCTTAAGGCTAGCTCTCTATTCCTTCAGCCACAGTGCCACTTCTGGCTTTTTTTCTGAGTAGTTTATTGGTGATGAGTTTTACTTTCTTGCCTGGGTTGGCTTTGAACCACACTCCTCAAATCTCAGTCTTTTGAGTAGCTAGGATTACAGGCATGAGCCACTGGTGCCTAGTTCAAAATATTACTACTACTACTACTACTATTTTTTGTGCTGGTACTGAAGCTTGAATGCAGGGTCTTTCATTCTCACTTGATTTCTCAGCTCAAGGCTGGCGCTCTACCGCTTGAGTCACACTTCCATTTCTAGTCTTTTTGCTGGTTAATTGGAGTCTCTCAGATTTGTCAGGCTGTTTTCCAACCTTGGTCCTCCCTCAGATTTCGGCCTACTGAGTAGCTAATATTACAGGCATAAGTCACCAGCACTTGGTCCCCAAACATTACTTTCATTCTGATTCCTTTTAACTGTGTGTGGCAGAACATGCCTTCCATGCCAATTGCTCACTTTCCTGGCTTCCTAGGCAGTTCAGAATCTACATGGTAGCTAGGCTCCACCAATCCTGGGAACTCAGGCTAAACCTTGAGTTGGAAGCTAGTAGTTTAAGAAGAAGAGATGGTACAGAATCCACTCTAGTGGAGGAGTCAGAATCCATGTGCAATTTCAAGGGCAGCAGTGGAAACGGTGGTGGCTCTGGATACAGCTACATCCAAGGTCTGATATGACTAGACTTGACAATGCCCAGTTACAGCAGTGGTGGCATTGCTGCAAGCAGGTAGCAGAGAGTAGTTCCTGACAATGTCATTTCTTTTGTCTTTTTCCCAGTACTGGAAAGTGAACTCAGGGACTTGAGATTGTTAGGCAAGTATCCTGCCACTTTAGCTACACCCTAGTCCTTTTGGTTTTAGTTTGTTTGTCATATAGGGTCTCATGCTTGCATCTTGGCTGCTTCAGACTATGATCCTTCTATCTCTGCCTCTTGATTAGCTGGGATTAAAGGCATGCACCATCACATCTGGTCTTGACTACAAAACTTGAAAGCCTGACTTTCTGCCCTCCCAAGAGGTGTTTTTGTTGTTGCTTATTTATTTATTTTAGCTTCTCAATATCCTTTAAATTAATTCCCATTTTGCATAACCCAGCAAATTTGGTTTCTATTTGTCTTAGTCTGCTTGTGTGACTTGCTCTAATAAAATACCTATATGATTTATAAGACCAAAAGTGTAATTCTCACCATTCTGAAGGCTGCAAAATCTAAGAACAATTGAACCAGCTTTTGCAATTGTTTGGTAAAAGATGTGTCCTCCAGAGAAGAGGAATGACATGGCCCCATGTGGGAGAAGAGCAAGCTGACTGAATGTGTCAAGGTGCTGGTTCTATCAGGGACTTAATCTCACCTATCAAGCTCTCAGAGCCTACCTAGCCATTCTAAAGGCCTTTCCTCTTAGAATATCACATTAGCAACACATGAAACTTGGAAGAAACACACACACACACACACACACACACACACACACACACACACACACACACACACACACACACACACACACATTCAAACCATAGCACTGCTGCTTATGAGTAAGCATCCTGACTGACACAATAGCCTAGATCCAATGGCCACTATGGATTCCTATCTGAAAGAAGCTCATTGTTAGTAAACTACTCACTGCATGGAAACAGATCCAACTCTATATCCCAGTGTGTTGAAAAAGTCTGCATATGTTTGCGTTTACTCATTCGGATTTCCATAGCAGGAGAGATGAACTCAATTAAATTGTAACAGTAATCCTCTGAAACCACACATGAAACAATCTCCTCTGGTTTCTACTTCCTGGAAGGAAAGGGGAGCTTCTCTGGACTCTCTCCTTTCCAGTTGCTTGAAATGTTCATACTGACCCAGTTTCTCTAGTTAAGAGTTTCTTTTTCAAATGGTTGTCAGCCAGCTAATTCAGAATGTGTTCCGCCCATGATAGGATCCTTTTCTGCTTCCCACAGAGGTTAACCTCCTTGTAAGCGTCATGTGTCATAACCTTCTGCCTTTACACCAGCCTTATGCCATGGGGACACCTGACGATGGTGTGGGACCAGCCATCTGGCTCTAGGTTACAGTGATTCCCCTTCAGATTTTTTTTTTGGGGGGGGTCTGGTCGTGGGGCCTGAACTCTGGGCCTGGGCGCTGTCCCTCAGCTCTTCAGCTCAAGGCTAGCGCTCTACCACTTGAGCCATAGCCCCACTTCTGGCTTTTTTCTTTTTTCTTATGTGGTGCTGAAGAATCGAATCCAGGGCCTCATGCATGCAAGGCAAGCGCTCTGACACTGAGCCACCTTCCCAGCCTCTTCCCCTTTGGATTCTATTTTAAGTTTTTTGATGGGTGAGGATGTTGTAAGTGAAGCCCAAAGTCTCAGCCAGAAATTACAGAAAGCCCGAAGACCCAATGTCAGAGTAGGTGTCAGACACCAGGTAAAGGTGAAAGGTAGTCTTCAGTGGATTCTAAACTGAAACTACTATTGCAAATCTTAATTTCCCATCACTTTCCTCATCTGCAGCTCCTTCTGTCTTCAGATGATTCATAATAACTAGATGTTATTTTTATATAAATAATATATATGCATATTTATAATTTAACTTTCCTACTTCCTTTGTAAGATAATCATTATCACTTTTGCCTGAGTCTGTTTACTGAACATATGAATTGAATACCACAGCCTAAGTAATTTATAGAAATACAGAGGTTGATCTAGCACATGGTTTTGGCAGCTAGGAAGTTCTACAGCATGGTACCATCATGAGCTTCCCACAGAAGGCTTTCTTGCTTCTTCAATATTTGGTAGAGAACACTACCTATCCAGATAGAGCAAGTGTACCACAAAGATAGCTAAACTCAGCCCACTGATCCATGACGATATGTGTGGGTCAGTCCATTTGTAAGGGAAAGCGCTTGAGGCTTAATCACCTCTTCACAGGGTCGTCTGGTCTCTCCTTCTAAACATCCTCATCAACAGAGAGTGAGTCATTGTTGTAGAAGGAAATGTTGAACATCAGCCTCCTTGGCCAAAAGCCCAAGTTCATATCACTTGCTTATTCCTTGGCATAAACATTACTCCCACCACTGAGTGCAAGCAACCAGTGTGAGGTAAGGGGTGCACACACTTGTCTCTGAGCCAACTCTACTACCTTGATGGCTCCTGTGGTTAGCAGATGGGGTATTCGAGGTTATAGCCTCAAATATAATTCGCCTGTTTGGGTAGTATTTTGACTCTACAATCCTCTAATAGTTTGGTAAAACCATAGTGTCAGGCTGTAGTTATAGCTCAGCTCTGAGGTACTTGCCTAGCACATGCACAGCCCTGGATTCCATCCCCAGTGCTGCCAACGGGGGAGGGGAGAGAGAGAGAAAGAGAAAGAGAGAAAGAGAGAGAGATAGAGAGAGATGCAGAGACACAGAGACACAGAGACACACAGGGGTACAGAGACAAAGACAGAGAGAGGAAATGAGGGAGATAAGGAGGAATAGAGAGAGAAGAAGAAGGAGAGAGAGAGAGAGAGAGAGAGAGAGAGAGAGAGAGAGAGAGAGAGAGAGAGAGAGAGAGAGAGAGAGAGAGAAGAGCTTGCTAGTCCTTTACCCAAACTTTATTCTCAGAGGCTTATCCACTCAGTGTAGGACACCTGGGCTTTCTGCCCATGCATGGGTACACACCCTCTCCCAAGGAAGTTATGTTTATACAGAGGAAAGCTGTGTGGCTTGTGGCAACTCCTCCTTATAAAAGCAAAGCTTTTGCTTTAAGAGTAATAAGGCAAGGACTTGCTTCCAAGAATGATTAACCCTTCCGGTATGCAAAGTATGTCTGGACCAACATAAAATTTAATGTATTATTTTCTTCCTGTCAGCTACAAACCGCATCATCATTCCCCTATGTCTAAAATGTTCTTGTTTACACATCAAAATAAAATACTTCTTGCTTAAACCCTGCTCAGACTCAAGGAGTGTGTCCTCATCAGAAGAAAGGTGTCATAAAATGCTGACAGCAAGAGATGCTAGATTTTCTGTTTCTCAAATGACTATGCATAGAAAAGCAACTTAATATAAGGACACAACACAACAAATGTGTTGTTGATATGTACTCAGGATGGCTGTCAGTAGGCCACAGTAATTTTACAGTTTCATTAAAATGTCATGGCATAGCCATGTTACATGTAATGTGTTGTTGGCCAAAATGTCACTATTCAGTGGGTAATGGCACTGATACTATCTGGCGGATGGAGGAGTTTGCCACCCTCTGGTCTAAAGAGAGATGATACAGGCCTAGACTAAGGTGCCAATGGGAATAAAGATGAGGAGGCAATTTAGGAAGTGTAATCCATAATGCATGGATGGCGATGGAGAAAGGGCACAGGACCAAAGACAACACCAATCTGTGGGAGTCTAGAGCAAGGAGACCTCTGCTTACAGGCCATCTCCTGCTCACCCTGTGGATCTCAAATAGATGGCATCCCCAGCATATCTGAGGGCCCAGAAACAGGAAGTATTTATATATTTTCAAACATGCCCATGTATTCATGCAAATGTCTTATTGCAGAGAGCCTGGGATAGTATATGTCAGAGTACCCCCTCTTTTTTTTAAAGGAATAATCCTTTATAGGAATATTGTCAACTGCTTTATGTCATGGTACAATAGAAATCAGTAACAGGCCAGCTTCTAATGGAAAATAGAATAATATTGAACTTGGCAAGTTAAAACCTATAGACATGTTTTCCATAATTATTAACATGACTAGACTAAGCCAAAATAAAGCACTATCAGATAATTTAATCTTTAAAAAATTTTTATTTTATTGTAAAGATGCTGTACAGAGGGGTGACAGTTACATGGGTAAGGTAATGAGTACATTTCTTGTTGAGCACTGTTACCCCCTCCTTTGTTGTTCTCCCACTACCCCTTCTATCCCACTATTCCACTATCTCCCCCTCTTCCCTCACTCCTCCCCCCACCACCTGTGAAGTTGTAAAGTTCATTTCCAACATAGTGTCTTGTGGGTATCATTGTTGCAATGGGTCATGCTCTATCCTTGTTTCAGCATTTTGCTGTTCTCCTTCCCCTCCCCAAATTAGATAAATGTATATACAAGATGCAGGGTACCAAAATAAAATGCAGTGACAACAGGGGATCTACCATAGGAGGAGAAACTTACAAAGCAAACAAAAAATGACATAGTATATTAAAAACAACAACAAAGAAAGGCCTCTTGTGTCCATATCTTGGCTTAGCATTATCTTATATCGTCATATATACATAGCTTTTGAATTATTCTGTTCATATGATAAAATTATCCTAGAAGTATACTAATTATTGTAAATGAGGGAAACCATGGGACCTATATTTCTTTAGGTCTGGCTTACTTCACTTAATATGATTTTTTCCAAGTCCTTCCATTTCCTAACAAATGGGGCAGTGTCATTCTTTCTGATGGAAACATACAATTCCATTGAATATATATACCACATTTTCTTGATCCATTCATCTGGGTCAGGGGCATCCGGGTTGGTTCCATATTCTAGCAATGCTGAATAATACTGTGATAAACACAGTTGTGCTGGTATCTTTAGTATGGACTTGTTTGTGATCATTTGGGTAAATCCTTAGAAGTGGGATTGCTGGGTCATAGGGGAGCTCTATCTGGAGTCTTTTGAGGAACCTCCATAGTGCTTTCCAAAGTGGTTGAACAAGTTTACACTCCTACCAACAGTGCAGTAGCGTCATTCCCTTTTGGCCACATCCCCGCCAGTGTTTGTTGTTATTAGAGTTCTTGATTATAACCACTCTAACTGGGGTGAGGTGGAATCTCAATGTTGTTTTGATTTGCATTTCTTTCATGGCCAGAAAAATTGAGCATTTTTTTATGTGTCTATTGGCCATTCTTATTTCATCTTCAGAGAAGTCTCTCTTTAAGTCTTTAGCCCACTTATTAATGGGGAGGTTGTTTCTTTGAGCATTTGGTTTTGGAGGATTTAATTTTTGAGTTCTAAGTACATTTTAGATATGAGGCCCTTGTCTGTTGTAATGGCTAGTGAAGATCTTCTCCCAATCTGTGGGCTTTCTACTGATCTTACTAGCTATGTCCTTTGCCAAGCAAAAGTTCTGCAGTTTAATGCAATCCCATGTGTCCAACCTTACTTTGATTTGTTGTGTTTCTGGGTTTTTATTCAGAAATTTTCAGCCTGTGCCAAGGAGCCCTAGAGTTTCTCCTATTCCTTCATGTAATGTTTTCAGGGTATCTGCTTTTACTTTGAGGTCTGTGATCCATTTGGAGTTGATTCTGGTGCAGTGTGATATTTAAGGATTTAGCTTTAGTTTTCTACAGATGTTAACCAATTTTGTCAGCACCATTTACTGAAGAGGCTGTCTTTCTTCCATTCTACTTTTTTTTTTTTGGTTCCCTTATAGAAGATTAGGTGGCTATAGGACTGCGGGCTCATTTTCTGGGTCTTCAGTTCTATTCCATTGGTCCTTAGGTCTGTTCTTGTGCCAGTACCAAGCTGTTTTGAGTACTATGGCTTTGTGGTAGAGTTTGATGTTTGGTATTGATATTTCTCCATCACTATTCTTTCTGCTAAGGATTGTTTTTGTTATTTGGTGTCTTTTAATGTTTGATATGAATTTTTGGATTGCTTCTTCTATTTCATTGAAGAATGAGGTTGGGATATGTGATGAGTATTGCATTGAATTATATCTACATAGCCTTTGGCAGTATTGCCATTTTCATGATGTTAATCCTCCCAATCCAGGAGCATAGGAGGTTTTTCCACTTCCTTAGTTCTGCTTTAATTTCCTTTTTCAGGTTTTAAAGTTTTCATCATAGATGTCTTTCACTTCTTTAGTTAATTTCTAGGTATTTTATTTTTTGTGGGGCTGTTACAATAGGCGTTGCTTTCCTGATTTCAGCTGCACTCTTCTCATTATTGGCATACAGGAAAGCCATTGATTTTTGAAGGTTAATTTTATACCCTGCTATTTTGCCAACGTTTCCAATCAACTCAAGTAACTTGGGGAGTGGAGTCCATGGGGTTCTTTAAATACAAGATCATGTCATCAGCAAAAAGGAGTTTTACCTCATCTTTCCCTATTTGGATCCCCTTTATGTTTGCATCTTGTCTTATTGCTGTAGCTAGGTATTCTAGTACTGTATTGAAGAGGAGTGGGGAGAGTGGACATTCTTGTCTCATCCCTGAGTTTAGAAGAAATGGCTTTAGCTTTTCACCATTAAGTATAATTCTGGTTGTAGGTTTGTCATATACAGCCTTTATTATTGAGGACTGTTCCATAGATTTCTGGTTTCTCCAGAGCTTTCATCATAAAGAGGTGTTGGATCTTGTCAAATGCTTTTTCTGTGTCTATTGAGATAATCATGTAGTTCTTACCCTTGCTCTTGTTGATGTGATGAATTACATTAATTGATTAGCATATATTGAAGCAGATTTGTGTCCCTGAAATGAATCCTGTTTGTTGAAGTCGATTGGCCAAAATTTAGTTGAGAAGTATTGCATGGGTCTAGTTCTCTTTCTTTGATGAGTCCCTGCCTGGCTTTGTGATGAGGGTTATGATGGCTTCATAGAAAGAGTTTGGTAGTGAACTTTCACTTTCAATTTCATTGAAGTGTTGGAGGAGTATTGGTGTGAGTTCTCTTTTGAAGACCTTGTAGAATTCAGCAGTGAACCCATCAGGTCCTGGGCTTTTCTTGGATGGGAGGTCTCTTATTGCTGTTTCTATTTTGAAGCTTCATATGGGACTGTTAAGTTGTTTTAAATCTTGTTTTAGTTTGGGCATTCCATTTATTTCCCAAATTCTCAAACTTATTAGCATAAAGGTTTGAGAAGTATTTCCTTATAATGTTCTGAATCTTGATTTTTTTCTGTGGTGATGTTTCCATTCTCGTCTCTGATTTTGTTTATTTGGGTGTATTCATTCCTTTTTCTGGTAAGGTTTGCTAAGGGTCTGTCAATTTTGTTATTTTGTTCATAGAACTAACTCTTTTTTATTGATTCTATGGGATTTTTTTACTCTAATTCACTGAATTCTGATTTAATTTTAAGTATTTATTTCTGTCTACTGGATTTGGGTTTGGCTTGTTCTTTGTCAAGGAGCTTCAGGTTCATTCTTAAATTGTTGGTTTGAGAGTTCTCCAATTTGTGGATATAGGAACTCAGAGCTATAAATTTTCCTCTGAGTACTGCCTTTTCTGTGTCCCAAAGGAGCTTGTAATTTGTATGTTCATTTTTGTTAAATATCATGAACATTTGAATTTCCTTTCTAATCTTTTCCATGACCCATTGGTGGTTCAACAGTGTGTTGTTCAGCCTCCATGTGTTACAGGATTTTCTCTGGTGGCTTTTGTTGTTGAATTCTAATTTTATTCCCTTGTGGTCTGAGAGAATGCAGGGCATAATTTTAATGTTTCTGAATTTAGATGGATTTGCTTTGTGACTTAAAATGTGGTCTATTTTGGAGAATATTCCATGTGTTGCTTAGAAGAACATGTATTTTGTTGCTGCTGGGTGAAATATTCTGTAGATGTCTGTTAAGTCTATTTGGTCTATGCAGTTGTTTAGATCTGAGATTTCTCTGTTGAGTTTTTGCCAGGTTGATCTACCAAGTGGGGAGAGTGGTGTGTTAAAGTCCCCAACAATTAATGTCTTTGGATCCATGTGTGATTTTAGGGTGCTCTAGGTATTTGGTTAATAGATGTTTAGAATTGTTATATCTTCCTGTAGGAGAGATGCTTTTATGTATGTATGTAATGTCCTTCTTTTTCTCTTCTTGCTAATTTTAATTTGAAGTCTATTTTATCTGATATTAGGATTGCAACTCCCACCTGTTTATGGGGGTGGTTTGCTTAGTAGATTTTGTTCCACCCTTAGTAGATTTTGTTTGGGTAGGGGCAAGGTGGTGTTTTGAAGGCCACAGATAGAAAGATGTTTCTTTTTGATCCAACTAGACAATCTATGTTGCTTAATTGGAGAGTTAAGTCCATTAATATTGAGAGTTATGATTGAGAGGTGTTTGGTAGTTCTTGCCATTTTATCCACCTTCTTGGTGGCTGTGACTACTGGATTCTTACTATGCTTATTTGATTCTTTGTTTGGGAGCCATTTCTGTGCCTTCATTGTGTTCTTGTTGGTTTTCTGTGTGTAGGCCACCTTTAAGTATCTTTTGTAGGGCTTGTTTGGTGGAGATATATTATTTCAATTTTTCTTTGCTGTGGAAGGTTTTTATATGTTCCTCTGTTATGAAGGAAAGTTTAGCTGGGTACAGTATTCTTGGTTGATAGTTGCTTGTCTTTAGGGCATGGCATACATTATTCAAGGCTCTTCTTGCTTTCATGGTCTCTGCTGAGAAATCTGTAGTTATTCTGATTAGTTTCCCTTTATAGGTGATTGATCTTTCCCTCCTAAGAGCTTTAAGGATCCTTCCCTTGGTCGCTATTGATCCTGTGCAGATTACAATGTGACCGTGGGATGTCCTGTTCTGGTCTGCTCTATTAGGAGTTCTAAAGGCTTCTTGTAGCTGAATGGGCATATCTTCTTGTATGTTTGGGAGTTCTCTGCTAGGATTCTGTTAAATAATTTTCCTAGACCTTTAGCTTCTGTCTGTAGGCCCTCCTCTACACCCATTAGCCTTAGATTAAGCCTTCTGATGGTGTCTTCTATCTGTTGAGAATCTATCATATTTCTTGATTTTGTCTTGAATACTTGTCTGTTCTTTCTTTATAAGGTCTAGGCTATATTCAATCCCAGAGATTCATTCTTCTGCATGGTCAAACCTACTGTCAAGACTTTCTACTTTGGGTCCCATAGTTTCCCTTATTTGCAATAACTAGTATATATCTGAGACAAGCAGAAAAGATCAGGTAAGATGATGTTAAGTGAAATGAACCCCAAGATAAGGACACAAGTGGTTTTTTTTCTTTCTTGCTATTGTTTCTAACGTATTTATAAGGCACCACGTGATTTTTTGTTGCTTTATATGTCCCTCCCCCATGATATAACCCTGTTTTCACTGTATTTGATGTTGGTAAAATTTGGGGAGGGGAAGGGAAAAAAACAAACTGTTTAAATAGGTATACAGGTTGACCCATTGCAACAATGGAATGTACAAGAAGCTATGTCAAAAAAATGAACTTTACAATTTAGGCAGGGGTAAGAGGAATGTACTTGTGGAAATGGGAGGGAAGGATGGTAGGGGAAAAACAAAGGAGGAGGCAGCAATGCTTTATAAGAAATGTACTCATTACCTTGCTCACGTGATTGTAACCCCTTTATATAGTATTTTCACAATAAAAATCTTATTAAAATACAAAATACTTTCTACTTTGTTTTTATTTTCTTTCCTTCTAATTGGTCAGATGTGATGTCTTCAAATTCTTTGTTGGAGCTTGGTTTTGTATCTTGTATGGACTTCTTTACCTCCTTGATTGAGTTTTCAGTTCCTTGGACTCCCTTTCCTTTCCTTGGAATTCATTCAACTTTCCATTTGTGGTCTCCATGGATTCCTCCAGCTTTCTGTTTGTGGATTCCATTAATCCCTCTATTAATCTTTGGTTATTCTTATCACGCTCACCCAATTCCTATATTAACCTTTGCTTAGCCTTATCACACTTTTACAATTCCTCCATTAATCTTTGCTTAGCTTCATCATGCTCACACATTGTCCTATCATGGTCACACAAAACCCTTTGTAGGCTTTCAATCTTTTCATTCACCATGTTTACCAGTAGTGTTTGTAGAGCATTTTGAGGACTGTCCTCTGGATTATTCATTAACTTCTCTATTGCCTGTTTATCATGAGTGGGAGATGAGGTTGCTTCACTTGCCATTTTTCTTGTATTTCTATGGCTTGTTCTGCCCATTTGGGATTGAAAACAAAACCAATTCCAAGCTAGAACATTATTTTAAGGCAAGTATCAACCCAGAGCCCTGTAG
The DNA here is from genome assembly GCF_024711535.1 of Dipodomys merriami. NCBI lineage: Eukaryota > Metazoa > Chordata > Mammalia > Rodentia > Heteromyidae > Dipodomys > Dipodomys merriami. Next base: position 32,032,332 of record NW_027202937.1, read on the forward strand.
TTGCCCAGATTTTTTGACAGTCAAAGTTAGTGCAGATACAATCTAGTTCAATAACACACAATTAGGGATCAATGGACTAAGAAAATCAAAGAAGGAGTCAGGGGACCAGAAATTAATAGGTATAGGGAGAATTATGAGGAGAAAATAAGAGTAGAGCAATGTAGGGAGAGAAATGAAGAGAAGGAAGATAACTAAGACCTAAATTCAGAGAGTGGAAAAAGAGAAAGAAAGGAGAAGAAACAAAAAAGAAAAAAGAAAAATAAAAAATATTTGAAAATGAAAAACTTAAAAAATTATATAAGTATAGTGAAATAATACTATAATTAAAGGAACTAAGGATGAGAAGTTGCAAATTAAGTAATCAATGTCTGAATTAAATTTGCACACAATGAAGGATAAGGTCTAATATTCAAAGATGGAAGCCTTGAGCTGAACAGCTGTGTCCCTATCCAGTTTCTTGGTGAAGCCTCTGATTTGCTTGTGGTGTCTGGTTTTTCAGTAGCTTAGTAGGTTTCTTAAATCAGTTTGAGCATGCAGAACAAAGCTCTACCTTACCAGCTCAAGTACTTTGTGACCCTCCTCCCAGACTAGTCCAGTGGGAGGGAAACTTGGGTGGTGCTGAGCCCCATTGGTCAGGTTCTTTTGACCTGTTCAAAAATGGCTCCTCATCAGAGTCTGCTTCTAAGACCTGAGATATTTGCTAGCTGTTCTGCCTGGTCTTTGCCAGTATCAAAGATGACGTTGTTCTCTGGTGGTAGGGGTGGGGCTACCTTCCAAATGCTTTTCTGTGAGAAGGAGTGAGGATGTCTTCTGGGGTACTCACGCCTTTCCCTTGGTTTTCAGGCTGTCTGCAGTCTGTGTTGGTCTGTGGTCAGCAAGATGATTTCTACTCCTTGTTGGTTCATGCTGGTGGTGAGTAGAAGCCACTTTCTGTCTCTGGTGCCTTTGTCCCAGGCTCTGTCTGTTTATATGGTGGGAGCGGCAGCTGCTGCTGCTGCCACTACTGCTGTGACTACACACAAGTGCTTGAATCTGTCTCCTTAAACAAGCTGCTTGAATTTTTCCTCTCTGGCCAAACTCTCTGTACTATGATGGCACACTTAGTGTGATTCTTTAGCCTTGGATCTTTTTCAGAGGAACACTAAAATTGGCTTCTACGCAAGAGCTTCATAAGCTCTTAGCTGTTTCTCTGCCATCTTCTTCCATCCTCTAATCTTTTTTTGGGGGGGGGGGTCAGTCATGGGGCCTGAACTCTGGGCCTGCGCGTTGTCCCTCAGCTCCTCAGCTCAAGGCTAGCACTCTACCACTTGAGCCACAGCACCACTTCTGGCTTTTTCTGCTTATGTGGTGCTGAGGAATCAAACCCAGGGCCTCATGCATGCAAGGCAAGCACTCTACCACTGAACCACCTTTCCAGCCCCTAATTTAATCTTTAATAGGCAAAAAAATAGCAAAACAGTAGATATGATTTGGCAGTAAATATTTACATCATTTCTTTACCTTAATTGAGGAATTTATGATAGGCTGAAGGCATCTCAGTTGTGATATTGTAAGGTTAAATGTAAACTAGGCCTCCTTGGGCTCTTCCCTACAAACAAACTTTAAGAGACTGAGAATGTTCAGTGACAAGGCAGGAGGGCTCTGGCAGCAGTAGAGTCCCTGTTTGTTTCCTGCCATCCTTAGTTGGCCTATAACTGGTCTTTGTTTTGTGTATACTGAGGTTTGAACTCAGAAACTTTCTCTCTCCCTTGGGCTTTATTGCTCAAAGACGGCGCTTTGCCACATGAGCCATACCTTCACTTCCAGTTTTTTTTCCTGGTGAATTGGAGGTAAGAGTCTCTCAAATTTGTCTGCCTGGAGTGGTTTTGATTAAACTTCAAGCCTCAGATCTCAGCTTCCTGTATAGCTAGAATTTCAGGCATAAGCCACCAATGCCCAGCTACAGCTCAGCTTTGAGACTAATGAATTCCTGTGTTTGGCATCAGTTTTTCTGACTTGGGTTGCTGGCCCTTTCAGAAAAAAATCCCAAATAATGAAAATGAAGTAAGAGAAGCCCAGAAAAAGGAGTGGCTACTTCTGACACTTGTTTCCAGCTGCAGCTCAAAGGCTAAAGAGATTTCTGCAGACTAGACAGAAAGGGCACCCTAAGCAGTAAGTGCAAAGTCAGGACAGGGTGTGGTGGGTCAAGAAACAGAACCTGAGCTGGCATGATTGGATTTACAAGTGAGGGGACTGGAGAGAAGAAAGGAAAAGAAAAACAACTAAAGAAGCAGGAAACTTGGATGGAACTTTTCTGCCACCCCTCCCCTTCCTCCACCCTGAACTGATGTTTGGTCTTAGGGCCTTATGATTGGCTCTTCTGCTGAGCCATGCCCCCAGCTTGTGACGAATTTTAAGTGTAGGTGAGGTGTTCCTAAAGTCCAGGGTGGGGACTGGCATCCTTTCAAGCCTTTCCTTGGGTAGAAATTATTGTCCAGCAAGTGGCAATCTGTAGAGCAGCATCAGAGAGCTAGATGCCCTGTTCTGCGGGTTTTTCTCTCTCATTACCCACCTCTCCTTTCTGGTCCCTCTGTAATTTTGGCTTGATTACCTATTTCTGATTGCCAGTATTGTTGACACTGAGTTGACAAGACATTTGGGAAGTATGAGCTGTTGAACAAGCTCTATTTTAAACACAGTAGTTTGGTTGGGTTTTCATTTGCCTAGGACTGCTACAAAAGATTTAAAAACACATGATCTGGGTCTTACCTGGAAAATAGGCTAAAAAGAAATGACAAATGCAGTATGTGAATGCAGTCAGTTACTTAAAGTCAAGATTTTGGTGGATTTGACTTTCTATCTTTTTCAAGATCTTAAGACAAAAGCAATGCATAACTCTTAAGACAGTTCCTGAGAGTACTGCATATAGCAGCAATAAGAATGGTGAGCAAATTCAGCACCTCTGTAATCAATTAAAAATAAGCTCTGTGTGTGTGTGTGTGTGTGTGTGTGTGTGTGTGTGTGTGTGTGTGTGTGTTTTGTGTGTTGGTAGTAAGACTTGAAATGAGGACTTTGTGCTTTCACTTTAGTTTTTGCTCAAGTCTGGTGCTCTACCACTTACACTTACACTTTTTTCTGGTTCATTGCAGATAAAAGAGTATTATGGATTTTTCTTCCTGAGCTGGCTTTGAACCTCAACTCTCAGATCATAGCCTCCTGAATATCTAGCATTATAGGTGTTGTATTGAGCCATATCATGATTTGAAGGTTTTGTTTTTTTTAATTTTTTATTGTGAAAATACTGCCCAGAGGGGTTACAATTACACGGGCAAGGTAATGAGTACCTTTCTTATCAAGCATTGTTGCCTCCTCCTTTGTTTCCCCTTCTCATTCCTTCCCCTCACCCCCTCCATCCCCCCTACCCTGGCCCTCACCCAGCCAAAGTTGTAAAGTTCATTTTTCAACATAACGACTTATACATCTCATTGTTTCAATGGGTCCACCTGTATCCCTATTTAAATGGTTTGTTTTTGCCCTTCCCCTCCACAAATTATACCAACATCAAATACAATGAAAGTAGGGGTTATATCGTGGGGGAAGGATATACAAAACAACAAAGAAATCATCTTATAAATATGTTAGAAACAATCATGAGAAAGAAAAAAACATTTGAATACTTATCTTGGGGATCATTTCACCTAACACCAACTTATCTGACCTTTTCTGCTTGTCTCAGACATATACTAGTTATTGCAAATAAGGGAAACCATGGGACCTATGTTTCTTTGGGCCTGGCTTACTTCACTTAATATAAATCTCGCAACAACAAATCCTCAAAGAAACAACTGCCCAATAAATAAGTGAGCTAAAGACTTAAAGAGAAACTTCTCTGAAGAGGAAAGAAGGATGGTCAATAGACACATGAAGAAATGCTCAACCTCCCTAGCCATAAAAGAAATGCAAATCAGGGGCTGGGAAGGTGGCTCAGTGGTAGAGCACTTGCCTTGCATGCATGAGGCCCTGGGTTCGATTCCCCAGTACCACATAAGCAAAAAAAAGCCAGAAGTGGTGCTGTGGCTCAAGTGGTAGAGTGCTAGCCTTGAGCTGAAGAGCTTAGGGACAGCACCCAGGCCCAGAGTTCAGGTCCCATGACTGGACCCCCCCCCCCCCCGCAAAAAAAAAAAGAAATGCAAACCAAAACAACATTGAGATACCACCTCACCCCACTTAGAATGGCTATAATCAAGAACTCTAATAACAACAGATGCTGGAGGGGATGTGGACAGAAGGGAACCCTACTGCACTGTTGGTGGGAATGTAAACTTGTTCAGCCACTTTGGAAAGTAGTATGGAGGTTCCTCAAAAGACTCCACATAGAGCTCCCCTATGACCCGGCAGTCCTACTTTTAGGCATTTATCCAAATGATCACAAACAAGGCCATACTAAAGCTACCAGCACAACTATGTTTATTGCAGCCTTATTTACCATAGCTAAGATATGGAAACAACCTAGATGCCCCTCAGTAGATGAATGGATCAAGAAAATGTGGTATTCCATTGTGTATATACACAATGGAATTCTATGCCTCCATCAGAAAGAATGACATTGCCCCATTTGTTAGGAAATGGAAAGACTTGGATTTGAAGGTTTTAGAGAAGCAAAATATCATGATTCTTTTTCTGAGTGACTTGGGGCCCACTTTCCTAGGTAATAGCTACCCACTCCACGGTTGAATTGTTCCCTTTCTGAAGAGTGTAAGTCTTCAAATACCAAATCAAAGTCTAGGAAGACAGTGGGTAGAAATGAGAATTCACACAAGTATTCTGCTGAAAAAAAACAGGTTGTGAGCCAGTCTGCCCTAGACATCTTGGTCAGCGAGAACCCACAAACATCTAGTGTTCTTTCCCATGTCCACTTACGTAATCAGTGGGACCCCAAAATAACATGGCCTGCTGTACCCCTGGGAGGCCACAGTGTCAGGGTGTGTGTACATTGCCAGAGTAAGCAGAGCAGAGAGCCACATGTGGGCACACAACAAGGTGACAGGAAAATCCTAGTGGTGGTATTTATACACTGTTTGCACATGGGAAAGCTCAAGGATTGCATCCTTGAAATCCTTATGTTTGTTTGATACAGCTTGACAAACTCCTTTATTTATTATAAATACATACTCAACAACAAGCCCCCAAAAGAACATTAAGAACATCCCTCACCTGTCTAGCAAGTAAGAGACTGCTAAAAATTAAAATAAAAACAAACCAAACAAAGCAAAAAACATTAGACTCAGAGATATAGCCTTTTGTTATTGGTATAATAGAACTGAGATTGAACTGTTCATGTTTTGTGATGATCTTCTAAAAGTTAAATTTTTATATGTTAGGAATATGCAACTATACGATATAGCAAGTTACTTACCCAGTGCCCATGTGGGGGAGATTTATAGTCTTTTTTTTCTTTTCTAACCCATTGGTAAGCCTTAATTGCATCATTACCCACAATATTGTACACAGACCCTTAATAGTCCCAGAATAGTGAATATATAATATATTACATATATACATATATACAAATGATATATAATATATTATGTATACATACATAATATATGTATCATTTTACAAGGGAGTTCAACATGACAGTTTACAAGTACAAGGCATCTTTTTGTGTGTGTGCTTATGAAAACCTGCCATTATCAGAACTAGCTCAGCCTAGCAGGGAAAAGCCTGCTATTACCAATTTTTAAGAAACTGTAGCCAGTAAACTGAAACTCAAAACACTTGTGCTCAACCCAGAACTCAAACCCAGATCTCAAGTCCTATAATGAAAGGATTATCCCACTGTCAGTTGGACTCAGACATTGGATTAGCAATTCCTCAGGGCCTGCCAGCATAATAAATCTGAGTTCTTCAACTTTCTGAGTGCTGCATGTTTCTTCCCAAAGTATTTTCCACAATAATACTGGGACTTGAACCCAGGGCCTCATGCACTTGCCTGGCTGGTACTTTACCACTTGAACCATACTGCCGTTTCCAGCTTCTTCTTCTTGTTCTTCTTTTTTTTTTTTTTTTTACTAGTTACTTGGAGATAAGAGTCTCTTAGATTTATCTTCTTAGGCTAGTTTTGTGCCACAATCCTCAGATCTCAGCCTCCTACGTAACCAGGATTACAAGTATGAGCCACCAGCCTCTGGCTAGTAAAACGCATCTTAATCCATGCTACTCACTTCCAGCATTCTCCCCTATCTGCCCAACCCCACCCATCCCCTCAAGTTACTTGGTACCATTTTTACACATGTACATTGAATATTATGACTACCTAAGTACCGTTGATTAAAAGATGTGACTACTTTGAGGACTGAACTGAACATACTGAACTTTGTGTTCTTATGATTGTCCACATAGGTGACAAATCACTGCTGTTGGAAAGTATCTTTTAAATACTTAAAACTCATGCAGAGCTGAAGTGTCTTTTAAATACTTAAAACTCATGTAGAGCTATATCTTCTAATAAAGGAGAAAAAGACAAGCTGTGAGACCAAATGTTTTTTCAAAAATGTACAAATGAATAGTACAATGGGTTTTATCTGGCCATTTACAATGTATATAATGTAATTTTGATAGGTTAGTAGAAAAGCAGACTGTTACAGATGGCAGGGTAAATTAAAACTTGCCTGACAAGAAAATGGAGGAAGAGGGCCACATAAGAATGAGGAAGTAGCCGGGCGCTGGTGGCTCACGCCTGTAATCCTAGCTACTCAGGAGGCTGAGATCTGAGGATCGCGGTTCAAAGCCAGCCCGGGCAGGAGAGACCCTGAGACTCCTATCTCCAATAAACCACCAGAAAACCGGAAGTGGCGCTGTAGCTCAAGTGGTAGAGCGCTCGCCTTGAGCTGAAGAGCTGAGGGACAGCGCCCAGACCCAGAGTTCAAGCCCCACAGCCGACAAAAAAAAAAAAAAAAAAAAAAACAAGAATGAGGAAGTAAAAAGGACAAAAGAAGAAGGAAATAGGATGGGACAGTAAAAATTTGGTCTTACAACCTTACAGGAAATGAAAACCCACCAATCAGAAGGCCTCTTCAAGGACTTCAATTCTCACTATTTAACCCAAGGCCAAGCTCTTTAGCAAGGAATGTGGCCAAGATGGCTGAGATAGGCTGGAGTGTTGCCTTCCTTGTTGCACAAGTATGCCACGTGCTCTTTCTCAGCCATATTCCTTATTAATAAACTTTAAAAGAATCAGCTTTACTTATGTTCTAGTCTTGCATAAATCCTTCTCTTGCCAGACTCAAGGACCAAGGTTGTTTAGCTGTTTTAAACTTTTTGATAACATGTTTGTTGTGCTGGTCAGGAATTTAAGAATTGAGTGTGTCAGTATGTCTGCTTCTGACAGACTCATCAAATAATAACACTTTCATCAAAATCATCTATGCTACTCTTTTTTAACCACCTTCCCTCATATCTCCCTCCATTTTAAGTTTTTGGTGAATTTCATTGTACAATTTTAATATGCAATCTCTCTCTCTGTCTCTGTCTCTGTCTCTGTCTCTGTCTCTGTCTCTGTCTCTGTCTCTGTCTCTGTCTCTCTCTCTCTCTCTCTCTCTCTCTCTCTCTCTCATGCTGATACTGGGGCTTGAACTCAGGACCTTGGCACTGTCTCTTAGCTTTTTCATTCAAAGCTGTTGCTCTACCACTTGAGCCACATCTGTACTTCCATCTTTTCAGTGCTTTATAAAAGTGGACTTGTGGACTTCAGCTTCCAGCTTTTGCTGGTTAATTGAAGGCAAGAGTTCCATGGACTTTTCTGCCTGGACTAGCTTTGATCCTTGATCCTCAGATCTCAGCTTCCTGAGTGGGGTAGGATTACAGGCATGAGCCTTCATTGCCTGGCTTGTTTAGTATAGTTAAATCAATGCCTTTTCCATTTAATAAGAGTCTCTCAGTATTGATTCATCCTCCTTTTATTACTGTACCAAAGGGATACACACTTTCAAATGGAGATTTCCTCTATAGATATGTTTCCCTTCTAAAAATAGATCCTTTAAGTTTTTTTCAGAGATTCTCCTGGCATTTTCCTATGCCAAAGAAGCACATTTGGAGTGGATGTACTAAATCATACCATGGGTAATATGTTCTTTTTTTTTTTGTAGGTCGTGGGGCCTAAACTCTGGGCCTAGGTGCTGTCCCTCAGCTCTTCAGCTCAAGGCTAACACTCTACCACTTTAGCCACAGCACCCGTTCTGGCTTTTTCTGCTTATGTGGTCCTGAAGAATTGAACCCAGGGCCTCATGCATGCAAGACAAGCACTCTACCACTGAGCCACCTTCCCAGTCTGGGTAATATGTTCTTATGGGTAATGTGCAGCACGATATGTTCATGTTATACACATGTGTCTACATGTTTATACAGGGCTGTATGTCTGTATGTATATAGATTATTTATTTTCATAGCTACTGCCTGGCATGGTGAGTAGCAAGGTGCAGTTCCCTGCACCCAGGGCCACAGTGACATCAGGACTAAGTCCCAGCATGTGGAATTCACCCCTAAAGGAAATGATCTTCCTGGCTATGAAGCAATGGTTTGTGCCATTACCACCTGTGATGAGTAATTTGGGAGATAATACTGAGATGGCTCTGGATGAGTTGCTTCAGAACAGGCTGGCTCTTCCCTGGCACCTGGAAGGTTTCTTATAGTCCAAAGAGCAAATAACTACAAGTCAGTGACCTTTTGTTGTTGTTGTTGGTTGTGAGTCTTAAACTCTGGTCCTGGGTGCTGTCCCTCAGCTCTTCAGCTCAAGGCTAGTGGTCTGTCACTTGAGCCACAGTGCCATTTCTGGTTTTCTGGTAGCTTACTGGAGATAAGAGTCTCATGGACTTTCCTGCCTAGGCTGGCATTGAACTGCGATTCTCAGATCTCAGCCTTCTGAGTAGCTAGGATTACAGGCATGAGCCACCAGTGCCTGACTAAGTCACAGAAATTAAAGTAACAGAAATTTATTCTCTCTTGGGTTCTTGGCTTGGAAGTCTGCAATGCAAGGGCAAGAAAGGCTCTGGAGAAGGACATGACCCATATGTGCCTCAGGGCTTCTGGAGGCTGCTGCTAATCCTGAGCCATCCTGGCTTACAGATTTACCATTCCCATCTCTTCTTCTGCCTTCATGAGACTGTCTTCTGTGTGTCTCTCCTGTGTGTCTCTTTTCTTCTTGCAGGAGCACCAGTTACACTGGAAGCCTGTGGCTCATGCCTGTAACCCTAGCTACTCAGAAAGCTGAGTTCTGAGGATGAAGATTCAAAGCCAACACAGGCAAAACAGTCTGTAAGACTCATCTCTGATTAACCACCAGTCATGATGCAAGTGGTAGAGCATTAGCCTTGAGTGAAAAAGCTAAATGACAGTACTCAGGCCCCTGACTTCAAGCCCTAGTATATTGGCACAAAACAACAATAACAAAGAAACAACAACAAAAAGCAGTCACATGGGCCCTCCCTCCTGCATGGTGACCTCTTCTAACTAGATAACATCTCCAAAGACCCTATTACCCAGTAAAGCCATACTCACCAGGACTGGGTTTAGGACTTGAAACTATTGCAAGTAAGGCCATATTCACCACGCTTTTGTGGGAAACATAATTAAAAACCCAGAGCAATGATTTCACTTTGTCCTAGTTACTTTTCCTACTTACTGTTCACAGCCAAGAAATGCCACATGTTTAAGGTCACCCTCTTGATTGATTATATAAATTATTGATTCTCAAGTGAAGGTTAAGTTTTCCTCTCAGGAATTTAGCATTATCTAGAGGTATTTCACACTGTCCTATGTGGGGGAAGGGAGGCAGTCTTGCATTATCAGCCTCTAGAGGGTAGTGGGTGAGGACACTGCTCAGCACCCTCCAGGGCCTGGCACAGTTCATCAGCTAGAAGTATATGGACTAAGTTGGCAGTAATACCAAGGTTGAGATCCTCTATGCAAAGCAAATGTCTCATAATGATTAGGAATTTAACATCTTTGGAGATTATAGAGTTCTATCAAGAACTTAATTCTCACTCAATTTCATTCTGGCTCTCCTTTAAGGTTAGCCATCTGATTTATTAGCTTGGTGAAAATGCTCATTCAAGTGCAAGGTAGTTTTTCCTTGGGGATGGGTGAAAGCTAGATAGAACAGGAAATGAGAAGCAACTACAACACATTGTGAGCATTAATCATTGATGTGTGTGTGCTAGTACTGGAACTTGTAGGTCCTCCCTGTCTCATATCTTTTGCCCAAGACTGGCACTCTGCCACTAAAGCCATATCTCCACTTCTTGGTTATTATTCGTAGTTAGAGATAAGAGTCTTGTGGGCTTTCCTACTGGAGCTGGCTTTGAATATTGATTCTCAGATCGCAGCTTCTTGAGTAGCTAAAATTACAAGCATGAGACACCAGCATCTAGCATTAATCATTACTGATTAATACCTGCAGCAAATAAAACTAACAGGGGTTGGAGAAGATTAAAAAAGAAAAAGAAAACTGGGAGAGAGAGAGAGGGAAGGGGTGACACTGTCCAAAAAGAAATGTACTCTTTACCTGACTTAGGTAACTGTAACCCCTCTGTATGTAACCTTTATAATTTTTTTTGGAAGAAAAAGAGTAAAAAAGAAAACAAAAAAATAGAAAAGAGGACAAGCCATGTTGTATACATTTGGAAGTGCTCCCTCTTCTGGAATAATGCCACATTCCATGACATTGGGGACTGCACCTGCTTTCCACCCTAGTGTCAGCAGTACCCTGAGTGGTAGCATAGTCTTTCTCAGTAGTGTTTATTAGTTGGAATGTCTGTGTTACAGGGAGAAGGACTGAGGACAGTTCATACCTCCAAAGACTCAGCCTTGATTATTTAATATACTTAAACATGACTCAGACCCCACCCTTCCTGGAATGTTTGTGCAGACCAAGTCTCCTTTAGAATTGCTAGGAGTACAGATTATCAAGAAGGTGTGTGTGTGTGTGTGTGTGTGTGTGTGTGTGTGTGTGTGTGTGTGTGTGTGTGTGTGTGTGTGTGTGTGTTGAAACAGTATTACTCAGCTCACACACAAATACATGTAAATAATTTATAATGTTCACTTTCTGTGACAAACTTCTGTGAAGAAGTTTGAAGTTAAATATGTAAAGTCTAAACTGAGAGCTGGAAGCTCATGCCTGTATTCCTAGCTACTCAGGAGTTAACCCAGACAGAAAAGTTCATGAAACTTTATCTTCAATTAACCAGCAGCAGGCAGAAGTGCATGTATGACTCAATCAAGTGGTAGAGCCTTAGCCCGGAGCTGAAAAGCCAAGTAAGAGTGCAAGGTCTAGAGTTCAAGCCTCAAGACCAACACACATACACACACTCACACACACAATATGAAGCTAAGTTGTGGGTCAGGTAGTGCCAAAGGACAAGTAAGAGAGACATTTCATGAAGGAAGGTCCTGGGATATAGATTAGGGAGTTGGGAACCCTTCAATTGATTACTACAGCCAAACTTTGTGCTCCTAGCCAAAGCCTCTGTCTCCCAGCTCCTGGCCAGTTTGGATCCCTTTCTACATGTTCTCTCTTCTAGGAGGCTGTCTCTTCATCTTGTTTGTTTTGGAGCTACATCAGCTTGAACTTAGGTCCTTGCACTTGCTAGGTACTGCTCTACCACTTAGCCACACCCCCAGAACTTATTGCTTTAGTTTTTAAGGTAGGGTATCACTATTGCCTGGGCTGGCCTCAGACCATGATCCTCCTATTTCTGTATTCTGAGTAGCTGGATTACAGGTGTACACCAACATGCCCAGACTCTGTCCCATCTTTTCCTACCTATCCTGCATGCTCAAAAGTACTAGAAAGAAAGTAAGGACTTTAAAAGAGATTCTGGAAACCCAAAAGTGTTTGTCTTTGTTTTTGATAGTTCTTAGCTGGCCATGGTTAAATCTGCTGTGATAAGGTTCAACTAAGCACACATAAAGAACTCACCTCCTATATAGGGAAGGTCTTTAACCTTGGGATTTTTGTAAAGCAGGCCTGGGACAAACCCTGGGCAACCATATGCAAAAGACGTCCTTGTCCATCAAACCTTCCAGAGGTCCCTCTTGGTCTTTGAGGTTCTCTGTACTCACCTCCAGTAAATGTTCTTCTCTCTTCCCTCACAAACATCTTTGAGTTCAGGTGGGCACTGCCAAGGGATGGGTCTGACAACAGCCCTGGCAGGAATCTCTTCTTTGATCTCAATCTGGAGCTCCTCACTGCAGCGACTTGCTCAGGTGTTTGAGCCTGGTTCAGCTGAATTCTAGCTCTGGTTCTACCATTGCAAGGGAACCACCCCCTACAATGAGCTTTCCGAGCCCCAGCTAGACTCAATCTAGCTCCTAAGAAAACAGAGATATATCATAAATTTGCCACAAATGATAACAGTATGAGTCTATGTAAACCCAATTAAGCACTGTCACATCCTGAGTACTTTGTGTGCATAAATCCATGGGCTGTGGGTTATCTGGAAAGATTCAGTTACTAGAAGCTTGAGCCCAGTGTAGTGATGTTGTAATGTGATGTGGGAAGGTGATGGAACTTGTAAGGGGTTCTTAGAAGAGTTTAATACAAGGTAATTGGGTCACTGAGGCCTACTCTCCCAAGGGATCAGCATAGCTCTGTGAGACCCCACTTCCCTGGAGAATGGCTTGTTAAGAAAAAGCAAACTGGGATGGGAAGGTGGCTTAGTAGTAGAGTACTTGCCTTGCATACATGAGGCCCTGGGTTTGATTCCTCAGTACCACAGAAGCAGAAAAAGGCCGAAGTGGCACTGTGGCTCAAGTGGTAGAGTGCTAGCCTTGAGCTGAAGAGTGAGAGACAGTGCCTGAGCCCAGAGTTCAGGCCCCATGATTGGCAAAAAAAAAAAAAAAGAAAGAAAGAAAGAAAGAAAAAGAAAACTGGCCCTTCTTTGGTCTCTGCCTTGCTGTCTCACTGAGGTCATGAACTTTAAACCAAAGTTAACCTCCAGGCCCTTATGCTCACACGTTAATACTGGGAGCTCAAGTCCAATAGACTCTTTATAAGGAAAAGCTTTTCTTTCTGCCTTTCAAATCATACTACGTAGCTGTTTCATCCCCATCTTTCCCATTCTGCTTTACAAACCAGTTTTGAAGAAAGGCAGTTCTTGAACTTCTTTCTCAAACACAGCTTTCAGAAAGTGTAATTTTATGAAAGAAATTACCATAAAATATATCTCTAAAAATTGTCAGAGTTTTGCAGTAAGAATTAATCTATTTCACAATAATAAATTATGGAATCAAAAACTTCCTAGGGAGTTACATACCAGAAGAAATGAATATTCAGGAGCAAAGCTGATGGCAGGGTTCCAGGAGGTGGAGGTAGAAGAAAATAGATTGTCAGTGTATCCTGACCAGTGGAGTGGAGGATTCCTGAGCCAGAAATGTTCCAGATGGTAAGATCATTATACACAAATGAGTGAAAGGTCATATGGCCACTGCTAGGTCAGTTACAATATGGCGTCAGTCATCTTCTGGTGTTACAAAGTATATCACATTACCTTCAAGGAAAAGGATAGATAGAGCAGATCATCACTTCACACAGCTAGGAGATGCTCCTCATCGTGGGAACAGAGGACCTGACCTCCTAGGCCCTTCCAGTTTAGGTTGAAGTAAGGAGGCTGAGTCTAAGTAATTTCTAACTGCCATCCTGGTGCCACTTGCTAGGTGGAGGGAATTCTCCACTCCATGCTGAAAAGCTTAGAGGTGAGAGAGGCCATTCAGTGAATGCAGGTGCCCAGTTCAAAGTGAGCTGAGGTCTCTGCTTCAGAGAAATGCAGATGTCAAAGCCTTAGGAAAGCTATGCATATAGTGAAGGCTCTGATTCTCCTTGAATGTCTTGAATCACCATCCTCTGAATAACCTCTAAGCATACCCTATATGCAACGTTGATGCCTATCTTCCCTAGATGGAAAAGTTCTGCTGGTACCTAAATATGTCCATTTAAGGTCTGGCATCTTGTCTTCATAGTGGGGGAAGATGAAGTCCCTCCTCAGGCGATGGGCATACTTGAATCCCTGGAAACAGGGGCAGGCACTTGGCAGATGGGTTACTGAACCTGTCTGTCCAGTGCCTGGGACTGGAAGTGTCTTGTGTCCCTGCCCCCTGAGCTGACCCTTTTTAGGCCCAGACCAGCCAGGATGCCATGCCACCTGTCTCTGTGTTCCTGTCCTGTCTCCTGACTCTTCTCCAGTCAACATGGCATCCCAATTCAGCTCTTCATTGGAGCTGAATTGGTTTGTTGGTATTGTTTTTGTTCTTTCTTTTCTAACCTGTTTTCTAATTGTGTTAAGTGTATTTTCAGGTTGCAGGCCTTTATAACAATTGGTTGCCTGCAGACCACTAGCATTCCAATAAAGACTTCAAGATTCAACCTCTCAAAATGTGGCTTCTCTGTTTTTCATACATTACAACAAGATTATGTAAATCTCAGGGTTTGCCAGGGAGCAGAGACACAGAACTGGGCTTCCAGTGACACAACTGGGCTTGGAGAATGCATTGCTTGCATATTATGCATGAAAAGTCAAAACACAACTCTTGAGGGCAAATGATGAAGACTTATGAAAAAGCTATGGAACATTTGCTGCAGGATTGGGGAATACTGGCTAGTGACCCAATCAGCAGCAGGAAGAAAGAACAGCTGTGTGGACAGGGAGGCGACAGGTCTGTTAAACCTGGAATTGCCTCGTGTTGGCCAGATGAGTTCTGAGTGCAAATGTGTGCAAATGTATACAGATGTGTATAAGTGCATGTGTATGTGTGCAATTATCTCTGTGTACAATGGTTTACATGTTTCTGCAAGCACGTGTGCAGGTATGGAATGAATGTTTGGATGCGCAGGTATGTACAGATGTGTGTGAGTGCATTCAGCCACAAGTGTGTGGGTGTGCAAATGCATGTACAAGTATGTGCTACAGTGTGTTAGTGTGCATGCATGTATGCACAAGTGTGTGAGTGTATGCACAAATGTGTGCCTGTCCATAGTTCTCAGGATATTACTTATTTTGAACCCATCTGCCTGGATGTAGAACAGTTTGCAGGTGGATTTTCCAGGTCTGAGATCCCAGAACTCCAGGTGTCGGGCCAGGATAGGGTAACTGCAGGTCCCACTCTGGGGAGTTGTAGAGGAGTAGAGTAGATCCTCCTTATGGGCAGGTTCCACATCCATGAATTTAACCAATGGCAAATCAAAATTGTAATGAGGCTTCTGGACTGGATAAGTACAGATTTTTCTTCTTACATTTTAACCACCCCAGTATTGTATAACAATTATTTACCTAGCATTTGCAGTCATTATATATAATGTACAGGCTAAAATATGTGGAAGAATGTATAGGTTGGATGCAAATACTACACCATTTTATGTAGGGAATTTGATTCTCCACAGTTGGTGTCTGTGGGGATCCTGGCACCAGTCCCTGATGGGTACCAAGGGACGACTATACATCTTTAATAGATTGGGGGAAAGTGCCAAAAAAAAGTACTCATAATATGGTATGCTTATGTAAGAAAGTGGGGAAATAAGATAAATTTGAATCTGCTTGTACTTAGGTGGGAGGGTATTCAGGAAGCTGGTAAAGGTCAGTACCTTAGGAAACAAAAGTGGGAGGAGAGAAGAGGGAGTGGGGGGAGTCTTCTTAGACAACAGCCTTTGAACTGTGTGATAGCATTGTTTTAGAAAATTAAAATACAACACACGAATAAGTAAGTTTTTCTCATTCGATGTCCATATTAGATGAGGACAGGTCTGGGGGATGGTTGAGGCATTTTATAGATATCATAACATCCCAGGCAGCCCTACGACGTGGCTGGAACACTACGGGTGGTGGGATTTGAATCCAAAGGCCTGGATTCCTCCTCTAGACCCTCTACTTAATGCCTTTTTCTAGGGTAAGAGATTTTGCATTTACTCAAGGGGCCTCTTGGATAGAATAAAAAGAACTGAATCTCCTGATTTTCCCATAGCATTCTTGGCAACTTCTAGAAAATGGATGTACAAGAATTTAAAAAGTGAACATCACTTCCTCTTTTACAGGCCTAACCACAGGGATTTATGGCCAGTTGGCCCGTGTGTCTGGCCCTATTCACTTGTGTGGGACCACCTACCTTGGGTGGTCCCTGCCTATATCCCATAGGATGCCTTGCTTCCTCGCAGAAGCACTTTCTCTGATAACTGGGCAGAAGCCATAACTCCTGAAATGCATTTAGGGCAAAGCTGCAGGGTGGGAAAGCACCCCTGAGACCCTAAGCACACCCTTAGAGATCCTAAGCCAGACTCTGTCTCAGGGTTTCACAAGTGAAACCAGGCTTTTTGACCCCAGGTTTTTAAACTACAGGAGCTGCATATGACAGATCCCATCACTTACCCATATGCCAAATAAAGAAACTTGGTGGAAGACAGAAAAAGGAGATTTACTGCATGGGAGCCATGGGAAAATAGCACTTTAATACATCTTCAGCCATCTTCAAGGCAGATAACTTGCCTTAGTTAAATATGGAAAACTGGGGGCAGGGAATGAGAAAGATATGCATAGTTAAAACAATTCCAGGTCACAGGCAGGTTCAGAGGGGTCAGAGGTGGTTTCAGGTGTTCTAACAACCCATTGTCTCAGGATGACTCAGTTGAGGCCTAGTTACAATAAGAGTCATTGATCTCTGGCAGTTGGTCCAGCCCTTGCTGGACTCCAATATGGGTTCAAAGTGACTACAGGAGAGAATGGCTAAGGATGGAGACACAAAGACAAAATGGAGATGTTATGGATGTCCAAATAAATAAATAAAAGAATTTTATAAAGTTTTAAAAATATTTTTTAAAAGCTTTTAAGTTGCTTCTAATATCCAGGCCTTGAACTTGCATTAGTCCAATCTCCTTTCAAAGGCAGGAGAAAGCTGTTCATTGGTTCCCAAGAGTATGCCTTATTCTCAGTGTTCACGGAAGAGGAGAAGGGTACAAGGAGAGCAAGGGGCAAATGGAAGACTGTTAGGAAGATCCAATCCTAGGACTGCCTACATTCTTGGTCTTGACAGTACTGTTCATCAGCTTCTATATCTACATCCAGTAAGGAAGCATCTGCTGCAGGCCACTGCGTTCACTATCAAAGTTAAGTTAGGATTTCCATATCTGAAATGAGAACCACATTCATTTGAATGCTTCAAAAATATTTCACAGAAGATGCTTTGCAGCATGGTTCCCTTGAGGTGCTATCTGTTGTGGAGGGTATGCTGAAGAAGACCACTGACCTGGTGGGCTTGGCTGTTTGCAACATTCCACACAATAGACTGACAATATTTTAACAAAGATTCTTGATGTTCTTGAGCTACTCCCTAAAAATGTAGCATACAGAAAATACATAGAACAGATGACAAATGAGAGGCTCAATATGGTTAAAGCCGAACCAGATATTAACAAATTAGAAGACAAACTTCAGGGAGGCCGATTAGAAGAGGCGATTCTTCAGGCTGAAAAGGAGCTAAGTCTGGTAAGAAAAATGTTAGACTGGAAACCATGGGAGCCATTAGTGGAAGAGTCTCCTGCCAACCAGTGAAAATGGCCAAGATAAGCATTGTTGAAAATCTTTGATGGGCTAATGGGAAACTAATATAATTAAATGATCTGTTAAATTAAAAAAAATATTTCACAGAATATTAAGACTTGAATAAGTGTTGGACATCCCCAAGCAAAGCCCTTTTAGTTCATAGACAATTATCTTAGGGAGTGAAACCTTTCCTAATCACTAATCATCAATCACATCAGCCATCAAACATGACAAACATGGCCATGGCACTGTTTGTGATGGGAATGCATTTATCTGTTAGATAATGAATGGACACATGTAAAATAGGTCATGCAATTGCCAAGGATGTAAATGAGTCCCACCACGATGAAAAACAGTATGGTGAGTCTTTAAAAGATTCAAAGTGGAAGTACCATATGCACCAGCAATAACAGTACTGGCTAGGTACCCAAAGGAAATGGCAAGGCAGCTGTAATCCTGTGTTCATGACACCACCATTCCATTCACAATACTCTAGAAGTGGAATCAACCTAAGTGGATGAGCACATGAAGAGAACATGACGTACAACAATGGAATACTACTCAGCCATAAAAAAGAATGAAATCCTGTCAGTTGCTACATGGATGGAACTGGAGATCACCATGTTATATGAAATAATCAGAGACAGAAAGACAAGTACCACATGATCTCATCCATATGTAGCATCTAAAACTGTAGATCTGAAAAGTTGAGAGTGTCATGGTTGTTCCCCACAGAGGCTGGGGACTGTGGGAGGAAGGTTTATCAATGAGTGTTATTATACTTAGATAGAAACAAGAAGTTCTTCTATGCTGTTGCATAGTAGGATGACTATAAAATAACACTAATGCACATTACAAAAAGCCAGAAGAATGAATTTGTGAGTATTTTGAGGAGACATTCATTTAAATGATTTAAATGATAAACAATGATTTAAATGATAAACAATGTATACAGCATGAAAACAATACATAGTACCTCATAAATGTATACAGTTGTTATGTTTTTATGCATCAGTTAAAAATAAATTTCAAGCTGCAGGTAGCTCAGTGATAGAGTGCTTGCCCAGCATGCTCAAGGCCCTGGATTTTGTCCCCCAAATGCAGAAATATAAAATCAATCAAGCAATAAGTAAGTAATAAACTAACAACTAAAGTCAAGATCACAATTTTGATAATATTATTTCTGCATTTCTAGTGTTGGGTATATCAGGATAATGCACCAGCAAGCATCTGAACACACACACACACACACACACACACACACACACACACACCCTAGGACTTCCTATTATCCTGGACACACACACACACACACACACACACACACACACACACACACACACACACACACACACACACACACACACACACACACACACACACACACACACACACACACACACACACACCCTAGGACTTCCTATTATCCTGGTCTTGACAGTGTTGTTTATCAGCTTCTATCTCTACATCCTGTAAGGAAGCATCTGCTGCAGGCCACTGAGTTCATTATCAAAGTTAAGCTAGGATTTCCAAACCTGAAACAAGAACCACATTCATCTGAATGCTTCAGAAACATTTAAATAGAATATTAAGACTTGAACAGGTGTTGGACATCTCTCAAGCAAAGGCATTTTAGTTCACAGGTAAGAATCTCAGAGAGAGAAACCTTTCCCAATCACTAACTGGTGGGAAACCTTGTCTTCAGCGAAATCATTTGAACATTCCTTATGGAATCAGAACCAGCTCAATCACTGGGGAGACTGTACCTTCCATTTGTATTAAATATCAAATCACTAAGAACAGATTTTGTACATGGTAATCTCTACAGAATTGCTCAAATATGTCACAGACTACCAGCCATCACAAGTGTGGTGTTTTGGTAAGAACATTAAGCGAGTAAAGATTTGCTTACTGCCTTTTGGGACTTTGTGATGAACTTCTTACCTTCTGCAAGCCTCTTTTGTAAAGTGAAACCTTAGAATCTGTTCTGTCAACTAAATGAAATTATACATATAAAGGCATTTAGCATTGTTTCTGAGACATCTTAAGTGTCAGGTAAATATTGGCAGCTATTTTTATTGCTGTGCTATTATTGGTGCTGGTAGGCATGTTATTATATGGCTTGATTCACATGCCATGCAAATAGCCATCCCTCTCCCTGCCCTGCCCCTTTCCTCTTAGCAGGAGTCTTGTGTCCCCACTCAGAGTCTCTGTGACTCAACATTTATTGCCATACCTAATTTATTTACTCTCTTGGACTCCATGATTTATTTTTGTTTTTTCTTTTATGTGTCAGTATTGGGGCTTGAACTCAGGGTGTAGTATTCTTGCTTGGCTTTTTAGCTCAAGGCCTGGGCTCTATCGCTTGAGATCTAATTCTGGCTTTTTGATGGTTAATTGGAGTTAAAAGTATCACAAACTTTTCTGTAAACCTCAGATATCAGCCTTCTGAGCACTGGATTATAGTTTTGTGCCACTGATGCTCAATGGTTTGAAAATTTTTGTCTACTGAACTATTGAGAAGTAATTGAAGAGTAATTCCATTTCCTAGGTCCAGTGGGATTTTAAAAAACCACCACAAGTCCTTTCTCCATTATTGGAATCTGTGCCTGGGTTTGATGGGGAAATGATGTGCAACCTACAATCAGGACCATAAGGGGCCCAGTGTTTTCCACTGGTGTTCTCTGAAATGTCCACTTAACAGGTAGCTAAGGATCCAGCCATGGAAGCAATGTCATATTAAACCAAAGTCCACACTTGGGACAGCAGAAACCACCTGAGTGACTCAGACTAGACTAACAGAAGAGCCACCTACCTGAGCCCAGACAAATATCAGATTCTTCAGCAAATAAATGATGGTTTTCTTATTCAGTAATGGATTAGAGACAAACTGGGTTCCAGAAGTGAGTAAATAATATAACAAAACTTTGAACCAGTTAGGCTGAGTGTAGAAAAGTGAAGAGTGCTTTAGTAATGGAGGAATGGCAACCAGGCTCATAATGGAGATGAGGAGATCCTCATTCAAGGTTCATAAAAGGCAGTATGTATTATGTAATATCAGAACAATTGGAGAAAACATCACCTGTGGCAACTTAGAATAACCAAGTAGTTAGTGATTGGGGTACCTCTGGTTAAGAACATCTTTACATTTACTTCTGGGGGCTATCTCAATGCTCTTAGCAATGTATGATAAAATACTCAAGAGAGGGGTGAATAAGGAAAAATGGTTGGGGGTTCAAGCAGCGTTTAGAGGAAACATAGAGGTTTTAGGTCTTAGTGAGTTGGAAAGTAAAATTCAGCTAAACAAAGTAGTCTGGCATGGCCAAGTCAAAAGCGATCTACCTTAAAATAATGTGTGCGGTGGCTTTTGGAGCATGAAATGGACACTATCTAATTCATGAGAGTGATCTGGTAAAGACATGACCAGCTCAGATAAAAAGAAGCAAAGACACATCACACAGAGAAGAGAACTCACTAGCATTTCCATGAGCAAAGAGATGGGGAGACATTAACTACAGACCTTTCACAAGGAAGAGAGTAAGTAAGTAGTCAGAGCCCCGAAGGCTGAGTTATGAGACACCCAGAGTAACAGATTTAAGAATCACTCCAGAGAACAGAGCTAAGATCAGGAAGATGATTATCCCCGAGTCAGTTGATTTTAGAATTCTTGTGTACCACTAACTGCCAGGATTTCTGTCCCTCCTCTCTCTAACATGAGTGCCTATTCCATGGCTGCTTTGCCATTACATCTTGGTAGTGAGGAACCTGGCTGTTCAGTTCAGAAGCCTCCAGATCAAGGGGAACTGCATCTTTCAGGAGCCTTGCCTGTGTCTGCAACTGCTTAGTGCCAGTACTGAGCTTGAACTTTGAGCCTGGGTGCTGTCCCTTAACTTTTTTGCTCAAGGCTGGAGCTCTACCATTTGAGGCACAACTTTTTGTTGGGTAATTGGAAATAAGAGTCTTACAGACTTTCCTTCCCGGGCTGGCTTTGAACCACAATCCTCAGATCTGAGTCTCCCGAGTTTCTAGAATTATAGGCATGAGCTACCAGCGTCCAATAAAGAGTGTAATTTTGCATAGGGAAATACTATAAATCATCATGGCCAATGGAATTGTAATAACCAGCAGGGCCTGGATAATCAGAGTGGCCCCATCGCCTGGTCCCCTGGAGGGGGAGGGGAGGGGCATCAAGAGGCTCCAAAGACCAGGCCACCCGAGGGGGCGTGGCACCGGAGCTGATGTCACTGCCCCACAGGGGGTGCTGCCTGAGGATCATGCCATGCCACCAGAAGCGGGTGGGGCGCGGCCTGTATATAGGCTGCATGTTCCTAGTCCGAGGGGAGTCCCCAGGAGAGGAGAATGGGGGAAAGACTAGGAGTCCTGAGGAGTGTCCTGGGGAGAGGGGGGGAGGGAAGAAGTGGAGCATCAGAGAGGGGAGACAGGGTGTGGAGAGAGAGACAGCAGGAGGGGAAAGCCTGCTGGAGTAGAGCAGGGCAGGCCTGTGGAGGGCAGGGCAAGCCTGTGGAGACTGGGCAGAGCATTTGGGACCTCCTCCAGAGGTCATTTGGGGCTTGGCAAGGAAGTCATTTGGGGCCTCCTCCAGATGTCATTTGGGGCTTCCTCGAGAGACCATGTGGGGCCTCCTCCAGAGGTCATTTGGGACCTTCCTCTAGAGAGGCCTGTGAGAGGCGCCTCCCGGAGCAGGGCAGGGCAGGCCTGTGGAGACTGGAGAGGCCTGCAGTGAAGGGAAGAAAAGGAAAAGCCTTCCCCTTTGGAGTTTTGGAGCTTTAGAGCTTTGGAGGTCTAAGGTTTGGAGGTTTGCAGACCAACTAATAAAGGTTGGGGCTGCCTGTTGGAGGCTTAGAGGTTTGGTGGTTGAGGCTGCTCTTGGTTCTGGGTATCTAGCCCAGGACAAGGTAGTCACAGGCCCCTTTTCTGGTGTAAATAGTGTAAATAAATTTGTTTGTTATCTTTAGCTGTGCCTCGATGGATTGTCTCCTTCTTTAAAGATCATAAGTGAATGAGGCAGATTAAAAATATTATTTGCTATTCTTCCCACCAAGAAATAAAGTTTATTGCTACCTTGCTACACCTACATACTACCCACATTCCCAACAAAAAAGGAAAGAAAAAGAAAAAAATAACACCTGGTCCTAACTTGCAACATGCTTTAATGATCATGTTTGTGTATATAGTATGTGTACCTATCCAGATAGAAATGATGGAGAGGCAAAGGAGTTCCTCCAGTTATTCTAGGCTCTTACAGGTAATTGCAAGTGACAGAGTGAATGACAGTAGACAACACCAGTCAGCTCTGGGCCTTTAATAGGATGCTGGAATAGGGTTTGGGCCTTGAGGTTCAGCACAGGGTTCAAGTCCTAAGTGTTACTGTCTCTGCAGTAGGAGACAGTATTCAGGGGCAGAGGAGATCTGCCATTGGTGTTGGTCTGTCCCTTCACTCTGGTCAGTTTCACCCTAGCTACTCAGCTTGCCAGCCTTACTGTTTAGTGTTGCCAGGAAGTGTGTCTCCAAGTTGTTCACAAAGTGAGTAGCCAGAGGAAGAAGGGACAAGGGTATCTGGACCAATCACAGTAGTTCCTCATGTTTGCACCAATCATCATACAAGTCCATTATGCAAATGAAGAATTGTGTATGCACCAGTCACTGTTCTTCTGCTGGGCTTATGTGCATACAAATACACAACCATTCTCCTCCCAGCACTGCCATCCTCTGGGTGGGAGTGGCAGTTATAGAAGTTGGTCTACGTTGAGCCAAAATCTGGTTCAGGCTGCTTGGTGGGACAGCACCTTATGGCATTGGAGTCATGCTTTGGGTGTTGACATAAATGTAGTCTGCCTACCTGGTTGGCAGTCATTTAGTTGCTAGATAGGCCCTGGAGAAAGGTGTAGCAGCTGTCAATTTGGGAAATAGGCCTCCTCTGAACCCAGTATTGCAACACATTTAAAGAAAAAGTGAAAACTTTTATTTTTTGAAAATGTTTTGTGTTTCAGTACTAGAACTTGAACTCAGAGCAAATCTCCCTCACTTAGCCTCTTTTCCTCAAAATTGGCACTGTACTATTTGAGGCACACCTCTACTTCTGACTCTGTGTGTGTGTGTGCAGTCCTGGGGCTTGAACTCAGTGCCTGGGTGCTATCTCTGAGCGTTTTCTCTCAAGGCTAGTGTTCGACCACTTTGGTGGTTAATTAGAGATAAGAGCCTCATGGATGTGTCTGCCTGGGATGGCTTCAAATTGTGATGCTCAGATCTCAGCCTCATTACAGATCTTAGCTAGGATTATAGGTTTGAGCCACCAGTGCCCAGCATGAAAAATACAGATTTTTAAAAGGGTGCTTACAACAAAGGTTTACCACTCAAACTCCTTTAACAGTACTTAACAGTGCTCTAACAATGTAGATCTTCTGTCCCAGTGTTAAGTAAGTCCATATTATCTGTCCATTTGTGCACATCACATAACACACACAGATAAAATACATATATATATATGTATTTATAATATATAATTTATTTTTGCGGTGCTGGGGATGGAATCCTGGGCCTTGCACATTCTAAACTCTACCACTGAACGTAAAGCCCCTTGCTTTAAAGAGTAAAAGCCCAGAGTTCAAGTCCCATGACAGATTCCCCCCCCCAAAAAAAAAGAATAAAAGGTGCCAGAATGCACTGTACAGATTCCAGGCGAGGCTGTGAATTCCTGCATTTTCCACACCTCTCTTAAATACTGCTACTGCCACTACCCTGCTCATGTGGCCAAATGAACAGGATCCAAAGTATTCCAATCAATATTGCTACTGAGTGCCAGATATATGAGTGAGGACATTGTATGCCATCGTGATCATGGTCTTGTGGACCCGTCAGAGCAATGCAATGGCCAGGAAAAGGAACATTAGAGACTTTCCAGCTAATGTCAACCCAATTACTCAATCACAGGATAGTGGGCAAATAGATGACTACTCTGTACTACTAAGTTGCGGGACATCTAATACATAGTTATAGTTATTAAGACACAAATTGCCATTGCTGTCACCAGTGACCTAGTTTCAAAAATGTAAAGAAATGTGATACTGCCCAGCGTGATTTCACCAGGCCTCCCTTCCTGCAGCTCTGCTAACACTGCAGACTCAGGAGCCCAGAGAGGACCCACCTCATGACAGCGACACACATGAACAAGTTCACACATATACACAGACCTAGGAAGCATGGTAATCTATTGTCACTTGGGCAGCCATACTCAGCTCATCATTGCTTTGTTGTGGTTGTTGTTGTTGCTGTCGCTTTTAACTTATCAATACTTGGGCTTGAACTCAAGGCCTGGGCACTGTCCCTTTGCTTTTTTTGCTCCAGGCTGGTTCTCTACCACTTCATCTATACCTCTATTTCTCACTTTTTTGCTGGTTAATTGGAGATAAGTCTCATAGATTTTCCTACCCGAGTTGGCTTTGAACTGTGATTCTCATTTCTTAGCCTCCTGAGTAGCTAGGATGACAGATGTCAGCTACTTTATGTGGGAACCAGCTTTTTGATGGCACCTGTGGTGGGCCTGAAATCCTGCTTTTCAGGTAGATAGCCAGGTAACACCCACACTACAGGTCCGCAGTCCATGTGGAATAGCCACAGTCAAGTGAGACTGCCTGAAGCCTGGCAGGGCTCAGCCTTGGCTGTGTGTTGGAGTCACATGGAAGCCTCACAGAATGGTGACTACTTGGCACCATGCCCAGAAATTCTGGCCTAGACTAGGGTATAACCTGGGATGGGGTTTGGTGTTTCCAGTCAGTAACCTAGGCTGAGGTTCCCTGCATTAAACAGAGTGGTCTTGGTACCTTGGGAAGGGTACCTCACTAATTCTGGAGATTGCACCTAGGCCTTAGTAAAGGAGATACTCTTACCCTCTCATTTGGTAGAAGCTACTAGAGTAAGGCTTCCAGGAAAGAGTAGAATGTAGTGACCAGAGCGTGTGCTCTAGAGTTGGAGGCACAGAGTAGCCATAGGTGCATAGTCCTGGCCATCCTGAGCCTGCCTCCCTCACCTTCTCCTGTAAACAAGCCATCTCTGTTAAAGGAGATATCCACCAGCTGCCTGGCTCCAGTTAGAGATTAAGTCAATGGAAACTATTATTCATAAATAGGGCATCAATGGGTCTGAACACCAGTTTCAGAAAATTAACACAATTGATAGCTGGGATTAATGTTTGCCAGAAGAAACCCCCAGATTGGAAGACATCCTTCCTGAGAATTCTAGACCCTCACCCTTACCTGTGATGGTTTAATGTCACTGTCAGAGTTGCTCCTGATATGAAGCCAAGACCAGAGAATCGCTTCATGTTAAAGATTCTAAGGGTACAAATCTAAATATTCTAGAAGTTAACATCCTTTACATAATGAACACTTTCTGTGTTGCAAAATGAAAGAATTTTACTGAAAAAAAATCCTCTGCTTATATAACAGGGTATGTGAAATAACCCCCACATCACATCAACCAGGAGCTGGAGAGGTGGTAGATTTATTTGTTAACATGTTTTAAAAGCAATTTTGTAAATAATTCTTGGGAGGTTTGGTTTTGCTCTGCTGCTCATGAAATATGTAATGGCTTCAGGACTAGACAGACTCAAGGCCTTAGTCACTGGTATGGGTGAGTTTTATTCTTCTTGTTGTTTGGTGGGAGGGCAGGGCAGGGTAAGGTTCTGTAGAGATGACTATATGCGAGAGCCAGACAAAGATGGTTACATTTTGAAGGTTCAGTTCTATGTCCATTGGCTCTGTTTTTTGGCCTGTGAAGAGGTATCATGGTAGGGAGCATATAGCAGAAGAAAGCCATTCACCTTGTGCCAAGAGAAAGGGGAAAAGATAAAGGAACTTGGCTTCCACAATCCCCTTTGAGGTCATACCCTGGCTGACCCAGAGACCTCCCAGTAGGCTCCACCCCTTAAAGATTCTATCACCTCCCAATAATACTAACCTGGGGCCCAGCCTTGGACACTAGCCTTCCTTTAGAGACTCAAGATCTAAACTGTATGAGAAAGGGGGCAGGGAAGAGAAGAGAAGTAGACAGACAAGGAGGAGGAGGAGGAAGAGGGAGAGGAGAAGGTTGTTGTCATTATAGTGGACAATGAAATGGGAGTAACCAGAGCCTGAAAAGCAAGTTTCCTATATCACATCACTCTCTTCTCACTTTCTTTCCCTACTGGCTATTCTTCCTCTATTGCTGCATTCCCTTAGACCTGTGATCTTTTTAAATGACTGAAGTACCAAATGTGACACATATCCAAAAGTGAGAAATGCACATCTCTCGTCCTACCCACACCTTGGATCTTGGTCTTCACCATTCAGTGCACTTCAGAACTACTTGAGAACTTACTAATGAGCAAATATTCCTGGGACCCATGCTGCACACCTGATGGACCAGGCCTGGAGGATGGAGTCTAAGAATCAATCTCGTTAACAAGTCCCCAGTGTACCCAGTGTGCCAGTGCCCACTGAGTTCTCTAAGGTGCTCTGCATCCAGTTGGCCTGCCCTGCTGTGACAGGACCGCTCTGCACACTTTCATGTTGGTCTGTGTAAGCCTGCTCTCTGACATGGAACACATGCATATAGCACACATGCCTAACATTAGGTAAATTAAGAGAAGGGTCTGCAGACTATTTCCTGCAGTGTTCGCCTGCATTCCCTTCTCCATCTGCAGACCAGCCTGCACAGTCAAACGAGGCCACACTCAATACTAGTGATAGGCTAGATCTGGCTGGTGCTCATTTGCAGGTTGGCAGATTAGGCTTCCAGCTGCCCAAAAGTAGCCTTGTACCTGTTCCCTGGGGCAATTACTATTTTGTGGTGAGTAAATATTCTGAAGGGTATCTCTGTGCCTCAGCAGACAGAATACCAAGACTGGTTCCCTGCTAGAACCAGAACCTCGACCCTGGCAAGGATGGCAAGGTCTTTGGGGGCAAAACAGGCCTGAATTGAGCCAGTACTCCTTTCTGTGAACTATGTTTTACTTTGGGCAGTCAACTTCTGATCCTCAATTTTCTTACCTGTCAAAAAGACAACAAGCTTCATTCATAAATGTCATGAAAGCTCAATAAAATGTCCCAGAGTAGGCTTTATAAGCACACAGAAAATTCATTCAGTTGGCAAGTGTTCATTGAGCATCTGTTTCTGCAGCTAGATGGACTGCTGTCAACCACATTCTTAAGGAGCCACAGTGAAGAGTAAGGAACAAGACTTCCCCTGCTTGATGGAGTCCTTGCTTGGAGGTGGCCATCATTATCATTATCATTATCTGCACCCCAGGACTGTAAATTTAAGTGATCTATGTGAGTTGATGTAGATCAGAAAAACAACAAGACATACCGGCACCTTCCCTAGGTGTCACACAATAGATGGTCCAAAATTATGGAATCCATCACAGTCAAGGTGTTGAATAATTCAGGTTTCCATATACTAGATAAATATAATATAATATAATATAATAATAAATATAATATAATAATTATATAAATATAATATCCACCCAAACTTTCAATTCCTTCAAGTAAAAACTGTGATAGCTAGCCAAGTGCTGGGGGCTCACACTTGTAATCCTGACTACTTAGGAGGCTGAGATCTGCAGATCATGGTTTGAAGCCAGCCTGGGCAGACAAATTTGTGACACTCTAATCTCTAATTAACCAGTAAAAAGCCAGAAGCAGAGGTGTAGCTTAAGTGGTAGAATGCCAGTTTTGAGTGAAAAAAATCAACAGAGAGTGTGAGGTCCTGAATGCAAGCCCCAGTTCTGGTACCAAAGAGAGGGAGAGGCAGAGAGAGGGAGAGAGAGAATTCAGTTGCATGTGCTTGTCACCATGGAGGACATATTGTCATTCACCTTCCATACACCACTTGAGTTCGGTCAGAGTGGACCAATAACCCTAGGCCAGAGCAGACCCATCAGTGTCCATCAGTATAAGCTTATTTATTTGGTGAAACGATGTTTTTGGGAGACATCATCTTAGGACAAAGGATCAATAGAATCTTCCCCTGTCAAACAATATGCCTAAAGTCTACTTGGCAATTGCTTCCTTGTGTTTCTGCTTCCATTCTCACTGCAGCCTTTGTGAAATGGCTTCAGGCAAGGCATGAACCCATGGAAACCTTGTTTGTCAACTGGAAAATGGAGGTAAAAATGCCACTGCCTGCAGGTCATGGGGTGGAGGCTCAGTATTCGCTTTCCTCAAGCTATCCTCCACCCCTTCTCCTCCCTCACCAATATACCACACTCATCTCCTTTCTGTGAAACCCAGCCTGCAGTGTTCTCAGATCATGCAATCAAACCCCCAATTAATTGATCTTTAATCAGGAGGAACTTTATAAACATCAAGACACTGTTTTTCAATCCCATTTCTAAAAGCCCAGTTAGGCCCAATGAAAGAACATTGTGCAGCTTTGTATTTGTCTTGAAGAAATGTTTTTCCATTTATCTTTTAACTGAAGAGTTGTGTTCCTTCTTCATTTCTTCTAATGTCCAGGGAGACAGTGCCTGCATACCAACACTTCACCCTTTCCTCCCCTCTAGGGCAAGACTTCCAAGATTAAGGGCAATTGGCCAAGCAACCAAATAGCTTCTGTCTCTTGCAGGACTAAGCCAGCATGCCGAAGTAGTGATCTCATAGCCCAGCGGGGCCTTCTGCTTCCTGTTTCTTTCTTCCTGACGGAGCCCTGAATTCTATCAGCCTTATCATTGGACTCGGGACTCATTTCCCTGTTCCACAAACGTTTGCAGTTAGAGGGTAGAGAGCCAGGTATAATCAAAACAGAAAGCCCCAAGTCTCTTTTTTTCTTGCAGAGACAGAACACATGTTCTCCAGGCTCAAAATAAAAGTGCACCATCTGGCTTCTTTTGGAGAGGTTTGGCTGCCCTCTGGCTCCTGGGTCAGACAGTGTGATTTCATCTGGAAAGCTCACTGGGCCCTGAGTAGACAAAGTCCCAGCCAAGGTGATTGTCAGCCTTTGTGTGTTTCTAGTCTTGTCACCTGTGGACTATGTGCTCCAAGAAAAGGCTCCCCTGAATGTAGGCCCAGCTGAACATTCTCAGGTATTTACAAATTACAGAGCATAATAACTTATCATACAGATTCTGTTGCCTGGGTCTGTCCTTCTGTGTCTCACCCCTCACATTCCCTCCCCCTAAAACAGAAGCATTGATAGGTAAAGGGAAAGTCCGACTAGGAACTTGGACATAGGACTTTGAAACTAAATCATCAATGATGGTAGAAGGTAAGTCAGAGTCAGGAGTTCTCCAGCTTCTCAGCAACCTGCAGGGTATTCTTACCAGGTCACAAACAGTTATTTCTAACTTTATTCAGTACCTATTATGTGACAGGCCCAATTGTAAGTGTTTTGCGTGCCCTAATTTCACCTTTCCTATGACCCTATGAAATAGATCCAGTGGTCATTGCCATTTTACAGATGAGGAAACTGAGGTACTGGGTAGTATCAAGCCTAAGGTCAGACAGCTAACAAATCTCAGAGTCTGGATCTGTGGTAAGAGGTCTGAACCACTATGTATGTAAATGTGCCAGGAAATCGAAGCATATAAATATAAATAAACACACAGTTATAAAAAGACATGAGTATTTTAATAAAATAATAGTGGGCATGAAATCTGACATTTATGCTTATAAGAGCCACACTGGTATGAGATTGTGCAAATTAACACATGCAAGTTAAGCACAGGAGTGCAGGGTATAGTATCGTTGAGTATTTCTGCATGCTGAGTGCTAGCTTTGGACCCACATCTCCAGCTGGTTATTGCCTGGCTCGCTGCCACAACTGATGTTGTGCTTTTGGGGATCACAGAACCTACATTGACTGAGTAATGCTGTTTTCTAAAAATATTGGCCTGGCTAGGCTTGTCTACATTTAATTGGCTTCTCTGAAGCTTCTGTAGATAATAGCTGTTTTCAAAAGGCTCTGATCATGGAACTCTGAGTCTCCCAGCAGGTATCTAATAAGGGGAGGAGATGTTTATCAGCCCAGAAGCCAGCAGGCCAAAGCTTTCTTGAATGACAGTACTGTGGGTCCCTCTGAATTGATCAACCAGCCTAGTGAGCCCACTTCATCTCCTCTCTGACAGCTGTTCCGTCTCCTCTCAACAAAGCAAGCTGTGTTTAATTTTGATTTTAAAGAAACTTCAAATCACAAGTGTTTGTTTCATATTTATTTATTTTTCAGTTGTGGTCAAATACACATAAAATTGGCCATCTGCACCATTCTTATCCTTTAGTCTTGATTAATTTCTATGTGCATTAGAGAATCAAACTCTAATGCAGCCACTTGTTCGATGTTATATAGAGAGAGTGGTAACTTCTGACATACATTAAGCAAAAATCCCTTTCCAGTCTGTGTGAGGAATTTTCATATCCAGGCTCACACCTATAACCCTAGCTACTCAGGCAGCTGAGATCAGAGGATCAGTTTGGAGAAGGCCTGAGGAGAAAAAAACAAAGGTGAAAGTTTTTATCTCCAATTAACCAGCAGAAAGCTATAACTGGGGTTGTTGCTCAAGTGTAAAATGCTAGCCATTAGCAGAAAAAGGAGAATGAGAGGTCCTGAGTTCAAAATGTAATACCAGCACAAAAAATAAATACATAAATAAAGAGGAACTTTGTGCTAAGCACTGGTGGCTCACACCTGTAATCCTAGCTAGTCAGGAAGCTGAGATCTGAGGATCGCAGTTTAAAGCCAGCTGGATAGGAAAGTCTGTGAGATTTTATCTTTAATTAACTACCAGAGAACCGGAAGGGTAGTTGAGACTCAAAGTTGTAGAGTACTAGCTTTGAGCAAAAGAGCTCAGGGACAGTACCCAGGTCCTGAGTCCAAGCCCCATGACCAACAAAAAATAATAGTAATAATAGTTTTTGCTTGTCAACTTGTTTTCAATAATATAGCATTATATATGCCTTAATTTAATCTATCTATATAGAATGATATATAGTGATATATATATATATATAATGATATATATATTTGGGGGGATATGTGAGATCATTAGATGAAAATGATTGCATGTCTACCATGTGAAATGTTTATGGTTTCTCTGGGTTGCAAACACTCAAGATTTTCTCTCTTGGGCTGGGAAGGTGGCTCAGTGGTAGAGTGCTTGCCTTGCATTCATGAGGCCCTGGGTTCGATTCCCAGTACCACATAAGCAAAAAGAAAAAAGCCAGAAGTGGCGCTGTGGCTCAAGTGGAAGAGTGCTAACCTTGAGCTGAAGAGCTGAGGGACAGCGCCCAGGCCCAGAGTTCAAGCCCCACAACTGGCCCCAAAAAAAGAAAAGATTTTCTCTCTTGTCTATTAAAAACATTTGATTAACTGTTTATCAACATTACTTAGAAGTAGAAGTTGTTCCTCCTACCCAGCTATCTTGCACCAATTAAACATTCTCTCTACCCACTCCAACCTTCCCCAGCCTTCAGAATCTACTTTTCTACTCTCTGCTTTTATGAAGTCAGCTTTTTAAGCATCAACATATAAGTGAGAACATGTGGGATTTGTCTTTCTGTTTCTGGTCTAGTTCATATAATGTCTTCCAGGTTTATCTATGCTACAGGATTATATTCACTCGTTTTATGGCTAAATAATATTCTGTTGTGAATATATGTTCCACATTTTAAGCCATGCATCTATCCATTAACACTCAGAGCATCTTAACTATTTTTTTAAAAATATTTGTAATAAAGATATTAGCATATATTAATTGTACAAAATAAGGAGTTTTAGCTGGGTACCAGTGGCTCACACCTATAATCCTAGCTATTCAGGAGGCTGAGATCTGAGGATCACCGTCTGAAGCCACTCTGGGGCAGGAAATTCATGGGACTCTTATCACCAATAAACTACTCAGAAAAATATGAAAATGGTGCTGTGGCTCAAGTTATAGAGCAGTAGCCTTGAGCACAAAACCAGAAGTGATACTGTGGCTCAAAATGGTAGAATGCTAACCTTGAGCAAAAATGCTCAGGGAACAGCACCTAGGCCCCGAGTTCAAGCCTTCTGACCCCAAAATAAATAAATACATAAATACACAAGGAGTTTTATTGTGACATTTTCATATATGCATGTAATGTTTTTGATCATATTCAACCCTCTATTACTCTTTCTTAACTTTCCCCTTCCTCTTTCCTTTTCCTTTCACATCCCTAACACACACCCCCACTCCACATATGAAAGAAAACATGTGCTCATCATCTTTGAGCAGCTGGCTTATTTTACTTAACAGGATGATCTCCAGTTGCATCCATTTTCCTACAGATGACATAACTGTATTCATTGGAACCATTTATAGCCCAGTTGTGCAACTATCTGCCATCCATCTCCACAATTCCTTTATCTTCCCAAATGAAACCTCTCTATACATTAAACACTAATTCCTTATTTTTCTTCCCCAAGGCCCTAGAAACCATTATTTTACTTTCTTATTAGCTTCTTTGTTTTTGATTTGAACTCAGTCTAGTTAGGTCTAGGCAGGTGTTCTTCTGTTAAACCACACCTCCAGCCTTGCTTTTCACTGATTTTTTTTTTTTGGTTTAAAAAAATTATTGTAAAAGTGATGTACAGAGGGGTCAGAGTTATGTAAGTCAGAGAATGAATA
Organism: Dipodomys merriami; assembly: GCF_024711535.1. Lineage (NCBI taxonomy): Eukaryota > Metazoa > Chordata > Mammalia > Rodentia > Heteromyidae > Dipodomys > Dipodomys merriami. The sequence continues at coordinate 32,065,530 of NW_027202937.1, forward strand.
CATTTCCTTTTGAACAGTGTCACACACACCCCCGCCTTCATTCTCTGATTATTTTTGAGATAGGGTCTTGCTTCCTGTCCAGGAGCATGCTTGAAATTTGACTTGCCTATTTCAGTCATTCCATTACTGTTGGGATGACAGACATTTATGTGCCACCCTGTCAAACTTCCCTCCATTAAAATGGAATCTCTCAAACTTTTCTGTGCAGGTTGATCTGGAACCTCTGATCCTCACTTCCCATGTAGCTAGGATTACAGGTGTGAGCCATTGGTACCCAATTCACCATTTTACTTTTTTTCTCTATAAATGTGATTGCTCCTGATACTGAGTGATACATAAGAAGTACCTTTTTAGAATGTCACCATAGTTCATCTATGCTGTTGTGTGTATCAGACTAGGCTTCCTTCTTAAGGCCGTGTATTTTGGTTTATGCATTCACCCATCAATGGACAATTGTACTGAGGTCCCTTCTAACTCTTGGCTCTTGTGAATAATGCTTCTGTGAACATAGGTGTACAAATAACTGACTTGCTTTCAATTATTTGGGTATAAGCCCAGAAGTGAAATTGCTGATAATTCTATATTTAGTTTTTGATGAACTCCCATGGTGTTGCCTTTATTTTTGTAAAGAGCTATGTAGGATTGGCAGGTGTCTTTGCCAGTGCTTATGATCAATTTTATCTGTCTGCCTATCTGTATAGATGTATGTATGTATGTGTATGTGTGTGCATGCTGCTCCTGGAGCTTGAACTTGGGGCCTGGGTACTGCTCCTGAGTTCTTTTGCTCAAGGCCAGTGCTCTACTACTTGAGCCACATCTCTACCTCTGACTTTTTGGTGGTTAATTGGAAATAAGAGTCTCATGAACTTTCTTGCCCAGGTTGGCTTCAACCCACAACCCACAGATCTCACTAGGATTACAAGTGTGAGCCACCAGCACCTGGTCCTATGATCAGATGTAAAGGATAGATCATAGCTAAAACACCAGGGAGCCTGAGGGCTGGGGTACGCTAGTGAAGCCATAGAAAACCTAGAGACCCATACCCTACCTGAGAAACAACTGTTCTTCCCTTCTGGCCACTTGTGCTGTGGGAATATAGGTCCAGTTTTCTAGACCTTTCTAATATCAAGAAAAATAAAAATCATTTTGTTTATTAAACCTTTGGGGGGGGAGAGGCACTATTGAGCCTTGAACTCTCTTGTGGCTTTTTCCCTCAAGGCTGGCACCTTACCACTTGAGCACACGTCTGCTTCTGGTTTTTTGCTAGCTAATTGGAAATAAGACTCTCATGGACTTTTCTTGCTAGACTGGCTTTGGACCATAATCCTCACATCTCAGCCCTTAGTAGCTAAGATTATAGGTATGCGACACCAGCACCTGGATTCTAATGAATTTCTTGGTTTCCCAGAGTCTCTACAAAGAGAAAATGAGTAAAGCCAAACATGTAAAGAGTTGTATCTTTAGGAAGCTAATGAAGCTGAAGCTGCTTGGCCCCTTACTGCCAACCCAGGCTTTTCCCCTGGGCCATGTATTTTGTAGTGTTTTCCAAAGTAGGGAACTTCAGCCACAACTGATTAAGCTTGCTGTCTCCATGTGACCTCTTCTCTTCTTGAGTGGCACTGAACTGGCTGAAGATATTCTTGGGAAACTTTCAAGAAGAAATTGGGTTGATGACGCATACAGTCTGAGTGGAGTGGCTCATGTTTTTGTAGAGTGCACAAGTAGTGTCTTGAGCCACAGCCAGACTGCTCTACTCTGATCATTGTCTAGCACAGCAGGACTAAGGAGTTGGATCTATCCCAAGCCCAAGATTCTATACTATCTGGGGCTCTGGAATTTCCTTTCTGACAGCTGAAACCTGTACCTGGGGCCGCTTGGGCTTTTTATTCACACATCTGAGGATGACAAATTCCACTTCTGGTGCCTGCACCTCCAGCCCAAGAGTGACTGAGAGGTGACTGCATAGGAAGGGTGGATCTAACTTGTGCATTCATATGTGTGAGGTCAGGGTGGGGCTAGTGTATGTGAAGAAGATAAAGGCCAGTTTCAATGGGAATGCTACATCCAAACTCATCCTTCCAGGGCATTATGAATACATATATTTTAGTGTGTATTTAAGTACTGGAGCTTGAACTCAGGACCTCATGTCATTTTTGCTCAAAGCTGACACTCTACCACTTGAGCAACATCTTCACTTTCAGTCTTTTGCTGGTTAATCAGAGCTAAATGTCACATGGACTTTTCCACTTATGCTGGTTTTGATCCATGATCTCAGATCTTAAATCTGGAGTAGCTAGATTTATAGGCATGAGCCACTAATGCCTGCTTGAAGACATAGTTGGGTTTTGTTTTGTGTCAGCCATGGGGCTTGAACTCAAGGTCTGAACACTGTTTCTGAGCTCTTTTGCTTAAGGTTAGCACTCTATCTCTTTAAGTCACAGTTTTCTGGTGATTAGTTGGAGATAAGAGTCTCAAGGACTTTCCTTCCTGGGCTTTGAAACACAGTCCTCAGACCTCAGCCTCCTGAGTAGCTAGGATCACAGATGTGAGCCACCTGTATCCAGCAAGACATAAATTTAAGAGGAAAACAGAAAATATCTGTTTCTATCATTATTACAATATTCAGTCTTAACATATTTAGACATACCATATATAGACTATTTGTAATTACTCACACCCAGGGTCCCGCAGATAGTAGGCTGGGCCTTGGCCGCAGTTCCTTTTACCCACTATTGAATGGATCACTATTGCTCCAAATCTCTGTCTCATGCTCTAATCACCTTATTACACTCCTGGATTTTATAGTACAGAAATTCAGCCAAAGCACATCTTGTCCTTGCTCAGCAATGTCTAGGGCTGGGGAAAGTCTGGGCTTGGGTGGCTCTGAAGACGGCTATCTATTAGATATCCAAAGAGACAGAACGTATAGGATACACATGGGGATATGTGAGAGGCTGAATAGAGGGTTAGCTCACAGGACTATAACAGCTGAGAAGTCCAACATCTGTCTGAAAACTGAAGACTTAGGATACTTGTAGTGGGATGTTTAATACATGCCCAAGTCTTAAAGCCTCCATCCAGGACATCCCACAGTGTCCTGGGCCAAAAGGCTGGGGAGAAGGAACAGCTGGTGTATAAGTCTTGAAGCCCAAAGGCCAGCAAGTATGAACTTCTGCTGTCTAAGACAGGAGATGCATGTGTCTCAGCTCTGAGTGGGAAAGATCATTTCTCTTCTAAATACTCTCCCTGCCCCTAGCAAGGAATGGTGCCTACCCACATTGAGGGTCAAAGTTCCCCACCTAGTTCATTCGACTTACATGCTAACCTCCTTGGGAACACCTTCATGGACACACCCAAAATAATGCTGTACCATGTTTCCAGGTACTTCTTAATTTAATCAAGTTGACACCTAAAATTAGCCAGGAGCCCTCTACACCCCACACCCAGTGTGATCTGGCTGTTGGCAGAGGCTGAGCAGCTGAGGAAGTGCTGAACCTTCCGCAAGGGGCACCAGGACCTCAAAGGCAAGTGCTCTACATTTTGTGGGTAACAGGTAATTTTTTTAATTAAAAAAATAATCCTTGATGGGTGCTGCTGGCTCATATCTGTAATCCTAGCTACTCAAGAGACTACGATCCCAGGATCAAAGTTCAAAGCCAGCTTATCTCCAATTAACCACCAAAAAGCCAGAAGTGGAGCTATGACTCAAGTGGTAGAGCACTAACGTTAAGGAAAAAATGCTGATGGACAGCACCCAGGCCCAGAGTGCAAGGCCCAGTATACACCACACACACACACACACACACACACACACACACACACACACACACACACACACACACACACACACACACACACTTTTTTAAAAACTTCTAAGCAGAGTGCCAATGGCTCATACTTAAAATCCCAGCTACTCATGAAGCTGAAAGCTGAGACCTGGAAAAATCAAGTTTCAAAGCCAAGGGACTGAGTTCAAGCACCATTACTAGAATCAAAAAATTCTAAAGTATCAACAACATATGATGATTGACCAATTATGCTTGTAGGAAAGACTGAAACATATTTTCTTTTCCCTCTGTAAAAATTATTACAAATGTATTGCTGCGTAGTAAAGCAATAAAGAAAATTGCAGGTGTTTCTGACTGTGACATTTTCAAATGAACATCTTTAATAATACTTTCACACAAAGTAATAATTAAAGAAAAAATGCTTTGCCTAAGCAAAAGCAGTCCAGAAAAACTTCATGGAAAGACAGGATTTCAGTGGAGGAAGGAGGCATGCCTGAGTAAAATGGCCCACCCATGCCGGCAGTTACAACGGACCTTTCTCTGGTTCAGTTTTCATGCTGATTGGCCAGTGCCATAGCAGTTGGTAAAATGTTTTGCATATTAGCCCCTTCAGTTGTAATGAATAGCATTAGCAAAGGCACCACACCAAGAAAGAATAATCTTGGCTCATGCATCAAAGGTAAGGAAGTTGGACTGGCTTGAGTCCAATTGGGGTAGTTGTGGGGAATACAGCTGTCTATCTATAACAAAGCCAATTGTGAATTGTGTTGAATGCTGAGTATTGGTTACACTGTCCCACAGCAGTGGGGTGTAATGAACTCTTTCAGTAAAATAATGACAAAAATATTGTGTTTTAGAAAGATTACTGTAGTTGAATAAGGAAAAACTAGGAAGATTTTTTTTGTTGTTGGCTATGGGGCTTAAATTTAGGGCTTCAGCTCTTTTGCTCAAGGCTAGCACTCTACCACTTGGAGCCACAGCTCCACTTCTGGTTTTCTGGTGGTTAACTGGAGATAAGAGTCTCACGGACTTTCCTACTTGGGTGGGCTTTGAATCACAATCCTTAGATCTCAGCCTCCTGAGTAAGTTAGGATTACAAGCATGAGATATCAATGCCCAGCTAAGAAAGATGTTTTAAGGGGGTGTTTGCAATATGCCAGGAATTAACTATCTAAAGTGAACTAGAAAAATGGTAAGAATTTGAATTTGGGTGGCATCATTTCAACAAAAGTTTAGGATAGTTAATTTATAATGATCATATACTAAAACCTCTCATGCCCCTCTTCAAAAACTCTGGTCCTATTTTTTTCCTCCTTTGCTACAATGAGAAGTACTAATCAACCAGCTTCATGTTGGAGTAGCTGACAGTTCTTACTCTGATGCAGTTCTAGGATGTCTGAGACAGTTCACAGAGCACTCAGTCATATAAGACCATAAATATCCTACAGAACAACCATCAATTCTAGAAACAGGAGCTCTCAGACAAATGCTTTCCCTTTTGTCCCCATCTCATGGTTCAGAGATGGTTTTCAAGGAGCTTTTGAAGTCTTACGGGATCAAGTAGTACTCTAGTTTGGATCTGGAGTATACCTCAAGGGCCATGCATTAAAGTTTTGTTCTGGCTTAATGCTATTTGGTGGTGGCTACTAAGATCACACTGGCTTTCTTCCTCTGCCTCCAATTTATCCCTCATCACCTCAGCCTCCTTACTTTCTGGCTCTCACATTCTTAAATAAAATACAAACACAAACCTTGTTAGATGCTCTGCATTAGGGAGACCTAGGCCAGGATAGGATTTTTGCTTTTGATCTTCAATCTACCATGGTGGAAGCTTGTATAATATTCTGCACCTGTTAGGAGTATCAAATATTCTTGGCTCAATTTCATGCTCCATTGCTCATGTCCTTTTGTTTGCTTTTTGTGTTGCTTTTTATTTATTAGCATACATTAATTATACAATGGGCATTTCATTATGACATTTCCACACATGTAGATGATATGTCGTGATCACTCTTTTAATCACTTTCCCCAAGCCCACTCACCCTTCTTAAAACAATTTCAACAGCCAGTGCTGGTGGCTCACACTTGTATGTTCAAAGCCAGCCCAGGCAAGAAAATCTGTGAAATTCTGATCTCCAATTAACTAACAAAAAGCTGGAAGTAGAGCTGTGGTTGTAATTGTAGAGTGCTTGCTTGAGCACAAAAGCTCGGGGATAGCACTGGCTCCCAGAGTTCAAGCCCTAAGACTGATATACAAAAAAATTAAACAATTGTTCTATTTTCATACATGTAAATAAACTACTTTGGTCATACTCATCCTCATTCACAGATTTCATTAGCCCTCCCTATTCCCACTGGTGCCATACCAACTAACCTTCCTCCTTCTCTTTCCCCTCTTCTTCCTTCTCCTCTTCTTTTCCCTCTTCTTCTTAACTTCTCCTCCTTTTGAGTATATTAATATCATTTTAAACTTTAAATTGTTAAAATAATTTGAAGAACTGACACAGTAATCATAGCCTCAGAAGTAGTTTCCATCTTACAGAGAGCTCATTTCAAACACTGGAAAGGCAAAATTTAGGAGTAAGATGTAAAACTTGGAGCCATTCCACCTACTTAGTGAGTGACTAAGGGCAAATCATACACATCTTCAAGTACTTACAGTTCCTTTCTGTAAAATAAGGGAATTCATAGCTACTTGCCTTCACAGAGTTCAAAATGAGACCATGTGTGATGAGCATTTCTTTTTTTTTTTTTTTTTTTTTTTTTTTTTTTTTTTTTGTCGTGGGGCTTGAACTCTGGGCTTGGGCGCTGTCCTTGTGCTCTTCAGCTCAAGGCGAGCACTCTACCGCTTGAGCCACAGCACCACTTCCGGTTTTCTAGAAGTTTATTGGAGATAAGAGTCTCAAAGGCCGGGCTGGCTCTGAACCGAGATCCTCAGATCTCAGCCTCCAGAGTAGCTAGGATTACAGGCGTGAGCCACCGGCGCCTGGCTTGATGAGAATTTCTTAATGCTTACATTCAGCTGCTACTTTCCCTTCTTTTTGGTTATATAATCCTAATTTAGTTTGGATGGATATTCTCCTTCCTTAATGAATATCTCACTTACCATTATTTAATCTACTTCTCCATCCAAGTGACTTAATCTAAAGAGACTATTTACCATTTCTGCGATTTTTCTAGTCACATTGAGTGGAAAAAGGAAGGAGAAATGAGTTGGGAGATCTAGAAGTGAACTTTTTCACCCTTCTGAGGTAGCAGCATAAAACCCCAGAAAACTTTGAGAAGCAGCTTGTGGCTTGAAGATAAAGCAAAAAGGAAGAAGGTGAAGTTACTGGACTTCTGAGTCAAGCCACAGTCATGGTCTCCCATGACCTCTGATCTTCTCAGATAAGTGAGTCATTAAATATTTCATTGAAGCCAGTTTGAGTCAAGCTTTCTCCCACCTGGCTTAAAAAGACTCTAAATGGAGCAAGTGTGCAAACTCATTTGTAGCCTTCAAATCACCATAAAATAATCCCTTTTTAGTATTTTTATTACTAATAATTGGTAGCAAAAGTATTGATGTTACCTGGAGCAGGTCAAGGAAATTTTCTAGGTTTTTATTTTAATTCAGTATTTTCTTTTAGGAAAAACAAATAGATCTGTTTCACAGTATGTTCACTAGTTGATCCAAAGAGTTAAACCAATGAACTTCTTCCCTAAAGATACTATCATTTAGTCAATTTGTTTGTGCATATGTTCATATACCCTGTACATATTATCATGTATGTTTGTATTTTAGATCTAACTTCCACATATAGGGGTAAACATGTGCTGTTTGTCTCTATGAGCCTGACCCACTTAACATAATTTTTGCTAGGTCTTATATATGAGTGTATGTGTATTCTTTATTTTCTGAAAGGAAGTGACAATTATTAATGATTATTATCTCTCAGTGTAGGACAATTCAATGACCATTTTATCTACAGCTTCTATAAGACTCATTTAATTAAACTATTTTATGTTATAATAATTAAATAAGCACAAATTAGAAAAAATCCAGTTTGGATTTATGTGGCCTCTTGATGTGAGAATGCTTTCCAGGCTTCTGGGTGCCAAGGTAGCATCTGTCAGGTGACAGTACTGTCATGTTTGGGAAAGGTAGAAGAAAGGAAGAGGGGAGGGAGGGAAAGATGGAAAAGAATGGCTTTCCAGGTAAGTCTGAGAGAACAAAGTAACTATTAACCAAGAAACTAGGAACAGAAACATTTCACATGAAGCACTAGGTGAACAGAGAGGAAGTTAGTTTCTTACTCTATTCTCCCATGGTAAGAGCCCCTGCCAAAGTGTTAAAAACTGTTTCTTGAAAAGTCTGAGCCACTGTCATCAGTGATGTGTCAAGTTTCAGGCTGTGAGGGCCAGCGGTCTTTCCTTTCCCTCCACTGACAGCCAGGAGTTTCTCAAGTCAGTTCCCATCCCTTTCCAGCCCTTTGGACTTGCCTTTGAACTAAGCTGATAATGCATCAGCTCTGTAATCACCGAGTAAAGTCTGCTATAATCCTAGAAGCTAATAATGCCTTTATTGGGTGGTATCTCCCACTGCCAGAAACTGGCATTTCAAGTTTCTAAGCTAAGAAATCAAGAAGCAATTACACAAACAAATAAGCCTTAGGTCCCTCTTTCCTAGTCCTGTGATTAGGAGTTAGGAGAACATTCTTTTTTAAATTTTTTATTATTGTCTTTAAGTAGTTGTACAAAGAAGTTCCCACTCTACAAAGCATATGAATACAAGGTGTCTGACAATGTCATCATCCCTCGTGCCTAACCCATGCCTTCTCTCACTTTTTTAAAAACAAATTGAGATTAGGTGATTACATAAAGTTCACATATTTTGCAGTATTGTGGAATAGTGATACTTAGTTAAAGTCACAAACACATTTTAACCTTCATAAGGCACATTGTCATTATCATGATCTATACAGTTTGTGAATTCTTTTTATTTTATTTAATTTTTTTGTGAACATACTGTACAGAGGGGTTACAATTACATGGGCAGGATAATGCGTACATTTCTTACCAAGCATTGCAGCCTCCTCCTTTGTTTACCCTTCACATCCCTTCCCAGCCTCCCCCACCCCCACCCCACAGTTTGTGAATTCTATGAGCTTTGGCAATACAAATTATTTTTTCCACATCAGGTGATGTTTACATGTCTTTCTTTTTGCTTAGTGTAGGCTGTTCCCTCTTTCCTTCTCATTCCTCCCTTAGGAGAACATTCTTCTAGTTGAATTCTAACCTGTACAACTCAATACTGGAAAGCTGTACTTGTTAGATGAAAAAAATTGAAACTTGGAAAAGTTACTTCTCTCAAGCTCACAACAAGTTAATTTAGTACTAGTATGAAAAGCCAGTTGTAACACTTATGGCCTCTGGGCCCAGGTACTATAATTTCCACTCAGCCATACCACATCTTTGAGTGCCAGGTGCAGAACTCAGGAGCTTTAGAGATTTGTGGAGGGAACTTTGACACCTTTAGTCTAAACAGAGAATCAAACCTGAGGACATGGCACTAAATATTTTACTCTAATACACCATTGTACTCTGGGATGTGGTGTCCCAATTGTTATTTAATAAAATGAACTGTAACATTAATTTAGAATGAATGAATGTCACATTCATTCATTCATCAGATGTTCGTTGAACCTGTACAACACACTGGTCCTAGAACAGACCAAAATAAAAGCATACCACAGTAACAAGGGACCATGAAACCTAGTAGTGATTTTTAAGCCATCCTTATCTAATCAGTCTGGTCCTGAATACAGGATTTCTGCCCCTTTGTTTTGGTAACCATTGAACTTAGAATTAGTGCATCATTGTAAGCCTCACAGTTTACTGAAGACCCTCTGGCAACACCTAATCAACTCTTGAGTGACGGTAGAAGCATGGAAAAGCTCAGAAGTGTGAAATGTAAGAAGCTTCTACCTTTCACATTTCATCTACCTGACATCATTCATTGCAAATTCTTCCAGGGAGGACAAGATGTATAACTTAGTCACTAACTCAGTCTTAATCCTTGGGACAAATATAAATAATCCCTGGAGTTCTGCAAAAAGCCAGCTTGTCAAGCTTCATTGCAAAGAAAGCAGGGCTACCCACTTTCTCAATCTACCACATCTTATGAATGATGAGAATGGCCACCTGTACATGTCTTGAAGGAAGTATTTAAGGCTCAAGACAGGCTGACACCATCAACAGCACATTCTGCTGGACCTCTGTCTTAGCTTGGGTCAAGGAAACTCCCTTGAAACCAAAGACAAAAGGAAACATCCTGGCTGCCATCTCACATCTGTTTTCTGCAATTTCTAAAATCACCTTCACCATTCTGATAAGTGAAATTTGTTTCCACAGCAGATTCACATTCACAGAGAAGGTGTAAGTCATTTTTATTTTATTTTGAAATCTCATAGAGGTCATTTATAATCACCAATTTGGAAGGAAGTTAACATTTCAATAGAAAGGAAACTATAGTTAAGTTTCAAATGCTACTAAAATTGACTCCAAAATGATCACAAACTTAAGTGAAAAATGAACCACCCATAAGATTTGTAGAACACACTATAAGAGAACAACTTTAGTGACCTTGGTTTAGGCATAGACACCAAAAGTTTGATCTATAAATAAACAACTGATAAATTTGGGTTTCACAAATTAAAAATTAAAAATTTTTGCCTGGCAAAAGATACCTAACAGACTGAAAAAGAAGCTAGATTCAAGTTGGTATTCTTGCTATATCAAAGACATATATAACAGTAGGGAAAGAATCATTCAATTAAAAATGAGGAAAAGATTTCAATAGATGCTTCATTGTCTGTCAAAAATTATGTAATGGCAATAACAAAGACATTCAATATCATTTGCTACTTGGTGAAATGCAAATTAAAACCACAGTCAGGTACCACTCCACACCTATTAAGTAGAATGGCTAAAATTTTAAGTTTTAATTTAAAAAATCACAATACCAATTGCTGATGAGACTGTAGAATAAGTGGAGCTCCCATTTACCTCTCAAAATGCAAAACAATTCAGTCTCTGTAGAAAGTAGTTTGGCAAATTTTGTGTTAAACAAAGACTTACCATATAGATTAGCAATACTATTCACAAGCAGAGGAATGAATATATATATATACACAGGAAAACCTTTTCCATGGATGTTTACAGGGGATATTTATATTTAATTAACCCAAAGTGAAGGCAACACAAATGTCTTTTAGTCTTATAGTGGGTTAAGGGATGAGCTGAATGTGTCCATACAATGGAAAACTACCACTTGACAATGCCTGCAACAACTTGGATAAGCATTATGCTTACCTGACTTTAAAGCCTCCCAAGTTGTGTGGTTCTAATACATATTGTTCTGGAAAAGGCAAAATTGTAGGCATGGACAGCAGATCAGTGGTAACCAGGTATAAAAGTGAGAGAGGATAATGTATAGGTAGACAGAATCTGGGCAGACTGAATTTTCCTGCACCTCCTGGTAGCCGTGATGAGAACTTAGTTGTCATCCCTCTTATCTACATGGGATACTTCCCAAGACCCCCAGGGGGTGCCTGAAACTGTGGAGAGTTTCCACCTGCATATCTAGCATGTTTTCCCAATCTATATGAGCCTATGATGAAATTTAATTTATAAATAAAGGACTGTAAGAGATTAGCAATGATAAAAATAGAATAATTATAATACAGTATACTACAATCACCAACATGACTATTATTCTCTTTAGGCCTTAGTAGGTGAAAAGGGTTTACCTGAATAAGAGCACTGTTACTAGGAGGCTAGATGTAGCCAGTAAGCAGTTCGTGTACAGCAAGGATACGCTGCACTGTGGGATTGCACACATCCAGAGGGGATGAAACTGAACCATGTCACACTTTTTCAGAACAGCATGAAATTTAAAACTTATGAATTGCTCATTTCTGGAATTTTTCCACTCAGTATTTTCTGGACTGCTGTTCACTGCAAGTAACCAAAACCATAGAAAGCAAACACTAGCCATAAAGGAGAACTGCTGTACATGAGTTTGTGTGTACTAAGGTTTATAGAACTGCATACTGAAAAAGATCAAATCTCATTATATTTATTTATATTTTTACTCTGAGTCCTCATGGCACTCACCTGTAATTCTAGATACTAGGGGTCTGAGATATGACAGATAGCGGTTGGGAGAGCAACAACAGTCAATAAAGAATCCTACTGCCCTCTCTTCCTCTAGAAATTTAAGCTATCAACCAACATACCAAGACAGGAAGTGGTGGGCTAAGAGTTTGCATCCAGGTCTGTAGGATCATGGTCCATAAAGGCCAGAGTAGCTCAAGCTACTCACCTGACCAGATTCCTATGTAGAGCTGGAGCTCCACCCAAAGGCTGGACCACACACTGTGGACCAGGGAGTGCTCTAATTTGGTGAACTGAAAATTGGCTCACAGGGTCTGGTCGGGGCTTCTGAAGCTTATGTCCACTACAATTAATAACAGGGATTTTCTATCACATGGGACTCTAAAGATGAGGTGAAAGGTGGGCTCAATTTAGATTTTGTCAAAAATTACAGGCATCTAGGAAGCTGTCAAAACTTCCATAAATACACTAAAAAGAGTGAAATGCACTGATCTATATTTAAAAATTAACCCAAGTCAGGTGCTGTTGGTTCATGCACATGCATGTTATCCTAGCTACTTGGGAGACTGAAATATGAGGAAATCAGAGGCTATCCAAGCAGGAAGATCCCATCTCCAATTAACTAGCAAAAAAGCAGAGCTGGAGGTGTTGCTTACATGACTCAAATGTGGGCAGTAAAGCCAAAGGAGAGTAAGTCCCTGAGTTCAAGCCCTGGTACCAGCATCAAAAACAAAAATAAAGTAATTGAAAAATCATTTTAAGGGAATGTTTGCCTCACATTGTAACTAAAGAAGATTCTAAGCAACTAGCTCATGTCTTTTTAATTTATATGTCTCCAAATTACAGTGATAGGTGACAAGAATATATGCTATGAACTTGTTTTTCTGTGACTTGACTTATTACACCAATGATACTTCTGACAGACAATGTAATCTACCAAGAAGATAAAAATGGAAGAGATGGGTGATTGGTCCAAAGAGTTGGGCACTTCAGCATCAATTGTTCTGTTTATATATTGCACAACTATTCATGGAAGACACTATCTTCCATGTTTGCAGACAGTTTAAAGAATAAGCCCTAACTGATGAGCCAGCTAAAATCCACAGTGGTAACCACAGATGATGTCAAAACTCCCTTGGGCCTGGCAGATCCCTGGAGGGCTATGATAGCTCTCGGAAAATTATTAACCAGTCTAGTTTTCCATGAAACTTGGGAGTGTGAGTGGGTTTTCTTAAAAGCCCCAAGGCACTCCAGGACAGTAGTATCCTGGGAAGGCAACCATAGCTGGACATCTGGGCTGGTATAAGGGAATTCTCTATTCTCAAGTTCACATGAAGTCAAACAGCACATTCTGCCTCTGTTATTGACAAAGATACCATAAATAATCTAATGAACATATTAACACTTAAAAACTAGATTTCTTGGTTTTAATTTGAGACTAATAGCCAGTATCTTTCTGGTTTGCTTTTCAAAACCTCATGGTTTCTCAAGACTGCTTGGTCCTTGTCCACCCAAGCTCATTATTAGGTTCAAATATTTCCTAAAACATTTTCTGATGCCAGAATTTACTTTCATGAGGTGACTGGGAAAATAATTGTCCATCCACTTCAAATGCCAAGAAGGTGATATCTCAATACTATCTCCCCTCTATCAATAGTATGATTTGTGAATCCAACAGTGGCTATCCTGGACATTAAGCCCAGGATCAGGGACTCCCTAAGCATGTTGCACAATGTTCAAGCAGCTGCAAGAAGTATGAACTATGACCATTGTTGAGCTCCAATGGTTCAGCAAAGCAGCAGTTACTTCTCTGATGGAGTTCTTCAAGATCACTTCAAATTGGGAGAAAATACGTTTGGAGGGAATCAGTCAGTCCTGTTTATTACTTCTTTCTCAGGACCAAAACTATTACAAGAGAATGGTGGTGCTCAGACACCAATAATCTTCATTGGTGAGAATCTAAAACGAGGAGGCAGTTACCCAACAGCCAGAGATGGTTTAAATGAGTGTTTTATAATTGCAAATGTCAACAGGAGGTGAGTCAGATCTAGCTCTGAAGTGCAATGGACAAAGCCATTGGAATTACACTTTCAAAAACAGAAAAAAGGATCCTCAGAACAACTGGTCAGTATAGTAATTTTAGCCTTCTAGAAATTTCTTCATAAAATAATACTTCCTCTCTGTTTTAAGTAGTGAGAAAGTAGTCATTCCTAGCTGTTTAAAGTATTAGTTGAAGCACATATCTTCAGAATTTGCATCTATCTGTCTACCAAAGACGCCTGTGGTTAAATATTGGTCACCAGTCTGTGGTCTACTGGGAGGTGGTGGCCCCTTTAAAAGGTGGGGCCTAGTGGGAGGAGGTAAGGCCCTGCCCCCGAAGGGTATTGTGGGATGCTAGTCTTCCTTCCTCCCACTTCCAGCTGGAAGGTTCTGGTTGGCTTTGTGACGCATAGTGCTGCCATTTGCAAAGCCACGGGGCAGGGCCATCACCCACAGCTCTCACCCACCGCCCGGAGCCGCAGACAACGCTTGCTGAAAGGTTGTCCTAGGTGTCTGTCACAGCGAGCTCCTGTGGCCCGACCACTCAGCAGGCCCCGTGGAAGTTTCCGCCCCGAGCCCCGCCCTCACTTCCGGTCGTGGTCCTCCATTTCCCCAGTGAGGGTCTTGGAAGCTGTGCTTCAGACCACGCGCTGTAATCTCAAAACCTGCGACTCCTCGTCTTTAAGAAAGGCTCAAGGATCAGGCCTTCCTCCCCTGAGAGTCTCCTTCGCCAACTTACAAGGGCTTGACGTGAGGGTGGTTTCTCCTTCCAGGAGAAGCCATATTGGAATTAATTCTGTGCCTGTGTCGCTGCCACAGTGAGGTGCGGCCCTGGGGTAGCTAGTCCGGCTGCCGGAAGTCGGCCCTGCCACCCTTCCCGTCTCCCCCATCCCGCTTCCCCCTCCCCCACTTCCCGCTCCCCCACCTTCCTCCCCCCCACTGGCCCTACTGGCCCTTCCTCACCACAGCCAGTGCTGTGGCTTCCTGGGCCACTGAGCAAGAACCTTCCAAGGTTTAGGGTAGGGAATGCATGTCTCACGTGGGTCGGTTTGCAATGGGGTTTATCAGGAAAGGACTCTGGGTACAGGCTAAAACTCTACATAATTTTGTTTTTGAGAAAAGTGTAAAGAACATGAAAACATTATTAAATGTGACGTTTGCAGTAAATCTTTCAAAAATTCTTTTATCAAGGTAATGAAATTCCTCCAAGGTCTAGTTTGCCTTTTTTTTTTTTGTCTTACCTGCAGGTATTAAGACAATGTGGTATTGAACTATCTTTGAATGAAGCCTATATAGTTAAGAATATATATATAATAAAAATATATGATATGATGTGAATATGTTTGTGAATATATGTTCATAAGCTGCTGTATTGTTTCCTATTTTTTTATTTGGATTTTAGAAACAAAATTATAAAAGACAATTTTAGACATATAAAGAAGAAATGTGCTTCCCTCCAGAAAAGTTAGTGTAATTGACAGTGGGTATTCCTTAAGAAATTGGAATCTTGAATTCAAACATATTGAGATTTAAGATATGTTTTTCATATGAAAGATTATGGACCTAACATAATCACTATACAATTGCTTGAGAATATAGAATTACACAAATAAGTGTATGTGAATAATTAAAATTTATCATTTCTAAACATTTATTTGCTTATCCTTGATAATGAGTATAACAACCAATAGTATACAGAAGCTCTGCTAATTAATATTTTATTAGTAGACCAGAATAATGTGACATAGAATGAGTACTTGGCTATTTTGCCACTATATTTATAATTAGGCTTGGTATATAATTTATTTTTTTAGGCTTGGTATATAATTTAATTTCTTGCATTTTTCTTTTCTGGCTTAGACACTGACAACTTTGATAATACCCTCTTCTTCATGTGAGTGGGCCAGACATTTCGATCCATCATAGAGAAAAGTCTTCATCCACCATACTAAAAAGTCAGTAGGTAAAGTGTAACATTGGTCAGTCACAAGAACAGCAATATAAGCATTACTAGAAAGTCAGAGGAGAATTAACAGGAGAAACATCTGAAAGGATTGAAAATGATTGCCTTTAGGAATAACAATAAATGTGGCATTGTTGGCATTTGTTTTGCTTATTAAAACAATCCATTTCAGCCAGGCACTGGTGACTCACAGCTGTAATCCTAGCTACACTTGGGCTGAGAGCCGAGGATTGCAGGTTGAAGCCAGCCCAAGCAGGAAAGTCCATGAGATTCTTAGGCCTAATTAATCACCAAAAATCTGGAAGTAGAGCCATGGCTCAAATGGAAGAGTTCTAGCTTTGAGCAAAAGAAGCTCAGGGATAGTGCCCAAGCCCTGACTTTAAATCCCAAACCTGGCATACACACAAAAGAAATCCATTTCATTTTATGTTTCTTTAGTTTTTGGCAGCACTGGGGTGTGAACTCCATAACTTACAAGGCAGATTCTCCACCACTTGAGCTATGCCCTAAGCCTTGTTTAGCTTTAGTTATTCCTTAAATTATGGCCTCCTAATTTTTGCTCAGGCCAGCCTGAGACAGCAATTCTACCTGCATAACGAGGATCACAGGCAGGTACCACCCTCCCAAGCCATTTCTTTTATTTTTAAATCAAACTATGCCACTTTACATTTTATGGAACTTTTTAAAAGTATACTATAAAAACAAAAGAAAAATGTATATGTAACAAAACAGACACTTATGGTGCAAAATCCATTTTGAACTCTCTGTTATCTCCCTTTAGGTTTCATTTTTCCCTTGTTTGGTTTCTGAGTAACACAGAGAGGTCATGGGTTGTTTGTTTAAGCTTTCCCTATTAGTATAGTTTGTACTTGTACTCCATCTCTGCACGTGCAAGAGGTATTTCCCCTACCCTGTGTTTTTTTTTAATGGTTTTACAAGCAAATGTGTTAAGATATTTTTAACTTCCCATTAGAAAGCCTGCAGTAGAACCCAGTTTATAGTCATCTTTAAATATCCAGTGAAAGACTTCTGTTCTAAGGACAGAATGCTGAATGCTGTGGAAAGCATGTATTAGTGGGTTTTTTGGGGGGAGGGGTGGGGGAAGTTGTGCCAGTGCTGTGACTTGAAGTCAGAGCCCCGGTGCTTTCCTTCAGTGTTTTCTGCTCAAGACTAGTGCTCTTTATCATTTCAGTCAAAGTTCTACCTCCAGCTTTTTAGTGGTTAATTGGAGATACAAGTCTCAGGGACTTTCTTGCCCATACTGGCTTTGAATCTTGATCCTTAGATGTCAGCCTCCTTTGTAGCTAGATTTAAAGGAAAGAGCCGGTAGATATGGAGGTGGGAAGGAAGGTAGGGGAAAAACATAGGAGGAGGCAACAATGCTCTGTAGGAAATGTACTCATTACCTTGCTCATGTAATTGTAACCCCTCTGTACAGTATTTTCACAATAAAAAACATACAGAAATCCATTGGGAAAAAAGGCAAGAGCCATTATTGGTGCCTAGTTTATGCACTGGTTCTTTACTGGCATCTTGTTGAAGTGACACTTAACTTTGACAGGTAGTTCAGAATTTAGTAATAGTGTCAAAGGGAGATCCTTGAGTCATGATACAATCAAGGGCTGCTTAGATACAATCTGATAGATTGGGAAGTACTGGGCTCCTTATACACAGTCCATCAGTTATTCTATTTAAAGAGTGAATAGAGGGGAAAGTCCTGTATCCCTGACAGTTTGGGATAATTCTAAAGGGGATAGTCATTTTAAACAATTTAGATGAAAGGTAAATTGAACACCATAACAAAAGAGGTTCTTTGTTGAATGCAATTTAATTTTATTCATTGTCATACTAGATTTGAACTCAGGACTTGATAGGCAGATGTTTTACCATTCTTTGTTGATTTTTATTGTTTACATTGGTAACAGTCCTTTTTCTTTTTTGTACTGGTCTTTGGGCTTCATTTTAGTCAGGGTCTGGGTGCTGTCCCTGAGTGGGTTTTTGCTCAAGACTAGCACTCTACTACTTGAGCCACAGCCCTACTTTTGACTTTTTGGGTGGTTAATTGCAGACAAGAGTCTCGCAGACTTTCCTGCCTGAGCTGGCTTCAAAGTGACCATTAAGAGCTCAACCTCCAGAGTAGCTAGAATTACAGGCATAAGCCACCATCACACAGCTTTTTGTCTCTTTTTTCTGTTAAAATATTCTAAGTGTTTTGCATATTAGTTTATTTGTGACTAAACTTGGATGAAATTATTTTTCTATAACTTAAAATTAGTATATGTAGCCAGCATTTCATGTTCATTGAACCTGATTGTTGTTCCCTCCCTTTCATTATCTGTGTTATTGTTGATAACATCTAAAAAAGTTAAAGCAGTAGCTTTAAGCTTGGCAGGGAATACTTTTCACAGAATTAAGGTGCAAGAGGAGGCTTGCTATCTTGGAACTTCAGAAAAGTCTGAAGATCAGGATGTCATACACCAATTATAAATTTGCTTCTTTCTGTTTTTGTTTTAACTTTTCTAGCATTTCCAGCCTAGGGCTCCTAAAAGGTCTTTGGAGGTGATGATTGTGAAGGTCTGGATTCTAGGTAATCAGAGGCGGGATGAAGAGGAGGATTAGAGACTATGGCAAACCAAATTCTGATTAGCCTGGAGAAAGAAGGATAATTATAATAGAGGCAATAACCTAGAGTCAGTTGGATTAAAGTGTGGATACTTGGATTATGTGATTTTAAAAAAGTAAGCCAGGCATTCTGGCTTGTATTGCATAATAAAAGTAAGAGTATGGGTAACAGTGTGTCTGTGGTTGGTGGTGGTGGTAGAAGGTAGTATGGGCCACATCTGAGCTGACATTGATCAGTAAGTTATACAGTGGAGGACAGCACTTTCTAGGAACAATGAAAACAAAGGTAACAATTGTAAAAGGGTATCTTATATTGAAGAACAGTGGGAAGTTGGGTAGCTGCATATGACACATTGACAGTGGATGGGTTCACTTCCTAGAAACCTTGTAAGACAGACAAAGGAACATTGATTTTTTTATGAGAGACTTGAACCGACTAGAAAGAAGATAGACAAGAAATGAGAATACGTTAATGATGGATCAACAGTGAGAAAGTTTTCAGTTGGGAAAAATGTGCAGGTTTCTTGGACAAGTGGTAGAAAGGCTTTGATCTGTGCACCAGTGACTCATCCCTCCAATCCTAGCTACTAAAGAGATTGATGTCAGAGGATCTTGGTTCAAAGCCAGCTCAAGTAGAAAAATCCAAAAGATACCATCACTAAAATAACCAGCAAAAAGCTGGGCTGGAGAAAGCATGGTCCAAGTGATAGAGTGCCAGCCTAGCCATCAAACTGAGCAAGTTGGAAGAACTGAGTTTAAGCCATAATAGCAGGCACAAAAAAATGTGAGAGGGAGAAGGATTGATTGGAATACATTATATACATGTATGGAAAGGTTCCAATGAAATCCCTCCTGTATTCTAATAAAAATGTATTCCAATAAAAATAATAATGTGCCGGGTGCCAGTGGCTTATGCCTGGAATACTAGCTACTCAGAGGCTGAGATCTGAGGATCACAGTTTAAAGCCAGACTGGGCAAGAAAAGTCCATGAGACTCTATCTCCAATTAACCACCAGAAAACTGGAAGTGGGGCTGTGGCTCAAGTGGTAGAGCTCTTGCCTTGACCTGAAGAGCTCGGGGACAGCGCCCAGTCCTATAGTTCAAGCCCCACGATGGACAAAATGAAATAATAATTCGGTAAAGAAAAAAGCTATGAAAGATTTTCTGTGATTGGTTGGTTATATGTGAACCAGAGTCAACATTGCTAGATTTCTAGTTTGGACAATTTATTGAATGGCCTTTCCTTAATTTCCTTCTGGAATGTAGGTACCCTGTCTTACCATCACATGATGAAGGATTTCTTGATGAAGACAGTGCTCACAGGTATCATTGCCAGTAGAACAGGGTAGGCTAAGAGGCTGGCATACATTTCAAGGCTAATTTTGGTTCAGTGAATGTTAATAGCTTATAGGAAAAGAAACGTTATGTGAAAATGTGAAATGCTCTACCTCCTTGTTGGAGAGCTACCCTGGAAAACAGCGTATTAAAAACTAACAGTAAAGCACTGTAATATTTTCCTTAACTCACACTTTCACATAGTTATTTGTGTTTAGGAACCATTTTTCACAGAGGACTTATTTAGGAAAACTGCCATGTAAAATAGCTCTAACAAATTGAATGTAGTCTCTGTGTTAGAACATGTGTAAAGAGGTAAGTATTACTATTGAAGAATCTCTGTTGTGTTTAGATCATAATAAGGAACTATATCTGGAGATATGCTAATAAATGTTTACTAGATTATTGGGTGAAGTAGGGAGGTTTGAGGAATCACAGGGGAAAGGAAATTGCTTTCTTAAGAGAGGCTGGGGGCTGGGAAGGCGGCTCAGTGGTAGAGTGCTTGCTTTCCATGCATGAGGCCTTGGGTTTGATTCCTCAGCACCACATAAGCAGAAAAAGACGGAAGTGGGGCTGAGGCTCAAGTGGTAGAGAGCTAGTCTACAGCTGAAGAGCTGAAGGACAGCGCCCAGGCCCAGAGCTCAGGCCCCACGATGGACAAAAAAAAAAGAGAGGGGGGGGGCGGTCTGGATAGCAAAGATACTAGGACAGTCTTAACAGAATTTCTAGGTGATTTTGAGTCTCTGTGGGAGTTCTGAGGTCATGAACTTCAAATAAGACTGTCCTACAGAAATTGTGCCATTTTTGCCAAGACAGGCAGCTGTCTAGGCTGAAGAGCTGAAAGACAGAGGCTACATTCAGTCAGGAGTAGAGTTCTCTTAGGTGAGAACCATAGCAGGGAAGGGGCCTGAGGGCATGAGGAAGTAGTTTGATCTTTGGTAGGCAGGGAGGAAAGGATAAGAGGATGTGATCATGATGAACAGCTATGGGCCTTAGATAGGGAGGTCTTGAGTCATTTGAGCACAGTGCTGTTTGGAGTGTAGAGAATAGAAATGGAAAAGAAAGAAGGTGAGAGAGTTAAGATTTCCGAGATGAGTCACTGAGTGGTACTAATAAGAGGTAAATTGTGGCCATGTGTGTTAATGAGTGAATTGATGTAAGGAAGGAGATTTTTGAAAGTAAGAAGGATAAGATACTGAAGGTTATGATGGTGACTCTTGGTAGCAATGCATATAGGATGGGAGATGAAGGCAATTGAGCTAGGTAGGAATGATCCTCAAAGATATAGGAAGATGAGAATTCCAGCAATAATAGTATCAGAGGATAGGAGTAGGATTGTGAGGTGGCATGAGCTTCAGAGGTATCTGAGAGTATTTAATAAAAGGCAGGTATCCATGGCTCACATCTATCATCATAACTACTTAGGAGACAGAAATTGGGAGGATTGTGGTTCAAGGCCAGCTAGCTGGGGAGGGGAAAAGGAGGTCAAGATACCTACCAACAACAGGGAAATCTGGGCATGGTGTTTCCTATCTATCATCCTAGCTACGAGGGTAAATAGCAAGGGTTTTCAGCCCTGTGAAACCCTACTTCAAAAATAACTAGAGCAAAAAGACCTGGAGGTGTGGTTTACAGTGTCTGTCTAGTTGCATTTGAAACTCTGAGTTCCAACTGCAATGCTCTGAGAAGTGGGGGAAGGAAGGAAAAGAGAGAGGGAAAATGGAGGAAGAGAGAAAGAAAGGAGGGAAGGGAAGAAAAGTTTTTTGAAACAGCTGGGATGCTCTTCTACTCTAGACTATGCAATGGCAAGGAACATCAAAGGGAAGTCCCTTCTGCTTTAGGGAGCAATAAGAAGAGTGTTGGTATCAGAGAATAGATAGACCCCAGTTTGGGGCCAGAAGATGGAGAGCAAGTTCTAAGAGTTTGCCCAGGCACTATATTCCAGAAGGCATGGGAAAAGGTTTAGAGGCAAGGAAGTTAGGTGACAGCATGTCTGTTGCTCAAGGAGTTCATGAGGGTGAGGGTCCATGGAATGACAGAGCTGCAGGGGTGAGCCAGCATAGGACTGCTGCTAATGGAGATGGCTAACTCGGGCAGGTCCTTCTACATCGGCTGAATCACTGACAAGGTGATTTGTACGTGTGCTATATGTACTTCCTCTAATGTCTTGTTCTCCCAGCAAGAGGGTTGGGTCCAAATTACTTCTGTGAAGCTCACATATTTGCAGCAATGATTGCTTCCTGAGCGGTGGGGATAGCAACAAGCAATGCCTGTGCCCCTGGGAACTCAGCATTACCACTCTGCAGGGAAGCGGGTGCTGGAAGGTGCTGCCACAAAATTGACCCCTGTCCTGGCTTGCTTCTCCCGTCGGGGGAGGACAGCAGTCCAACTGAGGAGATAGGGCTGGCCTGTACCACCAGGAGACATATTTTCTTCTGTTCTTTCCTTGTGCCTAATACTCAGAAACCCATACAGATTGGCTGGGAGCTTCTGGCTGTTAACAAGTCTGTGCTTGATCGGGCGACTAGACAGGTAAGGGTTTGTTCTGTGCAGCTCTCCATGCCCTGCCCTGCACTAAGTAGTCACACTTGACGTGTCAGTTTAATTGAAGGGAAGCCTCCTTGCCTTGGTGACTCTAGCTATCCTCCAGTGCCCAGCAGCCTCCTGTGATAGGTGGTTGCCACAAGGTAGCCCAGAGACAGAACCTTTCCATTCTACTGTAAGGCACTCACCTGAACTGTTAATAAAGCTGCCCTGTTGTAGGATCTTTTCTATTGATGACCTTTTCCCTTATTGCTACAGAATCTGTGAATTAACCCAGAACCGTAAGGCGTGAGGAAGGAAGAGGACTCCACCCGTGGCGTGGGCTGCACTGAGCGGCGGGCATGGCGCAGTACAAGGGCACCATGCGGGAGGCCGGCCGGGCCATGCACCTGATCAAGAAGCGCGAGAAGCAGAAGGAGCAGATGGAGGTGCTGAAGCAGCGCATCGCGGAGGAGACCATCATGAAGTCCAAGGTGGACAAGAAGTTCTCGGCTCACTACGACGCCGTGGAGGCCGAGCTCAAGTCCAGCACGGTGGGCCTGGTGACCCTGAACGACATGAAGGCCAAGCAGGAGGCCCTGCTGAAGGAGCGGGAGATGCAACTGGCCAAGAGGGAGCAGCTGGAGGAGCGGCGGCTGCAGCTGGAGATGCTCCGCGAGAAGGAGCGCAGGCGCGAGCGCAAGCGCAAGATCTCCAACCTGTCCTTCACGCTGGACGACGGCGAGGGCGAGGATGGCGACGGCGGTGACCACAACCACGACCAGGACAGCGCGGCCGTGACCAGCAAGGGCAAGAAGAACCTGGGCAAGAATCCCGACGTGGACACAAGCTTCCTGCCTGACCGTGACCGGGAGGAGGAGGAGAACCAGCTGCGGGAGGAGCTGCGCAAGGAGTGGGAGGCCAAGCGCGAGAAGGTGAAGAGTGAGGAAATGGATATCACCTTCAGCTACTGGGATGGCTCTGGCCACCGGCGCACCGTGCGCATGTGCAAAGGCAGCACGGTGCAGCAGTTCCTGAAGAAGGCATTGCAGGGCCTGCGCAAGGACTTCCGTGAGCTGCGGGCCGCTGGCGTGGAACAGCTCATGTACATAAAGGAGGACCTCATCCTGCCCCATTACCACACCTTCTACCACTTCATCATCACCAAGGCCCGGGGCAAGAGCGGCCCGCTCTTCAACTTCGATGTGCACGATGACGTGCGGCTGCTCAGCGATGCCACCATGGAGAAGGATGAGTCCCACGCGGGAAAGGTGGTGCTGCGGAGCTGGTACGAGAAGAACAAGCACATCTTTCCCGCCAGCCGCTGGGAGCCCTACGACCCCGAGAAGAAGTGGGACAAGTACACCATTCGGTGATGCCCCTGCCACCGCCCTGCCGCGGAGGGGCGCGCCAGGAGGGAAATTGCACAGTTGCTTCATCCTCTAACTGCTGAGTTCTGGTTCCTGAATTTAATAAAGACAGGGGTTCCTGTTATTCAGATTTGGTCATTCTGTTGTTGACATTATTTAGTTGTTTACTTGTTTTTCAGAGTATTTTGAATGTTGTTGAATAACTTCATGGCCTGGCCCTTTGTATCATGGGGGGGGCACATAGTGTGATTTTTAAAAAATGGGTGCATTTTTTTGGTTTAATGGCTTTGAGCACAGACTTCACAGACGAACCAGCTGGGTTTGATTTCCCTGCTCTGTTTCCTCACTGTGAGATCTTGAACAAGGTTATTAAACACTGTGACTTGGTTTTCCCACACATGGAATCCAATACCATAAAGCCCCTACCTCAAAAGGCCAAATGAAGAGTAAATGAGTTAATATTTGTAAAGAATTTAAAACGCAATAAAAGTCTGCTGTTATTCTTGTGGCCTTGGTTGCTTTAGTTAAAGGATTGTTCTGACACTGTTCTGAAATGTCTGAGGCCAAGGTGGACCTGTTCATCACTGCTCCCAGGATGACTGGTTGGTGATGAGTCCGGCTCACAAAGGCAGTAAGCAGCCTCACTCTTGTGCTCCATAGCTGGATGGTGTAGCCCCACAGGTTAAGAGGACAGAAAGCTGCTATGTGGATATAGTCAGCACTGTCAGTTTCCCTTCTGCCAGAAGTTCCAAAATGACTTAAGGTGACGTTATTATAGATCCTAGTTTTAAATTTTTTATATTCTTGTGAACTGTTGTGTGCATGTGTGTGTGTGTACACTCACATATGCTCTGCTTTCTGGTATTTGATTTAGCAAGTGGCCGGTGTTTTAACCATCTATTTAACCATCCAGTTCCAGTTTTTTGTTGGTTAACTGGAGGTAAGAGTCTACCCAGGGAACTGGAGGTGTGGCTTCAGTGATAGATTGCCAGCTTTGCATGGAAAAAGCCAAGCAAGCCCTGAGTTCAAGCCCTAGTAACTAGCACAAAAATAAATTACCTCAAAAGAAAATAGTTGAGCGGGCATTGATGGCTCAGGAATGTAATCTTTTTTTTAATTTTAATTTTAATTTTTTGTGAACATACTGTACAGAGGGGTTACAATTACATGGGCAAGATAATGAGTACATTTCTTATCAAGCATTGCAGCCTCCTCCTTTTTTTTCCCTTCACATCTCTTCCCAGCCTCCCCCCACCCCCCCACCCAATCCCCCCCCCAAACCCTCCACCCCCGCACCAAAGTTGTAAAGTTCGTTTTCGACATGACAACTTGTACTTATAGTTGCAACGGGTCCACCTGTATCCTTAAACGACTTGTTTTCCCCATCTCCTCCACAAATTATACCGACATCAAATATAGTGAAAGCAGGGGTTATACTGTGGGGGAGGGACATACAATGCAACAAAGAAATAATCTTATAAATGCATTAGAAACAAATGTATGAAAGAAAAAACATTTAAATACATATCTAAGGGTTCATTTTCCTAACATCACATTATCTGTCCTTTTCTGCTTGACTCATACTAGATATTGCAAATAAGGGAAACCATGGGACCTATGTTTCTTTGGGCTTGGCTTACTTCACTTAATATAATTTTTTCCAAGCCTTTCCATTTCCTAACAAATGAGGCAATGTCATTCTTTCTGATGGAGGCATAGAATTCCATTGTATATATATACCACATTTTCTTGATCCATTCATCTACTGAGGGGCATCTGGGTTGGTTCCATATCTTAGCTATGGTAAATAATGCAGCAATAAACATAGTTGTTCTGGTAGCTTTAGTGTGGTCTTGTTTGTAAACATTTGGGTAAATGCCCAAAAGTGGGATTGCTGGGTCATAGGAGAGCTCTATGTGAAGTCTTTTGAGGAACCTCCATACTGCTTTCCAAAGTGGTTGAACAAGTTTACACTCCCACCAACAATGAAGTAAGGTTCCTTTCTGTCCACATCCCCTCCAGCATCTGTTGTTGTTAGAGTTCTTGATTATAGCCATTCTAAGTGGGGTGAGGTGGTATCTCAATGTTGTTTTGATTTGCATTTCTTTTATAGCTAGGGAGGTTGAGCATTTCTTCATGTGTCTATTGGCCATCCTTCTTTCTTCTTCAGAGAAGTTTCTCTTCAAGTCTTTAGCCCACTTATTTATTGGGCAGTTGTTTCTTTGAGGATTTGTTGTTGGGGGATTTAATATTTTGAGTTCCAAGTATATTTTAGATATGAGACCCTTGTCCGTTGTATGGCTAGTGAAGATCTTCTCCCAATCCGTGGGCTTTCTATTGATCTCGCTAGCTATGTCCTTTGCCATGCAGAAGCTCTGCAACTTCATGCAATCCCATTTGTCCAACCTTTAGGAATGTAATCTTATCTACTGAGGAAGCTGAGATCTGAGGATTATGGTTCAAAGCTAGCCAAGACATAAGACATCTCCAATTAACCACCAAAAAGCTGCAAGTGGAGCTGTGGCTCAAGTGGAAGAATACTAGCCTTGAACAAAAAATGCTTGGGGACAGTGACCAGAACTGTCATAAAAACAAACCTATTTGGGTAGAAAAAAACTTGCTCAGATTGGCTCCAAATATTGATTCTCAGATTTGAGCCTTTTAAGCAGTAGCTATTTGACAGCTAATTTTTATTTTTTAAAAAATACTATTTTTGTCTTAATTATTGAAGTTTTAGATGCTCTCTTCCCCTTCCTCTTAAATTCTAAGGTATATTTTGCTCTTGCCTTGACCTAGTCCCAGCATAGGGTGTTGGGGAAACACTTCAAGTTCTTGCCCCAGCCCATAAACAAGGAAAGAATATTAGGCTCTAGGCTACTGGCATCCAGCCTTGGCTGTACCTTAGGATCACCAGACAGCTCTCAGGCCACACCCAACCAAACCCCTGGAGGCAGAACAGTCATCAATGCATTATGAAGCAGCTTAGGTATTCCTGGTGCTGTCAAGCTGCAGACAGAATGCTCAGGGTTGCCTTCTCTCCACCTCTTCTTGCCTATTTTTCTCACATGAGCAAGCAAGGTCAGGGCCCATGATACCCTTGGCTCTGACTCGCTTCATTGGAAGCAAGGCTTTCCTACCAGAGCTGAGATCCTTGGGCCAGTATCAGCACTTGGAAGCTTGTCAGAAAGCTGAAGCTCAGGCTACACCCCAGACCTGCTGACTCAGCATGTATGTCCCAACATTATACCAGGTGATTCACCTACACACTCAGGTTTCAGGAGCCTCTGGCTGGCCAAATGTTTACTGCCTATCAACACTCGAATGTGTCAGCTCAGGGCCTAAGTTAGGGCTGTTAATACTAGAACCCCACCTCTCAGCCAAGCCTTCTTCTCCTTAAGTCTAGTCTTAAAGTCTCCTTAAGTCTAGCCTTAAAGGTTTGTATGCTGACCACAGTCTACTCCTGCCACTATTTCTTTTATTATTACTATTATTATATTTTGACATTATAATATATATATATATATATATAATTTTTTTTGGTCAGTCATGGGCCTTGAACTCTGGGCTTGGGCTCTGTCCCTCAGCTCTTCAGCTCAAGGATAGTGCTCTACCACTTGAGCCACTTCTGGTTTTCTGGTGGTTATTGGAGAGAAGAGTCTCACAGACTTTCTTGCCTGGGCTGGCTTTGAACCGTGATCCTCAGATATCAGTTTCCTGAGTAGCTAGGATTGAAGGCATGAGCCACCAGTGCCCAGCTATGTATATACTTTTTACAAGGTACAAAATGGTGTTTTAGTTTTAATATGATAACGGTGATATTAGTATATCTAACATCTCAGATACTTCCTTGTTTTGAGAAATTTGTTGTTCATATTACTGAAATGTTCAGCACTCAACTATCAGCTATATTCACTATGTTGTGTAGCCAACCTAAAAAATTCACATTTACAAGTTCACATTTATTTCTTCTGAGACTTTGAATGCTTGGACTATTCTATTCCTCCCCCATTTAGCCTTTGGTAGCCACCATTCTACTCTATTTCAGAGTTCAGTTGTTTTAGATTCCACATATGAGAAAGCAATTTTCGTTTCTCTTTGGCTTATTTAACTTAGGATCCTATTCTCATATTCCATTCCTGTTGTCACTAGTGAAGAGTTTCCTCCTTTTTGAAGGTTGAATAGTATCCTATGATGTATATATATGTTTTCTATTGTTTCATCCCTTGTTGAACATTTGGATTGATTCCCCAACTCACTGTGAATAGTGCTACAATGGACAAGAGGGAACAGGCACCCTTCCACACATGGATTTCAATTCCTTGGTGTATGTATCTCCAGAAGTGTAATTGCTAGATCCTGTGATAATTCTACTTTAGCTTTTGAGAACTCTCTGGACTGTTTCCCATGGTGGTTAACTAATTTACATTCTACAAACTGTGTAAGTTTCCCTTTTCTCTGCATCCTCATCTTCTGTCTTTAGATAATGGTCACCCTAATGGGTGTGAGATGACAGTTTATTGTACTTTGGTTTATTGTGGACTGGTGATACTGTGCCTCTTATCATGTTTCTCTTCCCCATTAGCATGTCTTCTGAAACTTGGCTCTTCAGGTCACTCATTCATTTCTTCACTCAATTATTTGGGGAATTTGGCCCTGTAGTTGCGGTCCTTATGCATTTTGGGTATTAGTGCTTTATCATGTGTATGAATTGTAAGCATTTTTCTTGCAATCTGAACATTGCTTCGTCCTTCTGTTCCCTTTGATGAGCAGAAGCATTTTATTTTGAATCTTTTTTTTGCCTCTTTTTGCTTTTATTGACTGCAATAAATACAAGAAACCTTGCCTGGACTAATGTCAGTTTTTTTTTTCTTGTATGTTTTCTTCTAGTACATTTATAGTCCAAGGTCTTATATTAAGTTTTCTATACATTTTGAGTTGATTTTTTTATATTGAGAAAGGAGTCTAATTTCATTCTTTTGAATATGCAAGCATTTCTTCATCATTTTCATATTATTTAAGCTTAGTTTCTAGTGCATATCACACACACACACACACACACACACACACACACACACACACACATACTTGTGGCTTGAATAAGACTATTTCTGTACCTCATAAAAGACTAGAGGTAAATTTGCCATATTCCAACCTAAGACACTTCATATCTTGTTTAGTGATACGTAGTTTCCATCTCTCGCAGGTTACCTCATAACTCAAGATGGCAACACATCTCTAACCATTATATACACATCCCAGAAAACATGACTACAGTAAGAGAAGTTTTCAAAAGGCTTAAAATAGCAGTCTCTTAAGAATTTAGAATCCTCTAAACTCTCACACAATGCATTGATTTAGATTTCATTTGTCAAAATTTGTTTACCTAGTTATGTATAGTTGCAAGAGAAGCTGGGAGATGTAGTATTTTTATTTCTAGGAAGCCATTCTATTACTATGAGAAAAAAGTTACCCATCTGTGGATAGTTTCCTGACATTGTCCATTCCTTTATCACATTAAAGATATCCTAGTGCCTTGCCTTATCTTACCCTACACTTACCACACTCAGTCCTAAGATACAAAGTCCCCAATAGTTAGGGCAGCTAGCTCAAATCACAATACTAGGTAATGAGTAGCCACTACTGCAGTCTGGGTGTGGCTCTGTCATCCAGATACTTACGAGTTTAGGAGCAGCAATCTGCCTTCACACATACCTGATTCACAATGGTGGAACAAATGATACCAGCAATAGTACTCGGGCCATTATCAAATCTCACTGAGTGTAAAGACTCTCTAGGAGAATTCTCTATCTCATCCTCCAGATCCCTGGGAGATTCCTCCTGTTGGCTCTCCAGGACCAGACTGTCTGAACTCTGTGGGGAGAGCTACTGCCTCATTTCTATGACTATAGATCTAAGGTTCAAAGGTTACTTTTCATAGATTGATCAGGAACAGGTATGAGATTTTCTGACAATTCAATCCCTTAAAAGCTTGATGGTTTTCTAATCAGTTCTATGCACAAGGAAACCTAGCCAGTTATTTTCTATAGTTGATTAAGCTTAACATTCTGGTTTTTACTTAGTGGTTTCTGAGCTCCACTCACCCAATGCCTTAAATGCAATGAGGACTACCTTGACACAGCAGTTCAGGGTGGGAAGATAAAATCAGGAGCATCATTTTTGGTTTATATGTTGTCTAGCACCAATCCATTCCTTGCTGACCTTGCAGCTCTGAAGCCTCAGATGGTAACGTTCTATGGACTGATCCACCATAGGCAGAGACATTCCACAGCACTGCTGGCACATGGTAATTAGGACATGCACACCTGCTGCTTAACATCACTGAGAACAGTAGGAAACAGCCAACACTGCTGCTAGAGTCTGCGTGAGGTATGTGTACTGGAAGCCTGATCCTCTGTATGTCAGGGTTGAAAAACTTAAAAATGGAGCTTAGTGGGAAGGTAATTAAATTATGGAGTAATTGCTATAGGCAGTCTCTAGAGAGGAGGATCTTTCTAAAACCAATAAGCCTGGCCCCTCCCCAGTCTTGGCTTTATATCCTGCTTATATCCTTTGAGTATATGACTTTTTCTTCCTCCCCTTCTTTCTCCTCCTCCTCCTCCTCTTCTTCCTCTTCTTCCTTTTCCTTCTTACAGTGTAAGCCACAAGCTTCCCCACAGTTGAACAGATACCACACCATACTTTTGGACCTACATAACTGTAAGCAAAATAAACTTCTTTCATTCTTTTCTATTTTTTCCTTTTATGAAGTATCTAATCTCTTTTCTTCAAAGTCATTATGATAGCAATACAAAATAAACGGATGCATACTGACCTTGTAAACAGTTCCTAAGATTTCCTCATGGCCACAGTCATTGTGGGCATATTGTCTGCATTCCAATAATTAGAGAAGATAGGTGGACCAAATGTGCTGGAAATGGACCAGCAGCTTCCATCACAGATGGGGACACCAGGGCAGGAAGGACCCCAACATATGCCATGATACTTGACAGCCATATTTTTAGCCCATAGTCTTAGCAGCATCCTAAGATGTTAGTGACAAACCTAAGTCGAAGGTCTAAATTCCTAGAATGTTGGGAATATATTTGTTCTTATTCCAGATCCCTAACAGAATTCCTAAACTCCTTGAGATTTTATGAGCTATAGAAATTCCTTTTCTTGGTCACAAGGAGCTCTTCTAATTATATCTCTTTATTCTGGTAAAGTGACTTGAGATGAGGTTCCTTAGACAGCTTCAAAATGGGGCTACTCAACAGAAAGACCAAATATTTAGGATTGAGATTTTTGGCTCCACCTGCTTCCCCAGGCTGGTGGGTGGAGCCTGGGGGGGGGTCCATAAAGTTCTAAAACAAGATGTGATGAGCTTTTGAATGGTGACCTCATCTTGCACAGAAACAGGGCCCCAATAATCAGTGTGGCCCCATGGCCTGGCCCACTGGAGGGGGCGGGGCATCAGGAGGAAAGCCTCACCACTCCACAGACCCCGCCACCAGAGGGGACGGGGCATCAGAGGCTGACGTCACCGCCATGGGGCGTGTCGCTGGAGGGGTGGGACATGCTGCAGAAAGAGGCGGAGTGTGCTGCTGGAGGGGGTGGGGCGGCAAGCTGTCAAGAAATGATTGGACAGTGGGCAGCTTGGGGAGGGGCATGAATGGTGGTTGGAAACCGTTAGGCAGATGAACCCTTTAGTCCGTTGGAGGGAGGGAGGGCCGTAGCCTACATGTAGGCTGTGTGTTCGAGCCATGGGGGAGAGGAGAGGGAGCCAGCAGGAGGGGAAAGCCTGCAGGAGTAGAGCAGGGCAGGCCTGTGGAGAGCAGAGAGGCCTGCAGAGAAGGAGGAAGGAAGGAAAGGAAAAGCCTTCCCCTTCAGAGCTTTGGAGGTCTGAGGGGTGGAGGTTTGCAGACCAACTAATAAAGGTTGGGCTGCTATCGGAGGCTTGGAGGCTCTGTGGTCGAGGCTGCTCTTGGTCCTGGGTATCCAGCCCAGGACAAGGTAGTCACAGGCCCCCTTTCTGGTGTAAATAGTGTAAATACATTTCTTGTCACCTGTAACCATACCTCGACATTGTCTAGCTCTTTAGAGGTCATAACTGTCATCCACCCTAACTCTGCTGGCATAGGCACTCATGTGCTCAGGACCCTGTACCTCTTCCGTTCTGTCTTCTATAATGCCCTTCAAAAATCAGCCAGGAAATGGGAGTTCAATGTTTTCCTGGGTCCTGTGAGCTCCTCTAGAGGCGCCTGAGTCTCTTCAATTTATAGCTGTTGATCAGAAATACAGGAAGCTTGGGTTAAACTGGTGTCAGAAGTGGGATCCAGTCTTGTGGAACTGAGCCTTTAACCTGTGGGCTCTGAGGCACCAGTTGACAAGTTTAGAATTCAGGTGGATTGTTGAAGCCCCGCTGGTGTCAGAGCGAGAGTTGGTGTGGTAGGCAGAAGTATTGTGAGTTGTGAGGAGTATTGACAAATATGCCTTCTCAGAAATTTGACTTTAGCACTTGTAACTTCCTCTTTCTAACTTCCTGTTTATTCATCACAGTTAAGCATGCACATAATGTAGAGTTCCACAAGGCTTGTGAGAAAAACACCTGTCCTGTTCTGGCTCTCTCTCTCACTTGCAATATCTGTAACTACATTTTAGCAGATAGGGTTGAACTCTACTTTGGCCTGGGTTTTCAATTTTAGGACTTGTTGACTTCTTATTACAAATTACAAGAATTTAGCTTTATTTCTTCCCTCTCGTTCATCAACCCTACTATACATGTGCACACTTGCTACCCTAAATCTTTCCAGTAAAAATATCATTTAATTAGATCAAGATTCATATTTGCAATATGAACACATAAATACTTCAGCTCCCTTCTCCTCCCCTTCTCTGAGATCCAGGTCTGTTATGAAGAACACAGGATTGACTGTCTTTTGTTGAGTAAGAGCTCTGATGACCCATGAAAATGACCAGGAAGAATAAATGGTTTCATGCTAATGCCAAGTAGCAAGGGAGCCTGTCAACTAATTGTGAAGCCACAGCATTTTGTGGACCCTGATTGCCCCTCTCCCACGTTCACTATTGAGTGTTGCTGTTTCCCTCTTTTGCTAGCTATAGAAGTTAGGGTTTATTTTTCAGCTCCTTTCAGGAGTGAAGAGCTCATGCAATGAGGGCAAAGCAGTATTCTTACATAGGGTCACCATGAAGACTGCCCAATCCTAGCGTCTCCCAATAAAATCATTGAGGAAAAGCTTACCTGCACATGAATTATTGGAGATGAAGGCAAAATGTCCCATCCTCCTGAAAAACCCTAATTAATTGAATGGCTTCAAAAATATCCAAAGACTCTTAACTAATCTGATACAAATCAGCATCTCTCTATTGATCTGAAAACATCACAGAAGGTTTGGGTCAGGAGTTGGATGTTGATTTTTTAGAATGAAGCATTGGAGTTTCTGTGTTCTTAACTGGAAGGGCCATAATTTCCTACTGATTCCTGTTTTTTGCCAAGTAAGTGCCATAGGAAATAGTATTAGGAAGAAAAAGGAAAAACAGATGGGGTTTCTCATATTTAACTCATGCTAAAAATTCATTTCTCTAAGAAGATCCATTACTTTGAGACAAACAAGTGAAACTTTCTGAAAAATAATGTATAAGAATATGATATGGACATATGTATGCACACATTCAGATCCAGAGCAGAAACTTGAGCTGCCTTTCAAAGGGGGTCACAGGGGTGTGCTGTGTATTGCATTAGTATGAGCTGAGCAGTGAGTATGACTAATGAGGTGGAAAAGCTGGAGTCACTAAGAAGACAGCTGGCTGTAAGCTCACTTGTGGGAGCCAACTTCCAAGAGGGCCACCAGTGACTCTTCCTCTTGATTTCATGCCCTTATATAAGCAATAGGAGTTTGATGAAATGCGTGCATGACATAGAATAGGCTACAAAGGCCAGAATACCTTCCACCTTGCTTTCTTCAGTCACTCATGTCAGCTGTTGTATTCTGAGAACAATCAAGCAGCCTTATGGAAAGGGCCACTTGGCAAGAAATAACAGATTGAGGCCATCTGCTGACAGTTAGTACATGCTGGGCAGCAGCCTTGGAATCATAGCATCCAGCCCCATCATACTCTCAGTTGACTTCGGTCCTAGCCAACAACCTAACTAATTCCATGGGATCCCAAGCCCTATGCAACTAATACTTTTGTGTTTGTGAACATTTATTTCACACTACAATATACATTAATTTACAGTGAATGGTTCAATTGTAGTCTATTCATAGAATTATGCACATATTATCACACCATAACTTATCACTCCCAAATATTTATCACTCCCAGATCAAACTCTGTGTCAATCACTAGACCCTCTCCCCAATTCCCGTTCTGGATGTTACCTGTTTTCATTTCTATAGATTCTCCTAGAAATTTCTTGATGATAGAACTGCAATCTGTAGTCATTTGTTTCTGGTTTCTGCCCCTTATCATGATATCTTCAAAGTTTATCTATGTAAGAGCATGCATCAGTATTTTATCCCCTCTTCTGGCCAATAATATTCCAACATATGAACGTACCACATTCTGCTTATTATCCATTCATTGGCTGATGGACATTTAGACTAATTCCACACATAAGCTTTTCTCAATATTACTAATGAGCCTTTTTGTATGTGTTTTTGTTTGTACATATTCCTGTATTTCTCTTAGACATGTACCCAGGAATTTCTAGGTCACATATGTGAGTTTTTGAGGTTATTGTCTAAAGCAACATCCCTAATACTTCCAACAGCAGAATATGAGGGTTTTTAATTCTCCTCCTTACCAACACTTAATATTATCCTCCTTGTCTATTATAGCCATCTTTGTCGGTAGGAAGTAGATTCTTTTTTTTTTTTTTTTGCTGGTGATAGGGTCTGAACTCTGAGCCTGGGCACTGTCCCTCAGCTTTTCAGCTCAAGGCTAGTGCTCTACCCCTTGAGCCATTGTGCCAATTCCAGTTTTTTCTGCTTATGTGGTGTTGAGGAATTGAACCCAGAGCCTCATGCATGCAAGGCAAGCACTCTACCACGAGCCACCTTCCCAGACCCAGAAGTAGATTCTTATTGTGGTTTTTGGTTTGCCTTTACATGATCACTATTAATATTAAACACTTTGTGTGTGTGTGCACACACATGCATATATATGCGTGTGCATGCATGTGCATGTGAGCGCCCTTGCATGCCAATACTGTGGCTTGAACTCAAGGCCTTGCATTTTCACTTTACTTTTTCACTATCACATAACAAATAAGAGATCATAAAGTAATCAAGTGCTCAGTATTTCTCTGAGGGCAGGGAAAGTTTGAGAGATCTGGAGTGAGAGGTTATAAAAGTGATGAAAAATTCATAAACATAAATCCTGTGCCAACAAGTAATTTTTTTAAAACATAAAGGTGAAATGAAGATATAAAGTTAAAACACTGCATTACTTAAAAAAAAAAGAACACAGTTGTAGAACACAGACTTCTCTACTACTAATCTTTCAATTAAATCCTCTACAAGTCTATTATTATGTAGACTGTCTTTTTTTACTTTTTTGATGGTATTATTTGAGCACAAGTTGCAATTTCTTATTTATTTTTCTCTTTTTTGTTTGTACTTTTGGTGACAAAAGTAAGAAATATAAGTAAATATAAGTAAGTAAATGTAAGAAGCTGTCATCTACCCCGAGTTCATGATGGCTTGCTCCTGTTTTTCTTTAAAAATTCATTTTATTACATATACCAACAATGTCTCAAATCAATACTCTTCTGATGTACCTCAAGCTCCTAGAAAAACAGGAAGAAGCCAAACCCAAAACCAATAGGTTGAAAGAAATAACAAAAAATATATTGGGAATAAGCAAATTAGGACCTGAAAAAAATACAAAGAATCAACAAAGCAAAAAGTTAATTTCTTGGGCTGGAAAGGCGGCTCGGTGATAGAGTGCTTGCCTTGCATGCATGAGGCCCTGGGTTCAATCCTCAGCACCACATAAACAGAATAAGCCAGAAGTGGCACTGTGGCTCAAGTGAAGAGTACTAGCCTTGAGCTGAAGAGCTGAGGGACAGCGCCCAGGCCGAGTTCAGGCCCCACGACCAAGAAAAAAAAAAAAGGTTATTTCTTTGAAAAAATAACAAAATTGAAAGGCCCTTAGCAAAC
Source organism: Dipodomys merriami (assembly GCF_024711535.1). Taxonomy (NCBI): domain Eukaryota; kingdom Metazoa; phylum Chordata; class Mammalia; order Rodentia; family Heteromyidae; genus Dipodomys; species Dipodomys merriami. The sequence continues at coordinate 32,101,508 of NW_027202937.1, forward strand.
CTGGCTAAGAGGAGAAATCACCCAAAAATAAAATAAAATTAAAGATGAAAAAGAGAACATCACAACAGAAACAAGAAAAAAATTCTGACTGTTATAAGGAAATACTTGCAAACCTTTACTCCAAAACATTGGAAAACCTGGCAGAAATGGATGCATTCTTAAAGACCATTAATATACCTAAACTGAACCAGAAGATATAAACCAACTAAATGGACCCATGACAAGCAGTGAAAATGAAATACAATAAAGTACCTCCCATCCAAGAAAAGCCAGGACCTGATGGATTTCAAAATAGAACGAATACCAATGTGCCTCAAATTCTTCAATAAAATAGAAAAGAAAGTATCATTGTCAAACTCATTCTATGAAGCCAGCATTATCATCTCAAAACTAGATGGGATCTATCAAAGAAAGAGAATTAGAGACCTATCTCTTTGGGAGAAATAGATGCAAAACTTCTTAATAAAATTCTGTCGAACTAAATTCAACAACTGAGAAAAAAATCATACACTATATTCAACCAGGATTCATCCCAGGGATGCAAAGCTGGTTTGACATAAATCAATAAATGTAGTACAACACATCAACAGAAGTAAGGTGAAGAACCACATGATAATCTCAATAGATGCAGTAAAGGTTTTTGACAAGATCAACAACTCCTTTATGATAAAAGCTCTGAAGAATATAGGAATACATGGAAGAGTCCTCAATATAATAAAGGTTGTGTATGACAAACCTACAGCCAAAATTAACTCTTTTTGTAATGTTTTTTATTGTGAAAATACTGTACAGAGGGGTTACAGTTACATGAGCAAGGTAATGAGTACATTTCGTATCCAGCATTCTTGCCTCCTCCTTTGTCTTTCCCCTACCATTCCTTCCCTCCCACTTCCACAACTACACTCCCCCCTCCTAGATTGCAAAGTTCAATGTACAAAAGTGTCTTGCACATTATTCTTAATGGTGAAAAACTAAAGCCATTTCCTCTAAAAACAGGAATGAGACAAGGATGTCCACTCTCTCTATTCTTCAATATAGTACTGACCTGAGCAATAGGGCAAGAGAAAACACAAAGGGGATACAAATAGAGAAGGAAGAAATAAACTAATGACATAATCCTGTAGTTAAAAGACTCTATATACTCCTCTTCCAAGCTAATCCAAATCTTTGGCAAAGTGGCATAAGATCAATCTACAAAAATCAGTAGCTTTTATCTATGCTAGTGGTAAGAACATCGAGACTGAAATCGAGAGCAATTCCATTTGCAATAACCTCAAAAATATTAAAATGCTTAGGAATTAACCAAAGATGCAAAGGAACTCTATAGTGAAAACTTTAAAAATTAAAGAAGAAAATTGAAGATGATGTAAGGAAATGGAAGACTTGATTGGAGGAATTAACATCGTGCAAATGGCAATACTGTCCAAAGCAATCTACAAATTCAGTGCAATAGCCATCAAAAATTTCAACATTTCTTTGATGACATAGTGAAAGCAATCAAAATATTAATATGGAAAAACAAAAGATTCTAAACAAAAGCACCCCTTAGCAGGCAGAATAGTGCTACAGAAATAACAATACCAAACTTCAAACTCTATTACAGAGCTATTTTAATTTTTAAAAATGGCTTGGTACTGGCCAAAAATAGGCCTGAAGGCCAATGAAACAGAATAGAAGACCCATAAATAAACCCACAGACCTACAACCATTTGGTATTTGATAAGGAAGCCAAAAACATCCGCTGGAAGAAAGACAGCCTCTTCAACAAATGGTGCTGCATATCCACATGCAGAAAATCAAAACTAGATCCTTATATACCACCTTGTAGTAGCATTAATTCAAAATGGGTTAAAAACCTCAATGTAAGACCTGTAACCATGAAACTATTACAAGAAAGAGTAGAGTAGGGGCTGAGAAGGTGGCTCAGTGGTAGAGTGCTTGGCTCACATGCATGAGGCCCTGGGTTCAATTCCTTAGCATCACATAAACAGAAAAAGCCGAGGTGGCACTGTGGCTCAAGTGGTAGAGTGCTAGCCTTGAGCTGAAGAGCTCAGGACAGCACCCAGGCCCAGTGTTCAGGCCTCATGAATGACAAAAAAAAAAAAAAAAAAAAAAAAAAGAGTAGGGGAAACAGGGTTCCTGGGGACAAGTAGGAGTTTTCTGAGTAAAGATAAAAATCACAGCAAATCAAAGAGAGACTTGATAAATAGGACTACCTCAAGCTAAAAAGTGTCTGCATGGCAAAAGACATAGCCAGCAGTATAAAAACACAACCTACAGAATGAGAGATTTTTGCTGGCTACACACCAGACAATAGCCTCATTCAGAATATACAGAGAACTTAAAAAATTAGACCTTCAAAAAGCCTACAACCCAATGATTAAATGGGCTAATGAGGTAAAGAAAGTCTTCTCAGAAGAAGTAAAAATGGTAAATCAACTCATGAAGAAATGCTCAACATCTCTGGCAAGTCAAAACAACATTGAGATTCCACCTCATTGTCATTATTAAGAAAATAAATGCTGACAGATATTGGCAATGATGTGCCCAAAAGGGAGCCCTAATACAATGTTGATGGAAATGTAAACTTTTCAGCCACTCTGGAAAGCAGTGCAAAAGTTCATAAAAAATTCAACATAGAACTATCATATCCAGTAGTTCCACGCTTGGGCATTTACCCAAAGATTACAAACCAGGATACAGTAAAGCCACCAGCATAACCATGTGTATTGAAGCACTATCCACTGTAGCTATGGGATAGAATCAGCCCAGATGCCCCTCACTGGACAAAAGGATCAAGACCCATCTAATAGAATGATATTGTACCATTTGTAAAGAAGTGGAAAGATTTGGAAAAAAGTGATATAAGTCAGGCACAGAGAGACAAAAGCTCTCTTATATTTTATTACATTACTATATAATATCATTTTGTTATGTTTTCTCTTAAATGTAAAAGCTAGATTTAACTAATAAACTCATAAATGCATTGGGTAGTATGCAAGTGTATACAAATGTATTAACAAAAATATGATAGATTCAAATGAGATCTCAGTGTATTGCCTTAGAAAGCCAAAATCACAAAGGAGGAGGCAACAATGCTTGATAAGAAATGTACTCATGGGCTGGCAAGGTGGCTCAGTGGTAGAGTGCTTGCCTTGCATGCATGAGGCCCTGGGTTCGATTCCTCAGCACCACATAAGCAAAAAGAAAAAGCCGGAAGTGGTGCTGTGGCTCAAGTGGTAGAGCGCTGGCCTTGAGCTGAAGAGCTGAGGGACAGCGCCCAGGCCCAGAGTTCAAGCCCCACAACTGACAAAAAAAAAAGGAGGGGGGCGATTTTCAGCCATTGCTTCTTTGAAACTTATTTTTCTGTTTCCTCTCTGATTTCTGTTTCTCTCTTTTTCTTTTCCTGGTATACTCATTAATATACTTTGGTGGACTTAATGGTGTTTCATATTCCTCAGAGCCTCAGATTCTTTATCTTATTCTCTTTGCTCTTTGAATTTTACAATCTCTGTTCTTTCTTCAACTCAGATCTACTGTTGAGTTGTTCTAGTGAGTTTTCACTTTTCAACTCTCAATTTTCAGTTGGTTTAATTTCATTATTTGTATCTATTTGTATTTTCTATTTGATGAGACACTGTCATCATACTTTCCTTTATTTCTTTTTTTGGGGGGTGGGGTCCGGTTGTGGGGCCTGAACTCTGGGCCTGGACGCTGTCCCTCAGCTCTTCAGCTCAAGGCTAGCACCCTACCACTTGAGCCACAGCGCCACTTCCAGCTTTTTTCTTTTTGCTTATGTGGTGCTGAGGAATCGAACCCAGGGCCTCATGCATGCAAGGCAAGCGCTCTACCACTGAGCCACTTTCCCAGCCCCATTTCCTTTATTTCTATAGATGTAGTCTTCTTCAGTTCTTTAAAATGTATTTACAGGAGTTTCTTTGAAGTCTTTCTCAGTTAAGGCCAAAATCTTTGTACCTTACAGGTTCATTTTTTTTTTCCTTTGTATAGGTCACATTTTCCTGTTTCTTTGTATGTCTTATAACTGTTGTCAAAAAACTGAATATTTTAGTTGCTATACTGTACTACTTTTCCCCTTTGGGGGATTCTTGTTGCTTTGTTTAGTGATTTTGTTTGACTAATTCAGTGACATCTAACATCTATTTTTATTGCATTGGTATTGCCTTTTATATTTCTGCTCAATCCTTTCTCTCTCAAGTTTAAGTTTTCACTAGTATTATAGCCAGTTATTAGTCTCTACTAATTGCTAGTTGATTGCTCATTTGTTGTCAGTTATGACCTGGGGAAAGAAATTGCTCCACAGTCTGATTAAATTTCTCTCAGTGTCAGTGTGTTGTGTTGCTTTTCTTAAAGGCTAGCTCTAAGCTGGGCTGGGCAGAAACTTTACATGGGAGAACAGCATAGGGAGCTGACTATTCACCAGCTGTACCTGGGTCCTCCTTACCTGTGTGTTTAAAGGAAATGGGAACTTGTGCTGCCATTGCCTAACACAGATCATATGCTACCCAGTGCTGGAGATGGGATGTTCAGTATTCACCAGCTGCCAAGTCTATCTGCCAGATATATCCATCTCAGGAAGCTGGAAGAGATGAAGCTATTAAACCCACCAAAGCAGGCCTCCCATGGGTCAATGCTTGGAGAAAACTAGGGACTACACTTTGATAGACCCACAAGATCCTTCTTATGTTGGGGTAGGAAAACAGGTACTACTACTTAGATGCCACCACCCATGCAGAAATAATCTCTACAAGATTCAGCTGTGGGAAGTGGGACCTGCCAATATCCACTGGTAGCTGAATCTGCTGGGAATAATTCTTCTACTCAAGGATCCGGGGGAGGTGGGAATTGCCTTCCAAGTGGGAAGAGCACAGGTCCAGCCTCCACTATTCTTCCTGTGTTTCTGTAGATTTGATAAATCTGTGTAAACCCTTTGACCAAATCCTACAGATGTGAGCTTACTAGATTTGCTGATTTTGACCATTTTAATAAATGTCTGTTTAGGGTTGAGCTTAGCTTCTCATACTACTTTATTCTTCAAGCTAGGATTTTTAAGTAGAAAAAGAAAACAAGTCAAAAAACAAAAATAATATGCATTGTAAGCCACTGTTTGTGTGAGGACCGAAGGAGAATGCTACAGGAAGTTCCTCATATATCGTGTACTTTAAATATCTCTGAAAGGACATAGAATTCTAGAAACTATTGTTTATCTCTGGGGAGAAGAACAGGATTGCTTGGAGATAAAAGAATGTGAAAGAGACATTTCACAGTGTATCTAGTTATACTTAAAAAACATTTGGTGATTCTGAGGTGTAAACTCAAGGCCTTGAATGTGCTAGGCCAGAACCTTACCATTTGAGCCATGTCTTCAGCCCTGATTGTATCTTTTGAATCCTGAGCCATACAAATGTGTCATCAATTAAAATAGAAACTGTAATTAAAATTTAAGTTGTATTAAAACAAATACTTCAAAAGTACCTGATTGACAAGAACCTGATTTTCAAGAAGGACATTGGAAACTTTAAGATACATTGCAACTTTTGTTATTTTTAAATAGCTAAAAGATTAATGATACCAAATGGAACAAGACCAGTTATATTTTAATGGGAAGACCTTCATATTATCCAGTTATAGCTACCTTCCCCCCTCTGCAATCTATCTTCTGTGAGGAAGCCAGTTCTAAGTTAGAAAGGTAGTAAATTCACCTGAGTTTTAATCAGTTTCTACAACTTAGATGATGAATAGCTGATTGTCCTTAAAAAAGACTTAATCTGAAAATAAACATTTTGCAATGATGGAAAGTTCCCTGCCCTTTCAGAACACTCTCCCTGTGTGAGTTTACCCAGCAAAACTCATGGCAGAGATAAGGCCTTGCTCATGGATATAGCTTTTACTCGGTCTTTTGGAGTAGGTCTGTCTTTTGGAGTGAGACATAATCCTTCTTTTCACCTGACTGTGAGGAGACTAGCTAATGCAAAGGTCATAGGTGGATTCTTCAATTGAGCCTAAACTGAGCTTCCAGCCCTCAGCCAATCCAACATCTAACTGCAAGTGTATCATCCTAGATCCTCCCACCCTGACAGTCAGATGAGTGCAGCCCAAGCCAGTAACGTGTACAACAGACCCTCCCAGCAAAATCCCGCAGACCCAGGCAGTCACAGAGACAATAAAACAGCTATGAATATTCTTTTAGTTGCTTAGTTGCTACATTCTTGTTTCATATTTTCAATCTGATAGGTGAATATTTATTTTCAGTACCAAAATTCTGAATAAGATTTCATGTGAGATTACTTATGCTTGTTTCTTGGCCATATATAGTTTTCTCAGTGAGCTGCCAGTTCAAGGTTTTCCTTCTTGTTTTATTCTCTTCTGAGTTATTTATATATTATTTATTAACTTGGTTTTTTCATATTGCAAGGTTTTAGCCAGGGATTTATTTATAACTAACCTCAGTTATATAATTTTTGTTGTACTAAAGTTTTTCATTTCTATACAAATAGAATGTTCCCGTTGTTTTACTGTTTCTTCTGTGAACTTACCCAAGACCATCCTAGCTACATCTGTGACTATTACTTTAGACATTATCTTCACTGGTGGGTTCCTTGGTCAAAGCCCATGAGCTACTTTCCAAGTGTGTTTTCTGTCTGTAATAAGCTTCAGAGAAGGACTCCCATACCTATTTCAATGTATTTTCTTTTTACCTGTCTCCTGCCTGCAACTTGGGTTACTATAACATCTTACACCCGGACCTCACAGCTTCTTGGCCTCCTTAACTCCTGTGATTTTGGTTTCTTCTGTTTCTCAACAGACAATCTCTGACTTTGAGCTGGGTACTGCTTTCTTGCTCTCCCTTCAAGATGTCCTGTTTAGAGACCCCCACTGTCTTTCATGTTGAACTATGTGTTTGTTGGCCAGGGGGCAGAGGAAAAGGAAGGGTGTATTGGGAATTGAAACTAGGGCCTTGTGCAGACCAGACAAATACTCTACCATTTGAGCAATGCTTCAACCTTTTTATTTGCATTTTTGGTTTTGAGATAAGCCCTCATTATGACAGGACTGATTTTAAACTTTAGATCTTCCAAAGAAGCTGAGATTATAGGCATGCATCCCCACACCTGGCATAAGTCCTAGCTCTCTTAACTTCCATACCACCTCACAGTCAGCATCATCTGAACTACTGGCTTCTCCCTACTGTTGTTTTGCTCAGAGTATCCTGGCACCATCCTACTCCTCTATTCTTTACAGCTAAGAACTCCTCCCTTTGCCACCATACCCTAAGGCAGCACTAGAGGTAGCTAGCAAAGTGACCAATGGGTTAGGCTCAGGCAGACACATCTCGATGTGCATCCTGGCTCTAGAGTAGAACAGTTGGGCAGCCTTGGAAAGTTATTTAACCTCTGTATGTGGTTAACTATGGAGCTGTACTAATATGAAAGCCACTAACCACTCACAGCTGAGACTCAAAACGCAACTACTTTTGAACTGAAATGTGCTGTCAGTGTAAAATGCAAACCAAAATCAAAGACTTAGTACCCCCAATTAATGTCAAATAGCTCATAAATAAGAAGGCTTGGGGTATATAGGACTACATAAAATATCTTAACACCAATTTATTCACTTCTTTTTACTTTTTGTGTGCAACCACTGAAAAATTTAGTCACCTGGGTGCTTTGCATCTGTAGAGACAGTTTTGCTACAAAATGTAAGGATTGTCAAGACCAAAATGTGAGTCTAGACAAGACAGCTTCTGCTTCATGTTGTAAACACTCTCCATTATTAGGGCATTGCAATGCATATCCAGAAAGAAGTTAATTTCTAAATAAATGATTCAAGCAATATGTTCCTTATCTGTGCCAAGAAGCATTAGGTTTGGTGGCAGACAGAGCCAGGGAGAACTTCATAGAGATAATAGAAGCTCAACTTCTCTCTTGGAAGAGTAGAAAAGAAAAATCACTTACCACATGACCTACAATGGTAGTAAAGATGCTGAATCAGCAGTTAAAGCCATCACTGCATATAAATAAGGCAAAGGAAGCCATTGAAGAGCTATGTACAGTTTTTCCTTTTTGGCCTATATTGTCTTTCTCTGATTTCTTTCCTGATGCTAAATGTGTGGTTTTTTTCTTACCAAAACCAGCTCTCTTGTGTTTACCACCCCAGAAGTTCCCCTAACCTCACTACTTAGGGGAGTTTTTTGAGATGTTGCTTTTGTAACTATGACTCATTAAATCACTGGGCATTGGTGGGTGGAAATCTTCAACTTCTCAACTTCTCTCTCCCCTCAGAGGTTGGCTAGGGATGAAAATTCCAGCCTTTTAATCTTGTGGTTAGTGTCTCTGGAAAACAACACCATTCCAAAACTATCTAGAGACCCATCAGGAGTCTCCTCATGAGCAGAAACTCAGCTATGGATAAAAGGGTCTCATTATGAACAACAAAAGATATTCACAGGGCTGGGAAGGTGGCTCAGTGGTAGAGTGCTTGCCTTCCATGCATGAGGCCCTGGGTTCAATTCCTCAGCACCACATAAGCAAAAAGAAAAAAGCCGGAAGTGGCACTGTGGTTCAAGTGGTAGAGTGCTAGCCTTGAGCTGAAGAGCTGAGGGACAGCGCCCAGGCCCAGAGTTCAGGCCCCATGACCGGACCCCAAAAAAAAAAAAATATTCACATTACTTAAGCTATTTCAAGGGTTTGAGGAACTCTGTGAACTGGGGACAGAGACCAAATATATAGATAGTCCCCTAAATACAACAGGCCACCTACAACTTTTGGACTGATTATGTGTTCAGTAGATCCCTGGAATTTTTTTTATTTTTTTATTATTTTTTTTTTTTTTTGTCGGTCATGGGGCTTGAACTCTGGGCCTGGGCGCTGTCCTTCAGCTCTTCAGCTCAAGGCAAACTATCTACCGCTTGGCCACAGTGCCAATTCTGGTTTTCTAGTGGTTTTATTGGAGATAAGAGTCTCACAGAAAGCCGGGCGCCGGTGGCTCACGCCTGTAATCCTAGCTACTCAGGAGGCTGAGATCTGAGAATCGCGGTTCAAAGCCAGCCCGGGCAGGAAAGACCGTGAGACTCCTATCTCCAATAAACCACTAGAAAACCGGAAGTGGCGCTGTAGCTCAAGTGGTAGAGCGCTCGCCTTGAGCTGAAGAGCTGAGGGACAGCGCCCAAGCCCAGAGTTCAAGCCCCATTACCGACAAAAAAAAAAAAAAAAGAGTCTCACAGAGTTTCCTGCCCAGTCTGGCTTTTAACCGCGATCCTCAGATCTCAGACTCCTGAGTAGTTTAGATTACAGGTGTGAGCCACCAGTGCCCAGCAATCCTTGGAATTTTTGAATTTGGGATATTCCCATATTGTTCTTTCTTTCTACCTCTGCCTCTGCCTCTGTGTCTGCTCCCTAGCCCCCCCCCCCCCACTTCAGGTCCTACAGTGGTCTGTATTTCTGAGATTAAATTAGCATGTACAATAGGTTAGGTAGATTAAATGCATTTTCCATTTACAATATATTCACTCACAATATGTTCCTTATCTGTGCCAAGAAAGAATAGGTTTGGTGCCAGGAAGAAGTTCATAGAGATAATAGAAGCTCAGCTTATCTCTTGAAAGAGTAGGGGAGAAAAGTCACTTACCATATGACTTGCAATGGTAGTAGAGATGCTGAAGGAGCAATTAAAGCCATCACTGGCCTGCATATAAATAAGGCAAAGGAAGACACACACTGTGAGTGTCTCAGGCTTTAACCATGTGTAAGTCAAGGAGCATCTGCGTCTATCTAGTTATATCACTGGTGTCAATAGCAACTACCTAAGCCAGTGACTTTCATACTTGTCTCACCATGGCCCGTCAATGCTTTATAACAGCCTAGTACTCAGACACACACAGACATATAATGTGTGCCTACTTCTGTATGAGTGTATATGTGTGGTATATACGTGTACATAAATCTAAATTCTAAGTTTCATACAAGTTCTAGGAAATTTTACTTGTATTTACTTATGCAATATACCCATATTTTAATTCAAACCATTCATTCATCTTCGATTCTAGTTCTGTCTTCCTCAATATATGAAATTATGGCTGTAGCCCATGACACAGATTTCTTGTCTTGCTGATATTTCTCAAGTCACAGTTTAGAAAATACTGTTCTCTCAATAGCCAAGGTTCATTATACATCCACTTTAAGACTTTAAAAGGCAGACAGATAAGAAGACAATTTCCATGGGCTGGGAAGGTGGCTCAGTGGTAGAGTGCTTGCCTTGCATGCATGAGGCCCTGGGTTCGATTCCTCAGCACCACATAAGCAGAAAAAGCCGGAAGTGGAGCTGTGACTCTAGTGGGAGAGTGCTAGGCTTGAGCTGAAGAGCCAAGGGACAGTACCCAGGCCCAGAGTTCAGGCCTCATGACCAACAAAAAAAAAGAAGACAACTTCCAGACTAGAAAGTCTGTTCCTGGACCTGAAAGAAGAAACAAAGAACATGCAGAGAAAAGTGGTTGGACTACAAAACAAGGGAAGATGGTGACAAAATAAAGATAGTTTTAAGTCTCCTCTAATCTGTCGGCATGTTTCAGGATCCCCGGTAGATACACAGACTGCTGATAGTACCCTACGTCTACTGTGTTTTGCCTATAAAGATTAATTTATAAATTAGGTACAGTATGAGATTAGCAATAGCTAAACAATAAAGTGGAACAATTATAACAATATAATCAAAATTATGTGCGTATGTTTTCTCTCTCTCAAAATATCTTAGCAGCTTCACTATAGTGTAGAACTTTTTCTTCCTTACTAAGTGAAGAACTTCCATTTTTTAAAACTTTACGGTCCCTCGGGCATGTCTGAGTTACCAGCATCACTAGTCTTGTGTTCTATGGCTTGAATGCAAGACCTGTAGTACCATGATGGAATGCCCATCTGCTAAATGATAATGGTTACTAAGTAATCAATAGTTAGGTAGTATATACAGTGTAGGAACACTGGAGATGGATGATTCATATTCCCCAGGAGATAGAGAAGCCTGGTGAGATATTCTATTTCCTTACTCAAAATGGTGTGCCACTTAAAATTTACAAATTATTTATTTCCAAAGTTTTCTACCATAATTGACAGGTGTGATGGAAACTCCAGAAAGCTTAAGTATGGGTAAGAGGACAAACAAACCTCTCCTCAAAGAACTACAAAGGTCATATTTTCCAGCCTGCCCCTTGTTTTGGGACCCCTAAGTAGCATATGGCAACACTCGCAGCCCCATACTTGCCTTTGATTTGTTTTCAATTCCTATAGCGCCTCCAGTCAGCTGCATTTTAAGAATGTCTCACCAGCTGACCTACAAAAGCTGACACACTGCAGGAGTCACTGTTGAGACTGTGGACCACTCAGACAAGGAGTCCTGTCCCCACACTGGACTCGGGATTCCTATGGTCTCATGTTGCTGTAGCAGAAAGGATGGGAGGGCTTTGTTCTTGTAGATGGCCTAGAAGACCCTAGGAGTCTACAGACACATGTTCTTTGTTATTCTGCAGAAACATTTGGTGCTACACACTCCTTATCCTTCCCTGGGTCACACTTCTAATGGATCTTTTGTTGGTGGTGGTGCTGGTGGTGGTGTGGTTGTGGGGCTTGAACTCTGGGTAGATAAGAGTCTCACAGACTTTCCTACCTGGGCTGGCTTTGAACTGTGATCCTCAGATCTCACCCTCCTGAGTAGCTAGGATTACAGGCATGAGCCACCAGTACCTGGCTAATGGATCAAATCTAACATCTCTGCAGCTGCAAGTAGGGCACTCTCATGGATGGGCTAGTGGAGCTCCACTAACATCAGAATTGCCCAAGACTTGCTGCCCCATGTGGTAAGAAGAGCAACAGGGCACGGCTGGGGTGCAAGTTAGGTCAGTTCACAGGGGAAGGAGCAACGGGGACATGGGAGACCAGTTTTACCTGGCTTCCTCTGCCTTCTCTAGAGGTTATATACAATTTTAAATGGATGTTTTGTTTTCATTTTGTTAACCTAACCCATGCTTATTATTTAAAAAAAAAAAGACAAGAAAGAAGAAAAAAAAATTAAGATACAGAAAAGGAAACATTCATAATCTTATTACACAGAATATATGCCACTATTTTGACTATCTTTCCTTCTGGTTATTTTCATTGTCTACGTATGTATTTCTGTCATTACATTTCATGGGCAATTTTGTAATCTGCTTTATTTTAATTTATAATTACACTGATATAGTAATCTGAAAATACCCTGCGTGTAAAACTGTTCCCTTCTTCCTATCACTCTAGCCACCTTTAAATGCCCGCCAATGCCTAAACAAAATACCACCTTCTCGTAGACACAGTTTTGCCTTTGCCCCTCCTTGCTGAGGCCACCTTTAGATAGGAAGATAACAACACACAAGATCTTCCAAAGCTGCTCTATGCACCCATCAGGAAAAATGATTCACATTTCATACCCAGCCTTGGTTGATTCATTTGTGCATGCACGTGTTTGAGATAGGGTTTCCCACACTGTGGTCCTGACTGGCCTGAAATTCATGTCTCCTGCCTCCAACTCCCACTGGACAACATAAACTACCATAACTCTGGGATTTCTTTTTAATTTGGTACTGGTACTGGGGCTTGAACTCAAGCTCTTGCACTCTTATTGAGTTTTCTTGTCCATGCATGGCTCTCCATCATTTGAACTATGGCTCCAGTCTGGTATTTATTCTGTTCAATTGGAGATTGTTTTCTGCCTCGGCTTCATACTACAAGCTTCCTGTTTCGGCCTCCTAAGTAGCTGGAATTAGAGGCATGAGCCACAATGCCCAGTTGATTGCTATAAGTTTAAATGAGTATATTCCGTAAGTGGGAAGCACTGAGGTTTTGCCAAAACCAGATGAGGTGTCAAGCAATGCCTGCCTGCCTGCCTTCCTTTTTGTCTTTCTTTTCCTCTTTCTTTCTTTCTTTCTTTTTCTCTCCTTCTCTCTTTCTCTCTCTCTTTCTCTTTCTCTCTCTCTCTTTCTTGCTTTTTTTTCCCTTGTCAGTCCTAGGGCTTGAACTTAAGGCCTGGGTGCTGTTCCTGCACTTACTGTGCTCAAGGCTAGCTGTCTACCATTTGAGCCACAGTTCCTCTTCCAGCTTTTTTTTTTTTTTTTTTTTTTGGTAGTTAACAGGAGACAGGAACCTCATAGATTTTCCTGCCCAGGATAGCTACAGACTGTGATCCTCAGATCTCAGGCTCCTGAGTAGCTAGGATTACAGGCATGAGCCACCAGCACCAGCCTTCTCCTTCCTTATTTCTATGAAAGGCCTGGAGTTGTTCTAAAAGCCAGACTGAGCAGTTTTCTATGTGCCTGATGACTATAGCTACAGGTCTGAGACCTTCCCTTTTCCTGTCAGCAAAGACCTGGCTTCAGGGTCCATGCCGGAAAAACCTGTTTGCAGAGTGGACCAGGAATGTATACCCAATGGTGAGCAATACGCATACAGGACCTGCCTGCGCAGGAGCACGAGGGACTCAGAGGACGTATGCAGAGGATCCCTTCTCAGAGCACAGCCACTGAGAGGTGGTGTTTTCTGTGGATCCTGACCTGGGACACAGCATAATCCATCTGCACTGTCTTGAGTTTCCCTGCAAATGTTATCTGTTGGAACCCTGTCAACCCAAGCCTACAGGCCTACAGATTCAGGGAGTGTATTGGTTTGGGTTGGCATGTGAACTTTGATTTCTAAATAGAGATATTTCTGGGTTTATCAACCATGCAATGCCACCAATAAGCACGGATGCTGTGGCCAATGAAGCCACAGAGTTAAGAGACAAGTGCTTTGAACTTGTCAAGCGACTTCTGTGTGCTTGTAACCATTTCCCTCTGGTGTTGCCCTCCTTGTACCAGTTACTAACTAGGTCAGATGTTAGGAAGAAGAGGCTCAAATCTCCTTCACTACGACCATCTTTAGCCTGAAAGTCTAAAGCCTTGGCTTCTTTAGTTAAAAAGGAAATGAGATCAAACCTCTGTGGTTTTCTTCAAGACAGAAATGTGTGACTGTGTTTCCTCTTTTTCCTTGTCATTGTGCATGATTTTGCATCACAAGTATTTCTGTTGCCAGCCAGATCCAGTTCTGTCTTGGAGGAGTCACCACCGAAATACAGTATGGGAAGTAGGGCTTCTTCCTCATTTATGAAGATCAAGAGTCCCCAGGAAGCCCCTAAAAACCTGATTGCCATCAAAGCCTGACCCCCAGGGGTTCAGTCCGTACCTGCATATGATTCTGCTACCATGTATTTATCTAAATAAAAGGGCTCCTTACTTGAGATAGAAAAGGGAAAGGAATTTCAAGGTGTCTCAGAGCATCGAGAAGTTTTAGGAAGGTTTTGTTTTGGTATAACAGGATAAAGTAGAGAAAAAATGAAAAAAGTGTGGCGGGAAGAGGAGCATTTTTCTACTCCCCAGGCAGAAAATGGGAACAAAACCTCAAAATTGAAGCTCTTATTTGCAGTCTTTATATTTTTTGAGCTGAATGAATACATGTGGTTAGGTTACCTATCAATCCCTTATCTTTACACAATGGTTCTGGGTAACTAAGATGGGTACTGTTTATTATTCTGGAAGACGGAGATGGAATCTAGGCCTAGGCAAAACACAAAGACAATAGATGACTTCTAGGACTTCTCTTTGCTGGATATGGCAAATAGATTTAGGAAGCCTTAGTCTCTTGTCCAGCTATGTCACCAAGTCAACTGTAGCACCATAGTGAATTGGACTAATTATATATTGACATATAATTGTATTATTATATAAGGATATATTGATCTGACTTACCTCTACAGGCTTAAAGAGAATATGAATATCATCTTCCATTGAGAAAACCAAATCTAGATTTTTTTGGGGGGGTGGTTCCGGTCGTGGGGCCTGAACTCTGGGCCTGGGCGCTGTCCCTCAGCTCTTCAGCTCCAGGCTAGCACTCTACCACTTGAGCCACAGAGCCACTTCCGACTTTTTTCTTTTTGCTTATGTGGTGCTGAGGAATCGAACCCAGGGCCTCATGCATGCAAGGCAAGCGCTCTACCACTGAGCCACCTTCCCAGCCCCCAAATCTAGATTTTTTTAAAAATCTTCCTAAGCTGCTACTGTATTGAAGCATGTATTAAAATTAGAAATTACATATTCCCACATCATAAATTCCCACATCAATCAATCTGAGCTCACCACTGTGA
Organism: Dipodomys merriami; assembly: GCF_024711535.1. NCBI lineage: Eukaryota > Metazoa > Chordata > Mammalia > Rodentia > Heteromyidae > Dipodomys > Dipodomys merriami. The sequence goes on from NW_027202937.1 coordinate 32,116,721, forward strand.
ACCTCCAATTCTGTGGTACTAAATGGTGGTCAGTTTCCTTGATAGCCTGGTGAGGTTTTCATCACTATTTGTCTTAAATACTATATTATATTGGTCATGGTATAAATTTCCTAAATCTCCTTTATGTAGCTTTAGTGAATGGAAAGGATTACTGAGCTTTGGTTTCTAATATTATCAACAAAAAATGTATTATTCCATCTTTTACAACTGTCAAAAATGTGTGTATTGTTCTTCTAGAAAAGTTTATGCTGGGTTAAAAGTTTCTAAATCCTGTTATCTAATTCTACAAATATAAATTATTTTCCTGAAAATGTATTAGGGAAGAAAAAAGTTATAGAGGAAAGAAATATATATGTCCTTGGATTGGTTTTAATGTTCTACTAAACAACAGCATTTATTTGAAAGGAATAAGCAAACCTTAGAATGTCTTAGCATGAGTAAGGCATGCTGCCAGACAGTGTGTTTACGTTGTCAACCAGTGAGCCATAACAAGTCTGTATGAGTTTTGTTTGCAACTTTAGTAAATAAAGCATTAGCTTTATTTGCAATTTGGGAGATATGGATTGGAACAAAACCAAAAGTGTGTCTGAGAGGACAGAGGATGCATGCAGGCGAGTGCTGATGTCTGTGTCGCCTCATGATTGGGTCACCTCAGAGTTACAGCAGCAGGCAGCTCAGAGCTGGCTTAAGTGTAGACCACAGAATGGTTTCTGGGTTCTGTTTAGAATGTTCGTCATGTTTAGTGATACCCTCTTGGGTAGAATTCTCCTAACTTCACAACTTCCCATTCTGCTTTCACTGAAGAGATAGGAGCCTTTCCAGTTTCAGATGAAGCCAAGATATTCACAGCTTTAGCAACTTGTCCAGATTTCTGAATTTCTGAAGCAAGGAATTGACCTTAGGCTTAGCTAATTCCTAATGACTATGCTAAACTACTAGTCCTAAACTAATCCTTCAGGTTACTTAAGTCCTTGAACTAGTTCTATTAGTTTAGCATAATGGTTACCACTATGGGGAGTGTGGCTCACAGAATCAATACAAGTCTGAAGGACTAGCAAAGGAACCATGGAGACCTGAAATTGTAGGATATGGCAGGCATGCCCTTGCAGGCTGGTACAGCCAGGCTTTAGGCCTTTGTTTCTAAGAACAAGCTCAGCAATTTGTTCAAGGATCAGTATCCAGAAGGGCACATCTGGATGACCATGCTTGGAGCACATGCTTACCCTTGTGGATATTTCCTGGCAGGGAAAAGAACAATTTTAATTCTTCTGGTTCTACTGGAAGAAAGACCCCCGAATGTACCTTTCTACCAAGACCACCCATAGTGGGGGAGTCATTGGATATTGGGCAGTAAAGCATGTCAGATGCCCTCCAGGCTCTTGGAACCTTAATGTCTTCTCTTTAGGAAAAACAATACAATTGCTTTGCAAACTTGACACACTTAGCTGGGATGAGCTGTGTCTCCTACAGTAGCCCATAGTCCTCATGAAGGGAGGGAACGTTCTATCATGGTTCCCCCAGATTCTGGTACAGAGTGTCTCAATAAATATTTTTTGAATAAATTAATTTTGCCCACTGTTTATCTAAAGGACATTCATGAACATCACACTTACAGTACTGGACAATTCAGATATACTTAGTTCTCTTCGTGGACTTAAAATACTATAAAGAGGGAGACAAAAGTTCTATTTCTTGGCCAGTGTGTGAGCAAATGATGTTCAGTGCATAGCCAATTAAATTCAGGGTTACTCTCATAGGCTGCATTTACCTTCAGAAATTTCAGATACCAGGCACTGGTGGATAATGCCTGTTAGCTACTCAGGAGAATGGCTGAGATCTGATGATCACAGTGTGATGCCAGCCCAGGCAGGAAAAGTCTAGAGACTCTTATCTCCAATTAACCACCAAAAAGCTGGAAGTAGAGCTCTGGCTCAAGTGGTAAAATGCTAGCTTTGAGCACAAAAGCACAGGGACAGAACCTAGATCCTGAGTCAAAGTCTTAGAACCAACACACACACACACACACACACACACACACACACACACACACACACACACACACACACACACAGCATGCACTTATTAGTTAAGAATAACCATTTTTCTATTAAAAAGATTTTAAGAAATATCTTTACCATTTTTGCCTTTAACTTTTTCCAAATGTTTAGTTATAATGGTAGTTAGTTAAATGTTTAGTATAGTTATAATAAAAGTATAAAACACTTTATGTATTTTCTGTAAACTATTATACTGTCTTATGTCTCAAAATAGACTTCATAATTACAGTTTTATGGTGGCCTATTACTGCATGATTTTGATGTATCATCATTAAATACACCATTTCTTTATTGTTGGACATCTGGTTTGTATGCATCAGACTCTACACAAGATAGGACTTCCAGACAATCTACAATATTGCCAACAGATGGCTTATGGAAGTGATTTTGATATTAAAATACTTCTGTTTATGACGGTAGTAAATAAGCTATAATTAGGACTGCTCCCAACTGGTTGGTGACAAGGGCATGATCTATACAAGTACAACTTCCAGCATGTGTGAAATTCCACAGGATCGCCTAAGAAAGATGTAGGTTGAAGGGTAAAGGCCAAATAAGAACAAAAACAGGAAATGGAATCAGATATGTATAGATAGGTAGATATAAGTAGATATAGATAGATATAGATATATGTTAGCCCAGTGAGTTCCCTTCCCATAGCTTAGCATGCTCCTTCCCCTTTACACAGTTTAGCATGCTCTTTTCCTAGGCAACACTAGGCCCATGTAGTAAAGGCAGTAAATAATCAGCCTCCAACCCCCTTTACCTTGGGATGGCACTTCTCTGGGGCAGCTACCACCATATAAGGCAACAAAAGCCCCTTAGAATGACCCTCAGGTCTGGGCAGCTGCAGAGCCCCTTATCTACTACCTGGGCAGCAGCCATAAATCCTAGTCCGCCATGATGAAGCCCCTGGTCCTCATGTCCACACCAGGGTCTCCACCTCCTAGCCCCTTCTAGCCCCTCCTAAACCTCCTAAGTTAGTTATATAGGTCACCTCAGACAGTAGCTTATGCTTCTTCTTACTTCTCCCTTATGAGAAGGCATCTTGCCAGTCCCTTTTCTAGCAATACTTTTCTTTGTTCTTTGTACCTGGATGTCTGTGTGGTTTTCTGGCAAAGTCTAATATACTCTCTCTATATATGTGAAGGTATTCTAATCATATCACATAGGAACATGAGAATTTTTATGCTCCTGAGCACAAGGACTCAAGCAAGCAATGATTGTGTCTAGTCTTGAAATATCAGTGTTGAAGAATGCTCTCCATGTTTTATACCCACTGCACTGCCTTCCTTCCTCAGTTTCTCCTCAAGATGATTTTTAAATCCATATTTTCAGATTAAGGCAACAGTCCTCAGACTGAAGGCAGAATAAAAAGTACTGTTTGGTGAAATTTGACTTATGGAAGAGAGAAAATATACAAAAACATACTGAAAAAGAATAGGAGAGAGGAAAAGAACTATTCTTGTAGGTTGTTTTTCCGTTTTTTATTACTTTTTGTGCTGTACTGGAGGGTCTTGCTCTGTCTCAAGGCTGGTGCTCTACCAGCCATATCACCATTCTATCTTTTCGCTGGATAATAGAAGAGAAGAGTTTTATGGATTTTTCTTCCCTGGCTGGATATGAACTGCAATCCTCAGATCTCAACTTCCTGAGTAGCTAGGAAAACAGATGTGAGCAACTGTTACTTGTCAGGCTGTGTTTTTATGAAAAAATGCAATGCTCTTTGTGCCTACACCAAGCACTCGGACAAGTGAGGACATTTAGGGCTTGATTTGTCCTACAGAAGAACCAGACTGTCCCCATGTGAGCAGTTGGGCAGAACATCTCTTCCCGATGTTCTGTTTCAGCAGCACAAGTGCCGATCAGCGGAACACTAGTGTGGATTCAGCCCTGACACAAATGACTGTTGCTGTGTTTGTCTTCCCTCCTCTGATCTTAATCTTCAGCCAAATTTTTACATTAGAGGATACTACCTTCTGGAAAGAATTATTATTATTATTATTATCATCATCACCACCATCATCATTTTTGCCAGGACCAGGCTCAATTAATGCTCTGTCTATCACTTGAGCCATGACTCTAAGCCTGGCTTTTTGTTGGTTATTTTGGGAATGGAATCAAGCAGACTTTTCTGCCTGAGCTAGCTTTGAACTGAGATCCTCTGGTTTTCATGGTCCTGAGCAGCTAGGATTACATCCAGATCTCAGCACCCAGTTCCTAGTCTGGAAATAGTTTTTCTTAGACACTGACTTACTTTAAAACAGGCAGTGGTGGTTCATCAGACTGTATAAAACTCAGATCTTAACACTGAGCAGAGAAATGCCCCATGTCATCCCACATCTCTTCATTGTCTAGAGTGTGTTTCTACAATATCAAAGGTTGAGTTGCTCCTCAGGGGTTAATCTGTTCTGTTCAAATGACAGATGGCTTCATCCAGTCTGTTAAGGTAGTGACCAAATCCTCTCATGCGGATGAATACATTATGCAGCATTATATATTTAATACATCAGTAACAACCTTAGTCATAAGCCAATACTGTTAGGCTTCTAAGAGACTTAAGTTTTAAGATTTCTAAGAGAGAAAAAATGAGTACAATTCTCATTATTAATACGCACATCATGGTATGAGTCACGTTTCCTTCACTGTAATAAAACACCTGAGGCAAATAACTTATAAAAATAAACTGTTATTTTATATAGAGTCACCACATGCACCTCAGAAGCACAGAAGCACATTAGCAAAGTCCAACCAATGTAAGAATGAAAACATTTTTCATAAAAGCTGTGGTTTTTCTCTTGAGGGAGGAACCTAAAGTCACAATGTCTATGTGCCTCTGATCATATAAAACAATATTTATCAAAATGAACGCCAGGAAACAGAAACAAGAGTTTTTTCTTTGTTGCTGTTTTCATTTTCTTTTCTTTGAGTCTTATTTGTTATCTATCTTGGCCTGAGGGGAGGGGAGTTTGTTTATGGAGGGGCAAAGGGTGAATAAATACAGCAGTGATACTCACTGGACACTATGTTGAAATGAACTATACAACTGGTAGGAGGAGGATAGGAGGGAAAAACTGGGAGAGAGTGAGGGAAGGGGTGACATTATCCAAAAAGAAATGTACTCTTTACCTCACTTATGTAACTCTAACCCCATTGTACATCACCTTTATAATAAAAAATAAACAATTTTTAAGAATTGTGGTTGTCCCCAACACTAACAGACGAGTTTTTCCTTGTCATTAGTCCCTAAACAACACAACAATTTTTCAACACAACAACTTTCATGGTACTCACACTGCACTAGAGATTATAAGTAATTCCAGAGATGATTTAAAGTATGCAAGGTGTAGTGGAGATGGTCAAGTAATAGAGACTGCCTAGTCAGTGAGTTCAAATTCCAGTACCACCAAAAGAAAAGAATGTGTGTGTGTGTGTGTGTGTGTGTGTGTGTGTGTGTGTAGAGAAAGAGAGACTGAGGAATGAGTGTATTACATTTTATATGTTTATGTCACCCTGCCTAATTTCAGTTCAATACTTTAAGGCTCATTCCAGCCTGCCTTCCTTCCTCCCTCCCTCCTTTCCTTCCTTCCTCCCTCCCTCCTTTCCTTCCTTCCTTCCTTCCTTCCTCCCTCCCTCCCGCTCTCCCTTCCTTCCTTCCTTCCTTCCTTCCTTCCTTCCTTCCTTCCTTCCTTCCTTCCTTCCTTCCTTCCTTCCTTCCTTCCTTCCTTCCTTCCTTCCTCATTATATAGATAGAGTCCTGAAAAGTGGAAGGGACCCTTTTGGATAGGTTGGGCAGAGTAGGGCAGAGAAGACCTCTGTAAGGAGGGAGACTGATGACAGGAAATGGCAAAGGGATCCAGGGTGGAGAGAGCAGCAAGGGTAAAGCCACAAGTATCAAGGCAGCTGCTGCATGGTGAGTAGGTCAGAGAGCTCTGTGACCAGCTCAACAGAGTGCAGATTATGGTAGAGAGGTGGGCAAGCATCACAGGGCTTAAGTAATGGCATGGCATGATTTGCCATGTAAACTACGTCATGTCACCCAGTGACAACTCAATAATGGAAAGTCAGGAATAGATGTAGCATAGGACATATTTGTCTCATAAGCCATGGACTCTGTCATCATACCACCCAGATCCCAAAGCAAGAGAAGCCACTTTTGATGGTATGAATAGGAGCTGTCCGCAAGGGTTCGTGTTGAAGGCTTGTTTGCATTGGTAGCACTATTAAGAAGTGACTGGATCATGAGGGCTCTGACTACTAATCAATGAATTCACAATAGTTAAGATAATAATTAGGAAGTGGTGGAAACTCTGAGGTAGAGCCTAGTTGGGTGAAGTAGGTCACAGAGATTGGGCCTTTGAAGGGTGTAACTTTTCTCCAGTTCTCCCTCTCATTCTTGTTTCATGTCCTAGAATATGATCTATGTTGGAAAAGATTCCATAGGCTGCTGAGAAGGAAGCGTATTGTGTAGCTGTTGGGTAAAATACTCTGTAGATATCTCTTAAGTCCATATGAGTTACAGGCTTCTTTGCTGACCTTTAGTTTGGTTGACCTATCCTTTGGGAAAGTGGAGGGTTAAAGTTTCTCCCAGTAATTATTGTGCTGGTGTCTATCAGATTTTGTAAGTCTAGGAGTGTTTGTTCGATAGATTTGGGCGTGCCATTATTCGGTGCATATACATTGACTACTGTAATTTCTGCTTCATGGATCATTCCCTTTATTCATGTGTAGTTACCGTCTTTTATCTCTTCTTATTGATGCGAAGTCTATTTTATCAAATAACAGTGTAGCTACTCCTGCTTTCTTGCAGGAAGCATTTGGCTGAAAGATTTTTTTCCCCCATCCCTTCACCTGGAATCTAGCAAATGGTTACATCTTGGTTTTTGATCCAGGCTGATGCTCTGTCTTTTGATTAGGGAATTGAGCCCACTGATGTTTCATGTCACTCTGGAGAGATATGCCATGTTTCCTGCCATTTGATTGTTTTCTCCTTGCTTGCTTCCTTCTTATTCCTGTTTTCCCAAACTAATCTTCTAGTGATTTTAATTCAATGCTGTGTTTCTTTTGATTGTCTTCTTCAAATAGTTTGCTTCTCTTTATCATCCTTTGTAGCACTGGCTTAATCTTCATGGATTCCTTCAGTTTTTGTTTAAGTGTGGAAGATTTTAGTTTCTCTCCATTTAATTGTGATGGCAATTTCTTTGGGTACACTAGTTTGGGTTGGCAATTGTTATTCAGAGCTTGAATCATACCATACCAGACTCTCCTTGCATTCAAAATTTGTGTGGCGATACCTACAATTATTCTAATCTTCTTTCCATTGTAATAAAGTTCCCTCTTTGAATTTTCTGCCTTTAAGATTAATTCCTTGTTTTGTTAAGCTCAGAATCTTCACAATAATGTGTCTAGGGGTGTTTCTTCTCTGGTTCTGTCTGCTTAGCGCTCTGTATGCTTCTCTCAGATAGGTGAAATTGTCTTTCTTGAAGTTAGAGATGTTTTCTGTTATTATTGTATTGAATAGGTTCTGAATACCTTTAGGTTGAGGGGGGCAGGGGTGTTGGTTGTGGAGCTTTGCTCAAGGCTAGCACTCTACCACTTTGAACCATAGCTCCACTTCCAGTTTTTGAGTGGTTAATTGAAGATAAAAGTCTCATGGGTACTTTTCTACCCAGGCTGGCTTTGAACTGCTATCCTCAGATCATAGCCTGCTACATAGCTAGGGTTATAGGCGTGAGCTACCATATTTCAATTGTGTGTAGACTTGATCTTTTGACTAAATATGCTAATTCTTGAATGTCCCTTTGGTATGTTCTAAGTATTTTTTTCAATGCCTTTGACTGTTCTAATTCCTCTGCTTTATCTTCAACTCCTGAAATTCTTCTCAATTTCTTTTGTTCTATTGCATATATTTTCAGCTATGTTTTATAATAGGGAGGTAGAGCTTTTCATGCTTCCTAATTGCTTAGTGATGTCTTCCTTCATATTTTTCATCTTCTTCATCAGTGCATCTTGCTTTTATTGGAAACCTTCTAGTTGTTTGTGGATCCGTTCTTTTATTTGTTCTTTAATCCCATTGATCATGTCTCTGATCACTGAGTTAATGTTCTACCTCTCTTCTTCACTTTTGCTTATGTCCTCCCTCATGTTTTAGATTTGGAGAGTAGCATGTTGTCTTGTTTGTTTATGAGTTTTTTGTTTATGATTTTTGTGGTTTTTTTCACTATGATTCATGCTTCTGAGTTCATGGTTTGTGAAGACCATTTCACAAGTGGTACAAAATTCAGTAATATGAGAGTTTAACTATACATTAAAAATATTAGGGAATAAGGCAGAGGAGAGCTATTGAGGAATAGATCAAAGAGATCAGTGGGTGAAAGAAACACATGTTTAGGGACTGGGAAGGTGGCACAGTGGTAGAGTGCTTGCCTTGCATGCCTGAGGCCCTGGGTTCGATTCCTCAGCACCACATAAGCAAAAAAAAAAAAAGAAAGAAAAAACCAGAAGTGGCACTGTGGCTCAAGTGGTAGAGCGCTAGCCTTGAGCTGAAGAGCTGAGGGACAGCACCCAGGCCCAGAGTTCAGGCCCCATGACCAGACCCCCCCCCCCACCAAAAAAAAAAAGAAAGAAAAGAAATACACGTTTATAGAGGAATGAGAAGAAAGAAAGAAAAGAGGAAAAGGAACAAAAGTACTACAAAAAGAGAAAAATAAGAAAGGAAAAGCATGCAATCTATTCCAATAATTAAAAAAAACCCACAATTGTGAGGCATGAGACTCTAGTCAGTATTCTGTCAGGTTTATTCCCCACCAAATTTTCTCCGTTGATTCCCTGCATTGCCATTCTGAGTATCAGCTCTGTGAACTGATGTGAATAGGATGCCCGTGGATGCCTCAGCCATTCTCAAACTTCCATCCCCTTTGCCCCTGTGGGCTTGGCCACGGATTGCTCACCTTCACCTCTGGGGCCAGACAAGGATCCACTGCCCATATGGCTGGGGTTTGGTTGGGGCCCTCCCCTCTGGGCTGTCTCCCCAAAGTTCCTTGCATGGGGTGGGGCTTTTCCCACACTTCTCACTGCCTTTGTAAGGTTCAGGTTTCATACAACCCTCCACTTATGCCCAGACACCTTGGGGATGGGACAAAGTTTAGCCAGTCTTCTCTACCTGCAAGGGATTTTGTAGCTGGGCACTCACAGTGGGGTGGTAGGGATCAGCATTGTGTTCTCCTTGGATGGTTTTTGCCACCACAGGACGGTGGAGTGAGGCCCTTAGCTTGCTGCCTCACTGGGGCCCTAGAAGAATGGCAGATCTTAGATGGTGGGGGCCCCCTCACACTCTTTATTTAGGTTCTCAGTCATTTCCAGGTCCTCCAGGCTTTCAGATACAAAGTTGTTGGTCTGTGTCACTTTGCTGTTGTAGTGGGCATTCGGGTATGAGGATAAGAAAGCAGCAGACAGGGGGAAAATAAGAAAAAAAGAAGAGGCCTCCCGGCTCCAGTGGCTTCAGGGGTGATGGCTTAAGTTTTTATTTTCTTTTTTTTGGTTCCGGTCATGGGACCTGAACTCTGGGCCTGGGCACTGTCCCTCAGCTCTTCAGCTCAAGGCTCGCACTCTACCACTTGAGCCACAACACCACTTCTGGCTTTTTGCTTATGTGGTGCTGAGGAATCGAACCCAGGGCCTCATGCTTGCAAGGCAAGCACTCTACCACTGAGCCACCTTCCCAGCCCCAAGTTTTTATTTTCTTTTGAAAGCTTAAGATTGGATACACTTTGACACTGAACTCTGACCACTTCTAGGCGAATTACCTCTTGTGGGCTGGACCTCTCTGCTTGAGATTCTGTTTGATCCTTTTCTTTCACCTCCTGCCGTCTTCCTCAAATATCTCTCAGGTCATGGTGAGCAGCCTTGCTCCACCACACCCTTCTACCATAACACTCTGCCTTGCCACCAGCCTAGTGGCCATTGAAACCTTTGAAACCATAAGTCAAAATGAACCTCTCCTTCCTTCAGTCGATTTGATCAGGTGTTGTCACAGTGGTGAAGAGCTGACTGACACTCTGACAGCATGGGTACACTCAGTTCTCATCAGCCTCTGCTGTGTCCCAGACTTGTGAGGTGATGTGGGGGTCTCAGCTCCACAGAGACTGAGAGCCCAGCCTCCCATCATCCTCTGGTGCAGCTCATGCTCAATCAGTGATGGCAACGGGGAGGACCTCAGAGATGTCCAAGCCTTGAAAAGTTTGGTTCTAAGGCAAAAAATCCCTCATATGAAAATATAGGTGCAACTTCTGGTCAGAGCCTGCCACCAGAGGTTCCCTGGGTATAGTTCATCCCCAAAACCACCAACTCCTAGCCTCACATTTATAGGATTGGAAACAGTTCCTTTCTAGGAACCAGCCGACCATCCTGTCCATGGTCACAAATGGTGCCCATGTCTTCTCGCTACTGTTCTCCAACTCTCTGTCAGTCTCAGCTCCAGATGTTCATGATTCAGCCTCTGCCTCTTCCTTGGCACTTGTTCATTATGGGAACATAAAATTAACACTGAATGTCTGGCCCCATACACAGAAGAGTCATTTTCCTCTGTGTCTACATGTGGAAAAGTTTGTGGAGTATATTAAAAAGTAGAGTTATTAGAACCCAAGCCTTCAACTCATGTGTGTTTGGTAGAGCACAAGTTCTGATTTCCCTGAGCCTCTTGCTTTGGGTCCCTTTGGTTTCACTTTTTTTTTTTTTTTTTGGCCAGTCCTGGTGCTTGAACTCAGGGCCTGGGAACTGTCCCTGAGCTTCTTTTGCTCAAGGATATCACTCTACCACTTGAGCCACAAAACCACTTCTGGATTTTTCTGTGTATGTGGTACTAAAGAATCAAACCCAGGGCTTCATGCATGCTAAGCAAGCACTCTACCACTAAGCCACATGGCCAGCCCTCACTCTTTTTTATTCAATATAAGTCAAGGTGGCCTGCAACTTGTCTATGATGCTTTCCTCTCACTGGGTAGACATGGCTGGCCTCTTTTCCTGGGCAGGGAAGCTGCTGTGGTGCTTGGGTTACTCACAGAATACACTGCACCTGATTTTTACGAGGATCTCCCAGTGACTGTGGGCTTCATTCATCTTCTACTCCTAACAAGTGAGCACAAGTGCAGCTGCTTAGAACCATCTACACATCTTAGTGAGGTCCCCGATGGGCCTCATCAGGCCCAGATGTCAGGCAGATTTTCAGTCTTAACTTAGGCATAGGGACCCCTTCCAAGCTTACTTGTTGCTGGTAGAATTCAGAACCCTAACCCTCTAAGGAAGACGCTACCTGCTGTGGCCTGCCCTGTGGACCACTCTATAACATGGAGTTCTTCAAGGCCATCTGCAGTAAGGGTCAGCTGCTTCAACCCCTTGTCCTCATTATATCCCTCTCCTTAGTGTTATGATCCTTCACAACCATCCTAGGGGACCACGTGTAGGCAGGCACACACAGGAAAAAGATTATTATAAGGTTTATTGGGGGGGCATATCTCTTCTAGGAGAGGGGCATGGCGCCTGCCCCTATCCAGATGGCAGGTAGCTCTGGGGCTGTAGTGAGGTGGGTGCATGCAAAGGTAAGTCTGGGCGGAGAGAGGAAGTAGCCAGCTGTGTGTTGGGAATTCTAGGGCAGGGAGGAGCTCAGGTCTGGGTAGAGCTGAGGACCAAATGTGGAGATAATGCTAACATTCAGGAAACTGCTTTTATTCTTTTAATATAATTGTATTGTTACTATTAAGGTGTGTACAGAGGGGTTACTATTTCGTAAGTCAGGTCATGCACACATTTCTTTTTTGGACAAAGTCACCTCTTCCTTCACTTTCCCCCAGTTTTCCCCTCTAGTCCCTGCCCGCAAGTTGCATAGTTCATTTTCCATATAGTACATACCAAATACCATGAGTGTGTTTGTTCACCCTTCTTCTCTTCCTTTCTTGGTTCTCTTTTTTCTCCCACTAAAAAGACAAAACAAAGAAAAGCCCAGCAACAAAAACAAACATCACCAGCAACAAAACAACAACAAAACCCTTATGTCTCCATTTCCTAGAATTTGTTCAAAAAATTTTAAATGTTATGCCTTTGGGTTCCTCCCTTAAGGGTATCCTCCTTTAATGTTTATGTGTGAATGCCTGAGCCCTGTATTAATTATCGTGTTATATTTTAAATCTAAGGAAGCTCTTTTTTTTTTTGTCGGTTGTGGGACCTGAACTCTGGGCCTGGGCGCTGTCCCTCAGCTCTTCAACTCAAGGCTAGCACTCTACCACTTGAGCCACAGCACTACTTCCAGCTTTTTCTGCATATGTGGTACTGAAGAATTGAACCCAGGGCCTCATGCATGCAAAGCAAGCACTCTACCATTTAACCACCTTCCCAGCCCCAGGAAGCTCTTTTAAGGGTTAGATAAGCCAACCCAGGGGTAATCAGCATTTTGACTAACTCAAAGTCAACTGATTAGGGATATTAATGGCATCTACAAAATACCTTTAGCTTTGCAATATAATTAATATTATCATACAAATGCAATAACAGGGTTCAAATGAAATACCATTATATAGTTACCCTTAAGTCCACAAATGTTCAAACCTCTTCTAAAAATAGTACATTATTTGCATGAAATATATACACATCTTCCCTTTAAGTCACCTCTAGATGACTTATAACACCTAAAAAATGTAAATGCTTATTAGACTATATTGTTTATGGAATTATGATAAAGAAAAGTCTGCCTACTTGAGTGTGATTCCCCCCCTAGTTTCTATTCCTAAAAAATCTGTGGTAAAATCCTGGAGCTGGTAGCTCATGCTTGTAATACTATCTACTCAGGAGGCTGAGATCTGAGAATTGATGGACAAATTTGTCAGACTCTTATCTTCAATTAACTACTCAAAAAGCCAGAAGCAAAACTGTAGCTGGAGAGGTAGAATGCCAGCCTTGAGAAAGAAAAAGTGAAGGGACAGTGCTCAAGCCTTAACTAGTTTGAAGCATACATAACATCCACATTGTTGTATGGCCATCCTTCATCTCCAGAATTCTTTCTGAGAGTTCAAACTGAACACTCCAACTGAAATGCAAGGTCCACAAAATCCCCATCTGCTTTGGCAGCCTCTGGGCAGCTCCCATCCCACCACCAACTTCTGAGTTCTCCAATGGGTGATAGAGCAGATAGAGCTGAAGATTCTCCTCTCTCCCTCCCAGGGATTGCAATGTCCTCAGCTGAGACTTTCTTGTGCATCTCACATCCAGGCTTGCTCTTCTTCTTTAGCTAATTGCTGCAGCAGGCTGGTGAAGCTCTGGCTAGCCTCTCTTCTGGACAGAGTAGAGAGGAATGAAAAAGTCAGATGCTGAAAATAGGTAACAATTCTTTGTCAAACCTTCCTGCCATCTCAAACATGGTATGCATTAAATACAGAACTTTGTACAGAGCCAGCAGCAGGCACATTTTCTTTGAATTAAGAGAGGAACTAAGTCCTGATGAAATGAGGAATCTTGGGCCTCTTTTAGGTCTCCATTTCCCAACTAACTAGGTCTGCAGATTCTACATTTTTTTCTAATCACATGTTCATTGTATGGCATCTGAGCTAGTCTTAATACTGTAAGAATTAAAATCTCAAAGTGCACAATAAAATCATTCCTGAAGTTTGGCTTGAAACTTTCCCTGCCTACAAATCTGTCATTATTCAATAAGTTAATGAACATGACTTTGACTTCCAAGTAGCAGGCTATAGGTAAAAACTGCTACTGCCCTCCAAGAGTCTTAAGCATAGCTGGAGTCAACCACACAATGGACTTTGCTTGCCTTCATTTGGGTGTGCATGGGTGTTCTATTTAGGAGCACTGCAGATTTCCAGTTTTGTTCGCGTGGCATAATTATTGCCAGAGAAGATGCTGGCTCGGGGACTGCCTCACTCTTCAAGTGGTTTTTGAGTTTCAAAAGCCCTAATATTTTCTAGCTATGACGTGTGGCTTCCTGGTAACGTGGCAAAGAGAAATCACAACAAGAAAACAAGGCATCGAGTTAAGCTATGAGAAAGTGTTTCCAGAATAAAATAGCTTGTTCAAATTCCAAACCCACTTGTGGAGGGAACTATAATTTTCCATGTGGATGTGTAATTCTCTTCCACAAACAGAGTAAGTGAAGATCAAGCCAATGGCCAATTCTGAGTTGGAGTCAAGCCTGCAATAATGGAATGTTCCAGGCCCACCTGTGCAATAGGGCCTGCTAGAGAGTGTGGAATACAACCAGGTACACAGGGAAGCAGCTCTGAGCCTGGAAAAATGAAGAACTGACCTCCACAGACATAGCTCAGTGGGATCTCAGCTTAAATAGCAAGCAACTGACTGCTATTTCATTGGACAGGCTTCTGTCCTGTTCCAAAGAACTTGTTTTCTTGACATATTGATCTTTTACATATATACTAAGGTTAAAGAAAAGGCCATAGAAGCTGGGCACTCTTGTAATCCTAGCTATACAGGAGGCTGAGATCTGAGGGATGAGGTTCAAAGTCAGCTCAGGCAGTGATTTCCTTGAGACTCTTATTTCCAAGTAATCACCACCACCACCACCAACAACAACAAAAAAAAACAGAAGTTGAGATATGGCTCAAGTGGTAGAGTGCTAGTCTTGTGTGAAAAAGCTAAGGGAAAGCTTGAAGCTCCTAGTACCAACACACACACACACACACACACACACACACACACACACACACACACACACACACACACTCACCATGGAAATAGTGGTTTCCAGTCCAGGAAGGTTTATTTGCAGCTCTTTCTTCCTCCTCCTGGGTGAAGGAAATTCCAGTTTTGTGAGGTCACTACGTAAGCCTGGTCTTTCTGAGGATGCAGCCATTCAAATGGCCTGTATCTGTTTGTGTAAATAGGAGAATGGGTGAGTGGGGCCATATTCTACTCCACAATCTGGCCTTGCCCAGGACACACACACACACACACACACACACACACACACACACACACACACACACACACACACGCCCATATATATACACAGCTCTGAGCTTCCCTTTGGCTTCCATTCACTGTGTGGGAAAACTTCGGAGCCTTGCTTTGCTGAGTGCAGAGGTGCCCAAACTCCGTTCTGTCCTATCTTCCTTCCTTTTCCCAGTCTCTTTCTGAGATTCATCAGCTCCTGCCTTCCTTGTCTGGAACATGCCAAGCAGGACATGTGAGGGAAGTCCATGCTGACCCATGGGACTTCTCCTCAGATCTGAATAGGGGTGGGGGGGTGTCCATCAGTCCTTCCTTCTGCCTCTCCACCCCCTTCAGAGTCACTCCCTGCTAGCTCTGCTCCACATCTTCTACCGAAGTCCAAGTCTCCTCATTGTCCTTGACTTCAACATTGATCAAAGACTCAGACAGACCTGAAATCCATTCCAACACTGTTTAAATAACTTTAAGTATGGCCACAACAAATCTTTACAATATGAGAAGCATGGAGGATAGAATTAAGCCAGAAACAGTATTGTTCAAGATGTGACTCAATAGCCTGGAAACTTGGTTTATAAGTTGAGATGAGGTTTTGATAACTTTTTGCCCAGACTGACCTTGAATCTCCTGATCTCTACCTCCCAAGTAGGTGGAATTACAGGCATTTGTCACCATACCCAATGCTAGATATCTCTCTCTGTCTCTGTCTGTCTATCTGCCTGCCTGCCTGCCTGCCTGCCTGCCTGCCTGCCTGCCTGCCTGCCTGCCTGTCTGTCTGTCTGTCTGTCTGTCTGTCTGTCTGTCTGTCTGTCTGTGTCTCTCTCTCTGAGGTGTTACTCTATAACCTAGGTTGACTTCAGAGTCATGTCCCTCTTGCCTCAGCCTTCTGGGTGCTAGAATTACAAGCATGCACCACCATTACATTCTTTTTTTTTTTTTTTGGTGAGTCGTAGAGCTTGAACGCAGAGCCTGGGCACTGTCCCTGAGCTCTTCAGCTCAAGGCTAGTTCTCTACCACTTTAAGCCATAGCACTATTTCCAGTTTTCTGGTGGTTTAATTGGAGATAAGGGTCTTACAGACTCTCCTACCTGGGATGGCTTTGAACCACAATCCTCAGATCTCAGCCTCTTGAGTAGCTAGGATTATAGGCATGAGCCACCAGTGTCCAGCCTTTTTAAAAAAAAATAATATTTTCTAATTAATGATACGCATAAATGATATGAACAAAAATTGCTATTATGCTGAACATTTATTTGCCAATTGGGGCCTAAGGAGGTAGCTCAATGGTAGAGCACTTGCCTAATAAATGCAAGGCACTGGCTCTACCACCAACACTACACACACACACACACACACATACAAATTGGTAAAATAATTACCAATTTATATTATGAATATTTCTTGGGGGTAGTACTGGCATCTTAACTCAGGACTTCACACTTGTTAGGCTGGTGCTATACCACTTGAGCCAGACTTCTAGCCCTACTTTTTGCTAGTTATTTTCAAGGTATGATCTTGTGAACTTTTCTGTCCAGGCTGACCTCAAACTTTTATCCAGAGAAGCTAGGATTTCAGACATAAGCCCACTCACTAGGTTGCAAAGGGTACAAGCATACGAACCGAGCTTATTTTCAGTGAGTAGGTCAGTGTGTCACATGTCATAACAGCAGTACAGGGCTTCCCAATCGACGGGGGATGCCTGCAACCACGACATATGCTATATTTTCTCCTGTACACACAGACCTATGAGAACGTTTAATTTATAAATGAGTCACAGTGAGAGAGTGACAATGATACCTAAGAAGAAAGCAGCACAGTTGTAACAGGACGACTGTAATAAGAGCTTTGTCAACTGGTCTCTCTGTGGAACTTTCCACTTAATAATTTCAGATCACAACTGACTTGAGGAAACAGGAAGGAAGGGTACAAGGCATTACTGTAGAGAGTGACAGCAATCTCCTAGTACAAGCCACAGGACCTGACACTGGATGTTACCCTGGGTGCCCCTGCTGGTGCCCCACTTTCCCACTTTCTTTTCCTCTGAAGCCTGCATCTTCACTTGTTGAGACATCAGTTCCATCACACCTCTTTACCCACCTTCCCCTGCTGAACTGCAAACACCCTGGAGGCAACCCCTCTGAAGGCAGAGGTCTGTAGGTGTTGTTTTCCAATAACGCCCAGAACAGTGCCTGGGACCCAGAAATGGTAAAGGAAGTGCAAGAAGGGTAAGCCAGAAATCAGACCCATGGAAGCTTTAGTCCCAGCTCTGAGCTGTACCTGCCTGGTGCCCTTGTACAGACCCCCAACTTTCTGGAATCTTCATATTCTCCTCTCTAAGATGGGCATCAGCATCTGCTTTTGCCTGTTTGCAGTCTTCGGGATTCATTGAGATATATGTATACACTTCTAAGTGCATCATGGGAACGTGTTTATTATGTTATCGTTATTTTCTTGATATTTGAAAATATTGCTTACTTACACACTACTTCTCCTTATTTAACCTAAGGTCTATTTCCTCCAAAGATGGAGGAGCCAGATGGCTGAGATGGGCTGAAGTTATCTTCTGTGGCATGTTGATGCCATGTGCTCTTTTTCTTCCATATCTCTTTTCTAATAAACTTTCCAGTTACCTTTTAAACAATGCTTTAGCTAGGAACTGGTAGATTATACCTATAATCCTAGCTACTCTCAGGGTTCTGACTTCTAAGCCTGATCTGACAGACAAATCAAGAGATTCGTATTTCCAATTAACCAGTAAAAAGCTGGCAATGGAGGTATGGCTCAAGTGGTGGAGGAGCTCAAGGCCCTGAGTTTAGCCCCAGCACATCACCAAAGAATGTTGTGTAACTGGGAATCATCTTCCCTGCAGCCTTCTGTGTGAAATGAAACTGCTATGTCAAGAACAGACACATCCAGCACCTCACTCAGCCCCATGGCATGACACAAGGCAAAGGCGAAGAACAGTCCATTGCATTTTCTCAGCACTCCTGAGAAATGGAGTTGACCCGAACATTGTGGGGCCAGTAACAAGACCAGACTAACTTCCCTGGAGTTTGTCTTGTTATCTTGTTCAGGGCTAGCCAACACTGAGGTAGGATGAAAGACTGTATTGAGGTAACTGCATGGTTACTTTTGATGATGAAACAATTTCATGAATAGACACACTTTAGTGAAGAGAAGAGGCATAAACATTCAAACAGTGGTACAGGAGATCTTCTCCTGGCTCATGGATTTATTCATCTACAATTTTTTTTGGCAGTAGTAAAATTTGAATTTAAGGATTGTGTTTGCTTGGGTTGGTTGCTCACAGATAGCATTCTACCACTTAAGCCATGCCTCCAACCCAGCCTTTTGCTGGTTCATTAGAGATGGGGTCCCATGGACTCTTCTGCCATAGTTGGCTTCTAATTCCAATCTTCCAGTTTCAGCCTCCTGAGGAGCTAGGATTACAGGTATTAGCCACAGGTATTGCTCCTCTGCAATTTTTCAAACTCAGCTCATGAATCTTGGGCACCAAAGAGCTCTCTTTTGTAAACTGACCCTCTTAAACACAAAATCCTAAGCATGTTTACAGTGACTTGGTCAATGTGACAGGTGACCAACAGCAGCAGTATGGAACATTGACAACAGTCC
The DNA here is from genome assembly GCF_024711535.1 of Dipodomys merriami. Lineage (NCBI taxonomy): Eukaryota > Metazoa > Chordata > Mammalia > Rodentia > Heteromyidae > Dipodomys > Dipodomys merriami. The sequence goes on from NW_027202937.1 coordinate 32,135,374, forward strand.
CCATAGCTAAGGTGACAGTGGCCAACTCAAACTGGTCACCCTTGTTGAAACTCCTGTCCTTGAGCTAACTTAAAGTGCTAGGTTTTGTGGTGTATACAGCCTTATATCCATCATGGCTCACCAGGCTCTACTGTCTTTGTCATGTCCCAAGTCCTAGAGGCAAAGAGACATGGAAGTCTCAACAAAGACTGAGATTATAGGAAGGCAACACCCTAATCCTTATGTAGCAGTTTTTATTGGCAGGAACTAAGACCAAGATGTGAGCGCCCCCTTGTGGAAAGGCCCACAGGCACTAGTAGTCAAGAGTATCCCCCACAAACATCCCTTCCCAGTGCCAGCATTCACAGCAAAACACACTCCACATCAACCATTGTCTGACTCAAAGGCACCATGATTGTGCATTTCACAATATTCTTTCAACTTAAATAAAATAGAAATCCCTGTATAATTTATTATCCAGTGTATTTACTTGTAGATTTATAGGCACATTGTAGTTACAATGAAAGAGGGAAACCATGCAACCTATGTTTCTTTGGATATGGCTTACTTCACTTAATATATTTTTTCCATTTCTTTACAAGCGGTACAATATCATTCTTTCTGATGGAAGAGTGGCATTCCATTGTGTAAATATACCACATTTTCTTGATCCATTCTTCCATTGAGGGGCATCTGGATTGATACCATATATTGGCTATGGTAAATAATGCTGCAATTAACATGGCTGTGTTAGTAGCTTTAATGTGGCCTTGTTTGTGCTCTATTGCATAAATGCCCAGGAGTGGAATTTCTAGGTCATAGGGAAGCTCTATATTTAGTCTTTTGAGGAATCTCTCTATTGCTTTCCAGAGTGATTGAACAAATTTACATTCCCACCAACAGTATAGTCGCCTTCCCTTTTGGCCACATCCCCACCAGCATCTGTTATTGATAAATTATACAGGACTCTAGACATTCACACAGTGAGACTAAAGGAGGATATTCTTAAGAGAGGATCACAAGGGCCTAATAGCTATGCACATGCAATCATATAAAAAGATGTTTATTGAAATGAACTCTAAGAAATGGAAATAAGAGGGTTTTGTTATTTGGATTTTTGTGGGGTTTTTAGTTGTTTTCTCCTTTGTTGAAGTTTTTTGTTTTCTGCACCTTTTGTCTTATCTGTAAGTTTATCTGATTGGGGGAGGGCAAGAGAGAACACAGAAATGGTGAGACAGCAACAGTGATACTCACTAGACACGATGTTGAAATGAACAATACAACATGGTGGGAGGGGAAAACTGGGGGGAAAACAAGGGAAGGAGTGATACTGTTTAACAAGACATATACTCATTGCCTGATTTATGTAACTGAAACCCCTCTGTACATCACCTTTACTGTTATTGTAAGAAAAAATAAAGCACATAACCCCTACCTCCATGTCTAGGAGTCTAGGTCTACCAGAAACTCAATCATATGAGATTGCTCTCCAGTGGACTTGTGCTATATGTAACACCTCTGTCACCCTGTGGCAGTCATCTCCTCCACTTGCTGAGATTCCCCATTAGGAGGGAAAGAGAGACATTATTTTTTTTCTTGCAGCCTGCCACATGCTTTAATGTCAATTTGGTTTCATGCAAGAAACATTTAGCCAGTCTCTGGTAGCTCATACCTATAATCCCAGATACTGAGGAGGTTGAAATCTGAGGGTCAGATTCAAAGTTAGCCCATGTAGAAAAGTCCATGAGATTCCATCTTCAGTTAACCAGCAAAAAGCTGGGTTGGAGGCATGGCTCAAGTAGTACAATGCCACCCGTAATGCAAGCCAAGCAAAAGCATGAGGACCAGAGTTTAACCCCAGATATCAGCAAAAGAAAAAACACACATTTATTTTATGTGTATCATTCTGTCTCCACTTAGACAGTGTGGGTGCTGGAATAAAGGGCAGCCTCTGGCATTGAGTCCTGTCTATGGAGGAGTCAAGTGAATTCACATTAGGTGATAAGTGCTAGGTTTCCCAAGGAAGTTGGAAGAGAAATGGGAAATTCTGGGGTTCTACAAGCAGCCATCACCACCATCTACCAGTACCCTCAGGAGTTCTGATGCCCAGTGTCCACCTTGATGCGTGTCCTTAGAACACTTTCAGTTCCAGAAAGCTCTGACCATGCCGTCAGAGCCCATCCTCAAGAGGCCTTTGCCTTCGTTGGCCAGGCTGGCCTGGGTGTGGACACATTGTTTTTCCTCTTACTTCATCTGAAACAAGATTGGAATTTTCCAAGAAATATTTACTAGGCAACTAAGGGGAAAACAAAAGCAAAAACTGAAATGCAGGGTACAAAAGACTCAACGTACTGACCAAAGGTGCCTTGTCCCAGCATCACCCCGAAGTGCCTGCAGCGCAGGAAACTTGGCTGGGGAGCTGCTCCACCATTTCCACCATCTGTATGTATCCAGAGTGCAGGGCCACGCTGCAGGAAAGCTCAGTAGAGGATGGTTAGGGAGATAAGGGGTGCATTCTCTGCTGTGGGACGGTCTCATGGCACCCTGCTCCCCAACTTGCACTATAGTTCCTCCCTCCCTGAAAACAGTACTTGTCACAGTTGTGGTTTTATTTTTTTATTTGTGTGTGCGCATGCGCATATGCACGCCAGTACTAGAGGCTTGGATGCTGTCCCTTAGCACTTTTTGTTCAAGACTGGAACTTTACCACTTGAACCACAGTACCATTTCTGACTTTGGGGGATTATTTGATGATGAGTCCCATGGACTTTCCTGCCTGGGCTTGCTTTGAACCTTGATCCTCAGATCTCAACCTCCTGAGTAGCTAAGATTACAGATGTGCAAGACTGACACCTAGATGTTTTGTTTTTGTCATGGTTTTCTTTTATTTTTTAGGCTAATGGACTTGGCAGATATTTATTTTGGTTATGTTAGGATAGAATCTGTTTTCTAATTTCCTGTATTTCTCAATCTTGTCCCCAAAGTAGGAAAAGTTAAAAGGCTTACCCATTATGTGGAACTAATTGGTACAAGTGAATGTCGGCTGTATCCTCTGGAAATTCAGCACGCAATAGTGAATTCTAAAAGTTAACCTCAAGGTTGAGTTCACCTAGTAAAAATGCAGGTCAGCATGGGAAGTACAGCACTATTTCTGGTACAGTGAGTGGACAGCAAACCCCAAACAGAGGCCACAGCCCTAAATCCCAGCTCCACTGTCTACCAGCCGGAACTTGCTTGGGAAAGGCTTGCACCTAGCTGAAAATCTTGGTGTGCTTGGGTTGCTGTAACAAGGTATCAAATTCTAGGTGGCTTATAGCAACAAGAATGTACTTCTCACAGTCCCGGAGAATGAAAGTTCAGGGTCAGGACAGCAGCACGGTGGATTCCAGTGAAGGCCTCCTCTGGGCGAAGACTGCTGGCTTCGAGATGGAGAGAGGGCTAGAAAGCTCTGTGTGGTCTCTTTCATAAAGGTACCGATCCCAGCCAGGAGGGCTCCACTCTCTACACCAGTCTCTCCCTAAGGCCTCCCCTAATACCATCCTCTTAGGAGTTCGAGTTTCAATGTATGGATTTTGGAAGAACATAAACATTGAGCCTCTACAGTCTTGTCCATGAGATGACATAAATCACACAGGTTGAGTTATAAAATAAAAAGTTTACTACTGAGCCTGGCGTATCATAGGTTCTCAACAAAAGGCAATGAATTATTATTGCTAACATAGCTGAGTCCTAATATACCCCTCCACTCAGCACCTGTCATGACATAAATATTGTTAACATTTATATCTTGTGACAATCCTTTGATACACAAATACTCTGCAGTTTACCTTTAAAGAGATGGTGGGGGTAAGGGAAGCAGAAACAGAAGTAGAAGTATCAGAAGGAGGAGGAGGAGGGAGAGGAGGAGGAGGAGGAGGAGGGAGAGGAGGAGGAGGAGGAGCAGGAGGAGGAAGCATCAAGCATTATTCATATGTGCCAACTGCTGGGGGATAACTCTGACTATTAAGGAAAAAAAGAACCCACTATTAGGTGTGTGTGTGTGTGTGTGTGTGTGTGTGTGTGTGTGTGTGTGTGTGTGTGTGTGTGTGTGTGTGTGTGTGTGTGTGTGTGTGAATACTGGTTCTTGAACTCAATGCCTCACATTCTCACTTGGCTCTTTCACTCAAGGCTACCACTTGAATCACACCTCTAACTTCTTGCTTCTTGCAGATCAATTGGAGGTAAGAGTCTCCAGGATTTTTCCAGCCAGACTGGCTTCAAACCTCAATCCCAGATCTCATTCTCCTTAGTCACTAGCATTATAGGCAAAAACCATTGGCACTCAGCTTGGACCTACTCACTACTGCATGAATTTTTCCTCACAGGGTTCATTCCACAAGCCTGCATAAAGGTCAGGATTCTGCTTGGCCATTTTATCTCTACGCCAACTCTATTTTATGATTGCAAAGCTTTAGCATCTGAAGTTAGACTTTCATACACTTTCTTCATATTCTATCTGAAAATATTCTCTCAACTGCTTCCTATGTGATGGAATTGAGCAGTTCTTGTAACAACTACTTGTCCGCTTTGAGTGGCAGGTGTAGCAACTTCTACCATTTTAACCCCATTTGGGAGATGAAAACAAGTTTTACAAAGCTGACAGGAAAATGATGGAAATTCATCCTTGCTTTCTTTCTAAAATCCCCAGCTGGGGATGAAGAGTGGTCACATTATTTTAGTCAGCTGTAGCTTCCCTCCCTCCTTTTTGAAAATGAACCAAAGCCGCCTGCTTAGTTAGGCCCATTGTTTGGGAAAATCATATCCATTTTCTCTGACTATTGTTGGGCAGAGACGCATACTGCCTACTGGGTTGGAAATACACCCGCTGAGCCGATGCTGTTCTTCATTTCTGGCTTATTCTGCTGCATCATCCCTGCAGAGTCTTCTGATTGCATTGCTATTAATCCTTCTAATTGGCCCTTCATTATGTTCACCGTTTGCCATCCCATGTTGGGTCTCAGCATGGATGGCTTCCAGAGTGCTGTGACTTCTAGATACATACCACCTCCATTTAATCTGTGACACAAGAACAGACACCAGCATCATTTCTGCCTCTAATGGGGACACATGGGTGACTCATCTGTCCACCTCCTGCAGGTTAGGCCCCTTCAGTCATACATTATCCATGACACATTGCCTGTTATGTAACTTGCAGCCCACTGGTCTACAGAGAGTGCATCCATCAATTCATCTGTTCCCTGAGTTTCCTGAAGAACACGTGCATGAAACCAACAAACATGCGATGATGCCTAAGTAGCTTTGAGTATCACATTTTCCTGATAGGCTCTGTGAACATCCACAACAAGCACCTAACTCTTATCATTATGCAAATGGGTAGCATTGTCAATGCCTCATCCCTACAAGCTGCCTCTTGCCAAAGATGTGACTATACAAGCAACAGGAAGAATGAAAGCAGCCATGTGCTGAAATGCCCCTGTTTTCATGTCTGTATTCAAAAACAGCAGCAACATCACCTACTCCAGCTCAAGTGATACAGGATGCTAGGAAGCCAAGCTGCTCTTTTGAAAACTATAGGTTGGATGTCCTTTATCTGAAAATTTTCAGGCCAAAGGTGCCCCTGATTTTGTTTTATTTTTCTGATGTTTGTAACACTTGCATATGCATTAGGAGATACCTTGGAGAGAGGATTCAAGCCTAAACACAACAAGCCTGGGTATTTCATGGGCACCATAGACACACAGCTGGTAGGTGATTCTATATGATACTTTCTATTCCCTGTGTCTTGACTGTGGCTTATTATGTGAGATTCAGGTGGGATTTCCCACAGGTGGTGTCCTGTACTGTCAGCACGTAAGAAGTTCTAGATTTGGGAACGTTTTGGATTTCTGAATTTTAGGATTAGGGATGCTCAACTTGCAGGAAAAAAGAAAGAATCCAGCTTCTAACTGACCATCCTTCTACAAACTACAGCATAGATAATGCGGGGAGCCGGGGCGAACGCAATTAGATGCCGCCCACTTCCTTGCAATTTTGAGGTAAACAACTCCATATTAGGCAGTGCTTGGCGGGACGGTGGGTCCTGGGCTTTGCGCATGCGCGAGCCACGTAGAGTCCCCAGCCAATCCCGTGGCACCTGGTGACAGTGAAAGGCAGACGACCAATGATAGAACGACCCGTGTTCCTATTTCCCTATATAAGCGGCCATGTTTTTGTGCACGGGGTCTCTCGCTCAAGCTCTCCTATCAACAAGAAGGCTCTCCAATAAAGTGTGATCTGAGAAGACTCCTGGTGTGGTGGTTGTTCTTCCTCGCTGGCCGAGAAGGCGCTCGCCGCAAGATAATAGCTGAGGAGGGAAGGTTTCTCTTTGTAAGAATTGTTGCATCTGCCCTGGGATGTAGCTCAGAGGCAAAGTGCTTGCCTAGCAAGTGCAACATCCTGTGTTCCACCCCCACTACCAAGCAAGCAAACAAACAAACAAAAAAGAAAAATAATCATTATTGTATCAAAAATGATTTAGGTACTAGAAAATAACCATTTTGAAATCTTTAAAAATGAGCTGGACACTGGTGACTTGTAATCCTAGCCACTCAACAGGCTGGGATCTTAGTTTCATGGTTTGAAGCCTGCCTCAGCAGACAAATCCCAGAGACTCTTGTCTCCAGTTAACTAGCAAAATGTCTGATGTGAAGCTGTGGCTCAAGTGGTAGAGTTCTAGCCTTCAGTCAAAGAAGCTCAGGGACAGCACCCAGACCCCAACATCAAGCCCCAGGACGAGTGCACCCCCCAAAAGAGTTTTACTATTTCAGAAAGCTATCTGAATAGGCAAAATGATAAGGTGTCTTATATTTGCATCAAAACAATCCAAACTGGAGCAGATAAAAAATATTGGGCCATGAGTTAATAATTGTTAAGTTTAGTTACATAGTCATGAGAATTACACTAAACTGTTGCTCCTCCTCTTCTTTTTCTTTCTCCTCTTCCTTCTCTTCCTCTTCTTCTTCTTCCTCCTCCTCTTCTTCTTTTGTCAGGGAACTAAGGGCTTAGAATCTGTCCCTTAGCTCTTTCACTCAAGGCTGGTGAGCTACCACTTGAGCCATATCACTATTTCTGGGTTTTTACTGGTTAATTGGAGATAAGAGTCTTATAGACTTTCCTGCCTGGGCTGGCTTCAAACTGTGATCTTCAGATCTCAGCCTCCTGAGAAGCTAGGATTATAGGAGTAAGCAACTGGCAGCAGGCTGTTTCTTTTGTTAATACTTAAGAAAAATATGAATTTTTAAAATAGTGAAATATATCTCCTTAATTTTTTGTCTCTAGGATAACTAGTAGATATTCCACTTGTTAAGTATTTTATCTAGTGTAAGCTTATACTAATAGTGTCAATAGTACAAGTCTACTAGTCCAGACACTGGCTGCCATCTTTGCCTAATTGTCCACATGTTCCTGCTAAAATAAATATGGGATATGTCTGAAGAATTCAACTCAACACCCTGTTACTCATGAACCACACAGAAAAAGTGAAGTTTGACCACAAGTCAATTCATAGGCATGATTTTATACATCAGCATGATCATGATTTTATACAGTTGCAAGGCACCATGTGTCTCATTTGGGGTTGCTACATCTAAGATCTAAGAGCTCTCCTAAAAAGGTGAATCTTATTCCCTCTCATATTTCCCCTTTCTAGCTAGTTAATTCTGACAGTAAGCTTGACTTTGATTACATTTCCATGCAAACTGCCTTGACAATAATCACAGTAGTATCTATGGGGGGGGTATGTTCAGGACCCCTGGCTAATATTAGAAACTTTGTTTTGTGTTAAACCCAAAACATAAGCACAGTCTGATGCTGAGTAACTATTGGGAAGGTAACATTTAGAGCTTGGACACACTGAGTGAGAAAGTCCTCCCTTTCTCCTTGGCAATCAAACTGTAACAGATTGACACCCTACTGCTACTACAATGCCCCCGAGTAAGCAACTGATAGCTCAGGGTCCACAGTATGTTCTGGATTGAGGGACCTGCAAAATCAACCAGAGGGCACAAAAAGCTACCATTGAGAACTCTGTTTCTATGTCTGTCATGCCAAGAACTTAAGATGTCTCTGAATAGACCATAAAACCCTTTCCATGCTGTGCCTGTGTCTACAAGTCTTCTTGCTCATCTACCACTTTGAACAATAATGTTTAATTTGGTTCTGGTTCCTGAACTAGAGGATCATGGGGTGAGACTGGTGGCAAGATTGGTAGGAAGTGGTGATGACAAGTTAACTTCTGCAGGCAGAATTTCCAATGGTGTAGAGAATTCTCTTTTGGCTATACCCTTTAGTAAGTTTGTTGTAGAGTGTCAAAAAAAGCTATGGGGGGGGGAAAGCCAAGGGGAACTACAATGAGAATATGAGAACAAAATTATTCTAATTTGATGAGTGCTAAGTGGTTCTGGTCTCTAATCCTAGCTGTTCAGGAGGCTGAGATTTGAGGATCATGATCAAAGTCAGCCTGCACAGAAAAATCCATGAGATTGATCTCCAGTTACCACCAAAAATCTGGAAATGAAGGTAAAGTTCAAATGGTAGAGTAAGCTTTTGCCTTGAGCAAAATAAACAAACAAGAACATGAGGCCCTGAGTTCAAATTCCCATACCTCAAAATATCATAATTGACAAATGCTGTTCAGGACCCTGAAAGTGAAAGGAGACCCCAGACCAAAAATACCGGGAAGAACAGATAATGCCAGGAGGAAAAAAGTGGAGAAATGAAGGGGTAGGTAGGGTTCTACACCAACCCTGCTTTCATGAAGCCTGCAGTGGATACTGGAAACTACAGTGTTGAGTGTTCTTTCCTAGACATATATACTATGTAAATGCTTTAATTTATATTCTAGGCATTTATAGAGATGAACAATAGTACCTAATTAAAAAAAAACAACAACAGAGCTATTTGTAATAATATTCTGCAGCCAAAGTTATCCAAAGCTTATGAATTGCCTGTTTCCAGAATTTTCCATAAGGAATTTGCTGAACCTGTGGAAAGTGAAGACGTCTATTGTATCTGAAAAAGAACCATTCAGAGCTCCGTAGGGACTTTTAACAAGGACCTTAAATATCAGGCTACATTGTCGTCACCTTTGGAGAGGTATATGGTGCCATAATGGAGCCATTTCTAGCATACCTACCCACACCAATTTCCTCACGCTGAGGTGGGAGGTACTTTCTCCAGGGGACTGGACAGGCTGGGGAAGAGCATGCATGCAGTGACCGGGAAGATGGGAGTAAGGTCCCAGAACAAGGAGCTAGAGGTGACTGGACCTCTCCCTGGCAACTCAGAAGGAGGCTCGCTTTCCCATCACTTGTGAAACAGGGCGCCCAAGACCTTTATTCCCACGCCAAGGTCTTATGGGCTGATGCTGATGAGTGGAGGAATGGGCCATCCAGGCAGCTGACAGTTGAACACATCATCCTGTGGACCTGATGCAGTCAGTGCTAAATTAGGTTACTGCAAAGATGCGGGTTTCCAGCCGGAGAAACCCACCTTGGAACACAGAACATGACGAAAGGCAGGCATTTTGTGTCTTTCCCGCCCGGAGACCGGCTGATCAGTAAGATCTTCTATGTGGCATCATAAATAACGCATTCACCAAGATTCTATCCACGAATCCTACGGAAATACTGGTGTCAGACTCGGCAGCACAACACTGAACTCATTGTCGACTGGAGCTCTTGAGAAGTGACTGTGAACACACTCCCCAGAGGCCTTTCCCCAGCGCGCCTGACAGAGGGCCCCTGTTTGCCAAAGGCAAACACACAGGCCCCAGCAACCAGGCATGGTGGGCTTTTTAAATAAATCTGAATCTGTAAGGGTTTTTTTATTATAAAAATAACAGGGTCAGAGCACATGGAAAAATCAAGAAAGGAGCCACACAACTCTATTGGGGGCCACAAGAAGCAGTGAACATTTTTATATATTTCTTTGCAGTCTTCATAAGTTTTCAAAAAATTACAGAAGTTATTTATAGAGTTACAAGACCTTTCAAATATAGAGAAAATGACACTATAGATGTTGAGTGTTGGTGGCTCACATATGTAATCTTAGCTACTCGGGGGGCTCAGATCCAGAGGGTAAAGGCTCAAACTCAACCCAGGCAGAAAAGCCTTCAAACTCTATCTTCAATTAATCAACAAAATGCCATCTGGAAGTGTGGATCAAGTGGTCGAGCACCAGCTAAGCAAGCAAGCTGGGCAAATAGGAGTACTTATAATACATTTATTATAGTATAATATACAATATGTTTTGTTATAAATAAAAACATACAATAGAAAAATTAAGAGAAAGATCGCTTCTTTTTAGAAATTATTAAAATAAGCCTCTGACTTGTCTGATAAAGGTATTAAAAAGGAATCAGACACCAGGGACTTACACCTGTAGTCCTAGCTACTCAGGTGACTAAGACCTGGAAGATCAAGGCCAGCCTGGCAGATAAATCTGCCAGATTCCATCTCCAAAATAACTCATTCACCAAAGGGCTGGGGACATGACTCAAGTGGTAAAGAGCTAGCCAAGTAAGCTGTCTCTCTTGTCCACTTGGATAAGTCTAGGCTATTGTCTCCTGAATGGCCTGTCTCCTGTCAGTCCCAGCTTTGACAGTTTGCCTTTAATACATCCCTAAAATAATCTTTTAACAGAAGCCAAAGACATACAGTGGAAAAAAAAATCCTCTTCAACAACTGGTAATGGGAAAACTGGGCAGCTTTATGTTGAAAACTAAAAGTGGATCCCTGCTTGTTACCATGCACTAATATCAATTCAAAGTGGATCAAAGACTTCAACATCAGACCCAAAACTCTGAAACTACTTCAAGAGAGAATAGGAGAGACATTAGAACTTACAGGTATAGGTAGAACTTCTTGAATAGAGTCCAGGGGCACAACAGATAGGCGAGAGACTCGACAAGTGGGACTATATTAAAATAAAAAGTTTCTGCATAGCTAAGGACATAGTTACTAAACTAAAAAGACAGCCAACTGATTGGGAAAAGATCAGACAATACATCAGACAAAGGCCTAATATCCAACATATACAAAGAGCTCAAGAAACTAACCTCTCCCAAACTTAATAACCAATTAGTAAATGCACAAAGGAGCTAAGGAGAAACTTCTCCAAAGAAGAGGTAAGAATTGCAAAGAAATACATGAATAAATGCTCATCATCTCTGGCCATAAAGGAAATGCAACTCAAAACAACCCTGAGATTCCATCTCACCCCAGTTAGGTTGGCCAACATTTTTAATTCAAACAACAGCAAATGTGGGTAAAAAAGAACCCTGCACTGTTGGTGTGAATGTAAACTAGTACAACCACTTTGGAAAAGCAGCCTGGAGGTTCCTCAAAAAACTAAATATAGACCTTCCCTGTGACCCAGCCATACTACTTCAAGGCATCTACCTGAGCATCACGAATCAGAATATGACAAAGACACCTGAACATCCCTGTTCATTACTGCACTATTCACAATAGCCAAGATACGGAAACAACCCAGATGCTCCACAATAGATATGTGAATCAAAAGATGTGGTACCTATATATAATGGAATTTTACACAGCCACTAGAAAGAATAAAATCATGTCATTTGCAGGGAAATAGATGGAACTAAAATAAATTGTTAAGTGATATAAACCAAGATTTGAGAGACAAATGGTGCGTGTACTCTGATATTCGGAAGTTAGATCCAAAACCCACTGAGATATGACAAAGTACACCAGATTCTAGATACTTATATACAGTGAGACCAAAAGGAACATCTTAGAAGAGCATCACAAAGGTGATTCTGGTACTTGAGTGCCTCTTCATATATATGTAAAATAATATACATATTGAAACAAACCACAAAGATATAGAAACAAAGGACTTTTTAAAATTTGTTTAGTTTGGGGCTGTGAAGGTGGCTCAGTGGTAGAGTGCTTGCTTTGCATGCATAAGGCCCTGGGTTCGATTCCTCAGCACCACATAAGCAGAAAAAGCTGAAAGTGGTGCTGTGGCTCAAGTGACAAAGTGCTAGCCTTGAGCTGAAGAGCTCAGGGACAGCACCCAGGCCCAGAGTTCAGGCACCACGACTGACCAAAAAAAATTTTTTTTCTTTTTCTGTCCTTTTTACCTTATATATGGTATATTTGTGTGCATATCTGTGGGAGGAGGGCACAGAATCCAAGGGAAAGGGCGAAAAGTACAGCAGTGGAGCACACTGGACATTGATGAAAGTGAACTGTACAACTCATGGGTGGAGATAGGCAGGAAGGAATGGGAGAGAGTGAGGGAACAGATGACACTGTACAAAAAGGAAATACACTTTTTAGCTGACACATGTAAATGTAAGCCCTCTGCAAATCACCTCTATAAAAGCAATAAAGTAAAATTTAAAAAAGAAACTTTAACCAATGTTAAAAACCAGTGTGACCCTTAGCGGAATCACACACTGTCTCCTGGCATCCGGAAGCATCTCAGATTGTCAGGGTAACTAACTTAGCAAACAGAGTAGACAGCATTTCTAGCAAGAGTCTTATGGACTGGTAAATTCACAGGCTTTCTGGGTTGGCTTATGGTGTGTACAGATCCAAGTGTAAACACACCTATCCACCTGGCTCCTGCAGGGTGGAGTATAAAGTTCTGCATGGACTCTTTTTTCCATTTATTTACAAAGCAGCCTGTGTAAGGAAAAGGAAGGAACCCAGAGATCCATGATGTACAGTGGGCTGGCCTGGGGGGAGGGGAAGCCTGTGCAGGGTCCCGGCTACTGCTGACAGAAGGGCTGTGTGTGCAGGAAGGGAGCTTGTAAGCCTCTTTGTTTTCTGGACAAGGAAGGGAAAGCAGCTTGCTAAGAGTCCCGTTGCCTCAGGCTTAGGGAGACAACTGAGCTTCTTTTTCCTGTTTCCAAGGAAAGGGGGATGGAGGAAGCCATCAAGCAAATGATTCAAGGTCCAGCTCCCACGTGCCCACTGATTACATGGCAGGAAGGTGGTTTACATACAGTGTTGGACCTGGCTCCCCAGCAATTTGGGGCTATATATTAGTGCCATTATCCTAGTGGCAACAAACAGTCCCATAAATAACCTAACAGCCAGTGACTGCCATCTACCCATTCATGGGCTTCAAGAAATGACTTCCAAATTCACATCAGTGTATTTCTTTTTGCATCTTACAGAGCGAGGTAAAGGTGTGAAATAATTCATTTCCAGCACACATTACTTTGAGCCATAATGGGAAGGTGGTGCTTTGCTGTATGCAAATCCAATGTGACCCCCAAAGAGATTGGGCCCTGGGCTGAGAGATCTGTACACGCCATTTCTATTTGGAAATTGTGGCTTCTCCAAGAAATCACTCCTTAGAAAGGCTGCGCAGAGCACAGCATGTAGGCTCAGTTTTGCCTTGATATGGCACAAGGTTATTCCTGTTCCTGCCTGTGACTCTCTGCCTCTTTCTGTTTCTGTCTCTCTTTTCTTGTGCAAGTACTAAGGCTTGAACTCAAGGACTAGGCATTGTTTCTTAATTTTTTTGCTCAAGGCTAGCACTCTACCATTTGAAACATAGCTCCACTTCCAGCTTTGGTGGTTCATTGGAGATGAGTTTCATGGAGGTTAGGAAGGTGGCTTAGTGTAGAGTGCTTGCCTAGCATGCATGAAGCCATGGGTTCAATTCCTTAGTACCACATAAATAGAAAAAGCTGAAAATGGCACTGTGGTTCAAGTGGTGGAATGCTAGCCTTGAGCAAAAGAAGCTCAAAGACAGTGCCCAGACCCTGAGTTCAAGCCCCAGGGCTTGAATAAATAAATAGTTTCATGGACTTTCCTGCTTTGAACCTTGATCCTCAGATCTCAGCCTCCTGAGTAGCTAGGATTACAGCTGTGAGCCACTGGCATCCAGCTGGCTTCTTGCTTCATAACAGCTAAACAGTTGGAGAAAATGCAACAGTTCCTTCCTTTCTTGGTGTGTAGTCTCTGGGAAATAGGAGGTGGGGCTCCTGCCAATAGTCTGGGAAAACTGATCCCTGCTGTGAAGATGTGCAGCATGGAGGGTGTGGTGGAAGTTAGTGCTTCCCAGAGCAGGGAGCCTCCACTCTCCTCCCAGTACTGCCCAGGGCATCAGCAAGTCTCAAAGTCAACATCTCAGCCATTTTTACACCATCTGCAGCTGTTTGGAATGTCTTGGGTGGACTCACATGAATTTTATTTGTATCCTCCAGACAGTAGCTCTATCTCCCTTCTAAAGGTATTCAATAGGAATGACAGGTAGGGTAGAGCCAGAAGTCCTAGATCCAGCCTTGACTCTATCATAAACAGGAATTCCTCAAGCCATCATCTCTGTATATGTAAAATGAGATCCTAACAATACCTACTTCAGAGACAGCAATGAATAAAAGAAAATATTTTTCCTGAACCCTTAGATGTGTATTTTAATGTTTTTTTCTTTCATGCATGTGTTTCTAACGCATTTATAAGATTATCTCTTTGTTGCTTTGTATGTCCCTCCCCCACAGTATAACCCCTGCTTTCACTATATTTGATGTCAGTATAACTTGAGGAGGAGATGGGGAAAAACAAGTCATTTAAGGATACAGGTGGACCTGTTGCAACAATGAGCCATGTAATTGTAACTCCTCTGTACAGTATGTTCACAAATAAAATAAAACTAAATTTAAAAAAAAAAGAAAATATTTTCCAAGCTATAACTGGGTACAGTGGCACATGTTTGCAATCCTGGCACATTGGAAAGGCAGAGATATGGAAGACCCTGGTTCAAGGCCAACCTGAGCAAAAAGTTCATGAGGCCCGAACTCAAATAATAAAAAGCAGGGCACAGTGTCCCATGTATATCATCTCAACTCTGTGGGAAATATAAATAAGAAAATCATGGTCCAAGCCAGCCCAGGCAAAAAGCAAACCTCTATTTGAAAAATTATGAAAGGAAAAAAGCACTGTAGGCATGGCTCAAATAGTAGGGTGCTTGACAAGTGTGGGCAAGGTTCCTGGTTCAAACTCAAGTACCACCAAAACAAAAACAAACGACACAACCTGTATAAATCCTGGTGTCATATACACTTATAATCCCAGCACTTAGAAGACTGAGGCAGGAGGACCAAGAGAACAAGGCCAGATTGGGATAGGGGTACATAGCAATTCTCTGTATAAGGAAGAGAAGGGGAGAGGGAGGAGGAAGATAGAGGAGGGGGAAGGCGGATTGGAGGGATGGATTCCACATAAACTACTGAAGTATCTCTCATACAGAGCCCTTTGTTGGATGACAGTGACTGTCATATAAATTTCTTATTACTGAACTACGAAATTTGGCCAGAAAGAATTTGCTCTTAGGAAAAATTTAATAAATTGATATTTATGTTTACCAACCCACTGATGTGGTTTCTGTAAATAATGAACAGCTAGAAGAAATGAATTTTTTTTGAAAAAAGGATTCAAAACTATTGATTTTGCTGGGCAGGAAAAGGAAGTGTCAAAAGTTTTAGTATTTTATGGAGAAATAAAGAAGGAAAACAAGCCAAGTGCCAGTGGCACACACCTATAATCCTAGCTACTTAGGAAGCTGAGATCTGAGAATTGAGGTTCAAAGCCAGCCCCAGGCAGAAAAATTATAGGAGACTCTTATCTCCAAAAAATGCTAGAAGTAGAGGTGTTGCTCAAGTAGTAAAGTTCCAACCTTGAGCATAAAAAGCTAAGGGATAACACCCAAGCTCTGAGTTCAAGCTCCAGTACTAGTGAAGAAGAGCAGGAGGAGGAGGAGAAAGGAAGGGAGGAAGGGAGGGATAAGCACAAAGTGCATAAGAGCATAACACAAAGAATAAGCACAGCTCAGGTGAGTACAGTCATATCATCCAACAACGGGCTCTGTGAGACATGCTTTAGTAGGTAACTTCATCCTTGTGCTAATGTCAGTGTATTTAACACAAACACAGTTAGTATAGCTTACTGCACATCTTCTAAACCATATATTATGCATATATGTATATATATTACACACACATACACACACACACACACACACACACACACACACACACACACACACACACACACACACACACAAGGTTTAGTCTGTTATTCACAAGACCATGACCAAAAAACAACAGATGTAGAGACAAGAGATGAAGTTAAACACAGGAGAAAATGATGCAATGAAGAGACATTCTAAACACGAAATGGAAGAGGCAGCTGTGGGCATTGCACTGCACCATTTTATGGTGAACTTTTATGTAAAGTAGGAGCATGCTCCAAAATAGACATAAAAGCATAGTACAGTAAATGCATAAACCAGTAGTATAGTGATCTGTTATCACATCCTTTATATAGCCGTATTGTACTTTTTCACTGATGGACAGCACAGTAATATGCTTACACCAGCCTTGCTCCAAACGCAAGATTGTGTCAACCTTTGTCACACTGACACCCATGATGTTAGTAGATAGGAATTTTTCAGCTCCATTGTTATCTCACGGATCCATCCTTGACTAAAACATCCCTGTGAGGCATACAAGCTGGAAAGGGAGGGGCCGGAAACAAGCTTGCTTCCTTAGTCCTGTTACAGATCAGAATGGGGACTTGCTGTCTTTTCCTGTCTGGTTCTCCAGTCATTAGACAATGC
The DNA here is from genome assembly GCF_024711535.1 of Dipodomys merriami. NCBI lineage: Eukaryota > Metazoa > Chordata > Mammalia > Rodentia > Heteromyidae > Dipodomys > Dipodomys merriami. The sequence goes on from NW_027202937.1 coordinate 32,151,994, forward strand.
ATGCTTGGACATAAACATTTGTTTAGTTCTAGATGGGGTGATTTTAAGAGATGAGGGGGCTTCTCACAAGAACCTGTTACACACTAAGGCTTGGTACTTGAATTCGTGGCTGGCAAGATCCAGCTCTCAGTGGCCAAAAGACACATAGGCCACCAAGGAAGAACATAGCATTGCAGGGGACACCTCCAATCTCTCTCCTTCTGACAGCCAGCCCCACTTTCCAAAATGGCTTACATGTTTGGGTCTAAGTTTAACCTGTAGAGAGAAGAAGAATGTCCTCCTGGTAAAGACACCCAGCAGATCTGCTCAGGTAGGCTCTTCTGTCTAAGTCTGGGAGAAAACACTCTCAGGAGGGTTGGCTGCAGAGGCCAGAGCACAGCCAACATCTGCCTTCACGCATCAAGCTGTCATGCCCTCCGTGCGAGTGAGCATGGGGAAGCTCCCTTCCTCTCCGCCCTGTCTCCCTCCTTCCTGCCTCCACATGGCTCTAGTTCTTTTCTATCTCTCCATTCCCTTGGGAGGTCCTGAGGGTCCAAGAAGGAAGGTCATAGAAGTCAAAGTGGTCCTTGCAGTCTGTCCTCCCAACACAGCAGCAGAGGAGGAGTACATATTTTTTTGCTAAGTTGAAGCTTTCCCTAGCAAAACTCCTTTGGCGTTCTATCACCGATTCCTTTCTCAGCCCCTTTCCCCCCCTATATCCCTTCTCCCTATGAAATGCAAAGGAAGGGAAAGAAAACTAATCTCACTGTAGGTGCCTTGACTACTTCCTGCTATTGTGGCATGACTTTGTGTTGGTGAGTGACCTGCCCAGGCTGGATCTTCTTTCTACTGCCCACAGAATTCTAAAACAGACACCATGCCAAATTCACCTCTTGGAATAGTTCATTGCCAAGAAGAAACAGGGACTCTTTTTTTCTTGAGTTCTTTAAAAGTAGTATAGGAACATGGTGATAGGAAGTATGTTGTATATTCATAGCACTGAGGTGTCAGCTTGCATTTCTAGCCTGATATTGTTTTCCTGTGGTTGTATCATTCTGATTCCACCTACATTAGAATAACTGATTTTTGTTGTTGTTGTTGTTCTGTTTTCTTGTGAAGTTGACACCAGATTTAAAAATGTTTAAACCAACAACAACAATGAATAAATAAACAAAAATAGTGGAGAAAGGCCAGGTTCTGGTGGCTTATGCCTGAAATCCTAGCTAATGAGGAGGCTAGGATCTAAGGATAACAGTTCAAAGCCAGCCTGGGCAGGAAAGTCCATTAGACTCTTATCTCTAATTAATCATAGACACAAAATAAAAAAGTCAGAAGGTGATAGAGCGCTAGCCTTGAGCTGAAGAGCTGAGGGACAGCGCCCAGGCCCAGAGTTCAGGCCCATGACCAGACCCAAGAAAAGAAAGAAAGAAAGAAAGAAAGAAAAATCAGAAGGTAAGCTAGGATTCAAGTGGTAGAGTGCCAGCCTTGAGCCAAAAAGCTATGGGACACACACACACACACACACACACACACACACACACACACACACACACACACACACACACACACACACACACACACACACATACATCCCACAAATATGGAGAAGGAAGAGTGAGCCAAGTGACCTCTGAAAATCTTTTTTAGGCTCAGGAAGTTCTAGTAGTCATCTAGGGTTCAGGAGACCTGGGGGATCCCCACAATGAGACTCTTTCCAGCATCTGCCTCTGTGGGCTGATGAGCTGAATAAATCACTGTCCCCACAACAAACCAAGGAAAATGGCCTTTCCTTCAAATTAGCATCAGCAGCCACTAGAAATCAGTTTATCTTGTGCTGAAAGATGTTTTGTGCTAGACCATCAGCATATGAATGCTTTCTTCCATGTGACTGAAAGGAATTTGAATATATGAACAAGACATGGCCATCTCTTTACTCACATATTCAGGGGGCAAGTTTTGAAGTCAACAAGTAAAGACCAAATCCTAACAATGATGCCTAATGTTTACTTAGCCCTTATTTCCTTGGCACTGTACAAAGGGCTCCATTTGCCTTGGTTCACCTGCCATTAAAATAGAGCCAGCAAGAAGGGTGGAGAACTACCAGGGCACTAACAAACTTTCTAACTTCCCAGGCTTGAAAACCAGCTAATCTGAGACAGGGATACTCGAATGTCCATGTTTATAGAGACAAGCCCAACTCAGATTGGCAAAGCCCACCAGGTTTGAAGCTTGTCCCTATGACATAGGTTTAGGCAATTCCAGACCTACTGCGTTTCTGACAGAGCTTAGAAGCCAAAGTTTCTTTTAAAAATAAATATACAAGCTGGTAACTGGTGGCTCATGTGAAGAAGCCAGGATCAAAGCCAGCCTAGGCAGGAAACTCTGTGAGAATCTTATTCCCAATAACCACCAAAACTGGAAATGGAGGTATTGCTCAAGTGGTAGAACACCAGCCTTTATAGGAAAGAAATACCGGGCTGGGAAGGTGGCTCAGTGGTAGAGCGCTTGCCTTGCATGCATGAGGCCCTGGGTTCGATTCCCCAGCACCACATAAGCAAAAAGAAAAAAAGCTGAAAGTGGCGCTGTGGCTCAAGTGGTAGAGCGCTCGCCTTGAGCTGAAGAGCTGAGAGACAGCATCCAGGCCTAGAATTCAGGCCCCACGACCAGACCCCCCCCCCCCAAAAAAAAAAAACCAAACAAGAGCATGAGGCTCTGAGTTCAAACCTAAGTATCAGCACAATAAATAAATACAAATAAACAAATAATGGCAGTTTGCCTGAAGTAGACAAATGGAAGGGATAATTAAAAAAACAACAAGGCAAATAAGAAAATAACATTTAAAGCCAGATGGCAATGGCATGTGGCAATAATCTTAGCTCCTCAGAAAACTGAAATCTGAGGATCATGGTTCAAAGCTGGCCCAGGCATACAAATCTCTGATCTCCTATTAACCAGCAAAAAGCCTAAAGTGTAAGTATGGCTCAAGTGGTCAAGTGTCAGACTTGAGAGAAAAAATCAAGCAAGAGTTTGAGACCCTGAGTTCAAGCCTCATACTAGCACAATAATGAAAAGAAGTTTTAATAATATTTTAAGCTTCTGTCTCGTGTTTTCCTACAGGGACCTATAACATTCCTGACAACTGGCAGCCTCTGGCGGAGAAGCTAACAGACACTACGTCATAGGCAGGGAGTCAACAAGGGGGAGGAGGCAGGAAGAGTCAGACAGATGTTGGCCGTTAGCCTGCTAGCTTTAGACTTTATATATATATAAAAGTACTGAACTCCTGCTATGATTTGAAATGTTCCACCAAAAGTCCTGTTAAAATTTAATCGAGCTTGTGAGATATTAAAGTTGGAGAATGGAAAAAGGTAACTAGATCAAGGAAGCTCTGTCATTTGTGGGCGAAAGGGTAACCTCAAGGGACTGCTGTAAGAGCCAGTTTATCCCTGTCTCATGTGTACACCTGTCTTGTCATGTGATGCCCTGTGCCCCCTTAGGACTTTACAGAGTCCTCATCAGTAAGAAGAACTATACCAGATGTGGCCCCTTGACCTCAGACCTGCCCAGCTCCAAAGCTCTGAGCTGAAAAAGCCTCTATCCCTTATAAAATATGCACTCCGTGGTACTGAGCTACAAAAATACAAAATGGACTCAGACAACTTCCTTGGGCTACCCCCTTACCAGTAAGATGAGGACTCAGACAACTTCCTTGGGCTACCCCCTTACCTGTAAGATGAGTACTCTAAAGTAATTATTACCTTGCAGAGTTGCCACATTCATGAAAAATAATGTACACATGAAGAGCACACTGATGTATCCCATCACAGTCAAGACTGTGTTCGGTCTGGGAAGATGGCTCAGTGATAGAGTGCTTGCCTTGCATGCCTGAGGCCCTGGGTTCGATTCCTTGGCACCACATAAGCAAAATGAAAAAAGCCGGAAGTGGCACTGTGGCTTAAGTGGTAGAATGCTAGCCTTGAGCTGAAGAGCTGAGGGACAGAGCCCAGGCCTAGAGTTCAGGCCCCATGACTGGACCAAAAAAAAAAAAAAAAGACTGTGTTAACTATTTGGGGGTCAGGAGTCCTGAGCTTGAAACCAGGGCCTGGGTGCTGCCTCTGGGGGGTTTTTTTCCTTGCTCAAGGCTAGTGATCTACCACTTGAACAACAGTTCTACTTTTAGATCTTTGGTGGCTAATTGGAGATAAGAGTATCACAGAGTTTTCTGCCCAGGCTGGCTTTGAACCACAAACTCAGATCTCAGCCTCCTGAGTAGCTAGGATTACAGGTATGAGCCACCAGTGCTTCATGGTAATTATTATTTAGAAAGATTGCTGTACCACAAAGTGGCATTACCTATGTGCCTCTGATCATACAAAATAACATTTATTGAAATGAACCCCAAGAAATGGAAACAAGATCTCTTTTTCTTTGCTGCTGTTTTAGATTTCTTTTCTTTTCATCTTGTTTGTTCATTTATCTGTCTTTGGGAGGGCAAGGGGAGGCACAGAAATGGAGGAACAAAGGGTAGACATATGCAGAAGTGATACTCACTAGACATTGTTGAAAATGAACTATATAACTGGTGCATGGGGATGGGAGGGAAAAACTGAGAAAGAGCAAGGGAGGAGGTGATTGTCCAAAAAGAAACTGTGTAACCGTGTATCCTCTCTGTACTTCACCTTTTAAATAATAATACAAAATTTCTTTATAAAGAAAAAAAGGAAAGATTTCTGTTTCCATCCTTAAGACTTACTGTAAAACTCCAGTAATAACGACAGTATGGTATTGGTGAAAGGATAAAGAACAAATTAGTAGAATAGAAAGTACAGTCATCAACATAGAAAGTCTAATCACAGGCTCACATAAATACATCAACTAGGAAGTGGCTCAAGTGGTAGAGCACTCGCCTTGAGCTGAAGAGCTGAGGGACAGCGCCCAGGCCCAGAGTTCAAGGCCCACGAGTGACAAAAAAAAAAAAGTTGCATAAATACATCAACTAGTCTTTGTCAAAGGAGCAAAAGCAATTCAAGGAGATAAAGTCAATCTTTGTAATCTTCAATGAGTAGTGCTAAAATGACTGTATACCAAGTCAAGAAAAATAAACCTAGACATGGATCTTCTACCTGTCTCAAAAATTAACTCAGAAAGCATCTTAAACCTAAATAGAAGGTAGAAAACTAAACAACTCCTAAGATATAATATATAATTCTAGATTATCTTAATTTGGGTAATGATTTCTAGGACACAGAACTAAAGCATCAAACCAAAATCTATGAAGAAAAACTGATAAGTTGGATGATGAAATATTGCAACATACCTAATAGAATCTCTAAGATCCCAACACTAACATGACCAAATTCCAGAGACACTGTGAGCAACTAAAACTCTCATTTATTGCTGGAGTGAATACAGTGTACAGCTATTTTGAAATATGATTACCCAGTAATCATATTCTTGGATAGTCAGATGACTACCCAACTGACTCTAAGAAAAGGGCCACACAAAACCTTGCCTGTGAATAGGCATTGCTGGCTCACAACTGTAATGCTAGCTACTCAGGAAGCTATGATCTGGAGAATAGAGGTTTGAAGTTAGCTGGGGAATGTAAGGTCAGCTCCTGGATGGCTAGCAGACTCCACCCTCCTCGCAGCAAAGTCTCCACCCAGTACCTGTGTTACCTAGGCAACTGGGACACCTGGAAGAGGTCACATCTGCATCCGCTGAGGTCACATCTGAATTTGATGTAGCCACACCTTTCTCCGCCCATACCCTAGATAAGGCCTAGCCCAGGCCCAGATGCCCTCTCTCTGCTCTTTTCTAGCTCTCAGCTTTTTCCTTCTCTTCTCTTTCCCAGCTCCCTTCTCTTTTCTAGCTCTCTCGCTGTTCTCTCTCTGCCCTCTCTCTGCTCTTTTTTAGCTCTTTTCTCTCTCTGCCATTCATGTCCAACTTTCCCTATCTCTCCCTTTCTCTTTTCTACATTTTGGCTTGTGCCTTGAAGAGTGAGACGCAGGCTGGGTCCCAGGGACCCCCCTCTAGGTTCCCTCTCAAAGGCTAGCCAATGTAGGCTTGATCTATTTGTTCAGGGTTTCTTTGCATTTTTCAGAAATTCGCCATCTTGAATTTGCCATCTTGGCCACATGGTGGGTTAAAGGTTTGGCCCCATCTGACCCTTCCACCAAGCTTACTACTCCATGTATTCTAAGGTGCCTTGCTAACAAGTTGCTCTTTTCACAGACCCTGGTAACTGAGGCCCAACCATCTGATGTGCTTTGTTAGCAAAGATGTCTAAATGTTGTCAAAGTTTTAGGTTTTGAGTTTTGCCTTTTTTGTTTTGTGTTGTGTATTCTGGTACTGACTACATGATTCTAAAATATTGGGCATATCTGTGCTAAGATTCTCACATCTAAGAAGTTTTGTCATTCCAGAATACTTGTTGGTCAATTCTTGATAAGAACCAGGTAAGCTCTACTTATTCTACTTGATCTCCTTGTTGCTTTAATTGGAAATACTAAAGGGCTTTTGTGGCAAAGATTGCAGTTCAAAGCCAGCCTGGGCTGAAAAATTCCTAAGACTCCATCTCCCAACTAACCTGCAAAGAGCCAGGCTGGAAGCATGGCTCAAGACTCTTATCTCTAACCAGCCAAACACTGGAAGTGCTATTGTAACTCAACGTGGTAGAGCACTAGCCTTGAGCAGAAGTGCTCAGGGATAGTGCCTAGGCCTTGAATTCAAACCTTGAATACCAACTGGGACAAGCCATCTCAGCAACAAGCACCTAGACTCAGCCAGTCTGGAGAACAAGGGACCATGGAGAAGAGTAAGAGGAGATGATGTCACATCAACAACTTTGTGCCTGCCCTTTCAAAATTAACCAGAGCTGGGAGGTCAGTAGAAGTAAGAAGCCTGCCCATCCAATGTCTATACCTGTCTACCTATTAAGTGAACAGGAATTTATATTCTTGCCTTTGTCACCTGACTTCTCTACCTAGTCACCAGATGTCAGAAGTAGCTAGGGACATTTCTATCAACATTTTCAGCCCCAAGTCCTTCCTCTTGCCATTTATTTGCTGTCTAGTATGTTTTTTTCCAGCCCCTCAATGCTCTTGAGACTTCTCCAGACTTCATCTAAGGACTCATGCCACCAAGGGACAGCTGCTGCTCACTGCCTTCTCTGGGAGGGGACCAAATTCCAGCCTTTTACACCTATTGTTGACACCCCTTGTCAGCAGTAAGTAGCTAGAGAGAATCTGTGCCCTATTTCATGATTATTAAAAGGCTGGAATGTAAGGTCCGCTCCTGGATGGCTAGCTCCACCCTCCTCGCAGCAAAGTCTCCATCCAGTACCTGCATTACCTAGGCAACTGGGACACCTGGAAGAGGTCACATCTGCATCCGCTGAGGTCACATCTGAATTTGATGTGGCCACACCTTTCCCTGCCCATACCCTAGATAAGGCCTAGCCCAGGCCCAGACGCTCTCTCTCTGCTCTTTTCTACCTCTTTCTCAGCTTTTTCCTTCTCTTCTCTTTCCCAGCTCCCTTCTCTTTTCTAGCTCTCTCTCTCTGCTCTTTCTCTGCTCTCTCTGTTCTCTCTGCTCTCTCTGCTCTTTTCTATCTCTTTCCTCTCTTTCCCAGCTCTCTTTCATTCCCAGGCCTTTCCCAGCCAGGTGGAGTGCCAATCTTGCCTGGTCCCAGCAGGTCTACTGAATAAACCTACCCCTTACCTGAATACCACGTGTGTGCTGCTGTTCTTACTTGGCTACCTCTTTTTAAAATCCTAATATAAATGGTGCCGTGACTCGGATTCAAACCGAGGTGCTGCTGTTCTTACTCGGCTATCTCTTTTTAAAAACCTAACAGGGAGAAAACTCTACATGAATCTACAGCCAAAATAATTAGCAAAAGGCAGTGCTGAAGATATGGTCTAAGTGATAGAGTGCCAGTAGAGCAAGCCCTGGTACCACCAAAAAAACAACAAAAACGAACAGGCAAGCAAACAACTTGTTCATAGATAGTTATAGCAGCATTATTTTATAGTTGTCAAAACTTGCAGGCTACCAAGATATCTTTCTTTAGGTGTGTGGATAAGCTATGGGATGTCCAGATAATATATTATTTGATGCTAAAATGAAATGAGTAATAAAACCCACGAAGACAGGAAGAAATTGCAGAAGGATTATTGAAGTTAAAAAAGCCAGAGAAGGCTCCTCTGGCTTAAAATTATATGACATTCTGCAAAAGGCAGAACTATGGAAACTATAAAAGGGTCAATGGGAGCTCATTCCGAAAAGAAAGGAATAATTGAACATGCAGAACACAGAGGATATTGGATGAATGAAACTGTTTTGTATGACAAATGGTGGATACAAGTGAAAAGAGGGAGGGTAAACAATCTTTAACAAGAATTATACTCACCGGAGGGTGGTGGCTCACACCTGTAATCCTAGCTACTCAGGAGGCTGAGATCTGAGGATCAAGGTTCAAAGCCAGCCCAGGCAGGAAAGTCCATGAGGCTCTTATCTCCAATAAACCACCAGAAAACTAGAAGTGGTGCTGTGGCTCAAGTGGTAGAGAGCTAGCCTTGAGCTGAAGAGCTGAGGGACAGTGCCCAGGCCCAGAGTTCAAGCCATACAACCAACCAAAAAAAAAAAAAAAGAGAATTATACTCATTACCTTACATACATAGCTGTAATCCCTCTGTACATCACCTTTATAATAAAATAAAAATACATGTTTATATATTACATATGCATATGTTTACTATCTGTAACATATTTATATGTGTAATAAATATATATTATATTTAAATACATTATATTTATATATAATATATTTTATATTTATATTTACATGTTATTTATATAACATATTTAAATATAGTATATAGTTATTTACAAATATATATTTGTGTTATATACATTTATTTATATAAATATATTATCTAGTGTATATAATATAATATATATAATATATAGTAAATATATATTATATTTGAATACATCATATATAATATATTTTATATTTATATGTTATTTATATAATATATTTAAATATAGTATATATTTACAAATATATATATTTGTGTTATATACATTTATTTACATAAATATATTATCTAGTATATATAATATAATATATTAAGAGAGAGAGAGAGAGAGAGAGAGAGAGAGAGAGTAGATCTCTATCCTGGTTTCCTGGCATACAGCCCTTGGGTTCCCAGAAAGATAAATGTGTTTGTATTCCAGTGACCTTTGGCTAGGGGCTTCTGATAGCTTCAGGACTGAGGCAAGCTTCCTGAGGAACAGAACATGTGAATATAGGGTTAGAAATTTCCATGACCCACCCCCACCTCCCTGGAAGGGGTCAAGGGTTGAGTTAATCATTAATGATCAGTGATTTAATCACTAATTCCTACACATTGACACCTCCATAAAAGCTCCAAAGTACAGTGCTCAGAGCCTCTGTGTTGGTAAGCACATGGCGGATGGCTCAGGGCACAGAGGCAGAGCCCCTTGACCCCTTCTCCACGGCATGTGTTTGTGTCCTGCATGTCTCCTGCATTTGGCCTCTCCTAATTTGTACCATTTAATAATCTAGAAGTTCTGTGGGCTGCTGTAGGAAATTTTCAAATTCAAAGTGGGGATGATAGGAACTTCTGGTTTATAACTAGAGGGCCGCAGCCTAAGTGTCATCTGGGCTTGCAATGGCATCTAAAGTATGGGGTACTCTTGTGGGACTGAGCCCTTACCTGCAGGGAGTATACTGATGCCAACTAGAATGTCAGAAGTGAATTGAATTGCAGGATACTGTATTAGTCAGCTTGCTGCTACTGGAACACATTCCAGAGATAATCAACTTACAAAGAGAAAAAAAATTATGCTTGGCTCCAAGTTCTAGAAGTTACAGAAGATCGGATCAGACCAGACTCATTGGTTTTAAGCCCATAGGTAGGATGGGGTGAGGTGGGCAGCATATCTCGGCAGGTATGTGTTGTGGAGCAAAGTCATTCACCTAGTGGCTGGTATACATAAAGAAGAAGGGGCTGGAGCACCACTTTCCCCTACAACATATCATTATAAATTTATGCAAGCCTATTGAAACTACAGCACACAGAGTGAGCCTCATTGTAAGCTATAGAGTTGGGGTGATCATGTACCCATGTAGGCTCATCCATTATAACAAATATATCACAAAGCATAAGAATATATAGGACATTTTTTTACCCTCTGTCACTTTTGCTGTGAACCTTAAACTCCTCTAAAAAAATTAAAATCTTAGCAAAAACCAATCCTGTGTCTCAGTAGCTTGAGTGATGAAAGCACAGTAGCTACACAGCCCTGTTCCCTAAGGCTTTTCTGCCCTACAGCTGGGCAGCCTCCTTCCAGTGAGGAGCCCAGACACCAGGGGAAGGCCAGGGGAGCTGGGGCAGTGAAGGGTGCACCCAAGAGGGGAAGGAGGAGGCTGTCAGCAGAACTTGCTCCCCCAACAATCTAGGAAATTAAGCTAGCACAGGCTACCAACAGAATACTCTGCAGACATACGGAAGGGTAACGAAAAAGCAAAGTGGCCAACTTAGAAATTAAAGAATATTCATCCATTTAGAAAAAAAACACAGAAATGCTAGGTGCTAGTGGCTCACACCTATAATCATAGCTAGTCAAGAGGCTGAAATCTGAGTATCCTGTTTCAAAAGCCCTGGCAGAAAATCCAAAGTGAGAATGTGAGGTTCTGGGTTCAAGTTTGAGTTACAGGAGAGGGGAAACATGTAGAGCCCAGTGATGGAAGAGAAGGAAGCAAAGATGAGGGTCACACTAGGCAGTCTTAATGTCACTTGAGTGTCACTTCTTGTGACAATTCAGAGAATTTACCGTTTTTAAAATTTTTATATACATTTATTGTAAAAATGTTGTATAGAGGCATTACAGTTACATGAGTAGGGTATTGAGTCCATTTCATAGCGAGCATTGTTACCTCCTCCTTTGTTTTCTCCATACCATCACTTCCCTCCCCACCTCCCCAGCTCCTCCTGTGTCCCCCCCTTCCACCCCGACATTGTAAAGTTTGGTTTCAACATAGTGTCCTGTACATCTCGTCATCACATTGGGTCAGCCTGCATCCCCATTTAAGCGTTCTCCAATATCCCTTCCACTCCCCAAATTACAAAAAATGTATATATAAGGTGCAGAATACTGGCATCAAATCCAGTGAGAACAGGAGTTATACTGTGGGGGAAGAACATACAAACGAAACAAAAGAATCACCTAGTGCATTGTAAGTACACTAAAAACACTAGCAGGAAACCACTTGTATCCCTGTCTTTGGGTACATTTTGCTTAACATTATCTCATGTGGTCATATGTACATAGCCTTTGACCTTCTCTGCTTGTCCTAGACATGTACTAGTCATTGCAAACAAGGGAAACCATGGGATCTATGTTTCTTTGGGCCTGGCTTACTTCACTTAATATAATTTTTTCCACGTCTTTCCATTTCCTAACAAAAGAGGCAATGTCATTCTTTCTGATGGAGGCATAGCATTCCATTGTGTGCATGTGTGTGTGCATATATATATATATATATATATATATATATATATATATCACATTTTCTTGATCCATTCATCTACTGAGGGGCATTGGGATTCATTCCATATCTTAGCTATGGTAAATAATGCTGCAATAAACATGGTTGTGCTTTACCAACTGTTTTGTAAATAGAAATCTCCAGAGTTCTAGAAATAGGTTTAAGAAGAATAGAATCTGCCTTTGTGGTGTGTGTGTGTGTGTGTGTGTGTGTGTGTGTGTGTGTGTGTGTGTGTGTGTGTGTGTACATACTTGTGCCCATACTGGGACTCTTGAACTCAGAGCCTTGAAACTTTTTCAGCTTCTTTGCTGAAGGCTAACACTCTACCACTTGAGCCACACCTCCATATCTGCTTTTTTGCTGATTAGTTTGAGACAAGAGTCTCAAGGACTTTACTGCCTGGGCTGGCTTCAAACTCAATTCTCAGATCTCCACCTCGTGGGTAGTAGGGTTATAGGTCTGAACCACGTGTGCCTGACTTTTTTCTTTTGTTTGTAAGCATGTATAGCTTCATGGAAAAGCCCCTTTTTAAGAAGTGAAGAAGCTGGTTCTTTTACTAAACAACCAGAAGCAGTGGGATATTGAATGGAGGGAGGTGTTGAATGTATGGATGTTAGGCAAATACTCTATAGGTTGCTGACAAGAGAAGAAAGCTATTATATCCTATAACAGCCAGCAAAGGAAATGGTCACCTGGAGTTACAAAGATGGATTTGTATATTGTAAACATTTTAAGTCTCTTAATTTTGATAAAGAAAACCTGCCCCTATCAGAACTAATATAACTCTGCCTTTCTCAGAACTAGCTCAACCTGATACTGACAGAACTAGCTTGCAAGTAATTTTCAAGAAACTAACCACTGGCATAAAGAAAAAAATGCCTGTGTTCTACCCAATAAAAAGGATCATACTCTTGTCAGTCGGATCTTAGGGTTTGGAGCAGGAACTTCTCCAAGCCCGCTAGCATAATAGGCCTGATTACTCTAACTCTCTGAGTGTCATTTGGTGCTTTCCCATTGTTTTCCCACACCAATTTCTCCTGTTACTTGTTTGTGGAATTGTGCCTCCAGGAAACTGCTCCCTGGTTTTAGATGCCCTTGCCAAGTTCATGTTCACTAGGACGCCCTAGTGGTCTAAGACCTCTGCCTTTATAGGATGGAGTAGAAAATAAATGAAGATTAGGGAGACATTGTTAAAGGTTCTCATATAGAGTGAGTTCATCTATGAAAGGAGATGAACCTCTAAGCATAAGAAAGGGAGATGATTTGTTTGGTTTTGTGTGTGTGTGTGTGTGTGTGAGAGAGAGAGAGAGAGAGAGAGAGAGAGAGAGAGAGAGAGAGAGAGAGAGAGAGAGAGAGAGAGAGAGAGAGAGAGAAAGAGAGAGAGAGAGAGAGATTATGCCAGTCCTAGGGTTTGAATTCAGGGCCTGAGCACTATCCCTGGGCTTTCTTACTCAAGGCTAGCACTCGACCATTTGATCCACAGCTGCACTTCTGTCCTTTGCTGGTTAATCAAAGATAAGTGTCTTTGTGACTCTTCTGCCTGGACTAGCTTTGAACTCAGATCCTCAGATCTCAACCTCCACTGCAGCTAGGATTATAGGTGTGAGCCAATGGCACTTATTGTCAAGGTGATGTACACAGAGGTTACAGTTATGTAAGTAAGGTAGTGATTACATTTCTTGTCTAATTTGTTACCTTCTCCTTCATTTTTCTCCCTCCTTCCCTCCCTTCGAGTCCCCCCAACGTTGTACAGATCATTTCTAAATGTTGTCCTGTGAACATCGCTGTTGCATAGGTTCCCCCTTTGTCCTTTGTCTCACCATTTTGTTGTTCCCTTTCCTTTTCCAAGTTCAAATAAACGTATATACAATACCCAGGGTACCAAAATCGAATACAGTGACAGCAGGGGATAAACCATAAGGGGGAAAAGCACAAAAGCAAAAAGAAATAACATAGTACATTGAGAACAACAACAAAGAAAACCTTTTGTGTCCTTGTCTTGGAGTTTATTTCACTTAGCATCATCTTATTAGTCATGTGTATATAGCTATTGAGCTAGTCTGCTCATCTGCTAATATTATCCTAGATGTATAAATTATACAAATAAGGGAAACCATGAGACCTATGTTTCATTGGGTCTGGTTTACTTCACTTAATATGATTTTTTTCCAAGTCCTTCTATTTCCTTACAAATGGGGCCATGTCATTATTTCTGATGGAAGCATGAATTCATAGATAGATAGATAGATAGATAGATAGATAGATAGATAGATAGACCACATTTTAATTTGTGTAATGTTCAAGTTGGCCAAGGGAGGTTACATTAAACAATATTAATGTATGCAGCAAATTAGGACTTACTCCTGCATTAGAAGGTGGAAAGTTTTCATTTGAGGAGTCTGTTATATCTCTCCATTAAAGCAGCTATCTGGGACTTATCAGGGATATAAAATTTCTATCAATGCCATCTTCAAGAGGCCAAGATTGAGTGTTTTCAGAAGTTACTATGAGTAAAGTCCATAATCACAAAGGAAACAAGACTTGCATTATGCCTTAATACACACAAAGGCATGTGTAGTTTTTATTTCTATTTTGGGAATGTGTAAGACTAGGCAAAAGGGATTTTCAGAGAGTTGTTTTTTGTTTGATTGCTTGCTTCTTTTTTTAATTTCTTTTTTTTTTTTTTTTTTTTGGTTGTTGGTTGTGGGGCTTGAACTCTGGGCCTGGGCGCTGAGCTCTTCGGCTCAATGGGAGCTCTCTACTATTTGAGCCACAAAACCACTTCTGGTTTTCAGGTGATTAATTGGAGATAAGTTTCATGGACTTTCCTGCTCAGGCTGGCTTCAAATTGCAAACTTCAGATCTCAGCCTCCTGAGTAGTTAGGATTACAGGCATGAGCTACCAGTACCCACCTTTTTTTTTTTTTTTTTTACCTTGTAGGGGACAGCTCTCAGGCAATGGCCCAACAATGTGGAATAGATATAAAGAGCAGAAATGTGTTGACTGAGATAGCCAGTGTTGAGTGGCCACCATTGTCTCATCCTTTGTGAAGAACATCTTAAGAGATGGAAAACAGCAACATGCCAATGAGGGCCATCTTTTCTGTGTCAATACTAGGGCTTGAACTCAGCCTTCCAAGCGCTCACTTGGCTCTTCTGCTCAAAGATTCTGCTCAAAGATTCTACCACTTCTACCTTACCTTCTGGCTTTTTGGTGGTTAATTGGAGATAAGAGTCTCACAGAGTTTCCTGCCAGGCTTGTTTAGAGCTACAATCCTCAGATGTCAGCCTCCTGGGTAACTATGGGTACAGATGTGAACAACCATTGCCTGTCTGAGCTCCATAGTTTTTATTGTGGAGACAGGGCCATTACTCTACTTTATGAACTCCCTCTGCTGCTCCCCTCTGTCATGGTGGCATCTGGCAAGTGACTAAGAACAGGGGAGGCTGACCCTGCAGGTAGAGTGCAAGTGGGCCCAGGACTGCCCACATCCAGTTTAAAGGAGGCTTTGGTAACCTGTACAGCTTGTGGAGTTGTTTCTATTAGCAAGAACTCAATGGAAAGCTGGGTATGAAGAGCCACAGGCTTAGGAGCTGGGAACATCTCTATTTCCAAGACAGTCCATATTCATTTTAGTACTGTGCACAAGTCTAAGACGAGCAGCTCTTGCCCCTAAAACCCATGGTCAACTGTGGCTGCTATAGATGGTCCACAAAAGTGCTTTAAGAGGCAACAGAGGCTGGGTGCTGATGGTTCAAGCCTATAATCCTAGTTAACTCAGGAGGCTGAGATCTGAGGGTCATGGTTCAAACCCAACCCAGGCTGGAAAGTTCATAAGACTCTTATCTCCAACTAGCCACCAAAGTGGTTCAAAGTGGCAGAGCACTAGCCTTTGAGTGAAAAAGCTCAGACAGCACCCAGGCCCTGAGTTCAAGCCCCACAACTGACCAAAGGAAAAAATAAGGCTACAGAAGAGGTTGCCAGAACCTTCCCAGGGAGGGCATTTCAGAGACATTGTGATGGGGCTGCCTCATTCTTTCTTGGGAGTAGATTTAAGAGCCTTTTGTGAAAGGGGCCCATTGAAAGCAAGCTATTATTAGTAGGAGCAGTGAGATTCACATCATATTTGCAGATGATGAATATGTAGCCACTAGAAGCCAAGGTGGACTGAAGCTGGATCCACTTCTCTTTGGTGAGCGTCACGTGAGATTCCTTGAGGGAGCATATTATTGATGTCAGGAAATACCTGTGTACCTGGGTGGATATGGATGTAGTTAAGGTCTTGTCTGCCAAGACTGGGGATTGATGATGCAGCTATTAAGGCCCCATGGTATATTGTGTTCCTCCAAGATGAACTATAGCTGAGTGGTCACTGAAGTTCACAGTGCATGAAACATATTAGCCAGATGTATAATATCAAAGTACTTAGAGCTGTGGGTTAGATAGGGCCTCAGCATTAAATGAGACCCAGAAGGTCTCATTTTTTTTCTGAGTTTAAGAAATGAGCAAGATTAAGACTAAAGCTATGGAGTGGATAAACATTTGGGATAATCAATTTGTATTAATTAGATCTTAAATAAGAAGTTTAATCATTGAAAGCCCTTTTTTAATTTTACATTGGGCCATGTGGACTGCTTTAACTGAGGGTCTGTGGAGCCCATTTCATCAAATCAAGTTGTATTTGCCAAAGATTTAAGTTCCTTATTCATTGTGTTAAACATCCATGCCAAACGCAGGAGACTTTAGAGCAAAGAATTCTGTGCTATAATTAAATTTAGGAATACTATTTTTCCACGTGTTGATACTTAGTTTCTTATCAAAGATTATGCAAGTTTCCATGTTTAACTTTCATAGAATTTCCAGGTATAACTGTCATTTAAGTCTCATTATTAGGTCTATGCAATTGGATCCTTTGGCTTATTTTAGCCAATGGTAAAGTTAATTTGGAATGTATAGTTACAATTGATGTTCTGTTGAAGTGAAATCTCTGTGTACAACTACACAGAGGAAATAAAAATGACTAAAAACATTACAAAGCCAAACAGTACTGTGTTTTGTTGTTTTATAACTTACAGAATGTAAATCTTGACTTTTCACGCATGTATGTATACATCTTTACCATTTATCAGGGTCACAGGGATGGGGTAAAGTTCTAGCTCTCCTTATTTTACTAAACCTTTTGACACCCAGCTCCAATGGTATGCCCCTTTGTGCCTCACTGGGTGGAGGGCTACTCACCACAGCAGCAAACAGAGCAGCAATCCAGATTAGATCCAGAACATCACTTTGGGCAGTTCCATGGTCCCTGGGGCGGAGGCTCACACTGTAATTCCAACATACAGGCACCTCTGAAGTGCATTCTCCCTCTACTCAAGGCAGATTACAACATAAGGAAGATAACAACTCATGTTACCCATCACTTGTCAGTGCTACCTGGTTGAATGAGTGTCTTAGTCCATTTTTGGTTCCTGCAACAAAGCACTTGAGACTTGGTAATTTATTTTAAAATATGGGTTTATTTGCTGAGAAGTCCAAAAGCCTGGCACTAGCAAACTCAAAATAATTTATACAACAGAAAAGGGGTTATTGATTGGCTTTTGTGCCACTGCACCACAGATTCTAAATTTGCTTTTGCATTAGCTTAAATAGACCAAGTGACTATATGGATTTAATACTGAAATAGGGAACTCACATCTGGACAGCGCCATATTGGCCATATGGTGAATGGTGAGGTCTGGCATCTTGTCTTCATGTTGGAAGAAGGTGACACCCCCATCTCCCAGGTGATGGGCCTGCCTGGATCCCTGGAGACGGGTGGGAACTTGGCTGATAGGTTACTGAACCTGTCAATCCAGAGCCTAGGACTGGGAATGTACTGTGACTCTGCCCCTGCCCAGACCCTATTTAGGCCAAAACAAGCATAGGCACCATTATGCCATGCTTCATGTCTCCATGTTCGTATCCAGTGTCCTGTCTCCTGGCTGGTCTCTGGTTATCATGGCATCCCAATTCAGCTCTCCATTGGAGCTGAATGGGTTAATTGGTATTGTGTTTGTTCTTTCTTTCCTCTCTGGCCCATTTCCTAGCTGTGTTAAGTGTATTTGCGGGCTGCAGGCCTTTGTTACAATGGGCTGCCTGCAGACTGCTAGCTATGTAATAAACTCCAAGATTCCATCCTTCAAAATGTGGTCTCTCTGAATTCTCTGATAATTTACCTTACCAACACTATTAATGTTCAAATTATCAGAACCCCCTGTTCTATCATAATATGATGGAGAGAGCACCAATAGCCCATTTTCCATTGTTACAACAAAAACATCTGAGGCTGGATAATTTATAAAGAAGAAATATTTAGCTAGGCACTGCTGGCTCACCCCTGTAATACTAGCTACTCATGAGGTTGAGATCTGAAGACTGTGATTTGAAGCCAGACAGGACAGGAAAGTCTGTGAGATTCATCTCCAGTTAACCACCAAAAAGCCAGAGGTAATACTGTGGTTCAAGTGGTAGAACACTAGCCTTGGGCAAAAATGGTCAAGGATAGCACCCAGGCCCTGAGTTCAGGTCTGAGGACTTGCATAAGAGGGAAAGAGAGAGAGAGAGAGAGAGAGAGAGAGAGAGAGAGACAGACAGACAGACAGACAGACAGACAGACAGACAACAGACAGACAGACAGACAGAAACAGAAACAGAAACAGAGAGACAGAAACAGAGACAGAGACAGAGAGATAGAGACAGACAGAGACAGAGACAGAGACAGAGAGAAAGAGAAAGAGACAGAAAGAGAAAGAGAAAAAGAGAAAGAGAAAGAGGCAGGCAGACAGACAGAGAAAGAGAGAGACAGACAGGGAGAGAGGGACAGAGAGAGAGAGAGCTGGAGGGGTATTTGTTGCACAGTTCTTGAGGTTCAAATGTTTGTTTGGTGCTGGCATCACTGGCCCTGGTGAGTGACAAATGATATGGTAAATGGCATTTAAGAGGGAGAGATTACTCGGTGAGATAGGAAACTAGGAGCCCCTGGGATCTCAGAACTATGTTAATATCTTCTAAGGCAACTCCTCTAAGGGCAACATCTATCCACGTGCCACTAAGTTCCTCTTAAAGATTTCACCATCTCTTAACATCACCACACCAACAGGTGAACCCTTGGGGGGGGCACACTTAACCACATCCAAACTATGGTAGCACCACATGATGAGTCAGAGCCAGTGTCTCTCTTCTGGCTCAGGTCTCTCTTCTTCTTCTTCTTTTTTTTTTTTTTTTTGATCTGGTCATGGGACCTGAACTCTGGGCCTGGGTGCTGTCCCTCAGCTCTTCAGCTCAAGGCTAATTCTCTACCACTTGAGCCACAGCGCCACTCCCGGCTTTTTTCTTTTTGCTTATGTGGTGCTGAGGAATCGAACCCAGGGCCTCAGGCATGCAAGGCAAGTGTTCTACCACTGAGCCAACTTCCCAGCCCGTCTCTCTTCTTCTTACAGAGCCACTGTGGGGTTCCCACCATTATAACCTCAACTAATCTAATCGCCGCCCACAGGCCCCATCTTTCACGCCTTGCTTCCTTCAGAGAAGGGGCATTTTGTAAATCAATATAAAAAGAAGTGTCCCCAGGATCATGATTCTAGAATGTAGGCAAGTGGCTCAGCTTAAACTAGACTTCAGGGAGCATTTGAGTCCTGAATTTACAGCAGGAACTGTAAATACCCAAGTCCAGAGGATAGTCCAGAGCCAGTGCCAGCACATGGAGCCTCCCAGGCTGCTGCTGCCACCTAGTGGCACACAGCAGTCAGTGAGGCATCATCATGCCCCCCATGCTCACTGATTTAAAATTGGTTTAACATGTAGGCGCTAGTGGCTCACACCTGTAACCCTAGCTGCTCTGGAGACTGAGATCTGAGGAGCAGTACTTGAAGCCAGCCCAGGCAGAAAAGTCCACAAGACTCTCAACTCCAACCAACCAGCAGAAAGCAAGAAGAGGTATGACTCAAGTGGTAGAGAGCCATGCTTGAGTCCAAGCCTTAGTACTGACATGTAAAACAATAAAATAGAATAATAAACTAAAATAATGGAGCATTAATAGAAAATGTGAGGCAAGGTAAGGTCAAGAAATCAGGAGAGGATTGCCAAGTGACCCAGAAAAATATAGTTTGTTACTATTCCTAACAAGAGGGCCGAAGTCATGGAGGATGGTGGGGGTAGTCATTGATGACATGAGACAGAGTGACAAAGGGGAAACTGAGGGCAAGGCCCTTTCATCCCAGATGATTATTTTTCAATATACATATATTAATATTCACTCTTTGTGAGATACAGTCCTTTGATATATAACTCTATAAATCCACCTCCAGGTTCATATCCTCGGATTTTACCAGAGCTACTCCTTTGTAAAGCCCTGTTTCTTAGCAAGCATTGATCATGTTCAATTCTTACATATTTTCCTTTTCTCAATATTTTATAAGTGGAATATATAAACTTTGGGGCTGACTTCTATCACTTAGTGAAATGCCATTCATATGTGTGAAAAGGTAGTACCCTGTAGTATTCCTGTTCAATAACATAACAGTTCGTTTATCCAGTTCCCTGTTTTATTTCTAGCTTTTGTCTATTAGAAATAAAGTAATCATAAACACGAACACCTAAGATTTTGTTTAAATATTTTCACTTTGATTCAGGAAATTCATACACTAGCATATCTAAGTCATAGTTTCTTTGTATGCTATGTGCCCAGCTGGGGCACTAGTGCCTCATGCCTGTAATTCTACCTACTCAGGATGGTGAGATCTGAGAATTTGTGTTTGAAGTTTCATGGAAAGTCCATGAAACTCTCATCTCCAATTAACCAGTAAAGAACTGGACATGGAGTTGTAGCTCAAATGGTAGAGTCCCAGCCTTGAGCCAAAAAGCCAAGCAAAAGCATGAGCACCAATACAAGCACCATAAAAACTATTAAAATAAAATAAACTGCTGTCATGGAAGCTTGGTTCAAATGGTAAAGTGCCAGGTGTGAGCAAGCAACTGTTTTCTGAAGTACACTGTACCATTTTGCACCCTCAATTCTAGTTGCTTCAAACCCTCCCCAGCATTTGGCACTGCCAATTTCTATTAACTATTGTAGTTTTTGGAACCACAGATTGACAAAAAAGAATTCACCAGTGTAGGAAGTAAGAAAAAGCAAAGATGAATTAGGATGCTGTGCAAACATAGTGGACAGGTAGGGAAAGGTGTATAATGCACGCAGACAGGCTTGAGGGTAGAGTTTATTATACCTTGGATTAGGCTGCTTTGATTGTCCATCTCCTTTTTCTGTGGGCCTCATTGACTGCCTCTTCCTCAGATCATGACTTCAATTTCGTGTGTGCAGGAACAGCTCATGAGCTTTTTTTTGGGGGGGGGGTCCAGTCGTGGGGCCCAAACTCTGGACCTGGTTGCTATCCCTCAGCTCTTCAGTTCAAGGCTAGCACTCTACCACTTGAGCCACAGCGCCACTTCCAGCTTTTTTCTTTTTGCTTATGTGGTGCTGAGGAATCGAACCCAGGGCCTCATGCATGCAAGGCAAGCGCTCTACCACTGAGCCACCTTCCCGGCCCTCATGAGTTTTGTTTTTTTTTATGTCCAAATTCCACTTGACCTGTTTGATGCCCTTGACTTACTTCTGATTCCATTTGGCTAGTATTTTATCCTTGGCTTGCTTTCATATCCCAACATGCCTTTGGTATTTTCCTGTTGAAAATGTCTCCTTAAAAAAAGGCCTCCCTCCTCCATATTAAGACTGATATTTTAAGGAGACTGTACAGAATAGCATGAGGCAGGGCTGGGAAGGTGGTTCAGTGGTAGAGCACTTGACTTGCATGCTTGAGGCCCTGGGTTCGATTCCTCAGCACCACATAAGCAGAAGAAAAGAACCAGAAGTGGCGCTGTGGCTCAAGTGGTAGAGTGCTAACCTTGAGCTGAAGAGCTGAGGGACAGTGCCCAGGCCCAGAGTTCAGTCCCCATGACTGGATCCAAAAAAAAAAAAAAAAAGAATAGCATGAGGCGTGACTCAGGTAGTTCACACCTATAATCCTTGCTACTCAGGAGGCTGAGATCTGAGGATCATGGTTCAAAGCCAGCCAAAACAGAAAAGTCCCCATGAAATTTGTCTCCAATTAACACTCAAAAGCTGGAAGTGGAGCTGTGACTCAAAGTGGTAGAGCACTAGCCTTGAGTAGAAAATATTCAGGGATAGCACTCAGGCCCCAGTTTGAATCCCCAGGACTGACAAAAACAAAAAAAGAATAGCATAAATTGTAAGCACTCTTTTATCACTATGATTTCTGTAGAAGGATAAAATTCACTAAAGACTACTGGAAGTCAACTGTACAAACCAGTGTTTAGGTGTGCTATTTCACTAAACCAAGAGAGAATTAATACGCAATGTAACTCATAGAGTGGATCAGCCCCAAAAGTGTGGCAGTGAAGGTTGACTGCCCCTTGTCCTGTTCTCAAAAGAGACAGGATGAGGTCTAGCTACTATAGGATAAAGGTGAGAAAGGAGAAAAGAAGGAAGAGGTTGATCTCAGAGCCACAGCATACAATTTATCAGGTTGTACACTGCAAACCTACAGGCAAACTTCCCACCATCTACAATGTGGCTTTTCTATGTGTTCTCTTCACCTGCCAGCAACCCCACACACTTCTGCAAGTGAGAGAACTAAGTGTGGGATGATGATATGCCAGCTTCACCACAGTCCTGTAAGTGGAAGAGAGTGAATGCAAGTCAGCTTCTTTTTCTTCTTTTGAGGAGGGGTGGGGATTAACTCAGCCATCATAAAAGCACAGTTTTCTCTGCAATTTTTCCATTGAGATTTCTCTTTAGCCCACAGGTTCAGAGTTAAGAAGCAGCTATTGCCAGCTACATTTGCAAATGCCCTAAGCCAAGTTTTGATTGCCGGATGATGACCTCACAGATGTAGTCAGTATTTTGTGTGTGAAATGCCCATAATGCTAGGTTGCACTACAACAGGGTTAGGCCACACTAATTAGGTGATCTCATAGAAGAGTATTTGAAGTGAGTTATCACCAGATATAGGTCAATGCAAATCATATGTAAATATGTTTTTAATTCTAAATGTCAATGCAAATCATATGTAAATATATATTTTAATTCTAAATGTCTCCTCCATGAAGAAGAAAATCCACCACACAATTAGTGTCCCCCCACTTGACCATCTACTGGTTGCAGGAAGAGACACTGAATCAGGCTACTCTGCTACTCTGAGGTCCTCAGGATTCTGTGCACAGCAGGCTCCAGGTCCATGTTTGCAAGGAGAGGAGATGGACAGGCTGCTGGTCCAGGAACTCAAAGCTTTTCCAAAGTGGTGGAAGTGAGAAGAGAAACACCCCAGGTCCATCCAGTGCAACCTGCTCCAGCTACTCATGGTGGGAGATCCCACCTGCCCTAGACAAGGGCTAGCAGGTGGGCCATTCTACAGTCACCCTTTGAGGCTTCATCTTCACAGTGGCCCCTTTGGTAAGACAACACAGAAATGAAACACTTCAGGAAATGAAAAGTAGGTCACTGACCTTGTGTCTGTCCCTGTTCCAGAGTCTATATGATCATCTGTCTGGGATCCTTCTGTCACTGTCAATCACCTAACTAGGCTTTGGTTAAGAATAAGCTAAGTGCCGGGCGCTGGTGGCTCACGCCTGTAATCCTAGCTACTCAGGAGGCTGAGATCTGAGGATCGCGGTTCAAAGCCAGCCCGGGCAGGAGAGACCCTGAGACTCCTATCTCCAATAAACCACCAGAAAACCGGAAGGGGCGCTGTAGCTCAAGTGGTAGAGCGCTCGCCTTGAGCTGAAGAGCTGAGGGACAGCGCCCAGACCCAGAGTTCAAGCCCCACGGCTGACCAAAAAAAAAAAAAAAAAAAAAAGAATAAGCTAAGTCCGGACTCCAGTGAGCTGCACAACAGAAGGAATGGGAAGTAGAGTGGGTTCTCCATGGATGGGCAAAGCAGTGAGTGACACTGCATTGAGCAAGTGGGGCCTGTTTCCTTTGGTGTCTACCCTGGAATGCTAGGATGGGGGAGATGCTGCATCAGACAATATATGTGCACAGTTAAAACTGTCATCATGTACTGCCAAGCTTCAGCCCTGTGGCTGCTCCCATCAAAGGGGGTGAGAGGGCACTTGCCCAGTTCCTCTCTGACATGCGGACTGTGAGCTGCAAGCTCTCTCCATCTCCCCCATGTGGTACTTAGTAAGAGTATGCTCATATTTTATTACATTCATTATTATTAATGTTAAAAGATGCTAATTTTTGGTTAGATTTCTGTATTTCTGTTTTGAAATGGCCTATTCTTTTCTTTTCTTTGTTTTTGAAAGACCAGGACTTGAACTCAGTACCTGAGGCTTTGCTCAGTGACTGACACTCTACCTACTGAGCCATGCCTCCAACCCTGGAAACTGCCTCTTCTTGACATATTTACTACTAAGGTGTTGACTGTTTTCTTTCTAACTTATTGACCATATATATTGGAACATTTCTAATCTGGGCAATCTATATGATAGATAAATTAGAAATATTTGACCATTTCATCCTTGCTTATGTAATTAATAACTGCAATTAGTAATAACGTAAATCGTGGCCTGGTAGACCATCTTCTCCAGCTGGCGCATGGAACAGGACTGTCACTTGTTGAGGCCCTGTGGCTGAGCTGCAGGAAGGGGCTGTACCCTATGAGGAAGTAGCAGTGTTCATGGCTCCTAATCTGTGGTGCTGAGTAATCTGCACAACTCCTGAGGCAGGAGCTGAAGGCAGGTGAACCAGCCTTACTTCACCAAGGTGAAGTCAGTGGTGTGACCAAGCCAGGCCCTTCCCACTGCTGAATGACAGAGAGGGGTGGACACAGCTTAGCTTTGGGGCGCAAAAGTAATAATGCCTTACTCTGAAAACTATCTTGACTGCGCCAATCAAGCTGTAGACAGATTTGCTTCAGGGACTCCTTTTAAGGTGTTTTTCTTGGGTACATTGCCACAGTGATGAAAGCTGCCAGTACACTTGCTCAGCAAGCCCGGGAAGGGGATTGGTGGCCAGAGGTCACATCTTGAGAGTGTGAGGCTTTCACCAGGACTACAAGTGCGCCACTCCGCAAGTGCTCAGTGACCTTCATCTTATTCTGCCCCATCTAAAAAAAAAAAAAAAAACTCCTCAAGGGGAAAGAAAAAATATACATCAAAGCTTTAGCTCCCCCTTGAAGCACACAGAGCATGAGTTACAAAGTTAAACAATGGGAAATGAGTGTCTGCCTCCTGGCAATGAGAACACACTCCAGGCTTCAGAACCTCACCACCAGAGATAACAATTCTTTCATGCTGTAATTATAATGTGTCCTACAGAGGTAAATGTACTTTTATTTTTATAAAATAATCATTGTTTTCTATACTTCCATCCACATTTTATTGTATACAATGTGTCTAATATGATGTTTGCATATATGCAATGAAGATAATGAAAGGTAGTAACCTTTCATTTTCCTCTGGGGTAAAGAGTATCTAAAATATCCAGAATACAGGATAATATGAACTTGAGTCATCCAGTTGTACCTTAGATTTCTTGGCTTAATTATCCAATGTAACTGCAACTTTGTACCTTTTGCCCAACATCTTCCCAGTGTCCCCACTCCTAGTAACCATAATTCTCTGTGTGTGTGTGTGTGTGTGTGTGTGTGTGTGTGTGTGTGCATGCATGTGTGTGTGTGTGAGTGTGTGTGTGTGTATAGGTATGATTGTAGGTGTGAGCCACCAGTACCCAGCTTGCTTGGTTGTTTTTTGAGATATGGTCTTATTAGTAGACCAAGACCTGGAGTTCATGTTCCTCTTGCCTTAGCCTCCTACATGCGCAGTGGAGTCTTTAGAGATTAAGTCATCTGCAAACAGGTGATATACATAATGTGACTTATTCCTTCTTAAGTTGAATTCTTTATATTTCATTTTCTTGCTTAATTTCCAGGCTAGGACTTCCAATATAGCAAAAGGGGTAAACCTAGGCTTCTTTCTGTAGTTACTGATCTCAGAGGAAAGCTTTTCAATTTTCACTATTTTAAGGTTGTTGGCTTGACGATATGTTTTTTAATGGTGTTGAGGTACATTCCTTCTATACTAAATGTCTTGAGTTTTTATTTAAAAGGACATTAATTCTGTCAAATGCTTTCTTTGCATATTGAGGCTAAGTAAATTTTTTTGTTTCATTCAGTTATGTATTATAATCACAATTCTTGGTTTCTACATATTGTACTATCCTTTATACCCAGGAAGAAATTCAACTTGACCATAGTGAATTATCCTTTCACTATGCTATTGAATTGTTTTCTAGTGATTTTGAGAGATTTGCATCTATGTTCATCATAAATACCTCTGTCTTTTCTTGCAGTATTCTTGTTGGCTCTGGTATTAGAGCAGTGCTAGCCTTTTAAAATGACTTGGGAAGTACTCTCTCCTTTTCATTTTTTTGGGAAGAGTTTAAGAAGGACTGCTATTAGATTTTCTTCTTCTTTTGTGGTGCCAGAATCCAGGCGTGGACTCAGAGCCTTGTGTCCTTTCTCTGCTTTTTCTCATGGCTGGTGCTATACCATTTGATGCTAACTCTATCCAACATTTTTGCTGATTATTTGGATTCTTGAGGACTTTTCTGTTTCCTGAATAGCTAGAATTACAGGAGTGAGACACTGGCACCTGGCCTAGTATTGGTTCTTTAATATTTGGTAGTATTGAGCTATGAAAAACTCTCATGCCATGAGTTGTTCTTTGGAGAGAGAGATTTAATTATTGTTTCAATATCTTTACTTGCCATTGTTCTGTTTGGATTTTCTATTTCTTCATGATGCAGACCTAGCTAAGTGGTGTCTTTCTAAGGATTTATCCTTTTTTCTGTTATTTAAATTGTTGGTTTATAATTGGTCATAGTAGTTTCTCATGTTCCTTTATATTTTAATTAGCATTAATTAGTTGTATGAGATTACTTCATTTTAACATGTCCATTTATGGATATAATGTATCTTAAACAGTCATCCCCTCCATCATCCACTATCCATCCCCCAACAAGTCTCATAGAAATTTGTTTCATTTTTACTTCTGTAGATGGATTATTATAACTATATTTCCCCTCCCCCTCTCTATTCATCTGCCTCCTCTTTTTAGTACTCACAACCCAGTCTACTCATGTGTAGACTCCTCATTGTTCCTGTGGTCTCCCTGCACGGTAAATTTCCTTTGTGTTCTCATAATTGTAATGGGCTTTATTTCTAAACTTATCTATCTTTTTTGTCTTTGGCCTAGTTAAGGGTTTATTAATGTTTTCATCTTTCAAAAATACTCAGGTTTCCTGACTTACATAACTGTAAGCCTTCTGTATATCACCTTTACAATAATAAAAAAAGTTTCTAAAAAAATAAAAAATACTCAGGTTTCTAATGTTTATTTTTTTCTAGTTTGTATTTCATTTATTTATATTTTGATCTTTACTATTTCTTTCCTTCTATCTTGGATAAACTGCAAAATTTACCAAGGGCTGAGCAGGTACTCTACCCCTGAGCTATAATCCTTGATGTTTAAGTCAGATCACATTATTTGAGAGCCTTCTACTTCTTAAATATATGCATTTAGTATTACAAATCTCTCTCTTGAACTGCTTGGGCTAGTATCTCATTAGTTTGAGTATGCTGTGTTCGTTTTGTCAACATCAGGTATTTTGTGTGTATGTAGGGGCCAGGACAGGGCTGGGGCATTGTCCCTGGGCTTTTTCACTCAATACCAGCACTCTATCACTTGAGCCACAGCTCTATTTCTGGCTTGTTCTATGCCTCCATCAGAAAGAATGACATTGCCCCATTTGTTAGGAAATGGAAAGACTTGGAAAAATTATATTAAGTGAAGTAAGCCAGGCCCAAAGAAACTTAGGTCCCATGGTTTCCCTTATTTGCAATAACTAGTATATGTCTGAGTCAAGCAGAAAAGGTCAGATAACTTGATGTTAGGGAAATGAACCCTAAGATATGTATTCAAATGTTTTTTTTTTCTTTCAGGTGATTGTTTCTAACACATTTATAAGATTATTTCTTGCTGCTTTGTATGTCCCTCCCCCATGGTATAACTTTTACTGTATTTGAGGTTGGTATAATTTGTGGAGGGGAAGGGAAAAAACAAATCGTTTAAATAGGGATACAAGTGGATCCATTGCAACAATGAGATGTACAAGTCGTTATGTGGAAAAACGAACTTTACAACTTTGGTGGGGGGGGAAGGATTGGGTGGGGGAGCGGGGGAGGATGGGAAGGGGAAACAAAGGAGGAGGCTACAATGCTTGATAAGAAATGTACTCATTATTTTGCCCATGTAATTGTAACCCCTCTGTACAGTATTTTCACAATTTAAAAAAAAAAAAAGAACTTTTCTGCCTGAGCTGGCTTCAAACCGTGATCCTCAGATCTTAGCCTCCTCAGTAGTTAGGATTACAAGGTGTGAGCAACAACTAGGTATTTTTGTTTGGAGTTTTTAAAACTAATTTTTGTCTTTTCTTTTTTGGTACTGGAAATCAAACCCAGGATGTTGCGCTTGCTAGGCAAGTGCTTTGCTGGAGCTACATCCAAACCCTTGGCTAGGTTGTTTTTTTGTTTGTATATTTTTTCCCTTGGGCTAGGTACTTTTGATTGGAGATAAGAGCCTCTATGTGCCCAAAATGGCTTCAAACTGCAGTCCTCAGATCTCAGCTTACTGAGTAGCTACAATGATAGGCATGAGCCACCTGCACCTAGCCAAATTCCTTTCTTAAAGTGAATGATTAATCTCAAAATGATGCTTGCACCTAACTGGTATGATGACATTATTAGGAAAATTTAACCTTGTATGAGACACAGTAAGGTCCATGATTAGCAACCAGAGAGCTGAGAAGATAAGCACTCATTTTAGTTATATTTTAATTTACAGTGTTGCCAACTATTTTGCTCTCCCATAGAGAGCACACTGTGTCCATTTCTGTAGCTTCAAACATAGAAGTTATAGCTATGGGCCCAAACAGTAATTCTTTCTTTTTGAAGCTAACAATCCATCATGTTCCATGTCCATATTGCTCAAGTCCTGGTGCTGGAATGCACCATGAGGGAGGGGCCAAGACTCCCTCTGTGACACTCTTCCCTTCTTGACATAGATCTGAATCTCTGATCTGCAGGAGCTTCTTTTCTTCTAAAAGGCTTTAAACATTTCTTGACAGGTAAACTACAAATAATTTTTTTTCTTTGAGGAAAACTTTATTCTTTGCATTAGTAGGATAATTTGTCAAGCTGGAAGCCAGGCATGGTGTTGGATGCCCATAGTTACAGTACTTGGCAAGCTAAGATAGTTCAAGTTAGCCTTGGATTCATAGTGCGACCTTTATATATAATGTTTTATTTCTTCCAACTTTTGAGCTATTAATTTTATTTTTCTTCAGATTGAATATAATATACCTAAGTGCATATGCTTTTTTGTATTTGTTGGCATACTATTTTCTGAGCATCCTGAATATTTGCCGTGTGTGTGTGTGTGTGTGTGTGTGTGTGTGAGAGAGAGAGAGAGAGAGAGAGAGAGAGAGAGAGAGAGAGAGAGAGAGAGAGAGAGAGAGAGAGAGAGAGAGAGAGAGAGAGAGATTCTGGGGCTTGAACTCAGGGCATGAGTGCTGTTCCTGAGCTTTTTGCTCAAGGGTAGCACTTTATCATTTGAGCCACAGCTCCACTTCTAGTGTTTTGGTGGTTAATTGGAGGTAAGAGGCTTATATATTTTCCAGCCGGAGCAGGCTTTGAACCACAATCCTCAGATAACAACCTACTGGGTAGCTAGGATTATAAGCATGAGTCACTGGTACCCAACTGGCCTCAGATATTATTACCTCAAGTATTTCTTCTGTTCCTTTGTTTTACTTTTTGCCTTCCTATTATGCATACATTGCATCATCTTTAATTACCCAAAGTTAAAAAAATATTCTGTATCTTTCATTCTTTTTCCTCTTTGCTTTCCAATTTAAGAAGTGTTCATTGTTCTGTGCCTCTGATCATATAAAATAATATTTACCAAAATGAACTCCAGGAAATGGAAATGAAAGATTTTTTTCTTTGTTGTTCTGTTTTCTTTTCTTTTTGTCTCGTTTATCTGTCTTTTGGAGAGGAGAGTAAGAGGGCACAGAAATAGAGAAACAAAGGGTGAACAAATGCAGCAGTGGTATTCACTAGACCTTATGTTAAAAATGAACTATACAACTTGTAAGTGGGGATGAAGAGGGAAAAATTGAGAGGGAAGGGATAATATTATCCAAAAAGAAATGTACTCATGACCTGACATGTAACTGCAATCCCTCTGTGCATCTTTACAATAATAATAAATTTAAAAACAAGTGTTGACATATTTTAAGTACACTACTTTTTCCTTAGCCATTTCAAATCTATTGATGAACCTTGTGGTAAAAAAAAAATGTTTGGGGGAAGTATTCTGGACCAGTGGCTTCAGAATTCTCCCCCATACCATATGTGCTGGTTATATTTATAGTTTGAAAAAGGCAGTGACATGGAAAGAACCTGATTGGCTTCAGCCAGCATTTGCTCTATGTAATGATGGTGTAATCCATTGGCTGAGGCCAAACGCTATGACTGCCTGAGACTGAGCTGTCTCTTACAGGAATGTATTTTTAAATTAGCTCAGTTTAATAAGTTAGGTTGCAATTTGCTACATAGAAGTGGCTCTGAGCTAGGTGCTTATGGCTCATGCCTGTAATTCTAGCTACTCAGAAGGCTGAGATCTGAGGATCACGGTTCAAAGCCAGATCAGGCAGGAAAGTCCGTGAGACTCTTTTTTTCTTTCTTTTTTTTTTTTTGGTTGTGGGGTCTGAACTCTGGCCTGGACGCTGTCCCTCAGCTCTTCAGCTCAAGGCTAGCACTCTACCACTTGAGCCACAGCTCCACTTCCGGTATTTTATGTGTTGCTGAGGAATCGAACCCAGGCCTCATGCTTGCAAGGAAAGCGCTCTACCACTGAGCTACCTTCCCAGGCCCCCCGAGACTCTGTTCGCCAATAAACCACTAGAAAACCGGAAGTGGCGCTGTGGCTCAAGTGCTAGAGCGCTCGCCTTGAGCTGAAGATCTGAGGAGTAGTGCCCAAGCCCAAAGTTCAAGCCCCACGGCCGACAAAAAAAAAAAAAAAAGAAGAAGAAAAAGAAGTAGCTCTGAGCCCATTTTATCACTGAAATCTGGAAATGCACGTAAGCCAATAAAATTAATGTTAGAAAATCTGCTGTTATCACAAATATGTGGAAGGAACCATTTAAAAGGAGAAATTCATTTGGTTCAAGGTTTCAGAAGTTCCAACTCATGATCACTTTTCTTCCTGGGCTAGCGGTGGAGCAGAATATGTTCAGGAGGAGGCTGTTCATCTCATGGTAGACAGGAAGCAGAGAGTGAAAGAAGAGCTGGGAGTAAGGTGTACCTTTCCAGGGCCTGCCCTTGTCACCCACTTGTTCAAAGTTTGTCTCAGTCTTAGGAAGGAGATTGGTATGAGACCTCTATCCAGCAAGAAGGAGAAAAACTACTTGGAAGCAACTTGATTCTTTCTTTGTTAGGACTTGAAATTGAGATAAGAGGATCAGAGTATGACATCCCCCAAAATGATATTTTGGCCTAATTTTTTTTCTAATGTCAATTAGAAAACATAAGACACAAGAAATTCTCTACCTTCACACTTTCTATCTAAAGTCAGGATCTACATCTATTTCCTTTTGTGAAATCATTTCTTCTCCTTTGCCATAAAACTTACAGAGAAGATGACTGAGCAATGGATAAACCTGAATTTTATAAATGAACCTTACAGAAATAACATTGGTTTCATTAGTTTCCCCACAAAGTTGCCTTCTCACAACTAACATAAGCCCAAATACTTGTTTTGCCATTTCTCTACAAATTGTAAATAAAATGGTATAGAAATTCTGAGGCCTAACTACCTTTTGGTTTTTATTTCCTTCTCTGAGACCATTATGTGTAAACAGCAAAATGTTGCCACCAAGAAAATTTTATATGCCTTTTCTCTTGTTTATTTGTAATTTTTTTATTCTTTTTTGCAGGATTTCAGGCATTAAACTTGAAAGGGAAGATGAAAGAGTTTTGAAACCTGTAGAAGTTTTTGTCAGACCTGCTGCTCAGGCAGAAGCAGGAGGCAGAGAGTATAAGTGGAAACAATGAATCAGAACAAGATATCTCCAGGAGTAGTAACTGACACAGAGGAACAGCTGGTTTCTGAATCACAGATCCTGGCAGAAAGCTGGACCCAGTACTGCCTGGTAATGACCTTCCTTTTAGATCCCATATAGCTCAGTGAGGCTGTTTCTATTTTTCCCCTTCTCCCTTCTCAGATGACCCGGAAAAGCCTAATTAACAGATGTGTAAATTAAAACCTTTCAGGCTCTAATATTCTAGAGTTAGACTAATCATGGTAAAAGTCCATTTAGTTCAAACTGCACATTGAAAGTTCTAATTATTCCATTTAGACTAAGATGGACTTCATTTTGCTCAGCAAATTTTATTATAGAAAGCTCAAATTTAAAATTGGGGAGGGCAGAAAAACTATTTAAACTACTTAAAGTTGGAAGTTAATTTTCCATATTACTTTCAAATGTTTATCTATTAAAAATGAATGACTCAAAAAGAATAAATGACTCAATAGAATAAATATTGTTAATGTTCCATGATTTTTTTCAGCATTTGCTGGTACTTTCTAGAAACTGGGCTGTGAACTATAGTATCAGAACACAGAAATATAGATTTGGGCCAGGTGCCGGTGGCTCACACCTGTAATCCTAGCTACTCAGGAGGCTGAGATCTGAGGATCAAGGTTAAAAGCCAGCCTAGGCAGGAAAGACTGTGAGACTCTTATCTCAATTAACCACCAGAAAACCAGAAGTGGCGCTGTGGCTCAAGTGTAGAGTGTTCAACTTGAGCTGAAGAGCTGAGGGACAGCGGCCAGGCCCAGAGTTCAAGCCCCATAACCAACAAAAAAAAAAAAAAGAAAGAAAGAAAGAAAGAAAAAAAGCAATTGGGTTAGGTAAGATACACTCAAAATAAGTAACATCTTGGGACTGGGAAGCACAGTGGTAGAGTGCTTGCCTTGCATGCATGAGGCCCTGAGTTCAATTCCTCAGCACCACATAAAACAGAAAATGTGCTGTGGCTCAAGTGGTAGGGCGCTAGCCTTGAGCTGAAGAGCTGAGGGACAGCGTCCAGGCCCAGAGTTCAAGACCCAGGACCAGAAAAAAAAATTGGATATCATCTTATGAATCCACAAATTTGGCTGCCTCATCTTCCACGTAGTTTCACTACACAATATGGAGCCCATGAGTACTCTCTGGAGGGGCTCATGTACAGAGGTGAATGTCCTCTCCTCCATGGGCCACAGTATTGATCCCCTGACCTTGAACTACTGCCAGTAGTGGATATCGCCACCAGGTGCACCACAGCCTTCTTGCACTAGGGGACAGGAGCCAGCATATCACTGCTAAGTTGGACAACCATTTGAAAGGGTGAAGTTACCCTCAGAAAAGACAGAATGGGAAGCTCAGCACTAAATAGAATGCAGAAATCATGTTTGTTCAGTGTGAGAACTACATCAGAAGGCTCAGTGCTAGTATTCAGTCTTAGCTTGGAATGTACCTTGAACATACCAGTGAGCAACCAGGAAAGTGTCCTAGTATTGCTTTTGGGGTCTTGTGTTAGGGGTTCTTGATGATCCTAATTAACAAGCTTCCCCTGGGGTGATTTTTCCTCTTTAGTCCAATTTGTAATACAGATGCATGGTCTTCAATACTGTGGGATGCCCAGCAGTTTGTGTCAGCAGTACTCTCATAAGGAAGTACCAGTCACAGGCTGGAGGCATGAGCAGGTTACAGTCACAGCCCACAGCCTCTAAGTTTGGAGCATCCTGTCCCTTTCCTATACCTGAATTCAGCCCATGTTAGTCACCAGGTGTGACTCTTAGAAGTTTATTATTGTAAGGTTAATGAAAGTCGCATCTGTGTGGAAAGGGCCTGGACTCCAAGAAATCCCCAGATCTAGGCTGCAAATCCTTGAGCCAGAATTCATAGAGTATTGGGCCTACAAGATGTTTGGGAGCTGACTTTGGTGGTGCACAACTGTAATCCTAACACTCAAGAAGATGAGTCAGGAGAATCTTAAGTTCAAGGCCAGTCTGGGCTACAGACTGACCCTATTGCAAAAAAAAAAGAAAGACAGTGATAGAGAGGGAGAGGAAGAAGAGAAAGAGAAATTGAGAAAGAAAAGGAGAGAAAAATGAAAGAAAGACAAGAAAAAATGTATGTTTTCTTTAAGTAGGCCTTATAAATCTTGTAGCCAGATGATGTCTCCTCCCATACAATGTGAGGTTACAAACAAACCTCAGTGTGTGGGCAATTTTACAAATACAGAAGCCATGAAGAAGCCAGGTACTGGTGGCTCATACCTATAATCGTAGCTACTCTGGAGGCTGAGCTCTGAGGATCATGGTTAGAAGCCAGCCTGGACAGGAAAGTCTGTGAGACTCTTATCTCCAATAAAGTACTCAGAAAAAGCTGGAACTGGTACTGTGACTCAGGTGGTAGAACACTAGCTTTGAGCAAAGAAACTCAGGGACAGCACTTAGGCCCAGAGTTCAAGCCCCAGGACCAGCAAAAAAATAAAGCAATGGAGAATGAGGATCAGTATTATTTTCATACCATTTCTCTGAAAAGGGATGTGCCCAAAATATACAGACAACTGTTGCAAGTAAAAAAAAAAAAAAAAAAGAAATAACTTAATTTTAAAGAATTAGATAAAAGACTTGAATAGACCTTCTGCCAAAGACAATATATGAGTAAGCAAATAAATTATTCAAAATAAAAATGTCATCCTGAGCAAAAGAAGCAAAAAATTAAAATTAAATAGAACACAGTTAAATATAAAAATGGCATAAGCCTATAGATTATAGATTTATGAGACAAATCAGCACCCACATAATTTTTGAAGCCAGTACACACGTGAGCACTGGTAATTGACTTAGCAGACCAAGAAAACTCAGTGGGAAGCAGGGGGAAAGCTTGATTAACTGCTAGTTTGGATCTGAAATGTCCCCCAAAGGCCCAAGTGTTAAAGGTTTGGCCTCAGCTATGGTACACTGGGAGGTGGGAGAAACCTGAGGAAGGGCCTAGCAGGAAGAAGTTGGTCACTGGAAGCATGCCCCTGAAGGGGATAATGAAAGCCTGTTCCCTCCTCCCTGTTTCCCTGCATCCATAACAGCCATTAGGTGAGCATCTTTTTCCACCACATTACCCTACCAAAATGTTTTGCCTCATAACAGGCCAAATGAAATGAAACCAGACATACAAGGACTGAAACTTCTGCATGCAGGAGCTGGTTATCTCAGGTGTCTGATTCAGTAATAGGAAGGTAAGTAACACATTCATATATTGGCAGATCAAGGTAACTTACCAGGTTATAAATGGAGCTGAAAATGGGAAGATTGGCACTAAGTCTAATTGAAAAGCAGTTAGCTTAACATCCTGGCCCAAGCCCATAATCATAGCTACTTTGGTAATGGAATCAGGGGATTGCAGTTTGAGTCATACAAATTTGTCAGACTCCATCTGAACTAATAGCTACGCATGCCCAGCAACACAGAGAAGCACAGTAAGTGGAAGGCAGACTAGGCTGGCCCGGTGAGACTACACAAAATAACCAACACTAAAAGGGGCTGGAGGAGTGGCTCAAGTGGTAGAGTGCCTGTTTAGCAAGCCTGAGTACTGAGTTAAAGTCTCAGTATCATTAAAAAATGAGTGAAAAAATTAAAAATTCAAGCATTATAGTTATAAAAGATGAATAAATTTCTTTTTAAAAAGTACAGCAAAAGAACACAAAATACAGAATGGTAAGATAATGAATAGCCCAATACAAAGTCAGCCACCAAGTGGTAGAGTTCCAGAAGGGAAAAGCAAGAGAAAAATGTTGGAAAGAAACGTTTTGGCTGGGTAGCCCATATGTATGACGGTAAGAGTGCTTCCTAGGAACTGACCATTCAACAAGCATGTCAGGAAAATCAGGCTGATAATGGTGTGCAGGGTGGATTTATAGAAGGAATGCTTCGTACATGCTTCACCCATGGCAAGAGAAAAATTTAGTAAAGAGAAAAATTTAGTAGTGATTGAATCAGTAAGAATGCAATGAAAGAAATCACTCTGACATTTTATTAGGAGTATTAGGCAACTAGTTGGTGCTTGTTAAAATTTAAATTTTGTCATCAGCTTCACATGCAGAGATGTTTCCTAAAATACTTAAAGAGCCAAAAACATATAACATCTTCAAGACAGTTACCAAAAAACCCAAAATCACAAATAATGAAGTATACCTATAAATACTATCATGCAACCCCAGAATATACAAAAAGATGAGTGTGTATATATGAAATGACACCTTTTGGTTAGCAAAAAGGAATTATGATATAAGTTAATATGTTCATAGAAAAATGTGTATCTCTAGAGGTTAAGATTACAGAATATTTTTCACTTGTTATTCTATATATACAGTATATAGAATATATAGAATATAGAATATATGGAATAATATGTATAATATATAGAATAACTATAAATTAGTAACAACTGAAATACATAGAAGATAACTAACAAAATAAATGAGGTAGTCACTAAAAGAAATATCATCTAATCTCAAAAAAATGTAGGCAGACAACAGGCTATAAAAGTCATTACTTGACAAGTTGTCTGCATATCAATAGTTAACATGCAAATTAAGTTTGCCATATCATCATTAGTTATAGTACAGTCAGTACTCACAGCCTCAGGTTTCCCATTGATAGAGTCAATCAACCACAGACTGAACATGTACTTAGGCCCATGATGGTTTTATATATATATTGAACCTGTACCTATTTCCTTGTCATTATAAAGTATACAGTATGATTTTTTACATGGCATTCACATTGCCTTTGGTATTATATTAATAATTCAAAAAATATTTAAAGTATATTGAAGAATGTAAAAATACTAAAATATTATATATAAGGGACTGAACACTTTGGAACCAACTTCTTGAGGATAGAGAGTTATATAAATTATCTACTACTTTAACTTAAGGAAAAGAGCATGTCTATGCAAATTCTTCAGTACTTATGGAAGAAAAGTATAGACTAGCTCAGCGTTCTAGGCTTTCACCTAGACTTGTGGGGAAATAGTGGAGGAAAGTGAGTTTTACTATTCCATGGTAGTTAACACACATATCTTTAATAGTACAATATAAATATTTAGGATACTTTGATTTAAATACTAAATACTACTTTTATACACAGTAGTCTTTCTGAATCCACTGTCAATTCTTCACATTTGTGATTGCTGCCTGAAGCGGATATTTAGTTTGGCTCCCAAAACAATCTCTCTCTTCATATACTGTATCACTAAATTCATCCTACATGCATTCAGACCATTTACATAACATATGCCATTCCTTGTTCAATTTACTAGACCTAGCCTTTTATTCTTAAACTTTTTTCTTAAAAAAAAAAAAAGCATTGAGGTGAATAAATGAATAAAAATGTGACTTGCCATTCAGCTTCATGTGCAGGGAGACACAAAAGACATCTGTTTTATAGTAATCTAGGAATCAGATTACTTCACTCTCCTTGTTTTTTTAAGGATAGTAGAAGGATGGTGTAACCATGGAAATTTCCACTCCTTCCAAAAACACAAATTTTAAACAAAACCCCAAGCCCCAGAAATACACAGGAAACCAGGGGCTCTGGCCTTCCAACAGAGAACTCAGAATGACACAGAAGAGCTAACAAAAAAATCCTTACAAAACAGAAAGTAAAGTGCTACAAAGACAGAGCCTTTTGCTTCTACCCCAAGCAAGATGCCTTTACTATGCAAAATAAAATACTTGTCAGCAAGGATAGAAATAAACCACCTCTAAAATTTTCTTAAGGACTATTATTTAGTAGCTAGATTCTGCCACTTTCTGTAGATAATTGTGGGAAGTACTTAAATTCTAAATGAAAGCTGGATACTCCTTATGTACTAGCTAAACTAAATAGTGGTATATGTAGGGTGGACATGGACATTCCTTGGTTTTATAGTTAACTGGAAACAACTAAAATTTGGAAAAATTCTTATGAGAATAACAAAGTCTATTGTCAGAGTCTAGCAACACTGAAATTAAAACAATTACTACATTCCTACCACATGCTAACCACTGCCAAGTGCTAAACAAACAGCTGCCAACAAAAATAGAAAATATGTCTGAATTTAGACCTGATAACTAATTTGGTGACCAATGGTTAAATAAAAGTGACCAAAAAAATGTCATTCTAGTTACAGTTGAATGCCAGAAAGAGTGAATCCTGTATGCAAGTGGGGGAAGAGAGTTGTAGGCAGAACAACAACAAATAAAATAGTTTTGAGATGGGAATAAGTTCAGAAAATTAGAATTTATATTTTAAAAAAAAGTGTTGTAGCCGGGCACCAATGGTTCATGCCTGTAATCCTAGCTGAGGAGGCTGAGATCTGAGGATTGAGGGTCAAAGCCAGCCCCGGAAGGAAAGTCCATGAGACTCTTATTTCCAATAAACCACTAGAAAACTGGAAATGGCGCTGTGGCTCAAGCGGTAGGGCGCTCACCTTGAGCTGAAGAGTGTAGGGACAGCCCCCAAGCCCAGAATTCAAGCCCCATGACCGACCAAAAAAAAAAAAAAATGTTGTGCATGACAGACACATGAAGGGAACACATATTGTCTATGAGCTACAAAGAATACAAAATTACTGAGGCGAAGAACTTGCTTTTGTTATCACTGTTTCCTATTTATGTTAGATCTGCTTGAATAAACTAGTACTACAAACTCGCACACATAAAATAGATATTTTAGAATATTCTAGTCTGGCATGGTGGCATACATATGTAATATCAGGATAGCTAGGGAGGCAAAAGTACAAGGATCAAGAGCTCATGGCTAGCCCATGCTAAATATTGAGACCCTGACTCTAATAAGGCAGAGAGAGAGAGACATACTGATTTTTTTTTTTTTTTGTCAGTTATGGGGCTTGAACTCTGGGCCTGGGTCCTCTTCAGCTCAAGGCGAGTGCTCTACCACTTGAACCACAGCGCCACTTCTGACATACTAATTATTAAAAAAAAAAAAAAAGATAGATGGATGATAGATAAACATAACCTTCACAACTGAAATGTCAATGTATTTGAACCAGTCAATGTCTTTTCATGGATTTGTTCTTTTGGAGCCTGAAGTGGCAGAGAAAACTGTAATGTCTTCCTTTCCTTCCTTTCTAGATTCCAGCATTGAGAAATAATCTAATAAGAAATTATCTCTCTACAATTCCTACCAACAGCCAAATCTAAGTGAATTTTGAGACAATGAAATGTGAATGTTTCTGGTATGCTCAAATCATTTGTTACTCCCAGTAGCATTAGACTGAACAAAAGCAAGCATTAGGGATTTAAAAAGACTTTAGCATTGGTAGAATGCCAGCCTAGCAAGAGGAAAGGCCCTGAGTTTGAACACCAGTACTCCATAAATTAACCAATGCTTTGTTGAATAAAATTGAACAAAATTACAACAAAAAGTTATTAATCAGGAAGCTTCTTTAAATTTGTAACTCCAGAGCCTGAGCACCTGTCCCTAAGCTTTTGTGTTCAAGGCTAGGTCTACTTTGGCTTTTTGGTCCTCTGGAGATAAGGGTCTCACAGACTATCCTTCCGGAATTGGCTTCAAATTATGACCCTCAGGTCTCAGCCTCCTGAGTAGCTAGAATTACAGACATGAGCCACCAGCACTCATCAATATACTCTTAATGTTACCCTTTAAAGGAACATTAAGTCCATTTTATAATTAAGGAAGTTTATAGTTATGATGGCTTTAAGAATTCACTACGAGCCAGGCACCAGTGGCTCACAGCTGTAAATCTAGCTACTGGAGGCTGAGATCTGAGGATCTCAGTTCAAAGCCAGCTCTGGCTGGCTTTATCTCCAATAAACCACTCAGAAAACATGAAGTGGCACAATGGCTCAAGTGGTAGAACGCTAGCCTTGAGCTGAAGAGCTGAGGAATAGTGCCCAGGCCTAGAGTTCAAGCCCCATGACCAACCAAAAAAAAAAAAAAATTCACTACATCTGTGATTTGAGATGTTTTAGAACTCATAATGGAGAAAGAACCTCCAAATAAATCGAAGAATGAACCAAGGAGAGTCACAAAAGTATGCTGTTATGTTTGTTTGAATAAGGCCCAACAAGAGCATTTGGTAGACAGACAACTCAGGAAGTAGGGACAGGAAGACTGGAAATTACAGACTAGCTTGAAGAAAGTCAGCAAGATCTTTTTTTTTTTTTTTTAAATTGTGAAAACACCATATAGAGGGGTTACAATTACATGGGCAAGATAATGAGTACATTTCTTATCAAGCATTGTAGCCTCCTCCTTTGTTTTCCCTTCGAATCCCTTCTCATCTCCCACCCCCCCCCCCCCAAAGCAAGATCTTTATCTAAAAAAAAATGCATAAAAAGAAATGGGTCAAGGGCTGGGAATAGCTTAGTGGTAGAGTACTCACCTAGCATGCATGAAGCCCTGGGTTTGATTCCTCAGTATCACATAAACAGAAAAGGCCAGAAGTGGCACTGTGGCTCAAGTGGTAGAGTGTTAGACTTGAGTAAAAAGAAGTTCAAAGACAGTGCACAGGCCCTGAGTTCAAGCTCTAG
Source organism: Dipodomys merriami (assembly GCF_024711535.1). Taxonomy (NCBI): domain Eukaryota; kingdom Metazoa; phylum Chordata; class Mammalia; order Rodentia; family Heteromyidae; genus Dipodomys; species Dipodomys merriami. The sequence continues at coordinate 32,192,339 of NW_027202937.1, forward strand.
GACTGGCAAAAAAAAGAAATGGGGCAAAAAATGTCTATCTATCTATCTATCTATCTATCTATCTATCTTTTAAGCCTATATTGAAAGTTTAGTTCCCAAATAAAAGTGTAATAAATAGTCTAATGAGAATTTTTTTGATCATGATGGCTCCACCCTCATGAATGGGTTAATGCTGAGTATAAAAGGTTTCTGAGTTGGTGTTGGTGGCTTCATTTATAATCCTAGCTACTCAGGAGGTTGAGATCTAAGGATTTCAGTTAAAGGTCACCTCAGCCTTTCAGAAAGCTAAGAGGCTTTTATTTCCAATTATCCAGCAAAAAGGCAGAAGTGGAGGTATGGTTCAAGCAGTAGAGTGCCTGCCTTTAGCAGAAAAAGCTAAATAAGAATCGCTGAATTCAAGCCCTTGTACACACACACACACACACACACACACACACACACACACACACACACACACACACACACACACACACACACACACACACACACACACACACACACACACACACACACACACACACACACACACACACACACACACACACACACACACACGGCTGCTTCTGGCTGCAAATCTAGTCTCTTACCTTCTCTCTTCCCTACTTTCAAAACTTTTTGCTGTATCTTACCTCTTCAGTAAACACAGCAACATGCCCTCACCATTCAGCTCCTTAACAATGATCTTCCCAGAATCCACAACTAAAAGAATCTGTTCTGTCCCAGATTTTTTTATAGTAATACAAAATAGACATACCTAGATCACTCTTCAAAGAAGCACTCTGATGCCTGCAAGAAAACAGCTGAGCTTGCCAGGTGCTGGGCGCTCACACCTATAATCCTGTCTATTCAGGAGGCTGAGATCTGAGGATCAAGGTTCAAAGCCTGCCCAGGCAAGAAAGTCTTTGAGACTCCTATCTCCAGTTAACCACCAGAAAACCAAAAGTGGCGCTGTGGTTCAAGAGGTAGAGTTCTAGCCTTGAGCTGAAGAGCTGAGGGACAGTGCCCAGGCCCAGAGTTCAAGACCCACGACTGACAAAAATAAAATAAGCATCTCAAGGGATGACACTGATCAAGATGCATTGTACACATAAATTAGCATGTTGAAACTCCTTTGGACAACCATTTAAAGATAATAAAAATGTTGGAAGGGGTAACAATGTTCGACAACAAAATGTACTCACTACCTTACTTAGGTAACTGTAACTTCATCTGTACATCACCTTTACAATAAAATAAATTAAATAAAAATAAAGATGTTAAGGAAATAAATATAAACTGTCAGTTATAAAATAGTATGGTTTTTTATTTACCAAAAATGTATTTGTAAAGTAGCAAAAGACCTATTTACAATGAGAACATGTTGAGAATTCACATAACTAATGGCATCAAGACTATACAAAGAACTAGCTTCTAGTGGCTTATACCTGTAATTCTAGCTACTGAGGAGGCTGAGATCTGGAGGACTGTGGTTGCAGGACCAGCCCAGGCACAAAGCCCTCAAGACTCCAAATCCCAAATAACCAGCAAAAAGCTGGGCTGAAGGTGTGGCTCAAGTAGTACAGCAACAGCTGAGCAAGCAATCCAACTACAAGATACTGAATTCAAACCTGGGGACTGCAATGTGCATGTGCAAACACACACACAAACACAGATACACATACACACACATATACATACCTACAAATCAATAAAAGAAAAATAGGCAAAAGACATGAAGAGATATTTCAAGATAAAACATATAACCAAGAAACTTATAAAACAATGCTACACTTTGTTAATTGTAATAGAAATGCCAATCAAGATTACAATAAGGTCAATCATATCCTTATTCAACAGAAAATGTCAACTGTTATAGAAACTTTTATCCATTCCATGGCAGTCAAAAGTGATATAATCACTTTTGGAAACATTTTATTACCTACAGATACTTGTAAAGTTATATATTCATAGCAATTCTTTCTTCAATCCTGTAAGAATCTGTTGCTTAAAGCCAGGCACCACTGGCTCATGCTATAATCCTATCCAGGCAGGAGGCTGTGATGTGAGGATTCAGGCCAGCCAGCCTAGACAGAAAAATCCACCATCTCCCTGTCTCCAATTAACAGAAAAAGTTCAGGGGTGAAGTCATGGGTCAAATGGTAGAGCTCATAGTATTACGTATGAGCAAAGAAACTGAGTAAGAGCATGAGACCTGTGTTCAAGCCCCTTATTGACACTGGCATGTATGCATACACACACATTCACACACACACTTGTGCACATGCACACAAGTTTATTGCTTAAGAACAACAAAAAGTAAAAAAAAAAAAACACTTTTAAAACAACTCAAATATTTGTCTATTACCAGAAGAATGGAAAATAAATTCTGGCATATTTACATGTTGCAAACCTGAGCGCCTTAATCCACTGCAACTGGGAGCAAAGCAGTGATGGAAACTGGACTGTGAAGCTGGTTTGGGGGCACCAGAGGTCATGTGCCTCTCACCAGTAACAGATGCCCCAAGGTCCAGTTACAGGGTCTTTATTGATTTGGGAAGGGGTGGGGAGTTAGAACAGATAGTAAGATAGCAATCTCTTTGAAGTTACAGACACCAGCTCATGAAACAATCCTGGGATGAGTGACTTCCTTATTTTAGGAAGCAGAGGCAGGCAACAAATAACCACAGTTTGTATAAGTGTTTATCTAACTCCAAGGTCCAAGAAAGTTTGGGTTCTGATTAACACATTTAGGCAAATCTTGGGTCTCTGTAATGCTAGAAGCACTTGATCTTTCCCAGCTTTCTGAGAGTTAGAGAATGGCATTCCAATTTTCTTTATTAGATCTCACAGCTCAGCATCAACAGATTCCCACATTTACACAATGAAATAATATCCAAAGATTACATACAGTCTTAAAGGTAACATCAGCATGATTTTTTTTTTTGGTATGTTCTACTCTTGGGGCGTGAACTCATAGCTTGAGCACTGTCCCTGAGCTCTTTTACTCAAGGTCATCACTCTACCACTTAAGCTATAGCTCCACTTCTGGCTTTTTGGTAGATAAAAGTCTCATAGATTTTCCCACCCAGGATAGCTTTGAACTGTAATACTCAGATCTCAGCCTCCTGGATAGCTAGGATTACAGGCATAAACAATTAGAGCCTAGCTATGATTCTTTTTTTTTTTTTTCCAATAGAATTAGATGGGAAAGAGGGAAGGGGTGCCATTATCCAAAGAAATGTATTCACTACCTGACTTATGTAACTATATATCACCTTTATCATAACAATTTTTAAAACTTAAAAAATGGGAAATATTTTCAGAAAAAAAAGATGTGTAAATCAAAGGAATGATGGGAAAAGGAAAAAAGGTACACTGGATACCCCAAGTACGAGGCAGCAGAATGAGGATTCTATAACACAGCTGGACATGGGTTAATATCAACATCTTGACCGTTGAACTGCAGAGACATGGATTCTTAGTATTAAAAGTGAATAAAATGTAAATAAAGGCTTTACATATAAACTGTCAGTGAGAAAATCATAGGACTCATCTATCTCTGTATACCACTTGAGGTATATTTTACAAAGGCACAAATAAAACAAAAGCTAACAGAAATCTCAGGCTGAAATTTTATTTCTTGAACTACAAGTACACCACTAGGGAGGATTGGAAAATGAAATCAGGAAAAAATATTTTGAGAGTTAGGCACTAACGAATTCTCACTATTGACAATAAGGTATATTTCAAACATCATACAAAATGGGCTGGGAAGTTGGCTCAGTGGTAGAGTGCTTGCCTCACATGCATGAGGCCCTAGGTTCGATTAGTCAGCACCACATAAGCAGAAAAAAGCTGGAGTAGAACTGTGGCTCAAATGGTAGAGCGCTAGCCTTGAGCTGAAGAGAGGGACAAGGCCTAGGCCCAGAGTTCAGGCCCCATGACCGGATCCCCCCCCCCAAAAAAAACATAGTACAAAATTACAAAGAACCATAACTAGTAAAGCTTTATAGACTAAGGGAAGAAAATAATCAAGAGATTATGTGGTAATTGCTTCTTGAGAATGAATTTTTAATGCTATACTCCATTCTCTCATCAAATCAGGGAGGATATTTTAAATGCTTGTGTACACTTCTTTGCTAACTGTCTCTCTGGATAACTGGCCACTTTGGTAAATTCATACTACTATAGCTTAACAATAAACATCAGAACTAAGGAGAACCATCAACTCTGACCATAAATTGTGGAACTATAAAATATGAACTCAGTCTCTTATATATTATGTTCACTTAGAAAACTTAAAGTGACCAAATTGAAATATGCCATTTTAGTAAATGATTTATTAGTATTCACATGAATTTAATTGCCTTTACTAATCATGTGAATAGATCATGAGTAGCCACAGAGAGTAAAGACCTATTTTTTTCACCAGACCCTAAACAGGACTTTAAGTTAATAGCATCCATCCTAGACTAGGGGGCCATCAGTTTCTAGCTCCAATCGTTTGTTTCTAGGGCTTTCAGAATATAGAATTCTATTTTATTAAAACAATGTGATAGTAGTCACTACTATTCTCTCCCAATCTTCTCATCATTTTCAGTTTGAGGAAACAAGGCTTGGAAAGATTAGTCTTCCCAGGTTAAGGTACTCAAATATCGGCTTACTGAGTGCCTACATTCCAATACCAGGTTATCCCTGACATAGTTGACTATGCAGCAAAAATTGTATTAGACCACATAGGTCAATCTAGAAGTGAAGTAAAATGATAATCATGCCCTCTATTTCCCCTTACTCTTGAAAGATTTTCTATTAACTTTACAATATGGATGAATCATTGTTATTAGATTACATGGTAAGAACAAAATACTTTGCTGCCCTCTTATGGTAGATATACCTAGATAACTAAAACTAACTTGCCATAACAATTTCACACGTTCTGAGCTTTACATAATAGAATTTTCTAGAAGAATGCAATTGGCATATAATAGGCTTACAATGAACATTTGTAGAACTGAACTGTAAGCTCTATTTATTGAATCTTTAATAAGTACTATGAGCTTCCTTTTAATGAGAATCCATTGGTTATGCATTTAAATGATTATTTGCCCTTCAACAGCCTTTTCAGTATTCATATTTGCATATTATGTTAAAAATTTTAGATTTAATCATATAGCCAGCTCAGGTGCAACAAAGGTATAAATGGAAATATAATCACCTCCAGTTTTCCATTCGACCACTTGTTTCAATCATCTTTTTTAAATGCTGAAACTGAAGAAATAGTGGAGAGACTTAAGTTTCTTGTAATTTCCTGCTCTTTAGCTTGTCTCTACTGTCAGTGATGATATTGCTTCTCAGGGAAGACTAAGTGACTTGAAGCATTAAAAGTAAATAGTTAAAGTTCTATAATAGACAGGAATAATCAACTCTCAGCAAAATCCAGGAAGAACAACATTGCTTGAAGTTTGAATGTTTCCATCCTACCTACTTCAGTTTTTACAAGGCTAACAAACACTATAGCCCATAATCTTAAGAATTATCAATCAATAAAGATCCTGTTACAGATAGATGTAAAAAAAAAGAATTATCAAAATTCCAATGTAACCTTACAGAAATAGTAAAAATGAATCTTTTTTTTTTTTAATTTATTTTTTGTCAGTCATGGGCCTGGGCATTGTCTCTGAGCTCTTCAGCTCATGACAAACACTCTACCGCTTGGGCCACAGTGCCACTTCTGGTTTTCTGGTCTCAAGGACTTTCCTACCCAGGCTGGCTTTGAACCTTGATACTCAGATCTCAGCCTCCTGAGTAGATAGGATTACAGACATGAGCCACCAGCACCCAGCTAAATCCTAAAATTAATATGTAACATATAATCATATAAAATGATGTTTACTGAAATTAACTCCAAGAAATGGAACCAAGAGGCTTTTTATTGTACCATTTGTGGGTTGTTTCTTTTCTTCTTTCCATTTTTCTTTGCTTTATTGCCTTCTGTTGCTGTTTTTTTCTGTACCCTTTGCCTTTTATGTAAGTTTATCTGATTTGGGAGGAGAAGGGAAAGCACAGAAACGGTGGGACAAAGGGTGAAAACCACTAGACACTATGTTGTAAATAAAGTGTAGAACTTATGGGGGGAGGGAAGTCAGGAAAGGAAAAATTGGGAGAGAATGACTCATTACCTGATGTATGTAACTGTAAACCCTCTGTACATCATCTTTAAAATAATTTTTTTTTAATATATGTAACAGGGCTGGGAAGGGGGCTCAGTGGTAGAGCGCTTGCCTTGCATGCCTGAGGCCCTGGGTTCGATTCCTCAGCACCACATAAGCAAAAAGAAAAAAGCCAGAAGTGGCACTGTGGCTCAAGGGGTAGAGTGCTAGCCTTGAGCTGAAGAGCTGAGGGACAGCACCCAGGCCCAGAGTTCAGGCTCCACGACCGGACCCAAAAAACAAAACAAAACAAAACAAAAATACACGTAACGTAAGAGATCCTTAAGCAAAAAGAGCAATGCTGTAGGTATCAGAATACCAAACTTCAAAGTATAGTACCAGAGTCATGGTAACAAAAACAGCATGGTACTGGCCCAAAAACAGACATGAAGACAAATGGAACAGAAAAAAATACCTACACAAAATTCTTCACAAAAAATATTGTTTTTTGATAAAGGAGCTAAAAATACACCAGTGAGAAAAGGCAGCCTCTTCAACAAATAGTACTGGGAAAACTGGTTATCTACATTAAGACTGAAATTAGACCCAAATCACTAATCTTCTACAAAAATCCATACAAAATGGATCAAAGATACTGTGTGTGTGGACACACACACACACACATATACACACACTCAAAGAAAGTAGAATTATATTCTCCCTTTGATAAAGGAAGGTAGTAAGGGAGTGGTTAAAGAATTATAACAAAGTGGGTAAACTTGAACAAAGTACACTATGAGCATGGAGTTATTACAATGAAATCTCCTTGGCACTCCCAATGTATGCTAATAAAGCCCATAAACTTAGGAACTCAAAATATTCAGTGGTTGTATGACTAAACAGACACAGTAATTGACTCACTAACTCAGGGGTGAGTATTCTTCCCTGGATGGACTTAAACAGTTTACTTCTATAGATTTTCCACAGGAGTGGACTGTTAAATCCTTGGAATTTGACCCCATCTGGCTGAGTACTGGGAAACACACTAAGATGTGTGCTGTGTACTGTTCACAGATATTGGGTAGATATTACAAATATCATCATTCCTATATATTGAGTAGTTAGAAGTTTTTAATGTTGCAGGCATATTCACCAAAAATATTTCCTAAATTCCCCAACTCTATTGCAACATCTATTATTCCTAGTTTTTCAAGAACTTTGCTACTCACGTCTTCCTATTTTTACTGATAACACACTAGGTTCATGCTCTTATCTTATATTCTTCCATCAATCTCATGAGGACTCAAGTCCATCAACAGATTAATCCCGACGAGTTCATAACTTGATTGGAAGTGAAAGAAATTTAGGAGATAGGACCTAGTCAGGGAGAGTGGGTTCTTAGGGTCCTACCTTGGGGTGGGGGGTTATATCTTGTCCCCAGACCTTTCCTCCCCTCCCCCTACTGGATACAATGAGGTAAGTAGCTTTATTCTCTGCTATGATGCAAACTCCTCACAGAAATGGAGGAACCAAATGACTGTTTGAAGTCCCTAAAACTTTATCCAAAATAAATATTTCCTTAAGTTGACTTTCTCAGGTAGTTTGTCACAAAGATAGAAAGCTGAGTACTAGAACAATGACAAACAGTCCCGTAAGGTTTTATTAAGGAAATCAGGATGCTTTATAGAAGCTGTAGCAAAGATTGTTCCCACTTTATATGTATCAGATCTAGAAGGAAGTCTATCATTCAAAGAAGTGCTTTCTGTGGAACTGATATTTAAGAGTAGAATGAATTGTGGTAATCAAGGTTAAAAGAGAAATCCAAACAGTGGAAACAGCACAAACCTAAGCCTTAAGATAGGAAAAAGTATGGCATATTTTAGAATTAACATGCTCATATCGAGGTAGAAGGATGAGACTGAAAACAGGCTGAGCTCAAATCATCAAGGCTTATTATAGGTCATATTAAGAAGCTGCATTTTAAGTCACACATTTCAAGTGCTATAGTCCCATTAAGTGATTTTTTAAGCTCAAAAGTGACAAACTCTGATCATGCTTTAGAAAGATTGCTCCAGTTTCTGGGTTGAGCAGTTTGGAGTATAGCCAAGGCAGAAGCAAATAGAAAAGACGGCTGTAACAAGATGGATGTAACAAGATGGAGGCTTAAAGTGGTGACAATGGAATTAGAAAAAAAAAGATAAACATAGACACACACTTACATCCAGCCCTACAGGCCATTCTGCCATTCACTTGAACAACCTTGTCATTGATAGCATTTATGGATTTCTACCCAGAAGACTAAGTGGATTAAGCCAGGCACAGAAAGGGAAATATCACTTACATGTGGAATATTAAAAAAAAAAAAAGTGGAACTCACAGAAGCAGAACAGAAAGATGGATATAGGTGTGGAGGTAGAGATAAATGCAGACAAGTTGGACAAAAGGTACAAAGTTGCAGGTATAAAAAGCCAAGCACCAGTGGCTTACACTTGTAATCCTAGTTAACCAGTAGGCTGAGATCAAAGCTAATCCAGGCAGACACATCTCAGACACATCTCTCATCTCCAATTAACCGGCAAAAAGCCAGAAGGAAAGAAAGTTGTAGAGTACCAGCTTTGAGCAAAAAAAGTCTTTAAGACTCAGCTTTCAACAAGACATTTAACACCTACCAAGACTGGAAAACTTACAGCTTTCCCTTCACCTAATATCTACTCTTCATTTAGCTTGTCACTTTTTTGGGGGGGGTCGGTCATGGGGCTTGAACTCTGGGTTTGGGCGCTGTCCCTGTGCTCTTCAGCTCAAGGCGAGGGCTCTACCGCTTGAACCACAGCGCCACTTCCAGTTTTCTAGTGGTTTATTGGAGATAAGAGTCTCATGGACTTTCCTGCCCCGGCTGGCTTTGAACCATGATCCTCAGATCTCAGCCTCCTGAGTAGATAGGATTACAGGTGTGAGCCACCTACGCCGGGCTTTAGCTTGTCACTTTTAAATACATCCATTCAATTGTTCAGGCCAAAAGCTTTTCAGTCTTTTCTCTGAAACCCTCATCCAATAAATCCATGAATTCTATAATCTCTCCATTCAAAACATATTATTTCACATGAAAAAGGCTAAAGGAATCAGCATTAAAAAGGCATTAAAATGTTGGCTCAGCTCAGTATAGGTAAAGGGTTTTTTTTTTCTTCCACTTTATATTGGCCTGTTTTTCATAAATAACAAATCCCAAGCAAATCAAACAAATAACAAATCAAAACAAATCAAATCAAAACAAATCAAAACAAATCCCAAGCAAAACGAAACCCAAACCATAAATTAAGCCAGGCATAGTGGTTCTGATTTATAATCTTACAACTCAGGGGCAGAGGGAGAACAGTGAATTAAAACCAGCCTGGCTTACATAGTGTGTTTGTTTTCTGTTTGGGAGGTTACTGAGGTTTCAAGTCAGAGCTTTGCACTTGCTGAAAGCGTTTTGTAATAAAGGAAACAGTTCATTTGCTTTCTCAAACAGTTCCACATTCCCTATTCAGATCTCAAGTAAATAGACCGTTAAGGACCATCTAAATTTTAGTAATCTACATGCTTTTAGTTGATTTGGGGTGTGTTTACATAGATTAATAAAGGTCTTTAAAGGATTTCTTGACTCTAGGTTACGTTTGTTTGTAGCCTGTCCCCCCATAGGCTGCTAACACGGGATTGATGTAGTTTGGAAGGAGCAAAATCAATCCCTTTCTACCAAAGCGGGGGGGGGGGGGGGGGGGGGGAGACGGAATATATCTTGTAATTGTAGTGAAGAGGAAACCAAGGTGGATAAAAAAGACTAAGACGTTCGCGAACGCACGTTTGTGCCCTAAACCTCATCCCCAGGCCTGTGAACTTTTCACGGGTGGATTAGACCACGGCGAGAGCCAACAAGCCGAGGGCTCATCGTGAACCTGAGCCTTGTTCCCCGGTGATCGAGGGCTGTTCGCCTGCTGTGGGCGCCGGGCATAGGGATCCCCGGTGATCGAGGGCTTTGGCCGGCGGCGGGCTGCAGGCTCCCCGGTGATCGAGCGCTGTTGGCCCGCGGCGGGCGCCGGGCGTAGGGCTCCCCGGTGAATGAGGGCTGGCCGCGGCGGGCGCCGGGCTCCAGGGTCCCCGATGCACGAGAGCTGTTAACCCGCACAGGCGCGGGGCTCCCCGGTGACCAGGGCTGCTAGCGGCGGGCGCAGGGCTCCCGGGTCTATCCTCAAGTAGCTTCACCCACCGCGGCCTCGCCGTGGACAGCGGAAGGTGTCGACCGCAGGGTCCGGGAACAGCAGCAACGGCGCCCCGGCATCTCGAGCGGCAGTGAGCGAGAGTGGAGCCCCGGACCAGGGAAAGATGGTGGGTAGGCGCCAAGCTGAGCCGGAGAGTGCCGGAACTAACGAGAACACACCAGCGGGACAACGGCTCGCGGGCAGAGCCAGGGGCGTGGACGGCGCTCGTCAGAACCCCCACCCCCCACTACTCGAGTACGCAGGCGCCGGCCGCCGCCGCACGCCAACACGCAGGCGCCGGCCGGCCCACCCTCCTCCCACACTTCCGGGAGCCGCTCTGCCGCCGGACGGTCCCGGCCCCGCCTGTCCGCCGTTAACGGCGCCTTCTTTCCTGGAAGGCCTTAAGGTACGAAGGTACTCGCGCGAGGATGCGATAAGGAGCTGAAGTTCCTAGCTTCGCAGATGTTTTTGATGCTTAAGATGACTGGTACTTCCTTAGTTTTAACACAGCCTTAAAATAAATGCCAAATCTACCACAGAACATTGGGGTATTCTTGAAACATCCCTCCTTCAGTCTTTGCGCTGGCTGTATCTCCCGTTCAAAGGATCTTTTTTCTTTTCTTTTTTTTTTTTTTTTTTTTTTTTTTTTTTGCTGGTCCTGACCTTTGAACTCAGGGCCTGCGTACTTTTGTGTTCAAAGCTGGCACGCTATCATTTGAGCCACAGTTGCACTTCCGGCGTGTGTGTGTGTGTGTGTGTGTGTGTGTGTGTGTGTGGCACACGGCTCATTGTAGATGAGAGTATCTCGGACGGTTTTGCCCCGCCTGGCTTCGATCAGTCTCCTAAGTAGCTAGCATTAGACATGAGCCGATGGCGCCCGGCTCGGTGAGCATAATTTCCCTGTAAGAATGCTTTTTACAGTCTGAACTTCATATAGCACGGCATCAAGCAGGAACCACGTAAGCATCTGTTCTATTTCCCACAATCACAACGCATCATTCCACATAAAGCACATTGCAAAAGTTGCACACAACAAAAGTCCACTAGAAGGGCCCTGGGAGATAAAATTGTGGTTGAGAAAATTAAGACAGGTCTATAACCTCTCTACCAGTCGGCACAAAGAGGGAAAATAAAACAATGTCTAAACCACTTCCAAGCCCCCAAGCGAACCAACTTTGGGAGCTCATACAGGACGTCAGCATGCCTCTCTGCTTTTACTCCCCCTGGCACAGCTCATGGAATAAAATGGCCAATTCCTGCGTTACCCAGTGCCCGGGCTTCACAAATCCCCGCCCTTAATCTTAGCAAGCACCGCCCCCAACGCCCTGGAAATTGCGTCATTACGCCACGCATCCCGCCCCCGGATGTAGAGTTTTATATCCGGATTGTTAGCGCGGACGCAGAATCCAGTTTTCCCTACGCGCTTTGCACATGCGCTGCGGGTTTTTCCTTCTTCCACTTCCACTGTATTTCCCTGTCCAGGGAGCCGCCGCCACCGCCGCGGAGGAGTCGGGAAGTTCAAGATGGCCGCTGCAGAGACTCAGGCGTTGCGAGAGCAGCCAGAGTAAGTAGTACCTGTCATTGGGCCGGAGGCCGGGGCCCTGGGGACGCTCGAGAGGGAGAGACGGCGAAGACCCGCACCGGCGGGCGGGAAAGTTCAGGCCTAACGGCCAGAGCCAAACTTTGCGTTTCCCCCGGGCGTTAGTTCCACCGTGGGGCGGTAGGCGTGGAGCGTCGGAGGGCGGCCTGAGGAACCGGACTAGCCCAGAGGCCGCGGCTGCTGTTGGGGCGAAGGCGGCCGTGGCCTGCCGCGCGTCGTTGCCCCGGGAGGCGGAGTCGCGAGCGGCCTCTACAGGTCTGGTGCGCGTGGCGCCTTCCCTCGCTCGGGTCGCGCCCTCCCGCCCCTCCATCGGGACGCAGCACAGCGCCGCACCGGGTGGCATCGCGCTTGGAGACCCGAGGGGCCGTGGCCCTGACGGAGAGAGCCCCACTTTTCTGTCTCAAACAGTCCTCCTCATTGTCCCGCTTGCCACGGGTTGCAGCCTTAGGACCCTCGAGTCGGAAGAGGTCTCTTTTGACTGTCCCTGAAGTAGTTAACTATAGCCAGCGAGCTTTCTCCTCCCTCCCTCGCGATACATTTATCTTCCCCCCTCCCCTCCCCCATGCAAACTTGCAAAAGGTAGAGCCCTTCATTTTGAGTTCTGGCATATTTTTTTCATTTTTATTTTTTTTAGCCAGCCCTTCTTCGGGAGGACGAGTGGAAAAAGTAGTCAAAATTACTAGTTACTTCCAAACCAAACCACCATGAGGCCGAGCGAACACTTATCTCTGTAAGCAGAGACTAACTATTGCTTAACCAAAAAGCAGTATTTCGTTTTACATGTTTTGCGAGGAAATGGTATTTAAACAAGGAAATGGTATTTAAAACAGTCTTACTCCAGCGACCTTCTTTTCTTTTGCACCATCTGATTTCTTTCCAGCCATCTTAGGAAAAGATAGTCCCTAGCTACTGTGACAGATTAGGAGGAATCTTTAACATGCAGAGTCTGACGTTTCATTGTGGTACATAAGTTCTGTACTCTTCAGTTATTTGTTTGACGCAGCTAGACAGAGTTACACAGTTCGTTTTTTTCCCTCAAGTTATTAATAAGGACATTTGAAAGTTGCATTATTATTTTCACAATCTGACTTTGCAGAAACACAAATTCCAAAGTTTTAACTAGGCTTGTTTTATTGGCTCTCAGAAAATTCACTGTGTGGCAGTATTTATGCCAATCTAGAAAATATTATTTGGTCTTAATTTCTAGTAGTATGAAAAGTTATTAGTATTAAAGTACCCATTTGTGTGATTTTTATGGACAAATTATATTCATTTTGAAGAGTGGGTCAGCTGCATTTCATTTTACATATTCCAATATACTACATTTAATTATAAATAAGTATTTATGTGAGCCTTTATCCTGTGGCTCTCACTTAGTCTTCAATTTCCCCCTCCTCCCTTCACTGGTCTAATTGCCCTGTTTTCACGAATTTGAAGATAGTTAACAAAGACACAGTTTGATACGAAAACATACTTTGTGTGCTGACAAAAGTGTTTGTCCAAATAGTGTCTAAATCATTCTTTACAGGACGAGTAGTTTGTATGGAATCTAGTCAGATGTTATATAGAAAAAGGTTTATAAGCTCCCAAAAGGCTTTTTAATGTAGTGGCTTTTACATTTATTTTTGTTCCTTCCATTCAGGTTTTTTTAAACTTATTTGCAAATACCCAAGACCAGGTGCCGTGCAAATCCTTTGGCAAATATTAAACTCAGTGCTTGTAACAACCTTTTGCTGATACTGTTATCTTTCATAGTTTTACAAATAATGACAACCAAAGCACAGAAAAATTAAGTAGTTTGCTAAAGGTCACACTCAGTGATAAATTCTTTAAACCTCAGTCAGTCTGGATCGAAAGCTCTACACCTATGGTAGTGTCTGGCCTTCTACTACATTGTTGTAGTCCTTTTTCTATTACCTTTAAAGCTTGAAATCATTTTTACTATATACCTCCTGTCCCTGCTGTTTCTTTTCTTTTCTTTTTGTTGTGCTACTGGGGGTGGAATCCAGGGCCTCACACATGTTAAGCATAAATTACCACAAAGCTACACCTCCACCTAAAAATCCTTGTTTTTGTGTTTGAGACAAGGTTTCATTTTGTGGGCCCAGTCTGGCCTTGAGCTTGGGACCCTCCTGCCGTAGACTCTCACAGGTTAGGAGTGTAAAGGTCAAAGATTATTTTTTGATGTGATAGTGCTAAAAAAAAATTGCCTAGCTTAAAAACTTAAAATTTGAGCATTCATGCTCAAATTTAATAATTTCTGTGTCTCCAAAGAACAGATTGTGTGCTTGCTAAATAAATTCATTAAGACTCTTCATTGAGTTGAATGTAATGTCCTATAAGAAAGAGTAAGCTAAAATAATACTAGTGATTGGTAATTTATCACTTTTATTAATTTAGAGGTGTTCCAGACTTTTCCATTGTGTCAGATACCCTATACCTTTGTTTAGTTGGTAAAAATTAGCAAAACAAATACCATTAAACACTCCTATATTATCTGTACTTCCAAATCAGCTTTGCTTCCAAATGATTCTGTTCAAAAGATGTTACCCAGTACCTAATAATTTATTTAACAATCCCAACTTATTCCTAAACTCTTAGAAAAAGTTGGGGGTAATGAATCTAATTTAGTTACCTTTTGTTTTTTAAAAACTATAAATAGTTGTATAGAATGGTTTTAACTTGTCAATTTATGAATATAATGCAACTTTATCAATGTCACCCCTTCCATAATACTCCTATCTGTGCCAACCTCACCCATATCCTCAAGTCATTCAGTTCCATTTTCATATGTACATTTTGAATATTATGTGTTTGTCCACCATTCCTCTTGTGTGTGTCTGTGCCTGTGCTAGAACCCAGGGCCTGGCTTATGCTAGGCATGCTGTCTGAGCTATACCCCCAACCAGACTGCAATTTTTTTTTTCTTTCCTGTTGAGTATTTGGTGGACATTCACCTTTTTTTTTTTTCTTTTTTAATTTTATTGTCAAGGTGATGTAAAGAGGCATTACAAGTTACATAAGTTAGTGAGTACATTTCTTGTCTGACTTTTTACTCCCTCCATTTTTCTCCCACTTTCCCTCCCTCCCAACCCCACCAGTTGTACTGATCATTTCCAACATATTGTCTTGTGAGTATTGCTGTTGCATTGGTGCCCGTTTGTCCTTTGTCTCACCATTTAGTTGTTCCCTTCCCTGCCTTAATTCAGATAAATGTATATACAGTACCCAGGGTACCAAAATCAAATACAGTGACAACGAGGGATAAGCCATAGGGGGGGAAATACAAAAGAAAAAAATCACATAGTACATTAAAAACAACAGCAACAACAAAAACCTCTTGTGTCCATGTCTTGGAATTCATTTCGCTTAGCATCATCTTAATGTGGTCATATATACATAACTATTGAGCTATTCTGCTCATCAGCCAGCATTATCCTAGATATACACTAATTATTACAAATGAGGGAAACCATGGGACCTATGTCTCTTTGGCAGACTGCAGTTTTTGTTCGATGTAAAATTTGTTTTGAGAGATCAACCAAAGAGTATGTCAGTACTGGGACAATCAAGGCCTCGAAGTCTCATTGGCCTATCTTGTTAACAGCTGTCCCTCTACCGTCTTGGCCATTCCTCTACCTAGACTTTGGCCAGCTAATTGGAGATGGAGTCTCATCTACACAGGCTAGTTTCAAACCTAGATCCTCCAGGTCTCAGTCTCCTGAATAGCTAGGATTAGAGATGTGAGCCATGGTGATGTAGATCTTGATATCCAAAAGCTCTAGCAGCTTGAGTTCTCCTTACATCTTTGTGGACAAGATTTTTTAAGAATTTGAAGTGAACTGTAAACTATCTGTAAAAATCATTAGAAATGATAAGGGTTCCAAAGCAGTTTTTTTCTTTGGGAAGTAGTTATTTTCAATTTATTTCAAGCTGGTGGTTCAGTCCTGTAATCCTTAGCTACACAGGAGGCTGAGATTTCAGGATCACAGTTTGAACCCAATCCAGGCAGGTAAGTCTGTGATGTGAGACTCTTATTTCCAAATAAGCAACAACAATATCAGCAAAAAAGAGGGAGGAGAAGAAAAGAAAGAAAGGAAGAAAAGAGGGAGGAAGGGAGGAAAAACAGAAGCGGGGCTGTTGCCCAAGTGGTAGAGCTCTAGTCTTGAGCACAGTAGTTCAGGGACAGCATCCAGGCCCTGAGTTCAAGCCCTAGGACAGGCACCAAGAAACAAAATGTTTCCTGTATTGTACAATAAACAAGTATACTCTTACGTGTGCACTCTGTAAGGTACTAGATAGAACTGAACAAAAGCATAATCTTCTTACCCTTCTGGAACAATAGTAGTAAAAACCAACTTTGGCCTAGTGAGTACTGCTTTTAAGTTATTTTGTTACTGTTATTTTATACATTATTTATCTCAATACGTAACTTACTGAAATAACTTACTGCTATGAGCTAGATAAATTTCTTGGCCCTAGGGATAAAATAGTGACCTAAATCGATAATTCTTATTTTTACAGTACTCTGCTTATGACAAAGACAAATAAGAATTATGTTAAATGGATGGTGATTACCTTAACAGTTAAGCTTGGGACCGCATTACCGTTAATTTTTGGTCAAGTAAATTTGACTGAGGAAACATTTGAGGAAAGAACCTGAGTGCGACTAAAGGGACAAGCAGTAAAGAGTACATGTGTGGGTGGAAGTGCTAGTACAAACACTGGGTCCTGAGGTGGGAGGCTACCTGTCCAAAGTAGACATTGTGGCAGAGCAAGGGGAGTGTGGATGGACAGTACAGCACCAGCTAAAGGATTTTTAGCTTTTACTCCGAAAAAGATAATAAGAAATAAGCAAATTTCATGAGCAACAGTGACATAATCTCAAATGTATAATCCGATGTAGAACTTTTTACTGATTGGGAATAAAATACTAGGTTGGTGTGTGTTAAGTCTTAGGCAAGCTTCTTTGAACTCAAACTCTTACCTGTCACGTGCACTTAATGTGAACTCATCCAATTGTTACCACAAACCTATAATTTATCTGCACTGTTATTTCCTTAGTTTTTACAGTTGAAGAAAATGAGGCATAAACTAGCATTTTGAACCAGGTAATTTGTCTCCAAAATCCAAAAAACATTCTCAGTAAGCACACTTTCAGCTCCACAGAGGTTTTGTGAATAAATATATTTACCCAGTAATCTGTACAATAATAATAGCTTACTTTGAGGGGAGAAGGTGGTCACTAAGTTCATGCTTCAGCACTGTTTTTAAGCATTTAACATCTGGTAGCTGTGTAAGCCTCACCTTTTCAGGTAGATACTGTTTTTTCTCCTCTAACATGAAATATACCTGTGGATCCAGAAATCCCACACTTGTCAAAGCCTCACAAGTAAGGATCAGAAACAAGATTTCTAATCCAGGCAGTATGGCTCTAGAGGCTGCCTTTCTACTCTTTATTTTTCCTTTATCTTAAAGGCAGTTGGAGGTAATTTCTAGCTTAATTATTAGAATTTTGTGCTTTGACAACTCATATATCTAAAAATTATTCTCAATCTATAGAAAGGTGGTTGAAATACAGTATGTAATATATATACAGAATATACACTCTATATAGTATTTGTGAAGTATATATATATATATTCTTTTGAGGAAAAAAGTATAATCTGGAGAATATTAGATTTATCCTATGGCTTTTCCTACTCTATAAGTTAGCCTAGACTAAAGCCTTTCAGACTAAAGCCACTCACTGGAGGTTGCAGCTTCCTCTGCAAATCTCCTTTTCCTTTCCCATACGCCACTTAACTCAGGAATGGAGGTTGGCAGAATCAGACCTCTGTTTGGTGACATGCAGTGACTGTGTATTTTCTATTCCCACTTTTTTAGTCCCTTCCCCCATCATGATATAACTTATATATGGAGGGTCAGATTCTAATACCCCAAGTCTTGCCATAATCCCCAGAAATGGCAGATACATTATGGACAACCCAAACAACACTCCAGCCTTGCAGTTTTTAACTGTAATGAACATTTAATTGTACTCCAGGCACTTACTCCAAAGACATAAATACTGTGTTTTGTCATCTCCTAGAATTGGTCTACCTGGGATCTTCTGTTCATGTCTTCCATATATGATATCTTAGCCCCAGTGATCTGTTTGAAATTTGCTGTACATATCTTTTGTTAACTTGCTTTTTCGATTTTAAACACCCCATTCCCCCTCTTTAAATTCTTTGCTTATACTCTATGACCAGTGTTCTCAATCTTTTTTTTTAATTCACATTCTATTTCCTCCCAAATTCCTGCTTATCCCCCCAAACACGTGTACATATATATATATATACATATACATATATATGTAATTAAAAAATATATACACACTTGTCTGCCCTGGTATACAAAAAATCCTCCTTGACCATTCTCAATATGAGTTTAGCTTATCCTTCAGTGTTTCCATAGTGCCCTATTCCTCTCTGTTGTACTTTAATCTTTTGTTTCTATGGTATGGCTTTCTTTTTTAATGCCTAGAGATTAATGAATAGGCTCATGAGTGTGAGTGTGTGTGTGTGTGTGTGTGTGTGTGTGTGTGTGTGTGTGTGTTTGCAAGGGATGATTGGAGTATATAGTACAAATGGTAAACTTTTAAAGTTAAAAGCATGTATAGTTTGAAGTACTGACAAAACTAACCCATATTTGCCTACAAAAATAGTAAGATGGACATAATCCATACTAAAAACTTTAGTTTGGGCCTCAAATTTAGCTGTTAGTTTATTATGAAGTGATTTTAAAGGGGAAAGATACATGCATACTGGATTGCTAAACTATGATGTTTGGTATGATTAGTGTATTAAGTACATTTTCCACTTAGAACATTTTCAAATTACAATGGGCTTCTGGGACATAATCCCATTTCAAGAAGCTTCTGTAATGCTATTAAAGTGGTATTTCACTTGAAATTATTGACCACTACAGCATTGATAAATGAGAATCTTTAAATTAGAATATCTCAGACATTTAACCATATACTTCCCATAAGTTTTTATTACATGGTATCTGTTAATATGACCATTTTTGAAAACCAGTTTCTCATTTAAAATTAAGAGAGGTTAATTTGCAGAACAAATACTAGGTTGAATGATGTGAAATTACTGGTATTAGACTTCATTTGACCTATATATACAGTGTCCTCCTCTGTGGATCAACTTAGTGTTACATAATTGCTTAGTGATAGCTAGCCAGCTACTAGCCAGCTACTGACTGACTCCCAGTTAGTTCTCTATGAAGTTTTTTTTGTTTCCTTGTTTTTTGGTTTGGGGGGTTTTGGGGTTTTTTTTGCCAGTCCTGGCTTGAACTCAGGGCCTGGGCACTGTCCCTGAGCTTCTTTGGCTCAGCCACAGTGCCACTCTTAGCTTTTTCTGTGTATGTGGTACTGAGGAATCAAACCCAGGGCTTCATGCATGTGAGGCAAGCACTCTACCACTAAGCCACATTCCAGCCCTCTCTGCTGTTTTAATGCTTCAGAGTTTTATCTATATTCTCTACTTAATCACTGTCAGCTACCAGCGACATTTATTGCTTTGTTTGAGGTATAGCTTATTATTAGGCCTAGAGACTTACTTTGAGGAGGAGCAATTAGGTTAGGTAAGATACACTCAAAATAAGTAACGTCTTGGGGCTGAGAAGGTGGCTTAGTAGTAGAGTGCTTGCCTCGCATGCCTGAGGCCCTGGGTTCGATTCCTCAGCACCACATATGCAGAAAAAGCTGGAAGTGGCACTGTGGCTCAAGTGGTAGAGCACTAACCTTGAGCTGAAGAGCTAAGGGACAGAGTTCAGGCCCCACGACCGACCAAAAAAAAGTAACATCTTAAATTTGTTAGTTTAAACTTGACAAGTTTTCTTAATTGCAGTGTATATCAGGACGTTTTGTGGGAAAAGAAAATAAGTTCTTAAAACATTATGTGTGAGAAATTTTAAAACTCAAGGTACTAAGTGGCCATTATAACTAAATCATTGTTTATGGGATTTTCCTGTGCCAGGCTTGGATTTTATTTAATTTTTTAAATGTTCGTCTATTAAGTATTCCCTCTTAATACTTATGGTTTGTGAGTCAAGCTGTTACAAACAAAAACTGTATATTACTCAGTTGTTGCTATGTACCTTCTTTATACTAAATTATCTGAAGCTCATAAAAATTTTTAGTGACCAGCTTACTGAATGCTGATAAATATTGTGATTTTAAGATGTGTTTTCATACGTTTATAGGATAGAAGATGCTGATAATTCAGAAAAGAGTATAAATGAAGAAAATGGAGAAGTATCAGAAGACCAGTCTCAAAATAAACATAGTCGTCACAAAAAAAAGAAACATAAACACAGAAGTAAACATAAGAAACATAAACATTCCTCAGAAGAAGACAAAGATAAAAAACATAAACATAAACATAAACATAAGAAGCACAAAAGAAAAGAAGTTATTGATGCTTCTGACAAAGAAGGTATGTCTCCAGCAAAAAGAACTAAACTTGATGATTTAGCTTTGCTAGAAGACTTGGAAAAACAGAGAGCCTTGATTAAAGCTGAACTTGATAATGAATTAATGGAGGGAAAGGTCCAATCTGGGATGGGGCTTATTTTACAAGGTTATGAGTCTGGCTCTGAAGAAGAAGGGGAGATTCACGAAAAGGCAAGAAATGGAAATAGATCTAGTACTAAATCTTCAAGTACAAAGGGGAAACTTGAACTTATGGACAATAAAAATAGTACAAAAAAACGAAGTAAAAGCAGATCCAAAGAACGGACTAGACATAGGTCTGATAAAAAGAAAAGTAAGGCAGGTATTGAAATAATTAAAGAGAAAACAACTAGAAGCAAGTCAAAGGAGAGGAAAAAGTCCAAAAGCCCATCCAAAAGAAGTAAATCACAAGATCAAGCCAGAAAATCAAAGTCCCCTACCCTTCGGCGTCGATCTCAAGAAAAAATTGGAAAGGCTAGATCTCCTACTGATGAGAAAATTAAAATTGAAGATAAAAGTAAGATGAAAGATAGAAAAAAATCCCCAATTGTCAATGAAAGTAGAAGTCGTGATCGAGGTAAAAAGTCCAGATCCCCAGTTGACTTCAGCAGTAAATCCAAAGATAGAAGGTCAAGGTCCAAAGAGAGGAAATCGAAAAGATCTGAAACCGATAAAGAAAAAAAGCCAATAAAATCTCCTTCTAAGGATGCTTCCTCTGGAAAAGAAAACAGGTCACCCAGTAGAAGACCTGGTCGTAGTCCTAAAAGAAGAAGTTTGTCTCCAAAACAACGGGATAAATCAAGAAGAAGTAGATCTCCACTTCTAAATGATAGAAGATCTAAGCAGAGCAAATCACCATCTCGAACTCTGTCTCCTGGAAGAAGAGCCAAGAGCCGATCCTTGGATAGAAAGCGAAGAGAACCAGAGAGAAGACGACTTTCTTCTCCAAGGTATTTTGTCTTTATAACGTTAACACCTTTTTACTATTGTATTATATTAAAAGGAGAAGGGAAAGCAGAACTCAAGAGCAGTTAAAAATAAGATAACAATGAGTTTTGTAACCTACAATATATTAACCCTTAAACTTTTTGTTGTTGTTGTTGTTTGGTCTTTTGTGGGGCTTGAACTCTGGGCCTGGGCACTGTCCCTCAGCTCTTGAACTCATAGCCACTTCACACATTTTCTGTTTTATGTGGTGCTGAGGAATTGAACCCAGGGCCTCATGTATGTGAAGCAAGCACTGTACCACTGAGCCACCTTCTCAGCCCTACCCTTAAACTTTAGCAATGAGTATTTTATGGGTGTTTGCAAATGTTGAGCTTGATGACTGATGATTTTTTTTTTCAATTTCTTGATAATTTAGTATCTATTTGCCAACCACTTCTTTAAACCCAAGTGATTTAATTGATAAATCCTCATAGGATTATCTCAACTCATCAGATGTTACATAAAGGTTACACAGATTCAGCATTCTATGATTTACTTAACAAATTTTAGAGAATTGATTAGACCACTCCAAAGTACTTTGAGATCTTCTGCATATTTGGTAATTACAGTTTGAAATGGTCGCTTTGCTTATTAAAAGAATGTTACCTTGTAAAGATAAATTTATTTACTGTATTCATGTTAATATTTTCAGTATTCTGCTATAGATATAAATGATTTTAAAGTTTATACCATTACAAAAATGTTGTTTTTAGAATGTTCTTAAGATACTGTGTGTGTGTGGGGGGGGGGGGGAGAGACTGGTTTCTGGGGCGTAAACTCAGAACCTCTAGCACTTGCTTGGCTTTCCTGATCGACCACTTTAGCTATACCTCCACTCCTGGCTTTTTGCTGGTAATTGAAGATAGGCTCTCATATTTATCTGTCTAGAATGGCTTTGAACCACAATACTTAGATCTTAGCCTCCTGAGTAGGTAGGATTACAAGCAGGAGCCAGCACTTGGCTTAAGATATACTTTTTTTCCTGTATTCTTCGCTTCTAAGTATTATGAAATATCTTCCTTTTTTCTTCTGCTGTCTGCACTGAAGCATTTGTTAGTTTTTCTGATTATTTTATGTGAATTTCTTCTTTTTTTTCTTTCTTTTTTTGGGGGGGGGGTCCAGTCGTGGAGCCTGAACTCTTGGCCTGGACTCTTCTGCTCAAGGCTCTACCACTTGAGCCACTTCTGGCTTTTTTTCTTTTTGCTTATGTGGTACTGAGGAATCGAACCCAGGGCCTCATGCATGGAAGGCAAGCGCTCTACCACTGAGCCACCTTTCCAGCCCCGCTTTTTATTTTTTAACTTATTCTGGTAGCCTTTTAATTTGCTTTCAGTTAAGAGAAAATAATGACTTGTTTATTTCGCTGCTAGTCTTGGGGCTGGCACTCAGCCTGGACCCTATCTCTGAGCTTTTTTACTGAAGGCTAGTTAGTACTCTACCACCTGAACCACAGTTCCATTTCTGGGTTTTTGGTGTTTAATTGGAGATAAGAGTCTCAGAGACTTTCCTGCCCAATTTGAAGCCCAGGCTGGCTTCAAACCATGATTCTCAGATCTCAGCATCAGAGTAGCTAAGATTACAGGCATGAGCTACTGCTGGCAGCCCGGCTAATAAAGTTATTATTTTAAGACCAGACCTCAGTTTTGAAACAAATTAATTTAAAATTTAGTGATAGAATTTCCTAGTTAAAGAACAATCCAAATAATGCCAAACCCTATGAATTATTTGCCTCATCCATCTACAACCATTCCTAAAGTTAGTTCTGTTAGCCCAGTTTCTGTACACATACAGTTATGTGAATACAAATATTCCTACAAATGAAATCATAGCAAATTGTATGCTTTTTCATGAAATGTTTCAGTGACATCACATGAATTTTTTTTTATTTTTGTCTGAGACTGGTACTCAAATTTGGTACATGTTGCTTTTGCTCATTGGTTAGTGCTCTGTTACTTGAGCCTTGAACCAAGCCTTCAATCTCTATATATAAATTCTTTTTTTTTCTTTCTTTTTGTCATAAGGCTTGAACTCTGGGCTTGGGCGCTGTCCCTCAGCTCCTTAGCTTAAGGCTTATGCTCTACCATTTGAGCTACAGCACCGCTTCCAGTTTTCTGGTGGTTTATTGGAGAATAGAGTCTCACAGACTTTCTTGCCTGGGCGTGAGCGCCCAGCATCTGGCTTAAATTCTTTTATTATTAACATCAGTAACATTGTTTGACAGTGTAGCTGTGTTGTGTTGTTGTTGAAACTGATGAAAATGGATTTTTTTATTTTACTCTGTACAAAGAAGTCCACTGATTCTGTGTAAAGTTTGTCTGTGGAATAGATTGATAAAATAAATTTGCAATCTCCTGTATTCCCATATGTCCTTCCAGAAAAGTTACACCACCTGTGCTTAAGTAGTATATAATACCATCTTGTCATTCTCTTAATATTAAAATAATTTTGGGCTGGGCTCAAGTAGTATTTGCCTAGCAAGAACAAAGCTGAAAATTCAAAACTCACTACCCCAAAAAGAAACAATATTTTCATCTGAATTTTTTCTATATTTTATTTCATTTATTTTACAATTTTTAGCCAGTGTTTGAATAGACGTCTTCTATAAGCAGATTGTATATGGATTAAAAAAGAATTTTCTCAAGTGACCCTCAGTGTTTACCATAAAGAACTACAGATCTGAATCAAGTCTACTTGTTAACTTTGACTGAAGAGAGAAAGTTTGAGGTGTTTTTTGGGGGGCGGGGGTAGTTCTAGATAGCATGTCCAAGCAAGTAGGTCATGTTGTATTTTTACCAAGTGGAGAATTGTTCTTGTGATGTGATGATATTACATTGTGATGGCAAACCTTATGTATAACTTATCCTCATGAGATTAAATGGGGTTTTTGTTGTTGTTTGATGGTACTAGGATTTAAAGTCAGAGTTTGACATTTGCTAGCAGGCTTTCTACCACTGAAGCTACACTTCTAGTACAGCATTTTGCTGATTATTTGGTAGATGGAATCTTAGAAGTTTTTTTTCTGCTCAGGCTAGAAGAAATTAAGTTTTATAGAAAGGCCTATGATGATCATATTTTTTGTGGTTAAATAAGAATGAATTCACTGGGTGGTACTTATGAGAAAATTGTTGAAAAGTTGATTTTAAGTGAAAGAGGCTGAAATAACTCCCTTAGTTCTAAGGTTAATTGTAAGGCTGTCATTCAGTTGACATTAAAAATAAAATGCCATGGTTTCCGTCATTTGCAATAGCTAGTATATGTCTAGGACAAGAGGAAAAGGTGGATAAAATACCATGGTTTCCCTTATTTGCAATAATATTAGTATATGTCTAGGACAAGCAGAAAAGGTGAGATAAGATGATGTTAAGTGAAATGAACCCCAATATAGGGACACAAGTGGTTTTTTTCTTCCTTGCTATTGTTTCTAACAGACTTATAAGGTAACGTGATCTTTTTTGGTGCTTTGTATGTCCCTCCCCCACAATATAACCCCTGTTTTCACTGTATTTGATGTTGGTATAATTTTGGGAGGGGAAGGGAAAAAACAAATTGTTTAGGGATACAGTTTGGTCTGTTGCAACAATGAGATGTACAAGACACTAGGTCGAAAAACAAACTTTACAATTTAGATGTGGGGGAGGGGGAAATGTAGCTGAGGAGGTCGGAGAGAAGGGATGGTAGGGGAAAAACAAAGGAGGAGGCAACAATGCTGGATAAGAAATGTACTAATTTACCTTGCTCATGTAACTGCAACCGCTCTGTACAGTATTTTCACAATAAAAACTTAAAAAATAAAATGCTTAATTACAGAAATGGCAAGATACAAAAAGAAACTGAAATTGAGCTTATCTGAAATTTGAATCAGTAGTCCAACTTTAATATTAATAGCTTTTAGTTATTCTATTAACACCAAAATCTCATTGTCATCATCTGAATTTAAATTGGACACAAATTAAATTGACCAGTGTTTACTGTCATGAGATCAGTGTTGTCTTTTCTAGATATCCTTTTGGTTTGAATTTCTTTTAACTTTGATTTGCTCCCCTTAAAGAACACGACCTCGAGATGATATACTGAGTAGACGTGAAAGATCAAAAGATGCCAGCCCCATCAATAGGTGGTCTCCATCCCGAAGAAGAACAAGTAGATCTCCCATTAGAAGGAGGTCCCGTTCTCCACTAAGACGTAGCAGGTCTCCAAGAAGAAGAAGCAGGTCTCCCCGGAGGAGGTAAAAATGTTAAATTTTTGATTTACTAATGTTTTTGAGCCTTTAATTAGCTCAGTTGATAGATTTTCCTGTACATCATTTTTCTCTCAAATTTTGGCTGTGATCCAGTTTCCTTCTTCCAACAAATGGTATTTCAATGCCAGTTTTTCTTCAGTATAGTTTTCCTTCAGATTTACATAATTATTAATTAATAAAACCTCGTTAATCTGGACAATAGTAGAGTTTGAACTAAGGGCCTGGTACTTCCTACCACTTGTACCATACCCCCAGGTAAAATCTCAAATTATTCTTTTAGAAACAGGACTTTTTACCTCTTTTAACACAGAGGTAAACACTAAATGAACTAGGCTTTAGTTATTTATTTATTTTTAACTAGCAAAATCATAAATAAGTAGCCCAGTTTCTTTTCTATTTCTTCCTCAACAACTGGCAAAAACCTATTCACTGTTAGAAAACTATTTAACCTGAGGCCATGTACTTATAAGATTAATCAAAAAGATCGTTTTTTAAAGCAGGTAATCATTTTTTTTAATCCATATATACATTAACCGGAACCACTCTTTCAATATTTTCCATTGAATATAGTTTGAAAAGACAACAACCAAAGACTTGTATTTTAGCTATCTTTCCATATTTCTGAGGATTTTTTTCACTAGCTTCCTAGAATTGAAAACACATGGTCTGAAAGTACTGTGGTAGTTCTGGGATTTTTTTTTTTAACACATTTATTTTCTTCTGCTTAATGTGAATGAACTTTTGTGTATTCCAAGGGTGCATAATCATTGTGATCAGATGTTCTTTATTAATCAAATGCTGGAGGGAAGAAAAAGAACACCTTCCTTTGATTGCTCCTGGTCTTCTACTCCACACTGATCTCTCACTGTTAATTGTTTTTCTAGGTTCCAGTATTGGTCTTTGAGGGTCCTATTCTGACTCCTGAACATTTTAAAAAGACTTTCCCTTCTTTCATTCCACCATAATGTGATGCAGTGTGTTGATTTTTTTCCTCTCACCCTATTTATTTTGCTGGTTCATACTTACGCCTTCTTATACAGCAAGAAGTATAGACTTCTATTTTCTATTTTCTTTTCTATTTTCTATTTTTGGAGTACCTCCTCCCAGAAAAGACGGTCTCCCTTATTCTACTTGCTTTTATTTTCTCACTCTTATTCCTGTTTATTATTTTATTCTATGTTCAGTTTAGATATTTTCTTTCTACCTTCTTATCCCCTTTTATTTTTCTACCTTCTTATTCTCTTATTTTTCTAAGCACCTTATTGTTTTGAGGAATAGCATGTTTTGTCTCTCAGATAATGTTGTTTATAAACCTTTTTTTATCTTTCTTTTTTAATACTTTGATATTCCCTGGTTCTCTTTGCTGTTTTCCTCAGTCAGCAGGGAGCTTCATTTTTTACTTTTGCTTTTTTGCCAGTCCTAGGGCTTGAACACTTGGCCTGAGCTGCTTTGGCTCAAGGCTAGCTCTCACCACTTGAGCCACAGTGCCACTTCCAGCTTTTTCTGAGTAGTTTTTGGAGGTAAGAGTCTCAGATACTTTCTTGCCCAAGCTGGCTTTGAACCTTGATCCTCAGAACTCAGCCTTCTGAGTAACTAGGATTACAGGTATGAGCCATCAGCATCCAGCAGGGTGCTTCATTATTATCTGTTTTGATAGCTATGCACTAGGAAAGCTGGATAGAAGCAGTCTTGCATATAGGCAATATAGAATTCTACATTCTGGCTATCATTTGGGGATAAGTAGAGACTAGGATATTAGTTACTACAGTTTTCTCTTGGGCATTTTCCCAGAACTTTATAATCTCTTGGCGTGTTTGGACATGGCTACTAGTAGAAGTCTAGTCATTCATATTGTAAGAAAGTAAACCTTAAATGCTATTGCACTGTGAAGGGAGTGATGACCATTTTCCATTGAGTCAAGTGTTTTAGAACGTTTTTGCCTCTCACTTTTTCCTTTAGAGAATACAATGACTAGTTCCTAGGCATGCATTGGTATAACTATTCCTATTATACTAAGATTCTGCATAATTTTCATGTTACTTCTCCATCTGGTTGGCATGTTTCAATTGTTTTTTGCTGTCTTATGTCTTTGCATTCTGCTTGTGGATTTTCTTAAGTTGTTTCTTTGCTGTGATCATTTTTAGTAAGACTTCAGAAGAAATCTGAGGTTAATATGGTTAGATGTAATATTAACAGGAAGCTTGCTAATCCTTTGTAGACCATTTGAAGGGTTGCAGTATTTTTCTAAATTCATAATGCTTAAAGTATGTATGATAGTAGTTTCTCTTTGTTTTTGTTTGATAAGGGCCAAGACCTCAGGGCATTTATAAAAATGTCTGATAGCATTAAACTTAAGGTTTCGGGGCTGGGAAGGTGGCTCAGTGGTAGAGTGCTTGCCTTGCATTCATGAGGCCCTGGGTTCGATTCCTCAGCACCACATAAGCAAAAGAAAAAAGCCAGGAGTGGTGCTGTGGCTCAAGTGGTAGAGCACTGGCCTTGAGCTGAAGAGCTGAGGGACAGCGCCCAGGCCCAGAGTTCAGGCCCCACGACTGGACCCCCCAAAAAAAAAAAAAAAAAAAAACTTAAGGTTTCATTACATTCTTTCTTGTACTTAGCAACAGTCTTCCATTAAATTATAGTTTTTGAAACATAACACTCTTGATAGTTTTCCTGATTAGTAATGTAATTAAAAACAAGTATAGAGCCAGGATGTAACCCTAACTAGAGATCAGGAAGTTTGAGGCCAGGAAAGAGGTTAACAAGACTCCTATCTTAATAAGCTATGTGTGGTAAGTGTCTATAGTGCTAGATACTCAGGAAGCATAGGTAGGATTGCCTGTCTGGCCCTGCCAAAAACAGAAAACCTTGTCTAAAATACAAGTAAAAGTAAAAGGACTTGAGTATGACTAAAGTGGTAGAGTGCCTGAGCGCCACCTTCCCTATTCTCTTCTGAGACATACTGTATTGACCAGTTGCCACATGGGGACTTAACCAATCCTGACCCTGACCACCGCGCCTCCCCCCCCCTTCCTGAGTTCCAGTTTGGCACAGTGGTTGAGTGTTGTCTGTCCTGTTTAGGACTTAGTCTCTGGGGCCTGGATCAATGTCCCTTTCCCTATGCCAGCAACTTGAGTTTAAACCTTATTACTACTCCCTCACAAAAGAACAACATTAACTAGACAACAAACAATTGACTCTTAGTGATTGTATATTTCTACTGGGGAGACCAGAAAGACCTCATATTTACTATATTAATCTACAAATACAGGTTAAACATTTTTCTATGCAACATAGAGCAAGTGTGGTCTTTAGCCCAAACGTATAATCCCAGTACTTAGGAGGCTGAGCAAGGAGGATCACAAGTATTAAGGCCAGCCTGGGCTACACAGTGAGAACATATAAAAACATATAAAAGGAGGTGGTGGTTGTGATGTTTAGTGGTAGAATACTTGACTAGCAAGTGCAAGGCCCTGGTGGGTCCCTAGAACCAGCAGAGGGGAAAAATGCAAAGTATTAACAATAGATTCTTGTTCTAATGGAGCTCACAGTCAAGTTCATATTCATGAGAAACATTTTTTAACTTAAAAGTTGGTAAGAATACTAGCTGTTTCACTTATCTTTAATTAAACTGATGGTTCAGTCTTAATGTTTTGTTATTTTATTTTTTATAGAATTGGGGTTTGTACGTAGGACCTTGAGTTTGCTTCTCCACTTGAACTATGCCTCCAGTTCTGATGATCTACTGTTTGCCCTTTTTTTTGTTTTAGTGTTGGTCCTGGGGCTTAAACTCAGGGCCTGTGCATTGTCTCTGATCTTTTATTTGTTGTTCAAGGCTAGCATTCTACCATTTGAGCCACAGCTCCACTTCTAGCCTTTTAAGACTCAATCTCAACTTCCCTAAGTAACTAGGTGTTTTTATTTGTTTGTTTGGCTTTTTGAGGTTGGACTTTCCTGTGTAGCATAAAATAGTCTTAAACTCATGATTCTCCACTTGAGCCTTCTGGTAGCTAAGATTACAGGTCAGTACCTGTTGATAGATTTTTTTTTTTTAAGGACTTTCAGGTTTACAGCTTTTGAGTAGAGTACAGAGTTCTCATATTCACTGCCTTGAACATGTGCCTTTTTTCCACTTTAATTGGCTTTTTTTTAAATGTAGGTATCTGTTTTTCTTTGAAACAGGGATAGAGGTCGGAGGAGCAGATCACGCTTGAGAAGGAGATCTCGATCACGGGGTGGTCGTAGACGAAGGAGCAGAAGCAAAGTAAAAGAAGACAAATTTAAAGGAAGTCTTTCAGAAGGAATGAAGGTTGAGCAAGAGTCTTCATCTGATGATAAGTAAGAATAGAGCCTTCCCATAATTTAATTATTCTAGTTTAGAGAAACTGTTTAAATGCAAATTATAAAGTGATTTCCACCTGACTTTGTAAGTGAATCTAAGTGATTTTTATCCTGAGTTTAAAAGTTAATCTTCGCTACCTCTCCAGGAGGTTTATGACAGGTAGTAGTGGTTTTCTAAATTTAGGGGTGTCCAGTTTGGCCTGAGTGAATATTTGGCCATCATTTCTCATAAACTTTTTATTAACAACAGAAATATTCTTTAGTGCTACCAGTCTGCATTACTAGTTTACAGGGAACTTTTTCTGTACCAAATTTAAACCTTTTAATTTACATCAAATGTTGTGTACTTTGAATACTACATTGGATGGTAGTAAGTATGTCTATTGCAACATGAATATGGATAAAGTTTCAGTGACTAATGGAATATTAGAAAAAAATTTTAGATGCAAACAAAACTAGTAGTTCTCAGCAAGTGCCTGTTGCCTTCCTGGAGCCATTTGTGGGCAGCATCTAGTGATAGAAGGTCAGGAATTCAGCATCCTTTGCTAATGTTGAGAAGCCCAGATTAAAGCTTAATGACAAAGAGTATTGGGTTATAGAAGGCTGGGCTATATAGTTCCTAGTAGAGTCACAGAATAGATGGCTTGTTGGGTCCCTTATAAAGATTAATGAGGTCTTTGGGGGGGAAACAATGACAGGATTTCCCCCCCCACACACACACTGGTCCTGGGGCTTGAACTCAGGGCCTGGGCTCTGTCTCTGATCCTCTTTGTGTTCAAAGCCAGCATTCTACCACTTGAGTCGCAGTGCCACTTTGGGTTTATTGGAGATAAGTCTTTACAGAGTTTCCTGTTCAGGCTGGCTTTGAACTGTGATCCTCAGATCTCAGCCTCCTGCGTAGCTAGGATTACAGGTCTGAGCCACCAATGCCTGTTCATTTTTGATAGAGTAGACTGATAGTTTTCAGAGTTTTGTGACCCAGAAAAAGTTAACAGTGTACTTGTCCTAGTCCTCTCATTTTGTAGGTGATAAAACAAAAGTGAGAGAGGTAACCTTTTCTTGGGTCACAAGAATGCTAGTAGTGACATTTTAGAAGTTTGAGATCTTTTCCCCAATTGTAGTGTCATGAAATAGGCAAGGAGAAAGCTTAAAACAGAGAAAGAATGTGCTATCGGGTTTCTAGCCGAGCTCTCAGAGATACTTCAGTACTGAGTGATAGGGTATAAGACTTTGTTCTAGCTTAATAATGATTACATTTAACCTTAAATTTTAAGATGTGTAAATTTCAGTTTTAGAATCTAAGGATGTTTGAATTTTTTTAAGCCTTGAAGATTTTGATGTGGAGGAAGAAGATGAGGAAGCTCTAATAGAACAGAGAAGAATACAAAGGCAGGCGATTGTTCAGGTATGTGTTATTAGCAAAAAGAATTGTTTAGTCAGTACTCTTCCTAAGTAATCTCTGTTTTAATAAAGGTGTTTTGCTCGTTCAAAGAAGTAACAGTGCAACTGACCAGGCTTTTAGAAAAGGGTTAGATATAAACAACTTGTGAAGTGGGAGTTGGGTGGCTCATACCTGTAATCCTAGCTACTCAGAAAGCTGAGTTTTAAAGATCAAGTTTCAAAGCTAGCCAGGGCAGAAAAATCTGTGAGTCTTACTGCCAGTTAACCAGCAAAAAGTTAGTAGTGGAGGTGTGGCTCAAGGGGTTAAGTACCAGCCTTGAGCAAAAAAGCCAAGAGGGAGCATGAGGCCCTGAGTTCAAGCCCCAGTATCAGCACCATAAAAAGTTTCTTTAGTTGTTTTGTATACATAGAATTCTGACATAAACTTATTTATTTCATAATAGATGTGAAAATTCAAATAATAAATGTAGAATATACTTATACCCTGAAAATTTGGTTGAATCATCTTTGTCCTTGCTCAGGTCCACAATCCCTTATCTCTAAGTCTTGGTCAAGTGTGCTTCAAAACTCAAGAGTATTTTGAATTTAGAAAGATAATGTGGTGCATCTGTATATCACTTAGGGCCATCTGTAGGGTCTAAAGATGTTTGTATTCCTACCTAAAATTTACTAACAGTCACATGGTGGAGGGGAAAGGATAAATAGAAAAATAAACATCATCTCACCCATTCAGGTAGGTTTTCTACCTGATTAGTATGCACCAAACATAGGAAAACTTGGAAAATTTTGGGAATTTATATAAGAGAGTGTGGCTATCACTCAATCAAGATATTGATACCATGTTTGTTGTTTTACATTGACATTAATTTTGCAAATGTAGCAACTCATAGCAAATTAATATGTTCAGATAGCATTTGTTTATGAACATGGTATATTGTTATTACAGAAATATAAGTATCTTGCTGAAGACAGCAATATATCTGTGCCATCTGAACCAAGCAGTCCCCAAAGCAGTACCAGAACACGGTCACCTTCTCCAGATGATATCCTAGAGAGGGTAGCTGCTGATGTCAAAGAGTATGAACGGGAAAATGTTGATACATTTGAAGCTTCAGTGAAAGCGAAGCATAATCTAATGACAGTTGAACAGAATAACGGTGAGTGATGCTTTTTTTACATACCAGTGAGACTTGGGGTTTGGGGGAAGAATGAGAGGAAATAATATTGCTGTGCTGGATACTTAGTGTACCTTAATGTAATAGTAAGTTTAGCCTTTATAAATGGGTTTCTACTAATTCACTTCCTGGATAGTATACTGAACTTCCCACATTTTCATCTCCTTATATTCTTGGTGTAGAGTATTTTAAAATAAATTCCAGCCATGACTTCATTTCACCTGCAAATACTTAAATCTCTGACAGATAATGACATGAATGTTCTGTATTTTCAATGTTTGTTTACAGTTACTGGGTTTAATTCTAAATCCAGAGAAGATACACACAATGCATAGAGGATGTCTGTCTATCTCCTAAACTTCACTTCATCCCCAAGAATTCTTATACCTTTTTATTTTTCCCCTCTTTTCATTTACTCGGGAGGATGCTTTGCTGTGTCCTATGACATTTTCCTCTGGGTGTCATTATTTTCTTCATCTTTAGTATATCTTGAATAATAGCATTAGATTTAATGTTTGTTTGTTAAGAATACTTCATAAGAACTACTGAATTTTTGAATCACATTTGATGTCTGATTACTGTATTTTTATTGACATTGAAGTTGTGTGTTTAGATGTGATGAACTACATTTATCCAGTATAGTTACACTTTGCCTACTGACTTAATTTTAGCAGTTCTAACTATTATTTTCTTCCATAAAAGAAGTTCCCATTCACTGATTACTCTGGAATATACTTTGGGTATGAAAACAAGCTAAATATGTAAATTATTTTCCATTAATCACCAGTCTTTAGAAGAAAATACAGCTATTTCCCCAAGCTACCACCAGAGATGACTAAATCTTGAGTTTCTGATGAGTTTTTACTGCTTAATATCAGTCTATTTTTGTTATTTTTTCATTTTAAAGCTCATCTATTCTCTCTACAATTAGCCTATGGGTGAAGCCCTTTGAAAAAGGTTTCCAATGAACATTAAATTAATTCCTTCAGTATTTAAGAGCTTTTTTACTTTCCAGGGCATTTCCAGGGCAGATACCACGAACTTTCTTGTGTATAAGGTCATATAGTAATTTAGTAATTATTTTAGATGCTTCTTTCTAACCAGTGTATTGCCACAGATAATGTGTCAGTCCTTGAATATGCGTTTAAAAAAATAATCTTCATGTTCATTGAGATTTGAATTTTGTACGTTTGGTTTTCACAAAGTATTTGTTTACTTGTTTTGCCTCTTAAATAAGGAGTGAACTAGGATTTAGTTAAGTTTGTATATGTAGTAACTTCTTGATTTTCTGTTTCTCTTTTCTCTTGCAATGAAGAATTTAATTCCTAATAACACAGTTACTGACAGGTTATTGTAGTCAGACTGTCCTACACAATGATTTACTACTGACATCAGTAAATAAATGTACTGTCACTGGAAATTTCAGTGGAATTTCTGTCCTTAGAACCCATATTAAGGTATAGGCATGATTCTGTGCTTTAAAATTGTTTGAAATAATTCTCTGTGTGGCTCCACCAACTAACATGATAGGATTCTTCCTTCTTCCCATCCTCCACAATCCCCTTTGAGCCAGAATCTCCAATAGATCAAACTGGCCTCAAATTGGAGATCCTTCAGCCTCTGCCCCCTATATGTTGGAATTACAAGTATGCACTACCACACATTTAAAAATTAGTTATATATATATATATATATATATATATATATACACACACACACACACACACACATACTTTAGTTTCTACTACAATAAACATGGTACAAACCTATATTAGTATAATCTTTCTTATTTCTCCCTAGTCATCTGGATATGAGCATGTATTCAAATTGTTGGCTACTCATTAGATACTAAGTAGCTTCCTAAGTCATTTTTAGTGGTGCATGTACTGCCATACTTCACTCCCCTGGAAAAGGAATAAGGTGCAAGTTTAAAAATAGGTTTTTGTTTTAAGAACTTTCATTTGAGCCGGGTGCCAGTGGCTCATGCCTGTAATCCTAGCTTAGCTACTCAGGAGGCTGAGATCTGAGGATCACGGTTCAAAGTCAGCCCGGGCAGGAAAGTCCACATGAGACTCTTATCTCCAATAAAAACCACTAGAAAACCAGAAGTGGTGCTGTGGCTCAAGTGGTAGAGCACTCACCTTGAGCTGAAGAGTTGAGGGATAGCACCCAAGCCCAGAGTTCAAGCCCCACAGCTGACAAAAAAAAAAAAAAACAACTTTCATTTGAATAGTTACTATTTAACTATTTGCTTATTCATTTAAAGTAATAATAGCTAAAGTTGATATTAGTTCTTTTTGAAATACGGCTTTTTAGTAAAAACATATTGTTTTATATATTAAGTATAGTAAATGATTCTGAATTTAGTATTAATTGAAAACTAAAACTAATATGCTATAATGAAAACAAGCATGAATTACTATTGTTTTTGTTTTGTTTTTGTGTGTCTTCATTTTTCAAATACGTACATTTCCTTTAAGGTTCATCTCAGAAGAAGCTGTTAGCACCTGATATGTTTACAGAATCTGATGATATGTTCGCTGCATATTTTGATGTAAGTTTAAATCAACTATTGACAGAAAAATAGTATAACACATGTGGTCATGCATAGAGAGAGAAAATAAGAATAGCAGTCTGAGTCAACAGTATCCAGAAA
Organism: Dipodomys merriami; assembly: GCF_024711535.1. Classification (NCBI taxonomy): domain Eukaryota; kingdom Metazoa; phylum Chordata; class Mammalia; order Rodentia; family Heteromyidae; genus Dipodomys; species Dipodomys merriami. The sequence goes on from NW_027202937.1 coordinate 32,227,611, forward strand.
CCATACCTTACCCTGCTATACTATTTGCACATTTTCTGAAAGTCTAAACTTACGCTGAAAATTTGAAAACAGGTACAGCAGAACAATTTGAGAGTTTCATGAAAGTTACACACAAAGTGACTTAATGTGCAACAGTTGTTTATGTACATATGTATTCATATATCAGTGTACATGTAAATAGGGATGTTTGCATACATCTGTATGTGACATAAGGGATACCTTTATTCGAGCAGAGTCGTTGTGCCTCTGTATTTAGATAGTTGAGGACCTTTAGGATTTAAGGATTTATAGGCATTGAAGGGTAGTTTAAGAAATTTTGGCGGCTTTTTGTTTTTCCTTAATGATTTACCAGTGCCTTTTGAAAGGCATTGATGTCTTTCAAAGATACGTTAAAATATGAGCACATTCAAAAGTGAAGCCACTGTCCATATATCTGTAGTATGAGGCTCTATTAAGAGAAAGGAAGTGAGGACAAATGGAACATGGAAAATAAATTTGTGTAGCATGAGCAATTAAGTGTTTGGGACCTCAAATTCTTTAGTGTTTGGGTCAAATTGGCTCAAGTAATCTGTGATGTCTTACATGGTACAACAAGAGCCAGGAAAGGTTAAGAGAGCTTGGCTTACATGGTAGAACACTTGCCCAGCATGCATGAGGCCCTGGCCTAGTACCACCAAAAAGGGATGTAGGGAAGGACTGCTGTCATTGGTGAAAGGAAGAGAGATAAGGAGAAATGAATGAATATTGAGCTAGTCTTAAGTGTCCCCCACCATCATTTGCCTAGATGGTATGTGTGTGATTCTGCTTTCCATCACCAGAACAAAATACCTGATACAATCAACTTCTAAAGAGAAAAGATCTCTTTGGCTAAGTTTTTGCAGTTCAGGACCATAATCTGTTGTCCATATGGCTTTGGGCCATGCCAAGAGTATGTAGCAGAGCAAAACTGCTTATTTCATGGCCAGAAAGGAAAAATCCTGAAGAGAAGCAGGGGCCCTGCTGTGTCTTCAAGGGCATACCTCAGTGATCTAAGATTTTCCACCAGAGACCATGTCTAAAAGGTTCCACCACATCTCAATAGCACTACCTTGGGGACCAGACTTTTCTCACAGGGGCCTTTGGGAAAGGAAGGGATGGGGAAATATCTAATATTTAAACTATAGTATTGTAGAAAGATCTGGGTATCACAGAGTAATGTACAATAAAGATTCTTCCCAAGTACTAGATATTCTTATTTTTTAATTTTCCACACAGGCTCAACTAGTGCAGCCAGTGAATGTCACTACGTTTCATGCATATATGGGAAGAGTACAAATGTTGACTACGTGGACAGGGCAGTGAAAGAAATGGTGAAAATTGGTAGGCAAGAGTTGCCACTATGGTTGTTAACTGAGCGCCAGTCTGTAGTTTTTGTCACAATCTGTCTATCATCAGCTTAAGAAAACCAGATCTGATTTTCAGTTTTTATTTTAATTTATAATGCCCTAATCATGTTCACAAAAGTTTTTGAAGATATATTAAATTGTTTCCCTAAGTGTTCTTTGATGAGACTTTGATGTTTCAGCTATATTGCATTTGCAATATATTACTTACTGCATAAATGGTAGTAATTGCTTACTAATTCAGAATAAAATACTGCTTTTGCTATTTTTTACTATAAAGGAAATGTTATAGGTGTTGGATTTATAGGTAAGCAACTCATGTTACATCTATTTCAGAGTGCTCGTCTTCGAGCTGCTGGCATTGGAAAAGATTTCAAAGAGAATCCTAACCTCAGAGATAACTGGACTGATGCTGAAGGCTATTATCGTGAGTTGTCATTTCTTACTATGTTTATGGTAATGTAAGCATTGTGTTTATTGTAAATATACATTTATTAAAGACTTAATGCAGTGACTTGTTTTAGGGAATTGTGATAAATCACATCACAGTGCCATCACTTAAAAAGTATGCCACATCCAGCTGCTGCACGGACTTGTGTTGTGCTCTACTAAGCAGCCCAGAGTGTTGGATGGAAGTAAGGTAGCCTGTGTGATGTGCTGCCTAAATCTAAGCAGTTGATAATTTCTCCACCCAGAGATAATTCTCAGAAGGAAAAGATGTATCTCTGCTTATCTTTCTCTGAAACAAGAAATACAATATACAAAGAATTCTGCATGCTAGTCATGCAGCACTACAAATTGAAACAGTTCCATAAGCACATTTTCTTTATTTAATGCTAAACTTGTTCCAGTTGATGGGCTCACAGCTCTTCCAGCCATCTGAAATGGACATGAAAAGAATGACCATAGAGGCCTGACTTTTGACTTCTTTTGTGTCTAGAAAACTACATAGTAGAGATCTGATAGTTTTTAAGTGATTGCATGGTGTTTTCTACTTTGTGATTTACAATATTTGTAATTTGGCTTTTTTCAGGTGTGAACATAGGTGAAGTCCTAGATAAGCGTTACAATGTATATGGCTACACTGGGCAAGGTGTATTCAGTAATGTCGTAAGAGCCAGAGATAATGCAAGAGCCAATCAAGAAGTGGCTGTAAAGATCATCAGAAACAATGAGCTCATGTAAGTTCAAAAGACATTTTGAGTTGAAACTGTTAACACAGTTTACAGATGGTTATCTGCAAGTGAGCATGATTTCTATATCATTTTTTTAATGGCACAATCTAAGACAGTTACTACATTTGTTAAGTGCCATAAATAGTTTTCTTTGGTTAGACATTTAATTTATAACCATGTATTATAATGTGAGGTACTAGAATCATAGGCTGGTCATATTTAACTTATTTCACTACCTGTTCTGCATTATTTTCTTCTGTTGCTTATCTGGTTCTTTCTTTTGTTGTGATAGTCTTAAAACCAGAAATGAGAGATGAGAAGATCTTATTTCAGCTGTCACTGAACATAGGGTAGCTGACAAAAAATTAAATGATAGGATATATTTGTAGCTTTTATCTTTATTCCTTGAATAAGCAGTTACCATACTCATGTTTTAATGCACATTGAAATGAACTTGTTTTGAAATGTTAGAAGTATTGAAATACTAAATCAAGTATAAACTATTAAGAGAATGATACACACCTTTTCCTCAATAGCTAATTAGATTTTCTTTAAAAAAAACTACAAACTAAAGAGGCATGTTGGTGCATATTAGTATTCAGGAGGCCAAGGGAGGAGAATCTTAAGTTTGAGATCAGCTTTTGAATACTTAGGTGCGTCTGAAAACAAAATAAGGCAAAACACTCAACCACATTATCTTTGATGTGCTAGAGGGGGTCCATCTATTTGTTTTAGCCTCATTTTCTTTTTAATTTTAGGCAAAAGACTGGTTTGAAAGAACTAGAGTTCTTGAAAAAACTTAATGATGCTGATCCTGATGACAAATTTCATTGTCTTCGACTCTTCAGACACTTTTATCATAAGCAGCATCTCTGTCTCGTATTTGAGCCTCTCAGGTACAATGTCAAAACCCGGGTATTAAATTAAATTGAAATGCATATTTTCCTTCCTCTCTACTAACCTCATTTTACGTAAATGTTGTAATACATTTACTGAGTATTTGAGTAGTTTTTTTTTTTCCTTCCTCAGTTGACTCTAGTTTTTATATTTTAGCTTTGGGTTATTACTGGGCCTATAATCCAGTTACTTAGGAGGCAGAAACAAGGAGGATCATAGTTCAAGGCCAGCCTGGATTTTTAAAAAATGAGCTGGACACTCCCCATCATATCTTAACCAGTAAATCAGGCTTGTGGTATGCTTCTGTAATCATAGCTATGGAGGAGGCATAAGTAGAAGGACCAGGACAGTCCTTAGGCTAAAACATAAAAACCTTTCCAAAAAAGTAAAGTAAAATGTATGGGGGAGGTATGGTTTGGGTGTTAAGAGTACCTACCTTACAAACATGAGGCCCTGTGTTCAAACCCCAGTACCTTTAAGAAAAATAAATGTAAACTTATTCTAAAATCAAAATAGTTTTTACCGTATATATCTTTATTTTGAAATTTGTGTTTGAGTGAGAAGTTGTGTTGTACTACCACAACTAAGATTCAGGTGCTCATTTCACCCGAATCTGTTCAAAAGAAGCACTAGGGAGAGGCATTTTCAAACAGAATATTTTGCACTTAATTTTACTGTGTGTTTTTGCCTTTATATTCTATTTACATTTTGACCTTTGCTACTTTGTTTTGTCTTTCCTTAAAGTATGAATTTACGAGAAGTATTAAAAAAGTATGGTAAAGATGTTGGTCTTCACATTAAAGCTGTCAGGTCCTATAGCCAACAGTTGTTCCTGGCATTGAAACTTCTTAAAAGATGCAATATCCTGCATGCCGACATTAAACCAGACAATATCCTGGTAAGTCAGTCGAATAGCTAGGCTACCTCATATGCCATACCTGTTTTTAGGAGTATTGCCTCAGCAGTGCCATTTTACAAGCATAATTCAGCCATTGTGAATGACTTTACTAGTTTGTATGTTTTAGAAGTTGGGTCTGTGAAAGTTTTTGGATCTATTGACCCCCTCCCCTTTTGTTTGGAATAATGATCAGAGTATATACCACCCCAAGAATGCTCTACTGCAGTAATAATGGATTGGATTTCCTTTCTTTTGTAAAAATGCTACATATTGTTACTATTTTGAAAGAAGTGTTTATGGATCTCTTAATTTTGTGGACCTATAGAGTTAAAGATATCTTAAAGAAATTACCTTTCTTGAACCTACAGATGTAGAATTCAGTTTTCAAAATGCCTCAGTAACTTGTCCCCCTTCTGCTCTTCTTTGCTTTTGAAGCTGTGGCTTCTGGTAACCCACAGTGTAGGGTTGGTGTATTGAAAGGCATAACATCCAAATTTTACAATAAATTTAATGTTTTTGAATCTGGAAGCATGTTATTCCAGTGGTGTCACTGAGGCACACACTTCTTTTCCCAGCCCCATTCCTGTTCTGTGCTCTTTGAGGGTTCAGGCATGTTTACAACTTGGGGAATTCCTAGTTTAGATACTAGTAACATATTCTGCATTTCATTTTTTTAATGAATGTATTATATCAAGTCTTGTACAGTTAATGCCTAGGAGAAATCCTTTAGAAAGCCAAAGTCCTCTACTAGGAATTTATCCTTTAGAAAGCCAAAGTCCTCTACTAGAAATTTGTTTGAGCTATGATGATTAATTCTTAAAAGATTGTGACCTCATTGAAATTCACTTAAGCTGCTTAGTTCCCATTTCTCTACTGTCTTAAAATATTACTTTCCAGACTATGACAATAATGACATTATAACTAGGACTTGTCATTTTCATGCATTGTGTTGCATATCTAATATAATCTGGGGATAGGATTAGTGGGTAATTATAGTGAAATACGAGGTACGTTGTAAATGAATGGGAGAGTTGTCTAGACATCATCGTTGTTTTCTTTTAACCTCAAACTTGTCTGTCTTTTTAAAATTGTGAATACAGCATCCACAGCAAATACTATGTAAAATAGAGTATTTTTAAAGTTATTCATTGAATACCTGTGTATACTCTATGGAATTTACAGAATAAGATATTTGCTATTGTCTTAGAAGTTTTCAACACCACCCTTTTCCCTAAATTAATGCTAACCTATATAGAATTTATCATGGATTTTAGAGAGTGTTTTACCTTCTTCCTGAAGGGGGGAAATAGATCCCATAGCCTGTTAGTGGAAATCCAATGTTTTTAGCCCAAGGCTGCAGTCACTGATGTTATAGACATACCATTCCTCATAGGGTATTTTTTGAATAACTTAATGTGGATATCCTTTACCATGTCTGTAACATCAACCGTGCATATGGCATTTCCCTAGAGAGCTCCTAGGGTTATTAAAAATGTTACATTTCCTTGGGATGGAAATGGTAGGCCAGGTCCAAGTCCCAATTCGGAGTTTGTGTGTGTCTCTTTTGAAGTGGGGAAGGGACTCTGGAATGTGAATTATCTGCACTTGTTAATCCTGAACATGCTTCTGACTGATGAGTAGCAGCAGTCATGGGAGCAGCTCCGCCGTTTCTCAGCAGATGTCACTCTTACTGTGTATGTGGAAATATTTACAAAGGCACAAGAGCAAATGACTAATACAGAGGTCATGCTTATCACTTTTGCCAGATTTAACATATTCATAACTAATATCTTCTCTATGTTGAAGAGATTAGTGTTTTCTAGACTTCAAAAGTGATTACTAAATTTAGGGGGGTCTAGATGAGCTTTGGATGAAGAGTATTTTGATATTTTCTTTGGTCCAAATTTATCTACCTCATCGTTTTGCTTTCATTGCCATTGTAATTTTGACAACTGAAAGTTTAGTCTGAATTCTTTATTAGTGAATGTTTTCATGTTGTTCTAGAAGGTTAGAAAGTTACTGAGATTTCTAGAAGATGAAGTGAGATTTTTCTCTGCCCTACTTTTCTAAACCTGCTGGCTGTTAAATGCTTGGTATTACTGGAAAAGTTTCACTAATTGTAAAAAAAAATTTTGAGTGCTCATAATATTTTATAATTAGAAATTTGGGTTAAATAGAAAAGGAATTTTTAATTGAGTGTCTTGTTATCAGTAGTGAAATTAATGTAATTTCTTAAAGCCCATTTTATTTGCTTGTCTCAATTTTTGGCATGAATTAAATTTTGGAAAATGTCTTTCAGGTTAATGAATCAAAAACCATTTTAAAGCTTTGCGACTTTGGGTCGGCTTCCCATGTTGCGGATAATGACATAACGCCGTATCTTGTCAGTAGATTTTATCGTGCTCCTGAGATCAGTAAGTTTTTTATGGTGTTCTTTGACCTGGGCCATCGTGTGGTGGAAACAGCATGTTTAATGTCTAAGAACTGTTTTCCATCACACTTCAGCAGCTGCACGAGTTCATTCATGAGGAAGGGAACCGTAGCAAGTTCATCCTCCTCAGGTGGAATGAAGGTAGTTGGGACAGGAGTCTTGATCATGTCGAGCAAGAGTAGCACAGTTGTGGAAAATCCTCGACTTTAGAAGACTGCTCTTGATTATTCAAGGTCTGATTATCACATTTATGGATTGTATGGGACCTTTGGTTTTTCTCTTCCTGTTGCCTTGGTTGAGGTTGATAAGCACCCTCTCCAAAGGTAAAAATGCAAAGAGAGAAGAGATACATATGTTTGCCCCTTTAATTCCTTTCTTATGCCTCTGGTTTTTTAAGGTTTTTAAGTTTTAGAATCTCTATTAAGAATTAGTGGGAAAGAACATGAAACTAACTGCCAAACTGAGGTTAAAGTTATGGTTATAGACCAAGCTAAGTCCCCAGTTATTGGAAATAAAATGAACAATGGTCAGTCGTTCTTACCCACATATATTAAAGCTTCTCTTGTTTTCAGTTATAGGCAAAAGCTATGACTATGGTATAGACATGTGGTCTGTAGGTTGTACCTTATATGAACTCTATACTGGAAAAATTTTGTTTCCTGGCAAAACAAATAACCATATGTTGAAGCTTGCCATGGATCTCAAAGGAAAGATGCCAAATAAGGTAAGATACTAACACCAGTTTGTTTCCAATAGCCTGAGGGACTGCTGCTTAGTCAGCACTGTAGCTGTAAAACAAAGATTTATAGAAGCCAGTGTGCAGCTACCATGCTTCCTTAGCTCCTTTCCTGTTTCTGGTATTTAAATACTGGATCTAATCATCCAAAGCCATCAAAAGAAAAACGTTAGTAAGAGAACTGCTTCACTAATAGACAGAGTAGTACATCTTGATGTAATTTACAAACATATTTGGGAGACTGCATGAAAAAAGATGCAGGTCATGTTGAGAGGTAAGGAAGTACCTGGTCATCAGAGAATGAATGTTACTTGTTAGTCCATTTTGGATAATGAAAGTACAGCTTGATGCTACAGTTGCTTTAAATCACCATCTCAGAGATGTCATTTCATTTCATTAAATGATTTTAGGTGAAACGTGGATTAGCTTTACCAAAGATATTTACAATTAAGAGTTCTGAGAACACACTAGAGTCTAAATTGTGTGAATTGGTAGTAGTCAGGCTGTTTCATAATAGTTTAAAGCCAACTTTTCTGTTTTATTTTGTAGATGATTCGGAAAGGTGTATTTAAAGACCAACATTTTGATCAAAACCTCAACTTCATGTATACAGAAGTCGATAAAGTAACAGAGAGGGTAAGTAGTTTTTAAGTGCATTAAGTGCTTTATTGTTAATTGACTACTAGGTATTACACAAAACTGTGGATGTTTAAAACTCCTTACATAATTTCTTTTGCTGTTGGCCAGTTTCTGAATGAAACTCCTCAGGTCATGAAAAGAGGAGAGATTAAAATGTCCTTCTAGCATCGCGAGTCCCTTAGATCCCATTGTTGGGCATCCTATTCAGTCTTGGTACTTCTGTTGGATAATCTTTCTCCTTGCTTAAAACCCTGTTGGCTCATTCTTTTCTATAAGACGATGTTTGAGTTCTCCAGAGAGACAAACTAAGTACTTCATGGCATGACCTCTGCTTTCTTTTTTTTTTTTTTTTTTTTTTTTTTTTTTTTGTCGGTTGTGGGGCTTAAACTCCGGGCCTGCGCGCTGTCCCTCAGCTATTCAGCTCAAGGCGAGCACTCTACCACTTGAGCCACAGCGCCACTTCCGGTTTTCTAGTGATTTATTGGAGATAAGAGTCTCACAGACTTTCCTGCCTGGGCTGGCCTTGAACCGTGATCCTCAGATCTCAGCCTCCTGAGTAGCTAGGATTACAGGCTCGAGCCACCAGCACCCAGCATGACCTCTGCTTTCTTGAGCAGTTCCCTACATCCCCACTGTTTTGCACTTGGCTGACAGGTTTGCTGGTTCAGATCTTGGTGCCTTTACCCCCAGATTTCCCTGAGCTTATTGCTCCTATACTGCTCCAGTTCCTAATGTGTGTGTACATATATATCCAAAGTCTCATTAGAATATATAGTCTGTATGTGGGTTGAAATAATGGTTTCTTAGTATTTGCCCTCACTGTATTTTATCCGTTTTTCATCATAGCACTCCATAACATTTATGGTATTGGGTTGTTTAGGTGCCTGCCTCTAGCCACCTGAGTAGGATTAGGGAAAGCACAGATTAGGCAGTGAGTTCTTACTGTCGGTTTTCATTGTTCACTATGGAGTCATTTCCATTCCAGTTTTTCAGTTGCCGTTTAAAAAGATGTAGAAGATAGAGAATACGTGTAAACATTTTAAAAGTAGTTTATCAAGATTTATATAAATACCTTCCTACTGTTGATGGTAGACAAAAATCTGATTTATGTTAACATACATTTAGTAACTTATTTAGAGACATGCATTGTAAAAATTATTTTTAGGAGAAAGTTACTGTCATGAGCACCATTAACCCAACTAAGGACCTGTTGGCTGATTTGATTGGGTGCCAGCGACTTCCTGAAGACCAACGTAAAAAAGTACACCAGCTAAAGGACTTGTTGGACCAGATTCTAATGTTGGACCCAGCCAAACGAATTAGCATCAACCAGGCCCTACAGCATGCATTCATCCAGGAAAAAATTTAAAATGAGATGAAGAAACTCCAAGGGTTTGAGTAATTAAATACAAAGACTGAAGAAATTTCACAGCAGTTTATTATTAATGTATATAAACTTATAAATATATTTCTCCAGCAAATTTGAGGAAGCATGATATATTTGAATTAACACCAAGGGTGATACTCCTTTTAGAAATGCTAGTTAATTGTTTTGTGTCTTATGTGAAATTTCACTATTGAACTGTTTAATTGGCAAGACTGCACAAAGTTACAGTACTAATGTATATGGTTGCAGTTCCCATAAAAGACAAAAGCATCTGTTTCAAGTAGTAATATTGGGTGGTTGATTTGTTAGCAGACTTGGCTTCATTTTGGTCTTCGGATACAATGGCCAGCATAAATGCTGTTTATATTCACGTTTTCCTAGGTGTGTGTGTGCAGGCCACAGCAGCATGCCCTTGGTGTAGTCAGTGCCGAAGGGGGTCTGTTCCTTCTTGAGCCTGCCTGCAGGGATGGTCTCCTCTTTTAAAGCAGGTTGTGTACAACATTCAGTACACTGAAGGTAAGCTAAACCATCAACATCACTGGTGTTTTAAGATGTTATTTTATTGGAATAATAATTGACAAATGAGGGATATTAGCTTTGTGGCAGAATTCCCTGCATGTTTGATAACTGATCTTGTTTTATTTTTTTGGCATTGCAACTGTGGCATACTTACAATTTCTGTTCTGTTCATCACATGTAAAATTTGAAGAGTACGCGCTTGATGGGTAGAGCGCCTTCAGTGTACTGTTTCTTATTTCCTTTTTTAAAATCAACTTGCTATAGACTTTCTATACATTTTGTTAAATACAGTTCCTAGCGACATAGAAACAATGCAGTTTTCATTTACTAATTACAAATGTTGAGGCCTGCTTCTGAAAGTCCTCATATTTAAAGGTTAGATAGACAACATAATGAAATTTTTAACTATTTGTATGTCATTTTTGAAAGTGTACTGCTTTATGGTAAAAATGTTTTTCATTTGTTCATTGTTTTCATTATTTGTGATCATGTTGTCTTTCGATACAGGCATAAACCTTCCACTCTTGAACAAAGCAGCTGCTTTTTAAAAGCGGTAATTGCTTCTTTACCTTTTATTTCTTTTGTAAATGAAGCTTTTCTTTAAAAATGTGACTTTGAAGTGTTGTCTATTGCATAAAACAGTTGACACTCACTGTAAAGTGAAGATTGTTCCTCTGCATGTGGTGGACCATGCAGGTTTCTGTATGTTCTCAGTATGCATCACTAGATAATAAAGGCTTTTGTGAACAAGGCATTTGTAGCCATTTTTAAAAGATTTTTGTCTTCAGTGCTGGTAAGTCAGGTAAACTGTAAATAGTTAAAAGTAACCTTTATCGTTCTCCTGAAAGTAACTGAAAGTATTATTTCTTAAAGACATAGATCTGGCCAAAATTTATCATTTTATTAATAATTAGGGTCCTATACTTATTTCATCCCAAAATAAGTCCTACAGATATTGTCAGCTTACAGTTTAGTGAGATTATTCCTGTAGGTTACAGGGTATCATTCAGGATTTAACTAATGTTTCTGCTATTTTCTCACTTTTCCTTTTGATGGTGCGGAAAGAGAAAAAGGAAAACGGGGCACAGGCCATTCGACGCCTTCTCCAAGGGGTCTGATTTGCTGAGACACCAGCTTCACCTTCTTAACAAGGTTATTTCTGACAGCATGTGTAGATAAACATTTAGCAACAATTTTAAACAAAATCATGTAAATCAGCTTGGTTTTGCAACACAAAGGATTTCATATTTTTACCATGGTAGAAAAGAATTCTGAAAACCGTATGTAATCATTTCTGTTTGGGGGGTAAGTTAATGTTTTGTCTCCCTGAGGAGTATGGAGAGCAAACAGATTTTAGGGGTTTAAATAATATTTTAAAATTGTAAATGGGATTTTTTTTATTTACCCAGGCACCTAATTACAACAAGCATGCACATTTTGGTGCATTCAAGAATGGAAAATCAGAATAGCATTCTCCTGGTGGGTTTTGTTCCATTTAAAGACATGAAATGAACTACACAGCCAGGAAGGTGATAGAGATATAATAAGCCACCTCTGAACCTACACCCATCTCTTCGTGGTTTAGACTTACTAAAATCAATGTAAGGTGATTTCATCTGCAGGTCGAGTGAAGCCTTTAAATTAAGGCATCACAGGTGCAGCTTCTCCACCTTAATGACTGGATAGTGATTCTCCCACCATTACTTTATCTGGTGATAATATGCTGCGTATTCAAATCTTTTGTAGTTATTTACCCTCAAAATAGTTGATATTTTGATGTTTCTGGTGGTTTTCATGGCTTCATTTTATGTAATTATTTAGTAAGTTAACTTCCACTAGAAACAGTTCATGCCTCAGAACTATTAGTCATTCTTTAAAAAACAAAGTTGCTTGTTACTTGTTCTTTGTGTTTTAGGTGCAGCTCAGTGGAAGATGATGACAACCAGAAGACATGAGCTCAGGTTTCTGTCCTATAAAAGATTTAAAAAAAAATGAATTCTCCATTTAATTCTTGTCTTAATTTTTTAAGTTTTCAGCATTATGATTTGGGTTTCATTGGTGTTTGGTATTTAGAGTGGTGATGCTACTGTAGTATTTTGTTTGTAAAGTGCTCATTTGGCCATATTTCCTGCCATGTCCCCTCCCTCAAAAAAAAAACCAACAGTGCTCAACTTTAGTGGTATGAAAGACTGGGGCAGTAAGATCACATATAACTGGTGGTCAAATAATCCTAAGGATTATTAGAAAGACCACAGCTGCCGAAGTAGTGGGCATCTAAAGATGCCCTGCAGCTTTAGGCAGATGCAAGAGAGAAAGAACTAAGTTCTTAAGATCATTGTTCAATTTTAGTATCTATTCTCTGACTTTTAGCAAGTCATGGTTGTAAAACAGGTAAATTATTCACAGCCACTACCAGTTTTTCTTTAAGAAAAGAAAAAGATGATACTATATGTTGGTTATTCATGTTTCCAAACTTAACCATTCCTAGATTTATCTGTTTGGAAGGAACCTTGTAAACTGCCTGGCACACATAAACATAGTTTTGATTTCAAAATTTTGCTGAGGCAGAATTCTTGGAATTCTTAAGACCTTTTTTAAATTGAGGTAAGTTAGGAAGTGATCCTACTTAACAAACCTGTATTCGTGTTTCAGAATAATACTTTTCAAATTCAGTTGTCTGTCACGAAATTTTGGCTTTTTACGTGCTTTATGGATTAAAAAAAAATCTTAAGTGATTATCAGATTTGAGGCCTCCTGAGTCAGGCATAGCTATCAAAGATGTCATAGTTTTTTCCCTAGGGTAGAAGGAGTATATAGGTCTACATTCTATGTAAACTTGGTCCTCCGAGGCCATCAGAAATGGTGGGCTATTGAGGTTTTAAACAAGGAGAGTCTCCTGTCAAAAATAAGACCCTGTAATATCTGTATTTAGCCTTTTAACATCCTGTGGATTCAGGGTGATAGCTTACTGGTAAGAGTACTTGCCTAGTATGCCCAAGGTCCTGGGTTCATGTCCTAACACTACCAAAAATAATCAGCATCCTGTTCATTTTCCAATGGCTGTCTCATTTCACTCACCTTTCTCAATTGTTCTGTGTTGTAAGGTAATATAATCTTGACTTGACATTGTAATTACTCCTTTTTTAAAAATTTCCTAACAAAAGTTAATACCCAAGACATTTTTACAATACAAAGTATGTGATGCTTTATAGGATGTGGTAGAGGTGGTGAGATGTAATGTTCTGTTTTATTCCAGATCTGCATTCCTACTACTCTGCTTTACTTGTACTTCCTCATCATTCATAAGCAGAAAGCTAAAAGAACTCTGAAGTGAAACAAAGTAATTAAAATTTAGGCCAAACATTTAAATACTGGACATACAAAACCATATCGTCAAATTTGTAATTTCCCTCCTTTAGTTATGACACCATTAACAATTGGGCTCCACCATGAGTATACTTTTAATAGTGTGTTAGTGCCAGCATAAATTCATGGCTGTTTTTTACATGTCAGTGATATACACAAAATTGACAGTATTAATGTTTTTCAGTTACTTTGAGATATTGTGGATTTCTTACTTTTTCTTCTTCTGTATATAGGGTAAGGGACTGTTCTTCTGAAGAATCTTTCCATTTAGTGGTCAAGATACAGAAGCTGGTCTCTGAAAGTGCTCACTGTGTATCCCAATTGTCCTTGTTAGCATTTGAATTGTAACTTGGATTTAAACAACTTATGTTCCCAAATGACTTGTGGGTAAGCTCAATAAAGAAGCCTCTTGGTAACATCTTGCCTGCTGTTTGCTTTTTTTTTTTTTTTTCCCTTTTGCTTGAGTTTAGCGTTTTACATTTAGTTTTGAGTTATCTGGTGTTTCTTAGTTGCTTTGAAAAGTATTGTGGTGTTCAAATTAGGTTAGGGACTGGGGCGGGGGTGGGGGGCTTGGGGGTGGTGATTGAAGTGATGGAGAGTTATGGAGTGTCAAACTACTGAGCAGAACCTGCCCTTCAGAAAACCCCCAGCATGGAAATAGTTTGTCATTTTCCTCAGGGACATCAGAATGTTTTCAAAGCAGTAAGGGCAGGACACCGAAGACTAGTATATTCATGAGTCTGTTATATATTCCAGTGCTCTTGTATCCAGCTATGGAAATGTGAGTGATAAGCTAACTCCATTTTCTACAACGGTTTAAATAGGTTGGTTCATTGCTTGTGTGGAAACCTTTTACACTGGGCTCTGACTGTCATTGTGCCCACATTTTTCTCAAGTCAGAATAAGGGAGTATGCAAGTATGACTATGTGGTACATGCAAAGCAAAATTGGAGGATTGGGGGGTAGAAGTGTCTGCCTTGTAGATAAGGCTCAGTCCAGCTGGAGCAAGCACTGCAACTTAGGCTGATAGGGATCAGGATCTACCTAATAACCTACCTCAGGTGGTCTTGTGGGCATTGGATTGGTACACAGTCAGGTGTATAGTGTGTGTGTTGAAATGAGTACTATAAAACCTAGACAAACTTACATGGCCTCTGAAGAGAACCTAGAAAGATCCACATGAGGAACAAGCTGACATAAGGATAGGATGTATGTGCAAAGTTAATTTAAATTTTCCTGGATAAGGCTGGGAATGTGGCTTAGTGGTAGAGTGCTTGCTTAACATGCATGAAGCCCTGGGTTCTATTCCTTAGTACCACATACAGAGAAAAAGCTAGAAATGGCGCTGTGGCTCAAGTGGGTTAGAGTGCTAGCCTTGAGCAAAAAGGAGCTCAGAGATAATGCCCAGGGCCCTGAGTTCAAGCCCCCGGACTGGCCAAAAAAAAAAATCCTGGATGGAACTGCTTTATATTAATTTGTGTGATAAAAAAATTACAAAATGTTTCCAGTCCAACGAAAATTATGGTAAAGTTGGTTTTCAACAATTTTCTGTTACCTTCTAATTTTCTCACAGTGGTGAATTCACCTTGTTTTTTTTGTTGTTTGTTTGTTGGTCATGGTGCTTTAACTCTGGGCCTGGGCGCTGTCCCTTAGCTCGTCCGCTCAAGGCTAGCACTCTGCCACTTGAGTCACAGTGCCACTTCTGGGTTTCTGGTGGTTTATTGGACATAAGAATCTCACCGACTTTCCTGCCAGGGCTGGCTTTAAACTATGATCCTTAGATCTCAGCCTTCTGAGTCCCTAGGATTAAAAGCAAGAGCTACCTACACCTTTCTCACCTTGTTCTTGAGCCGAGTATCTCCAGCATCAAACTGACATTGCTACTTGTGTGCTTTCTACAGAATTACTTGGTCTAGTTTTAGGAGCCAGACACAGAAAAATATTCCGTTAATTTATTGAATGATCTTAAAAAAATGTCAGTTCCTTTGCTCCATAGTTGAGATGGCAGTACTTCTGCCATATCCCTGAAATTTCAAGCCATTTTAGAGTATAGTTGGGGGAACCTCTGCTAAACGTTTACCTAGCTTTTGCTTTTAAATTTTGTTTTGCAGTACTAGGGTTTGAGTACTAGCGCCTCACACTTGCTAAGTAGCTAGGGCTATGTGTGTGAACCATGGGTGTCTGGCTCATTAGCTCCTTCCCCTCCCCCACTTTTTAGGCCCCTGGCTCATTAGCACTCCCTCTCAGGCCCCGTCCTGCTTATATTGCCAGTACGAATTTGGTGCTTGGCTGGGTGCTGGTGGCTCATGCCTGTAATTCTAATTACTCAGGAGGCTGAGGTCTGAAGATCAAAGTTGGAAGCCAGCTTGGGGAAGAAAAGTCCATGAGATTTTTTTTTATCTTAGTTAACAAGCAAAAAGCTATGGCTTAGAGCCCTTTAGTGAAAAGGCCATTAAGAATGTGAGGCGTGACTGGTATACACGCACACAATGGTGCTTAACTTCGTTTTCATTGGCTTGCCATATGTTTCCATGTGACCTAGAAGGTGGGTTCATATTAAAGCTAATATTAATATATGTATATATTCTTAGCAGATATTAAAGCCCAGGATGAATTTCTTTTCCTTCATTCAAAAGAACTGAAGCTGTCCTTCCATACAGAATCTGTCCAATGGCTCTGGATACTCTTACCTGCATGGCCTCTGCCTCCATGGTGCACTTCCCTGTCATTTCTTTCTATCTCTAAGGCCCTCTTCAGCCCCTGGTCTTCGAACTTTGGGCTTGTGTCTTTGTTGACCTATACCATGTCCTTCCTGACATGTTCCTTGCAAGAAGTAGGTTGTAGTTGTAGTTTGTTTGACATTGTCATTCCTCCACCGTTCTCACAATTGCATGAAATAAAGGGTAATCCATCTGTTTTACCAATTAAAAAAAAAGCACAAAGAAGTCAAGGAAAACTTCAAAGTATTAGCACTGTTCAGTGACAGGTCTGGCCTAGAATTCTCAGAACAAGTCATGGCTGTGGCCATAGTCTCATAACTATCCCAAAGATGGAAGCAGTCCATTTGCCAGGCAGATACTTAGTGTCTGCTGATCACTAGTTAAAAGTACTGCTACCTATCAGGACGCTGGTGAAGTAGGCAGGCATGTCTATTGCTAAAGGTCTTAGGAAAATTAGATCATTATAAACCTAAAGGCAAGGGGGTGAAATCCAGGTAAGTAAAGAGCAGTCAAAGAGCTTAAAGAGTAATGTTGAGGACTTGAATTACATGGATATCAAAGATGAGAGTAAAAATGATCGAACAGAAACAAGAGGGGTCATTGTGAGTTGGAACTGAGTGAAAATAGTCTTATGAAAGGATTGCTACCTTGAGACCCATTTTATGGGATGCAGGTCAATTCAATTAAGGTGCCCTGGCTGTTTGCATTACTGTGGTTCCAGAAATTTCCTTGAGGTTACCTAAAAGCTGTAAACCCCCCTCCCCTTGCTCTCCCCCCTCAGGAAATTTATTTAAGCCTTGCTCTCTTACAAAGGTAAAAAAGAGGAAACAGCTGGGCACTGGTGGTGGTTCACAGCTGTAATCCTAGCTACTCAGGAGGGTGAGATGTAAGGACCAGGGTTCAAAGCCAGTCTGGGCAGAAAAGTCCATGAGTCTCATCTCCAATTAACCACCAGAAAACCAGAAGTGACACTAGCTTTGAGCGAAAAGGCTCAGGGATAACACCCAGACCATGAGTTCAAGCCCCACAACTGACCAAAAAAAAATTTATTTTGTAATATATTTATGAGTTGCCCTTTAATCTAGATCATGCAACCCTAATTCAAATATTCCATCTCACATGGGAAGATGTTACACAAAATCAATAACAGCCAACTTGGCAGCATTACTTAGTACCTGGGAGTATGTGAAATTTTAACTTACTTTGTACTGTTTAGAACTAGTTTTGAATTCCGTTATCCACTTAAAACCAAGTTACATTGTGCCAAAGCACACACACTATACAAGCTGCAGTAGTTTCCCTTCACATTTTTTGAAGTGTGATCTACAAACATTCTGCATTAGAATCACATGGAGTGGACAGATGTTGATCCTACTCCCCAAAACTTGGGTTTTCATATATACCTTGAAATCAGGACTTACTTTTAACTGTTCCCTGATTTTTAGGTGCTCTAAAGTTTGTCCATCACATCCCTTCCTTACCTGCCAGTTAGTGGGTGAGCTTTTAGTTGTTTGGGTTTCCTTTAGCCAGGGTTAAGACTCACAGCAATATAGAGCCTTGGGAGAAAAATAAACCAATAACATGGTTTTGGCTACTTTGTGAACTGTGGTCTTACTGCTCCTCCAACACTTTTTAACTATTAGGTCTAAATGGGAAAATGTTATTTTCTACCTAAGAGAATTAATAGTTCCTGTAGATTACAAAGAAGGATCTAAGAAATAGTTGCTAAGGATTTGGAAGAACCTAGTAAAATCCCTTAACGGAACAGGAGCTTCTTTAACTGAAGGGCCAGATGACCAGAGATAGCTTTGTGGAGATAGAGGAGAGGGAAAAGGTGTCAAAGAGAGGACTAAGGAAAATCTGCAGCTAACTATATCTTACATGATTGTATAATGGGATATAACAAAAGAAAAACAGCAGGAAGTCAATTATACCATTTATTGACTAGAATTATACCAGAAAAACAATCACAAAAGATTGATTTTCCTGAATACAATAGTTTGCTAAGAAAACTATCTTTGAAATCTAACATGCAAAAAAACAGTCAAATGTCAAGTGTGGAAGCCATCTCAACAGTGATTTTCCCACATGTCCACTCCATATGCCAAGCAATCATTTGGGGGTTGAGGAGGTTGTTCTTAATACTCGTTTCTCAATGATAAACTGTGTTTTGGCTGGGCTTCTTAAAGCAGATTTACTTGTACAGTATGGTTCTATATGAAAGAGTTACTTTTGAGCAATAGGAGAGTGCTTACCCTTAGCTATAAATGAAGGTGACAAACAGTTTAGTTTCTGAATATAGAATGGTCTGTTCAATAGTATACTTCTTCTGTAAGGTTTCTTTTTGTTCTTTGGTGCCTTAATTTCTTCCCTTTGATTTTCAGGAAAAGACAAGGATATAGGTGAAATCGGTCCTGGGGACGGTGGTGGCAGACATCTTGTTGAGACCATTTTAATTAATGATTGAGTTGTTTGCCCAGTAGTAAGTTTGGGTGACAGTTCCTGGCATGGATTTAAAATGGAATTTTTGGGATTCTTGAAATCATCACAAGTCGCAGTCAACTGTTTTGTGGTGGATAAATTTTTAAAAGATGATGGTCTAGAATTCCATTTGTATTTGCCAGCATTGCTCCAGCTCCATCTTGAAGCATTTTGTTCAGGCTTGCTAGATCCAGAATTGTTTTTTCTCTTTTCTCGACTTTTATCTATACAAGCTATCGGCAAACTTGAAGGGTCAGGAAGTTTTGGCTGTCTCAGTTTCAACACAGTTTTGGAAGAGGAGGGTCGCTCAGAAACAATGGGAGTATAGAAAGTTGACTGTGGTCGTGGCCTCTCTTTTTGTATAGTGGCATGTTGTAATTTTTCCAGTTCCAATAAACGATTTATCAGGTTCCCTAGGGGGTTTTCTGGAGGTTCCACTATCATCTTCCAACTTTCACATTTAGAGATGGCGAGTCTGTGCAAGTCCAGAGTATTGAAAGGAGGGGGCAGGAAATCTGGATATAGAAACGCTTCGGCTGGTTCCTCAGTGAAAAAGTCTTCCATGTTTTCTATTGTTTCTGGCTTTAAGTTCAGCTCCATCTTTTGAAAATAGCTGAGTAAACTATCACTGGTCTTCTCACCTTCCGATAAATCACTTTCATCTGTTAAATTTTCTTCTAAACTGCTGTGTCCAGATTTTAAGTTCCAACGTGGGATGGATAAAGTATCACCACTATAGCTTTCTATAGTTGAGTTTGAATTAATATGAGAATCATTTCTGGCTTTTAAAAAGTCTCCATCCGCATAGGGCCAGTAGAGACCTAAGGGTATCATCACTGGGTGGTCAGCTAGAGCATTTGCTAAGGAGTGGCTTAGACTGAAGATCCTTGAGGTATTTGTGGTTATTTTAGCACCACTTTCCACTGAAGAGTTTTCTAATTCCCTTAAAAAGAAAAAAAAGTCATTAATGGTTTGTTGACTAGAATTAAAATGCCATTAAATGATAAGTGACTTTTGTCAAGGAATGGTTAAGATACCTGACATAGAAATAGGTTAACTTTCAAATTACATCCGTGTGTGTGTGTGTGTGTGTGTGTGTGTGTGTGTGTGTGTGTGTGTGTGTGTGTGTGTGTGTGTGTGTGTGTGTGTGTGTGTGTGTGTGTGTGTACACACATTTGTTTTAAGAAAAGACTGAAACATTGGGTACCCTTGTGGAAACATAGAAAGATTGTA
Organism: Dipodomys merriami; assembly: GCF_024711535.1. NCBI lineage: Eukaryota > Metazoa > Chordata > Mammalia > Rodentia > Heteromyidae > Dipodomys > Dipodomys merriami. Next base: position 32,247,475 of record NW_027202937.1, read on the forward strand.
GTTTGTTTTTGGGGGGGCAGTTTGTGTGTGTGTGTGTGTGTGTGTGTGTGTGTGTGTGTGTGTGTGTGTGTGTGTGTGTGTGTGCGTGCGTGCGCGTGTGCACGCACGCACGCACCAGTACTGGAGCTTGAACTCAGGGCCTTGTACCCTCATTTGGCTTTTTTGCTGTTTAATTGGAGCTAAAAGTCTCATGGAATTTCCTGTCCCACCTGATCTTGAACTGAAATACTCAGATTTCAGCCTCCTGAGTAGCTAGGATTACAGGCATAAGCCACCAGCACACAGCAATGGGTAGTTATGATATCTGAGAATGGTTAACTGTGTTTATGAATAGACACTAGTTAACAATGGCTAGCTATATGTATTTGTCTGTGTTGTATGTGCAGTTCTGGTGTCTGCAGATGAGGCTATCAAACTGAAATTATAGTAAAGTGTTTTTAACTTGGAATTAGATAAAAGGAACCTAGGGAGAATGGGGGTGGGGATAGCAGTGGCACGGAAGTTTGAACTTAGGACCTTGTCCTTGCTGAGCAAGTACCATCTGAGCCATGTCTTCAGATTGGTAAAAAGAAAAAAAAACGTGTGCCAGTCCTGGGGTTTGAACTCAGGGCCCAGGAGCTGTCCTTGAACTTTTCTGCTCTAGGCTAGAGCTCTACCACTTGAGCCACAGCTGTACTTCTGGCTGTTATAGTAGTTAAGTAGACATAAGACTGTCAGACTTTCCTACCAGGGCTGGGAAAAAACAAACACCATGATCCTCAGATCTCAGCCTCCTGAGTAGATAGAATTACAGACATTAGCCACCAGCACTTGGCAAAAAGAAAATTTTAAAGAAAGGTTTCCGTGTTAGCCACTGCAGGTTTAACAATTCTAACAAGAAACGAAGTCAACAGTGCCTATGAAACAAAAATTGGCTTCAACAGTTCCTAGAAATTTCTCCATTAGCAGAAATACTATTTTTAAAAAGAAACTGTAGAGCTGAGAAGGTGGCTCAGTGGTAGAGCGCTTGCCTTGCATGCATGAGGCCCTGGGTTCAATTCCTCAGCACCACATAAACAGAATAAGCCAGAAAGTGGCTCAAGTGGTAGAATGCTAGCCTTGAGCTGCAGAGCTGAGGGACAGTGCCTAGGCAAGAGTTCAAGCCCCACAACCGACAAAAATAAACTATAAAAGTACAAAAACAAAACATAAAATGCTGAGTTTCTAGTTTGTTTTAAAGCACTTAGAGAAGAAGGTGTTACAGTTCACACCTGTGGTGCCTGCAGAAGGATCATGTGAACTCAGGAGTTCAAGTTGAGTCTGGGCAACATTTCAGAAAAAAAAAAAAAAAAGATATCTAGAAATGCTAACATTGAAAGATTTGAAGCATTTAGTTGATGGGCAGTCTCAACATCTTTTAATAAAGAAAATCTTAAAGATAGCATAATCTAAGTCTTGGGGAAATGCTTTCATTTTTACAGAAAGTGATATGATGTATTCATTTAGCTAAACAGGTATACTGCCTTATTTTTGAAAAAGTTCAGGCAAATCACTTCAAATCTATACCAGTTAACAGTTATAGTCCATGTACTATATACTGTAAAAGGAGAAAGAAATCTGCAGGAGGAAGGCAGTAGTGGATGGAGGGGGTAGAGAACAACATGAATTAATAGGAATCTCTGAAATATCTAACACTACATGAAAATATATTTATTGATACTCTTTGTGTATGACATGTGGAAGAGAAAAATTTCAAATAAAATACTTCATTGAAGACCGGTGCTGATAGGTCACACCTGTGTTGTTAGCTAATAAGGCTGAGATCTTAGGATCACAATTCAAAGCTATCCCAGGCAGGAAAGTCCATGAGATTCGTATCACCAATTAACTACTAAATAGCCAAGAGGAGCTGTGACTCAAGTCATAGGGCACCAACCTTCAGTGAAAAAGCTAAGGGACAGCTCCTAGACTTTGAGTTAGAGCATCAGCAGCACAATAATTTTTTTCTATTGGTATCAAAACTTTCATCCCTGAGACATCATGATTATTCAATTTTATAATCCCAACATCCCTAAGAAAGCTCTTTTATTTTCCACTTGTCATGGAGAAGGAAGCTGAGGTATAGAGAGGATAAGATCACCTCTGAAGAATCTATTCTCTTACCTGTTCTCCATGGTATTTCCTTCATTAAAAGGATAACTCCATAAATGAAATATCCTTTGTTTACTGTTCTGGCAATAGAAAAATCATGGACAATATTTCAGAAACTGCAAGGTATTTTTCTTTTCTCTCCCTTCCTTCACTCCCCTCCCTCTTTCTATCTCCCTGTCTCCCTTCCTTCATCCTTCCCTTCCTCCCTTCCTCCTTCCCTCTCTTTCTTTTTCTTTCTCCTTCCTTCCTCCCTTCCTCCCTCCCTCCCTCCCTCTCTCTCTCTCTCTCTTTCTTTCTTTCTTTCTTTCTTTCTTTCTTTCTCTCTTTCTCTCTGTCTCTCTTTCTTTCTTTCTTTCTTTCTTTCTTTCTTTCTTTCTTTCTTTCTTTCTTTCTTTCTTTCTTTCTCTCTTTCTCTCTTTCTCTTCCTTCCTTCTTTCCTTCCTTCCTTCCTTCCTTTCTCTTTCTTTCCTTCTTTCTTTCATACTGGGGCTTGAACTCACTGCCTGGGTGCTCTTCCTTATTACTTTTTCACTCGTAACTAGTACTCTACCACTTGAGTCACAGCTCCACTTCTGACTTTCTGGTGGTTAACTGGAGATAAGAATCTCATGGACTTTCCTGCCCAGACTGGCTTCAAACCCTGATCCTCAGATCTCAGCCTCCTGAGTAGCTAGGATTACAGGTGTGAGCCACTAGCACCCTGCTTAGCTTAGTTTTTAAATAAGATCCTGCATTTTGCCCGGGCTGGCCTGGATACAGTCTTCCTAGTTACTCTTTCTGTGTGGCTGAGATGACAGGGGTACACTAATATGCCCAGATTTTATTAGTTGGGAAGAGGACTCAAGAACTTTTTACCAAGCTAGCCTCAAACCATGATCCTCTCAATTCCTGCCTTCAGAGTAGCTAGAGTAGCAAGTGCAAGCCACCATGCCCAGCTTATAGAAATAAAGTTTTAAGTTTGAGGAGGAAGAAAAACAAAAATTTTAAAGAACATATATATTATTTCAGACAATATATTTTGTGAATGAATTATTTTAAACCAAATATCCTTACCTTGTTAATTTTGCCTGGAAGAATGTATATAAAAATGACAATTAATAGTTATATAAAACAAGCAATAATCCATACAACCTCCCTTCAATATAAATAATTATTCCAGCATAAATATATACATCCAGAATTTCTTACCACCTGTTGCATTATCCCTTCCAGATGGGAGGATTTTATTTTCAAGAACAGGTACTTCCAAATCCAATTTCCAGTGAGATAAGTTCTAAAACAATATTTGTTACTCGTTTTAGGATAAACTTCAAGAGTAAGAAAATTGTAAAGCTCAAGTACACAATTTTATACACTCTTTGGGGGAGATATGAAAACAGGAACGGAGCTCCATAACCCTCTGCTTCCCCAATGACAGAAGCAGTGGTGTGATAAGATTTTTCTCCTACCAAACCAATACAAGCTTGGGAACACCTGCTATTCAGGAAATGGAAAGAATTTTCCAATCATTTAAGGCTTCAGTCTCATTTTGGTTAAAAATGATGGCAGTAGGATTTGAACATTGATTTAAAATATTAACAAGGCATGGTGCTGGTGGCTCAAACCAGGGATCCTAGCTACTCACGAGGCTCAGATCTAAGGGTCATACTTCGAAGCCAGCCAAGGCAAGTAAGGGTAGTAAAACTCTTAAACTGAACTAGAACTGTAACTCAAGTGGTAGAGTACATACAGTCTTGAGCACAAAAGCTCAGGGACAGCCCCAGGCCCTGAGTTCAAGCCTCAGGATTGGAAATAATAATAATAACAATAAGAAAGGAATAACAGTTGGGGATTAGGGTGTGGCTTAGTGGCAGAGCACTTGAGCATGTATGAGGCCCTGTCTCTGGTCCCCAGCACTGGGAAAATAAAATAAAATTGAAAAATTGCTATAGATTCTGATTCAAGAGGATGAGTAGGAGGTCCAGTTTTTATGCTCTGTGTTTTGGGAAGTCATATATGAGAGAAACAGCTGTATATTTAACCCAGTAAAGCAAAGTTTGTGAAAACTGAGCTTTTTACACAGTGAAATTAGCATATCAACTGGTAAGGAAGGCTAGTCCTCTGGTTTGTAAAATTTCCTAAGGTTGGGAAGTTGTTGGATATCTTTGATATCCCACCTGCCTAATTTCCCGCCAAAATACCTTGCGGAAAAAGTAAAAAAGTAAAAAAGTGATCCTTGCTTGACAAGAGAGCATCTTTATACTGAAACATTTGCAAGAGATTTAGGGAGAAGCTACATTTCTCTTTGTTAAAAGAAACCAAATCCCCCCCACCCACCCACCCACACCGGCTATCTCAAATATGCTCAGGGGAAAACTCAGTACAAAGTGCACAAGAAGAGCCAGCAGAGCAAAATTACCTCTGCAGGAAGACTCAGTGAGAGTTATGTGTCAGCTATGGGAGCTGCTGCCTAAAGCTCAAGTGCAAGAGCATCTGCCATACCTCCTGAGTGATGCTTGACTCCTGGAGGTTAGTGTCGTAACTCTCACCGTTTCTTCTCTCCATTTTGTTGTAGCTACTCCTCTGTCTCCTATACAGGTTGTAGGATAAGCACACTTAGGGGTAAGGTCTACATTTGTATGTGGAAAGTATAAGCTTGAGTTGGGTGGCTCACGCCTGTTATCCTAGCTACTGGGGAGGCTGAAATCTAAGGATCCTATTTTGAAGCCATTCTGGACAAAAAAGTGAGACTCTGGTCTCAAATAAACCACCAAAAGCTGGAAGTGGAACTATGGTTCAAGTGGTAGGGTGCCAGCCTGGAGTGAAAAAGCTGAAGGACAGCATCCAGGCCCTGAGTTTGAGTCCTAGGCCAGACCCTAAGTTTGAGTTCCATAGAGAAACAGCAAGAGACAATCAGACACAGGGAGAGAGAGAGAAACAGAGACAAAGAGAGACAGAAACAGAGAGTGTATATCTTGGCTCCCCATCTAAAGGAAGCTAAGAAAAATGCTTAGAGGTCCTGAGAGAGTGCTTGCCTAACCTGCTCATGCCCTGGGTTCCATCTTCAGTTCACCTCTACCCCTACTTACAAAGCAGAGGAGAACTGTGGGGGTAGGGTGGAGGTAACCCTATGAATTCACCCTATGAACCAGAAACAGCATACAAGAGTGAACTGGGAGGTCTAACTGTCAGAGATTAAGAAATTAAGCTTAGAGGTGAGAAAGAAGCTATTAGATAAGGAAATGGAATACAAATTGGAAAAAAAAAAACATAGGATGGAATTTATAAAACTGGGCCCATGTTGTTGACCATGCAAAACAAAAAGTAATGCATTTGAAAGCAAAGCCAGCCTCACCTATGGACAAAATAAGAACTTCAGGCAGGTTCAGGAGATACTAACCATCCTATGGGACTGACAACTTCCTCCTCACTAAATTATTATCCTGTCTAAAATACCCATTATCATTTAAGGGAAAAAAAAGTTGTGAAGTAAAGGAGAACCATCAGTGGACTGAAATAAGGCTATCTGAAAAAAATGACAAAGCCATTGTAATAATCCCTGGTGGATGATTTACCTTGTATTGTTGTCTACGGGAGAAAAAGCTCTATCTAGATCCACCTGCTATTTGCTCTGGAGTTGAAACAGGCAGGAGGAAGCCAGCTGCTGAGTAGGGTAAGCTGCTTGGGCCTCCCCTCAGGTGTGTGTCCTGGGAAGGGACCCTGGAAGAGGCCCTATGACTGCATTCCAGGGGTAGGAACTTCTGGGCTGCATAGGGTAGGGAGGCAATGAGTGGAGGAGACTCCTTTGGGAGAGGTTCCTGATCATGATCAGCCTCAATGGCAGCAGGTGGGGTGCAAGTGGCTAGGGCTGGGGCTTCTTACCCCTCAGTGTGGCTGGTCCATGTGTCATTCCCGTTGTCTTCTCTGGGGGTACCCCAAGGCCCGGGTCCCTCCCTGTGTGCCCCAGTCTGTGCAGGTGCCCCATCCACCTCGGTCTTCCTGCAGCAGGAGGATGTCTGGACTTAGTTGTTTTCCTAGCCATACAGCACAAGTTCATGTTGCACTTTCATCTAATTTTCAGTGTCAGAACTTACTTTCTGGAACCAGGAAAAGTGGGGCTGGAATCCTCTCTCTGGTCCTCCAGATTCTCCCACCTCATTTGGTGTGAGCCAAACACTCTCTTCAGGACACTTCCTTTGAGAAACTTTGATATCATCTTCTCTCTCTGAACGTTACTGAACACTCTGCCTTCTGGAAGCCAGCTGACCTTGTCCCATCCACTGTGGCCCAACGACAGGGAAAGATGCTCAGGAGAATCAAGAGTCCTCTTTGGAACAAAAAAATAGCAATTGCCATTTACCTAAGAATCACAAAGATCTACCTAACTTGAAAAACGATCCAGAGTTCTGTTACCCTGAAGGATCAATTTAGTCAATAATGAGCTGCCAGGATAAATAGGTAAACATGCTTGGTCGGGCATGGAAGACTCTTGGCAGCAAGGAGAAGAGCTTGGCAGAGCTCTAATCTGTCCTTGGAAAGGAAATCATGGTCTTGCAGGGCACTGGTGGCTCACACCTGTGATCTTAGTTACTCAGGAGGCAGAGATCTAAGGATTGCAGTTTACAGCCAGACGGGCTAGAAGTGGAGGAGTGGCTTAAATGGTATAACATCAGCCTTGAGTGAAAAAAATCAAGGGAGAGTGAGAGGCCCTTAGTTCAAGCTTCAGGACAGCACATGACCAAAAAATAAAAACAAATAAGGAAAATAAAACATAGTCTTGAAAAACTCAATATACAGGATGCAATTGCAAATCAGACAAGCTGATCCTGTGATACTCAGCCTCTTAGCCTGAGACCTGGTGGCTCAAACTACAGTTGCACAGCAGATCACTTTGCCAGGCTGGTCCATGGTTGTTAGCCATCACTCTGAACAGGGTTTTTTCTACCACATCAGAATTAGAGAAAAATGAATGATTGATCCCTTGAAATCTTACTCATTTAAAAAGCTGAACCATGGCTAGCTTATTTGGCTGAGTGATATTCTATTCAAAGCATGTGTATATGTGTGTGTGTGTGTGTGTGTGTGTGTGTGTGTGTGTGTATACACACATACATCTGTGTATATATGTTAATAAAATATATGCAAAATATATATAAATTATATATATTTGTATATGATACATATTAAAATCTATTATCTCACATCATATTTTCTTCCTCCATTTATCCACTGATGGACACTTGGGTTGATTACTTATCCTTGTGGTTGCAATGAACCTAGAAGTTTGGGTGTTTCTTCCACACACGGATTTTATTCCCTTTTGTGAATGCCTGGCAGTGGGATTGCTGAGTTTGCAGCAGTTGCACTTCCATAGTGCTTTGCACAATGATTGTGCTCATTTACATTCACCTTCGATGCATTTTTTTTCTTCATCCTTGCTAGCAGTTTTTATTTGACACTAGAAATGTTCATGGGACATCATCTCTTGCTCCCTTTCTTTCCTTTTCTCTCCCATTCCTCTCTAATTGTTTTTTTTTCCTAGAGAGAATGTGGAGGCCATGCTTTAAGGAACTATAGAAGAGAGAGAAACACCAAGGGCCAGGTGGAATGTGTAATGTTGAGGTGAGCTAGTGCAGAAAATGTGCTGTGTGGATTGCACATGGAATATTCTTTTGCTGTTCTCTCCTATGTGAAATTCAAATCATGGTCTGAGTCCACGGAAAGGAAGACAGCCTGAGGGGTAAATGGTAAGCTAGATTTCTCTCACCATAATTTTGGAGGGCTTGGGCCTGCACTTCCCAAGGCCTAGGATTCAACTGGTTCTGCAAATTCACCTAGCCTGGACACACACACATATACACATGTGCTACGTTAAGTAACTTCACATAGCCTTGAGAATGATCGCACATGAGCATGCAGTCTTATGTTGCTATCCTTGGCCAGATGTCACTTTTGTCTAGAGAAGGTATAAATAAGCATCACTGGAGGACCGGGGGTGATGGGGTGCTGCTACTTCTGAGGAATAGAATGTGAACATGTGAGCAGAATGACACTGAGGCTGCTTGGCAGAGTCTGAATCTATGCTGGGATGGGACAGCAACTTCATTTGGCCTAATGATGAAATCTATGGACAGAGTTTGGAATAAACATGACCTCTATCCATCTGGTATCTTTCTGTGGCTTTACCTAAAAACCACCTGTTTAAGACAATCCCCCTAAACCCATAAAAGCATAAAATCTGTACCCAAACCCCACTCCTGCAGAGCAGCGACAGTGCTAGTTTCATCTGGCTAGCTGCCTGTGTGTGTGTCTCTCTCTTCTCTCCTTTTTTCCTGTCTCAATTTTTTTCCTAATCATTCACAGCTCCCAAAAATTCACAGAAGCCCCCCTCCTACCCTCACCCATTAGGTTTTGATAGTATAGCTGCAGGATATTGAAGTTCATGTGATATCCTTACCAAGAAGAGGACAGAAGACCCACCCTTGGGTGAGAACACCACCCAACATCTGGGCATCCTGCCCATGCTCTTTCTGGACACTCTTTTTGCTCCTAGAAAACCTCTGTGCCCTAAATGTTCTAGAGTTGCTTTGAGATGAAGAATGGCCTTTGTCTTCTTCAGAGCTGGTTTGGAATAAGCCTCTTTCTTTCCATCAGTTTCTGTCTTCATAATGTTCAGCAGAACAGTGATCAGTGCAAACCTTAACATTCCATTAGCTATAATAAGTGGATTTAAAAGTGCATCTTAATTATTTGTGATCTACTTCTGATTTCAGCCAGGCCAACAATCTTCAGACAGCTAGAGGAATTCCAGCCCTTGCCGTTTAGATCACATTTGGGTTAATTTACATGGCATATACAGAATCACTTTTTTTCATTTTAATGGTTACAGAATTTAAATGTGCAATAACTAATGTAACAGAAGTCCTTAAGAACTACAATGGAATAGATCACATTGTTTGGTATGTGGTAGATCACTACATTGGTATGGCTTGTTCTTTTCTAATTATGAAAATGAAGTTTTAGAGTAATGTATTCTACTTTGCTTGGAAAAAATAAACTAAGGGATCTGTGTTTCAGATGCTAGAGTTCTGCCAAAAATACCCATATAATCACAAGATTTACATTGTGTTTAAGTGATTAGTTCACAAACTATTTTAAAGATTTTTAAGTTAAAAGTACTACTTTTGCTTATTGCATGTGTGTGCGTGTGTTTGCACACGTATGTGCAAATACGAGTTAATACTAGAACTTAAATTCCAGGCCAACACTAGCTGCCACCACCATCCAGGTTTTAGATGTTCTTCCTGGTTTCCTAACCATTTTGCAATGTTTCCCTACTCTATTCACAACAGTGAGTAATTACAGAGAGCTTGCCTCACTGGCTGGCCACTGAAATCAAAGAGTACTTCTAACCAATCCTGCCATTTGTATTTTTCTCCTAAATCAGGAGTAATTCTTGGTAGCTTCTAACTTGTTTAGAGCAATGCTAAAGTTGGTGGTTTCTGATTATTTAGTACCTTTTGAGTACACTGAAGAATGGCCTTTTATCAGAAATGCTCCTATTAAACATTTTTGTTGGCTTACTTTGTTTCTTCAATGTTAGTTTAGATAAGAGAATCAGAAATAGTCCTCTTACCTGTGCTAATCTGGACATTTCCTTAGTTTTGGACCATGAAGCTCTTCTTCAGTTGTCACAGAATATGCTGTGTTAACACCTCTCTCTCTCTCTCTCTCTCTCTCTCTCTCTCTCTCTCTCTCTCTCTCTGCCTTGTAGGTCTATGAAGTCTTAATTATACATATACATTCATGGGTGCTAAGCCTCTCTGAAGTGCCAGATGGGAAAATATTATGGGCTGTGTTCCTAGCAATCTCCCTCCTTCCCTTTAGGAAAGCTATCTTTTCTCCTTAGAACTCATCCATATTCAGAAAGGAAGCTGGAATTTCTGTGGAAAATCCCTGAAGAAGGACTTGGCAGGATAATTTCCATGGACTGTTTTTCCCTGCTTTGAAGATGCAAGATGAACACTTAAGAGTTCCAGGCTCAACTGTGGACCATTGTGACTCTCAGAATGTGAAGCTGTCAGAGACCATGAAGTAGGTTCTATGGTCTCCTCTTGCATATGGAGGGATGCTGAGAGGAACAACCCCAAGACACCTCACTCATCAAAGTCTGTTTCTTCTTTGTAACTCAACAAGCCATCATGGGAACACACAAGGACAATACCCCTCTATTCAAATTTCCACTCCTTGACACAACACCCAAAAACTATGCCAATTCTGATGTCCTGATTGATACCTTCGAGAAACTATCCAACCTTCACAATCTGCTTCCCAATCACCTGTCAGACATGCTACAGTCTGATAAGAGCAAGGAGCCCGAAGGTAAATATACATGGGGTAGAGGGCAACTGAATCATTTTTGGAAGCAAATATTTTATCTTGGTACAAATTGCCTGTTTTAGCCACGAGTAGGTAAAAACATCGTCGTCGTCCTCCTCCTCCTCCTCTTCCACTTCCTCCTCCTCCTCCTCTTAACTTTTGTGCCAGTATGGGTCTTGAACTCTGGGGGCCTAAGCACTGTCCCTTAGTTTTTTCATTCAAGGTTAGTGCTCTACCCCTTGAGCCACAATTCCACTTCCACCTATGCTACCAGTTAATTGGAGATACTAGTCTCACGAACATTTTTTCTCTGGCTGGCTTTGGACTGTGATCTTTATATCACAGCCTCCTAGTAGAAGACTTTATTCTTGACATAGAAGAGGTGAGGAGTTTTTGAGACCCAAGGACCACTTATGGACTTCCAGGCCCAAGTTCTCAGAGCTCACTGTAGAACTGACTCTGGCACTGAGGTCACTGTCCCTTCCTCATGGCTTTTTGATGTTTGTAGTCTTTTTATGAGCCAAGATACATTCATTAGTGTTGTTGGTAAAACTTAATTGTGGAATGATGGAAAAGATCACAGGGAAATATACCAAACATATGAATTAAGCTTTAGGTTTGATTGTAAAATTAGTCTGAGATCAGGGTGCTTGTGACCTATGCCTCTAATCCTAGCTGCTCAGGAGGCTGTGATTGTAGTTCAAAGCCAGCCCACGTAAGAAAGTCTGCGACACTCTTATCTCCAACTAACCACCAGAAAAGTGAAAGTAGAGCTATGGCTCAAAGTGGTAGAGTGCTAGCCTTAAGCAAAAATGCTCAAGGACAGTGCCTAGATCCTGAGTTCAAGCCCCATGATCAATGACAACAAAAATTAGTTGAGAGAACTTCCAAGTTGAAAGTTTTTAAACCAATTCCTTCACTGTTTTCTACCATTCCTTTCTTCTATTGCTATTTGATACAGCTCAGAATATTTTGTCTGATGATTGGAAATAACCTGCAATTTAATTATTGCTGCTGCTGTTTTGAGATACATACACTGTAGTTACATTGTTCAAGCTGGCTTCAGACTTTGGGCTTATGTGGTCTTCCTGCCTCAGCTGCCTGAGAAGTTGAGACTGAGACCATAGGCATTCCTCATCCCACCCAGCTTGGAATATTTTATTTGTAGTTTGGGGTAGCCTGCTATTCCTAAAATTTGCACAGGGTGGTTGACAATATGATTGCCTTGTGGAACTGTGTGAATCTTTCTTTAATTGTTAATGATTAAGTGGAAGACATAGGTAGATTATGGCCACCTGTGCCTATGAACTTAGAAGACAAATAGAAGGCTGAAGATTTGACCTAAGTGACAGATCATCTGCCTAGCAAGAATGAAACCTTGAATTCAAAACTTGTGCAGAAGAGAGAGAGAGAGAGAGAGAGAGAGAGAGAGAGAGAGAGAGAGAGAGAGAGAGAGAGAGAGAGAGAGAAAGGAAGGAAGGAAGGAAGGAAGGAGAGAGAGCAAGGAAGGAAGGAAGGAAGGGAGAGAGAGAAAGGAAAGAAAGAAAGAAAGAAAGAAAGAAAGAAAGAAAGAAAGAAAGAGAAAAAGAAAGAAGGAAGGAAAGAAAGAAAGAAAGAAAGAAAGAACAAAAGAAAGAAAGAAAGAAAGAAAGAAAGAAAGAAAGAAAGAAAGAAAGAAAGAAAGAAAGAAAGGAAAGGAAAGGAAGGAAGGAAGGAAGGAAGGAAGGAAGGAAGGAAGGAAGGAAGGAAGGAAGGAAGGAAAAGAGTTCTGGGGGGCGCTGGGAAGGTGGCTCAGTGGTAGAGCGCTTGCCTTGCATGCCTGAGGCTCTGAGTTTGATTCCTCAGCACCACATAAGCAAAAAGAAAAAAGCCGGAAGTGGCGCTGTGGCTCAAGTGGTAGAGCGCTAGCCTTGAGCTGAAGAGCCGAGGGACAGCGCCCAGGCCCAGAGTTCAGGCCCCACGACCGGACCCCCAAAAAAAAAAAATTAAAAAAAAGAAAAAGAAAAAGAAAAGAGTTCTGGGCTGGGAAGGTGGCTCAGTGGTAGAGCACTTGCTTTGCATGCATGAGGCCCTGGGTTCGATTCCTCAGCACCACATAAGCAGAAAATAAAAAAGCCGGAAGTGGTGCTATGGCTCAAGTGGTAGAGCGCTAGCCTTGAGCTGAAGAGCTGAGGGACAGCGCCCAGGCCCAGAGTTCAGGCCCCATGACCAGACCAAAAAAAAAAAAAAAAAAAAAGAGTTCTGCTGACTTTTGGATGTCTTTTAATCTTCAAAAGTGTTCTTGAAAGAAACAAAGGTAGTCAGTAAGCTAGCAAGCAGTCTGTGTGTGTACCAGTCCTTCATGAGTGAGTCAACCAAATCAAGAGTTAGTTAAGAATTTAACTGGGACCATTAGTATATTCCATTCATTTTCTGGCCATTTTCAGCAGTCCTGTGCATTGAGCCAAAATGCAATTTTGTAGCATTAGTTAGTACGGAAACTTTAACAATCATGTTTGTTATTACTGCCCAATTGCATTCTCCTCCCATCCTTTTTCCATTTCTACTGTATGCTCACTTCAATTCTGGCATTATTTCTATGCCATTTGTTGTTGCCCTCATCTAAAAGTACCTTAAGATTATATTGAAAGTGGAAATAGCAGTGTAAATAATTTTAACGGAGCTTATGATGGGTGCTTCAGAATATGTTTTACACCACTTTACAAGTTTCGATGAGGGCCACATAAGTTTTCTAAGACCACCTGAATTTTCCTCTCTTTGAGATCTAACTTCTTGACTTATCTAATGTTTATAAAATAAAAGCCCAATAAAAGTTCCATATATTATCTCTGCTATTCTTTAGAAAGATCAAGAAGGCACTGATGTTGATTTTATTTTATCTTCCTTCCCTTAAATATTCTATTCCCTGAATTCAGTAGGCACAAGCATTTAAAGCTGCTTATAGCTTTCCATTGGCAGCATTCTGATAGGGTTGTCAGTGTTAAACATCTTATTTGGTTTTTGCTTTTTAATGGCTTTTGAAGTCTAATTTTAGGATAGATATATTCAGATGTGTTCTAGACAGTGTATTTTGCTAAATGTTCTAATTTGTAGATTGTCTATTTTTTTTAGTAAGGCCCAACTGATGTGACAAAACTATTATTGTCTCACCATAAAGCCTTGATGATCAACAGGGAAAACAGATATTGTAAAGCTTAAAAAATACAAAATAATGTAACCAAATTTAAATAATTTAAAAAAGAAAGAAAGGAAGGAAGAAAGGAAGGAGAAGAACAAAGCTTCCATAGAGATTAAGACCAGAAAAGGAAACTAGATGTTGATACATTGGTTTTAAACTGCGAGGAGAAATTTGGTCTCTTGAATTCCAAATCTCTGAATTTAAGGTTTTGTGACTAAATCCTTACATTATTACAGATGACATAATATAAAACATAACTAAAAATACAAACATCTCAATAGAGTGATAAATCCATGGACAGATAATCCACAAAGTGAACTACAAATCCTTAATAAACATGAAAGATTTTCAAATGCTCTGATCATCAAGGGAGTAAAAGATAATTATTAACGTGATCATAATGGTCAAATTTAAAATGATCAATAGTGATGAATATGAGAAGTCAGTGCTTTCACAGACTATCAATAGATCAATGGCATGTTAACTGATTTAGAGTTTTTGAAGAATCATTTGAAAGTCCTTATCTGTAGCTGAGCACCTGAGTCTCATGCCTATCATCCTAACTACTCAGGAGGCTGAGATCTGGAAAATTGGGATTTGAGACCAGCCTATGCAGAAGTGCCATCAAGACCAAATAACCAGAAAAAGGTCTAGAGAGACAGCTCAAGTGGTAGCAGGCTAGCAACCACATGGCCCTAAGTTCAAACCCCACTACCAATTTTAAAAATTCAAATGAATGTTATTGGGCATAAAGAAACTGAACTTGAGTCAAATGTGTCATTCCTCAAATCCTAGTAATCCTAGCTACTCGGGAGGCTGAGAATGGGAGAACCATGAAGTGAAGCTAGCTCAGGCAGAAAAGTTTATGAGACTCTTTCTTAACCCATAGCTGGGTGTGGAGGCCTCCTAAACTACATGAAAGACTGAGGTTTGAAAGATCAGTTTGAAGCCAAGCAGGAGATTGCAAAAGATCTCTCTCAACTCACAGCTAGGCACAGGGGCAACCACCTGTCATCCTAAACTTTGTGGAAAGCTAAAATCAAGAGAATGGGTCCAGGCCAACTTAAAAAGAAAATTGTGAGACTCTCTTAGTGGAGGGAAACTAGATGAGATAATGCCTTCCTGTCATCTCAGAAACAAGGTAAAACCTAAAACAAGTGCATTGAGGTCCAGGCATATGCGTGGGCAGGAAGTAAGACCCCATCTCAAAAATAACCTGCAAAGCTGACGTCAGGGGCTCATGCCTGTAATCCTAGCTACTCAGGAGGCTGAGATCTGAGGATCGTGGTTCAAAGCCAGCCTAGGCAGGAAAGTCTGTGAAACTCTTATCTCCAATAAACCACTAGAAAACTGGAAGTGGCACTGTGGCTCAAGTGGTAGCGTGCTAGCCTTGAGCTGAAGAGTTCAGGCCCAGAGTTCAAGCCCCACAACTGACAAAAAAAAAGGGGGGAGGCTAGAGGTGTGCCTCAGTGGTTTGGGTACCACCTGGTAAGCACAGACCTTGAGCTCAAACTCGAGTTCTGCACACACACACACACACACACACACACACACACACACACACACACACACACACACACACACACACACACTTCACCCTTAGGGGAAACTAGGCTAACTGTGGGCTTTTCTGGTCACAGTGATATACCAAAGTCATCTCTAACATCTGATCTCTAAACTTTCACTCAGTTTAAAATTTTTCTGCTCCATACTACTCTGTCTCAATTGAGACTTACAAACTGGTAGAGACACAGTAGTGGTGTGCGGTTTTTGTTTTTGTTTTCTTTCTTTCTTGTTCTACCTAGTTAAGTTGATTAGGGTAAGGAAGGGCAGGGAGAGGAAAAAAACAAAAAATGTTTTCTGGGGGGACAATATATATTTGTTATTTGGTTATTTGATAATAAAACATTGTGTGTGGGGTTTTTTTTTGCCAGTACTGTGGCTTGAACTCAGGATCTCACTCTATTGCTTGGCTTTTTGGCTCAAAGCTGGTGCTCTACCTGAGCCACAGATCACCTTTTTAGCTTTTTGCTGATTAATAATGGAGATAAGAGTCCCACAGACTTTTCTTTCTGGACTGACTTCAAACTGCCAGTCTCAGATCTCTGCTGGCTGAGTAGCTAGGATTACAGGTGTGAGCCACTAGTATTGGCAAACATCTTCTTACACTCTGCCAATCCTGTCCTCTGGTAATAGTCGCTAGCAAAAGCTGGCTCTTTCCTTCCAGAACTTTTGTATGGGATTTTGGGCTATTTCCTATTGCTGAGTGTCTTGTTTTTACAGCTTCCTATCAACATTTCCCTTTCTCTACTCCCACTAGTCTTTGCTTAGGCTGCTGTAACAAAGACTGAATAGATTTTTTTCAGTCGTGGGACTTCAACTCTGTGCTTGGGCGCTGACCCTCCACTCTTCAGCTCAAGGCGAGTGCTCTACCACTTTAGCTAGAGCACCCCTTCCGGTTTTCTAGTGTTTTTATTGGAAATAATAATCTCATGGACTTTCCTGTCTGGGCTGGCTTTGAACCATGATCCTCAATCTCAGCCTCCTGAGTAGCTAGGATTACAGGTGTGAGCCACTGGCACCTGGCTGGTGTTCTTGAGGCTGGGAGTACAACATCAAAGTAGGTTTAATGTCTGGTGAAGACTTTCTGACTCACAGACAGCAACTTCTTGCTGTGTTTTACATGGAAGAAGAGGCTGCACCACTATGACTTATACATATCCTAAGATCTCTACTTCTGACAGTCTCAAGGTTAGAATTCCAACATAGGAATTTTGAGAGGCATAAGCATTTCAATTACTTCCCTTCCCAGCTTTTATACCATATACTTCCAGCCAATTTCAATGAATATGGCCTCATACTTTGACAGAATTCTTCTTGAGAGCCTATTCAAGATGGCTCAGAACCAACTACTTGTCAGGCGCCAGTAGCTCTCACCTGTAATTCTAGCTACTCAGGAAGCTGAGTAGCTAGAACCAGTTTGAACCAAGCCCAGAAACTGTAAAACTCTGAATAAACCAGCAAAAAGCCAGCAGAGGAACTGTGAATCAAGTAATAGGGCACAGCCTTGAGAGGAAAAGCTAAGGACAGAGTCCAGACCCTGAGTTGAAGCCCTAGTACTTCTCAACACACACACACACACACACACACACACACACACACACACACACACACACACACACACACACACACACACAAATGAAAGCCTACTTCCCATGGGGTTTAGTATGTAAAATTATAGGCCCCTGTTCTATGTACCCTCACTGATTGATGCAAATATAATGGCTTCCCACATTGCCCTGTTTCTTCTGTGGCCACAGGTAGCCACAGTCCCAAGCACTCATAGCTGCATGCTTCCTTATGTTAAGAACCGAAGAACCCCCAGCATGCCACATTATGATCATATTTAGAAATAGGGGCTTTCCAGGGGTTCCTTCTTCTTTTACCTTTCTTTTTCTTTTTTTCTTTTCTTTTCTTGTTCTTCTTTTTATTTTTTGCCAGTCCCAATCAACTTTGCTCAGCTTGTTTGCTCATGGCTCTTCTGCTTAAACCACATACCTCAAGGCTTCTTGCTGGTTATTTTTGGAGATGGAATCTCAGGAACTTTACTATTGAAGTTGGCTTAAAACCATGATCCTCTGGACCTCAGCTTCCTGAGTAGCTAGGATTACAGCTAGCACCCGACTAGGGTTTTATTTTTGTAATATATAGATTAGTGTTTTGTGTACTAATAGGTATCTGACACCTGCTGGATTTTTTTCTCTGACTTTCTTAGGACAAAATTGTGACACCAGAAAAATTCATACTTTCATCTTGTTACATATTCATGTCCCTCAGACTAGCAGTTTCCCATTTGCTATCAAATATTGATGAATACACCTATGCGCACAAGTGCATTAACAGGGATGTGTGTGGATGTATGTGAACAGCCCAATGTCATTCAATAGCCGAATGATCAAACAAATAGATATATTCATGCTGCAGGGGGTTACAGTTATATAGGTAAGGTAATGAGTACATTTCTTTAAATATATATATGTATATACACACACACACACACACACACACACACACACACACACACACACACACACATACATAGTAAAGATTCTGTACAGAGGGGTTATAGTTACATGAGTAAGGTAATGAGTACATTTCTTTTTTGGGTCCGGTCGTGGGGCCTGAACTCTGGGCCTGGGCGCTGTCCCTCAGCTCTTCAGCTCAAGGCTAGCGCTCTACCACTTGAGACACAGCGCCACTTCCAGCTTTTTTTCCTTTTGCTTATGTGGTGCTGAGATATGGAACCCAGGGCCTCATGCATGCAAGGCAAGCGCTCTACCACTGAGCCACCTTCCCAGCCCCTGAGTACATTTCTTGTAGAGCAGTTACCCTCTCCTTTGTTGTTCTCCCACTATCCCTTTCCTCTCCCACCTCCTTCACTCCTCTCCCTCCTCAAAGTTATAAAGTTCATTTCCAGTATAGTGTCTTGTGGGTATCATTGTTGCATTAGTTCACTCTTTGTCCTGCTATTTCTGTGATTCCCTTTCCTTTCTACAAATCAGAAAAACTTAATTATAAGACAACGGGTACAGAAAACTAAAACAAAACAAATAGAAATAACTGCATATAGGACATAATAAGAACCTCTTATTGGGCTGAGAAGGTGGCTCAGTGGTAGTGCTTGCCTTGCATGCATAAGGCCCTGGGTTAGATTCCTCAGCACCGCATAAGCAGAAAAAGCCAGAAGTGGCGCTGTGGCTCAAGTGGTAGAGCACCGGCCTTGAGTTGAAGAGCTGAGGGACAGCGCCCAGACCCAGAGGTCAGACTCCACAACCGACAAAAAACAACAAAAAATGAACCTCTTGTCTTCAGTTCTTGGAGTTCTTTTTAGGGGGTGGGGGGTCTCATACGTGCAAGGCAAGCACTCTACCACTGAGCCACCTTCCCAGCCCCCTTGGAGTTCATTTTGATATGCTTTATTATAAACGGTCCTATGCACTTAGCAATTGGGCTAATGTGATCCCTTGCTAAGAATACCATAGACATAGTCTAGTTATTATAAATGAGGGAAACCATGCAACCTACATTTCTTTGGGCCTGGCTTGCTTCGCTTAATGTAATTTTTTTCAAGATTTTTCCATATCTTTAGAAATGGGGCAATGTCATTCTTTTTGATGGAAGAATAGAACTCCATTTTGTGTGTGTGTGTGTGTGTGTGTGTGTGTGTGTGTGTGTGTGTGTGTGTGTGGTGTATGTGTGTACCACATTTTCTTGATCCATTCATCTACCGAGGGGAATGTGGGTTGGTTCCCTATCTTAGCTATGGTAAATAATGCTGCAATGAACATGGTTGTGCTGGTAGCTTTAGTATGGCCTTGTTTGTGGTCGTTTGGGTAAATGCCCAGGAGTGGGATTGCTGGGTCATAGGGGAGCTCTATGTTTAGTGTTTTGAGGAATCTCCATACTACTTTCCAGAGTGGTTGAACAAGTTTAAACTCCCACCAATAGTGTAGTAGCATTCCCTTTTGGCTGCATCCCCACCAGCATCTGATATTAGATTTCTTGATAATGGCCATTCTAACTGGGGTAAGGTGGAATCTCAATGTTACTTTTATTTGCATTTCTCTTATAGCCAGGGATGTTGAGCATTTCTTCTTGTGTCTATTGGCCATTCCTTATTTCCTTTCTAGTTATTTTGCTAGAAATTCTGCAGTTTAATACAATCCCATTTATCCAGCCTTTATTTGATTTGTTGTGTTTCTTCCTAAAGGCCCCATCTCTCAAAATGCTACACGATAGCATCCAAACCTTTAAGCACATGGGCCTCTGAAGAATATTCAAGATCCAAACCATAATGAAGGTTGACATTCAAATATCTACAAGACTACTAGTGTAAAGTTTTAATAAATAAGTCACAAAAGAAAAAAAAACACAACAGGATTCCATTTATGTCCAATGACACACATATAAATTTGTATGTGAATTCAAAGAAAATTCAGGAGAATAAAAAAATTCAGGCTGGGAAGGTGGCTCAGTGGTAGAGCGCTTGCCTTGCATGCATGAGGCCCTGGGTTCCATTCCTCAGCACCACATAAGCAAAAAGAAAAAAAGCTGGAAGTGGTGCCGTGGCTCAAGTGGTAGAGTGCTAGCCTTGAGCTGAAGAGCTGATGGAAAGCGCCCAGGCCCAGAGTTCAGGCCCCATGACTGGACCCCCCCCCCCAAAAAAAAAAAGAATTCAGGAGAAAATACTTTCATTTTATATATACATTTCTCAGAACTGTTTAATTTTACTTATACCAATGAAAATCTTCTCATGTCAGTTTTGCCATGAAAACACAACTTTAAAGTTAACTTTAAAGTGAAATATGTTTACGTGAAGTTAGAGAAGTGGCTTTTGCTTTTTTTTGCATTTAATTATTTATTTAGGTGTTTAAGGTCTCGCACTAAGTTTTTACAAGCTGGTGAACACTGACAAATTGTTTCTCCCACAGAACTATAACCACATCTTCCCAGATAGTATAAATATATGGTTGAACTAACATTAATACACATCACCATTTTATCAATTACATAATAGGACAAATCATCAAGTATCCAAATATTAAGTTACACAGCTCAAAAGGCTTATAAAATATTAGATATCTGCTCAATTTCAATAGCAGAAACTGCCTCCCCCCTTTTTTTGCAAGAGAGGCTGGGAAGAGAAAGGGGGAAAAATCACAATTCAAACAAAAATAAGGTGGTAAACAACTTGTAAGTATGGAAAAAAATACAATATCAGAAATTTTATGATTAAGAATGTTTGCTAAAACAAAGCATGTATACTTTAAAAATATTTACTAAACAGCATATTCTACATGTCCTGCATAAGACAAAGGCAAAATTTTACTAAAAATAATCAATAGCTCCCTCCCATTCTTTCAGGCCCTCCCTGTGAAGCTGCACCTCAGAGTGCCAACATTAAATTAACTGTAAGGGTTTTCTGTCTGGAGACATTAGTAGAGACATATGCTTCTGTAACAATGAAGACTTTCAAAATGGAGGTTTCCCATAACAGCATAAAGACATATAGAAAGACTTTAAATAATCACCTTAAGACTTGGTAAAAAAAATATCAATGGTTACACAAACCTGATGTATGAATACGGAATATGTAAACGTAAAATGAACAGGCAAATAGCCAGAAGCCCTACAATGTTTGAAATGACTGAAGGAATAAACCATATAGGTCTAGAGTTTCTGGAATTTTGGTCCTGAATGGTATTAAAAATACACAAATATTGTGGTGGATATTTTTGCACCTAATCTTTCTAAATTTCTTATATATTGATAAAGATTCTTGCATGGGAATATATTTAAAAATGTAACTCAATGATTTTAGGAAAGGCCAATTTAGTGATAAGCACATTTTAAATGCTGAACAACAAGAATTTTGTGTGTATTTGTGTGAGTGTGTTTTGCGAAGTGTCCAAATAGGTCAATCAAAACCCAAACAGCAATTGTGTCAAGCTTGCAGCCTGAGAAACTGCTTTTCAATATTCCTATGGAAGTTTCACTAGACTCATTCACCAAACCAATATTGTTATGACAAATTAGGTTCCACCTCAAAATCCACTTCTGAGGTAATGGCACCAGGCACTCAGTTTTATTGAATGCAACAGTTGTTTCTGTGACCCTTAACATCTTTAAAGCATAGCCACATTTTAGGTGGTACTTTTCCAAATACAGAAGCTGCTTGCTGTTAAAGGCTCCATGCTGCTTTTGTCTTATGAACTGTACTGCATCTTCCTATTTCATTCCACCTTCGATTAGTGCCAGGGCACCAAGCACTGGAGCTCTTCCAAGGCCTGCAACACAATGCACAGTAATACAGCAACCAGTTTCTTCATGAAACTTTATTTTTACAAGACTTAACCAGTCATCAACAATCTGGTTAGAGTGGTGCACCATCATCAAAAGGCCAATCGAGAATGTGGATGCCTTCCTTCTCCACCACAGTAGTGTCATATGTTGCTTCACATACTCTTACAATTGTGGTAACTCCATACTTCTTAAGTTCCTCAATAAACTTGTTTAAGGCTGCATTGGTTGGATTGTATGTAATAAGGAATCTCATGTTCATGTACGTGACTTCCACAGGAGCAGGGTGATTCATTCCAGCTATGTTAACTTACTTAAAACACTCAATAGGGTTATGAAAGACTTTAAAAAATCGAATACAGGAATGATGCAAAGATACTGAAGTCTACTTCAATATACTCCACTTAAAATTCTCAGTGTTCTTTGAAATTGGGAGTAATCATAAACGAAATGAACCTCCTAATGGGAAGTAGCAACTCTTCAATCCAGTCATACTGAGGCAATAGAAAGCAAGTGCATTGAGGTTTACCCCATCCAGGTCAGAACTCTTGGAAAATGCTCTGCAGATTGCAATCCAACACTTCTGTGTCCAGGTTAACCACTCTTACGGGGCTTCTTGGTGGAGTAGTAATGGATTTCTACAGTTCACTTGTCTGCACAGAGGTCGTGCTGTGTCTAACAGTAATCTCCACTGCCCCTCAGAAACTCCATAAATGTCACCAAGAGCACCACAGAACTGAGGTGGCGGCTGCTGCAAGGCAGGGGGTGGCGATGGTCGTTGCAGGGCAGCAGCAGCCATGGTGAGGCTGGCATCAGGGAGGCACCAGACTACCATGCCGTGAGCTGCCCCGCAGAGAGCCGCCCAGCAGGCCACAGCCCAGGAGCCAATGCGTGTGCGCCTGGTTTTTGCTTTTATAGTGATATTCCAGTTATATGTTGCTTTTGATTTTGTTCCTTTAGCATAATACAAATGCTGACTGACAATGATATACTTTTAGCAGCTGGTAGTTTCTGCCACAGAAACTTCCATGTGTCTTGTTTCAGAGGTATTTGGGTTCAGTAAGACTTTGCTTTGGTTCAAACCAATTTAAAGAGGGCAGATGCAGTCAAGATGTATTGCACTACAGGGAAGAAATGATTCCTTTAAGTCCTGAGCCTGTGCTTTGGAATTCTGGCTAGGGTAAAGCTTTATCTGCCCATGTAGATAAATCTGAGGAGGAACTGTTATCTCCAATTAACCAGCAAAATGCCTTAAGTGGACCAAGAGTTCCAGCTTTGAGTAAAAAAAGCCAAGTAAGAGTGCAAGGCCCTGAGTTCAAGGCTGGTATTGACAACAACAACAACAACAAAAAAAAGAAAGGCAGAGGGCTGTAGTATGTCTTAGCAGAACTCTTGCCTAGCATGCTCAAGTCCTTGGCTTCTGCCCCCAGCTTATGTGCTCCCACCCCTGTATACAAAAGCATGTCGATGCCAAAGAACTCTTGCTTTGCAAAGACGGAAAGGAATGATACATTTTTGTTTGTCCTGTTATCAGATGATGAATCAGAATTATCTGGCATAGAAAAGATCTTAGCAAGACAATTGCCAGCAGAGATTTGTCTGTCCCCAAAGCCAAGCAAGATGCCCTTGTGGAAGAAGAGGAGACTCACCAATGTTGAAGGGTGGAAGAGATGCAATTTGTGGAAGAAAAACGTAAAGGAGCCTCCAATGTGCACCATAATTGTCAGGTAGGTTGTCTAATTTTTGTCTTACAGAGACACATTCAGAAATAGAGAATCTCTCTCTCCTTCCTTCCCTCTCTCTCTCTCCCTTCCTCCCTCCCTCCCTCTCGCTCTGTTCCTCTCTCCTTCCTTCTTTTGGGCTCTTGCTTGGCTTTTTTTTGCTTAAGGATGGCATTCCATCATGAGTCACTTTTTCACTTCCAGCTTTTGCAGATTAATTGGAGTTGAGTCCTTTGGATGTATCTGCCCAGCTGGCTTCAAACAGTGATCCTTACACCTCAGCCTCCTGAGCAGCTAGGATGACAGGCATGAGCATGGCTAGGATGTCACTTTTTTTTTTTTAATAAAAGAAATCAAGTTTTAAGCAAGGCATTGGTGGCTCACTCTTGTCATCCTAGCTACTCAGGAGGCTGAGATCTGAGGATTGCATTTTAAAGCCAGCCTGGGTGGGAGTCTTTGAGACTCTAATTAAATCACAGAAAAAGCTGGAAGTGGCCCTGTGGCTCAAGTGGAAGAGTGCTAGCCTTCAGCAAAAAGGAATTCAAGTACAGTGCTCAGGACCAGGGTTCAAGCCTCAGAACTGGCAAAAAAAACTCTTCCAGACTTTATCACTAATTAACTAGTAAAAATCTGGACTGGGGGAATGGTTCAAGTGGTAAAGTGCAAATAGAGCAAGTGCAAGGACCTTAGTTCAAGCCCAAGTACTGGCAAAAAGGAAGGAAAGAAGGGAAGGAGGAAGAAAGGAGGAAAGAAGGAAGGAAAGATG
Organism: Dipodomys merriami; assembly: GCF_024711535.1. Classification (NCBI taxonomy): domain Eukaryota; kingdom Metazoa; phylum Chordata; class Mammalia; order Rodentia; family Heteromyidae; genus Dipodomys; species Dipodomys merriami. The sequence goes on from NW_027202937.1 coordinate 32,271,488, forward strand.
GAAGAATAATCCAGTAGCTGGTGTCTCATGTCTGTAATCCCACCATTCAGGAGGATGAGATCTGAGGAGCACAGTGCAAAGCCAGCTGAGGTATATAAATCCAAAAGACTCTTATCTCTAACCAGCAAAAAGATGGAAATAGAGGTATACCTTAAGTGGCAGAGCACCAGCCTTGAGCCACAAAGCTAAGTCAGAGTGTGAGGACCTGAGTTCAATCAAAAGACTTCTGTGTCTTTTTCTTCTCCCATTTGTTACCTCTTCCTCCAACTGAGGTAAGACCCACAGGCCTTCAGAGCTGTATGAGCTCTAGGTGAAGCCAACTCATCCTTGTGGGATGATAAGGAGATGGCACTGAGGAGTTGCAGCTATCTCCCTTCAGGACAGCAAGCACTAGAGCCATGCCTGAACATGTCCAAGTCCTTGCCTGCTGACTCACCAATGCTGACATTGCATCAAAGTCCCTGAGCTCATATGTAGGCGGGAGTAAAACTCATTGGTAAACATTTGACATGCTGGTTACTTATTTATTCATTCATTTTAAAATGTGAAAAATATTTTAATATTTTTATTTTAAAATAAATTTAATGTTATTATAGAGGCGATGTACAGAGGGATTACAATTACACGAGTCAGGTAATGAGTATATGTCCTTTCACTCAGTGTCCTCTGTTCCCTCATTCTCTTTTAGTCCTTCCTTCCCATCTCCACCCGACTTGGATAGTTCACTTTCATCAGTGTCTAGTGAGCTCCACTGCTGTACTTTTTCTACCCTTTATCCCTCAAGTTCTGTGCCTTCCCTCCACCCTCCCAAAGATATACATGTGCATATACACCCTATATAAGGTAAAGAAGACAGAATCATCAAAAAGTAAAAAAAAAAACAACAAACTTTTGTTTCCATATCTTGGAGTTCATTACAGTATTTATATTATTTTATATAAATATGAATAGGCAAAAAATTTAGGCATTGTACCTTTGTGTTTCTCTCCTAAGAATATCTATCCTCTTCTAGTATCACTGTGTGTGAGTATCTAGAATCCTGGTGCATTTTAGATCTAACTTTGCATATCAGAGAGAATATGAGCCATTTGTTACTCTGAGCTTGGCTTATCTCACTTAACATGATGTGTTCTAGTTCCATCCATTTCCTGCAAATGACATTATTGTATTCTTTCTGCTATGTAAAATTCAATTGTGTATAGGTACCACATTTTTTTGGATCTACTAATCTATTGTAGGGCATCTGGGCTGTTACCTTATTTTGGTGATTGTGAATAGTGTGGCAATGAATATGGATATGCAGGTGTCCTTATCATATCCTGTTCATGTGTTCAGGGTAGATTCCTAAGAATGGTGTGGCTGGGTCATAGGGAAGGTCTATGTTTCTCTCTCTTCCCCTCTCCTCCTTCCTCCCCCCTCTCTTTTCTCTCTTTGCCAGTTCTGGGGCTTGAACTCAGGGCCTGGGCACTATCCCTGAGCTGCTTTTGGTCAAGGCTAGCACTCTACCACTTGAGCAACAGCACCACTTCTGACTTTTTCTGTTTATGTGGTACTGAGGAATTGAACCCAAAGCTTCATGCATGCTTAAGCAAACACTCTACCACGAAGCCACATTCCCAGCCCCTGTGTTTAATTTTTTGAGGAACCTCCAGACTGCTGTCCAGAGTGGTTGTACTAGTTTACAACAGTGCAGGGTTCCTTTATCCCCACATCCCCGCCAACATTTGTTGTTCGAATTCACAATGCTGGCCAATCTTACTGGGATGAGATGAAATCTCAGAGTTGTTTTGATTTGTATTTCTTTATGGCTGTGTTTTTCTTTGTCGTTATTACCTCTTCTTGGGAGAAGTCTCTCCTTAGCTCCCTTGCCCATTTAGTGATTGGTTTATTAGGCTTGGGAGGGGTTAGTTTCTTGAGCTTCTTGTACATATTGGACATTAGGCCTTTGATGTATTGCTGGTAAAGATCTTTTCCCAATTAGTTGGCTGTATTTTTAGTTTAGTAACTATGTTCTTGGCTGTGCAGAAACTTTTTATTTTAATATAGTCCCACTTGTCAAATTTCTCTCCTATCTATTGTGCCTCTGGGACTCTATTCAAGAAGTTTCTACCTATACCTGTACGTTCTAATGTTTATCCTACTCTCTCTTGCAGTAGTTTAAAAGTTTCAGGTCTGATGTTGAGGTCTTTAATTCACGTTGAACTGATATTAGTGCATGGTGACAAACAGCAATCCACTTTTAGTTCTTTGCATATGGCTGCTCAGTTTTTCCACCAATTGTTGAAGAAGCTATCTTACCCGCCCCCATTGTATGTCTTTAGCTCCCTTATCAAATAGCAGATAACCGAAAGTTATGGTTTTATTTCTGCGTCTTCTAAAATCTATTCCATTAATCTTTGATTCTATTTTTTGTGCCACTATCAAGCTGTTTTTGTTATTATGGCTCTGTAATAGAGTTTGAGGTCTGGTATTGTGATACCACCCACAATATTATTATTATTATTTTTGCCTAGAATTGCTTTGGCTGTTCTAGGTCTTTTGTTGTTCCATATGTAATTCATACACTAAAAAATATGTCTGGCTATGTAAACAGGCTGGGTTATGTAACTCCTGGTTTCAAATAACCCTCCTAACTCAGTCTCTGAAGTAACTGGGATGATAGATGAACTCTCCTGCACTCAGCTTACATGAAAGTTAACTTTATACACCAAATTGGCTGGGTACCTGATTTGTTCGCACACTGGATGCTGCTGTAAAGGAATGTTTTAGACGAGATTTTCATATTAATCAGTAGTGTTTAGGTGAAGAAGATGGTCTTCTATAATTTGGTGGGTCACATTCCATCTCTGGAAGGCCTCAACAGAAAAAGACTGAGGCTCCTGAAAGAATAAGGGATTTATCCTCCAGTCTGCCTTTGGACCAATCCTGCTGAGATTTCTAGTCTGCTTACTGGTATTACAAACATCCAACTCATCTGTGCCAATAATTGCAAGAGCCAGTTCCTTAAATTTTTCTTGCCATGTGTTGGAGCATTGTTTACATTTGTGGTCCTACGTTGCGTGGTCCTACGTTGCTTAACCACAGGTATGCATTTTGCAAAACAAGCAGGTCACAGGTAACCTCATCATTGTGACTCTGAACATCAGTTACTTTCAATGTATCTTTTTTTTTTTTTTGTCAGTCATGGGGCTTGAACTCTGGGCCTGGGAGCTGTACTCTTCAGCTCAAGACAAGCACTCTACCGCTTGAGCAATAGCACCACTTCCAGTTTTCTAGTGGTTTATTGGAGATAAGAGTCTCATAGACTTTCCTGCCTGGGCTGGCTTTGAACTGCAATCCTCAGCTTTCAGCCTCCTGAGTAATTAGGATTACAAGCGTGAGCCGCTGGCACCTGGCTCAATATATCTTTGGATACAATCAAGAGAGGCAGTAACAAGAGTCGCTGTAGCCACCACAGCGCCACCTGCACACCATGTGCATTGAAGCACCATTCATAATTAGCCAAACAAGGAAATTAACCTAGATGCCCACAACAGATGAATAGATATTATGTACATTGGAATTCTTTTTTTTTTTGGGTCCGGTTGTGGGGCCTGAACTCTGGGCCTGGGCTCTGTCCCTCAGCTCTTCAGCTCAAGGCTAGCACTCTACAACTTGAGCCACAGTGCCACTTCCGGCTTTTTTTTTCTTTTTGCTTATGTGGTGCTGAGGAATCGAACCCAGGGCCTCAGGCATGCAAGGCAAGCGCTCTACCACTGAGCCACCTTCCCAGTCCTGTACATTGGAATTCTATTCAGTCATAAAAAACAAAATCAGGGTGTTCACAGGACAGTGGACAGAACTAAAGATCACGTGAAATAAAATAAGCCAGACTCAGAATGATATGAATCACATGTTTTCTCTCATATCATGGAATGTAGAGGTAGATCTTTGGTGAATGGTTGCCAAGACTTCCCCTTCCTGCCAAATCAAATGGAAGGGAAATTGCACATCCCCGTAACTGTAAGAACCATTTCATATTCCTACTAGACATCTGAGTATCTTCTGTCATGAAATGACTGCTTAATTTATGCATTGTTACTGAATTATAAGAATCCTTTATACATTCTCAATGGAAATTCTTTGCTATGGAAGTGGTAGACTGTGGTTTGCCTTGCATTATTTCATGGTATTTTTTTTAAAGTACTAGTGATTAAACCCAAGAGGCAAATGTATTTGAATTATATATTTGAATTATGGCCCCATCCCCAGAGTCTTACAACCTTTGTGTCCCAACAGCCTACAACTAGTTTGGTTGCAATTGAGTTGAATGTGTAGATCAATAGAATAGAATGCTCATAGCAATTGAGTCTTCCAATCTGTATCTGTCCATATGTTTAGTTCTTTCATTTCTTTAAAACAGTATCTTATAGTTTTCGGTATAGAAAAAGTCTTGGACATGTTTTATTGACTTCCTTACTAAAATTTTGTATCTTAAACCACTACTGTAAATGAAAATTAAAAAAAAAAAAACCCTAAGATCCATATTTGGTTTCTAACTGTTTACTTCTTCCATTTCCTCCTTTGCCAGATGGTTGAAAAAGAACATGCAACCTATTGAGGATCTGAGGTCCGTGGTCCGAAAGCTGTCGATGTTTGGCCCAATTCGGACCGTCACTCCTTGTGGACGACAAAGCGCTATCTTGGTGTATGAAAATTTAACTTCAGCTTGCAGAGCAGTGTCTGCCTTCTACAGCAGAATCCCAGGCACAATGTTCAACTGTTCCTGGCAGCAACAATTCATGACAAAAGATCTAAAACTAGGTGCTGTCCTTAGCTTTTTCACTCAAAGCTGATGCTCTGCCACATAGGCCGCATCTCCACTTCCAGCTTTTTGCTGGTTAACTGGGGTGAAGAATCTGATAGACTTTTCTGTATGGACTGGCTTCAAAGTTCAATCCTTAGATCTCAGCTTCCCAGATAGCTAGAATTATTGATGTGAGCCACCATGGCCCACCTAGATGTAAGACTATTATCAAAACACAAACACAAACACATGCACACACACACACAAACAAACAAATGTGAAACAAAAGACCTTCCTTTACTGAAGGTTTTATTTTTCATCAGAGGTGTAAGGGTAACAGTTTAATGGTAACATTTTTACTATCATAATAGTTATGTTAGCAATGGAAAAAGGCACAAGGAAGTTGATTTAGATCAAGTATTAGAAATCAGAACTCCCAGCATACCTAATGGTCATCAGAGTTTTGCTTTCCTGGATAGGAAATTCACAATCGCATTCATGCACTCATCAGACAGCCATCTTCCCTGGAGGATAGTGCATTCTTCAGCATTAATTGCATGTAGCTTTTCTTTTTCATTAGATCTGATTAACTCTTTGGAAATCTTCATGGCCTGATAAAACAAAACCCACAATATTGTTAAAGTGGAATTATTTTTGATGGATTTTAGTCATTCAAATGTCCATGAACTAATCCTGATAAGTCTTAAGCACTTGTGTAAGCCCAACTTTAAATATACATACAAATCACTTCAATAGATATCAGGCAGGTCTATCCACTTCTAAAAATGCCCAAAAGATCAAGACTAAAACTTCAAGTTCCAAGAGTACATATGAAAAACAAGAATAAAAGAGCAAGCAATCCCTCTAACAATCACATAGAAAAACAAATGAGCTACGCAGTAAGGCTACTAATGAATAGTCAATATCTCTGGATTTTCTCTCAAGGAGGGGTTTTCTCTCCTTGGAACTAGGACTTGAACTCAGGGTCTGAAGCTTTCACTCAAAAGCTAGCTGAGCCATGCCTCCTGCCCTTCCCCTGTAATCTAAAAGTTCTTAGTAAATTCTTTTTTTTTTTTTTTTGCCACATTGACATTTTTTTTTTTAATTGTGAAAATACCATACAGAGGGGTTACAATTACATGGGCAAGGTAATGAGTACATTTCTTATCAAGCATTGTTGCTTAGTAAATTCTGTCTATCCTCTTCAAGTTATTCCCATAAAGAACCACTCCTCTGTCCTGTGTTATAGAAATGTCTATTTGATAAGTTTTATTTTAAAAAAGCAATGCTTCTAATATTTTTATATTATTTTCAATCCCAAATTGACATGTGTTTGAAGCCAAATACGTCTTGTCATTTTAAACAATGCATTTTTTTAAGGCAAACACATTTTCCCCTTAGGGAATTAGTTTCATGGTTCCTATGTGGGGGAGGAGGAGAGGGAGGGATAGAATACTAACATTTGGGGGGAGTTTTGCATATGCTTTAAGTCTGGCCCAAACTTCTTTCTGGAAAGTGCTTTCAGGAAAAACTTCAGTTACAAGGCCTTGGGCACATGCCTCTCTTGCTGTTAACTTCTTCCCAAAAATAAGCATCTCAGTTGCCTGAAATGGAAAGAAAGGTTAAGACGCTAGCTTAATCAAACAACAAGTCTTCAGTTCATATGAGAGCTGAATGTTGTCAGGAGACACAGATCTGTGAGCGGGCTATGGGGTTGTGTGTGTTTCACAGTAAGGGAGAAGCTAATGACCTCACAGTTTACAAAACAGGCTACTTTCATTGCAGGCTTCTATCTTTAAAAGGAGATCCAGGAGGATCTATGTTGCAGAATGGCAATCTCCAGACAAAAATGACCTGAAACCACAGAACCTATGGTTTTCTGTTTGCCCTATGAAGTGATTACAAAAGAAAACATTTAAACAAGGGAGAAATATCATGATACATGTCAACTTTTAGAGCAACAAAATTCTACTGCTTGCTGTTTTTCCCAGAAAATTTTCTTGACCTGCACAGACATTTAAATTTATTTTATAATATTCATTTATTTATGTGCCTGTAATGGGGCTTGAACTCATGGACTGGGGACTGTCCCTTATCCTTTTGCTCAGGGCTGGCTCTCTACCACTTGAGGGACAATTCCACTCTTGGCCTTCTGGTGCTTAATTGCAAGTAAGAGTCTCACACAAACTTTTCTGCCTGAGCTGAGATTCTCAGATCTCAGCCTCCTGAGTAGCTAGATTACAGGGATGAGCCACAGGCATCTGGCTGAGTTTTATTTGGCTGAAGGAAAATGAGGCTGTCTTATATTGCATTTCTAATCTGAAGCCACTAAATGGAAGTTCTTTCTACATTTGCAATGTCTCTTCCAGAACAATAAACTCTTTTGCAAATGTTCTAAGTCTTATGAGTTCGTTCTGCTCTACTTATAACAACTCAGGGTATATGATAGCATAATGAGAGTTTAAAAACTGAACAAGAGGTATGGGATTCTAGCTATCTGGGAAGCTGAAATTTGAAGATCTGGTTCACAGCCAGTCTAAGCAGATAAATCCAAAAGACCCTTATCTCCAATTAACCAGCCAGAAGTGGAGGTGCAGCTCACGTAGTAGAGCCCTGCCTCTGAGAGAAAAAGCCAAACCTAGAGTGTGAGGTTCTGAGTTCAAGCCCCAGTACCAGCACATGCACATGTACACACACACATGTACACACACACACACACACACACACACACACACACACATTCATTCATACATCATGTATCTTTTCCTCTCCCTTGCTTTGAGATGCTAAAGAATATTTGCTAAGCATTTTCTTGGGCTCCACCTTTGGAATCATGCCACAGGATCTGGCCAACACAGAGATGGACCTGAGAAACCAGTGTCTAATATACTGGCAAACTGGGCTGACAGAAAGGCTGAGGCATGCTAGTAAGCTCTGCCCACATAGTCATGTGACTGCAAGATGTCAGGTGGTCTCATTCTCAGTGGATGTTACTTATCCACAAGGCCCAGCACTGTCTCAGCCACTTGGCAGAGAGAGAAGAGGGTCCCCCACACTAGACCCTACACAGAGATCCTTCTCAGAGCCTGATTTCTCCATATGTAAAATCCCTCAAGTTGCAGCAAGTGATTTAACTTCTATAGCTTGCTTATCTTAGGAAGGGAAGGGAGGGGGAAGACAGGATTATTTTATGAAGAGAAATTACACATTACATCTTATTTTTAAGCTTCTCAAAGTTACCTTGGCTGGGCCCATTATCTTCGGGAAAGTGTAAGAGGAGCATCCCTCTGCCGTCTGGCCAAGGTGGCTAAATGGAGTATGAAAGGTTGCCTGTTAGGGATAGGAGAGAACTGAAAATCAATTTTCATGGGATTTTAAAAATCATGATTTATTAGCCGGGCGCTGGTGGCTCACGCCTGTAATCCTAGCTACTCAGGAGGCTGAGATCTGAGGATCACGGTTCAAAGCCAGCCCGGGCAGGAGATACTGTGAGACTCCTATCTCCAATAAACCACCAGAAAACCAGAAGTGGCGCTGTAGCTCAAGTGGTAGATCGCTTGCCTTGAGCTGAAGAGCTGAGGGACAGCGCCCAGGCCCAGAGTTCAAGTCCCACAACCGACAAAAAAAAAAAAAAAAAAAAAAAATCATGATTTATTTATAATTTCACAATTTTGGTTTTCTTTTCCTTCCTTCCCTCAGTTTTTTTTCTCTTTCTTTTTTCTTCCCCTCCTTTGTTTACCTTTCTCCTTTTTCTTTCCCTTTCTCTCTTCTTTTTGTGCCAAGATTGGGGCTTGAATTGAGGACCTTGCATTATCACCTGCCTTTCTTGCTCATGTGTGGCACTCTATGAATTGAGCCATGCCTCTACTTCTGGCCCCTTGCTGATTAAGTAAAAAATCTGGACTGTCTGCTTAGGCTGGCTCTGAACTGCAACCCTCAGATCTTGGCTCCCTGAGCATCTCACAGTGTAGTCTGGAAACACATTCCAGCCTGGAAATATATTCCAGGATGGACTCTCAATTCACAATCCAGCCTCAGCCTCTTGAGTGCTGGGATTACAGGCCATATACCACCACACCCAGTTGTGTGTGTGTGTGTGTGTGTGTGTGTGTGTGTGTGTGTGTGTGTGTGTGTGCGCACGTGCACAAATGTGCCAGTCTGGAGTCTTGAACTCAGGGCCTAGGTGCTGTCCCTAGGTGCTGTCCTTTGAGCTTTTTTGCTCAAGGCTACTAGCATTCTACCACTTGGCCACAGTTCTACTTCCAGCTTTTTGTGGTTAATTGGAGATAAGAGTCACAGACTTTCCTTCTAGGCTGGCTTCAGATCTCTATTCTCAGACCTTAGCCTCCTGAGATTATAGGCATGAACCACTGGTATATGGCAAGATATACTTCTTTAAAAGTGTGTTGTAAATAGATTTTTTTGTTGTTGTTGGTTGTGGGGCTTGAATTCAGGGCTTGGGCACTATCCCTCAGCTCTTCAGCTCAAGGCTAGTGCTCTACCATTTGAGCCACAGCGCCACTTCCAGTTTTCTAGTGCTTTATCAGAGATAAGAGTCTCATGGACTTTCCTGCCCAGGCTGGCTTTTAACAGTGATCCTCAGATCTCAGCCTCCTGATTAGCTAGGATTACAGGTGTGAGCCACTGGCACCCAGCGTAAATAGATTTTTATAAACATTGAGTTAATAGAGTTATACCATTTCTGGTACAGGGAAGACCTCCATTGCCCCCAGAGTATACCTTCCTTGTAGCTAATCCATTCTTCCTATCATCCCCATGCAATCAAGGGACCAATTTGCATTTGGTCCCTACAGTTTTGGCTTTTCTATAATTTTACATAAATAGAATCCTTAATTCTGAAACCTTACTTTGGGCTCTGTCACTTGGCAAAAGGCTTTTGAGTGTTATGCTGTTGCATACTAATAGTTTGTTCCTTTTCATTGCTGTATAATAATCCTTGTAAGGATGTATCATAATTTGTTTCTCCATTTTCCATTTAATGCCACCACTGTTAAGTCCAGTGATTTGGTTATTATGATTAAAATGATTTAAAAGTATAATCTTTTTTATGCAACACGAACAATTCCTGTTTTGTCAAAGAAGTTGAAAATCAAGGTTTTTTTCTGATTAATTCTAATAAAAAGGTGGTTGTGTACAGGATTCTGGGTGACTTAAGTTTTCAGTTCTCATGGATATAAACCTGGCAGCAGAATTGCTGGTTGTGAGAAAAGTGTAACTCAAATTATAGGATTCTCTCCCAAAGTGGTATATCATTGTAACAATCTAGCACTGTAGAGTTCCATTTGCTCTGAACTCTTTGGAACAAACTAAACTTGGTTACTATATCTTTCTTCTTTTCCTTCTTTCTTTCTTTCTTTCTTTCTTTCCTTTCTTTCTTTCTTTCTTTCTTTCTTATTTTCTTTCTTTTTCTTTCTCTCTCCTTCCTTCCTTCCTTCCTTCCTTCCTTCCTTCCTTCCTTCCTTCCTTCCTTCCTTCCTTCCTTCCTTCCATCCCCTCTCTCTCTCTCTCTCTCTCTCTCTCTCTCTCTGGTCCATCTGACATCTAACTCAGGTCCTGGGCACTGTCCCTAAGCAATTTTGCTCAAGACTAACACTCTACCACTTTGAGCCACAGCCCCATTTCTGTTTTCCCAATAGTTAATTGGAGCTAGGGGGTCTCACAGGGATTTTTCTGCTCAGGCTGGCTTTGAATCTCGATCCTCAGATCTCATCCTCCTGAATAGCTATGATTACAAGCATGAGCTACTGGCTACCAGCTACTATGTCTTTTTAGTTGCACATTTGTTTATTTTTTGGTGGTTCTAGGGATTGAATTTAAGGCCTCCTTCTTGTAAGGCAGGCCCTCTACCACTTGACCAGGGCCGCTTAGACCCTTCCTTCTATATCTTTTTAACTTTAATCATATGAGTAGGGGTGTAGAGCTGTCTGGTAGTTTTATTTTACACTTTATACTTATAGAACACCTTTTCATTAGCCATGTATACTACTTCTTTGGTGAAGAACTGTTGAAAAATACTTGCCACTATTTTTAAGTTAGATTCTTTGTTATTTCATTTTTGAGTTGTAAGAGTTCTTTATACATTTAGGTTGCAAGTCTTTTTGCTCTCATTTGTTATGGAAATTATTTTTCTGTAGCTTATCATGCCATTCTTTTAAAAGATCTCTATCCTTATAGTTAAAGAGCCACTATCCTTCAGCTTCTGTGGGCAGTCCTCATTTTTAGATTATATTGATGATCTACAACATTACATACATACTTTAGCAAGATTAGCCTTTGTTGTGAGTTGAAAAATTGTATCCTCTATTTTGAATTTGTCTTGACTTTGCTCTAGAGATCTTTTTTTTTTTTTTTGGTTCCGGTTGTGGGGCCTGAACTCTGGGCCTGGGCGCTGTCCCTCAGCTCTTCGGCTCAAAGCTAGCGCTCTACCACTTGAGCCACAGCGCCACTTCCGGCTTTTTTCTTTTTGCTTATGTGGTGCTGAGGAATCGAACCCAGGGCCTCAGGCATGCAAGGCAAGCACTCTACCACTGAGCCACCTTCCCAGCCCCCTCTAGAGATCTTTTGATTGGCTTTATATACCAGAATCATTTCAAATATCAGTTATCTATTTTTGGTTTGTGTGTTTCTTTTTTCCTTTTTCCTTTTTTGTTGTTGCCTACTGGATCCTGAACCCAGGGCCTGGCCCTTTAGCTTTTCCACTCAAGCTGGCACTCTACTATTCCAGTCACAGCTCTGCTTTTGGGTGGCTACTTGAAAGTCAGAATCTTACAGACTTTTCTGCCTGAGCTAGCTTCAAATCATAATCCTCAGATCTTAGCCTCCTGAGTAGCATTATAGCCATGAGCCACCAGTGCTTGTCTATTGTGCTCTTAATTTATTTATACAACATAAGAGGATATATAGATCTCATTTCACATAATCAGCATAGTGTTATCTTTAATGCACATTTGTTAGAGATATAAAGTCATAATGTATGCATTATATGAATAAAAATGCAAAATGAAATGTTCTCATTAGAATTATTTTTCTTCTGTTTCTCCAAAAGAAATCTTACTTAAACCAGTAACCTGAGAAGACACAACCAAAGGAATACAACCAGAAAACTGATAGAAAAACAAAGGAAAACATAACCACATCTAAGGAACCATAAACAGGTACACAGAGCTTCATTACAATGCTTATTTTCAGAAATCAAAACACGGATGTATGAATGGTTTAGAGTCTGGCATTATTATTGTTTGGAGAATTACCTTGGGAGAATTTTCTTTCCTCTAGGTGCCAGTTTACTCATCTGTAGAATTGTGAGTCCCTGCCTCATAGTGTGCATTATGTAAATATGTAGGGGGAAGGGAACTATGGGTAGGGGTATAATGTGGGTTAGTTAATGGAGTACCAAGTACATGGAAGTACTGAAAAAGTATTTTATAATTTTGTTTTTTGTGCAACTATTGGGCTTGAACTTAAGGCCTGAGCACCATCCCTGAGCTTTTTTGCACAAGGCTAGCTACTCTACCACCTGAGCCACCGGTCTACTGCATTTTGGTGGTTAATTGGAGATGAGTCTCACAGACATTCCTGTGCAGTCTGGCTTCAAACCATAATCCTTAGATCTCAGCCTCCTGAGTAGCTAGGAATACAATAGTGAGCCACTGATGCTGGCTTATTTTATAAATTTGAAAGCCACAGAAAAGGTGCCATTTGCTGGCCAAGGGGTAAATAGACATTGTTAACCACTGCTTGTAATAAAGAATGAACAGCATTTACTAATTAGTATTTTGTCTCTATGGCTTAAATACAAGTCCATCATTTAATATATGGTATTTGCTCATGATGTCAATGAGAGCTCCTGGGACTCTCTTCAGTGGTAGAAAGCAACTGTTTTTCATAGTAGATAAGAACTCTACCTCCACACAAACAAAAATCACTTAAAAGAATCTTCCAGTCTTAGAGGTGTGATTAGTTCTATAATAAATGTTCTACAGCCAAAGTTCATCCCATGTTTGTTTAAAGTGACAAAAATGAGAAACAGCCTAGGGTTCCAGAAGTCAGGAACCACTTAAACCAGACTTATATAAACCAAATACCAGTACTGGTTACCTCTGAATGGTAAAATAATGAGTGACTTTATACAAGGTATACATTTTACTTTAACATATATCACATGGCATTATGAGATACATATATAATAAAATGAATGCTTTAGTGGAAAAAAATTAGCTTATCCACCATCTCACATAGTTAAAATCCTCTACAAGGCAGTTATAAATATACTAATTCAGCAAAAAACCTGCCTGTAATCAACTGCTATTAACTCCAGTTGCTCTTGGAACGTTCCCTCTTATTTATGTGTTCCTGTGTGTCCTTTGACCTTCATCTGCACCATAGGTTGACTGATTGGTTGATTGCAGGTACTTGCACTTTCATTTTTTTCTGCTCACAGATGGCACTCTACCATGTGTGCTAGGCCTCCAGTTCTGGCTTTTTGCTAGTTAACTGGAAATGAGTCTCAAGGATTTATTTGCCTTAGCTAGCTCTGAACCACAATCCTCAAATTTCAGCTTCTTGAACAGCTGTTTGAATAGAGATGTTTAGCTTAAATTTTCTTTTGTGCTTTTCCATATTTTTCAAAACATTATTTTCTGCTATAACAAACACACACTGTAGTAAGAACAAAATTCAAGTGTTTAAATGGTAAGCTCAAGGCTGAGCTGCACTCTGGATAAGAAATTACTTATAAGCTTTAGTTTTCTTATCTGCAAAGGAGCAGAATTAGAGTGGTAGACTGATAATAGTTTGATGCTCATGGGCTCATGCCCAGTGTTCCAGGACTTACTTAGATAAAGAGGCCCAAATTATCTATCTGAGTATAACCTGCAAAGATGTTACTTCTTGCTTTCTTATTAGGGGAAGCATTCAAGTTTCTCCCGTGTATTTGAGTAACATGAAAATTGAGTTAGTATTGTATATTTGATTAGAATACTGAACCATCGTAGTTGGGACAAAATTTATAGCAAATTAGTATTTAGAAAACTCAAGTAAATGATGGAGGAAAAAACATAATCCTTCAAGTTAGTTGAATTCTTTGGGGAAAAAAATCTTGATATAGCATATTCTATCATAAGCTATATGAAACATACTTAGTACTAGCAGCAATCCAAGAGAATCCCAAGGATCTCATTTCACTACTGCCTGGCCTCCCAGGTTTCTGGGAGCTGACTTACCCGATCCGATGCATATACAGCATCAAACAGCCCAAGAAGGGTGACGGGGATTCCCACAGCTGGACCATTCACCACTGCAATCAGAGGCTTAGGAAAATCTATAAAACAGTCTACAAATTCCCTATAGCAATGAAAATAGAAAAGCATTTAATGGGGCTGGGAAGGTGGCTCAGTGGTAGAGTGCTTGCCTCCCATACATGAGGCCCTGGGTTTGATTCCTCAGCATCACATAAACAGAAAGAGCCAGAAGTAGCACTGTGGCTCAAGTGGTAGAGTGCTAGCCTTGAGCTGAAGAGATGAGGGACAGTGCCCAGACCCAGAGTTCAAGCCCCATGACCACAAAATAAAGAAACAAAAAAAGAAAAGAAAAGAAAGGAAAAGCATTAACATTCTAAAACAACATTCCCAAAGTACAGGCAAGACAGTCTGAAATGAAGACACTAACCAACACTGCCTTCCTGTCTGGCCGCATCTACTCTTCCTACCCCAGATCTGTCCAGGATAACCCTACTCAAGCCACCTGGTGGTAGCAGCAAATCCTACAGGCTGAGCCTGGCTGTATGCTAGCTACGGTATAAGAAACTGAGGTGGGCGCCTAAAAGAATGCAGCAATACTGTAGCCCAGTGGGACTCAGAGATGGTGGAATCAACCAGACAGGAAGAATGATGCCTTCATACTGCTTTCTGTGGCTCTTTGTATGACTTCAAGTCTCCTACAGCCAGCATTCATGGAATTCTGTTCATTCACCTGACCAGATGACAACCTGCTAAAGTTCTCTGCCTCAAGATGAGAGACCCTTCCTTACAACTCTAGTTTATCTTTTGCCTTTAGTCAATTTGACACACAGTGGCAAATGTCAAATAGATAAAATGAATGCCTGTATACTCATGGACAGGATGGAGACATGCCCGTCCAAAGTCTCAATGAGTCGAAGCAATGCAGAGAAGGAGGCATTTTACTTTTGCTCAACTGAATACAGCTTTGATGCATAAGAATGAGCCCTCAGGGATCAGGCAAATGTCACTCTTACCTCAGTAAAATGGCACCACTTTTGGCTACTTCCTCTATTCCTCCTGGAGGAATCTTGGTGAAGTTAGTTAAATCATTTCCACTGCTGTAATAGTCACCATTTCCTAGAAACAATAAAAATACCAGATCTAGCATACATTCAATGTAAGCATTCAGTCTAGCGTCTCTTTTTAGAGTATTGCTGCTTTTCTTTCACTTTCAAATAAACTTGCTCTGTCTGCTTTAAAAAAAGAGAGTGCAAGAAAGACATTTAAGTAGGAGGTCTGAGAAAATGTCTTACCTGTTATAACAGTGATGGTTGAGTTATCCTTGCTTGCAGCTTCAAGTGCAAGTATAATCTCTCGATACATCTGTGTGAATGGGAAGACAGACAATAAAAGAAACTGAAATTGATTCATTGTACCAGTCTGCAAACCTGCTCCCAGAACAACCCAAACATGTATACTGGTTGCATTTATATGTGTGTGTGTGTGTGTGTGTGTGTGTGTGTGTGTGTGGTGGGCCTGTATTTTTGTGAGCACATGCCTGTAGTACTTGGGCTTGAAATCAGCATTTATGTGTGTGTGTGTGTGTGTGTGTGTGTGTGTGTGTTTGTGTGTGTGTGTGTGGTGGGCCTGTATTTTGTGAGCACATGCCTGTAGTACTTGGGCTTGAAATCAGGGCTCTGTGCTTTTGCTCAGCATTTTTGTTCATGATTGGAACTCTACCATTGGAGCCACATCTCCAGTCCAGCATTTAGCTGGTTAATTGGAGATAAAGAGTTTCAAGACTTTCCTCCCCAGGCTGGTTTCAAACCTTAATCCTCAGATCTCTGCTTCCTGGACAGCTAATATTACATGTGTAAGCTATGACTGCCCAGCTTTATTGTTATACATTTTTTTTCCTGTCAGTCCTGGGGCTTGAACTCAGGGCCTGGGTGCTGTCCCTGAGCTTCTTTGTGCTTAAGGCTAGTACTCCTATCACTTGAGTCACAGCACCACTTCCATATTGGTTGTATTTAAATACCTAAAAAGGTAGTTGATTACTCTCTAAATCATTTTCATTCCTCTGCGATTCCTCAGTACATGCTGTGTCTCCATGCTAAGGTAGAGGTAGAGGGGCTGTTCACAAAGTGAATTAAAAAGACAGCTTCGTTGAGCTTCTGGAATTAGCATATTTTTAACTGAAAGAATACTGTGCTCAAGTGTGTGTGTGTGTGTGTGTGTGTGTGTGTGTGTGTGTGTGTGTGTGTGTGTGTGTGTGTGTGTGTGTGTGTGTGTGTGTGTGTGTGTGTGTGTGTGTGTGTGTGTGTGTGTGTGTGTGTGTGTGTGTTTAAAACTTAAGCAAAAGGAAGGTCATCTGAGGTACTGATGTTTGTCTAGAGCAGGTGAGATGGTAGCTGGCCAGAGGAAACATTCTTGAAGCTGCATCTCAGTTGTCACTTCAAGAAACAGCACGTGTCAAAGGCAGTCTAGGACATGTTAACAAATGCCAAAAGGCTGGTATTTTTGAGCTGCTAGAATGAGATTCTTGGGCAGAAGTCTCTTAAGTTTTAAATTAGTAACATTTCTGAAAATTTTGTGTTGCTGTACTTCAGAAACTATTCCACTGTGAGAAAGAATGATGAAGAGGACAGATATTCATGGATCTAAAGACATAGAAATATTAAGGGAGGGATTTTACATAATGCAAAATTAAAGGAAGAAGGAGAAAGTAGTTTCTATACTGTGAGAATACTGATGACCTAGCATGGTAAAGTGACTCACCGTAGCCAGGATTAGGAGAGGCATAAGTTGGGTAAATTACTTCTTAACATGTCTGTCTATTTATTATTAACTGAAAGCAACAAGCTCCTTGTGGAAATTAGAGCAACCCTTGTGCAGACAGTACAGAAACTTATTAGACACTTGTAATGAGGAGCTATCACTGCCATGGTTACAGAGACATGAGGAAGGTAAACAGAAATCAAACTCTCAGAATTCAGTGCTTTATCAACTAAATGGTACATATCCAATTTCATGCAATTCTTACTTATACATATATCAAGTTAATACCCAGGACCTCTGATGCAACTTAGAAATCTAATGAAAACCCAGAAATGGAGGGATGAGGGGTTAATAAATGTAGCAATGGTTCTTACTGGACACCATGCTAAAAATGAACTATATAATGTGAGTGGAGATGGGAAGGAAAAACAGAGAGAGCAAGGGAAGTGGTAACACTGTCCAAAAAGAAATGTACTCATTACCTGACTTATGTAACTGTAACCCCTCTGAAATATACAAAAAAAAACCCAAAACAAAACATGCCTACAATCCTAGCTACTTTGGAAGCTGAGATTTGAGGATGATAGTTGTTCAAAGGCTGCCTGGGCAGGAAGGGCTGTGAGACTCTTATCTCCAATTAACCACCAGAAAACCAGAAGTGGAGATGTGGCTCAGAGTGGTAGAGCCCCTTGAGCAAAAGAACTCTGGGACAGTGCCCAGACCCTGAGTTCAAGCCCTACAACTGACAAAAACAAAACAAAAAAATCAACAAAAAATCCATAATGATTAAAGACCTCTCAAATTTTACTCCCAGTTCATCTCCAAGCATCTGATGATTTCCCTGTAATTTATTTCAAAGGGAAGGGGCTAAAATAGTTTATCTTGTTATCATTCTAGGTCAAAGGCATGATGTGAAACCCTTGGAAACTGCTTTTTCAAAGCAAAGCTGGGCTATGCTCTATTTTTATATTATTTTTTTAAATTTTTCTTTTTTTATTATAAAGATGGGTTATAGTTATTATAAAGAGAAGTTACAATCTGTGAGACTCTTCAATTAGCCAGCAAAAAGCCAAAAGTAAAGGTGTGGCTCAAGTGGTAGAGAGTCAGCTGTGATAGAAAAAGCCAAGTTCAACCCCCAGTACCAACACACACACACACATACACACACACACTCTCTCTCTCTACTAGAATACATTTGTACAGGAGGGGATATCATTGTGAAGTTTTCCCGCCTATGTGCAATCAGTCTCATCCCTTCTATTGCTCTCCCTTCCCTCTTTCCTAAAACAGCAGGTTTCACTGAAATATTTTCATACATGTAAACCATTTACTTCGGTCATGTTTGGATTGGGCTATTAGAGGCGAAGTCTCTCCCCTCTCCCTCTGCTTATATTAAATGAAGGTCCATGAGAGCAGAAAAGACAAATTTAGGTGACTTGAAGACACTCAGGGAAACATTATAATGAAGCCTAACTTTAGACGGCTTTTCTGTGCATTCTATGATAGCTACATGTATTTCACTTATACTGATTTAAATGATTTGTGCTTCCATTCACAGGAAAGTCACTTCTGGATATGTAGACGCTACTTCAAACAAATGCTAAGCAAAGATTTCACAGTTCTGAATGCATTCTTATCTTGTACAAATCAATCCAGAAAACCACACAAAAAATATAACTAATGTAGAAATGACAATATTTTGAGTGAAATAAGTAGAAGAAAAGAGGAACAGGAAATGCTTCTAGGAAGTGTCATTACCTGAGTGGTGATGGCATTTTTCTGGGCAGGACGGTTAAACATGATCTTCGTGATGCCATCTTCAGAGGTCACAACCACATCTTCAGATCCAGGAGTCTTCTGGTCAGCCCCAGGCTCTACGTGGCTAGAGGATTCAGATGGAGAACTCAAACTGGACACTAAATCCACATAATTCTGCCTGGCAGTTTCCTGAAGAGTAGATGACAAAGAACTCAGCTATAGTCAAGGAGTAGGCATTCTGAGGACCATACTATGCAAATAAATAGAACTTAATGGTAGACAAAAGAGCATAAGACCTTGATCATTAAAACACATTAAGGCTTCAATGGTGGCTCATGCCTATAATCTCAGCAATGGGGAGAAGGAGACAGGAAGATTAGAGTTTGAGCCCAGTTTCTGCTACATTGAAATACTTGTGGGCAGGATAGGAGGGGAAACCGGAGGAAGGAAAAGGAAGGGGTGACATTGTCCCAAAAGAAATGTACTCATTACCTTGACTTATGAAACAGTAACCCCTCCATACAACATCTTAATATTAACAATCCAATTATATTTAAAAAAAGATTTCAAAGACTCATTGAAACACCAAGCTTTTAGAAATCCAGCAAATAAATGCAGAGTAAAGAAGTTAATTTACGCTGGGAAGTTGGCTCAGTGGTAGCGCTTGCCTTGCATGCCTGAGGCCCTGGGTTCGATTCCTTAGCACCACATAAGCAAAATGAAAAAAGCCGGAAGTGGTGCTGTGGCTCAAGTGGTAGAGCGCTAGCCTTGAGCTGAAGAGCTGAGGGATAGAACCCAGGCCTAGAGTTCAGGCCCCACAACCGGACCCCCCCACACACAAAAAAAAAATCCCAGAAGAAGTTAATTTACCTTGGGCAGGCTGCCGAGGGCATTCCAAGCATCCCATTTGGCCTTGTTAACAAAATCAAATACACCAGGTTTGGGTATACTACAAGGTCCTTCAGTAGCCTGCAAAAAGGGTAAATGTGATTAGTGGTCAAATGTTTATGCAAACTGAAACCTTACATATTTAACACTCATAAAGTTCAATGCTAGCAAGAATACCTCTCTCAAATCTTTTCATAGAGTATGCAAAATGATCTTGAGTTTTTCCTTTCCTATACTTCATAGTATTGGTGAGAACACCCAAATAAGAGAAAAAAAGTAGAGAGGCAAAAGGTGCTATTAGCTACCCATTCTTACTGCTTATAAATGGAAATAATGCAAGAGAAAAACTTTGAGAAATTACTTTCTAAAAAAGTCTAATAGATCAGCCAGTGCCTGTAGCTCACACCTGTAATCTGAGCTATTCAGAATGCTGAGATCTGAGAACTGTGGTTCAAAACCAGGCTAGGCAGACACATCTGTGAGTCTCTTATCTCCAATTAACCAGCAAAAGGCAATAAGTAGAGCTGTGGCCCAAGTGATAAGAGTATCAGCCTCAACTGAAAAAGTTAAGAGAGTGCAAGACCTTTAGTTTAAGCCCCAGTACCATCATGTACATTCACACCAACCACAAAAATATCTGGTAATTAATTTTGTTGATAACCTCATTTTTCACAAATGATCAAAATAGCCACTAATTTTCTAAAGAAATTAGTTAACATTTGAAAACTCATAGGACTCTACAATATCCTGCTCCCAAATTGTACTGGGATTGAATCTAGGGCTTCAAACAATAGACAAGTGCTTTACCACTGAGCTACATTCCCAGACAATCTTCACATACTCTGAAAGCCTGTGGACAGATATATATATATATATATATGCCACCAATTCAGTGAACACACCACTGTAGCTAGTCACTAGTAGAGAGAAGGTGTGAGCTGTTAGAACCACAGGCCCTCAGGAAACTTGACTGAAAAGTATCCCAATTGAAAATGAAAAGCAACTAAATTTTATTTGTTTGAGCTTGGGTGCAATGGGTGTCCTGAGCTGACTAAAATGTCCTATTCAGCTATATTTTAGAGATGTCAATTTAAAACTCTTTCTAAAATTTCTATAACTTTGTAATACAGTTAGCTAAAAGAGGAAAGAGGCTTTGAAAAACAAAGGTAGGAAAAATGGCCTTGACTTAAATATGCCTTGAAACTGAAAGTCAAGACTTAGCTGTCTGCAAAGGGGGAGGGAACATACTCCATAGGATAGAGTTTGCCTTATCTTCTGCCTATTTTCACTTCTGAGACCAATTGTAAGTAGAGGAAAGGGCAGTACTCAACACTACCCTCAGCTTCAATAACTTGCTAGAAACTCTCACAGAATCCACTGTAAGCTGTTTCATTCATGAGTATGATTCAAAGGGGGGAGTTTATTTTTTAACTCCATTGGTAAAGACTCATAGCTTTAACATAGCTGGCTAGTTACAAACAACACAGATGATAGTTACAAATAAAATCAAGAAGCAAGTAATTTCAGGAAATAGCGGTACAGAATGGTGATTGGTTACAAGATAGAGACATTACCATTTGACAGATTACTTTTTCTTACAATGTAAGTTCTCAATCACACAAATGAAATGATCAAATTTGGCCATTTTGAACTTCCTTCCTTCCTTCCTTCCTTCCTTCCTTCCTTCTTTCCTTCATTTTGTGCTCTTTATTTCCTGTTTTCTGTGTCCTTCCCTCCCTCCCTCCCTCCCTTGCTTCCTTCCTTCCCTCCTCCCTTCCATCTGGGTACTGGGCTTGAACTCAAGGCCTCTAACTCTTTCTTAGCTTTTTCACTCAAGGTTGGTGCTCTACCACTTGGGCACCTCCATTTGTGACTTTTTGCTGGTTAACTGAAGATAAACATCTCATAGACTATTTTGTCCAGGTTGGCTTTGAGTCACATTCCTTATATTCTCAGCCTCCTGAGTAGCTAGTATTGTATTTGTGAGTCACCAGAATGCAGCATTCATGTGTTTATTTTAATGAATGTCAAACATGCCAATATCATACTATTTCACTCCTACATACTCAGGTATTCATCTCAAAAACAAAAACAAAAACCCACCCCGGCACACTTAAGTAGTTGTTTTGTGCCATAATAGTATTTCAAGACATAACAAAGTACAACAAACAAAAGAAAACAGAGCTCACATGTACACACACTTCAGAGGAAAACCAAAACTTAAATATTAAAGCTCAATTTTAGTGGCCACACAATGTGTCTATTTGAGAAATCATCAGTTCAAAATGTCTCTAAAGATTTCAGACCATAGGCAATTACCTGCTTATACAGGGCATAGAGTTTTAGCTTCACTTCATTTCCTGGATCCTTCTTCAAGAGCTTCACCTGATTCATTGCATTTTCGAAGTCCTCCTGACTTGCTCCCATGGTTCTGCTCAGATGTAGCTGAACAACCTGCAGAAGACTACAAAGAATGGACTACATTCTATTTCTTCCTTTACTTTTCTACAGCCTGATTTCTTTTTTATTGAGGAGGAGCAGTTGGGGGGGGGGCGGTCCCTTAACTTTTCACTCAAGGCTGGAATTCTACCAGTTTAAGCAACAGCTCCACTTCTGGCTTTTTGATGGTTAATTAGAGATGTCTCATTGACTTCTGCTTCATCTGTTTTTGAACTTCAGCCCTCAGATCTCAGCCTTCTGAGTAGCTAGGATTATAGGCATGAGCTACCAGCCCTCAGTCACAGCCTGATTTCTAATTGTTCTCAACCTTTACATACCAAAATTCAATGTTTATCTATAAACATGTTCTCTATACTAGTCCTAGCACGGTAGCAGCAAATGGGCCCTAGATAACAGAGGCTCACTGTAGTAATGTTTGACTCATAGAAAAGAAGGCTCCATCCAAGAAATATTGGTAAGCAATTCAAAATGGCCAAGTACAATTTTTCCATAAGTTGAAAATCAAGGGCATGAAAAGTAGAACTAGGGAAGGGGACAAGAGGAGTAAAATGTACAGAATTTAATCTTGAATCCCAATGTCCTGAAATAGCCTTTGCTGAAGGAACAAAATTTATTATCTGGCCAATTCTTGTTGTGCAGTTGTCAAAACACATGTCCCAACACGCGCGTGTTGGGACACACACCCACACACACACAGACACACACACACACACTGAAGGATGGAAGGAGGGGAGACTGGTAAAGATGCAAGAAATGGCTCAAGGGACAGATGACGAGTTATTGCTGATTGCACACACATCTTTCTCAACTGTTAGGGAGGGAATCTACCGGGCTGGAAAATAGTGGAGAGGGCACAGGTAGGCCTACCTTCACCTCAGGCAATATGTTTAAATAGCCAGACAGGAGCCCAAGAAAAATACGAAGCAATGCCAGGTGATAAGCAATGTTTTAAGCTAGAGACGGTGGCCCAGTTCAGGGAACAGCACTGAGACCACAGGCAAAAAAAAAAAAAAAAAAAAAAAAGGAATGGCAATGACAATATCAATAGCATTAAGGGTAATTAAAGTTAAAATAACAGTTACAAAAAAAGCCCAAGCATAACAGAGTTATTGCCTTTCCTACACTGATGTAATGTATATGGTATCATGAACTCTACACTTCAATCTTGAAAAATTAGTATGTAACAAAAAAACCCACATGTACTTTTTCTGAAAAAGAAAACAATCAAGCATTTTACTTGAATTTGGTACAGGGAAAACTCCAAGTGGAAAAGGAAGGAAGGTGGGTGCTGGTAGCTTGTGTTTGTTAATACTAGCAGCTACTCAGGAGGTTAAGAACAGGATAGAGGTTCCAACCAGCCCAAGAAGCAAACATGCTTAAGGGACAGGCCTAAGACCTGAGTTCAAGCCCCAGTCCGTGGAAGCACTTGCACGCACGGCGTTCACAAGAAGGCCTAAAACCTGCAACTCCCATAAAATGTGGTACAAACTTTATGTTTCACAATGGAGTGTGTTTCCTCCCCACAGGTGTGTGGGTGGGGGTGGTTTTTGTTTTAAGTAAGTAGGTCGCTCGGAGTTCCACCACGGTTAGGCGGGGGTTCCCACGCACAGAGTCGCTTCGGGGCTGCTGGGCTGGTCCTTTGCCTCAGCACTGCAAGACACAGACTCGACAAGGAAACAGGTGTAAGTCCACGCACGCCAGCGGCCACCCACCGACTGGTTTCCTGCAGCGCTCAGCAAAGCAGCAGCACATCCTTGATGGTCCCCGCGGCGTTGGCAAAGCGGCCTCCGCACCACGTGGGGCCCGCAGGCAGGGCAGCGGGCGGCGGGGGGCGGACGGCGCGGGGCGGGCGGCGCGGGGCGGGCGGCGCGGGGCGGGCGGCGGGGCGACGCGGCCCCGCAGCAGCACCACCGCTTCCCTCACATCTCCCCCAAGCCCCAAGCCCATTTGCGGGCACTCCCAACCTCTCGTTGGGAAACGAAGGAAATCCTGCTACCGAGAACAGACAGAGCGGGCCCAAGGGCGACAGGCCTCCTCGCCAGCAGGGCTGCGGCGTCGGCAGTGACCTTGGCGTGGGCGGCCAGGGCCCCGCACTCACCTCGAACGCAGAGGACGCCCCAGTCTCCCAGTCACAAACGCCATCGCAAGTCCCGGCCGCGCAGGAGCAGCGGCTCGGGGGCGGGGCCTGAGCTTAGGGGTGGGATCGAGTCCGGTGTGAGTAGGGTCAGTCGAGAGCCATGGTGTGGGTGGGGAGACGGGCGGGGCTTGAGATTGACAGAGGCGGGGATTGGGGCTCAGCCTGGACTCGCAGTGGGCGGGGCCGGGATGCGAGTCCTAGGTGGGCGGAGCCAGAGGCAGGGCTGAGCTTGGTGTGGGAGGGGCCAAAGTGAGGGCGGGGGGGTGGGGCGGGGCTGGAACTGGGAGTGGGCGTGTCGAACCGCGGGTACCCAAAGTAGGCGGGAATCGTAGCGAGGCCGACCACTGCGCGTCCGAGCTGCTGGGGTATAGGGAAGCCCACGTCCCGGGGCTAGGCGGAAGCCCAGGCTGGGAGCTCTGGTGGCGGTTTTTCGTCCTGCGGCGCACCGCGGTGCCCAGCGGTGGAGGAGAGCCGAGATGTTGGAGGAAACACCCCACTGTTTGGAAGTGCGGCTGCGGCTGCCCCGCGCGGTCCGGCGGAGCGGGGAGGGAGCGTTTCACCCTGTAGTATAGCAGCGAGCTAAGCTTCGAGACCCGAGCTCGAGAAGCTCGAGGCGGGGGCGCGTGGTGAACAATGATCACCGACCGGAGGGATGCCTGAGGATCCGGAACAGCCTTGATTGTGTGTGTGCCTGTCCACGGGGCTGCCCTTAAGCTTTGCTCCACAGTTCCACTTCGAGCTTTTTGGTGATTAATTGGTGATAAATATCTCGGACTTTCTAACCCAGGCTGGCTTCGAACTGCGATCATCAGATATCAGACTCCGGAATAGCTAGGATTACAGGCTTGTGCCACTAGGGCCCAGCTTTCTCTGGAATGTTTCCATTCAACATGTTAATGTCACTAACCATCTATGGGTAGTTTTGAGTCTCACTGAATCATTTAAAAAGTATGGGCTTTGAGCTGGGCACCAGTGGTTCATGCCTGTAATCCTAGCTACTCAGAAGGCTGAAATCTGAGGATCATGGTTTGAAGCCAGCCTGTGTAGGAAGTCCAAGAGACTCTTATCTCCAATTAACGACAAAAAGCTGGAAGTGGAGTTGTGGTTCAAGCGGTAAAGTGCTAGCTTTTAGCAAAAAGCTCAGGGACAGTGCCCAGGCCTGGAGTTCAAACCTCATTAACAGCATCTATCTATCTATCTATCTATCTATCTATCTATCTATCTATCTATCTATCTATCTATCTATCTATCTATATCTTCTTTGGAGAAATGCTGAGAAAGAGTGTGGGGGGGGTGTGGATCACTACTACTACAAGGTAGGTGTGGGGAAGCATGACTGTAATCCAAGCACTGGGGAAGCTTTAGGAGGAGGATTATAAAGTTCCAGGCCAGCCATACAGTGAGACTTGCAAACATCAAGTCTCTTAAACTTTGTGCTTAAGGTTCAATATCTACATATGCAGAATGAAATGTGGTAGGTTTCCTTTGCCTTCTGAACAAGTTCAATTTTCTTATTCTGGCAAAGAAGAACCCCCAAATCTGGCCCTTGCCTGCCTGCTCAGTCTGTTACATTGTGCTTGAAACTTCTATTTCAGATGAGCTTGAGGACCCACCTTCTGTGAGTGTTCCTGGTTCCGGGTTTTCTCAGTCCAAACACTAGGCTATTCAGGAAGCCTTGACCTACCCATTGGGTCCATTTGGTCCTCCTGAGATGGACCTTGTCTCCCCAGCTTGTCTTTCTCCTATCTGTATGTCTCTATACTCGCTTCTGATGAACAATTCATCACACAGCTCACAAAGGGCACACTCTGGGAAAGGCTACACGCTTTAACTCCATTTCTTGCATCTTGATACGCAACACTTTGAAGATGTTTATTGAATATTAGATGAACTGTTGAAAGTTCTCTCTAGCCTATGTGTTTCTTCATGTAATGCAGGTACAGATCAATTGCTACCTTTTTAGTAAGTTGTCAGCAAATGTTAACATGAGTGTTCGGGTGCTTAGAAGTATTTCTTTTTCTATGAGTGGTAGCTAGAGGCAAAGGGATTTGGCTTTTTATCAGGTTCCTGTATTGAAGCATACTAGGAAAACTGGTACTAATGAAACTATGAGGATACTTATTTCTAGACAGTTCAGGGGGAAGTGGATCTGTTATAGCTTCTTCTCTTAGTAAAGATTGTTAGTTTATCTTCTTTCTGTGTTCTGCATTATAATTATGTCTGGATTTTTTTGTAGTGGGAGTTTAACTGAGCTGGAGCTCTACCATTTGAGCCACGCCTCCAGCCTGGCTTTTTGCTTGCTGGTTATCTTGGAGAGAATATCTAGAAAATCTTTCTGCTATACCTGGCCTCAAACCTTGATTGTCCAGATCTGTCTCCTGAGTAGCTAGAATTATAAGCATGAGCCCAGTCCCTGCCTCTCTGCTTTAGTTTGATGACAAACAGTTAATTTAAACTTGCGCTTGTGTAATAGAGCCATTACTTATGTCATCCTTTCCTGCTTTTTCAAAGCTATGTCCTCCTAGCTACTCAGGAGGCTGAGATCTGAGGATCGCGGTTCAAAGCCAGCCCGGGCAGGAGAGACCGTGAGACTCCTATCTCCAATAAACCTCCAGAAAACCGGAAGTGGCGCTGTAGCTCAAGTGGTAGAGTGCTCGCCTTGAGCTGAAGAGCTGAGGGACAGCGCTCAGGCCCAGAGTTCAAGCCCCACGACCAACAAAAAAAAAAAACCAAAAAAACAAAAAAAACAAAGCTATGTCCTCATTATACAACTCAGGCTAGCCTTAAACTCCACCTGCCTTAGCTTCCCAAGGGCTAGGATTACAAGGGTGTGCTACCATACCTGGCTTTTCCCTAATCTTTTAATGACCCAACCCTTCACTATAGTATTTTACATTCTAAAGGAAACCCTCAGTAATGACTCTCTCTCCTCAGAATGAATTGACTTGCCCAAAAGCAATGTAATCTTTCTGGAAAGAAAATACAGATCTGCCAGGAAGCTGAAGTGCAGAATCATTTTGGTAAGGAAGGAGAGATGACTGATCCCATCTGGTTGTGGAAGCAAGATCATGCCCTGCCAACACAGGGCTTTCCTGCCTACTGACTCACCATACTCTGTTCTGTCCTAGAAAAGCCCTGTGCACCCCATTCCACCAAGATGGAAATTTTGGTTGGAAAAAAATCTATTTTTTGTGGGAATGGGAGGAAAAAACTGAGAGAGTATGAAGGAAGCGTGACATTGTCCAAAAAGCAGTGTACTTTTTACCTGACATATATTGATAACCCCTTTGTACATCCCTTTTACAATAACAATAAAAATGTTTAAAACATCTCTATTTTATTCAGGACTGGATTCAAATCAATCTATTTCCTTCCACTACCTTTTTGTTTTATAGCTAAGCTTTGTGTCACCTGTCCTAACAATAGCTTGTATTCAAGTCAGAAGTGCTAAAATAATATGGTGGAATCTTACCAGGTTATGAATATTCTCTCTTGTTTCTAATAGTTGTAATTAGTGAGAGGACATTTCAGCAGTAAACATTTGACTCATTTGATCACTTCTGGCTAAACCTCTTACATTTCTATGGTTTATTCTATTTTGTCCACTTTCATTTGTGTTTGTTTCATTAACTTGGTTTTCTTTCAACTGCTTTTATAGCAAAGAAATGTCCCTCATGTATCTCCCTCCCAGGATTGGAACAGGTAAATATCACCATGTAAGATGTAACTGTCTTCTTTTTCCCCAAGAGGTTTTTTTGTTCTTGTTTACATCAAAGTTTAACCTACTATCTGTTCAACTCCAACAGAACAGAATGGAAATGGCTATAATAAAGTTGGCCCAGGAGAGCTACAAAGAGAATAATAAAACAATACATCATGCATAATGTTGCATTGGATATAACAGTACAATATTGACTGAATTAATTCAAGAGCTGAGGAAGATATTGGAGAAGGGCACCCATTGTTGATGGAAATAAGTGACATCAGGTTGATTAAGCTCAGGTGATCTGCCCTTCTCCCTTTTTTTTTTTTTTGTCGGGTGTGGGGCCTGAAGTCTGGGCCTGGGCACTGTCCCTCAGCTCTTCAGCTCAAGGCTAGCACCCTACCACTTGAGCCACAACACCACTTCCAGCTTTTTCGGCTTATGTGGTGATGAGGAATTGAACCTAGGGCCTCATGTGTGCAAGGCAAGCACTCTACCACTGAACCAACTTCCCAGCCCCCTTCTCCCTTCTATGCTAGACAGAGAAAATTTTAAATTCCATCTACAAGTCACCTACTCAAGTCTTTAAAATCATTAAGACTTGGTAATTCCTCTTTATTTACAAATTCAGTATTTGTAGATTTTATTTTCTTTTGGTCATGGGGCTTGAACTCTGGGCCTGGCGCTGTTCCTCAGCTCTTTAGCTCAAGGCTAGCGCTTTACCACTTGAGCCACAGCTCCACTTCCACAAATTCAGTATTTGTAAATTTACCTAATGCCTAAAATTCATCTGCAAACCTCGTCAGCCCTCTTAAGTTTCTCAAGACTATTCACAGAGTGCAGGAATAGTTGACTGACCAGAAGTTCATTTCACAGCTGGATATAAGCAAGCAAGATGACATTCTGTATTGTTTCCACTGACGTAATGCAAACAAAGGTCCTTGTGGTCTAGTAGGTGCCATGTTTTAAGTTCTGGAGCTTAAACTCAGGGCTTTGTGCCCTCACTTAGATTTTTGCTCATCTCATGTTCTACCCATTGAGCCTCACCCCTACTTCTGGATTTTTTTATGGTTAATTTTAAATAAGAGTATCTCAGAGTTGTCTGCCATGAGCTAGCTGCTGGTGGTTCACGTCTGTAACCTTAGCTACTCAGGAAGCTGAGATCTGAGAGTCACAATTCAAAAACAGCCTGAGTAGATAAATCCAAGAGACTTTCATCCCCAGTTAACCAGCAAAAACCTGGAAGTGAAGGTGTGGCTCAAATGGTAGAGTGCCAGCTCTGAGCAAAAAAGCCAAGCAGTGGCACACACACACACACACACACACACACACACACACACACACACACACACACACACACACACACACACACACACACACACACACACACACACACACACACACACACACACACACACACACACACACACACTGGCTTTAAAACTGTGATCCTGGGCTGTGAATGTGGCTTAGTGGTAGAGTGCTTGCCTAGCATGCATAAAGCCCTGGGTTCTATTCCTCAGTACCATATAAACAGAAGAAGCTAGAAGTGGTGCTGTGGCTCAAGTTGTAGAGCCCTTGACTTGAGCGTAAAGAGGCTTAGGGTCAGTGCCCAGGCCCTGAGTTCAAGCTCCAGGACCAGCCCCCCCTGCCCCCGCAAAAAAACCTGAGTAGCTGGGATTACAGGCATGAGGCACCAGCACCCCACTTGGTTTTCATCTTTTTGACAGTGACTTTGCTGTTTAAAATAGACCCCAAAGGTAATGCTACAGTGCTGTGTTGTATGTTCACACAATCAGAAGGCTATTATGTGCCCTGGGGAGGGATTAAATAAACTTCTTTAATATAAGTTAAATAAAGTTTCTTCAGGCATGAATTATAATCCTGTTAATGAGTTCAATGTTAATGAACCAGCCATATATCTTAAATATGATACCTTTCAACAGAAACATAGGGGCATAAGGTTATGTTTTGATCTGTCGATGAAAATGTAATTAAAGGCTCAATGAAAATGAATCCTGTGTTTTCTCTAAGAACAATGATTCCATACAATTATCCCTTTTCCCTCAAGTGACTGACTGGTCTAGGGCTTTTCTCAAATATCAAAGTCTGAGGACATTCCAGTTCCTTGTAGAAAATCATATAATATTTACATATAACATGAGTATATCCTTTAGCAGATTTAAAGCCATCCCTAGTTCTCTTGTAATAACTAATACCGTGTATATGCCTATGTGTGCCCGATTGCTTTCTACTTGTATTTGTATTATAAGATGGTCCTTATGGATTCATCTATTTATTCTAGAATTGGCTGATGTACAACCTGTGGATTTGGAGGGATGGCTGTATGGATTTGTTCAATATTCCCTGTGATTTGAGAAAATATACTTATTATGGATAATAAGAATTAACTATATGAGTAATTGTCTTAGCCTTGGCCTCTCCCCAGAAGCAGACCACAAGAAAAAAGAGGTTATTTGGGAAACAATCCTAGGAATAATTTTGTGAAAGGGATGTGAAAACCAGGGACAGTAGGTAATAAAGAGAATTATCAAGTAGGTTTCTTATGTGGACACCTGAAGTTCATGCTGCTGGGAACCAATGAAGAGCATGGTCTGAAGAGTTGTCCTTGAGTGGAGACCATGAGATTTCCTATGTATTTTTCTTTTTGTGATTGCAATTTTTTTAGGTCAATTGTTGGGCTTGAACTCTGGACTAGGGTGCTGTCCCTCAGCTCTTCAGCTAAGGCTAGCACTCTATCATTTGAGCCACAGTGCCACTTTTGGTGTTCTGGTGGTTTATTGGAGATAAGAGTCTCACGGACTTTCCTGCCTGGGCTGGCTTTGAACCATGATCCTCAGATCTCAGCCTCCTGAGTACCTAGGATTACAGGCATAAGCTACTGGAGTCCGGCTTGCAGTTTTATATCCTATGTTCCCCAAATATATTTCATATGTACTCCTTTCTCTTAAATTTGTTAAAGTATTTTCTAGCCCTCTTCTGTGGTCTATTTTGGTGAATGTTCAATGTGAATGTTCAAAAACAAAGATAAAAATTAGCCAGGTGCTGGTGGCTCATGCCTATAATCCTAGCTGCTGAGAGTGAAGATAGTAGTTTGAAGCCAGTCCAGGCAGGAAAGTCCATGAGACTTGTATCTTCAATTACCCACCAAAAATAATCTGGAAGTGGAGCAGTGGCTCAAGTTGTAAGGTGCTAGCTCAGGGACAATGCTGTGGCTTACACTTGTAATCCTAGCCACTCAGGAGATTGAGCCCTGAGGATCATGGTTCAAAGGTATACCTCATAGAAATGTGTGTGAGACTCTTGTTTTCAATTAACTACCAAAAACCCAGACGTGGAGCTGTAGCACAAGTGGTAGAGTGCTAGCCTTCAGCAAAAAAGCTCAGAAACAGCATGTAGTCCCTGAGTTCAAGACCCAGTACCAACGCGCACACACACACACACACACACACAAACATCAGATACAGCTCAGGGACAGTTCCAGTTCTAGGACACACACACACACACACACACACACACACACACACACACACACACACACACACACACACACACAATCAGATAAAGCCAGATAAAAGCTCAGGGACAGTGGCCAGGCCCTGAGTTCCAGTTCTAGGACACACACACACACATACACACACACACACACACACACACACACACACACACACAAATTATATTCTACTATTGTTGGGAAGATATTCTTTAAATGGCACTGATTTTCTCTGCACTTCTATGGGTTACTGAGAGAAATGTATAATCGTGAACATGTATTGTGAACTTGTGTATCTCTTCAGTTCTATCAAGTTGGACACATATGAGTGTTTCTGTATCTTCTTGGTAAATTGACTGTGTCATTACCTACTATCCTATTTCCCTTGATCTCATTTATTAGGTTTCAGTATAAACAATAAGCTGTTATTATGATTAATGCTTATATGATTTCTCTGTTTTTTTATCTCTTTAATAAATGTATATCCTGATTTGTGTATGCATATATATGTGCAATAAATTTCTTGTAGAGGTCATGCAGGTGTTTTTATTTTAAATTGAACACAGGGCCTCAGGCATGCAAGGCAAGCACTCTACCACTGAGCCAACTTCCCAGCCTATATGCATGTTTTTGTATCTTTAAAACAACCACTTAAAAAAGAACAGAATTAATAAATTTAATGCTATTTTATTTTATTGAATATTTTTTAAAATATTCAGAAGAAGGAAAGCAGGAAGAACAGAAAATAAAAACAAGACAAATAGAGAAATTAAAAAGTGGTAGGAGGGCTGGGAAGGTGGCTCAGTGGTAGAGTGCTTGCCTTGAATGCACAAGGCCCTGGATTTGATTCCTCAGCACCACATAAGCAGAAAGAGCCGGAAGTGGTGCTGTGGCTCAAGCTGTAGAGTGCTAGCCTTGAGCTGAAGAGCTGAGGGACAACGCCCAGGCCAAGGCCTAGAGTTCAGGCCCCACGACGGGACCCCCAAAAAAACCCCAAAACAAAACAAAAAAAACACATGCATATATAGGTATACATGTATGACTGCATTTTCAGTCTACTTACAGACTACTTACTATTTATTAACATCAAATAAAATGTACAGGACCTACAGTTACTGGATTCTTTCTCCTCTCCCTTTGTGTAGTAGTTATATGTTACATTTACCTACACTATCACTTTCCAGTGTTACAATCGAACACGTGTGTGTGTGTGTGTGTGTGTGTGTGTGTGTGTGTGTGTGTGTGTGGTGCTTGTGTACTCATAGGGCTTGAATTCAAGGACTCTTGTTCTCACATTTCACTTAGCTTTTTTCTCTACAAGATGATCCATATCTCCACTACTGGATATTTTTGGTGGGGAGGAGGTAATTGGAGATAAGAATCCCTTGGGGGGCTAGGAAGGTGGCTCAGTGGTAGAGCACTTGCCTTGCATGTTTGAGGCCCTGGGTTTGATTCCTCAGCACCACATAAGCAGAAAAAGCCGGAAGTGGTGCTGTGGTTCACGTTGTAAAGTGTTAGCCTTAAGCTGTAGAGCTGAGGGACAGTGCCCAGGCCAGAATTCAGGTCCCATGACAAGCAAAAAAAAAAAGAATCCCTTGGGTTTGTCTGTGTGGAATAGCTTTGACCCACCACCCTCAGCCACCCTCAGATCTCAGCTTCCTGAGTAGCTAGTTTTAGGTGTGAGCCATAAGCACCCACTACCATACCCAACTAGTGTTAAAATGTTTACTTTCAACCTTCATACATAATTTCAACAACTTAAAAAACATTATTTTAGCAGCTATTTATCATTTTATTTTTCCCCTTCATTCCTGAGGTTCCAAGTTTTCTCCTGGGAATGTTTTCCTTCAGCTTCAAGTTCCTTTAGCAATTCCTCTTAGAGTGAATATATTGCCAACGATTTCTCTTAGCTTTCCTTCCTCTGAAAAATACCATTACTGTGCCTTAGTTCCTGAGGGATACTTTTACTTGATATAGAATTGGAGTTGGCATGCCTTCATCTAGCGCTTGAAACCTTTTGATCTATTGCTGTATGATTTTTGGCAAGGAATGTTTACATATTATTACAGGTATCTTTAGTGTTTCTATTGCTATTCCCCTATATAAAACATATGTATCATTTTACTGCAGCCGGTTTCAGGATATGCTTCTTTATCTTCTTTTTTTTTTTTAAGCAGGTATCTTTATCTAGCACAGTCTAACCTTGAACTCTGGATCCTTTTTCCTTAACTTCCTGATGAGGACTGAGTATTGGGGTTGCTACTCCTAGCTAAGCTTTTGTTGTTGTTGTTGTTGTTTTTGGTTGTGGGGCTTGAACCCAGGGCCTGAGTGATGTTCCTGTGCTTTTTCTCTCAAGGCTAATGCTCTACAACTTTGAGCCACATCACTCCAAGTGGTTTTCTGGTAGTTAATTGGAGATAAGAGTCTCACAGACTTTCCTGCCGGGCTGGCTTCAAATTGTGATCCTCAGATCTCAGCCAACCAGTATCCGGCCTTAAGATATATATATATTTTAAACAGTCTTTATGTTTTTTTTTGTTGTTGTTGCTGGCTAGTTTTGAGGCACATGAGTGTATCTTGTTTGAGATTTGATAAAATTCTTAGACTTGAGATTCTATCTTGTACCGTTTGCAAAGTGTTTAGTCATTTTATGTTTAAACACTGTTTCCCAATGTCTTAAATGGCTTTTCTCTTCTTAGTGATCTAATGGCACTAAGATTCTCTCACAAGTACTGTGGCTGGTTTTCTTTTTTCTTTTTCTGTTCTTTTGTCTCATTTGTCAGATGCAGTAAAGGCCATTGGTCTATCTTCAAATTCACTTCCTTCTCATCTCTGCCTTACTTTTAGTGCCTTTGCAAAATTTCAAATTCTCAAATATCTTTCTGTCTTTACAAAAGAAAAGGAAGTTTCCTGACCAATTGCTGGGGCTCATGGTAGCTACTCAGGAGACTGAGGTCTGGAAGATTTCAGTTTGAGGTCAGTCTGGGCAGAAAAATGTCCTAGCTACCATCTCCAAAATAACTAGCAAAATATGGCATGGTTTAAGTAGTAGAGTGCCAGTCTAGCATGCATGTGGCCTTGCATTTAACCCCCAGTACTGTGAAGAAAACAACAACAAGGAAACCCAGCTTCTCAGTCTGGGAGTATGGATCAGTGGTCTAGAGCTAGTTTAGCATTGGAGAGGCCCTCAGTTCCATTTCCAGCAGCATCCCCAAAAAGGGGAAGGGAGGCTCTAGATGATTGATTCCTATTGATTCTTATAGATCTGTACCTTTGGCCCATTGTATTATATTTGACCACTTGGACTTTTTTCTGTCACTGATACGCTTGTTTTGGTACTCCACTGAATCTCTTGGGCTTCCCATCCTCCACTGACCAGGCACAGGCCTGCATTAGGCAATTCTGAGTTTGACAATGCCAGGTTGAAGATATGTCTGTTGTCTCCAGCTAGGTTTTTCTTTGCTGATCGCCCTCACCCAACAATGTCTTTCATTGTGCTAGATATGCTGAATTAAATTAAATAAATGTATTCGCTGATAGTTCACAGGTCCAATCTAGCCAATGTAATATACTTTTCAAATTCCTAGTGCTTTACTCCTCTCCCTCTTTTTCCTTCTCCTTCTCCCTCTCCTTCTCTCTTTCTTTCCCTGTCTTCTATTCTGGGCAGTAGCCATTAAACCTTGGCGTTGGACAGGCAAGACAAGAGTTCTACCGCTGAGCCACAATCTTAGCCCAGTGATTATTCCTTTCACTCTAAATGTCTCCAGAATTTAGTGGTGCATATTTCATTGCAACTTTTTAAGCCCAGTTATCATCACAGACAGTCTTTACAAATCTAATGACATGGGATCTAGAGACTTTATAGAGCCCCAGGCAAGATGGAATTACTGTATTAGAGTATTGCAGTCAAAGAACAGGAAGCTAAGATTATCATTAGCATGACTGACATGAAGTGGATGATCTGCCACTCATTGGCCATGAAGTTGTTGGCAACGTTTAGAAAGCTGTCAAGTTGACAACACTTACTCATTTTCAGTCAGTCCTTCAGTAGCTGTGTATTGGTCATCTGTCTGTGCCAGGAAGAAACAATGAACACTGTTGAGATGCAGTTGAGGCTTTCTGGGGGTCCCTGGGTACCTGTAGAGTCACAAATTTGCTGAAGAATGGCAGGTTTCAGCTCTTTCTGAGGATGCTGAGCAAGGATAATAAGTCTCCAGCAGAACTGGTTCCAGGAAGCACACACTGAGGAGGTAAGGGGGCCTGGATCCAGATCTTTATTGTAACATTACCAGTAAGAGTTCAATGACACTAAAGTTCTGTAACTCAAGATCAGCTTTACCAATAAGCCATTATATGCCAGCTATGTACCCACAATGACCTCAGTGATAAGTAAAGAGTTTTTGTTGTTTTATAGACAGATCTCGAAACTGAAGCACAGAATCCAACAGCTTGCTCAAAGGCTTAGTAAGCAGTCTGTGACCTGAGGGCTCAAAGTCATAATCATTGTGGTCTCTCTGCTGATTAACCTCCTTGTGAATTGAGCCGTGTACATGAATTATCATCAAGCCAGGCAACAGTGGCTTATGCCTGAACTCCTAGCTACTCAGGAGGCTTAGATCTGAGGATATAGGTTTGAAGCCAGCCTGGCAAGCAAGCCCATGAGACCCTTATCTCCAGTTAACCAGCAAAAGGCCAGAAGTGGAACTATGGCTCAAAGTGATTGAGGAAAAACAAACAACAACAACTCAGGGACAACATCCAGGCCCTGAGTTCAAGCTCCAGGACTCATACACACACACACACACACACACACACACACACACACACACACACACACATACACACACACACACACACACACAATTACCGTGAAGACCTGAAGCATTACAGTTTCTTGCAGACAGTACTTTTTTTAAGTTAGAAAATACAAATATTGTGGCCAAAAAAGTCAAGCCATTTATTATTTTAATCCAAGTAAAACAAATCTGAGTTAAATTGACAGTAGGTAAATGAATTAGATATTAATTGTGAAGGATATACTTGGAGTGATGTGATGGCATACAAGCTCTCAGAAAAATATGCTTAAGAGTCAGAGACCACTAGATATTATCCCTAGGTACATGTTTACATGGCAAACAGAATTAATGGTCTATAATTATTGCTATTGGTGTGTGTGTGTGTGTGTGTGTGTGTGTGTGTGTGTGTGTGTGTGTGTGTGTGTGTGTGTGTGCGCGCGCGCACGCACGCGCGCATGCTGGTCCTGGTCTTTAACTTAGGGACTCAAGTTCCCCTTCAGTGTTTTTTTCTACTGGCTGGCTCTCTACCACCTGAGCTATGCCTCCACTTCAGGATTTTTGATGGTTAGTTAAGATAAGTTTCCTTGATTTGTCTGCCTGGGCTGGCTTCAAATCTGAAATCCTCAGATCTCAGACTCCTGGGTAGGTAGGATTACAGATGTGAGCCACTGTCCCCTGGCATCTAATTTTTTTAAATGATGGCAAAATATACATAATATTTACCATCTTAATTACTTTTAAGTGTATAACTTAATTAGTGCTAAGTGCTTTTATATGATTGTTCATTCAGTTTCCAAAACTCTTTTCATCTTTCAAAGTTGGAACTCTGTCTCCATTAAACTGTAATGTATGATCCTCTTTCCTTGGCCATCATCATCATTATAATTTGTCTCTATGAATCTGAAGGTCCTAATTTTTGGCCTTACAGGAGTGTATGCACTGTTTTTTTTTTTGTTTGTTTGGTTTGTTTTTTGTTTTGTTTTTTTGGCCTGTCTTAGGGCTTGAATTCAGAGCTCTGCACCTGAGGTTTTTTTTTTTTTTTTTTTTAAATTCAATGCTAGCGCTCTGCCATTTGAACCACAGTCCCACCTCCAGCATTTTTTCTTTTTTTCTTCATTTTTTTATTACCTTTAAGTAGTCCAGCTTTTTTTTTGTATGTGTGGAGGGAGGATGGTTAATAAGTCTTATGAACTTTCCTGCCCAGGGTGGCTTTGAACCTTGATCCTCAGATCTCAAATTCCTAAGTAGCTAGAATTATAGCTGTGACTCACCAGCACTGGGCTTGTTGTTTTTAATTAAATGTTCTCTAAATATCGTGAGTACCTTTCTTAAGAGATAAGCTATCTCTAGTAGTAAGTGAGGAGAAGAAGTAATTTATGTCAATTTTCTGGTATAAACTTCTTTCAGTTTCCAGATTGTATGAACTAGCTTTCCATTTTCTACTAGAAAAATAAGAATAGACATTAATTGTGCTCCACTGAATCAGTTAAGAGAATGATGCACAAGATGCCCACGGCTCTGCCCCAGGGTAGGTTAAAAAATATGAGTACCCTCCTGTTTTATAGGATGTGTCACTTGCTGCGAAGACACTCAGCTAGAAAACATGCTGCTCCCTTGGTCACAAACCCTTAGATAAATGAGGGCCACCTGGACACCTGCAGCCTACTTGCCTAGAAACTTGGCTGAACTTTGCCAAGATTGCATTTGAGTGGCAAGGAAGGGACCTTAAAAACCTTTGGAGAGAACTTTATAACATGTGGGGGGGAGGGAGGAGTTGGGGAGGTGGGAGGGAAGGGAGGGTAGAGGAAAAACAAAGGAGGAGGTAACAATGCTCGATAGAATATATACTCATTACCTTACTCATATAACTGTTACCCCTCTGTAAGCTATTTTTACAATAAAAACATATTTAAAAAAAACCTTTGGGGACAGTCCTTCATCTCAAATTTCTACAAGTTTCATGTTTTTCAATTAAAAGGATCAAAATGTGTTGTGAAAGACAATTCCCTTGTTTTGCAGGCCTTAGGAAGAGTTGGGATCTCTCTCTCCCTCTCTATTTCTCTCTCTTCCCACCAATCCTCCAGGATTAGTGTATGAATTAGAAAAGGTAACTGGGCAAGGGCAGCCTTGGGAGCACAAGAGTTGAGCTGCCTGGATTTCAGTGTGTCTAGGCCCCTCAGTGTGCCCTTTGCCCTCAGGCAGCAAGCAGGCTTGCACAACCCCCGAAGTGCTAGTGGCCTACTACTGTGACCCCAAGAGCCTATTGCATGGTGAGAATGGACCAATGGTAGTTACAAAATGATTGTTACTTGGCTCAGCCAAATAGTCAAGAGATCTTCAGTATAAGGAAACTTGAAATACTGGGACATAGGAACTGCCTTCGCAGATGGCATGATGGGGGTGAGGGGGTTAGGAACGCCAGACACCTAGGGATTGTGGAAAGAAAGATGCTCTCTCTTCAGAACAGGTTTTATCTCCATTTTTTAAAAAAATGGGCTACAGGTCCAATCTACACAGCAGGAAGCAGGCTCTTGTCTGAGTGGTTTACACTCTGTAGGATGTGGACAATTGACCCTCTTTAGGACTTCCCATATATGCTCTGAAGTTATCTATGTTGGCTAGTCAGTTCCACTGTATTGTCCTTCCAACAGAAGAGAATCAGGACTTAAAGCAGAACTAAAACTGTCTCTCTTCTTTTTTTGGTGTTGGTCTTAGGGCTTGATCTCAGGGTCTGGGCTCTGTCCCTGAGTTTTTTTTGTTTTTTGTTTTACTCAAGGCTAGTGCTCTACCATTTAAGCCATAGCTTCATTTCTGGCTTTGATAGTTGATTGGAGATAGAATCTGACAGGCTTTCCTGCCCAGGCTTGCTTCCAACTGCAATCCTCAGCCTCCTGAGTAGATAAGATTACAGGTGTGAGCCACCAATGTCTGGCAAGAGTTGTCTCTGTTACAGAAATCTATTACATCATCCCTCCCAGAGAGTATTCTTAGTAAAGAGTATGTTTTAAAAACAAGAGTAGCTGGCTTCTGGCGGTTCACACCTGTATTCAGAGCTACTCAGGAGAATGAAATCTGAAAATCAAGATTTGTTTGAAACCATTCAGGGCAGAAAAGTCCAAAAGATTCTTATCTCTAACTTATCACTAAAAAGTTAGAAGTGAAGGTGTTACTCAAGTGATAGAACACCAGCCTTGGATGAAATAAACCAAGAGAAAACTTAGGGTCCTGAATTAAGCCCCAATAGGCATAAAATAAAATGAGACGGTCTATGGGCTGTTTCTTCTTTTGTGTCACTGATGTTGGGTATTGGCATGCAACAAATGCCTTTTAATGTTAATAAACTAATGGCAGATATCCCAAAGCTACAAACAGTATTAATGTAATTGGGTATAATTTGCTTAATTGTGGATTTCTACCCAGTGACTTCTTAAACTTTGTACTCAGCTTCATTAATTCTCAGAAGCCAAGATAAACTTTTCTTGTTGAGGTTATACATATAAAAAATGACACTAAGTACTAATTGCTGACCTCAACTTCATTTCAAAACGAATACATTCTATCTGCCTAACTAGATTCTTTTCTAATTGATTTTACGTTGATCTTTTGGCTACTGGGTATTGTAATCAAACCTTTGCCCCAAGAAACTTTGCACAGAAAAATGTTCACTTTGATAACTTATCTAGATGCCCAGAATTGGAATCGATACTTTTGTCTTCAAATGAGTTTAGCTGAGCAGTTTCTATGTGCTGGACCTATTCTGGGCACCAGGGAGATGGGGGAGGGGAGGTAGAACCCTGTGCATAAAGATGTGAAGGGGACAGTATCAGGAAGGAAGTGAATGACTATCTTCAAGTATTTGTACTGTACCAGACCATCTAGGACCTTGTGTGTTCAGAGATAAGATTTAATTTTATTTATTTATTCATTTGTGCCAGTACTGTGGCTTGAACTAAAAGCTTTGAGCTCTTGCTTTCCTCTGTCACTCAAGGTTAGTGCTCTACCATTTGAGCCAAGCAGCTACTTGTGGCTTTTTGTTGGCTAATTGTAGAAAAGAGTCTTATGGGCTTTTCTGCCTGGGCTGGGTCCAGAGTAGCTGGGATTACAGTAGTAAACCATTGGTGCCTGGTCAGAGATTATATTTTGTTTTAAGAACAAATTGAAGTTAATGAGAAATTTGAGGTGGATATTTTTGTGTGTGTGATCCTAGAGTTTGAACTCAGGACCTTGCACTTGCTCTTGGCAAGTACTCTATCACTTGAGCCAGGCTCCTAGCTACTACAGGAAAGTTAAAGTCATCGTACACTGGTTATCAGCTTAGTCTGGTGAGACAGAGCACCCCATACATAGTAGTTTCTGTGTTATTACTTACCAACAGGAAGTTAAGGGGTAACAGAAGCCTGGGATGCATGGTGAGCTAGTAGGCCAAGTCTCAGGGAAGCCACCCTAGGCAGAGGGAGTGTGTGGGCTCCACTTTTTACTTACTTCCTAGGGCAGAGTTTGTCCTGAGTTTATGTTCTGGGGCTACAGGAGTCACTGGATAAATCAGTGAAGGACATCTAGATTCTAGACTAGAACTGGAAGTGACCCTTCAGGTCTGGATATTGCATTTCAGCAATTTTTAAAGTGGTGTGTGTGTGTGTACACAGGTACTGGAGCTTGAACTCAGGGCATCCAGCTCTTATTGGTACTTGACCACTTGAGACATAGCTCCACATCCCATTTTTTAGAGGCTAACTGGAGATAAGAATCTCTGTTGAATTTGTATTACAGGGCTGGCTTTGAACTTTGATCCGCAGATCTCAGTCTCCCAGGTAGCTAAAATTACATGTGTAAGCCACCAGCTCCTGGCTCCATTTTACAATTGTTGACAATCATGAATGAGAAAGGAAGAGGTAAGAACCAGGTTGATTACAAAGCCTGAGAACTAGCCTACACTGTGTCTGAAAAAGATTGAGTGGACTGTAATAGAAAAAAATGATGCCATAGTCTGCTTTCTTCTGCTCTATAAATGTACTGCAGACAGGGAAATTTATGAAGAAATTATTTGGCTCCTGGTGTTGGAGGCAGGGAAGTTTAAAAGCATAATATGGCATCAGCTGAGGGCTCCTTGCTGTGTTATCAATAATAGAAGATGGAATAGCAAAAGAGCATAGAGACAGAGAGAAAAAGGAGCCCAACTACAAACTTAACTTGTGGGCTGGGAAGATGGCTCAGTGGTAGAGCGCTTGCCTTGCATGCCTGAGGCCCTGGGTTCAATTCCTCAGCACCACATAAGCAAAAAGAAAAAAGCCGGAAGTGGCGCTGTGGCTCAAGTGGTAGAGCGCTAGCCTTGAGCTGAAGAGCTGAGGGACAGCACCCAGGCCCAGAGTTCAGGCCCCACTACCGGACCCAAAAAAAAACAAAAAACAAACAAACAAAAAAAACAAACTTAACTTGTGCATGTGACCAGCTTTAATTCATCAGTTTTTGGTGGTATTGGGGTTTTGCTTTTGATTTTTCTAGTACTGAGATTTTCTGGTTAACTAGAGAGAAGAGACTCTGGAATCTGTCTGTTGGCTTCAAACTACAATCCTCAGATCTCAACCTCTCAAATTACTAGAATTATAGACATGAGCCACCAGTGCCCAGCCATATATTTCTTTAATAACAATTTTAATGAGATTTTTAAGGGAATGGATATACACATGTGTGGGCACTTAGATATTTTGAGATGGAAGTGCAAGCAGAGATCTTGGTATTAATGTCAGTCAAAGTGAGTTAAAAACATAATAATAATGTGACAGGGGCTGGGAAGGTGGTTCAGTGGTAGAGTGTTTGCCTTGCATGCATAAGGCCCTGGGTTCAAGTCCTCAGCACCATATAAGCAGAAAAATCTGGAAGTGGATCTGTGGCTCAAGTGGTAGAGTACTTGCTCTTCAGCTAAGGGACAGTGCCCAAGGCCTGAGTTCAGGACCCACTACTGGCAAAAAAATTAAAAAAATACGTATTTGTCACACACACACAAAGTGTGTGTGTGTGTGTGTGTGTGTATGTGAGACAAAGTAGCTACTTTACTAACTTTATATTTCACCTATTAGGGAAACTGAGTACAGTAGCCACACAGGAAATACAGAGGAATAGATGATAGTCTGCTACGAGACAGGAACTTTCACCTTGTCATACATGGCAGGTTAGTGAACTTAAAAATTTTAGGCCTTGCTGGGCACCAGTGGCTCATGTCTACAATCCTAGAGACCCTCGAGGCTGTGGTATGAGGACTGAGATCCAAAGATAGCCTGGGCAGAAAAATCCATTATCTCCAGTTAACCACCAAAAAGGCAGAAATGCAACTGTGGCTCAAGTAGTAGAGCATGAGCCTTGAGCAAAAAAGCTCAGGGACTGCACTCATGCCTCAAGTTCAAGCCTCAGTGTGCTTGAGCATGTGTGTACATGCATGCACACATGAAAACACACACATACATACAAATAAATTAAAAAAATAAAAATAGATCGCCAATCTTCCTCCAAAGCCATCATACTTTTGAGTGTTTTAAATGATAACACCATGGTTGTGAAAGAATGGCTCAGTGGCCCCGGAAGCTTCCAACTCTTCTAGGATCTTCTATTTTAGGATGCCCTAAAAGGTGATCAGAGTTGAAGTCAACACTATTCTCTAAATGACTAACATGTAATCAAATTGTGTGTTTGGACTTAAGCTTTCCATTTTCTTATTTGTGTTTCTCCTCTCTTGTTTGGTCTTTTACCTCTACTTTCTAGCCCCTTTTGTCATTTGAACTTTTGAAACATTCTGTCTTAATTTATCTTGATAAATAGTATTTTGAGTGTTCAGAGAAAATTATCTTGACTTTTAAGTACCTTCTTGTATATCATTTTTAGTAGTTCT
This sequence comes from Dipodomys merriami, assembly GCF_024711535.1. Classification (NCBI taxonomy): domain Eukaryota; kingdom Metazoa; phylum Chordata; class Mammalia; order Rodentia; family Heteromyidae; genus Dipodomys; species Dipodomys merriami. The sequence goes on from NW_027202937.1 coordinate 32,314,430, forward strand.
TGAGGCCAGGTATGGTGGTGCATTGCCTGTGATCCCTGCAACATGGAGGGCTGCAGGTAAGAGAATCACAATCCAACCCTATCTAGGGAAAACCACAAGACACTACCTGAAAATGTGGCAATACCACTCTTGGGCATTCATCCAAAAGATTACAAATCATGACACAGTAAAACCAATTATATAGCCATGTTTATTCCCATAGTATTCATCATAGCCAAATATGGAAATAGCCCAGATGCCCCTCAATAGATGACTAGATCAGGAAATGTGGAATATATACACAATGAAATTTTACTCATACATTAGGAAGAATGATATTACATCATTTGCAAAGAAATGGATGGACCTGGAAAAATTATATTAAGTGAAGTCAGTCAGGCCCAGAGAGATAGAAGATATGTGTTTTCTTTCATAGGTGGAAGCTAGAACTAATTTATACAAGCAAACACATCAGGGTTTTATGCAAGTGTATACACATGTATTAACTGGGGAGTATGTATTTGCAGGGCAGAATTCACACCATGTAATTCCTTAGAGAAACTAACTTAGTCCAACAAAATAGATACCAGGAAACTGGTACTTGAAACATGTTGGGAGTTCAAGGGGGGATGGTGGATGAATAAAGAAAGACGGAAAGAAAGTCATAGTTAATGCATAATCCACAAAAGTAAGACACTTGAAGGGAGGGGGTGCTAGGAGGGATGGGGAAGAAAAATGAAAGGGGTGCTATTGATCAAGATGCCTTGTATTCATAAGCTGATTTATGGAATGGCAATCCCTTTGTCCAACTACTTAAGGACAATAAAAATATAAGTGAAAAATAACTAAAGCATAAAAGGACTGGTGGCATGGCTCAAGGGGCAGAGCATCTGCCTGGTAAACTCAAAGACCTGAACTTATACTCCAGTATCATTAAAAAAAAAGATCTGGGGAATGGTTCAACAAAATACAAACATTTTGTAACTTATAAGGAAAAAAGAGGTATCTTTTGGCTCATGGTTTTGGAGATTTATGTCCAAGATCAGGTGACCCTATTGGTTTGGGCCTCTTACAAAGAGTGGCATTCTATGCAGGTGCTCAACCACAGCTCTAGCCATTATTTTTTGCATTGTTTCTTCATCACTGTAATCTTTCTTCATCTGCTAGAACTCTAGGTGCACAAAGCTAGAGCTGTCCACAAGTCTCTGAGGATGCCTTAGGTTTTGTTGTTCAACTTTCTTCCTAGCAATCTATTTTCAAATATATTCTATCAAATCCTTCGTGGCATTGATCTGATGGGGCATTTGTTGTTGTTGTTTATATATTGTGTTGAGAGTGTCTGGCCCTGGGCTAGGCCTTATCTAGGGTAGGGGCAGGGAAAGGTGTGGCTACAATGAATCCAGATGTGACCTCAATGGATGCAGATGTGACCTCTTCCAGTGTGCCAGTTGCCTAGGTAAGGCAGGTACTGGGTGGAGACTTTGCTGTGAGGAGGGTGGAGTCTGCTTGCCATCCAGGAGTGGACCTTACATATTGGTTATTGTATTTTAAGAAATATTAGAGATCATATTTTTAGTTCTAACATTTCTATTTCCTTCTCCTTTATACCTTGTATTTTTCCAATGATCTGTATTTGGTTTGTTTCAAGAATATTTATGATGGCTCACTCAAAAAGTTAAAAAAAAACTTGTCAGATAATTTTAGCTTTTATGTCATGGTATAACTGACATCTTTTGATTATCTTTCTTTATGTATGTTGACATGTTCATGCTTTGTATGTTTGTTCTGTGGTTTTGAATTCTTAGTCTAAATCCTTTGGGACATGTTAATACTTTTATTTTGATGAACATTTGGCCTGTTTTAAGTTCAGGCATCAAGTTTCAGTATACTTTCTCTGGGCTCCGGTTTCAAAATCAGCTCAGTTTTCCAAGACTTTCCAGTGCTATTTAGGTGGGACCCCTGCATGCACCTCTGGCTGGATGGTCTATCTGGATTCTGGAAGATCTGGCTTTTTGTTCTCAAAGTCTTTGTAGGGCTGATTATGGCTGATGCACATTGTGGCCAGGTGAGCTCAGGATTCAAAAACCTCTTTCTGGAGCTGCCTTCTCAAGCTCCTCTTCCTCCACTATTTTCCCAATATCCCTGGCATCCTGACACTCCCTTCCAAGGTAGAGCAGCTAGTAATCATCCATCCACCTCAGGGGCAATGAAGAGAGGCCTGCAGTAGTGTGGGTGGGTGCCATCTTCCTTGAACTCCAGTGCTGTCTTGTTCCCGGCTTGTTGCTGCTGATGCAGGCCCAGATATGGGCTTGCTTGAGGGTTGGCTGCTAGAAAAATGGAGGAAAAGAAGAGTAAAGTTGAGTGTTTCCCCTGGCTCAGTGACTCAGATATCAGAGGTACTATCCTGCCATAATTGACTAAAACTCTGCCTTTCTAGAAGCACGATGGTTTTCTTACTTCCACCCCTCCCCCTTCCTTCCTTTCTTTTTCTTTCTTCTTATTTTTTCTTCCTTCTTTCCTTCCTTCCTCCCTCCCACCCTCCCACCCTCCCTTTCTTTTTCTTTTTTTTTTTGCTTTTGTGGTGCTGAGGAATCGAACCCAGGGCCTCATGCATGCAAGGCAAGCACTCTACCACTGAGCCACCTTCCCAGCCCCACCCTCCCTTTCTTAATCCTTCCTTCCTTCCTTCCTTCCTTCCTTCCTTCCTTCCTTGCTTCCTTTCTTTCTTTCTTTCTTTCTTCTTTCCTTCCTTCTTTCCTTCCTTCCTTCCTTCCTTCCTTTCTTCCTTTCTTTCTCTCTTTTCTCTCTTTCTCTCTTTCTTTCCATATGTTCATACTGGGGCTTGAATTAAGAGCTTTGTGCTCTCACCTGGCATTTTTGCTCAAGGCTGGCACTCTACCACTTGAACCATACCTCCACTTCTGGCATGTTGCTGGTGATAAAAGTTGGCTTTGAATCTTGATCCTCAGGGCTGGCTTTGAACTTTAATCCTCAGATTTCAACTTCCTGAGTACCTAGGATGAAAGGTGTGAGCCACAGTTCCCATCGATGTTGTATTGTTGTTGTTAACAACTTATCTCTATTGGACAGTGAGTCCTTTAAGAGAAGAATGGTGTCAAGTGCTGTCTTCCTAACACATGCACATGATAGGAGGTTATTACATGTCTGGTAAATAAATGAATAAGTAGTAGTGCTTACATTTTTGTTGTTGTTTATATTTGGGGTGAGTGGGTTTGGGGTACTGAGACCCCAAGAGAATCTTAGACTGAACATATCCCACACTGAACTCCCCTCCTATTCCTTCCTCCATCTTCACCCATTTCCCCATACACTGATCCCATAACCCAGAGGTCCTACCTGCATCTTAGGATGCGCTTCCCTATTTCCTATCAAATAATGGTTTCCCTCTTCATCAGTTCTTGGTTATCTTCTCTCTCCATTTCCCTTACCCCAAGTCCTGCCTCAGCACCATATCACTCTCCCTCAGGTCCTGCAGTAGCTTCCTGATAGGTAGGTCTACCTTATTCCTCCATCTTTGCCTGGGACCTTTGACCTGCCTGGAACCCACCTGCTGGGGTGAAGTGCAGATGAATGTACTCCAGGAACTTCTCTGTGGCTGGCCTTTGCTCAGTCTTGTCTCTTGCTGACACTGGCCATTTGCTATGGTCAATCCCACCAACATATCTCCCTCCCTACAATGCAAGCTCTTCTCTTCCCCCTCGCTTAGCTGACTTCTGCTTTGCTGATCATTTCTTGACCTGCCAGCAACTGTTCCAGCTCATCCCTTAGGCCCTGTGTTCTTGGCCCTGTACCCAGGCTGAGGAGTGCCATTTGCAGTCCCTGATTTCCTTGGCCAAAGGGAAAGGACACAAGGGGGTGGGACACTACCACTGGATCTCACCTCAGATTTGGAAACAACAGATACAAGAAGATCCGTCTTCTGTAAATGCTTCAAGATGAGTAGGGGCTTTGGCCCTGCCTGGCCAGGGACCTAAAGTCTCCTCCTATCTTATCAAGGAGTGACATGAGAAATTCAGTCGTTGGATTGCCAGGATCAGATGTTATAGGAGAATTTTTTTCAACTCCAAACTGGAAAGGAAGCCATATGAGAAATTAGGGAGGATAGCAAGCCACCAAAACAATGTAAGGAACAAATTAATATCCCCTGGCATATTAGTACCATAGAGATAGACAGCAATTTTTAAATCAGTGGTTCAAGAGAATCATGGATAAGGAGATTGTTAAAGCTAAGAGCAGAGCTATACACAACATTTAACTTTTACAACTGTGTATATTTCTTGGGCTGCAGTAAGGATGTTTAAAACCATCCTATTTTGAAGGGAAGTTTGTCTGGTCATTTTTCACCCCTAAATTTAACAAAGAGATCCCTTTGGCAGTATACTCTAGGCCAGCAGATAGAATAGAGACAGAGGCCAGGTGATCATACCAGTAGGAAAACAGACCTAGTCCACCCATGTCATAAAGTTGGCAGATTTGCAAGCTTTGTTGAAGTTTGGACCTATCATCAAAATATCTTATAGTGAGTTGTAGGACTACTAAGAAGAACTGCATAGGGTTCCTTCCATCTAGGTAAAAGTTGATCTGAAGGAGTATGAAAGCCATTTTCATACAGCAGGCTAGTACAACCTCTTTAGCACTCTAGTTTGCAAAAGCATTTTCCTGCTTGACTGGGGAACCTGATCTTTGGTGAACCTCACAATGTGGAACAGTTACCTGTGAAGGTCTAGACAGCTTTTAATAGGGATTTGATTTTAGGTCCATGTTTTATTGGGAGTCATCATTATCTAACAAACCCCTTTTTACCCAGGCACCAGTGGTTCATGCCTGTAATCCTAGTTACTTAGGAAGCTGAGATCTGAGGATCATGGTTCAAAGTCAGCCCGGGCAGGAAAGTCCATGAGACTCTTATCTCCAATTAACCACCAGAAAGCTGGAAGTGGCATTGTGGCTCAAATTGTAGAGCACTCTCCTTGAGCTGAAGAGCTGAAGGACAGTGTCCAGGCCCAGAATTCAAGCCCTATAACCGACAAAAAATAAAACAGCACTTTTAAATGTCTTTCTTATAATACCAAGGAAGCACACTTAGAATCTATGTAGAAATTTATTAAAATCTCTTTAGTTAGTACATGAGACCTATTAAGCTCTAATGGCTAGGTGTTCAGAAGAGAGTTTTGATTTACTAACACTCCAGCCTTACCCTCTTCCCCTGACCAGATGAATTCATGTGACTGTTCCAGATCAAAAATTTACTGCCAGTTAGGGCCTTAAGCAGATACTGAGTTGGACTTTTTGTTAATTTTAAGTTATCCCCATTTGACAGCTCTAGCATGTCTTCTTAGACTTACTAAAAATAAAAGTAACAGTTGATAGTTCCTGCTCAGTTAAAAGGTAGACAAGTAGCAGTATTAGATAGGCATGCTTATGAACTATTTTCTTTTGATCTCCAGGCTTCACTTTTGGAAGGGCAAGCACAAAGTGTTGTATTTTAGGAAGGCTGGGCTTTCATCTCCATATGTTAAAGTAATAACCCTCAATTGGCTACCCAGAATTACTGTCTAAAGGTCAAGAGTAGCCAGACAATATGACCACATGGTATATTACTCCAGCTCAGAAAAATGAGAACTCCTATTTTGATTCTTTACTCCCATCTCCTAACTGTTGAGCAGAAACATTGCTTTCCTTTCATTCTATTTCTCCCTACTTTAGCTTGTTATATTAAGACAAATCATTGCTAAAACTTCCACCTTGTAAGACTCTCCTGTTTGTGAGACACTCTAAAATACTTTTCCTGAGTAGTCTCTAGGACCTGGGATTTTGTGTGGAGGGCATCCCTTCATCCATCATCTGGTGTCAGTGAAATTGGAAGTTTTAGTTCCCAGCCCCAAATTCCAGGAGTTGCAACTACTGACCCTTTATACACCAAATAAAGAGATATGGTGAAGGGCAGAGAAAGGAAATTCATTACATGGCAGCCACAGTAAGACAGCACTTCACCACAACTCCACGCATCTCTAGGGCTATAGACACGAGCTAAAAACAGACAGGGAAGTGGAAGAGTTGAGAAAGATGCGCATAGCTCTGAGTTCCAGTCAGAGGTGTGGCTTGGTGTGGCTACTAGATCCGTGTTGCTGTCTAAAGAAACCCAAAGAAGTTATCATTTCATCCTTTGAGTCAGTCACTGCTGCCTGGAGGTGTCTGTCGTGAGCTTTTGGCTAGTCTCCCTTTAGGGACAACAGAACAGAAAATAGTTATGCTAGTCTTTTTGAGATTTCTGTCATCTATAACAACAAAAAAAGTTCAGATAAATGCAGTGTCTGAGGCTCCGGGGTGTTCGTTTGCTATGAGACAAGCACAGGAAGATAAGCAACTTTACTTGGAAAATAGTTGTGAGAACTGAGGAAGAGTCCTGCGGGCTTGCCACATTAACACACTTGATGTGTCTAAGCAATGGATACACAAATCTGAAATATCACAGCACATTGAGAACATTAAGAATATTAGAAGCCAGGTGCCAGTGTCCCATGCCTATAATCCTAGCTACTCAGGAGGCTGAGATCTGAGGATTGCAGTTTGAAGCCAGCCCGGGCAAGACAATCTGTGAGACTCTCCAATTAAGCACCAAGAAGTCCAAAAGTGGAGCTGTGGCTTAAAGTGGTAGAACACTGGACTGAAGCAGAAAAGCTCAGGGACAGTGCCCAGGCCCTGAGTTCAAGCCCCAAGACTGACAGAAAGAAATTAAATTAAAGCAGTTGCAGCCGCACACACTAGGTCATCTACTGACCTAGTGTCAGAAGAGGGTCAGGGTCACTGAGTTCCAAAACCTGTGTCCTTCACACTATGGCTGACCACCAGCAGTAACCCTTCTCCTTGCTTTGTGTTGAAGCTTTTGCCTCTGTACTATCAGATAGCACAGGGTCCTAGTTGCCAAGGAAACAGGCAGAGTGTATTTTCTATAACTGCCAAGGTCACTTGAAAAGGCTAACCCATGAATCACCCACCAAACAGCCCTGCCTAAAGCAATTCCCCTAAGACCCTTCAGAGGATGCTTCCAAGACTATAAAAGGGTGTTGTTAGGGCTGGGAAGGTGGCTCAAGTGGTAGAGTGCCAGCCTTGAGCTGAAGAGGTGAGGGAAGTGTCCAGGCCCAGAGACCGACAAAAAAAAAAGATGTTGTTAAAGGTGCTGAAAAAGCTGGGTGCTGGTGGCTCATGCCTATAATCCTAGCTACTGAAGAGGCTGAGATCTGAGGATCACAGTTCAAACCCAGCCTGAGCAGGAAAGTCTGTGAGACTCTTATCTCCAATTAACGACCAGAAAACCAGAAGTGGCACAGTGGCTCAAGTGGAAGAGTGCTTGCCTTGAGCTGAAGAGTTCAGGGACAGCGCCCAGGCCCAGGGTTCAAGCCCCACAACTGACAAAAAAAAGTGTTGAAAAAAATCCTTAGGGCCAGACAAGTTAAGATCCTGATAGAAGACCTCATCCCTGAGATTCTCACCTGGTAACTTTAACACTCTTGTGTATACTTTAAAGATGTCTAAGTGACCATCTTTCTCTACTATATTTGTTTCCTAATAAGCTTTCTTATCACTTTCATTACACTTTGGGTCTTTCTTAAACTTACTGGACACAAGGACCTTGGTAGGTTCTGCACTGATTTTCTGTTACTATCTCAAAAATATCTGTGGCTTTGGATCATCACACCATTACCACCTAGATTAGAGCTGTCAGCTTTGCTACTCAGTCCTTCCTCGGTTGTATAATCTTGAGCTGCTTGTACCTTCTTAGTATGTTGCTCCTCTCTGTGATCCATTCTGTCTTTTCATGCCCAGATAGCAAACTTGAAGGGAGTCTCAAGCCCCAAGGCAACTCAAGCTAAGGGGTAACTCATAGACATCCAGACATTCTTTAATGCAGATACTAGCAGTCATTTAAGGACAATCTCAAGACTTCTAGGAAAAACAAAAGCCTAGTGGGACCTGGGCACAAATTCTGGGAAAGTGAAAAGCAAAAGGAGAGAAAAAGAGAAACTTCTGGCCTCCCAATCAGACCATGGAAGTCAGAACTAAGCAAAAGCATCTGGAGCCTACCGCTCCTGTCACAAACTTAGTGGCATAATCACAAGATGTTGAAGTCTAGGGAACACTAGATGATTATCAGTCTTTCTTTTGAAAATATCCCCAAGTGTTCCTGGAAAAGTATCTGGTTCCAACAGCAGACCTCAGCCCTGGGGCCCAGGAGTTGTCCAAGTGCAACAAAGGTAACCTCTGGATTGCTTCAACCCCTGGATTTCCTCAATCCCTCTGGCAAAAACAGTTCAATACCAATGTTGACTCTGCTTGTCCCTGAACTTTGTTCTCCCTTTCCACACTTCTCAGGACCACTAAATGAATCAAGAAAACTGCAGACTTTGGAGACATTTGCATCTCCAACTGTAACCAAATGCAGTACACTCAAATTGTTAAGGGAACTCAGCTGCAAAAATCAGAAAAGCCACATTTTGAGAGGTCTAATTGGGAGTCTTTATTAGAAAGCTGGTGACTGCAGGTAGACTTCTGTCACAAAGACCTTCAGCCCCTCAAATACACTTAACACTGCCAGAAAACTGAACCATGAGAGCAGGAGAGGAAAGAACAAACAGAAAAGCAATGCCAATAAACCAGATCAACTGTAATGGAGAGCTGAAGGAGGACCCCATGGTGACTGGAGGAGAGACAGGAGACAGGAGATGGGAACACGAGGCATGGTATAATGACACCTGAGCTGGTTTGGGTCTAAATACAGTCAGGAGCAGGGGGTAGGGTCACAGCAAACTCAAGAGTCTCCTGAGTTCAAAGCACAGGACTGACAAGCCCAAGTCCCCATCCCCACCTCTAGGAATTCAGGCATGCCCATCACCTGGAAGTGGGACTTCACCTTCTCCTACCATGAAGACAAGATGGTGCCAGTTAAACCCAGTTCCTTATCCACCATGTTGCCAAGATGGCACCGGATAGACCCAGCATCCCCACTTAAACATCTTGGTGACTGCACAGCCAAAACAAGCATGGATGAGACATAAAGTGGGGGAGAAACATGTATTGTCCACAGCAGGGAAGGAAATTACAGGATTACCCTCCAGTGAAGGAAGCCCATGCACAGAAATGCAGGAAAGCTCTGTAGGGGTGAATCCATTCCTTAGCATGCTCTGTTTAAGGTCACTATTTAAGAAGATGGCAGACACATTTTCAGACAGACTTTGCTCAAGGTCATGGAGGACATGTTCAAAAAGTCAAAATGGTAGAGAGGAATGCCTCTGAATATGCTCAGCTTGTGACATGAATTTGTAACTGAAAATAAAGAAAATAACACTTTGAAGCTGTGTTAATGTAAGAGTTTGACCTTTAACATGCCTTTCTCACTTAGTAACTAACAAAAGTGTCTGGAACATATTTTCTTTTTTTGTTATACTAGGGATTGAATGCTAGGAAAGTCCTCGATCACAGAGCTAATATCCTCTGTCTGCTTGGAGACAGGATCTTGCTAAGTTTCCCAAGCTTGCCTCAAACTTTTGATTCTCCTACCTCAGCATCTCTGATAGCTGTGATTACAGACATGCCTACCATATGCAATTTCAAACATGTTTTAAATGGCCAGATTCACCAAGATGGAAATGGATTCTTATGCTATCATGTGCACTTTTATTCCTTTAGGGCTCTTGTTAAAAATATATGTATATGGCCGGGCACCAGTGGCTCACACCTGTAATCCTAGCTACTCAGGAGGTTGAGATCTGAAGATCCTGGTTCAAAGCAAGCCCGGGCAGGAAAGACAGTGAGACTCTTATCGCCAATAAACCACTCAGAAAACCAGAAGTGGTGCTCTGGCTCAAGTGGTAGAGTGCTAGCTTTGAGCTGAAGAGCTGAGGGACAGCACCCAGGCCCAGAGTTCAAGCCCCACAACCAACAACAAAAATAAATAAATAAATAATGTTTATACATTCATATACATATACATATGCATATGTGTGTATATATGTATATATGCATGCATATATAAATTGGTTTCTTACCACTTGGAAGAGTTTTTGGAAAAGCATCTTAACAAACTGAATAATGAATAGGACAGATATTGACTCAGTAACATTACCCTGTTGAGAGATGTGACCCCTCTTTGCTGAGAACAATCTCTTTCCATATGCTTTCTTTATTTGCCACAAGAAATTCAAGATACATAATATGTAATTATTAATTTTGTGCCAGTATTGAGGCTTGAATTCAGGCCTCATGCTCTTGCTAGATGTTTTTTTCCTTTGTGCTAATCCTGGCACTTGAACTCAGGGCTTGGGCACTGTTTTTTGCTGAAGGCTTGCACTTCTGGATTTTTAGCTGGAAATAAGAATCTCATAAATTTAACTGCCTTGGCAAGCTTTGAACTTGATCCTCAGATCACAGGCTCCTGAGTAGCTAGGATTACAGGCCTGTGCTACCAGGTCTGGTTTGCTTAGCATTTTTTGGGGGGGGGGTCCGGTCGTGGGGGCTGAACTCTGGGCCTGGGTGCTGTCCCTCAGCTCTTCAGCTCAAGGCTAGAGCTCTACCACTTGAGCTACAGTGCCACTTCTGGCTTTTTTCTTTTTTCTTATGTGGTGCTGAAGAATCAAACCCAGGGCCTCATGCATGCAAGGCAAGCGCTCTACCACTGAACCACCTTCCCAGCCCTTGCTTAGCATTTTTGATCAAATGCTGGTGCTCTACCACTTAAGTCACATTTTCATTTCTGGCTTTTTGCTAGTTAACAGGACAGAAGTATTTTATTGGATTTGTCTGCCCAGTTTAGCTTTGACACATCATCCTCAGATCTCAGTTTCTTGGGTAGCTAGGACTGCAAGTGTGAGCCACTGGCACCCAGCCAAGACAAGACACAGAAGCACTACCTTTTCCCAGGACAGTAGCCTGGTGAGCACAAGAAAGCGAGTTTCTTCTAGTGACAGCCTCGGCAGCATCCAGAGGTAGTATAGTAGGAAGGAAGCTGCTAGAAGGAAATGGAAAGAAGTAGAAAAGCTGAAAGCTCATGCAGAATGGGTCCTCAATGAATGAAACCTTGGTTCTAGTATAGGTTTTTATAGTTGGGGGTGGAGGTGGGGAAATGCACAGTGGTCCAGCCTTGAAGGTGGGGAGCAGGCACGGAGAGGTCATCCGCCCCCACGGTGTGCAGCCTGATCTGAGGTCTCCATGAAGCTCAGACCCCAGGAAGCCAGTTTACTTCATATTGGTCAAATCCAGATGAGAAAATCTGCAGACTATCCAGGGCAAACAAGGCATATTTCACAGCTACCATTTAAATGAAGTGATATGCAGAGTTGTCTCTTGTGCTGACACTGAGACATGGAGAGGGAGGTGGCAGCAAAGTACAGGCTTTCAGCCAACATTGGCACCTCCCTGGGTTCACCTGTTAAGAATGGCAGTTTCAGCTGGGCACGAGAGGCTCATGTTTGCAATAGCTACTTGGGACCTCACATGGGGGATGGTTCAAGGCCAATCTGGGCAGAAAAGTTCCTGAGATTCCTTCTCCACTGAAAACTGGATGCAGTGGTACAGGCCAGACACCCCAGTAATGATAGAAAGCCTAAAAGTAGGTGGATCAGGGTTCATGAGAGGAAATGTAAGACCCTATCTTCAAAACAATCAGCAAAAAACAGGGCTGGAGGTGTAGCTCAAGTGGTAAAGCAGCCTAGCAATCTTGAGGCCCTGAGTCCAAACTCTAGCACTTGTCCCCCCCCCCTTCCAACCCATGCCAAAATGAAGAATAGCAGTTGCTGATTGGCGCTGCGCAAACAATGCAAAGTGAGAACATAGCTCCTTGGCAACTGGTTGTGTGGGTGAGGATCCTAAAGCCCTGGACCAGCCTCCAGCTCATTCCAACTCAATCCCCAGGCTTTTCGGAAGGGTTATACAGGAAGAATGTTTGTTATTCTATGGTTTCACCCCCATGCTAACCCTATAAGAGCCTCTGGCCTTGGCTTGCCAGGCCCCAGCCAATAATTTTAAGTTCCAATTAATGACTCAACAAATTTACACTTGGTCAATTAGTCCTTTAGCAAATGCAGTAATTTCTTGAGCCTGTGCAAATAGTAGTTTCAATCATGGAGGGTCCAGGGTAGTGGCCCATGTTGATGTTTGTAAGGGCCATCTTATCAGGTGTGCGCTGATCTACTCTGGACAAGGAGCTCACAGAGCTGTCCCACTCCGTCTCCCTACACCAGCCATCCCTACACCAAGTAGTCTCCCATTTAGTGGTGGGGTGGCTGTTCTGGGTGTAAGCCTTTAGGGCACAGTGGGACAGAGGGAGGGAGGATGAAGAAACCATCTGCCCTTTTCTCAACCAACAGATGCCTATGGAGTAGAGTTCCCAGGCTCTGAACATTTCAGATAGCAGAACATATTCATTTTGAGAATGATGCAGGAATGAAAAGTGGAGAGAGGTTCCTGGGGATTTTCTTTAAAATTCTTTCACAGCAGCAAGAGAATTTGTATGATGAGAGAGTTTATGGGCAGGATCTGAAGGAGAGAGAGGAAGAGAGAGAAATAAAGACAGAGACAGATAGAAGGGAAGAGAGAAAGAGACAAAGAGAGACAGATAGTTGGAGGGAAAGAGACAGACACAGAAACTGAGATTGACAGAGACAGAGACAGACACAGAGACAGACAGACAGACAGACAGACAATATTATTTCAGGCTGCCAATAATCCTGCATGAATCTGGTATTTTTTTCTCTGAGAATTATACAAGGCCTTGCAAATATGATGTTGCCATGAATCCTGTAAAATGAAGAATACAATAGAACAGTTCAGACCAATGCCAATGGCCTTCACCTAGGCTCATCCAGTCCCAAACTGAGCAATGTCTGATGGAACTTGTTCTCATGCTGGTGAGGTACTAACAGTGCTGGGAGAGCAACAAGCACACGGTTCTGAATGCTGCACATCCAGGGGCTCTTGCTAACAGCTAGACAAGTGTTTCTCTGCCAGACTTAACATCTTTGTGGAAAGAAATCCTACAAGCTCTTTATTCAGAGTCATTTTTAGACTTCTTTTTCTATAAAAAGTCTATTTGATACTGAAATATGTACATATATGTAAATGTATAAATTTATAAATAGTCTTTGGGAGAGAGAGGAATAATTAAATTATTTTCCTTATATAAACCAAGGAGTTTTAGAGAAAGAAAGGATTTTTTCTTACTGAATTAAATTATTATTATTTTTTGCTATTTTTACCAGTACTGACATTTGAACTCAGGACCTCATGTGCTTACTTGTCTTCTTTGTTCAAGGTTGGCACTCTACCATTTGAGACACACTCTCATTTTTGGCTTTTTGGTGGTAAGAGGAGGTAATTGGAGGTAAGAGTCTCAAGGACTTTCCTGACCGCTGGCTTTGAACTGTGATCCTCAAATCTTAGCATCCTGAGCATCTAGGATTAGAGGTATAAGCCACCAGTGCACTGCAAAGAAGGCATTTAAAATTGCCTATTTTAAAATTTGTCTAATGGTGAGGCCATTGATATATAGAAAGATGTGCACACTTGTAGCCCATAGACTGAGAAGACCAGGTCTAGCACCTACCTCTGTGTAGCCCCTAATTTAGTCCCACCAGGTAATATATGTGCAGCACGCATTTCCAACTCTGCACTCTCCTGTCCTGGGCAGACATGTACAATCAATCCCAGCATGGTCTATATTCAATCTCACCTGGAGATCCAGGAAGCCTTTCCCCTCCCTCATTGGCAGTAGTCACAGCAGAGTGGTTGAATATAGGAGATAAGAGTCAATAGACCTACAGTGAAATCTTCAGTCCTGTTATCCATTACTTGGGGCTTAGGCTAAATGGCCTAAGCTTTCTGAGTTCTAGCTTCCTCAATTATAGATTAGGAATAGTAGTCATACCTTCCTTATTGGTAGAGGATTATCCGTGTTGAGTCAGGAGAAACTGTACATGTATGTAGGTGAACAGCACTTGTTGGCTGTGGTTTTGGTGATGCCAATGCTGCTGCTTTTTCTGGCCCATTTATGTCATCACACGGTGCCATACTCTCATCTTACTATTGAAACCAAATGGGTGACAGCATCCCTTCATCCTCATCTCTCTCTGGGAGTGGTGCAGCTTTGCTCTTTGGTCCTGCTTGTCTTTTCTTCAGCCCCTTCAAGCTGGGTGATGTGTCCCAGCTGCTGCTAGAGGCTGAGTCCGGACCCGCTCAGCAGTCTGGGGGCTGAGTCTGCAATGATTTTTGACCTCTCAAAACTCATGAAGTCCGAATGTCCATAACCTCAAATGTGACCTTATTTGGAAATAGTGTCCATGCAAATGTAATTAGTTAAAATGAAATAACATTGCAGTAGGTTGAGCCCTAATCTACGATGACTGATATTTTCAGGAAAAAGATAAAATTGAACCGAAGTAGGACACAGTTGGGGTATGCCATGTGAAAGTCAGAGATAACATTGCTAAAGTGAAGAAACTGCCAGAATCCAGGGGAGAGTCAGTAACAGGGTCCTCTGCAACATCTTCAGAGGAAGCATGTCCCTGCCTATGCCTGGATCTTCGATTTCCAGCCTTCAGAATTGCCAGAAATTATTAATTTTTAGGGGTGGTAATATGGTTTGAACTCAGGGCCTCACACTTGCTAAATTGATGCTATACTATTAATCTACACTCCCGGTCCTTTTTAAAAAAATTTTTTATTGTGACACTCCCGGTCCTTTTAAGTGCTGGTTATTTTTTAAAAAAGTTTTTCATCCATTTAATTAGATTTCCCTTGCACAGAAGGGGAAACTGAAATAGGGGTAATCTTTATGGAAAAAAACAAATAAACATCAACATTCTGTGATTCACATTTGTGGTTGTAGCATAATTTGCTGACCTTCTGTCATGTGTAGAAAGACCAAAACAGAAACACCATAAACCAATAACAGAAGCCATATATGCTGCCCTTCACTCTACAACTTCCATTCATTATTATTATTATTATTGTTATTATTATTATTTTGTCAGTAGTGGGGCTTGAACTCTAGGCCTGGGTGCTGTCCCTGAGCTCTTCAGCTCAAGACTAGTGCTCTACCACTTGAGCCACAGCGCCACTTCTGGCCTTTTCTGTTTATGTGGTACTGAGGAATCAAACCCAGGGCCTCATGCATGCAAGGCAAGCACTCTACTGCTGAAAACCTTCCCAGCCCCATTAATTTCTTTAAAAAATTATTTTATTGTAAAGATGCTGTACAGAGGTGTTAAAGTTACTTGAGTAAGGTAATGAGTACATTCTTGTTAAGCATTGTTTTTCTTGTATTATTCCTTCCCTCCTCCACCTCCCCCACTCCTCCCCCCCACCAAAGTTGTAAAATCCATTTCCAACATGGTGTCTTGTGAGTACCATTGTTGCAATGGGTCATCCTGTGTCTTTGTTTTAGCATTTTGTTATTCCCCTTCCCCTCTCCAAATTAGATAAACATATATACAACATGCAAGGTATCAAAATCAAATACAGTGACAACAGGGATATACATCAGGAGAAAGAACATACAAAAGAAACAAAAAAATCACATAGTGCATTAACAACAACAAAGAAAAACCTCATATCCATATCTTGGAGTTCATTTCACTTAGCATGATCTTATATATGGTCATATATATATAGCTTTTGAGCTTTCCTGCTCATCTGATAAGATTATCCTAGACATATACTAATTATTGCAAATAAGGGAAACCATGGGACCTATATTTCTTTGGATCTGGCTTACTTCACTTAATATGAATTTTTCCGTCTTTCCATTTCCTAACAAATGGAGTAGTATTATTCTTTCTGATGGAAGCATAGAATTCCATTGTTTATATGTGTGTGCATATATATGTATATATGTGTGTATATATATATATATATATATATATCACATTTTCTTGATCCATTCATCTACTGAAGGCATCTTAGTTGGTTCCATATCTTAGCTATGATGAATAATGCTGCGATAAACATAGTTGTGCTGGTAGCTTTTTTTTGGTTGTTGTTGTTGTTGGTCATGGGGATTGAATTCTGGGCCTGGGCACTGTCCCTCAGCTCTTCAGCTCAAGGCCAGCACTCTACCACTTGAGCCACAGCACTACTTCTGGCCTTTTCTGCTTATGCGGTGCTGAGGAATTGAACCCAGGGCTTCATGCATTCAAGGCAAGCACTCTCCTGCTGAGCCATCTTCCCAGCCCCTGTTCTGGTAGTTTTAGTATGACCTTGCTTGTGATCATCTAGGTAAATGCCCAGAAGTGGGATTGCTGGGAACCTCTAAACTGTTTTCCAGAGTGGTTGAACAAGTTTACACTTCCACCAATAGTGCAGTAGGGTTCCCTTTTGGCCACATCCCCTCCAAGTGCTGGTTATTTTTAAGAGAGGATCTTGCTTCCTGCCTAGACAGATGTTGAGACTATGATATACCTATTTTAGGCTTACTGGGATGAAAGGCATGCACCACAATGACCAGCTTCTGTTGAGAGGGAGTCTTGCAAACTTTTCTGCCTGGAACTATCATCCTCCCAGTCTCAGCCTCCCATGTAGTTAGGATTATGGGCAGGAACCACCAGCATATGGTTTAATTTCTCCCTTCCTTCCTTCCTTCCTTCCTTCCTTCCTTCCTTCCTTCCTTCCTTCCTTCCTTCCCCTCCCTCCCTCCCTCCCTCCCTCCCTCCGTCCCTCCCTCCCTCCCTTCCTTCCTACCTTCCTTCCTTCCTTCCTTCCTTCCTTCCTTCCTTCCTTCCTTCCTTCCTTCCTTCCTTCCTTCCTTCCTTCCTTCCTTCCTTCTCTTCCTCTCTCCCTCCCTCTCTCTCTCTCTCTCTTTCTTTCCTTTCTTTCTTTCTTTCTTTCTTTCTTTCTTTCTTTCTTTCTTTCTTTCTTTCTTTCTTTCTTTCTTTCTTTCTTTCTTTCTTTCTCTGTCTTTCTTCTTTGTACTGATCCCCAGGCTTGAATTCAGGGTCTGGTCACTGTACCTGAGCTTTTTTGCTCAAGGTTAGTGCTCTACTACTTGATCCAAGCTCCACTTCCATCCTTTTGATGGTTAGTTGGAGATAAGAATCTCACAGACTTTCCTATGTGGACTAGGTTCAAACTATGATCCTCAGATCTCAGTCTCCTGAGTTGCTAGAATTACAGGCGTGAGCCACCAGCCCTTCACTATTAATTTGTTAACTTTTTTCATCTGTCACATGCATATTTATTTAATTTTTTTTTTTGGTCCAGTCATGGGGCCTGAACTCTGGACCTGGGTGCTGTCCCTCAGCTCTTCAGCTCAAGGCTAGTGCTCTACCACTTGAGCCACAGCGCCACTTCCAGCTTTTTTCTTTTTGCTTATGTGGTGCTGAGGAATCGAACCCAGGGCCTCAAGCATGCAAGGCAAGCGCTCTACCACTGAGCCACCCTCCCAGCCCCCCATATTTATTTAATTTTTTATTATCTTTAAGTAGTTCTACAAAGGAGATGCTATTTAACAAAGCAGTTTATGAATACAAGCATCTTGACTGGTGTCACCTGCTTCAACATTCTCACCCCTTTTTGATCTACCTCTTCTCTTACTTTTTAAAAAAATTCCTGGAATTTACAATGAATTTTTGTTTTGGGTCGGTTATAGGGCTTGAACTCAGGGCCTGGGCGCTGTCCCTGAGCTCTTTTGCTGAAGGCTTGTGCTCTACCACTTTGGCCACAGCTCTACTTCCAGTTTTTGAGTGGTAAATGAAGATAAGAATCTCATCGGGACTTTTCTGCTCAGGCTGGCTTCTCGAACCTCGATCCTCAGATCTCAGGTTCCTGAGTAGCTAGGATTACAGGCGTGAGCCACCAGCGCCGGGCTTACATGAATTCTGACTGCGATTCTCCCCCACTTCCCCTCTTCATTCATCTCACCCTCTTCCCTTGGCTCCATCTTCCTCTTGCATGTACCCATTTTTTGATCATTTCCTGGTATTGATTGCCCTGGGGCTTTGACCTAGGTTTTCTAAAGATTGTATTATTTGAGCTCTCTATAGTCTGTTATTCTTCAGTTAATGCATTTGTAACCAGCTGCATACTGCCCAATGTGTTTGCTTATAGACAAATGAAAGGAACCATGCAAACCTTTGTTTTTTTCTGGGTCTGGCTTGTGTCACTTAATATATATATTTTTTCAAAGTCTTTTCATTTATCCACACCACTCAACTTATGATGCAGAGGTCCCCACTTACTATATTTTTAATTTTCCATAGTTTTAGGCTATGGTCAACGATAGCTTAAAAATATTAACTGGAAACTTCCAGAAATAAACAATTCATAAGTTTTCATTCACCTACCATTCTGAGTAGTATGCTGAAATCTTGTGCAGTCCTGTTCTATATAATCTGGAACTTGAACCATCCCTGCGTTCAGAGTATCCACAATGCTTGTACTTCCCACCCATTAGTCACTGAGCAGCCATCTTGGTTATCCAATAGATGTGGTATTGCCATCCTGCATTTGAATAACTCTTACTTTACTTAACAGCTACCTCAAAACATAAGAATTGTGTTGCTGGTAATTTGAATACATTAAAGAGAAGTCACAATGTGCTTCTTTTAAGAGAAAAGGTGGATGTTCTCCATTTAGTAAGGCTGAAAAGAAATATATGCTGAGAACAGAAATGGACACCGAGTTTGCTAGAATCTACAGTAAGTTCTTGTTTTTCTGTTTTGTCTGTGCTGGGATAAAATCCAGGGCTTTCACATAGGCATGTGCTCTCTGATTCACACCCTTAGCCTAGCAGTAAATTATTCCCTCTAATCTTTTATGTGACTAATTTAAAATGAAGTTTTATCATGGGGATGGATGCTAAAGAGACTATTCTATTGGTGGCTTTGGGGTATCTAGTGGGGTTGTTGGAATGTGTAAAGAATAAGGGCAGAGGTCCTCAGACTGTGTTACAGTCTGTAACTTAGCCCTTCAGCCCCATGTTCCAGGAGCTCAACTATGAAGCCTGGGGTCCACAAGCCCCTCTTTGCCCCTCTCCAACCCCTCTCACTCACCTGAGAAATCACAAGTTTGGAGACCAGGAGAACCTAACTTCTTCTGGTGGCTTTTCCTGAATTTCCCAAGTGTACAAAATTTTCTTCCTGCAATCCTCTGGTTTCTCCTTAAGACTGAGGCCCACTTAGACTGTCCCCCACTTATCTGTTTTCTTCTAGGGAATGATGGTCAGCCTGAGGTGCAGGCCTGCCTGCTGGTCGATGGATGGATCTCCTGACACAAGGCAGTTAACCACTAAACCCTGGGGCTCCAGCTCTGCCTTCCTTCCATACATATCCTCCAGCTTCTCCGCCTGCATCTGCTCCGAGTTGTATAGTGAACACTTCAGAAGCTAGAATCCAGCCTGATGGGCAGTGTGGGCACTTCTTAGACCAGTTGATTATTCTTCCAGGCCCAGCAACATCTCTGCCACCAATCCTGTACTGTGTTCTATACCAGTGTTAGAGACAAGCACTTCTGTTCTTTTTTATTTTTTTTTTGTCTTTTCTGGCCCCTATAACAAGCCAATCATCTATTTCTAAAATGCAGCTACTTGTTGTGAAAATAAAGATTTAGATTTCTTATAATGTCTCCACCTCCCACACGATCATTCCAATTTGGCAAAGTAATATCCAGAATATCAATGTACATACATACATACATACACACACACTTAGGACAGCTGAAATTTGGAGAATACCATGATCATTTCCTTCTGCTTTATTTTTTGTCCCTCAAACATCACTGACTCATGTCTTAATTACTTAGTGTTTGGGACTGTGTGCTAATTGCTTATTCTTTGGATATCTCTCAAGGTCTCTCCTTACAGTTTTCCTTTAAGTGATTCCTATTGCATACATGCTCAGTTTCACAGCCTGCAGGCCCTCCATGCAGCTGTTATCCTGGTAGTTTCCTTTGCTTCCATACTTGGAATTGTCTATCATTTTCCTGTGTTGTGTTCCTGGTTTTTCTAGCACTCGTGCCTTTTTTGCTTGCTGTACAAATAGCGCTGCTGTAAACACTCCTGTCATTTGTGGCACATGCATGCACACTGAATGCATGTAAGGAGTGGGATTTCTGGGTCTTCAGGGCTGGATTTTCTCAGCATTGGTTGGTAGTCTGTTTCTGAACTCTATAGTACAGGCCGGTTATGTCTATTTTCTCAACACTATGATGCTATTTTAAGTGCTGTGTCTTTATGATAGATTGATAACTGTGAAATGTGTCTTTTGAACTTTTTTTGGACTTTTTATTTTGGACTCTTGTTTTCCCTATATGCTTGCCAATTAAAAAGTTCTAAGGGATTTTGATTTGGATGACATTGAGTGTATTATTCAATTTGTCAAGAATGGAATATTTACAATATTCTTTTCCCCCTAATTCTTGTACATGGGATAAATAAACCCTTTAATTTTTTCCCATAAAAATGTTTTGCAATTTGTATGAAGTTGCAGAGCTTCTGCATGGCAAAGGACATAGCTAGCAAGATCAATAGAAAGCC
Source organism: Dipodomys merriami (assembly GCF_024711535.1). Classification (NCBI taxonomy): domain Eukaryota; kingdom Metazoa; phylum Chordata; class Mammalia; order Rodentia; family Heteromyidae; genus Dipodomys; species Dipodomys merriami. Next base: position 32,334,948 of record NW_027202937.1, read on the forward strand.
CATGGATTGGGAGAAGATCTTCACTAGCCATACAATGGACAAGGGTCTCATATCTAAAATATACTTGGAACTCAAAAAATTAAATCCCCAACAACAAATCCTCAAAGAAACAACTGCCCAATAAATAAGTGGGCTTATGACTTAAAGAGAAACTTCTCTGAAGAAGAAAGAAGGATGGCCAATAGACACATGAAGAAATGCTCAACCTCCCTAGCCATAAAAGAAATGCAAATCAAAACAACATTGAAATATTACCTCACCCCAGTTAGAATGGCAAAAATCAAGAACTCTAATAACAACAGATGCTGGAGGGGATGTGGACAGAAGGGAACCTTACTTCATTGTTGGTGGGAGTGTAAACTTGTTCAACCACTTTGGAAAGTAGTATGGAGGTTCCTCAAAAGACTCCACATAGAGCTCCCCTATGACCCAGTAGTCCCACTTTTGGGCATTTACCCAAATGTTTACAAACAAGACCACACTAAAGCTACCAGCACAACTATGTTATTGCAGCATTATTTACCATAGCTAAGACCTGGAACCAACCCAGATGCCCCTCAGTAGATGAACGGATCAAGAAAATGTGGTATATATACACAATGGAATTCTATGCCTCCATCAGAAAGAATGACATTGCCCCATTTGTTAGGAAATGGAAAGACATGGAAAAATTATATTAAGTGAAGTAAGCCAAGCCCAAAGAAACATAGGTCCCATGATTTCCCTTATTTGCAATATCTACTATATGTATGAGTCAAACAGAAAAGGTCAGATAAGGTGATGTTAGGAAAATGAACCCTAAGATATGTATTTTAAATGTTTTTTTTCCTTTCATGAATTTGTTTCTAACGCATTTATAAGATTATTTCTTTGTTGCTTTGTATGTCCCTACCCCACAGTATCACCCCTGCTTTCACTGTATTTGATGTCTGTATAATTTGTGGAGGGGAAGGGGAAAAACAAGTCGTTTAAGTAAGGATACAGGTGGACCTGTTGCAACAATAAGAAGTACAAGTTGTCATGTCGAAAATGAACTTTACAACTTGGGGGAGGGGAGGATTGGGTGGGAGGGGAGGGAGGATGGGAAGGGATGTGAAGGGTAAACAAAGGAGGAGGCTACAATGCTTGATATGAAATGTACTCACTATCTTGCCCATGTAATTGTAACCCCTCTGTACAATATTTTCACAATAAAAAAATAAAAAATACCATTAAAAATATTTTGCAATGTGTGTGTGTGTGTGTGTGTGTGTGTGTGTGTGTGTGTGTGTGTGTGTGTGTGTGTGTTTGCCAGCCCTGGGGCTTGAACTCAGGGCTTGGGAGTGGTCCTTAAGCTCCTTTGACTCAAGGCTAGCATTCTACCACTTGAGCCCCAGTGCCACTTCTGGCTTTTTCTGTGATTATTTGAAGATAAGAGTCTCACAGACATTCCTGCCTGGGATGGCTTTGAATTGCCATCCTCAGAGTAGCTAGGATTGTAAGTGTGAGCCACTCATACTTGGCTTGCAGTGTTTTTTTTTTTTTTTTTTAATTCAGAAAATCTTTCCTTCTTTCTTTCTTTCTTTCTTTTTTTTTTTTTTTTTGTCGGTCATGGGGCTTGAACTCTGGGCCTGAGCGCTGTCCCTCAGCTCTTCAGCTCAAGGCGAGCGCTCTACCACTTGAACTACAGCGCCACTTCCGGTTTTCTAGTGGTTTATTGGAGATAGGAGTCTCACGGTCTTTCCTGCCCGGGCTGGCTTTGAACCGCGATTCTCAGATCTCAGCCTCCTGAGTAGCTAGGATTACAGGTGTGAGCCACTGGCGCCCGGCTCGCTCTTTCTTTCTTTCTTTCTTTCTTTCTTTCTTTCTTTCTTTCTTTCTTTCTTTCTTTCTTTCTTTCTTTCTTTCTTTCTTTCTTTCTTTCTTTCTTTCTTTCTTTCTTTCTTTCTTTTTTTTGGTGTGTGTGTGGGGGGGGGGTCTGGTCGTGGGGCCTGAACTCTGGGCCTGGGCGCTGTCCCTCAGCTCTTCAGCTTGAGTCTAGTGCACTACCACTTGAGCCACAGTGCCACTTCTGGCTTTTTTTCTTTTTGCTTATGTGGTGCTGGGGAATCGAACCCAGAGCCTCATGCCAAGGCAAGCCCTCTACCACTGAGCCACCTTCCCAGCCCCCAGAAAAATCTTTCTTAAAAAATTTTTTTATTGTAAAGATACTGTACAGAGTGTTTACAGTTACATGAGCAAGGTAATGAGTCCATTTCCCATCCAGCATTGTTATCCCCTCCTTTGTTTTCCCCCTACCATCCCTTTCCTCTTTACCTCCCCAACTCCTCCCTTCCCCACCCCCCAAAGTTGTAAAGTTTGTTTGCAACATGTTGTCTTGTACATCTCATTGTTACAATGGGTCATCCTGTATCCTTATTTCAGCATTTTGTTATTTTCCTTCCCCTCCCCAAATTAGAAAAATGTATATACAAGATGCAGAACACCAGAATCAAATATAGTGACAACACAGGGTTGTACCATGGGGGAAGAACATATAAAGAAACAAAAAAAAATCACATAGTACATTATAAGCACATTAAAAAGAACAACAAGAAAGATAAAATCTCTTGTGTCCCTATCTTGGAGCTCATTTCGCTTAGCATCAGGCTATGAATGGATCAAGAAAATGTGATATATATATATATATATATATATATATATATATATATATATATATACATACATACATACATACATATATATATATATATATATGTATGAATTCTATGCCTCCATCAGAAAGAATGACACAGCCCCATTTGTCAGGAAATGGAAAGAAAGACTTGGAAAAATTTACATTAAGTGAAGTAAGCCAGATTCAAAGAAACATAGGTCCCATGGTTTCCCTTACCTACAATAACAAGCAGAAGAGGTCAAAAGCTATGTACATATGACCATATAACCTGATGCTAAGCAGTTTTTTGATATACTAAAATCTCCTACTGGGGCTGGGAAGGTGGCTCAGTGGTAGAGCACTTGCCTTGCATGCCTGAGGCCCTGGGTTCGATTCCTCAGCACCACATAAGCAAAAAGAAAAAAGCCGGAAGTGGCACTGTGGCTCAAGTGGTAGAGCGCTAGCCTTGAGCTGAAGAGCTGAGGGACAGCGCCCAGGCCCAGAGTTCAGGCCCCACGACTGGACCCAAAAAAAAATAAAATAAAAAATAAAATCTCCTACTATAGTTTTACATTTGTCTATTTCTTTTTTTTAAGTTATTTTTTCCCTTACGTATTTCAAAGTCATGTTATTGGGTGCACATGGTTTTAAAATAGATAACTTCATAGATTATCGAAAATTATATAGGTTCAGAACTGTTAAAATTACATCTTCATCATTATATTGTAACCTTATTCATCTCTATGTGTTTGTTGATTTAAAGTCACTTTATATAATTATAGCATAGCTGTATGACATACTCACTTCATTTTCAAAGTTTTTGTCTATCTGATTGATTTAACCCTTCAATTGAAGTATTTAATCCAATAAACATATGTTTGGGTTTATATCTGTGCTGTGGTTTGGATCTTAACTATTCCTCATACCTCATGTCTATTAAAGGCTTGGTTCCAGCTGATGGCACTATTGAAATCTGGCATAATCTAGAAGAGGTGAGATCTGGTGGAAGGAGGCATCTCTGCTTTCTGGCTACCACAAGGTGAGTTTTGTTCTACTGTGTGCTATTGCCATGATTGTCTGCCTGACCAAAGGCTTCAAGTGACAGAATGCAGTGATGGATTGAAAACTCTGAAAGTATGAGTCAAAACAAATCTTTCATCACAGCGTTCCGCTGACTAACAATCCGTCATCAACGAATTGCTTTCTATTTAAGCTACCTACTCTATACTTCTATGTTTTTCTTTTGATGGATCAACTTTGCGTCTTACTGTTTGTTAGTTACATATCTTCTTTTAGTAACTATGCCAGTTTCTAACACACAACTGTGTCTAACTACAGTCAAAACCACTTGCTACTTCCATAAGAAGTCCCTGAGGACTGCAGTGTATTTCATCCCTCTTATTCCCTCCTTCTTTTGTTTTAAATCTATTTTTAAAATATTCTATGGGCTGAATTGTGACTTCCCAAAATTTATATTTGCAGTCCTAACCTCAATCTGACTATCTTTGGAGAGAGGGGCTTTTAAAAGGTAATTGAGATTAAAGAAAGTCATAAAAGGAAGCCATAGTCAAATAGAGAGGTGTCCTTATAGAAAGAGAGAGGAATACCTGTGATGTACAGACACAGAAGGGAGCTCATGTGAGGATGCTGTAGCAGGAGACAGCAAGGCCTCAGGAGAAACCAATCCTGCTGCCAACTTGATGGTGAGTTCCAATTACCCAAGCTGAGTATTCTGGTTGCCTAGCAGAACAACATAATCTACTTTGAAGAACAATAACAATAATTATTTTATACATCCAGTATTAATTTGTATGTTTAAAAACATCTTTATTTTAGTGTTCTGCATCCCTTTCTATGTGTTTGAATTTCTTTTTGAAATTGTTTTTCTGAAGAATTCCTTTCAGTGTTTCTTTTTGTGCCACTCAGCTGACAATCATTTTGCTTTGGCGTGTGTGTGTGTGTGTGTGTGTGTGTGTGTGTGTGTGTGTGTGTGTGTGTGTGTGTGTGTGTGTGATAGTACCAGATCTTGAACTCAGGGCCTTGAGCTGTTGCTTGGCATTTTTGCTCATGGCTAGTGTTCTATCACTTAAGCCATGCTAATGTCCATTCTAGTCTAGTATTTTACTTGTTAATTGGAGACAGAGTCTTGTGGACTTTTCTACCCAGACTGGCTTTGAACTTTGATCCTCTTAAGTAAAATATAAAAGAGAACATTGATTTGGGCTGAGTTCCTACATTGGGCCTCAACAGAACAAAACAGAATAATTCATGCTAAGGTCATATGTCATCAAAGTCAAACTTAAGCTGTTTACTTCTGAAATCATACTTTGGGAGAAATCTGAAAAGAAACAATAGCCAAATCCTACGAGGCCAACAAGATTTCCTATAATGGAAGTGATGAATCACTTTTCTTTCCTTGTTTCTCCTTACTTCAGCCATTTCTATTTATATACCCAACCCTCACTACAACTCCTGACTACCTTGTAGACTAGATGCTCCATGTTAATGAATGGCTAATAAAAGCAAATTGCACTAGCCCTTTTAAATGTAATTTTTTGCTTGGTACTGGTGGCTCACACCTGTAATCCTAGCTACTGTGGAGGCTGAGATCTGAAAATTGTGGTTCAAAACCAGCCCAGGCAGGAAAGCCTGTGAGACTTTTATCTCCAATTAACTACAAAACAAGCTAGACATGAAGCTGTGGCTCAAAAGTGATAGAGTGCTGAGAATTCAAGCCCCAGAACCCAAACCAAAACCAAAACCAAAAACACACGAAACCAAACCAACTCCCTCAATGTGTTGAAGTTTTGTTATTTGACTGCTTGCAAGTGGGGAGAGACAAAGAGACCAAGAATAAAACATAAAGGGTTCTCTGCCAACCAAGTCTGAGCTCACAAGAACCTGCACATGGATGGGATACCCCAGGCTGCAGGGCAGGAGATCTTCTGAAACCCACCAGCTTTCAGGCTCTGGGGATGAGAGCAAGGATATGGCATACCACACTTATTGGACATGAGCTTTAAAATACTTTCCACTTGGAGTGAGAATGGTGGAGGCTGGTGAAGTCCTGAGTCATTAGAACAGACTGCTGTGATACAGCAGAAGCAGGAATGGGGTTCAGGCAGGAACTGATAGCCTCACCTTTCCTTGACTTGCTTTCATAGAGGTGGAGCAGTCTAGAGTAGAGTCTAGAGGAGAGCTGATCCTGAGCCACCCTGCTTGTTCACCCTGCCTTATGGGAGAAAACCCACTGATCAAGACAGTAACCATATCTCGCCCCAGAACCCTTTATTTTTTTCCAGTACATACCTCCAACACCAAGATGAGAAATGGTGAAACACCGAGACGGGAGCTGTACCTGGAAAGTTTTCTCTGTGAGTGCTCCAGCAGAAAGAGGGGAGCTCTGGCTTTGCAGGCAGTTAGACTGCAGCTCACATCCCAGCTCCTGTGAAGACCCGAGCACCATCCCAGGCACCATCCATCTATTTGTAAACAAAGGAATAGAAATAAACCATAATGAATAAATATAATCCTAATAAAGATCTATAAATAAAGTTACAAAGCACACTTAGTAAATTATATGTATGATTCACACCCTGAAGATTGAATTATCAATCTGCACTAATGAAATAAAATATACATGTGCTCTTTACTTCATCCAAGGGTTAAGTCCAATAAACCCATGTTGAGTTCCTTTTCTTTTTTCTATTCTGTGGCAGTCCTGAGGCTTGAATTCAAAGCCTATCCCTTAGGGTTTTTGCACAAGGCTGGTGATCTACCACTTGAGGCACAACTCCACTTCTGGCTTTTTGCTGGTTAATTGGAAGCAAGAGACACACTCATTGAGAGAGAGTTCTGAGACAACTTGTAGACTTCTCTCCAATGTTTTCCCATAGAAAATAGTTCCACAGCCACTTATGTGGCTGCTCAGCTGTCCTTTCTGTTATAGTCCGCCTTTGTCACACCTCCTCCATTACCTGCCTGCACGCAGGTCTTGTTTTTAGAAGAACTAAACTAGGATGCATGCCTTTACTTCCTGGGTCTCTGGTTTGGGCCATTGTTCCATCTGTCTGTGTTCTTCCAGGTATTGGGCTGGACCCTGTGTCCAGTGGGTCTCCCAGATCCTCTGGTTGTTCTCAGCTATGTTTGAGGCATAGGTTAGGGAAAATGAAGCATGAGAAACAACAGCTAGAAATTCGGGAACAAACACTGTCTCAATGAGTAGCTACATTGGGAACACATACGCCCTATTTTCTTTGCTTAATGCCTTACACTCCCTCATAAGCAACTTTATCAATGAAAAGGAGAAAACAAAAAAGAGTAGCTCTCTCCCTCTGACCTTGCCTGTTCACCCAAAGTAAATAGTGTGTTCTGGAAACTGAGCAAGGGTATCTTAAAGAACATACTTGGGAAAATGACTGCTTGGTGCAAAATGTGTTGAAAAGTTTTACTTACCTCAAGGATGGACACTTGTGTGGAAGGGAGTATGTGACAAAAGCCATCCTTTCTTTGAAGGGATGCCCAGGCATGAATGTCCCCAAACAGATCAATAGCAAAGTCTCTGAGCCCAACTCACAAAAATGCAGCAACACGAGTGATTAAATGTACCACATGTGGGAACAAAGGGGCACACTCATCCTATGGTGAATTTGGGCCAAACTCCCAACCTACTTTTACACCTGTGGTGATAAAGCCTTTACTGCACCTGTTATCAGAAATGTCCACACCCATGTCTGGATTGTGTACTCTCTATCTTTCCTTGCTTTACTTGTGAACTCTCTTGGTCTCTACCTGGATGTATCATTAAACGCTTTTCTGAGACAGCAACAACTCAGGCCCAGTGCCAGGGGCTGATAGCTGTAATCTTAGCTACTCAGGAGGCTGAGATCTGAAAATTATGGTTCAAAGCCACCTTGTGCAGGGAAGTTCTTGAGATTTTTATCTCTAAAAAGGTAGAAGTGGAGCTGATGTTGAAGAAATGGTTGCGTGCCAGCTTTGAGCGGAAAAATCTAAAGGACAGGGCTTAGGACCAGATTTCAAGCCTCAGTGTTGGCACAGAAAAAAAGAAAAGAGCTCAGTACTCAGGGCCAGGCAGAGGCCTCCTCCCTTTCAGAGACCCCTCCCTGGAGCATCTCTGGTCACAGATCTGGTCTCGTGTGCTGCTCACCCTCTGGTTTTGATTCTCCAGTGCCTGCCCTCATGACTCACTTCCCCCTGCTCTTCTCATCATGACGCAATCACAAGTACCCAAGACTCTGGACTGGCCTCTCTGGAGATACTTTGTATTTTCCTATACGCTGATTTTTTTCTATTATAAAAAAATTAAAACGGGGAAGGAGAAAAGTACAGATAATTAGCAGTTATCTATGAGGTACACCTTAGGGTCTTTCTTGGATAACTTCTATCTGCTTTCACTATTATTCTATGTAAATGTCTGAGTTCAACAGTTCTTGTTTCAACAGTCACAGTTAAAATCCTAGTTGCTGAGTACAGACTATAATGAAGTCCTAGAAGGCAGATCTTGGCTCAGGAATGAGCTTGGTCATGACCCTATCTAAAAAAATAATCAGTGGGAAAAAACAGGCCTGGCTCACCAGTACTGCTCCAACTTCATAGGCTGAGGCCCTGTGTTCAAACCCCAGTGCTGAAAAAACATTTTTTGCTTTTTATTCCAATATTAGAAAAATGATGGAAATAACACCTAAGTAGAATTCAGGTCTTAATACTGAACATTGTTCTATTTAAGACAGGGAGACAAAAATATAGTACTATAGTACAATATTGTTTCTTATTCTTACTGTAGTACAATAAGAAAGAAGAAAGTTTCTACTTATAACCTGACTTATGGAGTTGTAAACCCTCCGTACAACTACTTAACAATACTATTACAACAACAATAATATAATTAGTATCACAATGTAAAGAAAAAAGAAAGAAGAAAAACAAAGCAAAAGCCCACAGATGGCAGACACTTCCTGTGACACACAGAAAGTGTTATTACTGTCAGGAGCTTGTCACAGTGGGGTGAAGAAGGTTAAAGGTGAAGAAGGATCTAATCTACTCTTAGTGAATGTTTGGGAACACTAGTAAGTGCTCTTCTTTTGAGGAATGCAACTCTGTACAAGTTTTGGATAATTTGTTTCCTTCAGGGCTCTCCCAAGCAATCCTTAGCCCTGACTGCAGCTTGTGAAGCAATCACAGGTTCCTGAAGTATAAGCTTATGCCAACTTGTGTGGGAAATCTGACATTGTTCAAAACATGCTAGAATCAGCTTGTTCACTATATATATGTATATGTATATATATATGTATATATATGCACACACATAGTATATATCCATTGAAGTGTAGTATGTCAGCCAGCTTTTAGTTATCATAAGAAATAGCTAAAGAAATCAGTTTATAAAGAAAAAAGGATTATTTTGGTTCATAGTTTTGGAGGCTCCAGTCCATGGCTTGATTAGCCCCTGTGATGATGGTTAATCTTGCTTGTCAACTTTTTGATTGGTTGAGAGACACCTAGGAGATAAATAAAGCATGTGTCTGTGTCTGTGAGGGTGATAGATTGTCCCCATGATCTAACATGATCAGTGATATCTTCATTAATCCACAGGTCAATCCCAAATATGAATGGAGCATTGGGAGGTATCAGATCTGTGAAGGTAGAGTTTGGTTGGAAGAAGCGAGTCCCGGGACAGTTTGTCCTTGGACCCTAGGATTTTCCCCTGAGCCCCTTCTGCCAGGGCACTGCGGTTTCCTGGCAACCATAAAGTAAACTGCTCTACCATGCCCCTGCTTCCCCACTCCCCTGCTGTGACAGACTGGCACTTCTAAAATTATGAGCTAAAATAATTTTTTTATCCCTTTGTGTTTGTGTGTGTGCCAGTATTGGGGCTTAAACTCAGTGCCTTGAGCCCTTGCTTGGTTGTTTTGCTCAAGCTTGGTGCTCTACCACTTGAGCCATAACTCCAATTTTAGTTTTTTCTTACCTAATTGGAGATAAGAATTTCACAGATTTGTCTGCCTGGACTAGCTCCTCAGATCTCAGCCTGCTGAGTAACCAGGATTACAGGAGTGTTTCACCAGTACCTGGTCTTGGGTTGCTTTCCTCCAGTGGTTGGACACAGCAATACAAAATCAGCCCTCTACAGCCCCCATAACTCTGGGACTGTGGTGAGTCAGTGAGGAACTTTACAACAGAGCAAACCCACGCATTTCATGGCCAGGAAGCAAAAGAGAAGGAAGAAAGAGCTGGAAGATCTCAGTCTTCTTTTAAGGGAACCCCCCCACAACATCTCACTTCTTGAATTCCATAACTACCACATGATAACAAACTGGGAGGGAAGATTTTTACATGAGAACCTTGGAGGTCATTCAACATCCAAAGTAGAGCAGCATGACAAGGAAGACTGTATCAGATCTGCTCATAGCCACAGGCACCATTGCAACAGGGGTTTGCTGTTTGGAAGAGAGGCTGGGCAGAACTCCTAACACAGCGTGGGCAGGTGGGTGTTGATAGCCAAGTAGCAGGCAGGAATCAGTGGGTCAAAATGTACTAATTGGAAATAGTGTGAATAAGGCCAGCTAAGCTAGCCTAATAGCATCCTTGCTGCGGATTGGCCAACATGAGCCGTCACTAGTCACCACCCAATGGACAGTGAAGGTAGAGGAACCCAATCAGAAATGGAGATGTGGCAGGTAGACAGATAATGGCATGTGTGTGTGTGTGTGTGTACGTGTGTGTGCATGTGTGCACGCACGTGTGTGTGATTTAGCAGGATTTTTAAAAATGTTGTTCTTTTTTTTTTTTAAATTGAATCTTATAAGGGTGAGCCTAGAGAATGTGCAGAATTCTTCTGTGCACTTGATGAAGCACTAATTTTTGTCAGTTAGCTTCTATTAGCTTTTTGGTCATTGGTGGTGGTAGGTGCATAATTATCTGCAAGAAGTATTACTTTGACACAGGTAAGTATGATTTAATTATTCTACCTGTGTCCAAAGTTAGTATCAGACCCTTATTTTCGATTTCTGCAAATGCTGTTAGTGTTCCTCGTGTGTTTTCCCTCAGACCTTCCCGATTTTAGAATGATTTTTGTTCGTTTCTGCTGGATGACATTGTAAGTCTCATGTAAATGCAGAGTGAACTGCTCAGTGCAGACCCTTGGACAGATTTCCTCCAGGAACCTTGCCATGGAGAGCTGGTTGCTTCGGGCAGAAGTGAGGCTCTAGTGGACATAGCCAAGAGCTCCTGCAGGCAAGGGCAAACACAGGTCCAGCCCAGTCAGGTGGCCTCTTCTGCCCACTACCTCACCAGCTCCATCTTCTGATCCAGTCACTTTAGTCACACTTTTTTTTTTTTTTTTGTCGGTCATGGGGCTTGAACTCTGGGCCTGAGCGCTGCCCCTCAGCTCTTCAGCTCAAGGCGAGCGCTCTACCACTTGAGCTACAGCGCCACTTCCGGTTTTCTGGTGGTTTATTGGAGATAGGAGTCTCACGGTCTCTCCTGCCCGGGCTGGCTTTGAACCGCGATCCTCAGATCTCAGCCTCCTGAGTAGCTAGGATTACAGGCGTGAGCCACCAGCGCCCGGCTAGTCACACTTTTGTAACTTGCTTTCATCCAGGTGACATTGTGTTTGGGCAAACCCAGTAGATTCCAAAGCAGCATGCCCTAGGAGCAGGAAGGAAACCTCAGCATTGCTTGCATTTTCTTTTATGTATTTATTTAGTGCTGGTACTTGGGGTTTGTACTCAGGGTTTTTCCCCTAATTTTTTCCTTCAAGGCTGACATGGTACCACTCGAGCCAAATCTCCACTTTCAGCTTTTTGCTGGTTAACTGGAGATGAGAGTTTCTCGAACTTTTCCTGCCTGGGCTGGTTTCAAGCTTCTATCTCCAGATCTCAGTCTCCTAAGTAATTAGGATTACAGGCATGAGCCACCATCACCTGGTACATTTCCCTCTTTAAACCCACTCTCTTCACCAGCAAGTGAATCCATGATAACCAACAGCAAGCCCAGCAAGGTTTGGAGCAGTATGTTAGCTTTCCCCTGAGTATCTCTGCACACTGTTCTCATCAGCCTCCAGGTGCAGCTATACAGCAGGTGCAATGGGCAGATCCCATGGCGGCTTAGTGCCTCTGGCAATGATGGGGCCCACACGGAAGCACCTAGGCAAGTTTTTTAGTAAGTCTCATTGGCCCCTGTGGTTCCAGGTGAGCATCACTCTCCAATGCAACGCTCCTTTCCTTTCTTTATGTCTTCTACTGCCTCATCCCCAATAGGAAGAGCTTCCTTTATTTGTTGTTTGTGCCTGCATTAGGGTTTGAACCAAGGCCTGGGCTTTGTCTTCAGCTGCTGCTGGCTGCTTCTTTTTCCTCCTCCTCCTCCTCCTCCTCCTCCTCCTCCTCCTCCTCCTCCTCCTCCTCCTCCTCCTCCTCCTCCTCCTCCTTCTCCTCCTCCTCCTCCTCCTCCTCCTCCTCCTCCTCCCCCTTCCTCCTCCCCCTTCGTCCTCCCCCTTCCTCCTCCCCCTTCCTCCTCCTCCTCCTCTTCCTCCTCCTCTTTCTTCTTCATTTGAGGCTGGTGCTCAAGCACTTAAGCCATAGCTTCACTTCTAACATTTTTGTGGTTAATTGGATATAAGAGTATCATGGACTTCCTTAACTGGGTTGGCTTTGAATGGCAATCCTAAAAGCTCAGCCTTCTGAGTAGCTGGGATTACAAGTATGAGCCACTAGTGCCTGGCCAAGAAATTTCTTCATGGAGCTTCCACGCCACCCTGTTCCTGACTCTCTAAATGACTCCTACTGCTCTGTGACTGTGGTGTTCTCCAGGCTGACCCTGGAACCAGTGAGTTCTCAGAGCACAGGACCTCAACTCAGGGTGCTGAGCTTAGACCCGGTGAGGAGGGCGGTGTATTCATAGCTCTAATGCCCACTGAACTGGAGACACAATCACAAAGAGGAATTAAAGGATGAAATTATTTAGGTGAGAAGTTTATGGAAGTTTTATTCAGCACATGAGACAGAGCACATGGCAGCAGGCTGGGGATGGAGTAACCCAACAAGCCCCAAATCCATTGTAGAGGCCACATGTACAAGGCTCAAACCAGCCTTGGGTAATAGGCCCTAAACTTTGCGCATGCGCATTCCTTTTATTTATTTATTTTTTGTATTCGTTATAACCCTCCTCCCATTGGGCCTTAGGTTTTGGAACTAATAAACATGAGACATTCAGATACCAGGTCTTCTCAATTGATGTTGGCACTAGATTCTTGAGAATCTGTCAGGTACTTCCTTTTAGAAGATATTTATTTAGGAAAAGAAAACAAATCACCTTCCTTTAGGAGATATTTATTTCCCTTTAACAAGGATATTCAAGGATGGCTTTTTCTAGAAGTTTTTTTGGGGGGGATTTTCACCAAGAATGAGCTTACTTAGACCAAATAAACATTGATAAGCACACATATAGATACTCTTTCCTGCCACCCTCTAGGTTGTAATCAAGAAGCCATCAGGAATATATCAGGCAAGTGAGTTCATGATTAAGGAAGCACTGACTGTATGGTGCCCTTCCCCTGATTGGTGTATGTTAAGGACTCACATAGATTCAGCTTTTCTTCATCCATAGAACACACAGACATGGAAGACAGAAGGAGAACTCTCAGTCTCTTTGCTTACTGGCTCTCAGAGAGGGAACAGGCCCTAGATGGCTTGCCAAGAGTTTCAAGTTTATCCTAGCCAAATCCCTATGCAGATGTACCTAAACATCACCATGGAGACATGTGAACAGTGAACCAAGGAGATAGCCATGGAACTGATGGGTATAATAAGCTAGTCACCTTTACCGTGGGGATAGAAGTATAGAGATGTCTGTTAAAGGAGGTGTCAAAGAGGTTAAAGAAAGGCAGAGTGAATGAAATGAAAACTCAGTATCACGACTTGGAATTTGAGTGTTACAAGTTTAGAGACTATCCAAAGTCTAAGTTGACTGCATTTAATGAATAATGAATTGAGTTTTGATTTCTGAACTTAATTCTCCTGAGTTGTTAAGGTCCCCAGGCTTCGAAAGATTCATAGTGCTTAGAGTGAGGTACATTGATTTGGTTTCTGCTATTCCTAAAACCCAGGTTGTAGGAGGGAGTGCTGGGATACTGCTGGATAATAAACAATGTTGGGAGGCAGCATACACCTTTGGGTCGGAGAAGAGCCTATGAATCTCTACATCACTCACAGGCAAATGTTTTCCTTTTAGGAAACTTCTTCAGAGTGAGACATGCCTGCCCCTTGTGGACAATTGTTTGAGAGTAAATGTTAATGCTTCTTTTCCCTCCCAGGATGATTCATGCAAATACAGAGCATTCCAACAGCCACCACCATCTTCAGTATAAAATCCAGATCTTGTCAGGCACTGGTTGCTCACACCTATAAATTCTAGCACTCAGGAGCTGAATCTGAGGAATGTGGTTTGAAAGCAGCCTAGATAGGAAAGTCCATGAGACTCTTATCTCCAATTAACTACCCCAAAAGCAAGAAATGAAACTATGGCTCAAGTGGTAGAGAGCTAGCCTTGAGTGAAAAAGAAAAGCTAAGGGACAGAGCTCAGGTTCTGAGTTAAAGCCCCAGTAACAGCACAAAAACAAATGAACCAACAAATCAGCCTAGATATTGAGTTCCGGGAGATAAGGTCTCCAATATAATTTATCCAAGAGCCCTCAGTATCTAGCACATTTAAGGTGCACTAGAAGTTGACCACGTATTTATTAAAAGCTTAATCACAGGGGCGAGGAAGAATGTATTTATGTAACTGATATGGTTTGTTGGAAAGTCTGCCATAATAGTCAAAGAAACTTGATGAGGTAATAGGTAGACATTTCTACCTGATCTGGGATAATTTCTGAGGAATCTAAAATATAATCAGACACACACTACTGTCCTATATCCTCTGAAAGTTTATTTCCAAATATTCTTGTTAAGTTCAAGCATAGTTGAAGCATGTATGCATATTTAAAAACAGATGCAACCGGTGTAAGCAAATATCTGTGAGGTAGATGCATTTTGGCAAAATCATGAGACTCAGAAAAATAAAAGCAAAAGAAAAAAACAGATGCAACTATCTTTTTTTCACACTTTTGGGATGCATTTATTGACAAACTCATAAGCAGGGCATTTATTTGCATAGTATAATGCCCAACAAACAAAATAAAAATACAGCCATGTTTGTACACTCATTCATTTGTAAAGAAGGCCTAAGTGCATGAGTTCCAGGTCTACACACAAATATTTCTTTGCTTTTCATCTGGCCCAAACTTGACAGTATGAACAAAATGGCTTCTTAAGTTTCTCTGCTATTCCGTGTTTCTCCAGCCAATATAATGTAGTACATTACCCTTTAAATTACTTACGTAGCTTTCTAGTTTGAAACCTCTATTGGCTTTATGTCCTTTCAAGGAAATTTTAAGTACTAAAATGACTCCAGAACATATCCTGCACTAACACTATTGAGAACTATATTCTATTGCTTAAGTAATGCTAAGTTAAACTATTTCTAAAGCCAGAAAGACAGTCTTCATACTTTTATTCCATATAGTCTCTTTGGTCAATCTTGTATAGCATTTTTAAACATACACGGTATAATAAAACAGTGAGCCAGCAGGTGTCAGTAGCTCATGCCTGTTATCCCAGTTACTCAGGAGGCTTAGATCAGAGGATCACGGTTCAAAGCCAGCCGGGCAGGAAAGTCCCAGAGACTCTTATCTCCAATAAACTACCGGAAAACTGGAGGTGGGAAAACTGGAGGTGGTGCTGTGGCTCAAGTGGTTAGAGTGCTAGCCTTGAGCTGAAGAGCTGAGGGACAGTGCCCAGGCCCAGAGTTCAAGCCCCATGACCAACAAAAAAAGTGGACTGGGAAATTAAAAAAAAAAAAAATATATATATATATATAAAAGTGGATTGGGGCTGGGAAGGTGGCTCAGTGGTAAAGCGCTTGCCTTGCATGCCTGAGGCCCTGGGTTTGATTCCTCAGCACCGCATAAGCAAAAAGAAAAAAGCCAGAAGTGGCGCTGTGGCTCAAGTGGTAGAGCACTAGCCTTGAGCTGAAGAGCTGAGGGACAGCGCCCAGGCCCAGAGTTCAGACCCCACGACCGGACCCCCCCCCCAAAAAAAGTGGATTGAACCTTATCACCAACTGGCTGGCTACCCATTGAAGATTATAATAGATGTAATTAATCCAATCCACTTTGACATAGTGTACCATCAGAAAAAAAGACAGGGTCAAATCCAGTTGCTACCTGGTTTCAGGCTTTGAATTCATTGGAAATTCTTGAAACTCCTACAGTTCAATGGTATACAACATTGTAGTCAAAGGACCCACTAAACCCTGTATCTGGTGGTTACCTGTATTCTCTCGAGGTACAGTGACCACTGTTTATATCTTCTTACAGTGACTCCCCACCTCCCTAAATTGGCCTTGCTTTGCAGTTCTTTAAACATTTTGGTAATGTCCAGCCAGACCTTGGGTGCAAATGTGACCTTCAAAAGGCTTTGTCCTATTGGTCTTCCAGATCTAAGCCAGAATATTTTCTCATCTGATGTAGTTTTGATGGGTTTTTTGTTGTTGTTTTTAAAGCTGAAAAGCTTTCCTTCTCTTGTTGGACTTCAAATGCTTTAGACACACTTAGGATCTAAGAGTAGACTATTCTCAATGGGCATGACCCCTAGGCCCTAGGGAATGCTGTCTTTTCCTGTGGCCATGGCTGCATTCTTCTAATCTCTTTTTCCTACCCTCTGGTTGTGTCCAGGACACATCTCAGTCATACTCAACCTCCGAAATGCCCGTTCTTCAAGGCAGTACTACCTAGCTCATACACGAAGTTGCCTGGTGTGGAGATGCCTGCTTTTTTCTCCCTGTTGTTCCCGCTGCCTTCAGGAACTCTAGCCGAAGCTCTCTAAGGAGCTGGAGCCCCAGAGCACAGCCTCTTCTCTAGGCGGCCCCGGCGGCTTCCTCTTTTTTAAATGTTTATTTATTTTTTGTTGGTCGTGGAGCTTGAGCTCTGGGCCTGGGCACTGTCCCTCAGCTCTTCAGCTCAAGGCTAGCACTCTACCACTTGAGCCACGGCTCCACTTCCGGCTTTTTCTGTTTATGTGGTGCTGAGGAATCGAACCCAGGGCCTCAGGCATGCAAGGCAAACACTCTACCACTGAGCCACCTTCCCAGCCCCAACCATCAAAATGTATCATAGATGTCACAGTATCTCCAACTTTTCTCTGTTCCTGATAATAATAGATCTGAAGCCCACGTGTGGTGCTGCATCTTACATTGTGGGTCCTAGTTAATAGTAAGCACGTCCGTGGGGGACTGGAAGCTGCTGGCCGCATGCGGGTCCCCTCCCAACCCATCGTAGCACCCCGTTCAATGTGCCAACATTCCCGGGCTCAGGGAGTCTCTTTAGGTCTTCTAAAACTACTATCCTTATGTTGGGCCACTACGACCCCTGGTGGCCAACTTTGAAACTACACAAGCAGTCTTGGCTTGTAAATGGTTTTGAGGCTGACCAGCCACTTCTTTACTGCAAAGCCTGGCAGTCTGGCCCCCTAAAGGGCTAGCAATGTGGAATAGACATACACTAAATTAGTACACTTGAGTCAGTGTGATTGGATGACTTTTGGGTTTGCTCTTGCCTTCAATTGGGTTTGTAAAAATCCTCTTCCTGTAGCTTCCCTCTGAAGTTAGAGAAACTCTTCCCTAACACTTTATCCACCTCCTTTGGAGGCTTCTTGACACCAGAAGGGAGCAGGGTCTTTGTGGGGTTCTTTCCACAAATACACTTTTTTCCCCAAGAGATGAGTTTCCATGGAAACCAAACCCAGAGGGAATGTTCTGGAGAGGCAGAGTTCATCAAACCAGGTGTACATAAACCACAAAAGGGTGTGAGGAGAAGGAACAGTTGCAGAGTTATATTAGAAATGTGAACCCTTATCCTCAAGGGGAGCAGGAAAGCATGTTCAAATTTAAAATGGTTTTAAGTGTTGCTATTTAATAGAAGTGAAAGACCTTAGAGAACTCATAGGGCCGCAGAGAACTTGGTGTGTGTAGTAAACCAAGTATGAAGGCTGGCGGGATCCAGGTGGCAGGCGCTTCAAGGAATTTGTAGCCTCTTGGAAAGGTAACATGTACAACCCAGACAACAGTAAGAGGCACCCACAAAACCCAGCAGGAGGGGCTGGGGGCTTAGCCCAGCCGAAGGGCGCTCGCAACCCAGCAGGAGGCAACCATTGTCCTGAAGAGGACAACCATTCACTAGATAGCTTCATCTACTTCAGCATGAATTTATGGGAACTCAATCTGTATCTTTTGTTGTCAACCCAGTCAAAGAAAGAGTTTAGAATATGGGAGAGAGTAAGACATGATTTTATTGGTGATGGTACAAGAGCACGTAGTTAGATAAGGAAGTTGACAAGAGTTTACAACAGGCCACAGAGAAAGAATTGCCAGAAGAGTTTTAAATACTACTGAAGCCTGATCCACCCCAAGGAGAACTGATGAATTTAAAATGGATCCAAAGAGCCCAGGAACTGGGATTTTAAAAATTTCTCAATGATTTTCCTTCACAGGAGACTTTTAGAACCACTAGGCCTTTTCCTTAGCTCCTTCCAGCTACTACAACGATCGGCCTCTCTTTCTTTTCTCTCTCTTCTGATCTTATAATTGTCAGAGTTGCAGAAAAATGGATTAAATATAAATGCAGTGGGAGATTCCAGCACACTCAGATTCAATGGGCACTTCATTATCTGTCTAACATGCAAAGGAAGAGGTTGGGTAGCTGGAGGCTGCAGTCGAGTTTGGGGAGGGACTTGAATTCAGCGGTTGCTATAGTAACCTCTGACCCTTGACACATTTCCTGCAGCGAGTGCAATTCTGATCCTGTGCCAGTGCTGGTAGAGGGAGGTCTGTGCCAAGGGCTATGAAAATAGAACCAGCTTCTCAGTGTCAATTATACCACATCACATGTCCTCATGCCTCCTTCCCGCTCCCAGTGTCCTTGTGGTTATCTTCTGTGTGTTCCCTTCATGCCTATCCTTTTCCTTCTGAGTAGTTGACAGAGCAGACATACCTAACTTGCTCTCTTTGCTGACACTGGTGAACTTGTACCCATAGAGGACAAATTTGCTTGTTCTGTGTTTTCTAGTGGTAGAAACATGACCACAGCATGCCACATACTACTGATAGTTATTTGCTGTAATTGGTGAGGAATTGCTTGTGTGGCGTGCTTTTGGGAATAAAGACAGGGAGGGAAAACCTGAACATACACTCTGTAGCTTCATTAACTCTAGTCCCTTGCTTTCATCACTTAGTTAAACAATAAAGCAGTAAGCCCTACCTAACTTCCATCTCTGATATTTTCTTGCTGTGGTAAATGATGGGTTTTCAGGAATTTCATTTAGAACCTAACTCCAAGTTCCACTTATGGTAATGCTGCCATTTTCTGACATGTTTGATTACATACACATGGACCTTTGATTCCTTCATTCTTCCAATACCCAATTACCCCTCAGCACAATTTATACCACCCTGATTCTTTGTCCATAAGTACCCATAAACCTTACCCAGGGGAAGGTGCATTTGGGGCTTGCTCTCCACATCCTCCATAATTGGCACCTCATGAATCACTTCCTTTGTTACAATTGTTATTTCAGTGATTCCTATACTGCACAGTGGGCGCAACAAATCTCTGTGAACAACTTCCTGCTTCCTTAGAGTGGGAACTGGGATGGAATGAACAGAGCAGTTAAGGAGGGGTTGTCATAGGCTGGGGAGAAAGAAGGAAGGAAGCAGGAGAAAGAGAAGGAAGTGAAGAAAGATTGGATAGGCTAGCATACTCCATAGGCAGGAAAGAGAGAGCAAAGCCCAATCTTCATAGGATTTTAAGTTTTTGAAAAAAAAAGTACAGAGAACCAACGAAGAGAAGGAAATGAAGGTTGGCAGCTGACATACTTAGTTTCCAAAGTGAACGTGATGAACTTATGGGAGTCCAGGTGGAAATGTTTAGCAGCCGTTGAGAGGAAGAGAGAAACTTCAGTACTCAAGGTTTGGATTAAACATCTTAGATGTGATAGTTAGTAATGACAGTATTGGACATCAGCATAGGAGAATGGTTAAAGACGATGGAAAAGGAAAATGACGGCAAGAATTTTGGAGGAATTTCAACATATATGATATATTTTCAGGAAAAAGACTTGGTGAGGAGCCAGGCAGAGGGTCATACATAAGTTCAGTTATGGGAGAAGAGCGTCCCAGGATGCAGCGGGGGGGGGGGGGGGGGGGGTAGGTGGGGAGGGTGGGGATGAGGGGGTGGGTGGGTGGGGGTGGGGGGTGGGGGGGTCTCCTGTGAAGGACAGCAGGGAGGCCATGATAACTAATTTGTTTTCCTCCAAATTGCTTCCGAATAACAATCTTAAAACTTTTACAAAGGGGATCACCGAAGATAATTAAAATCTACAAAAACTTGTATATGTCTTCCTCATTCCTTCTTTATTTTGTCAAACAATTGTTCCACAACCTACATCATTAGTTCACAGAG
This sequence comes from Dipodomys merriami, assembly GCF_024711535.1. NCBI lineage: Eukaryota > Metazoa > Chordata > Mammalia > Rodentia > Heteromyidae > Dipodomys > Dipodomys merriami. The sequence continues at coordinate 32,355,155 of NW_027202937.1, forward strand.
CTGTTTCATGCTTTCTCCAATATTTATTTCATGCTTTCTCTGATACTTCATGTAGCTTTCAGTGAACATTTAAATATATACTAATAATCTCTGCTAGCTCTCTGCTAGTATCTAAGTGGATGTCTGTCCCACGTGTTTTGATGGATTGAAGTTCTTCTCTAGATGATTTCAAAGGACTTGCAAGAAGAGCATTCTTTCCATTTTGATGTGCTAGTAGCCATTTGTTTTCTTTACATTGGAAAACAAGTTTGCCACATATAAAGTCCTTGGTTTACTATTATGAGAGAGCTATGTCAGAAAAAGACATGAATTTTCACAATGTCAGAATTTATTGAATGACCAGCAAGACTCAAGTTATGTCAACTTTGTTGGTTTCAATTCATCAAGTACTATTAATTTCACTTGCTATTTGTGATGTTTAGAAATTGTAGTTTCTTTTATCCCAATTTTAATCACTCATATTAACTTAGATCATGATTGCATTTCACACAATTATATATGAATATGTATGTATATGTGCAGATGTAGAAACACATATACACATATAGGATGTCTATAAAAGGGTTAAAGAAGCTGCAGGGTTTAGAGGGCTAGACTGAAGGCACAAGCAGAAAGCTGATACAGGTGCAAGGAAAGACTTTGCTGGGAGGAGACTAGATTAGAAATTTTATGAACTAAGTCAGGTGCCAGTGGGTCATGATTATAATCCCAGTTATTCAGGAATCTGAGATCTGAGAATTGCAATTCAAAGCCAGCCTGGGTAGGAAAGTCCATGAGATTCCGGTCTCCCAAAAGCTAGAGGTAGAGTTGTGACTCAAGTGGTAGAATGCCAGCTTTGAGCAAAATAGCTAAAGGACAGCACCCAGACCTTCAGTTCAAGTTCCAGTACACACACACACACACACACACACACACACACACACACACACACACACACACACACACACACACACACACACACACACACATTTTATGAAATGCATCCAGTGCTGTCCAGGGTACAGAGCTGTCAAATGTAAGTCTGGGCAGAGAATCAGTTTGCAGTGTTGTGTGTGACAGGCAGGAGATGCTGTCCTTGAGCTGGAGCCTAGGGACAGGTGTAGAAGTCCTTTGCGGTGGCACTTTTCCTGGGTAAAGCTTGTGATGGGTCAGTGTGCCACCTCTCAGTCTTGGGGCATTCCTTCTTGTATAAGTTCCAGGTGAAAGGTTACATCTGGTGTTATTTATAAGCCCGTGGACCTGGTGTGTCTGATATGTGCTTGATATACCCCTATGTCTAAATGTTCCTGATTTTATTGTAAGTTCAGAGATGGTAGTGTTTCCTATTTGTGCAAGTAAGTTATTTATGAGATTCTTATTTTCAATGAACTCCCCAGAAGAAGCTGGAAGTGGTGCTGTGGCTCAAGTGGTAGAGTGCTAGGCTTAAGCACAAAGAGGCTCAGAGACAGCCGCCAGGCTCTGAGTTCAAGCCCCAGGACCAGAAAAAAAAATTATAGGCATGAGCAGCTAGGGCTTAATTTTAACTTTTAATGTTCTATTTCTCTTAAGGTATTATCTATGTGTATGTTTTTTAAAATTTAATCCTTATGTCTGAAATCTCCTTTCCTATGTTTCTAGTTCTTTATTGAATTTCATCATCCTCTGAGATTTCTATTTCAGTGAATATTTTCCTCTCATATATTTTCTCATTTCTTATTTTGTTCATTTTGAAGTATCAGTCTACATTTTCTTGTGTGGTTCTGGATTTCTTGAACCATTTTTGAGGGTATTATTCTGTTTCTTTATCTCTTTGAACTCAATCACTTTTTATTGATCCTTTCTGTGTGAAATTAGTTTTTCTGAACTTTCCAGGTGAGATAAAGTTCAGGGGGAACATCTCTGACCTCACAGATTCCTTGCTCTTATTGATTTTGCATAGTGGAGAAAATATTGTAGTTTGCTTCCTTAAGTTTCTTGGTCCCCTTCCCTCCCATATCCACATTTCTCCGCATTCCTTTTTTTTCTTTGTGCCTATTGTCTGGGATTTGCTCAATTTCGATTCCATTTTCAGAAGTTTCTCCTCAGCCTGGAACCTGACCTGAAGGAGTTTTGACCATTTTGTGTTGAGAATTCATAGATCATTTCAGACCTGCTGACCTGCCTCAGAGCCCTTAAACTCATCCATGGCTGTCGGTATGCAAACCTTTTTGCCTGGCCCGTCAAGGTTTTCAAATGAGCTGCTGGTGGCTGTTTGGAGTTCTTGGGTCCACCAGGCACCTGCCACTTCCCTTGACTTTCCATGGCACAGGAATTGGTGCCACAGAGATCTTGTATGTGCCAAGCTGCCACCACTGCTGATATTTTCCATCTTCATTTCTGTGAGTGATGATTTAAGCCAGGTTCTAATCTTTGACCCTTTCCTTTCCTTTCCTTTCCTTCCCTTCCCTTCCCTTCCCTTCCCTTCCCTTCCCTTCCCTTCCCTTCCCTTCCCTTCCCTTCCCTTCCCTTCCCTTCCCTTCCCTTCCCTTCCCTTCCCTTCCCTTCCCTCCCCTCCCCTCCCCTCCCCTCCCCTCCCCTCCCCTCCCCTCCCCTCCCCTCCCCTCCCCTCCCCTCCCCTCCCCTCCCCTCCCCTCCCCTCCCCTCCCCTCCCCTCCCCTCCCCTCCCCTCCCCTCCCCTCCCCTCCCCTCCCCTCCCCTCCCCTCCCCTCCCCTCCCCTCCCCTCCCCTCCCCTCCCCTCCCCTCCCCTCCCCTCCCCTCCCTTCCCTTCCCTTCCCTTCCCTTCCCTTCCCTTCCCTTCCCTTCCCTTCCCTTCCCTTCCCTTCCCTTCCCTTCCCTTCCCTTCCCTTCCCTTCCCTTCCCTTCCCTTCCCTTCCCTTCCCTTCCCTTCCCTTCCCTTCCCTTCCCTTCCCTTCCCTTCCCTTTCCTTCCCCTTCCTTCCCCTTCCTTCCCCTTCCTTCCTTCCTTCCTTCCTTCCTTCCTTCCTTCCTTCCTTCCTTCCTTCCTTCCTTCCTTCCTTCCCTTCCTTCCCTTCTGTCCCTCCTTCCTCCCTTCCTTTTCCCCTTCTTCCCACTGAGCTACATACCTAGCAATTTGAATAAACATATTTTAAGATTGCTGATAAAAATTACCAATTTTTTTCTCTGAGAGTTGCACACTAATTTGCTCTCCTAGTGCATAAAATTTAGTTTCTTCATGCAATCAATGCAGGTTATTGGAAAACATCTTTTTTTTGGGGGGGGGTCTGGTCGTGGGTCCTGAACTCTGGGCCTGGGTGCTGTCTCTCAGCTCTTCAGCTCAAGGCTAGCGCTCTACCACTTGAGCCACAGTGCCACTTCTGGCTTTTTTCTTTTTGCTTATGTGGTGCTGAGGAATCCAACCCAGGGCCTTGAGCATGCAAGGCAAGTGCTCTACCACTGAGCCACCTTCCCAGCCCCACATCTTTGTTAATCTAATAGACAACAACCTCTCACTGTTTCTTTTTTCTTTTTTTGGTTCTCCTTCTCAATTCAACTTTGCTCCATTGCTAGGACAGTTTAATATCTCAAAAAGTACAAAACACCCATTCATATTTCTTTTTTGCATTACTTCCTGCGAATGATGGTGGTAGGGAAGATCTTAATTGCTGTAATTTCAACTGCTCATGTTTTGTTTCTGATTCTATCTTGAGGTTAAGAGTAGTGTGAGCTGAGGTAGCAGTCTGTAGGAGAGCCCTACCTGGGAGAGAAGCTAGGCTTGGGTATGTTGGTAGGGTTACCACAACTAGGAGAGGGAATTAAACTGCATGGATCAGAACAAATTCATTGCTCACAGGTCACTCCCAGACAGGCTGGGAGTGCCAAGAAAAGAAAGAAGATGAAAGAGAAGGTGATGGAAAGCTCAGAGGGTACAAGGAGCTCAAACAGCAGAGGGAGAGAAAGAGAGGGACGGGATAGAGGTGCCTTACCAAGGCCATGGCTTGTCCCTCAGCTCCCCTGCCGGGACTGGGGATTGGCAAGCTTAAAGAAACATGTGCTAAGGAGGCAACGTTTTTATATGACCTGGTGTTGACCATTAGGGTTTTGTTGTTATTGTTGTTTTGTTTTGCAGTAATGGGCTTTGAACTCAGGGGTTTGTGCTTGCTTGGCTGATGTTCTTGTACTTGTGGCACATACTCAACCCTACTTTTTGCCAGTTATTTTGATGATAGAGTCTAGTGAAATTTTCTGCTTGGGCTAGTCTAACTGAATAGGTAAGATTACAGTTGCTCAGATGACCATTAGATTAGTTTTGTTGGTTTTTTAAAAAAATCACCCTTGAGCATTTTTAAGGTATACATTTAATATTAACTTACCCCAAGCAGAGTAGGTAGTGCTGTCTTCAGCAATGAAGGAGACATACACTCAATCATGATACCAAATTTGAAAATAAGAAAATACAAGATGAATTGACTTTTTTCCTTAACAGTAGGAAACTTACTGATTTTTTATTTTTGCCGGTCATGGGGCCTAAACTCTGGGCCTGGGCGCTGTCCCTCAGCTCTTCAGCTCAAGGCTAGGACTCTACCCATTGAGCCATAGCGCCACTTCCGGCTTTTTCTGCTTATGTGGTGCTGAGGAATCGAACCCAGAGCCTCATGCATGCAAGGCAAGCACTCTACCACTGAGCTACCTTCCCAGCCCCTTACTGATTATTTTTTGTTTATATTAGTTATACACTGGACCATTAGTTATTTTTTGGTATTCTAGTTATTTTCCATTTTTTTGTTTATTTTTGTGCTGGTACTGGGGCTTGAACTCAGGGTCCAGGCATTATCCCTGAGCTTTTTGGCTCAAAGCTAGTCTTCTACCATAGCTTTACTTCTAGCTTTTTAGGTATTTAATTGGAGTTAAGAGTCTCAGAGACTTTCCAGCCTGGGCCTCAAACTGTGATCCTCAGATCTCACCCTTCTGAGTAGGTAGGATTATAGGCAGGAGCCACCAATACTTAACTCAGACCATTAGCAGCGGTTGTTCTTTTGTTTTGTTTGTTTTGTTTTGTTTTCCTCGCAGAGCTGAGGACCAAACTCAGGCCCAAGCACTTGCTAGGCAAGTGCTTTTCTATTGAGCTCAATCTCCAACCCTGACCATTAATTTTTATTGTGACCAAAAGCTGTGGAATAGTTGGGTTTAGGAGACAGGAAGACTAGTGTGTTTCAGCCAGGACACAGAGGGAAGTTCTAACTAGGCCAAAGGTCACAGCTACAACTGGGTTTCAAATAACTTACTTGAGGCCTAAAAATGGATGCCATGGCAGCAACTATGTCAAACTTGGGACACTATTCTGTCCCGGCATTATGTGAATGTTACAAAGCTCAAAAACTTCTTCAATTGCGATTCTGTCTCTTTACCAAGATGATTTAGTAAAGAACATTTCAAATTCAGCACACATTTTACAAAGTTAATTTTATATATATGCATATACAATAATATATAATTATAAACTAGCACATTATATTTAGATTATATATTATTATATTAATATACACTGTATAAAATAATTACCTATGATAAGGTATATGTAATCGATTATTACATACACTCATCATATATATGTATATATGATGTGTGTATATGATTCACCATTAAATATACATTTTTACACAAACACTTTATCTGGTATGATTTTAATATGGAGGCTTAAAGTGTGAGGTTTTCAATCAGTGGATGGAATAATGAATGCATACTGTATTTTTCCTCTACCTGCTGGTAGTATTAACAGCCATCATGTATTCCATACTTGCTAAACTTAAAAACTACCTTTAATTGTCCAGGGCCTCTTGAAGTAGATGTTTGTTCTGTGTTTTGGGATGGAGGTACCTTAGGCATTCCAGGTACCCCGGCTGAGTCATGTGACTATTGTGTGACAAGGCAGGGTCAGGAGCTCAGGTGACTGCAGGCGAGTCAGTCTTCTCATCTGCACTCAGCCTGTCCCTCACTCAGTAGCTTGTCACCCCATGGCACATGCAGACCACTTGCAAAGGACTCATCCCATGTCAAATTGCATAATCCAGACAAATGGAGTCTCTTGGGCGGGGCCCAAACATAGGTTCTAAAGGCTTCCTAAGAAATTGTAATATGCAGCCCAGTAATTGAAATGTTTAATTGAGAGTCATTGATAGTAATTATTAACTCATGCAATGAAGAAAAATAGTCTTGATTTATTAAGTTCTAATCCTCAGTGTTCAGGGGATTTATATCCCAATTTGTGTGTTGGGACAAAGCCCTTTTCCTCAATTTAATTCTGTCTTGCTATTATTACACACACACACACACACACACACACACACACACACACACACACACACACCCTAAGATTTTCTCTTCATAATACCAATGGAAGGAAAATTAGGGCCAAGTTACAGTTCATTATCTGGATGCTAAATTCAAACGGAAGTTGAAATGTCATCCATCCAAATCTCCAATGGTCCAAGCCAGGAAAGATGACTTCAAAGGCAAATCTTGTGGGACTGGATGAAATATTTGTCCCAGTCTTCTGTACCAAGAAGCAAGACAGAAAGAGACAATTTGGGATGAAGCATCTAGGGATGAAGACCAGATGTTTGAAGTAAGGACTTTTATAGCACAGTGGTGATTCTGGACAAAGGCCAAAAGGGAACCATAAATTCAGAGGTCATTAACTGTTGGTTCATAGATGGATTGAGTGTGCATGCATGTGTGCACGCCAGTACTGGGCTTAAACTCAGGGCCTTAAGCTCTCACCTGGCTTTTCCACTCAAGTACTCTATGACTTGAGCCATACCTCCACTTCCAATTTTTTTTTCTGGTTAACTAGAGATGAATCTCTTTGATTTGTATGGCTGGATTGGATCTGAATTGATCCTGTAGCTCCATCTCCTGAGTAACTAAGATTCCAGATGTAACCCATCAGTGCCTGTTTTATTTTGTGTGTGTGTGTGTGTGTGTGTGGCTTTCTTTTTTCTTTTTTTTGCCTAGTATTAATATTTTAAAAAACTGAGAAAAAGATGACAAGGGATTGTACATATAAGTTGATATTCTACCTTAAAAACTGATCTGTAGGCCATGCCAACTCATTACATGCTTGTAATCCTAGCTATTCAGGAGACTGAGATCTGAGAATCACAGTTCATTGGCAGCCCAGGTAGGAACATCTTATGAGACTCATCTCTAATTAACCACCAAAGAGCCAGAAACAGAGGTGTGCCTCAAGTGTACAGCACTAAGCTGGAGCACAAAAAGCTCAAGCAGAGAGCCCGGGCCCTGAGTTCAAGCTCTAGGACGAAACAAAAACAAAAACAAAACCCACAAACTGACCTGTTCATGTGGTACATGTCAGTCCAGGGGAACAGGGCAGTCCCTGGCAAGGAGTAATTCTAGGCTTGTCCAATTTCTAGGACTAGAAGTTCAGGCTCTCTCCAGTTCCACAGTACCCTTGATATCTATTATTTGGCTGCCAACACTGACATTTTCACAGGGGCTATTTTAAGATTCCAAATAGCCCGGACACCAAGTTGTTATAGAATCCCCTTTATCACCTACTAGTTTCTGTGATCCTCTTTGCCTCTCTCCAAATCGTCGCTCAAGATGGTAAAGCCACCGCTTTCATCAGCTGCTGCAATTGCTTCTAGTGTTCCAATGTCCTCCCTCTCTTTGTCTCTGGGCTGCCTTCTGCCCTGGCGTCCTCTCCTGCCTCCTCTCTCTAGGAGGTTGGCATTTTGTGTTCAGACTCCTGGTGCTGCACCATGAACATCCTGTGTCATACTCTTGCTACCTCCCATCTTGACAGCACAAAAGCAGTGGGGCCTGGTCTCAGTGGCTCAGCTCACACAGGCTGCCTTAGCATCTGTTTAAGCCTTTCTTAACTACCTTTCAGAGTTCAGGGAAAGGTTTATGTTTTTCTTGTTCTCTGAGTTGAAATGGGCTATGTTCCTGAAGGTGTTTTTTTATTCTCTTTTTTTCTTTTTTTCCCTTCCTTCCTTCCTTCCTTCCTTCCTTCCTTCCTTCCTTCCTTCCTTCCTTCCTTCCTTCCTTCCTTCTTTCCTTCTTTCCTTCCTTCCTTCCATTGTGTGCCAGTACTGGGGCTTGAACTCAGGGCCTACCATGATCACTTGGCTTTTTTTTGCTCAAGGCTGGCACTTGACCATTTGAACTTTTTGGTGGTTAATTGGAGATAAGAGTCTCATGGGCTTGTCTGCCAGAGCTGGCTTCAAACTTTGATCCTGAGCCTCCTGAGTAGCTAGGATTACAGGTGGGAGCCACTGGTACCCATTCCTGTTCCTCTAATTTTCTTAGCACACTTCCTTATGTTTGACTGGCAGGTGCCTGAGATGAACTCTACTCCTCCCAGCAGCACTGTCCTGAAGAGACAACAAAGGAAAGGAGAGGAGAAACTTTCAATGTTTCCTTCCAGGAGAGCAATGCAGCTTAGACCTCTTGTAAAAAGAAATAATTCAGTGTACCAAATAAGAACATAAGTCCTAGAGAAATGCTTTGCAATCTATAAATTTAAAAGGCTAAATGCTTAAAAATTTATTTCATTCAGTTGGGCCTCATCTTATGCCTGTAATCTTAGCAACTTAGGAGGCTGAAATATGGAGGACTGTGGTTCAAAGCAAGTCCAATCAATCACAAAAAGCCAGGCTGGAAGTGTGGCTCAAGTGGGAGAGCACCAGCTGTGAACAAGTAAGCTGAGCAAGAGTGCAAGGCCCTGAGTTCAAACCCCAGTGTCAGCAACTAAAAAAACAATTTTATTCATTCCTTTACCTATGCCAGGCGTAAGAAGAAGTACCTGAAGCCTGGAAATAAACGGGAAAGATTTTTCTAGCAGACTCAAACGTGCCCTGGAGCAATTGTATCTTTGTTTCACCGATTGTTTCCTACTGAGATGGGCCCAGATTCTGTGAAACAAGATGGTAGCTTGTAGATTTACAAGGTGGAAATGAGTTTTTGAATTTAAATTTATTTTTAAGCACAAAACTATCAAATCCATTCATGTTTATGAGCCACTCGGAGATGCTTCCATACCTGTGTACAAGGGGGAGTGAGTTTTGTCCACTAGAGCTGCAACGTAATTTCTCCCCATCAGAAAACATGGTTGTTTTGTTGCCCTTCAGACTAGTAACTGGTTTTATATCTCAACTATCTTGTGCTAGCATGATTTCTATCCATGCCTGGAAATACTCAGGAAATAACATGAGGTTTGGGTTTTCAGTTTGTTTTTGTTTTGTTTTTTTGGTCATGGGACTTGAACTCTGGGCCTAGGCGTTGTCCCTCAGCTCTTCAGCTCAAGGCTAGTGCTCTACTACTTGAGCCACAGAGCCACTTCTGGTTTTCTGGTGGTTAATTGGAGATAAGAGTCTCATGGACTTTTTTTTTTTTTTTTTTTTGCCTAGGCTCTCTTTGAACCACGATCCTCAGATTGGCTGGCTAATTACATGAGTTTTTGAAGCATGCTTTTTCTATATTTGAGGGATAGTCATGTCTTTAACTTTTTAAAACATTTTACTTTGATGGTAGCCGACTCCCTAACCAAATTTTAGATGGCTTTGGCTTCTTAGGCCCACCAAAGCTGCCTTCCTCAACTGCTGTGACCTGCACCAGAGAAAAACTATTCTTTGTTGAGTCAGGTGCTAGTGGCTGGCACCTGTAATCCTAACTACCCAGGAGGCTGAGATGTGAAGATCGTGGCTCAAGGTCAGTCCAGGAAGAAAAGTCTGTGCAGATCTTAGTGAAGTAAGGAGACTGGGTCTAAACTTCTGCTAGATGATTGGCCCTTGATTTCTCCTGATTGTTTCCCTAGGTAGTTTGCTGTTGAAATGGAGGTATGATTCAAGTGGTAGAGCACCAGCCTTGAATGAAAATCCAAGTGAGAGCATAAGGCCTTGAGCCCCAGTATGGGAATTGTGGAATGTATGAGCATGTGCACACACACACACACACACACACACACACACACACACACACACAGATTAACTGTTGAGAAAGTGAGAACTGATCAACTTGTGTCAGTTTAGGGGAAGAACAACTAGATGAAATGAGCAAGAGCTACTTAATGATGTCTGTCATCATTACGAGTGACAGTCCTACCACCATGGTCAGTCAGCACAGGGTCATTTTGTGCCAAGGGAAGTAAAATGTTTGCTGCTTTTCTTTGCCTATTCAAATCTTCCTGGGGTCTTCCTTCGCCCCCCTTTATCCTCCTCCTTCTCCTTCCCCCTCTTCCCCCTCTTCCCCCTCCTCCCCCTCCTCCCCCTCCCCCACCTCCTCCTCCTCCTCCTCCTCCTCCTCCTCCTCCTCCTCCTCCTCCTCCTCCTCCTCCTCCTCCTCCTCCTCCTCCTCCTCCTCCTCCTCCTCCTCCTCCTCCTCCTCCTCTTCCTCTTCCTGCTCTTCTGCTTCTTCTACAAGTTCTCCTATGCTGGTTTTATACTGGCAATCTTTCTGCTTTAGCCTCCTGAGTGTTGGGATTATAGGTTTGGGTTGCCATACCTAGATTTCTGCGGTTCTCCTTACTCATTCTTATCCATGTCTGTGTGTCACAGTTATCTGAGGGGAGGAATTTACTGGCTGTGCCACTAGAGTATCAAGCTCTCCAACAAAAATGTCCAAGAAAAGCTAGGTATAAATAGGGATACAGGTACCCATTGCAACAATGAGAAGTGCAAGTTGTTATGTCAAAAAATGAACTTTACAACTTTGGGGGGGGGCAGGATGGGAGGGCAGGGACGGTAAGGGGAAAACAAAGGAGGAGGCAACTTGTTATCTTGCCCATGTAATTGTAACTCCTCTGTATGGTATTTTCACAATAATAAAAAAAAAGAAATGTACTCATTACCTTACTCATATAACTGTAAACCCTTTGTATAGCATCTTTACAATAAAATAAAATTTAAAAAATAAAAAAGGAAAAGCTAGGTATAAATTACATTTATTGGGGCTGGGAAGATGGCTCAGTTTTGGAGTGCTTGCCTTGCATGCATGAGGCTCTGGGTTTGATTCTTTAGCACCACATAAACAGAACAGTGGCACTGTGACTCAAGTGGTAGAGTGCTAGCCTTGAGCTGAAGAGCTGAAGGACAGCGCCCAGGCCCAGAGTTCAGGCCCCATGACCAGCAACAAACAAACAAACAAACAAAACCACTTTTTTTTTGCTCTTGCTTCATTTTAATCACCCTTGGGAGTATGTAACAGTATCAAATGGTGGGTTGAATTTGTATTTTCTTAAAAAAAATTTTTTTGACTAAAGATACTGTACAGAGGGGTTACAGTTACATAAGCATTTTGTCATTTCCCTCCCTTTCCCCAAATTAGAAAAATGTATACACAAGATATGCAGGGCACTGGAATCAAATACTGTGACAACAGAGGTTATACCACTAGGGAAGAACATACAAAAGAATAAAAAAAAAACCCACATAGTACATTAAAAACAGCAGCGACAAAGATAAAACCTCTTGTGTCCCTATCTTGGGGTTCATGTCACTTAGCATCATCTTATATGGTCATATGCACATAGCTTTTGATCTTTTCTGCCGTCTGATAAGATTATCCTAGACATATACTAGTTACTGCAAATAAAGGAAACCATAGGATGTATGTTTCCTTGGGTTTGGCTTACTTCACTTAATATAATTTTTTCTAAGTCTTGCCATTTCCTAACAAATGGAGCAGTATTATTCTTTCTGATGGAAACATAGAATTCCATTGTATGTGTGTACACACACACACACACACACACACACACACACACACACACACACACACCACAACATTTTGTTGATCCATTCATCTACTGAGGGAGACCTTGGTTGGCTCAGTATCTTAGTTATGGTGAATAATGCTATGATAAACATAGTTGTTGTGCTGGTAGCTCCAGTCAGAATGGCTGTAATCAAGAAATCTAATAACAACAGATGCTGGAGGGGATGTGGCCAAAAGGGAACCCTACTGCATTGTTGGTGGGAGTGTAAACTTATTCAACCACTTTGGAAAGTAGTATGGAGGTTTCTCGAAAGACTCTACATAAAACTCCCCTATGACCCAGCAATCCCACTTTTGGGCATTTACCCAAATGATCATATTAAAAAAGCTATTTCAAACAAACTGGTGTTTGCTTTATTGTAACTATGATATGGAGAAATTAATCTAAAATGGTTTAATGGTTTAATCTAAAATGGTATTTGGTTCTGTTTAAGTATCTTTGCTTAGGAAAAAATGTAACATCTTTTCCAAGATAGATTTAAAGAGTAAAATAGTAACAAATTATCAGTGGAAATGCTATACTACAAATAGCCATCCAACAGGAGATTAATATCCCAAATGCAAAGGACAAACAAAAAAATCATGCCGGGCACCAGTGGGTCATGAATGTAATTCTAGCTACTCAGAAAGCTGAGATTTAAGAATCTCAATTTGGCACCAGCTGGGGCAGGAAAGTCCAAGAGACTTTTATCTCCAGTTAACCAGCAAAAAGCCAGATGTGGAGATGTGGCTAAGTGGTAGAGCACCAGCCTTGAATGAAGAAATTAAGAGAGAGTGCCCAGGCTTGAGTTCAAGCCCTAGTACTAACACAAATAAAAAGGAAAAAATTGAACACCAAAATATCAGATGACTCAATCAGTAAATGGGCAACTAAAATGTACAGAAACCTTTCAAACGAAGAAGTCCAAATGGGCCAGAACTACATGAGAATATGCTCATTGCCCTCAGCCATGAGGGAAATGGAGATAGAAATTGTACTGCATTTCCACCACACCCTAGTCATCAAGAAAATAGACAATAATATGTAAACAATCCTATTTTCAAAAGAGTTTTCCACATAAACTTTGTATCATTTATTTATTTATTTTTATTTTGTTTTTTTTTTGGTCTGGTCATAGGGCTTGAACTCTGGGCCTGGGCACTGTCCCTCAGCTCTTCAGCTCAAGGCAAGCACTCTAACACTTGAGCCACAGTGACACTTCTGGTTTTTCTGGTGGTTTATTGGAGATAAGAGTCTCATGGACTTTCCTGCTTGGGCTGGTTTTGAACTGCGATCCCCAGATCTCAGCCTCCTGAGTAGCTAGGATTACAGGCGTGAGCCACCGGCACCTGGCTCATTCATTTATTATTAATCAATTAATTCATCAATTAATTTTCTGGCCTTATCACAGAAACTAATGCAACCATTCCAATTTGAAAGGAGGGAAGAGAGTATGCCCCCTGTGTGGCTCTGAAAACCTGGAGAAAATGTTCAGTATTTTGCTAGTGTCCTTTGCTGACTGCACTTTTAGGATCCACCCTTTATCTTTTTTAGTTCTTGTTTGCTGAGGGTTTATAAGACTATGAAGGCATATAAAAATTTTCAAATACATTGAGATACTTTGTTTTGAAATTTGAGATATTTTTGACAAATCTCTATTGATGTGGTGAATTATAGTGACTGATATTTGAATGTTAAATCCATCTTGCATTCTTGGGATAAGCCAGACTTGCTGGATTTGTCTTGTTATTATTTTGTTTTGAAATTCTGCATCATAGTCTGATAGAAAGTGGCCTATAATTTTACTTTGTTGTAATGTCCTTGACAGATCAAACCTCATGAAACAAATCAGAAAGTATTCTCTTGCTCTTTACTTTCTAAAAGACTTCATGTAAGACAAGTGTGTTTTCTTCCTTGTGTGTTGGGGAGAATTCACCAAGTGATTCGTCAGAGAGGAGCGCTGACTTTGTGGAAAAGCTTTTCATTATGCATTCAATTGCTTTGACAGAAGAGGGATTTAGAATTTCAGGTGTGTGTGTGTGTGTGTGTGTATTTTTATAAGGCTCGCTTTTCAAGGTATTTGTCAATTTCACCTAAGTTGTCATATATAATGACACCAAATTGTTCATGATCTTCTCTTATTAGCTTTTAGATATATACTGAATCATGGTGCCAGCAGTTTCTTTTTTTGGGGGGGGGGAGCCGGTCGTGGGGCCTGAACTCTGGGCCTGGGCGCTGTCCCTCAGCTCATCAGCTCAAGGCTAGCACTCTACCACTTGAGCCACGGCGCCACTTCTGGCTTTTTTCTTTTTGCTTATGTGGTGCTGAGGAATCGAACCCAGGGCCTCATGCATGCAAGGCAAGCGTTCTACCACTGAGCCACTGTCCCAGCCCCCCAGCAGTTGCTATTCTCTTTTCCGCACCTTCCCTGTCCCTTGGTGAGTTCCCTCTAGGGAGTTAACAATTTTATTGATCTTTCCAAAGCATCAGTTTCTGACCTAGCAGATTTTCTGGTCTGCTGTCTCCTCCCTACTCCCCCGCCCACCCTTTATCCCTATTACTTCCTCTCTCCTATTTTATCTGTGCCTCTTTTGCTTTTCTTTTTCCTTTTCCTTTTCCTTTTCTTTTTTCTCTTTTGGCTTCTAGATAGGGACACTGGGCCAAGTGACTTTACAACCTATCTGGTTTTTCTTTCTTTCTTTCTTTCTTTCTTTCTTTCTTTTTTTGTCGGTTGTGGGGCTTGAACTCAGGGCCTGGGCTCTGTCTTTGAGTTCTTTTGCTCAAGGCTAGTGTTCTACCACTTTGAGCCACAGCTCCATTTCTGGTTTTTGAGTGGTTAACTGGAGATAAGAGTCTTATGGGGACTTTTCTGCCTGAGATGGCTTCAAACCGTGGTCCTCAGAAATCAGCTTCCTGAGTAGCTAGGATTACAGGTGTGAGCCCCTGTTTTTCTACTTTGGCCTTGAAATACATATATAGTCAGATTGATGACTCATTTGGGAGTTCTGATTTTCATTTCTCTTCCGAATCTCCTCCTTCTCCTTCCTTCTTCTTCTTCTCCTTTTCTTCTTCCTCTTCCTCCTCTTCTTCCCCTGTCCTCTCACTCCTCCTCCTGCTCCTCCTTCCTCTCTTCCTCCCCCTCCTCCTCCTTCTCCTTCTTCTGCTTCTGTTTCTTCTGCTTTTGCTTCTCCTGCTTCTCCTCTTCCTTCTTCCTCCTCCTCCTCCTTCTCCCCTTCCCCTTCTCCTCCTCTTTCTTCTCTTTTTCTTCCTCTTCTCCTCCCTTTCCCTCTCTCCCTCCTTCCCACCCTTCCTCCTCCTCCTCCTCTTCCTCATCGCTTTGTCTTCATCCTCCTCCTCTTTTTTGCCTCCTTCTCATCCTCCTTATTTTTTCTTTGCCAACATCAGGCTTTGGACTCTGGGCCACTCTTTTTCAGCTTTTCAGCTTGGCTGGTGCTCTACTCCTTGAATTACATCTCCAGTCCAGAATTTTGCTAATTAATCAGAGATAGAATCTTGAAGACTTTTCTGCCCAAGATAGCTTCAAACTTCTGTCCTGAAGGTCTCATGTTCCTGAGTAGCTAGAATTACAGTCAGAGCCACAGGTGCTTGCCTTGATTTCTTGGAAGACCTCTTCCTCTTGTTTTCTTTGGAAGCTGAACCAATCTATGTCCCACCACCCATATACAAGGCCTCCTTCCTGTACATCTGCCAGCACTACTTATCTTTTGTCTTACTGATTACAGACATTCTTACAGATATGGAGTGACATAAATTACTTTTCATATGTGTGTTTTTTTTTTTGGTCTGGTCGTGGGGTCTGAACTCTGGGCCTGGACGCTGTCCCTCAGCTCTTCAGCTCAAGGCTAACGCTCTACCACTTGAGCCACAATGCCACTTCTGGCTTTTTTCTTTTTGCTTATGTGGTGCTGAGGAATCGAACCCAGGGCCTCATGCATGCAAGGCAAGTGTTCAACCACTGAGCCACCTTCCCAGCCCTTCATATGTTTTTCTTTGCTGTGCAGTGATGCTGAGCCTGTTTTTATTTATGTGCTGACCATTTTAATGCCTTCTTTGGGAAAACATCTATTCAGTTTTTTGACAATTTATCTATCAGGCAATATGTATTTTTACTATTGAGCTATGTGAATTTCTTAAATATTTTGGATATGAATTCCTTATTAGATCCATGGTTTGCAGATACTTTGTTCCAAACTACAGGGCTCCTTTCCTTCTGTTGTTTTCTTTGCTGTGCAGTTTTTGCAAGGTTTTCTTTTTTGGTAGTAGGATTTGAATTCAGAGCCTTGAGCTCACTCAATTTACTTGCTCACAGTATGTACTCTACCTAGAGCCATGCCTCTAGCCTGGCTTTTTTTTTTTTTTTTTTTTTTTGGGTCCGGTCATGGGGCCTGAACTCTGGGCCTGGGCGCTGTCCCTCAGCTCTTCAGCTCAAGGCTAGCGCTCTACCACTTGAGCCACAACACCACTTCTGGCTTTTTTCTTTTTGCTTATGTGGTGCTGAGGAATCGAACCCAGGGCCTCAGGCATGCAAGGCAAGCGCTCTACCACTGAGCCACCTTCCAAGCCCCTAGCCTGGCTTTTTGTATGTAGTTATCAAGTTTTTACTTGTTGAGGCTCTACCACTTAAGCCATATCTCCACTTTCATTTTGGTGGAAGTCTCATGGATGTTTCTGCCTAGGTTGTCTTTGAATTGTGATTCTCAAATCTCAACCTCTTGAGTTGTTAGGATTACAGTTGTGAGCCACTGGTGCCTACACAGGCTAGAATGCCTACTTTTTGTCCCATTGGTTCATGCATGTTTTTATGTACCTTCCACTGTTTTTATTACCATGACCTTGCAATATGACCTCAAGTAGCAGGAAGCCTGCAGCTTGGCTTTTCTTCTTTACCATCATTTTCCCTACTGAGAATCTCCTTTAAATGTGGGTCCGTCAAAATTTAAGCATTGCTTTATCTATTCCTTTTCTGATGCTCTTGTAAATGGAATTATTTTGCTATCTTCTCACTTCCAGAGAAGTGTTCAGAGAAATTAACAGTCTGCCAAATTACTGTTACATACTGATGGCATTTTTCTTATGGTCCTGGTGTATGAACTCAGGGCCTTACACATTTGACAGGGGCTGTATCACTTGACCCACTACTCCAGCGTTTTTTTGGTCTGGTTATTTTTGAGATAAGGTCTTACTTTTTGCTAGGACTGTCCTGGACCTCGATCCTCCTGTCTGTCTGTGATATATGTTCTAGCTATGTTGCCCTAGCTGATCTCAAGTTCCTGGGTTCAGGTGATTGTCCCGACTCAGCCTCCCAAGCAGCTAGGACAATGCATCCATGGCAGGCTCCAAGATCTCTTTCTAAACAATGTTCTGAAGGGTTTCCTACATTTGAATATTGGGGTATTTCAATACTGTAGAAAATTCTCAACTATCTATTAATCATTTTCTATTTCCCTACTGTCTTAGAATTTGAGTAGTCAGAAGTAGGCCTTTTTAATATTTTCTCATGTTAGTTTCTATTTCAAGAATAAAATTTAGACCTTAATGAATTCTTGAAAAATCTTTGGTGGGTTTGGAAATATTTTTGTAGCTCGATACTACTGCTGTAGTTTTTGTCTCAATCACCAAACCTAATTGTGAACGTTCAAAAGGAATTATCTATATTTGCCTTAGTCTCAGGTTTTTTTTCCCCTCACATTCTAAGAATCATTATTTTATGCTTTCCTTTCTGTTTAGAGACTTTCCGTCAGCCATTCATTTAGGCTAGGTCTGCTAGTGACAAATTCTGTCCATTTTCCCACATTAGAATACAATATATATAACTGTCAAAGCTATTAGTTGCAATTAGTGGGGAAAACAGGAGCAAGTGCCCAGAAGTAGAAGTTCTACCACCACTTAGTCTCTCTCTCTCTCTCTCTCTCTCTCTCTCTCTCTCTCTCTCTCTCTCTCTCTCTCTCTCTTTTTCTCTCTCTCTCTTTCTTCCTCCTTCTTTCCCCCCTCTCTCACAAATCAGAATTTTTTTCCACATTAGTAGCATCTGTCCAGATAACAAAATCACTGCTCAAAGACACAAAGATGTTTCTTTCTTTCTTTCTGTGTGTGTGTGTGTGTGTGTGTGTGTGTGTGTGTGTGTGTGTACGCATGTGCACGCACATGTGTGTACTGCTTTTATTTTTGATTGTGAACTGCTTGGTTTTACAGTATTGTCTTTTTCTGGTTCCAAAGCTTGAACTCAGCACTTTACAATTGCTTGGCTTGCTCAGCTGGCACTCTACCACTTGAGACATGCATCACGCCTAGCTTTTTGCTGGTTATTTTGGAAATGGAGTCCCATGGAATTTTCTGCCCAAGCTGACATTAAACTTGGATCCTCCAGATCTCAACCTCTTGAGTAGCTTGAATTATAGCAGAAGCCACCAGTGCTCAGCTGAGCTTAAGAGCTGGGCTTATAGAAGTTTATCTCATTACACAATCTTAATCATTGCTTGGAACTTTTTTCTGAATAGTTCACATTTTCTTTTCTTTTTTTTTGCATTGATTTGTTGGTTTGTTTTATTGTAGTTGTTTGCTTTTATTTATTTATTTATTTATTTTATTTGTGAACATACTGTACAGAGGGGTTATAATTACATGGGCAGGATAATGCGTACATTTCTTACCAAGCATTGCAGCCTCCTCCTTTGTTTACCCTTCACATCCCTTCCCAGCCTCCCCCCTCCCCCACAAGTCCCAATCCTTCTCCCCCCCCACCGATGTTGTAAAGCTCGTTTTGGACATGACAACTTGTACTTCTCATTGTTGCAACAGGTCCACCTGTATCCTTAAATGACTTGTTTTTCCCCATCTCCTCCACAAGTTATACTGACATCAAATATAGTGAAAGCAGGGGTTATACTGTGGGGGAGGGACATACAAAGCAACAAAGAAATAATCTTATAAATGCCTTAGAAACACATGCATGAAAGAAAAAAACATTAAAATACATATCTAAGGGTTCATTTTCCTAACATCACATTATCTGACCTTTTCTGCTTGACTCATACATATACTAGCTATTGCAAATAAGGGAAACCATGGGACCTATGTTTCTTTGGGCCTGGCTTACTTCGCTTAATATAATTTTTTCCAAGTCTTTCCATTTCCTAACAAATGGGGCAATGTCATTCTTTCTGATGGAGGCATAGAATTCCATTGTGTATATATACCACATTTTCTTGATCCATTCATCTACTGAGGGGCATCTGGGTTGGTTCCAGATCTTAGCTATGGTAAATAATGCTGCAATAAACATAGTTGTGCTGGTAGCTTTAGTGTGGTCTTGTTTGTGAACATTTGGGTAAATGCCCAAGAGTGGGATTGCTGGGTCATAGGGGAGCTCTATGTGAAGTCTTTTGAGGAACCTCCATACTGCTTTCCAAAGTGGTTGAACAAGTTTACACTCCCACCAACAATGAAGTAAGGTTCCCTTCTGTCCACATCCCCTCCAGCATCTGTTATTGTTAGAGTTCTTGATTTTTGCCATTCTAACTGGAGTGAGGTGGTATCTCAATGTTGTTTTGATTTGCATTTCTTTTATGGCTAGGGATGTTGAACATTTCTTCATGTGTCTATTGGCCATCCTTCTTTCTTCTTCAGAGAAGTTTCTCTTTAAGTCTTTCGCCCACTTGTTTATTGGGCAGTTGTTTCTTTGAGGATTTGTTGTTGGGGGATTTAATTTTTTGAGTTCCAAGTATATTTTAGATATGAGACCCTTGTCCGTTGTATGACTAGTAAAGATCTTCTCCCAATCCGTGGGCTTTCTATTGATCTTGCTAGCTATGTCCTTTGCCATGCAGAAGCTCTACAACCTTATGCAATCCCATTTGTCCAACCTTTCTTTGATTTATTGTGTTTCCGGGTCTCTATTCAGAAAATTTCGGCCTGTAGCTCACATTTTCTATTTTTAATTTATTGCCAACTTCCTGTCTCCTTCTTAACCTGATGATATAAAACAGTCTTTTGAAAAATAAGCCTCTGAAAAACGGTGTGGTTGGGTGAGGTGGCATGGGAGTAACGTGGTCTGATTCTTGTGGCTGCCTAATTACCTCAGGTCCCTTGCACAAGGGCTGAGACTGAGGAAGAAGAACCTGAGAGATCAGAGGTAATTTATCGCCTTATTTAAACTTAAAGCAAAGAGGGAAAAATCACTCTGCACTTAGCTGCAAATGTTCATGAGAGATATTGTCTCATAAGAAGTAATTGGGGATGTGGGGATTAAAACAAGATCCAATGGTTACAGAAAAGTTATTCCAGCCAAATTAACACAATTCACGTAAGCAGTTATGTTAGAGTGTATGAAGATTGCTTTCCCCTGGATCTGTTGAGCATTAATCTGGGATGGGGCTCAGGAGACAGCTCAGCATTCTCCACTTTCTCCATGCACACACATGTGCATACCCATTAGCACATCCACACCCACACACAGACGCACTATAAACACACAAATGTGATTAAGGGAATTCCAAAAATGAGTCATTGCAGTTTGGATTTTGTTTTGTCTTGTTAATCCCTAAAGTGCCAGGCACTCATTAGAAAAACACTGGAAAGGTGGAAAAACCAACACCAATGTTATTTCCTAGTAAAAAACAGCAGTGATATTTTTGGCATATTTTTGTGCTTATTAAATATAGATCCTCTCATAGGATAATTGCAATCAATCTTCTCTTTCCCGCTTATATTTCTGTATTAGGCCTAGGCCCATGTTTCTCTCTTTCTTTTTGATGTTTCTGGGATTTGGCCTCAAGGCTTTGTATTTGCTAAGTAAGCACTCTACCACTTGAACCCTTTTGTTTCAGTTTTTTTTTTATATATTTTAATTGTAAAGATACTGTACAGAGAGGGTTAAGTTTTTTTGTTTTTGTTTTTGTTTTTTTTCCCAGGGTTTGCCTGTACCTAGTCTTTCTTTCTAATTATATTATCTTGGCTTGCTTGACCAAGAAAATTTTGCTCATACATGACAGTTCTCTACTACTTAAGGCATGCCCCAAGACCAGCTTCTTTTTCTAGTTATTTTGGAGGTGGTGTGTTACAGACTTTTCTCCCCAGGCTAGCTATGAACTTTGATCCTTCAGATCTCAGTCTCATGAATAGCTAGAATTACAGGTGTGAGAAACTGATGCCTGACTGTATAATATTTTTATAATGGCAAAACATTCTTTCATGTGGATAGGTCATGATTTCTCTAATGTCCTCTTCTTAAGCATTAAAGTTGTTACAATTCTTCCAATAAAAAAACAAGTCACCACTGTCCTCTGTCTTGGTACTAGAAAGCTAATTAAAAGTAACTTCCAAGTGTCAATGAAATCTCTGACAGATTCAAGGTCGGCATCAACATGTTAGCCCTGTGGTCTTTACCCAAGCTTTCCCACCTCCATTTTGGCTCAGAAACTTATCAGAGGATTTCTTCCACCTAGATGTGGTGTGTTCCCTTTGACAGGAATTTTGATCGGTCAATCAATCATACATCCCCAGGTGGCTACTTTCCAGCCCCTTGTTGTGTTCCTAGGAAAACTAGGTTCCTGGAAGCTAGGGTAAGGGCTAACACATTGTTTGCCTGAACTTTAAAGCATTGAAATAAGGCCAGCTAGCACTTGGAATGCACTAGTTCAAACTGAGTACTCTGTGATCATAAAATACATAAAGGCAAGGTATGATAAAATTATGTAAGTTGTCTTTTCATTCATGATTTTCTTATTGATTACATATTCAAGTAATAATATTTAGTTTATATTGGCTTAGATGAAAGTATTTCATTGAAATAGATTATATATACTTTTCTTCATGTTTTAAATGTGGTACTAGAAAAGATGAAATTATGGGCTGGAGATGTCACTCTGGGGTTGTACCTCAGTGTGAGAATAGATTGCGCAAGGCCCCAGCAACAACAACAACAAATACACAGTGTGTCTTTGGATTTGTGGTTGGCATTGGGTTACTGTTGGATGGACTGATTTAGAGCTTAATGATGGAGTGTCATTTTGCAGTTTGACCTTAAAGGAGAAACACAGCCCTGTGGCCCAGGCCCTACCCCTCCCTGCTTTATGCTCAAGCCACCAAAAGCTTGCATAAAGGGAAAGCACATTAGCAGGTTCTTCCTGCAAAAGACTCTACCTCCAACTTGCCATGGTACACTAATAGAAATGTTCGCTGACAGGTGCTGGTGGTTCACGCCTGTAATCCTAGCTACTCAGGAGGCTGAGATCTGAAATTTAAGAATAATTGTGTTCATGGAATTTTTTCTATTATTGTCCTAATAAACATATGTCATGGGTTCTTTTTCTTCATTTTCTTTGCCCCATGTTCTCTCCTACTTCCAGGAATTCTGAAGTGAAGGGTAGCCTTCTTGGGCTGTGAGGTTGAGTGTTCTAGCCTAGGACAATAGGACATTGTGAATGACTACACCAGCCTAGCTTGCCTACCCTGACTCTGATAGGAGGGAGAGATGAACCTTAACCTTGTTTAAACCACTGCTGTGATCGGTCTCTGTTGCTTCTAGACAAGCCCTAATCCCAACTAACAACATAAGGAGTAGCAAATGAGGGAGCAGGGGTCATGAGCCTTGTTCAAGGGGCAACACAGTGTCATGGAAAGTACAGAAAAAGCAGGGGATTTTTCCCTTCTTGGACTCCATTTGTGATGGTTTCAATAAGAAATGTGTGTCCCTTCTGCCTGCCAGCTCATGTGGTGAAGGACTGGTCCTAGTTGATGATGCTGTTTGTGGAGGTTCTGGACGCTTCCAGAGGTGAGGGCTAGTTGAAAGAAGTGAGTCTTACCCCCCCAACAACAAATCCTCAAAGAAACAACTGCCCAATAAATAAGTGGGCGAAAGACTTAAAGAGAAACTTCTCTGAAGAAGAAAGAAGGATGGCCAATAGACACATGAAGAAATATTCAACATCCCTAGCCATAAAAGAAATGCAAATCAAAACAATATTGAGATATCACCTCACTCCAGTTAGAACGGCAAAAATCAAGAACTCTAACAACAACAGATGCTGGAGGGGATGTGAACAGAAAGGAACCTTACTTCATTGTTGGTGGGAATGTAAACTTGTTCAACCACTTTGGAAAGCAGTATGGAGGTTCCTCAAAAGACTTCACATAGAACTCCCCTATGACCCAGCAATCCCACTTTTGGACATTTACCCAAATGTTTACAAACAAGACCACACTAAAGCTACCAGCACAACTATGTTTATTGCAGCATTATTTACCATAGCTAAGATCTGGAACCAACCCAGATGCCCCTCAGTAGATGAATGGATCAAGAAAATGTGGTATATATACACAATGGAATTCTATGCCTCCATCAGAAAGAATGACATTGCCCCATTTGTTAGGAAATGGAAAAACTTGGAAAAAATTATATTAAGTGAAGAAAGCCAGGCCCAAAGAAACATAGGTCCCATGGTTTCCCTTATTTGTAATATCTAGTATATGTATGAGTCAAGTGGAAAAGGTCAGATAATGTGATGTCAGGAAAAAGAACCCTTAGATATGTATTTTAATGTTTTTTTCTTTCATGCATGTGTTTCTAAGGCATTTATAAGATTATCTCTTTGTTGATTTGTATGTCCCTCCCCCACAGTATAACCCCTGCTTTCACTATATTTGATGTCAGTATAACTTGAGGAGGAGATGGGGAAAAACCAGTTGTTTAAGGATACAGGTGGACCTGTTGCAACAATGAGAAGTACAAGTTGTCATGTCCAAAACGAGCTTTACAACATCGGTGGGGGGGGGGGGGAGGAGAAAGGGGGAAGAAGGAGAAGGATTGGGATTGGGGGGGAAGGGGGAGGCTGGGAAGGGATGTGAAGGGTAAACAAAAGAGGAGGCTGCAATGCTTGGTAAGAAATGTACACATTATCCTCCCCATGTAATTGTAACTCCTCTGTACAGTATGTTCACAAATAAAATAAAACTAAATTAAAAAAAAAGAAGTGGGTCTTGTGCCCTGTGTCCCCTCTTCCTGACCACCATGAGTGAGCAACCTGCTCAGGCCACTATGATATGCAGAACTCAGAGCCAAGAGATCAGAGGCTGAACGCTGTGAAACAGTCAAAGGAACTCCTGCCCCCTTCAATTGCTTCCCTCAGTTATTTGCCCACAGCCATGAAGGTCCAACACTCCACTGCAGTCTCTTGTAGCTGACTCGACTTTTCTCTCCCAGTTCCCCTCCATTTTTCTCTGCACACTAATATAGGCAGCATCTGCTCCCTCGGTGGCTCCACGAGACCTTGGAGGCTCTCTTGTTCCCTCGCGGCTGGGTCCTCTGGGCCTAGCCCATTGCCTGGCAGGGAGAAGGAGCCATCTTTGGTGCTGGAAGGCAGCATCTTCTTGCTGGCCTGGCACAGTGTCACTTGCTCCCTCTCTGAATTGCTCCTTGTGTGGCAGAGGCTGCTCTGTGCTTTCGGCTTTTCAGTGTTTCCACAGAGAGCGGGCTGCGGAGCTGGTCTGTGATGACCTTTGTTGGGGTGATGGGCATCTCCATGCCTTTCTTGCTTATTGAGGACGTGGGGAACCAATTGGCATTCCAGGACTCAACAAAATGCCTCCCTACACCGCAGCTTAGCCTCCTCCTGCAAAATCCCCAGAGCTCCTTGTGGCTGTCTACGGAGACTAAGCAGGGCCCCACCAACCTCACCAAGACGTTCAGGAGGCTTCTGAAGCCCTCCAAGAACCTTCATGGCACAGGTGCTGTCAAGGGGTTCCAGATCTGGACCTACCTGCCATACCTGCTCTGGCCCTACCTCCGCCTCCCCCTCATAGCAGCTCCTACCCTGTGAGAACCCCAGATTCTCCACACATGTTGGCACTGATGGCACTGACCCTTGGCTCCGTTGTCCCCAGTTCCTGCCTTCCAGATGCTTTAGATGCTACTCATTCTTTTTTTTTTTATTTGTCAGTCGGGGACTTGAACTCAGGGCCTATACACTGTCCCTGAGCAATTTTTCCTCAAGTCTAGCACTCTACTACTTGAGCTACAGCTCCTTTTCTGCCCAGGCTGGCTTTGAATCGTGACGCTCCCATCTCAGCTTCCTGAGTAGCTAGGATGACAGGCGTGAGCTACCTGCGCCTGGCCAGATGCTACTCGTTCTTAAGACCTGCATTAAGTCCCATCCCTGCAGAACTTCAACAACACAAACGGTCTAATTTTCCTTTAGATTTCAGCAAAACACAGCCTCTCTGTAGTGCTACCGCTATTTTTACCGGAATATTCAGCTTCCAAAGTTGTGCTGTCTTGGGCCACTAGGTGGCCCTTTGGCTAGCTAGTAGACAGCTTTATTTCCTTTTTCTTTTTTTTAGACTAATTAGCATTTATTCATTTTTACTGACACAGGGCATCCTAAGTTAAACCTTTCTACACATAAAATAATTCACACCCCCCAGATCAAATATATGTCAAGCAATGATATAAAGTTACTATGGATTTAAATGAGAGAAAACAAAACTTGGAGCTAACTTCTTCTGAATTCCTTTCAATGTAATTAAATTTTACCATAAAATGCAATTTTTTAAAATGTTTTTTTTTATTGTGAAAATACTGTACAGAGGGTTTACAATCACATGAGCAAGGTAATGAGTACATTTCTTATCAAGCATTGTTGCCTCCTCCTTTGTTTTTCCCCCACCATCCCTTCCCTCCCCTCTCCACAACTACCCCCCGCTTCCCCCTACGCCTAAATTGTAAAGTTTATTTTTCAACGTAGCGTCTTATACATCTCATTGTTGCAATGGGTCAACCTGTATCCCTATTTAAACAATTAGTTTTTTCCCTTCAGCTCCCCAAATTATACCATCAAATATAGTGAAAACAGGGGTTATGCTGTGGGGGAAGGACATACAAAGCAACAAAAAAAAATCACATGGTACCTTACAAATACGTTAGAAACAATAGCAAAAAAGAAAAAAAAACGCTTGTGTCCCTATCTTGGGGTTCATTTTGCTTAACATCATCTTATCTGACCTTTTCTGCTTGTCTCAGATATATACTGGTTATTATAAATAAGGGAAACCTGGGACCTATGTTTCTTTGCCCCTGGCTTACTTCACTTAATATAATTTTTTTCATAATTTTTTTCTTTTTTATTGTGAAAATACTGTACAGAGGGGTTACAATTACATGGGCAAGATAATGAGTACATTTCTTATCAAGCATTGTAGCCTCCTCCTTTGTTTCCACTTCCCATCTCTTCCCATCCTCCCCCTGCACCCCACCCAATCCTTCCCTCCCTCCCTCCCACCGCACCAAAGTTGTAAAGTTCGTTTTCGACATAACGACTTGTACATCTCATTGTTGCAATGGGTCCACCTGTATCCCTATTTAAACGATTGGTTTTTCCCCTTCCCATCCACAAATTATACCGACATCAAATACAGTGAAAGCAGGGGTTACTACTGCGGGGGAGGGACATACAAAGCAACAAAGAAATAATCTTATAAATGTGTTAGAAACAATCGCATGAAAGAAAAAAAACATTTGAATACATATCTTAGGGTTCATTTCCCTAACATCACCTTATCTGACCTTTTCTGCTTGACTCAGACATATACTAGTTATTGCAAATAAGGGAAACCATGGGACCTATGTTTCTTTGGGCCTGGCTTACTTCACTTAATACAATTTTTTCCAAGTCTTTCCATTTCCTAACAAATTATAGTTAAGATATGGAACCAACCCAGATGCCCCTCAGTAGATGAATGGATCAAGAAAATGTGGTATATATACACAATGGAATTCTATGCCTCCATCACTTAATATAATTTTTTCCAAGTCTTTCCATTTCCTAACAAATGGGGCAATGTCATATTTTCTGATGGAGGCATAGAAAGCCATTGTGTATATTTACCACATTTTTTGATCCATTTTTCTACTGAGGGACATCTGGGTTGGTTCCATATCTTAGCTATGGTAAATAATGCTGCAATAAACATAGTTGTGCTGGTAGCTTTAGTATGGTCTTGTTTGTGATCGTTTGGGTAAATGCCCAAAAGTAGGATTGTTGGATCATAGGGGAGCTCTATGTGGAGTCTTTTGAGGAACCTCCATACTGCTTTCCAAAGTGGTTGAACAAGTTTACATTCCCACCAACAATTCAGTATGGTTCCCTTCTGGCCACATCCCCTCCAGCATCTGCTGTTATTAGAGTTCTTGACAAGTAGTTGTACAAAGAGGTTTCAATTCAATATGTCAGTTTCTGAGTACATTGTTCTCTACCCCTCTCTCCCAACCCCATACATCTTCTCAAGTTATCTAGGTCCATTTTCACAAATGCACATCCTTCTCTCTCCATTTGTCTGTTCTTCCTCCCCGGGACCACCCCCACTCTCAGCTTCCTGATATTCATTTTGTTAAGCTATAAGTTAGTTGCTTGAAGGAATTACACTATTGCTATCCTCCCCTGCATATGTCATATACTTTAGTCTATGTTTATGTATATATGCATATGACCTTAGCAGACAGCTTTGTACAAAGTTGTCAGTAACTAGCTGTTGGGTGACTAATGGTAGTATCTTGCTCCTAAGCTATGCTCTCCTTTTGCTGAAATGGAGAACACACACACACACACACACACACACACACACACACACACACACACACACACACACACACACACACACACACACATTGCAGTCTCCAGCTGAAAAGCTTCCACAGCTTCACTATGGACTGTCACATAGACATATTACAATGTGTGGGGAATGTAATTTATTTTCCTGTCCCTTCCAAAAAAATCACCTGTAGTGGCTTCTAACCCATAAACAGTGGTAGATGATTAGAAGTGAGAAGCATGTAATTGTTCTGCAGCAAGCTTTATATAAACACATAAATTTTGGTGTCTGTTCTTATTGCATTTCCTGACATGTTGGAAGTGATCAGAGATCTCATTGCAATGGAAACTTTAAACTAGCTCCTCAGGCTCTTACATCCAGAAAGGAGGGGCCAGAGCAAACAGAATGGCTAGCCCCTTTGAGGAGCCCACCTTGTTAGTAGCATAGCTCCAGATTATGTTTTGCCTCCCAAGAATAGCAGCTTCATTTTCCCCAGGTGGCATCTCTGTCTCTTCTCTGCAGTCTAGGCTTTGGGTGGTGTCAGGAGAGGCTTGGGCATGATCAGAAGGAAAGCCTCCTTTTGTGACATAATTCAGAGTCTCGTTATCAAAGAAAGCTCCTTTTGCAACCATTCGTCATGGTGACAGTCCTGTGTCAGGGCTCCTTTTAAGGTCATTTCAGAAACATGGTCCTGATGTATAAGCCTGGCTTCGGCAGAGATTGAAGTAGATGCCTGTTTGGAACAAGTGGAAGTAATACAGAAAGGTGGCTGTGTGATGGTCTAGCGACCTATGTGGAGCCTGACAGTGGTGTCACACTGGCCATCATTGTTCAGTGAGGAGCGTAAAGGATCTTCCACCCACATTGCAAGCTCATATCTGGGCTGGGCTGACCTTTTTCCTTCCAAGTTTGAAGCTGTTTTGTTAGTTTTAAATGGACTATAAAATGTTACAGATAACCCTACATTGCTACTGACAACTTCCTTGCTAAAGCAGGCTGAGTCAAAAATGACTCATGATTCCAGCGGAACAAATGTTAGGACCAATCTAGGTGACAACTTTACAAGGAAAACTACCTAGGTATTAGAGTACTTTTTGTGTGTGCTGGTACTGGGGCTTGAACTCAGGGCCTCATGCTCCAGCTTAGTCTTTTCACTCTACCACTTGAGCCATGACTCTACTTCCAAACCAGGTTATTAGAAAGGGTCATGATTTTTCCTTCTGATTTCATAGTGATGTGGATCCCCACAGATGGCAAGAGTACACAACCACTCATTGTCTGTATCTGGAAGAAATTTGAAGCACATTTAGTTGACATTTGGAGTCAACCAAGGTGACAACACAATGCCCTTTACTTGGAGTGGGGGAGCTTTGCTAGCTAACAAACAAAAACCAATAAAATCAGAAAAAAGGAAAAATGAGAAGAAAGAGTGTAGTTGGTGTCTCAGAGTGTGCAGTGTGAAGAACATGTTGGCCTGCTTTAGACAGCTTTATCTCCCAACTCAACCAGATAGGAGTGAAGGTAGGATTGGTAATGGTTGTGTTTTTCAATTTTCCTCTGATTTCTGAATCAGAGGAAACTCTAACTGCTAAGAGATGGACTCTGGGACTGGAATGTAGCTGAGTGGCAGAATGCTTGCCTAGCATATCCAAGGCTCTTGGTTCCAGAGAGAGAGAGAGAGAGAGAGAGAGAGAGAGAGAGAGAGAGAGAGAGAGAGAGAGAGAGAGAGACAGACAGACAGACAGACAGACAGACAGACAGACAGACAGACAGACAGACAGACAGAGACAGAGACAGAGACAGAGACAGAAGGGGGAGGGCGAGGGAGAGACATGGAGGGGGGGAGGCAAGGATGGAGGGAGGGAAAGAGGAAGGGAGAAAAGTTCTGTATTCTGAGGATCCTAGAAAATTTACTAATTTTTAATTCTTTTGGATATTTATATTTATCTTTTGTAGTAGTTTTTCTTTCTTTCTTTTCTTTTGCCAACACTGTGGCATTAACTTGGGGTCATAATTCTCTCTGGGCTTTTTCAGTCAAGGCTGGCACTCTGCCACCTGAGCCACAGCTGCATTTCTAGCTTAAACTTTTAAATTGTTATTATGAGTGAGGTGTAAAAGGGTTACAGCCCCAGAAGTCAGGTAATGAGTACAATGTTTCTTGGAAAATGTTACCCCCTTGCTTCGCTTTCCCTCATTTTCCCTCTCCTGTCTCTGCCCACAAGTTGCATAGTTCCTATTTTTACATAGTATATAATGAATACAATGACTGTGTTTGCTAATTAGCTGGAGTGAAGTCTTATAGACTTTTCTGCTCAGTCCTCATATTTCAGCCTCCTTTGTAGCTAGCACTACAGATGTGAAGAACCAGCATTTACTAAAGTATTGTGTATATTGCAAAATGAAATGTACATCAATCAGGAAATTATAACATTCACTTAAATGTAGCTGGAAAAAGTCTGACTCAGATCACAGGGATTAACAGGCCTTATATTAAGTCAATGGTCACCATCTTGATTGTAGGCAGTTCCAAGAGGAGAATGTATACCTGCAAAGGGCAAAACTCTAAGCCTACCTACAAGATAGTGTCCAATGCCATGTGATTAAAGGAAGCAATGGACTCAACATCTCAGAGACAGTCACATGTTTTTCCAAAACATAATCAGAGTTAGAAAAGCAGGCAGTCAGAGAATTGTGGCACAACTTGCAGATGGCAGGATAAGATGATAAACTAAAACCTGCCAGGGGACCAGGGGACTATAAAAGAATGAGGAAGTATGACACCTGTTAAATAAAGGCAAAAAAAAAGAACAAGGACATAGGACCAGCACTAAAGGTTTGGTACCATCACATTACAAGGAACAGAAAGGAGACCCACCAATCAGAAGGCCATCTTCAAGGACTCTAATTCTGACTTTTTAACCCAAGACCAATCTTTGTAACTCTGAACATGACATGAAATGGCTGATGGGCATATGTATAGCATGTGCTTACATTCTCTACAGTATTTCTTTCCAATAAGCTTTCCTATCATCTTTATTATATCCATGCCTTGTCTAAATTCTCTTGCCACTTGCGGGAATCGAAGTCAACTTAGCTTTCCTAAATTTCTGGTAACATATTTGATGCATTGACTGAGAATTTGGGGGATTAAGTGTGTTTATTTCTGATTTGGATTTATCAAAAGGTAACAGAAATATAGGGGGGAAAACCCTTCAAAAACATGTTTTGAATGAGAAGGAAAATATATACACACATAAATATATAATGAAACTCATTAAAAATGTACCCCCTCCAAAAAAAAGAGATACAGAATCAAAGGCCATGCTTAGATATTTTTTATGTTACAAAGTGACAGAAGGAAATACCTAGATCCACAGCAGCATTTAGTTCTTTCAACCAAGCAGCACTGCTTGAAGTGCATGGACAGTATATCAACCTCAGAAAAGAGACATTGGAAGCTGTATGTCCCACTTCCTAAAAGAGACAATAGCTAAAATTGGAAGGATTAAACAGCAGAAACTTAGGAGGTGGAGAAAGAAAGAAAGGTATAGTTTATTTGAGTCAAGGGTTAGAATTAGAACTAGGACCTGCAGGCCAAATCTGGCCCACCAGTTGCTTTGTCAATAAAGTTTTATTAGCACACAGACAAGACCATTTCTCAGGCATGGTGTAGAGCTTCTTTCACCACAGCAGCAGAGTTGAGCCTCTCTGACAGACAACAAAAGTCAGAAATATTTACTATTGGGGACTTTATAGAAGATGTTTTTCTATTCTGGGGCTGGACAAAAATGAGCCATTTGAGAACAATAAGCAATGTTAAAAAACAAAGGTAAAATGGAGAAACTATTTGCAGGATATGTGATAAATAATGGGTTAGTAGTTTTAAAATAGCATAAAATTTAACAGCTATAAAATGCAAAATACAGAAGTTCATTGATTTCTAAATCAATAAGCAAAACATGAATGGTAGCAGGAAAAATGAGCAAAAGCCTCATATGGCTGCTTTACTCAATGAAGAACTCTAACTGGCGTTCTCCTTATATAAAAATTGATATAATTGGGTGCTGATGGTTCATGCCTGTGATCCTAGTTACTCAGGAAGCTGGGATCTGAGGAATGTGGTGTGAAGCCAATCCAAACAGGGAAGCCCCAAAACAGACCAAAAAAGCAGGAAGTGGAGCTGTGGTTCAAGTGGTAGAGTATTAGCTCTGAGCAAATAACTCAGGGACAACACCCGGGCCCTGAGTTTAAGCCCTAGCACTGGTGCACACATGCATGCATGCACACACACAAAAACCACACACACACACACATGCACACACACGCACATACCCTTAAATAATCAAATAAATGAAAATGAGAACACTATTCTGTCAGTACAGTAGCAATATCTCCTCTTCCTCCTCCACTAACTTCTTTTTCAACTCTTTTCCTTTGTGGCAATACTCAGAATTGATGAGCTGTGGAGAAAAGGGGCTCTCCCTGTAAGGGTATCTGTCCTCTCTGCTCTCTTGTGAGCTCTTTGAGAGCAGAGCATGTACATTGTTATTTCTCTATTTCTTTGCAACTGAGTGCTTTGTAGTAGGTGTTCAAATTCTTTAAGAACACTTGTTTCTGAGTTGGGTGTGGTGACTTAAGCTTATAATTCTAGCTTACTTAGGACACAGAGAGCAGGGATCATGGGGATCACAGTTTGAGAGCAGCCAGACCTGAACAAAAGAAAAGTGGGGGGAGAGAAGAGAGAGAGAAAGAAAGAGGGAGACAGAGAGAGAGAGAGAGAGAGAGAGAGAGAGAGAGAGAGAGAGAGAGAGAGAGAGAGAGAGAGAGAGAGAGAGAGAGAGAAAGAGAGAAAGAGAGAGAGAACAAAACAAAAGCTGAAACAACAGAAAAAAAAAGCCAAACAACTTTGTAAGACAAATAGTTGTGCATCTGTCTGTCTGTCTATCTATCTTATATGTCAATGACTGTGGGAATGCACAAATAAGAGGATCACAGTCTAGGTCACCCAGGAGGAAAGTGAGACCTCTCAAAAGTAATTAACACAAAAAGAGGCTGGTGGAATGGCTCAAGGCATACAGCATTGCCTAGCAAATGCAAGGTTCTGAGTTTAGTACAGTACAGTATAGTACAGTAAAGAATAGTATAGTACATGCCAAAAGAAAATATATCCTTCCTTTCTCTTCCATTTCCTTTCCTTCTATTTCTTTTTAAAATTGTTATTGTAGAGCTGATATACAGACAAGTGAGACTTACATGAATCAGGTAATGCGTACAATTCTTGTTGAACCATCCCCCCTTTCCTTACTCTCTCCTATTTTTCCCTCCCATACCCACCCACAACATCTACAGTTCATTTTCCACACAGTGTCTAGTGAATATCACTGTTGTATTTGTTCACCCTTTGTTCCATCTTTTCTATGCCCTCCTTACCCTCCCAAATACAAACAAGA
This sequence comes from Dipodomys merriami, assembly GCF_024711535.1. Taxonomy (NCBI): domain Eukaryota; kingdom Metazoa; phylum Chordata; class Mammalia; order Rodentia; family Heteromyidae; genus Dipodomys; species Dipodomys merriami. The sequence goes on from NW_027202937.1 coordinate 32,387,921, forward strand.
CAAAAGGAAAAGAAAACAAAAACAGCAGCAACAGCAGCTAAAAAATTATCTCTTGTTTCCTTGGAGTTCATTTCATAAAATATCAGATGATTATATGCACACAGCTATTGAGTCTTTGTCCATGACTCCTATGCATATCCTCCTTCGGCTTCAGTTTGTGAATATCTAGAGTCCTATATAATTTGTGATATCCCAGTGCGTGTGTGTGTTTATTTATAGATTTATAGGCCCATTCTAGTTACCACAAATGAGGGAAACTATGCAGTTCCTTTGGCTCTAGCTTACTTTGCTTAATATAATTTTTGGTACAATGTCATTCTTTCTGATGGACAAGTAGAATTCTATTGTGTATATATACCACATTTTCTTGATCCATTTATCCACTGAGGGGCATCTGGGTTGATTCCTTAGCTATGGTAAACAATACTTCAATTAACATGATTGCGTTGGAAGCTTTAGTGTGGCATTGTTTGTGTTCTTTGGATACGTGCCCAGGAGTGGGATTGTTGGGTCATAGGGGAGCTCTATGTTTAGTCTTTTAAAGAACCTTCACACTGCTTTCCAGAGTGATTGAACAAGTTTACATTCCCACCAACAGTGTAATAGAGTTCCTTTTTGGCCACATCCTTGCCAGCATTTGTTAGTGTTAGTTTTCTTGATAATGACCATTCTAACTGGCGTGAGGTGGAATTACAATGTTGTTTTGATTCGCATTCTTTTTATGGCCAAAGATGTTGAACATTTCTTCACAGAATGGGAGATCTTTACTAGCTAGGCATCAGACAATGGCCTCATATCTAAAATATTCCTAGAGCTCAAAAAATTAAACCTCACCCAAACTAAGCCCTCAAAAACTCAACAATCAATAAATGAGCTAAAGACTTAAAGAAAGACTTCTCAGAGGAATAAGTAAGAATGGCCAATAGACATATGAAGAAATGTTCAACGTTCCTTCCCTTTTCTTGTCTTTTTAAAATTTGGCAGTTCTGGGATTTTGAGCTTTGGGCCTTGCCTCAGCTTACCTGCTCCACTGGTGTTTTACTGCTTGTGTCACACTTCCAGTCCTGTATTTATTATCCTATATTTTGATTTAATTGCCTTGGTTTTCCCTTTCATGTAGGCTTGGTATAGCACATAGACTCTGAAGCCCAATTGCTTGACTCTTTAGAGGTTCTACTCTTTAATGGCTGCATGACTCCGAAAAAAAAAATAAACCTTTTGAGGCCTCATTTTCCTAGAGTGAGTAGTAGAGATAACAGATAGCACTTATCTCTGGAGTGTTTTTGAGAGTTAAGGAAATTCATACTAGAACAGTGTTTTGTTACACAGTAAGCATAATGTAAGTGTTTGTTAAAAAATTAGTTGGGCATAAGGAAGTTCTATTAGAATGTACATGACTGACATGCAAAAAATGCTTCATACAAGGAGCTTAAATGTCAGCTTTCAAATGTATCAGAGAAGTTATGGGAAAAAAACAACAACCAAGTCAGATATCTTTGTGGTAACTAAAAATCAAAGCAAGAGAACTCCACATCCTGCTCATAGCAGCACAAAAGAGAAAATTTACATTTAGAAGCTCATTGTTTTGCTGTGTTTGTTTTTTTTCCATGATTCAAATAAAATGAAGTCTCCATCTTCCTAGGGAGTGGATGGTTAGACCTGCTGCAAGACCTTAAGAACTGGCTTTTCTCCAAGCCTCATGGTGAGCCAGTGAAAACCAGTTAGATGTGCATTACATACAGTATCTTAAGCAAAGAAAGCAAATACATGTGTGTTTCTTTAAGGCTGCAATAGGTACAGAAGACAGGCAGTGCAGGCTAGCCCAGTGCTTCACAATGCCACTTGGGCCCAGTTCCTTCCTGCTTTGCCCTGTCTTTCCTATACATCTCCTGTTCTGCCCTCCAGTGGATGCAGAGCCTCAAGAACCCATGTCTGCATTTTGGTCATGTAGAAAGATAAAGGCGGAAGACCTCCTAACAGCTTCCTTGGAAAGCCCACCCAGGAATATCTGCATGTATCCTATTGAACAAAGCCTGGTCACATGATTGATCTACTCTTCAGTTGTTGTGAAAGGGCTTTGGCTGGTCATACTTCCCCTCAGAACTTGTGTTCAGTTAGTAAGAAAGAAAGGAAAGATGGATATTGAATGCCATCTATAGCAGTAGAGTCTTTTTAAAAATAAGTTTTTGTGAGGCTACTGGGCTGGAACTCAGGATCTTATGCTCTTGCTTGGCCTTTTCCGCTCCAGTCTGGCCTCTATCACTTGAACAATGACTCCATTTTTGGCATTCTGCTGGGTAATTGGAAATAAGACTATCAAAAATGTTTCTCTCCAGGATGGTTTTGAACTATGATCCTTAGATGTCAGCATCCTGAGTAGCTAGGATTATAGGTGTAAGCTACCAGTGCCTGGCTAGCAGTACAGTGTTATTGGAAGATGTCAAACACTTTAATAAGCAACTGACTAGAAGGAAGAACCATTCTCTCAAACTGGGAAACTAAGGAGAAACAGTGTTTTCTGAGCTGTCTGGATAGGCTAAGTGTGAAGTGCTTCAGACATTCAAATGGAGACAGTAGGTTACAGCTGGACATATAAGTTTGGATCAGGAATGCAGTCAGGGCTGGGGATTCAAATATGCAGTCATTGCGTAGATTGCTTCTGTTTTTCCCATAAAGAGGAGGCAAAGCCATCAGCTGACTGTAGAAAGTTAGAAGCTTGCAGGAGGGAGGTTGCTGGGGAGGATGAGTATGCATGGCCTTGAACTTGTTCACACACTTAGCTAGATTGTGTGGTATTTCTTACATAGTGTTTCATTACTTAGAAGGAAACACACACACATAGACTGAACCAGGATCAGATTTTTCCTGGTAAGGCTAAGGAAAGGAAGAGGAACAAGGCTGAGGGTGATTGCAAGTTGGAGTTTCTAATTATGAGATGGATTTTGCAAAGCACCACTCATGGATGGGCAGTCTTGATGAGGTGAAAGTTGTGTGTGGGCTTACCAGAACCAACATACTTGAAGGAGGAGAGGCAACAGACAGGTTATGGGAGAGACCATTGTCCAGTGGACATTGACTCCAGGACCCCTACAGACACCAAATCCATGGACTCCCAAGTCCCTTATACAAAGTTGGTACACTGTTTATATAGATCTTGTGCTCATCCTGCTGTATTCTTTCAATCACCTGTAGATTATGTACCAGCCAATTACAGTGTAAATGCTATGTAAATCATTGTTATGCTGTGTTGGTCAGGAAGTAAGTTGGTCATGGGGAAAGTTCTGTACATATTTAGTACAGATACAGCCATTATCAGCCTAACTGTGCTTCATGCTTCAGTAAGTGAGCCTTTTCTTTGAGTACTTTCAGTTTGTGGTTGGTTAGATTTGTGGGTGTGGAACTCACAGATATGGAGAACCAAGTGTATTTGAAACAGGGATTTCAGACATGGTGTGATTAGCTGTGTGATCTCAGGAGAGAGGGAGGAAAAGATTTTGAGTGGCAGGAATGATGCAGTTGCTGAAATGAGGAAGGTCAACAAGAGGAGGAGGTCACCAGAGAGCCAGGAGCTGGGCTGTAAAAGGATGGCCACAGGGCTGGGGCAGGGGTTGGGAAGTGGTAACAAGGAAGAAAGGAGAAATGTGTTCCAGTGGTGTGAGGGACAAAAGGTTACGTCACTAGGTACAAGAAGAGTGTGATGTTAGAGGGTTCTGTTACATGTGGTAGGCAAGGCTCAAGAGAGGGTGAACAAGCATCAAGGCAAAGATGGAGCTCTTGGCTTAGAAAAGGAGATCCCTTCCCAGGATGGAGAGGAGTAGGTAACTGAGTCTGGTGGCTCTGATTTCCTGAAGTAGAAGGCAAGTTTGTCTCTTGGAGACAGAGGTTGATGGTGGGACATTGAAGACATAAGGTTTGGAAAAAATGTTGACCAGAATGAGAATATGTTTCTTCCCCCATAACCAGCAGAAAGACAGTCACTGTCAAACCCTTCAGAGTGACAAAGATGAACTTCCTGCGCATCAGATAGATCCTGCCATAGTTAACATTAGTGGTCAACTTGACTCAGTTATAGGATGGCCAGATATTTAGTCAAAGGTTATTCTGGAAGTATCTGCCAGGGTGTTTCCAGAGAGATTAGCATTTGAATCAATGGTCTAGGTGAAGTAGCATCTGCCAAAATGTTGAGCCTTTGAGGAGAGCAGGAAGGAGGAGGTTGAATTTGTGGGCCCTGACTTTATGAGCTGACAGGATTATTCTGCTTTCCATGCTCCTGGCTTTCTGGCTCTGCAGCTACCCCAGCATCTTGCCTGGGGCTCTAACTTGCAGTGGGACTCTTCAGCCTCTATCACTGCAGTGTTACCAGTTTTTGCCTCCAATGAAGTCCCTTTTCCATTGATGAATTAAGGAACTCATAGAAAGACTGAGCATCAGTTGACAGGTGTTAGATACTGAGTCAGTCCTTGGGGGCCAGGGCAGCATATTCCTCAAGAAAAACCTCCTCTTATAGACATTGTCTCCTATTGGTTATGGAGCAATGGTGCACTGTTATCCAGTTAAAGAACTTTTTGAGCTGGATATGAGAGTTGGTTCAGTATTTCCTGTGGGCTCTATGTAGAGTGGGGAGAAAATAAGGTGTAAGGAGAGCAAAAGCATAAGGGGAAAGTGTCTCCCTTTCCCTCATCTGGAGAGGGATACTTTGAACTGTTTGGCGATCTCTCTCTCTCTCTCTCTCTCTCTCTCTCTCTCTCTCTCTCTCTCTCTCTCTCTCTCTCTCTCTTTCTCTCTCTCTCTCTCTCTCTGTCAGTATTGGGGTTTGAACTCAGGGCCTCTAATTCTCACTTGGCTTTTTTACTAAAGGCTAGTGCTCTACCACTTAAGTCACAACTCTACTTCTGGCCTCTTAAGTAACTAGGATTATAGGTGTGAGCCACTAGTGTCCACTCTGCCCTATGATTTCTAAGTTAATGCCTAGAAATGTTTAGATAGGTATAAAGGAAGCAATTTCCAGTGCATTATAAATACTGATACAGTCACATACTACATAATGTTCCACTTAGTTCCAAAGGCCTAAATGTATGATGGGCCTGTAAGACTGCATGGCCCAGTGATCTAGTGACCTAGACAGCTTGGTGAGGCTCCATGACACTCACATGACAATGAAATTACTCAGTGGTGCATGTCTCAGAACATGTCCCTTTTACGCAACACATCATTGTTTAAAAAAAAATAAAAGTCCCAGAGTGGGGGAGTGTAGTTGAGGAGGTAGGAGGGAAGGGATGGGAGGGGAAAAACAAAGGAGGAGGCAACAATGCTTGATAAGAAATGTACTCATTACCTTGCTCATGTAACTGCAACCCCTATGTACAGTCTTTTTCTTTTTTTTTTCTTTTTTGGTCAGTAGCAGGACTTGAACTCTGGGCCTGGGCGCTGTCCCTGCAGTCTTCAGCTCAAGATGAGTGCTCTACCACTTGAGCCACAGCACCACTTCCTGTACAATATTTTTCACAATAAAAAACTTATTAAAAATAAAAGTCCCATTTCAATTTATGAGAGATTTTTCTTAGCACTGCTTATTATACCTCTTCATATTTTTATTCCACCATCCCTAAAGAATGCCAAACCATCTTGATTCTTCTGCTTGAAAGCCTTTTATTATTGACCTATAATAAAAATACACATCTAAATTAAGATTATATATACCTATAATCATATATACATACTATCTATATATATTTCCTAGGAGCATTGGCTCTGAATACTAACCTTTTTTTCTGGATTATCATTGCCTTTAGTGCATCACTGATTAGAACAATGCCCCTATATGAACCTTGTTGGTTAGTCAGAGGACATCTATGGAAATTGAATTGCTTTGATAACCTTGCTGAACTTCTAATCTCCTTAACTTTGTTTCTCTCTGAGGACAGGGTGCTGTGGGTCGGAAGTCCTTCTTCAGGTAGGCTGGCCCAAACCAGATGGGTCTATGGGGACTTCTAGCATGACTGAAGACAAGCTCTAGCTTCCTTATAATCCTATCTGCAAACTAATTGGCACATCCTCGAACTCAGGACAGTTGGTTTGTCCTGCCAACAACCATAAAAGAACCATGAAAGGACAGAAAAAAGACATTGCCCAAATTTATAGAAATTTCCACTCATTCCCACAAAAGACAGGAATATCCCTCCTTTTATTAACATATCCCTCTCCCTCATTTTTAACTCTATATCTATAATGTCTTGATCTCCACAACTGAGAAGCTGATTCCCAGATTTACCTCCCACTTCTTCTATTCTTGGCCAAGAACAAAAGTTTCCTTTTGTTCTTGGGCTTTTAATTGGTTATGATTTCAAGAGGGAAAACAGACCCAGTTGGGTGTCACAAACTGGTAACAGTGCAAATTGCAGCCCAGTCATAAGTTTATGTTGAAAAGAGGCCATTTTGTAACAAGTGCTGTGGTAGATTGAAGGTCAGTCTTAAAGTCTCGACTTCCCATCATAGACTTATGCATGTATACCCTTGCCAGGAAGTTTAGTTTGGCCTGCAATAATTTTCCAGTTGCTATGAGAAGGGTCAAACAGCAGCTTCCCTCCCACTGGACCCAAGTAAGATACAGAACAATCTGACATACCCACATCTTACCACTGCATACAGGGTCCCATGCATAAAGAAAATGTGGAGTTCCCTTTAATCCAGACTGGATGGAACCTCCCAGAGGCAGCATTTCCCTGCTGGGGTGAAGAGGAGTATCATTTAACTACCCACACCAGTTGCACCTTGATAATGCCAACCTGGTCAGGGATGGCTCCCATGTTGCCCTACCTCAAGGTACTGTGAGTTGGGTATGTGCCAGATACAGACCCGCCATCTGTCTATGGCTCAGATCTCTGCTCTGTCTGCCAGGGCAAAGGGTGGCAGAGAGCACAGGGCAGCAACCCAAGAAGTCAGGCAGATATGGCAGAATCTATTCTGGGATCATGAGGCAGGACTGAGGGGTGATATGAGATCCTGAGTCACTGGTTATGCTTCACTGGCCCATCAGACTTTATGTACCAAACCCTAGCATGCTCAGTCATCTCTCAGCACTGCTGGTAAAGTTAAGGGGCCTTAAAGCAAGAGACCTGCTTACAGCATGGGGAGTCAGTCCCAGCACAGCCAATCCGGACCTGTGGCCTAGAGTCATCTAACATAGCCTTCAGTTATCACGAAAATAATTATGATGTTGCTGTAAATCATGAAATATTTGAGGTATTTTGGTCAACAGCATTATTGTGGCCATACTCAAGCATAAAAATGCCACTCAAATATTTCAAAGTTCAGGATCTAAAAGTAGCCATCAGGGGCAGTGTCACTTAGATGACCCAGGTTAGGGTCTCAGTCCTCTACACTTGCCTGTGTGACAGGGGCATGCTAATGCAACCTCTGGAGGCCTTCATTCCCCAGCTGTAAAACAGGGGTGACCCTGTGCCTATTGTATAGTGTTCTCTTGAGACTCACCTTGCTACCCTGTGCAAAAGACATTCACTGATACATTGTAAGCACCTGACACAATAATATTTATTATTCTGCAAGATGAAAAGAAGTAGGAGCCTGTATTTGTTTCCTGTGGCTGCTGTGGAAAATTGCCACAATCTGGGTGGCTTAAATTTATCATCTCACCATCCTAGACGTCTGAGATTAAGGTGTTCTTGGGCTGTGTCTCTTCAACAGGTACCAAGGAAGATCCTATTTCTTGCCTCTCTCAACTTCTGGAGCATGTTGTTTGGCCACCATTACTTCAACTTCTGTCTCTGTGATCACACTGCCTCCTTCTCTTCTATCTCTTTAACTCCTTTCTGTCTTACTCATGTGCAACATCAGTGTTTGAGTATATAGATCACCTGGATAATACAAGATAATCACCTCATTCTAAGATCTATAATTACACCTCCAAAGATCCTTTTCCAATATGGTCTTATTCACAGTTAACAGGATTTTAGGAAGCAGATACAAAGGGTAAATTAGTTAGGAACCAGGGCCCCTGGTCAGCATTCTACCAAGCTATAACCAACTGCTAAAGAGACATTGTTTTGGGAAATCTTGCCTCTGCTTTTTCCTAGTCCGGTCTAGTTTCAATAACCTGTCCATGATCCTGGAGGATTTGCAGAAGGGACCTGCTTAGTAATTAACCACCAATCAGAATGTTGTTGGACCTGACCTATAAAATTGTCACCTTCTCAAACACCTAAGGACAACCAATCAGAGCACAGTCCAGGCTATAAAAGTCCCTAGACTAGAAGCCACCTGGTTGACACAGAGAACACGTAGAGATAGATACAAAGTTCCATAGAGAACATACAGAGATGCAAAGTTCTTCACCTTATACTCTGTTGTCCTGGACTTCATTCATCAAATTCCTGAGACAAGAGTTTTTGTCAATGGAGCTGCAACACTGGCAGGTATTGCTTGTTATTGAGCTACTATACTAAGCAGTATTGTTTGCTACAGGGATGTAGCCTTAGCAGTCTCTGTTGCTGGCTATAGAGCCAGAAGGACTGTAAGTAGACCTTGCCCACCTTGTGCTACAGTAGCAAAATCCCCTATCACTCTCACCATTCAGTCTATGATACTGGCTGAGATTCCAATGAGTGTCCTATAAGTACCAGCTGGAAACAGAAGGCAGAGTGTGGTAGAGCTAGATGATAGGCTGTTTCATAATGATCAATGAGCAATTAACCCCTCTCCAATGAGCCGGATGCTGACATCAACACCTGGAGATGGAGAACTACAAGACAGATTCCCCTCCTGGGAAAGCCAGGTATCCATGAAGGCAGAGAAGAGAATGAACAATGTAGCCATGACACAGGCAGGGCTCTTAATGCTGGCAAAGTGAGCCAGGCCTGAAAGATGGACTAATGTACCAGTAGAAGAGGCTTCTAGCAGAGTCAGGAAACTTCAGAGCACATATTAGGGCTGGAAGGTTATTGAGGCTGAATTTGGTAAACCAACTCTTACATTCTTCAGCTAATCTCATGATGTTCTCCAAGTACATCTTCCAAGATTTCATCTGCCCCGGGACCTGTATGCAGTAGGAGTGGTCTGTTTTGGTACCTGGAGGGTGGTTGGACCATCCCCCCCGCCCCCACCCATCTATTATACCATTGTACAGTTTTTGCAGATGAGAGTGTAGTTTCTTTTTAAGACGCCCTATCTGTATCATAAAAAAGTGGTTAAATATATCTACTCAACTCTATGTACTTTATCACACAGGCCCATTGTGCTAATGGGAGGATGTAAATCAACTCTGAAGGGGGTGATTAAAGTTTACAGATAATTGTGCTATCAATTGAGGTAAGTTATGGAGTTATTTGCATATGTAAAGGCCACCCTAGGAATAATCTTGCTTCTCCCATTTTGAATTAATATTTGGAAAGAAGACAATAATGAAACTGCTCTAAAGGGGGAAATTTAAAAAGTCTCAATGTCAGAAGTTGGGTTTAAGTTCTGAAGAAAAATTAAGAAACATCGCATTAGGTAGGTGGAGAAGAGTGGGAAGGACATTGGGGCGAGGGGAAAAAAGCACAGAAAGCTGAATTTTAACCTCTTATTCACAGAGAGGAAGTGTTGTAGACTTTTTGAGGGGCTGTTGAAACTAAGTCCTCTCCTCAGACATACACACGTAATCCATGCATATAAAATTTCACATGTGTTCCTGAAAGATTCAGAGTTGCCTGAAGTTCACCCTGTAGCTCCTTGGGGGACTGGAGAAGGCCTGTGAATGCATTGTGGGGCAGGATAAACTCAGAGAGCATAGAAAAAGAAGCTCTATTGAAACAGGGGACCAGAACTGATGTAGAAGAGTAGGCTGCAGAACTGAGGAAAATTCTACATAAACATCTGGTTTCACTCGCTTTTGTTTACTTGATTTTACTACTGACTTTAGAGCTAAGTGGATTCACTGCTTCCATATCACTTTGGCCACTGCTAACCATTGCCTAGGCTGTTTGGCAATAATTTGGAGATAGTTTTGGATAGTTGCAGCCAGAGATCATTTCACTTAATCTGGCACAAACATCCAATGTCCTCTTCCCTCAGAGGATACTAATACACCATTTTCTGAACTAAGAGCACCATGAAGTTTGATTAAGCATCATAGCATGATTGCATTGCTTTATGTGTTAGAACTCCATCTTTCCCCATGATTTGGATCTCCCTGCTGCTTTATCCCATAAATAATCACTGAAGCCTAAACACAGGAAGATTCTCCCATCTCCATACAACTGACACATGAAGAAGCTCTTACATAAAATTCATCATTTCAGTTTTTGGAAAATAGAGTAACCATAGGAAATTGGATAGAAAGATTTGGATGCCTAGAGTTAAGGAACATCTTTGTTTTGAAGATGCGCACTGAAAATGGAGGAAGGGATCCTAGCTCTCAGTCAGGTTCCCTTTCTGGGCTTTCTTAGCCTCACCTCCAAAATGAGGATAGCAGTGTCTGGTTTTCCTATATTATAGGGATATTCTCAAGGCAATGTGAGAATACACTGACATAAGAGAAAGAAATTTTCTTGTCATTAAAAGATAGAATGGTGTCGTAAGTTGAATTAGGGGCTGGGATGTGGCTCAGTGGTAGAGTGCTTGCCTAGAATGCATGAAGCCCTGGGTTTAATTCCTCAGTACTGTATAAACAGAAAAAGCCAGAAGTGGCACTGTGGCTCAAGTGGTAGAGTGCTAGCTCTGAGCAAAAAAGCTTAGGGACAGTGCCCAAGCCCTGAGTTCAAGCCCCAGGACTGGAAGAAAAAAAAGGAAATTGAATTATCTAGTCTCTGTGGCTCTGCCTGTAATCCTAAGTATTCAGGAGGCTGGTATCTGAGGATTGTGGTTCAAAGCCAGCCTAGGCAGGAAAATTTGTGAGAGACTTTTACCTCCAATTAACTGAACACCAAAATTCTGGAATTAGAGCTATGGCTCAAATGGTAAAATGTTAACTTAGAGAGATAAAGGGTAAGAACAGTCAGTGCCCAGGCTCTGAAGTCCCAGTAGTGTCATTTATATAAAAAAGGTGAATTAGGCAAATACATTTACTCACAGTCCTCTACTGTAGGGCAGGAAATGTTCAGTGATGCTTGAGATTCGTCAGGGGAAGAGAATCAGATAATCCATAGACATGTTACAAAGTAAACCAAGTGGAATGAACTTATCATTTTGAAATAAAGGGTAATACTCCTGATAGGTTTCTTACCTCTTCATGTGAATGGAAAGGTCTTGAGTGAGATCAGAGAAAAGATGCAAAATATTAATCCTGCAAGCCCCTGAATTTTTCCAAAGGTGGTTTTGAAGCCAGATGGTGAATGAATTAGGTTCTCTGTGAATTACAGAATATTAAATTTTATAACCAAATCAAATTGATGCCTGGAATCAACACATGGCTGAATCTATTGGGAGTAACTTAGATGATCTTCACTGTTGATTCATGAAAAAGATTTTGGCAAATGGAATCAGGCAAGGAATTCAGCCAGGAAGAGCATTTGTCCCACCAGATGGGTGGGCTCACCCATTGGGTATAAAAATTCACCTGTCTACTTCTGAAGACAGATGAAATGGCTTAGTAAATGGACCAGACACATATGTCAATGGATGAGTCCTATTTATCCAACATCTATGACATTTGGGACACTTCAATTTGGTGCTGTTGCCTATAATATTAATCTTTTAGACATGCTTAGTAAAAACCTATCTGGACATCCAAAGTTTAGATATTTGGAAGAAGATACAAGAAGCTAACACATAGCCACATTGGGAGAAAGGAAGTTGAGAATCTTACTATATATGTGCAAGGGGCAATGAGAAAGTCTGCTGTCTGGGTTAGTAAGGCATTGTCCCTTGTGTGGGGGTCACAGAGAAACTTTCATCTCTTGAGGCTGTTAGGCTTTTAAAAATAGGTAGCCGAGTAAGAACAGCACCATGCACGTGGTATTCAGGTAAGGGCTAGGTTTATTTAGTAGACCTGCTGGGACCAGACAAGGTTGGCACTCCACACAGCTGGCAAAAGAGAGGGAGCTTCTGGCCCTGGGTTAGGCCTTATATAGGGTAGGGGCGGGGAAAGGTATATCCTGGGAAAGGAAAGTGGGACCAGGTAAGAGGAGAAAGGTGTGGCCACAGATTAAGAGGTGACCTCAGCGGATGCAGATGTGACCTCTTCCAGGTGTCCCAGTGGCTTGGGTAATGCAGGTACTGGGCGGGGTCTGCTCGCCATCCAGGAATGGACCTTACAGAGGCCAAAAGGCAACTCCCTATAATGTTACTTGCATACAAAATTTTGAAGATTGCTCTTCACCTAACACCAAAAAGCCCCATTTACTCCCCAAGTAGCTCCCCTGCTCTCTGTCTGCTCTCCAAGACTCTATCATAACGTATCTATCCACATTCACTCATTTAGGTACTGTGTTTCTGTGTGTGTGTGTGTGTGTGTGTGTGTGTGTGTGTGTGTGTGTGTGCGCGCGCGCGCGCGTGCGCGTGCTTGCGAGTGCATGCATGCTGGGGGTTGAAGTCAAGACTTCCTTTTCTCACTTGTTTTTTTTTTCATCTAAGGGCTGGGAATCTACTATTTGCATCATATTTTCACTTCCTGCTTTTGGCTGATTAGTTGGAGCAAGAGTCTCACAGACTTTTCTGTCCAGGATAGCTTTGAACCATGATTCTCAGAGCTCAGCTTCCTGAGTAGCTGTTGAAACGTTGAAATATATCCAATTTGCTGGCCAATTTATAGTCTTAGGCCTTTTCTACTTTTCATTCTGGCAAGACCTTTAGATTTTGTTCTTATAAGAGAACCCCATCTCTACTCCTGCTGGTCTAATTCTAAACTTCCTTACATTTGGCCATTGCGGTGGCCTCTGAGTGACAGGAAAAAATGAGTTGGAGTCATGGTTCAGTTGGTAGAGTCCCTGTTTGGCAAGTATAAGGCCCTGAATTCAAAATCCAGTACTGGCAAGAACAAAAACCAAGAAAGACTTCCCATTGGACCTCACCTCTCAAAAAAAGTTCCATGGCCTTCTAATAGCAGTATAGATAGGGGATTATCCAAATTCTTCTTCCCTCTCCTCTTCTCCCTTCTTCTCCCCCTCCTCTCCTCTCTTCTCTATTACTTGCCCTTGCCCTCCCCCCCTTCTCTCCCCTTCCCCCCTCTCCTCCTCTCTTCTCCTCCCTCTCCTGTTTTTTTCTCTTCCTTCCTTTTCTTTGTCTTGTTTTTTATACACTTCATAATGTGAGGGGGTTGCATTGTGACTTTCCACACATGTACCCAGTGTACTTTGAACAAATGAAGGACCACTTCTGGATTCTTGTTTGGTTTCAGTTTTATTTTAAAGCCATGCAAGTGCCAAACATCCTGTATTATATTAGTCATGATTATTGCCAAGGGGAAAAATCTGTCTCCTATTTGAAGAGCTGTCTGGTAAGTGGGTTGTGGGTTGGCTGGTTCAAAACAATCACACAAACTTTACAAGTTGCAACAGGCTTTGATGAATTTGTCCATTGTATACCCCAACCTTGTGAGGTGAGCAGGTATGCCAAGCTATTGTTAATTTGAGGTTGATCTATCACTGCAACTATAGTTAATATTGCTAATTCGTATCATTTTCTTTACCTGGGTTAATACTATTTATCTGAAGAGTTATGTGAATCAAAATAAATCACTTTAAGAATCCATAAATTCTCATCAGCTTGGTTAAGTAGTCTGGTTACATGTTTACCAATTCTCTACTTGTCCCACACAAATGTACATCTTTTCCAGGCTCATTTTGCTTTAAGACAGTGACCACAAGCCCATACAGTCTTCTACTTATCTCTCTTGACACATCTGGAGTTTTGTTAAGAAATGTAGTTTCCCTTCACATAATTTTTTTTCCTGATAATGAAAGGATTCTGTACTGCTTTAAAAAAGAAATACGGTATCTAAGCTGGGCACCAGGCCTGTAATCCTGCCTACTTAGGAGGCTTAGATCTGAGGATCACTGTTCAAAGCCAACCCAGGCAGGAAAGTCCATGAGACTCTTATCTCCAATAAACCACTTAGAAAAAGCTGGAAGTGGCTCTGTGACTCACTGGTAGAGCACAAGCCTTGAATACAAAGAGGTTCAGGAATTGTACCTAGGCCCTAGTCTGAATCCAAGCCCCAGGACAGGCAAACAAACAAACAAAAAAGCCAAACAATATCTAGCTTGAAAGATCTCACCTCTCTTCTTCCCTCCCCTCTTCCTTATCTGTCTTTCTCTTGCATTTTCTGCATGTGGACATTAGAAGTCCAGCCTTTCTGGGCTTCACACTGTGGAACTTATACCAGTATCCCCCATCAGGTTTTAGGTATCTTGACAAGAACTGAGTTCATATAGCATGATTCTCCAGCTTGTACACAGCCTGTCATGAGATTTCTCAGTCCCCATAATCATGTGAGAAAGTTCCTCAAACCCCCTCTCATCCATCTGTTTATCTATCATCTATCTATATTTCATTTATTATCTGTATATATCTACCAGCCACCTATCTTCTATCATCTATGTATCATTTGCTTATCGTCTATCTATGTCTGTCTGTCTGTTTGTCTTTCATCTATCTGTTGGCTCTCTCTCTGGAGAACTTGAATGAATACAAGGGACTAGAGAAACCCCCTCCCCTCTGTGAGAGTCATGCCCTTTTTCATGAAATTCTGTGATTGTCTGCAATGACCTGAAGACCAGACAACTTATTCTTGAAATGTATCCCTTTTCCTTTTTGAAAAGCTAATTCTATTGTCAAGGTGATATACAGAGGGGTTACAATTACCTACATAAGGTAGTGAATACATTTTGTGTCCAACTTGTTACCCCCTCCCTCATTTTTCTCCCACTCTCCTCTCCCAATAATCCCCCCTCAAGTTGTCAGTTCATTTCCAACATATTGTCTTGCGAGTATCACCTTTTCCTTTTTAAAAAACCTCTATTGGAGTAGTATGATTAACACACCACGCATCTTGCCCTTTTAAAGTACACAGATGAGTGAATTCTACACAGAACTGCCCAACGATCACTACTTGTCACTGCCTCTATAAAGAAACTCTGCCTCAGAGCAGTTATCTCCATATTTCTTTTCCCAGCTCCTGGCAACTGCTAATCTACTTCCTGTCTCTGTGAATGTTCCTGTCCAGACTTGAAATAAATAAAATCTGTAAGACATGGCCTTTTGGCTCCAATTTATTTAGCATTATGTTTTCAAGGTTCCTCCATGTTATAATTATATGACATATTCATAAATAGAATGAACATTCTTTTATGTTTTTTTGTTTGTTTTGTCAGTCATGGGGCCTGAACTCTGGGCCTGGGTGCTGTCTCTTAGCTCTTCAGTTCAAGGCTAGCACTCTACAACTTGAGCCACAGCGCCACTTCCAATTTATGTGGTGTTGAGGAATCGAACCCAGGGCTTCATGCATGCAAGGCAAGCATTCTACCATTGAGCCACCTTCCCAGCCCAATTCTTTTATATTTTTAAAATATGTACCTCATTGCTTCATTCTTTTTATGTCCAAATAATATTCCTTTGTATGGATATTCCCACTCATTATTTATTCACTCATTATTTGATCGATAGACATTTGAGCTGCTTTTACCTTTGGAGTATTTGAGCCATTATGTTAGAAACACTAGTATACAAGTCATTGCCAAATTTAGTTTTTCAATTCTTTTGAATTTGTACCTAGGAGTAGAATTACTGTTTAACTGCATGTTGATGTCTCTGAAGAACAGCCAAACTTGCTTCCAAAGAATACCATTCTACTCATTTCAACCAGAAGTGGATGAAGTTCCAATGTCTCCACATCCTCTCACCTTACCTGCCCATCTTTCATATTACACTTAGATTAGATGATGGGAAGTGATAGCTCTCTGTGGGTTTGGTTTGCATTTTCTTAACAGCTAATGATTTCTTCTTTCCTTTCTTTCTTTTCTTCTTTCTTCTGTGCCACTCCTCAGGCTTGAGCTCAGAGCTTGGACACTGTCCCTGAGATTTTTTGCCCAAGGCTCATGCCCTACCATTTGAGCCACACCTATATTTCTGGCTTTTGTTTTTGCTGGTTAATTGGAGATAAGAGTCTCATATCTGGGCTGATTCCATATATTGTCTATAGTGAATAGTGCTGTAATGAACATGGTTATCCTGGTGGTGTTACTGAAACTTTGTTTGTGTTCTATTGGTTAAATGCCCAGGAGTGAGATTGCAGGGTCTTAATGTAATTGTATGTTTAGTTTATTGAGGAACCTCCATACTGCTTTTCAGAGTGCTTGAACAAGCTGATATTCCCACAACTGTGCATTAGAGTTCCCTTTAGGCTACATCCTCATCAGCACAACCATGCTCATTATAGCACTATTCACCATAGCTGAGATATGGAATCAGCCTAGATGCCCCTCAATGAACAAATGAATTAAAAAAATGTGGTATATATACACAACGGAATTTTTCCTATCCATTAGGAAAAATGATATTGTACCATTTGTAAGGAAATGAAAAGATTTGGAAAAAATGATATTAAGTGAAGTAAGCTAAAGCCAGAGAAACAAAGGTTGCATGGTTTCCCTCATTTGTGGTAGATAAAATGTGTCTACAAACCTACAAGTAAATATCTGGGTGCTAAGCAAGTAGTTACAAATGAATTAACTGAAGTATAATAGACTCTATGGAGAGCTCAAATAGTATAATTTTTTGGAAAGACTAGGTCAAAGCCCAACAAAATCAGCACTAGGGAATGGGTACATACAAGAGGAGGGTGGGGCTAAAGGGAGAAGGGTGGATGAATGAAGGGGGGGAAAGAAGAGAATGCAGCCAAGAATTTATATTATATTATTATATTATATTATTATAATATATAATTATATATTATAATATATTATATAAAATATATTATAATATATTATAATTATATATTATAATTATAATATAATATAATATTATTATATAATATTATAATATAATATTATATTATTATATTATTTATATTATATTATAAAATTAAGAAAAGTAAGGGAAGAGGTCAAAGGAGGGTGAGAATGTCAAAGGGGTGACATTGATAAATATAGATTGCATTCATAAACTGCTTTGTTAAATGGTGCCTCCTTGGGCTGGGAAGGTGGCTCAGTGGTAGAGCGCTTGCCTTGCATGCCTGAGGCCCTGGGTTTGATTCCTCAGCACCACATAAGCAAAAAGAAAAAAGCTGGAAGGGGCACTGTGGCTCAAGTGGTAGAGCGCTAGCCTTGAGCTGAAGAGCTGAGGGACAACGCTCAGGCCTAGAGTTTAGGCACAACGACCGAACCCCCCCCCCAAAAAAAAATGGTGCCTCCTTTGTACAACTACTTAAAGATAATCAAAAAAGAGTCTCACAGACTTTTCTGTCCAGGATAATTTTGAACCATGATTCTCAGAGCTCAGCCTCCTGAGTAGCTAGGATTATAAGCATGAGCTACCAGCGCCTGGTTGGAACATTTTTTTTTCTATTAGGCATTTCTGTATATTCTTTGGTATAAATCTGCATATCACTTTTTTTTGTTGGTTGTGGGGCTTGAACTCTGGGCCTGGGCACTGTCCCTCAGCTCTTCAGCTCAAGGCTAGTTCTCTACCACTTGAGCCATAGTACCACTTCTGGCTTTTTCTGCTTATTTGGTGCTGAGGTATCGAACCCAGAGCCTCATGCATGCAAGGCAAGCACTCTACCACGGAGCCACCTTCCCAGCCCCATGCATATCATATTTTTTTGCCTCTCTTGGTGCTTGAACTCAGGGACTGGGCACTCTCTCTGAGCTTCTTTGGCTCAAGGCTAACACTCTACCACTTGAGCTACAACACCACTTCCGGCTTTCTCTGTTTATGTGGTACTAAGAAACTGAATCCAGGGCTTCATGCATGCTAGGCAAGCACTACCACTAAGCCACATTCCCAGTCCTGCATATCATTTCTATCTATACAAATCCTTGTCCACTTAAAAAATCTAAAGTTACTCTGTCACCTGCAGTAACCTGTCCCACCCCTTCTTGCCCCTTTTTTGCCTGCTCTTCTTCCCACACCCATTTCAGCAAGCCTTGTCTATGCATCATCAAATCTAGACAAGGGTATAGATTCCAGACCCCTTCAAAGCTCCTACTCTCTGGGCAGTAATGCAAAACGTTTCCATACACCGCCCCCCCACCTTACCTCTAAGAAGAGCAAGCAACTCTTCAAAGACCCTGAATCCTTGAGTCCTTCCTGTAAATCTCTGTAAGCGTAAGGCTCTTGTATTCCTAACTATAATCAGACTTAAGGAGGCAGTTAGAGGTGAAAAGACTCAATGGCATCTCCACCTTTCCCAGGTTTTTAAGCCCCACCCTGCCTAGCCCTCCCAGAAGCCCATAAGAAAAGGAATGGGGCCCACCTCCCCCACTGGCCACTAGCGGTGGGCATCTGTTCCTAAGAAGGAAATGTGATTTCTGGGATGGTTGAAAATGGTACCTCCCTCAGAAGGTGAGATGCGATGAGCCAAAAGAGGGAAAATAATTCCAGGTGTGTGTACAGTAGTTTGTGTGTGCTATGTGCACACAATCACACAAACACACACACAAATAATCTATCCCCACCCCCCAACCAGGGTTCCAGAATATCAAAGGTGATAGGTCTCATTTCTGATAAAAGGTACTGATATTTTCCAGCTTCTTCCTACTGTCCCAGTGGCAATGTATTTGGTCCTGTGATTCCAGAAAGGACCAACCACCCCTCACCCCCTTCTGTGTATAAATTTGTATGGTTGCATCTGAGGCCGGCATGCACTGCTCACTTGGTCAGGATTGACTTATTCTCTCTCTTTCCTTCTTCCTCTTCTTCACAGGTCAGGTGCACTTTGGGAGGTAGGTCCCTTTGGCCTTCTCCCATACTACAGCCTGTTTTGTGCCCACAGGCCAGGCCTTTCTCCTGACTTAGGTAGAAATGGCTCACTTGCTGTGTTGTGCAGTTCAAAACACATTTGTCCTGGCTCCTCAGTCCTACCCATAGACTTGAGCTGTCACCAGGTATAGGGGACCAAGGAATGATTGGGACAGATACAAGATCAGCCAAGATCATAAGGGCTTCAGATGCCGTGTGGAGGCTTGAACTTTTTATTCTAGTTGGAGCATGAAAACTTGTAGCCACGAGATTCCCTTCCCTTCCCTTCCCCTCCCTTCCCCTCCCTTCCCTTCCCTTCCCTTCCATTCCCTCCCCTCCTCTTCCCTCCCCTCCCCTTCCCTCCCCTTCCCTCCCCTTCCCTTCCCTTCCTTCCCCTTCCCTTCCCTCCTCTCCCCTCCCCTCCCCTCCCTTCCCTCTCCTTTCTTCCCCTCCCCTTCCCTCCCTTCCCTCCCTTCCCCTTCCCTCCCCTCCCTTCCTATCCTCTTCCCTTCCCTTCCTTTCTTCTTCCACTTCCTCCTCTCTTCTCCTCCCTCTTCTCTAATTCTACTCACTTTTTAAAGTCCTAGGGATTTGATTTGCCTAACATTTAAGAAGCTTTGAAAAGACAGTACCTTTCTAGTGTCTCTTAAATAGGCAAATGTGACATCCCTGGATTCACATCCAGCAGCGGTGGGCTCCAGGCCACTCTGGCTCCCTGAAAACCAGGCCCTATCCTGGGTGTGCTTTGGTGCACTCTGCATCCCAGCTCTGCAGCAGCTTAGCTTGCTCCCAGGCAGCCTTAGGAACCATCTGGGTTTCAGGAGAAGGTCGGTAAAATCATGGATTGATGAAAATATAAAGGTAACTGAATTTGACAGGAGAGCATTGGAAACAGGGAGGTGAGTCCATGTGCCCTGGAGAAGAGATGATAGATTCAGAGCCCTGGAGAGGAGATGATAGATTCAGATAAATCGGTGATTCAAATAAAGACACAAATGTACCCCTCCCTCAAGCATGTAACAGATACTCAAAGGGCACAGTGTGGAAAAAGCTTCATTTCTTAGAGTTCTTAAGATTCCTTTACCTCATATGGAATTATTGCTATTCAATTTTAAGATGGTTTCTTAAAACCATCTTAAATGATGGGAGGGACAGATACTAGTTTTCTTAGGGTTTCTACTTCCTCTCTGCCCCACCCTAGAGGGGGTGGGGTTTGGCCCAAGAGCATTGATCAAATCTTAGAGCATTGATTTTCTGAACTTAGAGAGACCTTGGCAGGATTAAGCTATGTGCATATGATTTCAAAGCTTTCCAGGTGTACATCCCCCAAGGAACAGGGTAATACTTTTCCTATGCTTAGCAAACACTGATTAATTAACTGGAAGAGATCAGAAAAAGGAGAATTGTAAGGGTAAGTATGGCAGGGGATGAAGAAGGAGGAGGAGAAGGCACTCACTGACCCCAGAACGGTGTGTGGCCCACTGCAATCCTTTAAAAAGTATGATTATTATGATTATGATTGTTTTGTGTGAGTATTGGGGTTTGAATCCAGGGCCTGGGCACTGCCCTGAGCTTTTTGCTCAAGGCTGGCACTCTATCACTTGAGTCACAACTCCACTTCTGGCTTTTTTTGGTGGTTAATTGATGATGAAAGTCTCACAGACTTTCCTGCCTAGGCTAGATTCAAACCACTATCCTCAGACTTCAGCTTCCTATGAAGCTAAGAGTATAGATATGAACTGTCAATGCCTGGCTCCCTTCCAAAAATCTGACTACAGTTGGTAGAGGTGAGAAAAGAACAAGTGTTAAATTTCATTTCTGCCTCTGACATTTGCGTTCAGCCCACTGCTGGGTCACCCACTTGGAGTGACCTTGGTCTCTTTTTCAGCAAGCTGGGCAAGCTGGACCATGCCAGTCATGTGTCAAACTTGCACTATTTGTGTGGCAATGAACCTAGCTGGGTTTTGTCTATTGCCAAGCTAATTCCATCCACAGGTGCCTCGTTATTTGCTGATTTAATCACTCAGTCCATGCTATTTTTCAGCAGGGCACTTTTAAATAAAATGATGTTTCTTTGCACATGTCTCTGTTACAAATGACATAGAAGCAGAAATGAAGTTTGAAGTTTCCTGCTGTGTCGTTGCTCTCCTTGGCCCAGAACTTGAAAAGCTGCTGGCAGTGGTTTCCCCGCACCAGCTGTGATAGATTAAATGTGGTAGAGGGATAGGAGCAGAGGATGAATCATTCATTTATTCATTCAACAAATGTTGAATCAACCTTCTCAGGGAAGTGGATCCTGACTCAGGAATCTGGAAGTAAGGAGTTTGTTGGCAGTTTTGGAAATAAAGTAAAACAGAGAAAGAGAGGCCGTCCAGAAAGGGTGCATTGGTCGGGCCTGGTGACTCAATCCTATACATCTAGTTATTTGGGAGGCACAGATTGCAGAATTGAAACCAGCCTGGGCATACAAGTTTAAGAGACTGCATCTCATTCAATGACCAGGCACAGTTGTACATGCCTATCATCCCAAATTACTGGGGAAGCACAATGGCTGGATACAATATCATGTGTCTGTGATCTTAGTGACAAATAGAAGGATCATAGTTCAGGACAGCCCAGACACAAAATCTAGATCGTACCTCAAAAATAATCAATCTGAAAAAGGGGCTAGCAGAATGTCTCATGCTTAGCAAGCAAGGCCCTTAGTTCAAATCTCAGGACCACCAACTAAGTACACAAAAGAGTCAGCTCCTTACTGTAGGAGTTGAGTCATGCTTTGTAGTCCAGAGTTATCCCTCCCAGGGAATGGGGAATCAGGGTACTTACAGGCCAGTTCCCATTAACCGTTGGCTGAAGACAGTTCACAGGGAACCTGGATTTCCTGGAACTTTTACCTTGCTGCTGGAGTATGCAAAATGCACTTTGGTGGCCAGAGAAAGCCCTGGGGCAAAGGAAAGCAGGTGATGGCAGGTGGAAACAGAACAGACTGTGCCAAAGAGATAAGGATGAAGAGCACAGGCAGGCCGTGACAGAATTTGCTATATATTCTATCAGGACTTTCTGTGTGCCAGGATTTGCTATATATTCTATCAGGACTTTCTGTGTGCCAGGCAGCCTAGAATAGCCGTGACAGAACTGGGCTTTTGTCTCTAACCTTCACAGACCCTATATCATAGTGAAGGAAACCAACAAGTATCCAAGCAGAGCCCCTAAAGATGGACATTCCGTGACATGCATTAGGACTTACCAGTACTTATAGGTGGTGGAGGAGCGCGGGCACCATGTGCACGGAGAGGGAGTTGCCAACAAGTTTTGAGAAACGACAACAAATTAATGCACCCATATTATAGAGTTCAAGAGAGTAAGAGATGGGGGGAAGGAGTTGGGGAGGTGGGAAGGGAAGGGATGGTAGGGGAAAAACAAAGGACAAGGTAACAATGCTCGATAGGAAATGTACTCATTACCTTACTCATGTAACTGTAACCCCTCTGAACAGTATTTTTTACAATAAAAAATATATACAAACAAAGAGAGTAAGAGAATAGGGAATGAGGGTGGGTGAGAAATCTGGAGCATGGAACATGGGTAGAAGAGAAGATGGAAATATCATGAATAGCTCCTAGAAGCCAGTTATTCTCAAGACCAAAACTTCTAGGTACAAGCTCTGAAGTGTTTCCTACCTATTTTGATCTTGCACACACATTTTTTTCTCACTAAATTCGAATCGAATTTTAAAAGACATTTAAAATACAAAACTTAATAA
Source organism: Dipodomys merriami (assembly GCF_024711535.1). Lineage (NCBI taxonomy): Eukaryota > Metazoa > Chordata > Mammalia > Rodentia > Heteromyidae > Dipodomys > Dipodomys merriami. The sequence goes on from NW_027202937.1 coordinate 32,410,575, forward strand.
AAGTTGACTTGATTTTGCTACAGATCAAATAAGGGACAAATTACTCCTGTCCTTGGATATAGTGACTAATTCAAGTAATATTTATAAATCAGCTCCTGCTCTTAAGATCCTTAAAATATGCAGCACAAAGGGTACAACCTATTTTCTAATGACAGTTGCAATGGTATCTCTTAACTTATCTGATTTTTTTTTTTTATCAGATATGGGGCTTGAACTCTGGGCTCGGGTGCTGTCCCTCAGCTCTTCATCTCAAGGTGAGCACTCTACCACTTGAGCCACAGTACCATTTCCAGTTTTCTGGTGGTTAATTGGAAATAAGATTCTCAGGAACTTTCCTGCCTGGGCTGGCTTTGAACCACAATCCTCATATCTAAGCCTCCTGAGTAGCTAGGATTACAGGTGTGAGCCACCAGCACCCAGCTTACTTTTTCATTCTTAATAACACATTTGAAGTCCTCCCAAAGCAAAGTGAGCACTATGTTCTTTCTCTTGAAATTGGATGCGCAGTGACTATTGTGGTAATGATACTCCATGATTTTTGAGGCCAGGTAATAAAAGGTGCTGTTTTAAATATGATTTGAATGCGCCCCCAGGGATTTTATACGTTGTATGCTGGATCCTCAGCTTGGTGGTATTTACAGGTAATGTTCACTAGTGTAATCAGAGATGGTGTTAAGAGGTGGGGTCTAGTGGAAGGTGGTTAAGTCATTAGGGGTGCTGACTTCAGAAAGCATCAGTGGTGGTTTTAAGGAGTGCATTAGTTCTCATGAAAGCAGGTTGATATAATCTAAGGCCACTTTAATGCTTGGCTTCTTTTACATGTGGGTTTTCCCTCCTCCTTTCTCTACCATGTTGCGATACAGCCAAAGGCTTTTTCCTTATCAGAAACTCAAATAGATGAGGCCCTTGATCTTGTGTTTCCAGCTTCCCAAACTGTTGGCTAAATAAACTTCTTTACTTTGAAAGTATCTGTCTTTAATTTTGTTATAGTAACAGAAAATAAACTAATAGAAAAAGTTAGACTGCTCTTAGTTTTCTAGGAATGTTTGTAGAGTCTTGAGCCTATTTCTGATGTTTGAGGCTGCCATACTGTAAGGAAGCCCAGACCACATGAAGAGGTTAACTTAAGTAGTTCTCTGACCAACAGCTAGTTGAGGTTCCACTGGATAATTTGCATCAAGTCTGAGATACATGAAGAAAGATGGTTCCCAATGACTTCTGTCCCAAGCTCTTGAGTCATTCCTAACCACAGACTCATCCTCAGCCTTTATATCCTCCTACTCAAGGCTCCAGACTTTGAGGAGCAGAGGTAAGCTACCCCCATCATGTCCTGTTTCAATCCATGAGCATTGTTGTACTTTGTCATGCAGAAATAACTTAGAGTGAAAGAATATCTGAGCACATAGCTGAGTCACTTATAAGACAATTAAACACTGTTCACAAAAGGAGTGATATGTGTGACAGGCCACAAGCACCAAATGGAATGAAGCTCACAGAAAGGAAACTTCACCAATGTCTAAAGTTTTGGGGGAAAGGCTTTTGGGGAAGTTAGGATTGGAGTTACTTGATGGATGATTGGTCATACTACATTCACTTCCATTTCCAAACTGAGCTCAACAGTTCCTTGAGCAAATCACTTCTTTCTCAGCCTCAGCCACTTAGTCTCCCCGGGGTTGCTGCCCCTGTCTCAGGCTAAGCCATGATTGGATGAAGCCATAAGGACTTGCTGAGAGCCAAAGAAGTGAAGGCTACATGACAACAAAAGCTTTTCTTGGCTGGAGGCAAAAAGAAGATGCATGGGGTGCTGTAAGGTTGGACAGAACTCTTCCTCTTCAGGAAGAGCCTGGAGCTGTTTTGCTGTGAGGGAGCACAGGGCACTGAAGGAGCTGGGGATAGAGCTTGGAAAGTAGACTGCACACACAGAATGAGGTCGGAGGCGACCAGGCCACTGGAGACAGAGTTTCATTTGCTCTATAAATGCTTGTTGGAATCTCATCTTCAGCGCTGTCTCATTAAGCTGCTTAACTGAATTCTAGTGGTTTACAACAAAGATATCTTCATTGATAGCCAGCGGCCTTTACTTGTCAAGAAAGCCATAGAAATGTAGGGGAAAGGAGAGAGAAACAACTCTTAAAGTATGTGTGTAGTGATGAAGTAAGGCCTAGCACAGGAAAAGGGTGGAAGTTCCAAGTCAGAAACAGTGGTTTGGTACAATGTTTGTGCATGTTACAGTTCCTTATTTGGTTGGTCAACAAATACGTGAGAGACCATGAGGCAAAAGTATTCACAAGTGTTTTGTGCATGGGGGACAAGATGCAGAATAAGAAAACTGTGGCCCCTACCTCTGAGGAACTGATGTTCCAATAAAATAGGCTGGTATTCAGGTAGCTCTAATTGGGATAAGAGGGGTGCAGGAGTTATAGAAGATGCTATGGAAATCACAGTGGGGTTCCATCTGCATTGGGAGCTGTAGTTGGATCTTACTTGGTTTGAGGGATGCAATTGGGTCCCACCTGGACTAGGACCTATAGTGGGATCCCACCTGGATTGGGAACTATAGTGGGGCCCCACCTAGACTAGGACCTATCGTGGGTTTCCACCAGGGGATCAGAGGTATTGTTGGGTTTCATCTAGGTTGGGAAAAGTGACATGTAAGCAAGAGCTTAAAAGAGGAGCTGGAGGGGAGGGGATGAGGGTTGGAGTTTTTTTTCTATAAAGAGAGAATAGCACACATCTGACCAAAGGACTTCTTGGGCCTTTAATGTGTAAATGTGCATTTTGAACCTCAGAGGGCCTGTAACATATAACACTTGCCACAAAGCTCTGACTGATTTGAGGAACACCTTGTAAAAAAAGTATATTAAAACAGGCATGAATTCAGGAATGAGAAGAATGTTCTGAGGGCAAAGAGAATGTGGTCTTAACTCCAATGAAGTACATAGGTAGATAGCAGATAGATAATTAGACAGATAGCTGAGAACTAGACAGATGTTAGATTATTAGATGGATTGATGGATGGATGGAGTGGAGAGAGAATATCAGCTTGATTTTTGATGCTAGATCTCAAAGTCTAGGTAATTTATAAAGTGTGGAAGGTTATTTAATTCATTATTCTGAAGGCAGAGAAATCCAAGAGAGTAGTACTGGCAAATGCTGAGGACCTTTTACCCACATCGTAACCTGGTACATACCAGATGGTGAGACAGAACAGGTGTACCAGAGAGACCTGGCTATAAATCATCAACTCATTAATCCAGGAGTAGACAATGAGTCCAGTCATAAGGAAACCCTTTTCATGGCAAAGTCCTACCTCCATTACCATTAACATATCATTTGGAAATTAAATTTCCAATACAAGAAATGTGGCCCAGATGCCCTACAATAAATGAGTGGATCAAAAAATTGTGGTATCTATACACAATGGAATTTTACACAGCCATTAGAGAGAATAATAATATGTCATTTGCAGGGAAATGAATGGACCTAGAACCTAGGTAAACCAAGCTTAGAGACACAAATGGTGCATGTTGTCTCCCATATGCAGCAGCTAGATCTAATATGCACCAGAGCATGGTAAATTGTTCAGAACTATAGACATTTACATATAAGGAGACCAAAACAGGACTCTAGTAGGAGAGGATCACAAAGACGCAAGCCTATGTGCATCTGATCATATAAAATAATACTTATTGAAAGGAATAACAGGAAATGGAAGCAAGAGGATTTTTCTCTGTTGTTTTCGTTTTTCTTTTTGTCTTATTTGTTCTTTATCTGTTTGGGGGGACATACGGGGACACAAATGAGGGACAAAGGGTGAACAAATATAGCAGTGATACTTACTTGATACTACCTTAAAGATTACAACTGGTAGGTGGAGATGGAGGGAAAAACTGGGAGAGGGAGAGGGAAGGGGTGACATTGTCCAAAGAGAAATGTACTCATTACCTGACTTGCATAACTGTAACCCTCTGTACATCAACTTTATAATAACAATTAAAAAAAATTAAAATGTGGGTGGCACATTCAACCCTTAGCAGAGAGTTGCATTCAACAAGGCTCAGATGGATCAGACTCCTGGGCACTTTGCATGTGGGGAGAAACAGATGGTCTATCTGCAGGTAGATGCATGGGATGTTGCCTGGGAGAGATATAGGCAGAAAGGATACTGCTATAGTACAAGAAGGGAGTAATGAGAATTTCAGCATTATAGACAGTATGGGGAAAGGAGGAAAAAAAAGGAATGATTTTCAGGAACTCCAGGAGAAAGGAGCAGGGAATTATTAAGGAATAGGGAACCTAGAATGTAAAGAAAGGCAGGAAGAAGAACATTTAAAAATAGAGTATTGGGAAAGAAATGAACCACCCCTTTCTGTACTGTTATTACTAGTTTGCTGCACAATGGCAGAAAAATTCCAGGACTCCCGGTTACAAAATAATTATCAGGGCTGTAAACCCAGGAGGGCAGGGGAGTGGTCATTCCTTTTGGGCAAATAGAAGCTTGGAGATGTTCAGTATTTTTTTTCTTGTATTATAGTTGGAATTCAGGGCCTTGCACTTGCTTAGCTTTGATTGCTCAGTTAGCATTCTACCACTTGAACTATGCTACCAGTCTTGCTTTTAGCTGGTTATTTAGCACATAGAGTCTTATGGATTTTTCTTCTTAAGCTTGCTTTGAACCTCAGTCTTCTAAATTTCAGCCTCCTGAGATGGTAAGATTAGAAGCCTGAGCAATCAGTGCTTGATGATTTTTTGGTCAGTTTTAATCATCCTATATCATCATTTTTGCTCATAACCACAAACCCTGAGAGTTGCCTCTATTTTTGTTCCCCAGTGTCCATATGGCTAGCATTGCCCACCTCAAATCTCTATCTGTATAGCCAAATTTCATTAAAGGGGAGCATCACAAAAATGTCAGATTGTTACAACCAATGAAAAGAGAAGACATTTAAGAAAACTCAGCAATATGCCATTCATCAATTTTCACTTCTCTCATTCTATCTCCCACTTTCATCTTGTATGACCTAATCCCCTGAGTCACTCAGAATAAGAAGTGGGTGCAAAAAATGGCTCATGGTGTGGCTTTCTTCTTGAGCAGTGGATCAAAGTCACTCATACATACCCACACACAACAGATGCTCTACTCCAAACTACCATGCTCTCTCCTCCTCGGGGAACTGGCCTGCCTCGTGCTACATCAGGGTCAGGATCTGTACTCTGGGTTTCCTGGAGATGCCCATAAGCTGCCCACTGCAGCCTTGAAAGAATGTTTCAGAAACCCATGACCCAGAATCCTTCTGGCACTCTCTAGTAATTACATGGGAGTCTGAGCTCTGCTCCAAACACAGGCACTTTGCATATTCCTCCTTTGTCCTTCTAATAAAAGGCCATGTGGATGAATCAGGCTTCCTGAATCCTGACTCAAGGCCACTTGAAAAGTCCAGCATGTGGATTGAAGCAAGTATTTTTTTTTTTTGGTACTGGTGCTGGGACTTGAACTCAGGGCCTGGGCATTGTTCCCAGCTCTTTTGCTCAAGGATAGTGCTCTACCACATGAGCCACAGCTTCACTTCCAGCATTTTGTGGTTAAGTGGAGATAAGAGTCTCATAGACTTTTCTCCTGCCTAGGCTGGCTTTGAACTGAGATCCTCAGATCTCAGCCTCCTGAGTGGCTATTTAATACCATTTGGTTAATGTTGCCTGAGCTGCATAAGACTCAGAACTGGGATACCTGAAACAAACAAACAAACAAATGAAAAAGAACTGGGATAACTGTCAGGGTGATAGAGAACAACCAACACTAGACCTAATCAGACTGTGGATAGGGCCTACAGGAGCCTCAGAAGGGAGAATGGGTGACACAGGGAGGGAGCTAGAGCTATCACTTGACTTTACAGTTGGTGACAAGAGGAGGGGACATTGACCTTGAAGAGTGAGTGGGAGGGGATGGGGGGTTTGGAGGTGGCGGGGGGGGGGTGGTGGGAGATGGGAAGGGATGGGAAAGGGAAACAATTGAGGAGGCAACAATGCTTAATAAGAAATATACTCATTACCTTGCTCATGTAATTGTAACCCTTCTGTATGGTATTTTCACAATAAAAAAAATTAAAAGAAAAACAAACAAACAAACAAAAAAAGAGTGAGTGGGATTTGGGATGCTGGAAAAAGATACCCAGGCAGAGATAATTGCATAAACCTATGACCTTGTTAAAGGGGCTGGTGGGGCCAAAGCTTGGCATTTACAAATGGCATGTACTCTTCTTTGTGAAAATAACTTAATAGCTGAATTCTAATGAGTGCCTGCTAGGTGCCAGACACCCTGAGAGGTGCCATCCATGAATTTCCTCCCTTCATTCCATACAGCCTAATGAGGCAGTAAGTGGTATTGCCTCCTTCCTACAAATGAGGAAGTTGAGAATTTGAGGATTTCCAGCATGGTTCCCTTTCCGCATCCATGGGTTCCAAACCCACAGATTCAACCACGTATGGATGGAAAATATTCAACCAAAAGTGTTGGTAATGAGCATGCCCAGACTATTTTTCCTGTTATTATTCTCTATTCAACCATTGACATGATATTTACATTCTTCAGGTGTGGCAAGTCATCTACAAATGATTTAGAGCACACTGTGGGTGTGTATAAGTTCACACAGCATTTTGTATGAGGGGCTGGGGCATTGGCGGGTTTTAGTATCCGTGGAGTCCTGGAACTCAGCCTCTACAGATACCAAGCAATGGCTGTGCTGTACCCAGGGTCATGCAGTTGTTTTGCCTATGGTTTAAGCCCATCCTCCCACTTGTAGTCATGATATACACTGTTGTGAAAGCGTTTCCAAACTTACAAACCAACTGAACTTTGAAAACATTGCAAATTCTTGGATCCCAATCAGATATGTGATTCAGAGGTTCTGGGGGAAAGGCCAATACTGTACTTTCCTAGACTTCTCAGATGATTTTAGTGGGCTGTGCTGAGAGTCTCAAAGGGCATTTTTCTGCCCACATTGACCTACAGTGCTGGGCCATTCTTTCAGTTCTTTCTTTTGTCTTATAAGAATTTTTTTTTTTTTGCCAATACTGTGCTTTGAATTTGGGGTCTTGTGATTGTAAGATGGACTCATTACCATTTGAACCATACCCCCAGTGGTCTTGATTTTAGTTTATTTTCAGATAACTTTGCCCTGCTCCCTTTGAACCTGGATCCTCCTATCTCTTCTTCCCAAGTAGCACACCAGATTGTTTTTGAGATAGGGTCTCATATAACAAAAACCTGGGCTGGTGTTGAACTGCTTCTACCTCTGAGTGGCTGGAATTCTGTCTTCTCTTGGTTCTAACACAGCAGAGGGATGTTATGTGGAATCCTAACAGCAGGAGGGGTTCTAGGCTTGGCTCTACTCCCAACCAGCTGGATGAGTCAAATAGCCTTTTGGGATTTTAATTCTTTGTGTGTCAGAGCTTGGGGATGGACCATCTGACTCCTGAGCCTCTTTCATCATTGGCTTCATAACTCAGTAATTCTGCTGAGCAGTTGTTATTAAATTATGACAAGTTTGTCATAAAAGATTAGACGCCTGCATTAGTTTCTTGGTTTCAAAGACTAAGTGTGTTAAGTAACAAAAATCTATCATCTCATTCCAGGCACTGGTGGTTCAAACCTGTAATCCTAGCTATTGAGAAGCCGAGACTTGGGGGATCTCATGTTTGAAGCCAGCCCAGACAGAAAAGTCCTTAAGATTCAATCTCCAAAATAACCATCAAAAGGCAGGGCTGGAAGCATGGCTCAAGTGGTAGAGCGCCAGATGAACAAGCAAGTCAAGCAAGTTCAAGGCTCTGAGTTCAAGCCCTGTTACAATGTTACCTTTTCTGGATAAATGTTTATAATTTTTCCTTCACTATACTAAAATAAAATTTATAAATAATATAATCTATCCATGAGGTGAAAAATATGAGGACCTAATGGCATATACACATAGATTAAAAATCAATATATTGCCTTAACTGTAACAAAAGAAAAAAATAAAAGAAGAATCATAATGAAACAAGTGCCCATATGTGAGCATGGGAGAGGACATCCTGAGATCAGAGATTGGCTCCAGGTTTAGAATTTGCACCAGTTTCCCAGCCAAGAGAATTCCCTCTTCAGGTGTGTGCATAGAAAGCTCAAGTCACAGGAGCTGCATTTATGTGGACAGTAGCATTTTCCAAAATGAACAAAGTATCTTACAATCCTCCCTCCACATCCCTCAGTATTACTGGAAAATGAAGTCTATTTAGAGACATGAAAAAGTAGTTGTGTCTAAATTAAAGTGAAATTTGAATCTTGGCTCAGATTATTCAAGGTGGGTTTTTTAAACTGCTTGAATGCCTATCTGCACAGGAGGAGACATGGCACCACACAAGAGATTCACTATCCCAGGACCATCACCCGTGAAATACTAGGAGCTCCCAGCCAAAAAACACTCCAAAATTTCCAATTCACTTAATACACAGCCAAATAGCCTCTCTGTGAACCAGTTCCCACAGATCTGTGCTTATTGAATTATGCTTATTATTTATAATGTGTATTGTAAATGATACATGTAGTTTAGTAAAGTCATGGGCTCAAGGAGTATAGAATATGATTTCACTGATGACAGAGAAAAGTTACAGAGTAAATGAAAAACTCACAGATGTGAGTGAAACACCTGCATATGTGCCAGGTGCTGGTAGCTCACACCTTTAATCTTAGTTACTCAGGAAGCTGAGATCTGAGGACTGCCGTTCGAAGCCAGCCTGGACAGGACAGTCCATGAGACAAGTGGCACTGTGGCTCAAGTGGTAGAGAGCTGGCCTTGTGCCGAAGAGCACAGGGGCAGCACCAGGCCTAGAGTTCAAGCCCCATGACCAACACACACACACACACACACACACACACACACACACACACACACACACACACACACACACACGGGTTAAAGACTTAGAGAGAGACTTCTCTGAAGAGGAAATAAGAATGATCAACAATAACTAAGATATGGAACCAACCCAGATGCCCCTCAGTAGATGAATGGATCAAGAAAATGTGGTATATATACACAATGGAATTCTATGCCTCCATCAGAAAGAATGACATTGCCCCATTTGTTAGGAAATGGAAAAACTTGGAAAAAATTGTATTAAGTGAAGTAAGCCATGCTCAAAGAAACATAGGTCCCATGGTTTCCCTTATTTGCAATATCTAGTAGATGTATGAGTCAAGCGGAAAAGGTCAGATAATGTGATGTCAGGAAAATGAACCCTTAGATATGTATTTTAATGTTTTTTTTTCTTTCATACATGTGATTCTAACGCATTTATAAGATTATCTCTTTGTTTCTTTGTATGTCCCTCCCCCACAGTATAACCCCTGCTTTCACTATATTTGATGTCAGTATAACTTGTGGAGGAGATGGGGAAAAACCAGTTGTTTAAGGATACAGGTGGACCTGTTGCAACAATGAGAAGTACAAGTTGTCATGTCCAAAACGAGCTTTACAACGTCGGTGCGGGGGGGGGGGGGGAGGGTGGAAAGGGGGGGGAAGGAGGATTGGGATTGGGGGGGAGGGGGGAGGCTGGGAAGGGATGTGAAGGGTAAACAAAGGAGGAGGCTGCAATGCTTGGTAAGAAATGTACGCATTATCCTGCCCATCACAAATAAAATTAAATTAAATTAAAAAAAAAGAAAAAAAAAGAATGATCAACAACTCTGGCCATAAAGAAATGCAAATCAAGAACATTGATGCAAAACTTCTCAACAAAATTTTGGCCAATCGACTTCAACAATAAATCCAAAAAAATCATACACCATGATCAAATAGAATTCATTCCAGGGATGCAAAGCTGGTTCAATAAATGCAAATAAATTAATGTAATTCATCACATCAAGAGCAAGGAACCACATGGTTATCTCAATAGATGCTGAAAAAGCATTTGACAAGATCCAACACCTTTTTATGATGAAAGCTTTGGAAAAACTAGGAATGCATGGAACATTAATATAATAAAGGCTGTATATGACAGACCTACAACCAGCATTATACTTCATGGTGAAAAACTAAAGCCATTTCCTCTAAACTCAAGAATGAGACAAGGATGTCCACTCTCTTCACTTCTCTTCAATTTAGTATTAGAGGTCTTAGCTACAGCAATAAAACAAGATGCATACATAAAGGGGATCCAAATAGGGAAAGATGAAGTAAAACTCTTCCTCTTTGCAGATCTTGTATTTAAAGAATCCCACAGACTCCACTCCCAAATTACTCAAGCTGATCCAAAATTTTGGCAAAGTAGCAGGGTATAAAATTAACCCTCAAAAATCAATGGCTTTTCTGTATGCCAACAATGAGAAGAGTGCAGCTAAAATCAGGAAAACAACTCCTTTATAATAGCCTCACAAAAATTAAAATACCTAGGAGGTAACTTAACAAGAAGTGAAGAACCTCTATGATGAAAACTTTATAAACCTGAAAAAGGAAATCAAAGCAGAACTTAAGAAGCAGAAAAGCCTCCCATGCTCCTGGATTGGAAGGATCAACATTGTGAAAATGGCAATACTTCCCATGGCTATTGACAAATTCAATGCAATACCTATCAATATGCCAACCTCATTCTTCAAGAAAATAGAAGAGGCAATCCAAAAATTCATATGATACAATAAAAGACTCCGTAGCAAAAATGATCCTTAACAGAAAGAGGAATGTCAATATCAAATTTCAAACTCTACTACAAAGCCATAGTAATCAAAACAGCTTGGTACTGGCACAAGAACAGACTTGAGGACCAAGGAATAGAATTGAAAACCTAGAAATTAACCCACAGACCTCTAGTCACCTAATCTTCGATAAGGGAGCTAAAAAAAGGGAAGAAAGACAGCCTCTTCAGTAAATGGTGCCGGCAAAATTGGTTAAACACCTGTAGAAAACTAATGCTACATTCTTATATATCACCCTGCACCAGAATCAACTCCAAATGGATCAAAGACCTCGGAGCCAAAGCAGAAACCCTGAAAACATTACAGGAAGGAACAGGAGAAACCCTAGGTCTCCTTGGCACAGGCAAAATTTTCTTAATAAAGACCCAGAAACACAACAAATCAAAGAAAGGTTGGACAAATGGGACTGCATGAAGCTGCAGAGCTTCTACATGGCAAAGGACATAGCTAGCAAGATCAACAGAAAGCCCATGATTGGCAGAAGATGGTCACTAGCCATACAATGGACAAAGGTCTCATATGTAAAATATACTTGGAACTCAAAAAATTAAATCCTCAACAACAAATTCTCACACAACTGCCTGATAAATAAGTGCGCTAAAGTCTTAAAGAGAGTCTTCTCTGAAGAGGAAAGAAGAATGGCCAGTAGACACATGAAGAAATGCTCAACCTCTCTACCCATAAAAGAAAAGCAAATCAAAACAACATTGAGATACCGCCTCACCCCAGTTAGAATGGCAAAAATTAAGAACTCTAATAACAACAGATGCTGGAGGGGATGTGGACAAAAGGGAACCATATTGCATTGTTGGTGAGAGTGTAAACTTGTTCAACCACTTTGCAAAGCAGTATGGAGGTTCCTCAAAAGACTTCACATAGAGTTCTCCTATGACCCAGCAATCCCACTTTGGGGTATTTACCCAAATGTTTACAAACAAGACCAAACTAAAGCTACCAGCACAACTATGTTTATTACAGCAGTAGTTACCATAACTAACTAGATATGGAACCAACCCAGATCCCCCCTCAGTAGATGAATGGATCAAGAAAATATGATATATATATGATATATATATGATATATATATATATATATATATATATACACACAATGGAATGTTATGCCTCCATCAGAAAGAATGACGTTTCCCCATTTGTTAGGAAATGGAAAAACTTGGAAAAAAATATATTAAGCAAAGTAAGCCAGGCCCAAAGAAACATAGGTCCTATGGTTTTCCTTATTAGCAATAACTAGTATATGTCTGGGACAAGTAGAAAAGGTCAAAAGCTATATACATATGGCCAGATAAGATGAAGTTAAGTGAAATGACCCCTAAGATAGGGACACAAGTGATTTTTAGTTTCTTGCTATTGTTTCTAACATATTTATAAGGTGCCATTTTTTTGTTGCTTTGTATGTCCCTCCCCCACAGTATAACCCCTGTTTTCACTGTATTTGATGTCAGTATAATTTGGGGAGGGGAAGGGAAAAACAAAATGTTTAAATAGGGATACAGGTTGACCCATTGCAATAATGAGATGTACAAGACACTATGTTGAAAACGAAGTTTACAATTTAGGGGTGGTGGTGAAGGGAGGGCAGAGGGAGTGTAGTTGTGGAGGTGGGAGGGAAAGGATAGTGGCGGAGAAACAAAGGAGGAGGCAACAATGCTTGATAAGAAATGTACTCATTACCTTGCCCATGTTACTCTGACCCCTCAGTACAGTATTTTCACAATAAAAAACATTAAAAAAAAGAAATGCAAATCAAAACAACATTGAGATTCCACCTCAAACCAATTAGAATGACGATATCAAGAGATCTAATAACAACAGATGCTGGAGGGGATGTGGCCATTACTGTGTTATTGGTGGGAATGTAAACTTGTTCAATCATTTGGAAAGCAGTATGGAGATTCCTCAAAAGACAACACAGAGAGCTTCCCTATGACCCAGCAATCCTACTTCTGGACATTTACTCAAATGATTACAAATAAGGCCATACTAAAGCTACCAGCACAACTATGTTTATCACAGCATTAATCACCATAGCTAAGATATGGAACCAACCCAGATGCCCCTCAGGACATGAATGGATCAAGAAAATGTGGCATCTATATCTATATCTATATATATCGAGTGAGAGAGAGAGAGAGAGAGAGAGAGAGAGAGAGAGAGAGAGAGAGAGAGAGAGAGAGAGAGAGAGAGAGAGAGAGAGAGAGAGAGAATAGAATTCTATGCTTCCATCAGAAAGAATGATACCACCCCATTTGTAAGGAAATGGAAGACTTGGAAAAAATCATATTTAGTGAAGTAAGCCAGACCCAAAGAAACATAGGTTCCATGGTTTCCTTTATTTTCAATAATTAGTATACATCTAGAATAATTTTAGCAGATGAGCAGAATAGCTCAATAGCTTTGGACATGTGACCATAGAAGATGATGCTAAGTGAAATAAACTCCAAGACATGGACATAAGAGGTTTTTCCTTGTTGTTGTGTTTAATGTACTATGTGATTTTTCTGTTTCTTTTGTATGTTCTCCCCATTTTGGTATATCCCCTGTTGTCACAGTATTTGATCTTGGTACCCTGGTATTGTATATATGTTTATTTGAATTAGGGAAGGGATGGGGAACAACAGACTAGTGAGACAAAGGACAAGGGGGAACCAATGCAAATACACAAGACAATATGTTGGAAATGATCTGTACAATTTGAGGGTAGGGTGGGGAGGAAGGAAAGTAGGAGAAAAATGAGGGAAGGGATAACAAGTTTGACCAAAAAAAATGTACTTATTACCTTACTTATATAACTGTAACCCCTCTGTACATCACCTTGACAATAAAAAGAACTCAAAGTCTGCATATGTAAGTGTACCAAACCCATGTGAACAAATATCTTCACCATTGTGGTCCTATCAATGGAGTTAAAGAATAGACTTCCCTTGAGTGAGTGAGGCAACATGTCCTTTCCTCTTTCCCTCTTCTATTTTGCAAGGTTAAAATGGATTTTATGGCTTCGCAGGAGCCCCATGGAGCAAGATCAATGATTATGTGTGGTACCAGAGGTCACCATGGTGATCTTGAAATGTTGTAATTGTAGAAAAGGTGACTGAAATTAAATGGCCTGAGCCAGGGAAGGCCAGGAATGTAGGAGAGAAGACCATGACCATGGCGCTGGCCAGCCTGGGTAGTTGGGAGGAGGAGAACAGCACCTTTCAGTCTGGCTTTTTATAGTTTCCTAGCTGTGACAGGTCCCAGCCTGCAGGCAGGAAGACACATGGTGCTGATATCCATGGTCTTCAGCTGAGCCTACAAAGCCCCTTAGCAGGAGTAGGGATGGGACCACACAGAGAGACCAAAGATGATAGCTGGTGGCAGCCCAAGTTTCCTTTCCATTTTCCCAATATCTATTATTCTGTATTGTCTGAGTTCTCTATATTTTTCAGTACTTTGAGACTGATTGGCCTCCTTGTCACCATCCTCCTGCCTCCACCTCCCAAGGGCTGAGATTCAGGCCTGCGTTATCATACTAGCTAGCTTTTTCTAAAAAAGTAATGATGTAGCCAGGTGCCGAGGGCTCATTGCCTGTATTAGAGGCTGAGACCTGAGGGATTGAGGTTTAAAGACAGAGCTGGAAGAAAAGTCCTCAAGACCCTAGATCCAATTTATCAGCAAAAAGCGAAGCCAGAGATGTGGTTCAAGTGGTAGAGCACGAGACATATGACCATGAGACTCTGACTTCTAACCCTCATACTACCAAAAAGAAAAGAATATTATTTGTGTTATCAAAAGACAAAACTATTTTCAATTTGGAAAATAGATATAAAGGAGAAGTAATAGCAAATGGTTTAAAAACCAGGCTCTATATTCTAGGATTCAACCAGGCAGTAGTGGATTGAAGATACCCAGAAAGCATATGTATGTATGTTGACCATGTTTCCTTGGACATTTTTCTTGTTGTGATTTTCTAAACAACACAGTATAATATGTACATGTACAGGGTATTGTGGAAAAAAAGTAACCTTGTCTGTCTAAAGTGTCCCCATCTTGTAACCAGTCGCCAGCCATTCTGTACTGATATTTCCTGGAATTACTTGCTTCTTGACTTCAATTTGAACTATCATCTGTGTTGTTTATAACCAGCCAGCCATGTCCAGGGCTTGAATTCATATCAATGGAGTTAAAGAATAGACTGCCAACTTTTTCCACTGATGTTACCAACCTCCTTCAATTGTAGCCATTGGTCACCCCAATCCCAGTCCTGTTCCCAGCCAGCTATGATACGAAGAATGTGCAACTTTGACTCTAAAAGGACAGTACGCCCCCTGCTCTCCCAAGTAGGAGCTTTTCACTAATGGTTAGAGTGCTTTCTATTTCCTTCTATTACTTCATCACCCCGGTAACCAATTGTAAAAAATTGTGAACCCGACTCCTTAGCAACAAGGAGAAGGGACAGCGTCACCCCTTGAGTTAGGTTAAAATCCTAATTTGCTAACACACTGCCCAGTGTGCCAGCCTAGCTCTGGGGAGAGTGATGCAGTGCACCCTTCGGTGCACAAGTAGGGTGCCTTGATGAAATCTCCTCTATCTTATGTGTCTATTCATTTTCTGACACCGGATGGTTGTGTGTGTTTCCAACAGTGTCTGGCATTAGCAATCATGTAGAGATGGTTTAAAGCATGCAGGAAGATGTGGGAGGGTTCTACACACACACATTGCATGGCTTTATATAAAGGAGGAGCCTCCACCAATGTTGATGTCTGAGAGAGTTCTGGAAGCAATCCCCAAGGATGACTGTGTTACCATTTGGGGCAGGATAACTACTCTAGGAGGGGTCCTGGGCTTTGAAGGATACACATCCCATCCCTAGTCCTCATGCCCTCGATGCCAGAACTCCCACACAAAGACATCCAGACACTGGCAAATGACCTCCTGGGGACTACATCATTCCCCACCCCAGGGGGAGAACCCCCTTGCAAAGAATTAAGATCGCAGGCTCTTGTACCCCACAGCTTAGGTCTAATCCCAGACGAGCCATTTAAAACCTGTTGGAATAACTGAATGCACCATTCTGAATAACTGAGTAACAAAATGATCCACTCTATGCCATCAATCCCTCACACACACCACACCACCAATGGTCTCTCTCTGCGTAGGGTGGGAATTAAGTTAGAGAAGGCACAGAAACTGAGTGTCAATGGCTACTCAGTAGGCTGAGATCTGAGAATCACAGTTTGAGGCCAAGCTGGGCAGGAAAGTCTGTGAAACTCTTATCTCAAATTAACCATCAAGAAGCTGAAAGCGGAGCTGTGGCTCAAGTGGTAGAACACCAGCCTTGAGCAACAAAAGCTAGGGGATAGTGTTTAGGCCCTGAGTTCAAGCCCCAGTACCAGCACAAAACTAGCTAAATAAATAATAAAGAATGGGGGAAAAAAAGCCATATTGACATGGTGAACACAGTTCCTGGCCAGTGGTGTAGAAAACATAATAGACAAATTCTTATGCTGTAAAGAAGGAGATATACTCCATGTGGAGCTTTTTCTGGACCACTAGTCACAAAAGTCTCATTCCCACAAGTAAAATATCCCAGCTAACAGATATTATTCTGAACTTGATTTAAGGTTCATATTTCTTCCTCCCCAGCCCAGCATGACAGGAAACATCCTCCAGGGGCTGCTCCAGGCCTGTGGGGGAAGGGTGATGCTTTCTCTGCCTAGACCTTATGTTCTGCGTTGATGTCCCCTGAGCCTGGCAGAGGCTCACTGCCATCCCCTTGGAAGTCAGGGAGGATTTGTCCTCTGCTTTTACATAGCTGACAGCATTCCCATTGCAGCTTCCAGGATCTGAGTGAGGACCCCTTGTCTCCACTCCAGAAGCATCTTCACTGCCTGGCCTTGGAATCCACCCTCTGGCAGTTGCCTTGCCCCTGCCTGCAGCTTCTGGGGACTGACTCTTGTCCTGTCTCCAGGCAACTGTACCCTGTGGTAGGAAAAGCCAGTGCCCGCCATGAGGGCTGGTGTGTACCAAAGCACAGTCCTAACCCAGCAGAGTCATTCTAAACCATTGCAGCAGTCCCCCAAAGGCCTGCCGCTTAGCCCAGGGCTTAGCCGAGTGGCATCACCTTCCTTTATGCAGTGGCAAAGGGCAGGGGTATAGAGTAGAAGTGGATGAGGAGCTGTACCTTGCCCTGGCCTCTTCTGCCGAGGCTGCAGATATGGTAGACTCTGGAATCTGGGTACCACCTCTGGTGGGTGCTAGATTCATGTTACAGAAAGAGGTCCTGGAAGCTCTAGACAAAACTGAGAAAGAATGAATCCAGGCATCAGGTGGCTTCTCCTCCCGAGTCACATATATTACAAATGGGCTTTTCTATGGCTCTGAAGGGGCCCTGGCTACTTTCTCAGGCCCCAGGTAAACATCTGAGCTCCTGGGGACGGTTTCATTTTATGATTACAAGACAGATCTCTCTAAAATCTAGGATGCCCTACAATGCTCCAAATGACTCCCCCACTGAGAGGCCCATGGGAAGCAGCAACAACTCCCTCCCCAGGCTACATTCAAGTGTGAGCCGTGACTTCAGAGCCAGGCGACTGCTGAGCTAGGATAGCAACACTGGTAAAACGAGTACACTGATGCTTAAAGTGGGTCCTCAAGCCAGCATCAGCCTTGCACCACCTGGAAATTTGCATCATGTGCAGATTCACAGACTTGCCCGACACCTACCCAAGCAGAAACTGGCAATGGTGTTGAGGGAGGGGCAGGGCTCCTGTTCAGCAGCCCTTCAGGTGTGACCCTGCAGTGTGACTATGTCAATGCAATCTGAGAAGCTGGCTGAGTAGGGGCAGGGCTCTGCACACGGTGCCATCTGTCTGGGGCTCAGGGGTCCTGAGGATGGAAGTTGGAGCTGTGTCTCTGCATGAGGTCAGCATCTTGGTGTACTAATGGGATAGTGAGAAACTACATTTAATTCATTATGACTAGATGCCTCTAGAATGATCCTGAGCCCAAGAAGAAAGGAAGAAAAGTTGAAGGAATCAGAAGGAGCTCAGACAAGGCCACAGCAGTCGCTTGTGGACCACTGGGTTAGTGAGTGAGAGCGGAAGCTGGTGCCATCCTGACCAGGAAGACTGAAGCACTTAGCCAACAAGTACCACAGGCACCAATCATGGGTCATACATGGTGGACTTGTGTCCAACATGACTGATGTCATTACTGCCTTCCTGGGGTCTCCAGTTTAATAGGGATCCAGATTTGAGTCTTTGCACAGTTATTCTTGGAAGAGTCCACAAAAGAGCAATACAGGTTGCTGTGAATACTGTTAGAACACACAGCCCTCTGGTGTCAGAAAAAATAGACACACAAGAGATGAAGGGCATTTCATAAATGTAAGTTACTTTTGTGTAGAAGAGTGCACAGCACTCAACCCAGAGTTAGTCTGGTCCACTGAGCTGGGTAGAGTGTTTGGTTTTTATCACAACCTAAGAGGTGATGCTGTTCCTCTTCTTGCTAAGAGTAAGGTTCACATTCTATTTACAATTCACTGCCAGGGTGATGGAATGACACAAGATAGTTAGAAAACACTCCTACCATCAATGGAAAAGGTTCCACTTGGGTGGGGGAGTCCATTCTCTAATCCCAGGGCTAAGGAAGGACTCATATCCTTGACATGGCTCGCTGGTTACAAACAACACAGCTGATAGAGTTTCATTCCAGGAAATATCAGTATAAAATGGTGACTGGTTACAAGATGGAGACCCTTTCGGTTGACAGAAGATTGCTTTTATGCACAGTAACCCTGTAGAAAGTGGATGGAGGAGCTGCAAGGAACATAAGAGTCAAAAGCTGACAAAGGATCACACCTGTGCCTGCATCCATGAACAGGATGTGGGTGTAGAGAGTCTTGAGGAAGAAGTAAGCTTTGTGCTTTTGTACAGCAACACAATTGCTATCTATTGCTCACTAGATGTTTGAGGACCACCCAAAGAATTTTAAGAACAGGGCAAGTGTCAGGCACCAGTGGCTCATGCCTATAATCCTAGCTACTGAGCAGGTAGAGATTGGAGGACTGCAGTTCAAAGCCAACCAGGACAAGACTGTGAGCCTCTTACTTCCTATTAAGCCAGAAGTGGAGGTGTGGCTCAAGTAGTAGAGTACTAACTAGCCTTGAGCAAAAGGACTCAAAGATGGCAGCAGAAATTCAGTAATAGTATGAAATTCAGTAATGACAATTCTTCTATTGACTAAATTTGGAGATAGGCATTTGCATTCATCAGAAGCAAATGAATCCACAAAGAGTGAGAGAGATGGGGATGGGTAGGTAGATGAGTACCTCAAAAAGCTCTCAGGCTATGGCACCTGGAAAGATTTGAGGCAAGAGTGAATGACTGTTCTCTCTTCATTTGGCCCCCAAACCGTCCCTAAATCATACAGTTGAGAGAATCTGCCTCATCCTTACCCATGAGGGACATGCTCCAATATCCCTAGTGGTGCCTGAAGCCATGGACAGTAGCCAGACCTCTATATTCTATGGTCTGCTGTCTGCTACACATATCTTCTTTCTTTTTCTTTTCTTTCTTTCTTTCTTTCTTTCTTTCTTTCTTTCTTTCTTTCTTTCTTTCTTTCTTTCTTCCTTCCTTCCTTCCTTCTTTCTTTCTTTCTTTCTTTTCCTTTCTTTCTTTCCTTCTTTCTTTCTTTTTTTCCTTCCTTCCTTTTATTTTTGTCTTTTTTTATTTCTTTTTATGCCGGTCCTGGGCTTGAACTCAGGGCCTGGGCCCTGTCCTTGAGATTTTCTTGATCAAGGCTAGCACTCCACTTCTAGCTTTTTGGTAGTTAATTGGAGATAAGTCTCACAGACTTCCTTACCAGGTTGGCTTCAAGCCACAATTCTCAGATCTCAACTTCCTGAGTAGATAGCCACTGACACCCCAGCTCCACAGTTCATTTTTTATTCCATGTCTGTGTTTTTTTATTTTTCTGTGGGTTTTGTTGTTGTTGTTGTTTTTGCCAGTCCTGGGGATTGAACTCTGGGTCTGGGCACTATCCTTGAGGTTCTTTTGCTCAAGGTGAGTGCTCTTCCACCTGAGCCACAGTACCACTTCTGGCTATTTTGAGTAGTTTATTGGAGATAAGAGTCTCATAGAGTTTCCTGCCCAGGCTGGCTTTGAACCATGTTCCTCAGATCTCCTCCTGAGTAGCTAGGATTACAGGCGTGAGCCACCAGCACCGAGCTCCATGTCTGTGTTTTATGGCCTGTGCTTCCTTTGCATCATTACTCTTACAGGTTGGGGCCATGATGAAGCAAAATAAAGTGTACTTGAACACAAGCATTGTTGATGCCATGACAATCTGATAAGTGAAGTTCTACTATGTAATGGGTAGGAGAGAAGTACACACACACACACACACACACACACACACACATGCTGGATAAGGGAATGATTCATGTCAGGAGTTAGATAGGCAGGGCAGTGCCAGATTTCATCAAGCTACTTAGGTCAGTGTGCAGTTTTAAATCATTTATTTCTAGATTTTCCATTTAACACTTCAGACTGAGGTTTAATCTTGGGTAAGTGAAACCATTGATATGGGAAGACTATTGAATATTTATCTGCATTGGAACTGTGAATCATCAATAAAAAAATAAATTGTACTCATCCTATTGTGTTAATAAATTGAGAAAACAGGAATAATATGAGAAGTAGAAATGTACACTCAAAATGGTGGAAGCATTGTGGTTTGGGATATTTCTCTTTTATCACTATTGTGCTTTTTAATGGCTTCTCATATGATAATGTCACCTGACGGAGGAGAGATTTAGTGAAGCTCCCCTTTAAATATAGGAACTCTTCACTTAGGGTCCTTGACTTTGATCACAGAATAAGAATTTCTGGACGAGTCACAATGGTAAGAAAACTTGGCAGAACTTTATTGAGTAAGTAAACAAGCAGGCGAGCAGAAAAACAGTCAAAAAAGCAGACAAACAGAAGGGCAGGGGCACACTCTAATAGAGTGTGGGTGCTTGTAGGGACACAGACACAGACATACAGACACAGACACACAGACACACAGACAGACACACACAGACAGACACACACATACACATCTGTGTGCCCAGCAGAGACAGAGAGACAGATAGACAAAGAGACAGATAGACACACAAGGAGACACCAAGAGAGACCCACTGGCTCCTTGGGCTGTTGAATATTTATAGGGTAAAGGCAGGGGGTCTAGCTTTAATTTATGCAAAGTTAGGTGCTTTGTCTTTGCTCTAACCACACGTGGTGTTATTCTCTGAGTTTCCAGGTAAGAATGCATCCTGCCATATAACAGATCCTTATCCTTGAAACAAGGATAAACCCTGCTATCTGCATTTTGGGGTATCCTGTCAGACAGTGGTGAATCATTGGGTGAGAAATGCTTCCCTCAGGAAAGAATGCATTTAGTTGTCTCTTTTTGAAGCAAAGATAGCATTTCTAAATTTCTAAATATCAGATTTCTGAGTTGCCTTCACCAGGTCTCAGTTTTCTTAAGTTATCCTGCTTCAATGATATTTGAATTTGTCTCTGGGATGCTAGAACTACACAGAACATTGCTTGTTTTGATTTGGGTGTCATTCTGGATTACAGCTGCCATTTTCTTCTCCAGAGGGAAGAATAATTTGTCCCCTGCAAATGGTCCCATTAACACTTAGGTTATAGCCCCTCTGGAAACAAGAGGGCATCTTTATGTGTTCATCCTACATTATAATTTCCAGAAGACATCAAATCTCCATTTAACCATCACCACACTCAATTAAAGAAATTGTCAGGAGTTTAAAAGGACCGTCAAAATCCATTTAGCTTAAATAATGCATTATTGAAAGGCTATTCCTCAATGGATAAAGCCTGCACAACAAGGAAATTTCACCCTGTGGCCTCGGGGTAAATGTTTCATTTAGGCCAGGGTGTGTGTGCCACACGATTACTATAAGTAGGTAGGCTATTTCCAGAAATAAGGCCTATTAAGAATATTGTCAATCTGCTTTCAATTTCTGTAAAAAAAATCTGTATAGCCAGAAGCAGGTGGCTCATGCCTGTAATCCTAGCTCCTTCGGAGGCAGAGATTGAGAGGATTGTGGTTTGAGGTTAGCCTAAATAAAAAAGCTTGAGTGATACCATCTCAGCCAAAAAAAAAAAAAAAAAAAAAAAGCTGGATATGTACATCCAACTCTTTGAGACACATAAACAGAATTGCAGTTCAGCTGTCCCAGAGAAAGATGGGTGGGGTAACAGATCAAGATGCACTGCACACATGAATATAGACATGCTAAATTGTAACCTTCTAGTATAACCATCTGTAGATAAAAATACATTAAAAGAAAACTAACTAAAGCAAAAGGGTTGGAGGTATGGCCTCAGTGCAGTTCACCTGCCTAGCAAGTAGCAAGCACAAGGTCCTGAGTTCAACAACCTTCCCCCTCCACACTTCTCCCCCATTTCGCCCCCAATCCCCCATCACACTATTTTCAGATAAGCTAGTCCTGTTTGATAGGAAGTTCTCCTAGTTTGGCAGTAAATGGGGAGGTCCTGAGTATTTTTCAGACTTGAGCTCTTGAAAAGAATTCTTTCTCCACATTGGAAACAGCATTGTCGTCCTAGACTCCAGTTCCTTATGTCTAAAGAACAATAGACATCCAAAGTAATGTAGTTGCCCACACTGCCAGCTGCCTCTTCACACAGATATTCGTTCTTGTCACCAGGTGAAACTCAGCCAGGCAATTCACATCTGAGTCATTTGGCCTTGGAATAGAAAGATCTCACTGGAGTCCTAGTTAATGTATATATTGCAATAAAATCCTAAAGCATTGCAATAAAATCAAACTTAAAAGAAAAAATGCAAATCCCCTATTGTTATATAACTCAATGAAAAGAAGGTGCATTTCCTTCTCATCATTTTGGAGGCTCATGTTCAAGAACACTCAGTTATAAGGAGTAATGTGTTTTCTATTCTTCTCTATTGCTGGCTGTTAATCTGCATCTGAATTCATAGAGATAAAAAGGTTAGAACTGCATTTATAAGATTATTTCTTTGTTGCTTTGTATGTCCCTCCCCCACAGTATAACCCCTGCTTTCACTGTATTTGATGTCGGTATAATTTGTGGAGGGGAAGAGAAAAAACAAATCGTTTAAATAGGGATACAGGTGGTCCCATTGCAACAATGAGATGTACAAGTCCTTATGTTGAAAACGAACTTTACAACTTTGGTGCATGGGCAGGGGAGGAGAGGGGACGAGGATTGGGTGTGGGGGTGGGGGGAGGATGGGATGGGAAGGGGAAACATAGGAGGAGGCTACAATGCTTGATAAGAAATGTACTCATTATCTTTCCCATGTAATTGTAACCCTCTGTACAGTATTTTCACAATTAAAAAAAAATGTTAGAACTGGGAGCTGGTAGCTCACAACTGCAATCTTAGCTATCAGGAGGAAGAGATCAGAGGATCATGGTGTGAAACCAGCCAGGAAATATGTTAGACTCTTATTTCCAATTAACTACCAAAAAGCTGGAAGTATGGCTCATGTGGTAGACACATGGTAGAGTGCAAGCCTGGAGTAAAAGAAGCTCAGAATCCCTTTAGTGTGTGTGTGTGTGTGTGTGTGTGTGTGTGTGTGCGAGAGAGAGAGAGAGAGAGAGAGAGAGAGAGAGAGAGAGAGAGAGAGAGAGAGAGAGAGAGAGTAGTGGGGCTTGAATTCAGGCGCTGGCATTATCCCTTAGTTTTTTCATTCCAGGTTGGTACTTTACTACTGAAGCCACATCTCTACTTCTGGCTTTTTGCTGGTTAATTAGAGATAAGAGTCTCACAGACTTCCACATTCTGCTCCTTTACCCTCTTAGCAGGTTCTAGTTTAGCTCTGTTTTGAGAACTATAAACAAGGTTCTGCAAGCAAGATTGGCTTTGGTGTGAGCTATGGCAAGATGAACTGTAGAGATGGCCACCTATGCCTTTCAGTGGCAAATGCAAGACCAAGACCAAGTCTCTGTGTAACTGGATTCTAGCAGGGACAATCAAGTATCCTTCAAAGGTAGGAGCAGAGTTTTCTGGACCCTGGCTTCAAGGGCAGTGCAGCTCTTCAAGGGAATATATTCTTCTGTATTGTTCCTTGGATCCTGCTTTTCCTTGTAAAGCAACATGTACTGTCCTTTGCCCTGGAACAATTTTCTTTAATTGTGTAAAAGCATTAATCACCCCCTTTCTTCACTTGTGTTTGTATGTGTGCATGCATGCATGCATTAGTGTATGTCTGTGTGTGTGTGCTTGAACTCTGGGCCTTGCTCAGCTTGTTCGTTCACATTGGTGCTTTACAACTTGAGCCATGCCTCCATCCCAGATTTTTGCTGGTTAATTGGAGTCTTGAGACTTTTCTGCCCAGGCTGGCTTCAAACTAATATTCAAGGTCTCAGCCTCCTCAGTAGCTAGGATTATAGCTACCAGGGCCTAGCTCTTCATTTTTCACAGGTTTTGAAGGGTCTCACATGAAACCACTGGTGCCACAGCCTGGTAAGGTTCAGATTCCATCAAACCCTATAAGGACAACTGTACAAGGAGCAGGTGGAGAGAGGATCCAAGAATAACCACTTCTGAAGATGACAGTGACAAGTGATGCCTTCTCCTGCCCTGACTGCGTCTCAGTGTTACAGTCACTTTGGCACTGGAACGGTTTGAAACTAGAAAGCACTACAGAGGGGAAGGGCTTTGTTTTTCCTTGGTCAGAACAGGTATTTTGGAGCACACTTGGTGACTCTCTTTTCCAAATGGAGTCACAAGACCAGTGAAACCATGTTCTCACCCTGTCATCTTTTAAATCATTGCTTTTACACTAGGGTAAACCATTTAAAAAGTAGAAGTCTCAGAACTGGAAGGACAAAATGCAGGTAACTGAAAAGCTTCACTTTGGGGTGGGGATAGAGAGAGAGATACACTGCGAGTGAGATACACTGAGGTGAGAACATCAGAGCCACAGTTGTGGCTCAAGTGCCCCCTGCCTGCCTCTGGACCATCTGCTTCCAGAAAGAAAGGCAAGCCATGTGGGCCAAGGATGTTGGGATACTCGAAGTTTTCCCTTGGCAGAGCAGCCCCTGCCCAGGGTCCCACAGAGGGCCATACTCAATGACTTCCAGCCTGGCTTTGAACATTTTGTTGTGTTCTCTCAACCGAAATAAATAAGCCCCCATCCAGAGACCAGTTTGTTTCATGCCACTCCCCACATGACAGAAGGCAAGAGGGGGAACGGTGCTCTCTGATTGGGGTGTATGTTGTACTAATTTGTGTGTCTGTATGCCAGACCTGGGGCTTGAATTTGGGGCCAGGGTACTACTCTGAGCCACATCTTCACTTCTGGCTTTTTGCTGGTTAATTAGGGTCTTGGGGATTTTCCTTCCTGGGCTGGCTTCGAATTGCCATCCTCAAATCTCAGCCTCCAGAATAGCTGGGAGCTATAATAGGTGTGAGCCACCAGCACCTGGTACACATTGTACTTTCTAATATTACAAGCAGCTTGCTCCCACAGTGAGAATAACCTGACTCCATCCTTCGGTCTGTAAAGCTTGCTTAGGTCAGGAAAGTTATTTTGAGTAATAACTGTTTCCTTCCCCTGGAGCCCCCACAAAGAGAGTGATACTTCCTTCTTAGGGCTTTGTGTAAACATAGAGCTCTGTTCTGGAAAGAAAAATAAATTGCTTTCTAAAGGGCAGGGGGGATGGTTGCTGCCAGCATCCATCACCCAGCCTTTCACTCCTGGGTAGTTTCCTGGTCCTTTGTGTCTAACCATGTATCCCAAAGCCATGGAAGGACCTAGACCTTAGAAATATGACTGCCACTCTAAGCAGGCAGTGAAACTTTGCAGTAAATCTGAGAACACTTTCTGAGTCAAATGATGAACTGGGGGTTATTTGGAGCACATAGGGAAATGGCTGGGAAATACTGGCATGCTTTTGACCTGGAATATTTGGGGTACCTCAGGCTCTGTGGAAGTGGGGCAGTCCTCTGTGGGTGTATCTTCTACTGCACTCATTGGGAAGGGCTCACTGCAATCCCCCACCCTCTACCTGTGGCTGAAGGGCTGCTGTGCCTTGTGGGCAGTTTCCAAGGTCAAGATATTTGTTCCCTGGGATTTCAGAATGGGGTGAACAGGAAGTGGCTGGACCGCACCCTGTGGGAAGCAATCTTTTATTTTTAGCATTAGCAGGCTTTGCTGAAAGCTCTGGGTCTGAAGTCCACATCTGGGATGAGTCCCCCAACACCAGCCTCCTACTCCCCAGCTGAGTAATGGAGGGCAGGGGGACTGTTATTCTTCATTGAGAAAAGAGAGTCCCAGTCTAGGTAAGTAGTCCAGAGTCATCTAGGCAAAATGTTGAAAACAAGGATGCTAAGGACACATTCGCAGAAATCCTGATTTCAAAAGGCTCCCATTAGCAGTGGTAAGGAGGACTGGGGAGTAAGAGGGTAATTAATGACAACATGAAGATAAACAAAACCCATTATAGAGAGAGCAAGGGAAGGGGGAAACATTGTACGAAAAGAAACGAACTCCTTACCTGACTTATGTAACTGTAACCCTTCTGTATATCACCTTTATAATAACAATTTTAAAAACTCATTATAGACTTGGATGAAAATGGCACAATGAAAAGCATTATTTTTTATAATTAATATACACTGGTAAAGCATTCAAAAATATCTGATGCTGATGTCCACCAGACCACCATAATTGGGTAAATACTGGACCAAAAAGAAGCCTCTGTCCCAAAAGTTACTCATGTTTGGTGGCTGTAATATTAAATTTACTTTTCTCTAGTTGGCTTTAGTTTGCATCTATTATCATAAACCTAAACTGCATACCTTTTAAAATTATTGATGAATTGTATAGTGTTGTTTGAACAGAGATAAGAGAATAATAAATAGTTTGGGGGACAAAGGACTAAATATACAGAAGAAAGAGAAGAGGAGCTGGCTCTCTGTCAGGTGTTCCAAGGAAAATGCTCTAGAACTGAATTCAATTGGTGGTCTCTTTCTGCTCCCTCCCTCCATGTCCCTTCTCTCTTCTCTCAGTCTCCATGCTTTATTTTTAGACTCTCCAGATTAGAGATGGTTAAAGCATTAGGATAACAGCTGCTGTGGAATGTTCCAACAAACAGAGCTGTAGGCTCAAAGCTCCCCAGCATCCCATCTCAATCTGGGGGTCTGTGGAGAGACATGGCCTTTGTCATTGAGAATCCCTTTTCTTTGGCTTTTGGGGATTTTTATCTTACTCTGGCAGCTCTAAAGCTTGGATTAAAAGGCTTGAAAAAACTCCAAAGCCTCTAGCCACGGGGAAGTAGAGAATCAATCTTTAGACCCAATACAGACAGAATTCTCAGATTTTTTGACTCTTCATAGGTGCTAATTCAAGTACCTCAAAAGCAATCGCCAGTCAGGCACCAGTGGCCCATGCCTGTGATTCTGGCTATTCAGGAAGCTGAGATCTTAGATCACAATTCTAAGTTAGTCTAAGAAGGAAAGCCCATGAAACTCTATCTAGATTAAAAAAAAACAAAAGCCAAAAAGCCAGAAGAAGAGCTGTGGCTCAAATAATAGAACATTGGCTTTGAGCAAGAAAGCCAAGGGACAGAAACAAGATACTGAGTTTGAGACCCAGTACCAGCACAAATAAAGCAAACTTTCACATGTTGATTGTATACATTCTTCTTAACATTCATTTCATTCATTCATTCAACAAGTGCTCAGTAAGCATCCTTTAAGTACCAGTTGCCAGGTTCTAAGGACCCAGTGTAGATAGAAGACCAGATTGTGTCCTGTGCCTGCTACTTGAAATAAATGCCACAAAATAAGATGATGTTCTGACCTGAGAGGTCAAAGGAGCCTTGCTTAGGAAGTGACACAGCTGAGACTGGAACAGCACAGGCATGAAGGGGAGTGAGAAGGTGAAGAGGGCACAAACTGTATTCTTTATGAAGAGAACAGCATGTACTAAGTCATAGGGGGAGGTGCAAGCTCCTGACAAATAACGTGCAAGGCTGTCTGCCTTACCTAGGGAGTGAAGATGCTGTCAGCAATGTCTTCTGGGAACAGTTTAATGTGACCCTCATTATTGAATTATGCAAAAGGAAATTGAAAGCCCATCCTGTACTTGTTAGGAAATTTCTGTTAATTTTTTCTTTGACCTGAACTTCCAAATAATAAACCAAATAGCACCTCATTTATTTTTCAAGTGGTTGAAGCTTCCTTTCCTGTGACAAATTTAAGCCATTTAAATGAATTTTGATTAATCTAGGATAGGAAGTTTTGTCTTTCATAACTTAAAACATTTTGAACCAACAGAATAGTGTACTGAATTATTCAGAAAATGGCAGGTTTTGGACTGGACTTGATGGTTTTCTTTTTCTTATTGTTGTGATTTTTTTAGGGGGGGTCAAACTTCAGTTTTCAACGGATTAATTTATCCAGACTTAAAAAGCTGTTTACATAGTGATTTCTCTCTGCTAATTAAAATCTTTCTGTTCTTGCTGGGATGTGCGCAACTCCAATAATGACTGTGTTCTGTGTTCATGCAAGGCCAATATAACATTTCTATGTCAGTTTTTGTTGTTATTGTTTGTGTTTTGTATGTATTTTTCATTGTAAAGATTCTGTAAGAGGGGTTACTGTTACATAAGTAAGGTAATGAGTACATTTCCTATAGAGCATTGTTACCTCCTCCTTTGTTTTTCGCCTACATCCCTTCCCTCCCACCTGTCCAGTTCCTCCCTCTCCCCTGAAGTTGTAAAGTTTGCTTTCATCATTGTGTCTTGTACATCTCCTTGTTACAATGGGTCAACCTGTATCCATATTTCAGCTTTTTGTTATTTCCCTTCTCCTCCCCAAATTAGAAAAATATATAAACAAGGTACAGGGCAACAGAATCAAATACAGTGAAAACAGGGGTTATACCATGGGGGAAGAACATACAAAAGAAACAAAAAAATCACATAGTACATTATAAGTACATTAAAAACAATAGCAAGAAGGATAAAACCTCTTGTGTCTCTATCTTGGGATTCATTTCACTTAGCATCATCTTATATGGTCATATGTACAAAGCTTTTGACCTTTATATATATACAAGTGAAATGGCGCTGGTAAAATTGGTTAATCACCTGTAGAAAACTAAAGTTAGATCCTTATATATCACCCTGCACCAGAATCAACTACAAATGGATCAAAGACCTCGAAGTCAAAGCAGACACTCTGAAAACATTACAGGAGGGAATAGGAGAAACTATAGGGCTCCTTGGCACAGGCCGAAATTTTCTTATTAAAGACCCAGAAACACAACAAATCAAAGAAAGGTTAGACACATGGGATTGCATTAAACTGAAGAGCTTCTGCATGGCAAAGGACAAGCTAGTAAGATCAGTAGAAAGCCCACAGATTTGGAGAAGATCTTCACTAGCCATTCAATGGACAAGGTCTCATATCTAAAATATACTTGGAACTCAAAAAATGAAATCTCCCAACAACAAATCATCAAAGAAACAACTTAAAAGACTTAAAGAGAAACTTCTTGAAGAGGAAATAAGAATGGCCAATAGACACATGAATAAATCCTCAATTTCTCTAGCCATAAAAGAAATACAAATCAAAACAATATTGAGATTCCACCTCACCCCAGTTAGAATGGCTAAAATCAAGAAATCTAATTAACAACAGATGTTAGAGGGGATGTGGCCAAAAGGGAACCTTACTGCATTGTTTGTGGGAGTGTAAACTTGTTCAACCACTCTGGAAAGCAGTATGGAGGTTCCTCAAAAGATTCCACATAGAGCTCCCTATAACCCAGCAATCCCACTTTTGGGCATTTACCCAAATGATCACAAACAAGACCACACTAAAGCTACCAGCACAACTATGTTTATCGCAGCATTATTTACCATAGCTAAGATATGGAACCCAACCCAGTTGCCCCTCAGTAGATGAATGGATCAAAAAAATCTCTCTCTCTCTCTCTCTTTCTCTCTCTCTCTCTCTCTCTCTCACACACACACACACACACAATGGAATTCTTTGCCTCCATCAGAAAGATTTTTTTTTTTGATGTTGATACTGGGACTTGAACTGAGGCTGGGGCTCTGTCTCTTAGCTTTTTTGCTCAAGGCTGGTGCTCTACCACTTGAGCCATAGCTCCACTTTTGGCTTTTTGCTGAGTAATTAGAAATAAAAATCTTAGGGACTTTCCTGCCCAGGCTGACTATGAACCTTAATCTCAGCCTCCTGAGTAGCTAGGATTACAGGCATGAGCCACCAGCATACACTGGCCTTGTTGTTATCTAGTGCTTTGGAGCTGCAGCCAGGAGGATTCTGAGTTTGAGGCTAGCCTGGACAAAGGTGAGACTTATCTTTTTTGAGCCCTTATCTCAAGGAGGGGGTGGGGAGGGAGATGGAGAGAGGAAAAGAGACAGGGAGAGAGAGGAAAAGAGAGAAGGAGGGAGGGGGAAGGAGGAGGGAAGGAGGGGTAAAGAGAGGGAGAAAGAAACAGAAAAATATTAAGAGAGAAATGGAGACAGGAGGGGAGAAAGGGAGAAATAAATAGAATCAGTAATCAATCAATTAGGAGAAGGCTGAAATCCAAAGTCCTTTCTAGGGCCTAAAGCTCATCTCCTCCCTGACCTCTTCATGTCTCCAGTTCTACTTGCTGTCATTCTTTCTCTCATGCTCATAGTCCTGCTAGCTTCTCTCAGAAACCCTGCTCCTGCCTCCAGACTTGTTCCCACTGTCCTCCTTTGGTCTGTACTCCTTGGGCTTCCTCAGCGCTTCCTTGAAGCATTACCCTCATCATTCAGCCCCTTCTTCTCTAATACTTACCCACAAGTGATGTGTTACAGGTGTAGTATATAGATAGATAGATGTACATATGCATACAATGTAAAGAGAGATTAACTTACACAGTATAGGGTGACAAAGGACCTTAGTCATCTTAGGCTGCTATACTAACACATGCTACACTACAAGATAGAGATATTAATAGATTAATGCTTTAAATTACTTACTTTTTGTACAAGACCAGGGGCTTGAATTCAGAACATGGCTGTCCCTGAGCTTTTTTTGCTCAATGCTAGCTTCCTACCACTGACCTATAGCTCTACTTCCAGCCTCTTGGTAGTTAATTGGAGATAAGAGTCTAACGGACCTTCCTACCCAGGCTGGCTTTGACTCGCAATTCTCAGATATCAGCCTTTTGAGTACAGGTGTGAGCTACTAGTACCTAGTCTCAATTAATTATTTTAAAAATATAAACCTATGCCTGCATATTAGCTTATCATGATAATAAAAAGTAACTAACATTTTAGTTATTGAATCTTAAATAAACAATTTTTTCAATGACAATTAAAATAACAATATTAGCAAGGTTTGTTAATCTTGCTTCACTTATAAAAGGAGACTTTATTTTAATTTTGTTAAGTTTCCTTCATATGAAGCAAGATATAAAAGTCTTAAACACGAGAATAAATTTGGCAACGAATCATAAACATTCCATTTAACAATCAATTCTAGAAATTTCAATGGCAAATAGAAACTCCAAGTCGCTGCTTAGACTATAAGAATAGAATCAGTTCAATTTTTGTTCCTTCATTTTTTTTACAATCTCTATTATTTTTGTTTAATTCAAATCTAGTATCTGAATTTATTTTCAAAAGGAATGTGTAGATAAATCTGTGTGTAACAGATTGGCTATTTGCACTAAATGTACTCCAAATTAACATAGAATAAAATTCAAGGACATGTTTGAAAACTTACTAATTTAGCGGCTCACCTGCATATCATTCAACCCAACAGCTACCTCCGCAAATGATTAAAATTTAGACCAAAGAACGGAGCAGGGTTGGTTCAGGGAGGAATGTGTCTTCACTACTATTCAAAGGTGCTGTCACTTGGTGATATAAAGCAAATCACACTAATGTCAGTGGCTCATGCCTGTAATCTTGGCTATTCAGGCGCTTGAGACCTGAGGATCACTGTTCAAAGCCAGCCTGGGCAGAAAAGTCTGTGAGATCCTTACCTCCAATTAACAAGCCAAAAGCTAGAAGTGGTATGGCTCAAGTGGCAGAGCTCTAGCTAAGCAAGAGCTTGAGGTCCTAAGATACACACAACAGAGCAAACCTCCTCTCAGGGTCATGCTTATCTTAAAGTTTTCCACAGAGGAGTAGGTACACCCTTGCCACCAGCATCTGAAGTCACTCAACACCGTGGTTGCTTTTTAGGAACATGCTGTTTATAGATCAAAACCAGTCCTCACAGGAGCCAGAACAGCTGAGTGAGAGGGCTGATGAAAAGGAGGAGCCAGGTCCAGCCAGGTCCAGCCAGGCCTAAGTCTAGCTTTATATGGAATGAGCATCTATCCTCCACTCCAATAGATGCGCTGTCAAAGAGTGCAGAGCCCAAGATGGGTACTGTTGCTGCTGTACCTCTCTGTAGTCAGGCCTGCTGAGGTCTAAAAAAGAAAAAAACTAAGCATATTAAAGTTCCCACCTCTGGAGTGAGAAAGGGAGTTCGAAGGGAACCACAGACGGGGAAGCAGCAAGATGCAAGCAAAAACCTCAAGGACAACAGGACCCAAACTAGTGACTGCTTTGCCCTTTAGTTCAAGGCACAAATCCCATTCCTGAGATCCCCACCTTCATGACTTACTGTCGCCATATTGGGGAAGGTAGTATTTGAACATGTAAATGTAGAGGAGATAAAAACACACTCAGTCTACAGCAAATGCCTGGGCCTAAGCAGGCACTCAAACTGTTCATTGCTCAATTTACTGCAGGAGAGTACAGAAGACTCACCTGGCAGGTGGAGGAGCTGGTTGGGCTGAGCCCAGAGGCCAGGGGCTGCAGAGCTTTCAGGATCCTAATAGAGGCAGGGGAGGAGTAATGCCTGGTATTGTTTTCTAGAATACTCCTGACACTGCAGTATTTATTATTCTCCCCATACACCATGTAAGGAACCAGTAGAGATAGCAGCAGTGGGAAAAACATGAACATGGCTGCCCTTCACTAGTGCTATCAAATTGCTAACAGATATCAGTCTTTAGAATTAAGGGAAATAAATGGAGGAATTATGCTTACTGATATATTTTTATTGAAAGCAGCATATCCAAAGTATTATTTCAACAGATAATCAACATGAAACTGTTAAGGAAATATTTTGCTTCTTTTATTCTGACTCATCTCCCAGAAACCTAGAGTCTGCCCAGTCACAGTTAAAATATGAGATAGACATTGTGTTCATCTCTTGTCACTATGACAAATACCTGAGAAGAACCATTTAAGCCAGATGTCAATGGCTAATACCAATAATCCTAGCTATTCAGGAGGCTGAGTTTGGACGACTGCAGTTTGAAGCCAACCCAAGCAGAAAAGTCTGTGAGACTCTTTTTTTTTAATTTTAATTTTAATTTTTTGTGAACATACTGTACAGAGGGGTGACAATTACATGGGCAGGATAATGAGTACATTTCTTATCAAGCATTGCAGCCTCCTCCTTTGTTTACCCTTCACATCCCTTCCCAGCCTCCCCACCCACCCAATCCTCACCCCCTTCCCCCCCTCCCCCACCAATGTTGTAAAGCTCATTTTCAACATGACAACTTGTACTTCTCATTGTTGCAACAGGTCCACCTGTATCCTTAAACGACTTGTTTTTCCCCATCTCCTCCACAAATTATACCGACATCAAATATAGTGAAAGCAGGGGTTATACTGTGGGGGAGGGACATACAAAGCAACAAAGAAATAATCTTATAAATGCGTTAGAAACAAATGCATGAAAGAAAAAAAAACATTTAAATACATATCTAAGGGTTCATTTTCCTAACATCACATTATCTGACCTTTTCTGCTTGACTCATACATATACTAGATATTGCAAATAAGGGAAACCATGGGACCTATGTTTCTTTGGGCCTGGCTTACTTCACTTAATATAATTTTTTCCAAACCTTTCCATTTCCTAACAAATGGGGCAATGTCATTCTTTCTGATGGAGGCATAGAATTCCATTGTGTATATATACCACATTTTCTTGATCCATTCATCTACTGAGGGGCATCTGGGTTGGTTCCATATCTTAGCTATGGTAAATAATGCTGCAATAAACATAGTTGTGCTGGTAGCGTTAGTGTGGTCTTGTTTGTAAACATTTGGGTAAATGCCCAAAAGTGGGATTGCTGGGTCATAGGGGAGCTCTATGTGAAGTCTTTTGAGGAACCTCCATACTGCTTTCCAAAGTGGTTGAACAAGTTTACACTCCCACCAACAATGAAGTAAGGTTCCTTTCTGTCCACATCCCCTCCAGCATCTGTTGTTGTTAGAGTTCTTGATTTTTGCCATTCTAACTGGGGTGAGGTGGTATCTCAATGTTGTTTTGATTTGCATTTCTTTTATGGCTAGGGATGTTGAGCATTCCTTCATGTGTCTATTGGCCATCCTTCTTTCTTCTTCAGAGAAGTTTCTCTTTAAGTCTTTAGCCCACTTATTTATTGGGCAGTTGTTTCTTTGAGGATTTGTTGTTGGGGGATTTAATTTTTTGAGTTCCAAGTATATTTTAGATATGAGGCCCTTGTCTGTTGTATGGCTAGTGGAGATCTTCTCCCAAACCGTGGGCTTTCTATTGATCTTGCTAGCTACGTCCTTTGCCATGCAGAAGCTCTGCAACTTCATGCAATCCCATGTGCCTAACCTTTCTTTGATTTGTTGTGTTTCTGGGTCTCTATTAAGAAAATTTCAGCCTGTGTCAAGGAGACCTAGGGTTTCTCCTATTCCATCCTGTAATGTTTTCAGAGTGTCTGCTTTGAGTCCGAGCTCTTTGATGCATTTGGAGTTGATTCTGGTGCAGGGTGATATATAAGGATCTAGCTTTAGTTTTCTACAAGTAGTTAACCAATTTTGCCAGCACCATTTACTGAAGAGGCTGTCTTTCTTCCATTCTATTTTTTTTAGCTCCCTTATTGAAGATTAGATGGCTATAGGTCTGTAGGTTCATTTCTGGGTTTTCAATTCTATTCCATTGGTCCTGAGGTCTGTTCTTATGCCAATACCAAGCTGTTTTGATTACTATGGCTTTATAGTAGAGTTTGAAATTTGGTATTGATATTCCACCAGCAGTGTTCTTTCCGTTGAGGAGCGTTTTTGCTATTTGGGGTCTTTTATTGTTCCATATGAATTTTTGGATTGCCTCTTCTATTTCCTTGAAGAATGAGGTTGGAATTTTGATAGATATCGTGTTGAATTTGTAGATAGCCTTGGGAAGTATTGCCATTTTCACGATGTTAATCTTTCCAATCCAGGAGCATGGGAGGTTTTGCCATTTTTAAGTTCTGTGTTGATTTCCTTTTTTAAGATTTTAAAGTTTTCATCATAGAGGTTCTTCACTTCTTTAGTTAAGTTAATTCCTAGGTATTTTATTTTTTGTGGGGCTATTACAAATGGAGTTGCTTTCCTAATTTCAGCCACACTTTTCTCATTGTTGGCATATAGAAAAGCCATTGGTATTTGAGGGTTAATTTTATACCCTGCTACTTTGCCAAAGTTTTGAATCAGCTTGAGTAATTTGGGAGTGGAGTCTATGGGATTCTTTAAATACAAGACCATGTCATCTGCAAAGAGGGAGAGTTTTATTTCTTCTTTCCCTATTTGGATCCCCTTTATGTTTGCATCTTGTCTTATTGCTGTAGCCAGGCATTCTAATACTAGATTGAAGAGAAGTGGAGAGAGTGGACATCCTTGTCTTGTTCCTGAGTTAAGAGGAAATGGCTTTAGTTGTTCACCATTAAGTATAATGCTGGCTGTAGGTTTGTCATATACAGCCTTTATTGTATTGAGGAATGTTCCATGGATTCCTAATTTTTCCAAAACCTTCATCATAAGGGGGTGTTGGATCTTGTCAAATGCTTTTTCTGCATCTACTGAGATAACCATGTGGTTCTTATTCTTGTTCCTGTTGATGTGATGAATAATATTAATTGATTTGCATATATTGAACCAGGTTTACATCCCTGAAATGAATCCTGTTTGATCGTGGTGTATGATTTTTGGATGAATTGTTGAAGTCGATTGGCCAAAATTTTGTTGAGAAGTTTTGCATCAATGTTCATGAAAGAAATGGGTCTATAGTTCTCTTTCTTTGATGAGTCCCTGCCTGGTTTTGGGATGAGGGTTATGATCGCTTCATAGAATGTGTTCGGTAGTGAACTTTCCCTTTCAATTTCATTGAAGAGTTGGAGAAGTGTCTGTGAGACTCTTATCTCCAATAAACTACTCGGAAAAAGCTGAAAGTAGAGCTGTAGTTCAAGTGGTAGAATACTAGATCTAAGTACAAAGAGGCACAGGGACAGTGCCCAGGCCCTGAGTTCAAACCCCAGGACTGGCTTAAAAAAAAGAACCATTTAAAAAAGAAAGAAGGGATGGTCTGGGAAGGTGGCTCAGTGGTAGAGTGCTTGCTTTGCATGCATGAGGCCTTGAGTTTGATTCCTCAGCACCACATAAGCAGGAAAAAAAGCCGGAAGTGGCGCTGTGGTTCAAGTGGTAGAGCGCTAGCCTTGAGCTGAAGAGCTGAGGGACAGCGCCCAGGCCCAGAGTTCAGGCCCCGTGACTGGCCCCCCTCCCAACAAAAAAGAAAGAAGGGTTTATTTTGGCTCATGGTTTCAGAGGTCAGTCCATGGTTGATGAACTTCATTGTTTCTGAGCAGTGATGAGGCAAAACATCATGGTAGACATTGGAGCAAAGTTGTTCAACTCATGGTGGCCAGGAAGATAGAGCCATAGACAAGGAGGGGATGGAACAAGCTCTAACTTTAGAAGACATGCCACCAGTAACCCACTTACTCTGACCAGGCCCCATCTCCCACACCTCCACCACCTGCCACAGTGATACCTCCTATAATTATGTACTTGCCATGGTTCTACTACTTGACCATAGTCCATTCTAATTGCAAATCCAATTGCTTAACCCACTGATGAAAGCAGAACCCTTATGATCTCCTCTCCTCTCAAAACCACCATAAGGCTTGATCAAATACCAAGCCTTCAATATGCAAGGCTTTGGGGGGCACATTTTATATCCAACCCCTGAGACACCAATGCCATCAGCTAGACAGAATAGTTATAGAGAATATTAAAACTGGAAATTTCCTAGGCAATATGATAGACCCTTCATGTTGCAGATGTATTGTTCCAAGCTTGAATACTCAGGATGCAGAGTTCAATGCTGTGCTGGCAGGTACTTTGATTCATTTTCCCCATAAAGCCACCCAACTTGCACTAAAGAAATGCACCTTGCAATAAATCTCAAATTTTCACTTTGTCACTTCAATTAAACACAGCAACTTTACCTTGCTTTGGAGGCACCATTTTGGGGGGGTGGGATATTGGTTTCTTTTGTGTTTGTTCAGTTTGTTGGGTTTGTTCATCCTGGGAGAGGTCCCTGAGCCTTTGTGCTCAAGGCTAATACTCTACTACTAGAGCTACAACTCTGCTTCTGGCTATTTTCAGTAGTTGACTGGAGATAAATGTTTCACAGACTTCTCTGCATGAGATGACTTCAAACTGCAATCCTCAGATCTCAGCCTCCAGAGTAGCTAGTAGTATAGATTTGAGCCATTGATTCCTAACAGCATAGTGTACTTTT
Organism: Dipodomys merriami; assembly: GCF_024711535.1. Classification (NCBI taxonomy): domain Eukaryota; kingdom Metazoa; phylum Chordata; class Mammalia; order Rodentia; family Heteromyidae; genus Dipodomys; species Dipodomys merriami. Next base: position 32,447,987 of record NW_027202937.1, read on the forward strand.
TAAATAATATTAAAAGCAGATAAACACTCTTAAGAACATAGAATGATTTAAACATTCTATAAACGCATGATAATGGGATGGACTGAGAGCTTCTGTGCATCAGCTGAACTATGTGATATACAGGAAACATTTAAATATTTTGTTTTTAAAATTGTTTTTAAACCATACTTCATCAGAACTACTTGTAATAAATGCAACTTATAAGGCCAACTTAATGTATTCGGATAATGTAAACTCAAATTCCCTAGAGAGTCAGGCTGATACAACAGGTTCCATGGTTGTCAGGACCACCCAAAAGGCCAGCTTATAGATTAGCTCCTGCCTAAGGAACACCCCCAAAGCTACCCCAAAAGATGTCCCCAAGGTTCTAATCGAATTGTATATGGCATGTCCTGCAGCAGAACTAACAGACACCATACCTGACAACCAGGAAGTTTGTCCAATGATGTAGAACATCTCATGAAGGCACATGGGCAGGAGACAAAGCTTGTATCTTGTACAAAATTTTGGGGAGAAAGCCCTAATTAAGTTTTTATGTGTATGCACTGTATATCATTAATATCATTATAACATAATTCATGGTGGGAATTGGCATGTGCAATTGCAAAACTGTTTCATAACTGATGAGATTCTTCATCTCACTGTTCCAGTCCTGGTTTCTCAAAACATCAACCTGCTTTTTCCCTCCCCAAGTCAGTTCTGGCTTGACACTAATGAATTTTTTCATACAAGTAAAATATCCATGTGGATGGATAAGTTTTAATTCTTGCAGGAGAAACTTTAATATTTTCCCCATTCTTTGCTGATTTTGTTGGGATTTGGAATTCATTTCCTAAGAAAAGCTGAGAAGGAATTTCTGCATGGAGCAATCACAACCATGACACCAATGATATGTGATATATTTAGATGGCTGGTGGATGCCAACAGGATTTGGAAGGTTAAAGAAGGCTTCATTTTTTTTTCTATCTTTAAAATGTTTAGTTTTTCTTTTGTGTCAGTCCAGCCTAGTAATGCTACAGCAAGCACACTATTATGTTCAATTTCACTGCTTAAATCCTAGTGATTATGCTGCTCAGTGTTGACTTGCAGGCTGTGCTGAGACAGAGGATGTGTGCAAGGGCAAGAATGCTCACTTCATGGCATCCCAAAGCAGGGTCTGGGGAGGATGTGAAGATAAGATACAGCCTCCAAATACACAGCTCTTCTTCTCTGATTCCTTCAATCAGGCCACCTCTCCTAGTAGCCTATTCAGCCATGACCTCGTCAATGGACTAACCCAGTGAGGAAGTCAGAACCTTCATGACTTAGTCATTTTTCAACAGCACCACCAGCTTGGACCAAGGTCTCAACACATGAGAATTTGGGGCCACCTTATACCCAAACCATAGCAGTGATACTTAAATGGGAAGAGAATGGAGAGATTTGTTCCAGTCACAAAGGTTAAATACCAGAAAATTAAATGTCAACTTATTGTCATTGTCTTGATGTTGTTGCATAGCAACTGGGAACAGATGCCACATGGTCTTCATACTCTTTCTTTGAACAATATTATATTTATACTTGAAATCCACTTGTATCAGGGGCACATGGAGCAACCTAATGCCCAAGTTAACTTGTTTTAAGGAAAGAAGGGTATGAGCATTGATGACTCATGCCTGAAATCGTAGCTATTCAGGAGGCTGAGAGCTGAGGAACCACACTGGAGGCCTGCCCAGGCAGGAAAGTCCATGAGACTTGTAACTCCAATTAACCACCAAAAAGTGGAAAATGAAGGTGTTGTTGAAGAGGTAGAGTACCAGTCTTAAGTAAAAAAGCTAAAAGACAGCCATGAGGACCCAACTTCAAGCTCCAGCACTAGGTTAAAAAAATAAAGGAAAGAAAGGAAGAGCAAGATGCTATGAAAATTTATTTCAAATAAAGATATTTTTATACATAAGACTCAGAACCTGATATTTTAAAGAATAACAAATAAGTACACTATCATAAAAGGTCTCTCTCTAAAATTCTATTTGGCGAGATCCTGAGTTGAATAGTTAAATAAAAATTTGTAGTCACTTGTTTAAAAATGTTAACATTCTTTTTTAATATAAAATGTGTAAGTGTGAGTTCAATAATATGTTGCTGCAAGTCCAGGATCTTCTCTTCCCGACTGATTTGTTATTGTGGTTTCTCATTACCTTTCATGAATAAATCGTGGCTATAATACATTTTCCAGAATATTTCAGTAGTTTTCAAGTGGGACTAGAACTTAAAGCACTTTCAAAAGAATCTGAGTGGAAGAAAATTAGATTTGCAACACTTAAGATTTTTCTCTAATCTTTGAGAGTTAAAGTGACCCCACCTAGTTTAATTTTTTTTTAATTTTCCTACAGTAAAATTGTTTTTCTTTTCAGTTCCATTTGATTTTTTCTTCCTTTTTGTATGTGTGTCAGTACTGAGGTTTGGACTCAAAACCTTGAGGTCTCACTTGGCTTTTTCCATCAAGGCTGGTACTCTACCACTTGAGCCACATCCCCATTTCTGGCTCATTGCTGGTTAATTAGAGTTAAGAATCTCTGCCTGGTCTTGCTTTGAACCAGGATCCTCAGATCTCAACCTCTTGAATATCAAGGATTATAGGGATGAGCCAACAGCACCCAGCTCAGTGCTGTAAGTTTTAAAAACATGCTTAGATTGATGTAACCTCTACCATAATTAGGATCCAGGACAATTCTATCACTCTGGAAATATTCCATTTTATAGTGACTTCTCCCCAGTATGTAAAAGCTAGCAATCATTTAGCAACAGTCTTGTCTTTTCAAGATGGTTAAATGAGCGAATCTGAAAGTATATGATTATTTATTTATTTATATTTGATTTTTAGGAGACAAGGTCTGGCTAAACAGTACAAGTTAGCCTCAAACTTACAATCCTCTTGCCTCAGCTTTCTAAGTGACTGAGTATATGGCTTTTAAAGCCCACTTTCTTTCATTTGCTCAGTGCCTTTGAGATTCATCCAAAATGTTACACGTTGATAAATAATTCCTTTATTTTTTATTGATAGGTAATATTCCACTGGATAGATACACTACAGTTTGCTCACCGATTCATTTGTTAAAGGGAATTTGCACTCTTTATAGTTCTGGAAAATAATTATAGACCTGCTAAAAATATTTGTGTATATGTTCTTGTGTTAATGTGAATTTTTTTTGTGGGGGGAGGATGTCAATCATAGGGACTGAATTCTGGGCTTGGACACTGTCCTTCAGCTCTTCAGCTGAAAGCAACTGCTCTACCACTTGAGCCACAGTGCCACTTCCTAGTTTGCTGGTGGTTTATTGGAGATAAGAGTCTCACAGACTTTCCTGCCCAGGCTGGCTTTGAACTGCTTTCCTCAGATCTCAGCCTCCTGAAATAAATGTGAATTTTTATTTTTCTAGGGTAGCTTCCTAGAAGTGATATTGTGAAGTTAAATATTAAGTATATGTTTACTCTGTGTGTGTGTGTGTGTGTGTGTGTGTGTGTGTGTGTGTGTGTGTGTGTGTGTGTGTGTGTGTGTGTGTGTGTGTGTGTGTGTGTGTGTGTGTGTAGGTCTTGGGCTTGAACTTAGAGCCTGGGTGCTATCCCTGAGGTTTTGAGCACAAGGCTAGTGGTCTACCACTTGAGCCATTGTTCCAATTCCAGATTTTTGGTGCTTAATGGGAAATAAGCAATTCATAAGCTTTCCTCCTTGGGCTAGCTTCAAACTGTGATTCTCATGTCTCTGTTTCCTAAGTAGATAGGATCACATATGTGAGCCACCAGCACCTGGCCATGTTTAATTTTATGATAAACCATGAAACACATTTCATGAGTGAATTCCTAACAATAATATATTCAAATCCCATTTGTCTTCCTTTATAACAGCATTTAATATTGTATTTTTATAAGTTTTTTATTGTGAAAATACAGTACAGAGGGGTTACAGTTACATGAGCTAGGTAATGAGTATATTTCCTATCAAGCATTGTTGCCCCTCCTCCTTTGTTTTTCCCCTACCATCCCTTCCCTCCCACTTCCACAACTTCACTCTCCCCCACCCGCTACCCCTGCCCCTGGCCTAAATTGTAAAGTTCATTTATCAACAGTTTCTTATACATCTCATTGTTAAAATGGATCAGCCTGCATCCCTATTTAAACATTTTGTTTTTTCCCTTCCCCTCCCCAAAATATACTGACATCAAATACAGTGAAAACAGGGGTTATACCGTGGGTGAGGAACATACAAAGAAGCAAAAAAACACATGGTACCTTATAAATATGTTAGAAACAATAGCAAGAAAGAAAAAAACATTTGTGTCCCTATCTTGGGGTTCATTTCACTTAACATCATCTTATCTGGTCATATGCTTTTGACCTTTATTGCTTGTCACAGACATCTACTAGTTATTGCAGGTAAGGGAATCCACAGGACCTATGTTTCTTTGGGCCTAGCTTACTTCACTTAATATAATTTTTTTCAAGTCTTTCCATTTCCTAACAAATGGAGTGATATCATTCTTTCTGATAGAGTCATAACATTCCATTGCATATATATACCACATTTTCTTGATCCATTCATCTACTAAGGGGCTAGTTATGGTAAATAATACTACAATAAACATAGTTGTGCTGGTAGCTTTAGTATGGTCTTGTTTGTGATCATTTGGGTAAATGCCCAAAAGGGGGATTGCTGGGTCATAGGGGAGCTCTATGTGGAGTCTTTTGAGAAACCTCCATACTGCTTTCCAAAGTGGTTGAACAAGTTTACACTGCCACCAACAATGCAGTAAGGTTCCCTTCTGTCCACATCCCCTCCAGCATCTGTTGTTATTAGAGTTCTTGATTATAACCATTCTAACTGGGGTGAGGTGGAATCTCAATGTTGAGGATTTCTTCATGCATCTATTGGCCATTCTTATTTCCTCTTCAGAGAAGTTTCTCTTTAAGTCTTTAGCCCACTTATTTATCAGACAGTTGTTTCTTTAAGGATTTATTGTTGGAGGATTTAATTTTTTGTGTTCCAAGTACATTTTAGATCTGAGACCCTTGTCTGTTGTATGGCTAGTGAAGATGTTTTACCAATCGTGGGCTTTCTATTGATCTTGCTAGCTATGCCCTTTGCCATGCAGAAGCTCTGCAGCTTCATGCAATCCCATGTGTCCAGTCTTTCTTTGATTTGTTGTGTTTCTGGGTGTCTATTAAGAAAATTTTGGCCTGTGTTAGGGAGCCCTAGAATTTCTCCTATTCTGTCCCTTAATGTTTTCATGGTGTCTGCTTTGACTAGAGATCTTTGATCCATTTGGAGTTGATTCTGGTGCAGGGTGATTTATAAGGATCTAGCTTTAGTTTTCTACAGGTGTTTAACCAGTTTTTCCAGCATCTTTTACTGAAAAGGCTGACTTTCTTCCATTCTATTTTTTTAAGCTCCCTTATTGAAGATTAAGTGTCTAGAGGTCTATGGGCTCATTTCTGGGTTTTCAATTCTATTCCATTGGTCCTCAGGTCTCTTCTTGTGCTAGTACCAAGCTGTTTTGATTACTATGGCTTTGTAGTAGAGTTTGAAATTTGGTATTGATATTCCTCAAGCACTATTCTTTCTGTTAAGGATCATTTTTGCTACGGGGTCTTTTATTGTTCCATATGAATTTTTGGATTGCCTCTTCTATTTTCTTGAAGAATAAGGTTGGCATATTGATAGGTATTGCATTGAATTTGTGAATAGCCATGGGAAGTATTGCCATTTTCACGATGTTGACCCTTCCAATCCAGGAGCATAGGAGGTTTTTCCACTTTCTAAGTTCTGCTTTGATTTCCTTTTTCAGGTTTTTGAAGTTTTCATCATAGAGGTCCTTCATTTCTTTGGTTAAGTTAATTTTTAGGTATTTTATTGTAGTTAATTCCTAGGTATTTTTTTGTGTGAGGCTATTACAAAAGGAGTTGCTTTCCTAATTTCAGCTGCCATCTTCTCATTGCTGGCATACAGAAAAGCCATTGGTGTCTAAGGGTTAATTTTATACCCTGCTACTTTGCCAAAGTTTATAATCAGCTCGAGTAATTTGGGAATGGAGTCCATGGGATTCTTTAAATACAAGGTCATGTCATCTGCAAAGAGGGAGAGTTTTATTTCTTCTTTCCCTATTTGGATCCCCTTTATGTTTGCATCTTGTCTTATTGCTGTAGCTAGGCCTTCTAATACTAGATTGAAGAGAAGTGGAGAAAGTGGATATTCTTGTGTAATTCCTGAGTTTAGAGGAAATGGCTTTAATTTTTCAACATGAAGTATAATGCTGGCTGTAGGTTTGTCTTATACAGCTTTTATTATATTAATGTTCCATGGATTCCTAGTTTTTCCAAAGCCTTCATCATAAAGGGCGGTTGGATCTTATCAATTTTTTTTCTATATCTATTGAGATAACCATGTGGTTCTTATCCTTGCTCTTGTTGATGTGATGAATTATATTAAGTGATTTGCATATATTGAACCAGCTTTGCATCCCTGAAATGAATCTTGTTTGATCGTGTTGTATGATTTTTTTGATGAGTTGTTGAAATGGATTGGCCAACATTTTGTTGAGAAGTTTTGCATCGATATTCATCAAAGAAATGGGTCTATAGTTCTCTTTCTTTGATGAATCTCTGACTGGTTTTGGGATGAGGGTTATGATGGCTTCATAGAAAGAGTTTGGTAGTGAACTTTCTCTTTCAATTTCATTGAAGAGTTGGAGGAGTAGGTGCGAGTTCTACTTTAAAGCCTTGTAGAATTCTGCTGTAAATCCATCCTGTCCTGGGCTTTTCTTACATGGGAGGTCTCTAATTGCTGTTTCTATTTAAATGCTTGATATGAATCTGTTAAATTGGTTTAATTCATTTTTGTTTAGTTTCGGCATGTTGATATTTGCTAGGAAATCATCCATTTCTTCCAGATTCTCAAACTTATTAGCATAAAGGTTTGAGAAGTATTTCCTTATAATGTTCTGAATCTTGGTTGTTTCTGTGGTGATATTTCCATTCTCATCTCTAAGTTTGTTTATTTGGATGTGTTCTCTTCTTTTTCTGATAAGATTTGCTAAGGGTCTGTCGATTTTGTTAATTTTTTTGAAGAACCAAATCTTTGTTTTGATTCTTTTCATTTTTTTTAGATTCTTATTCATTTAATTCTGATTTACTTTTAATTATTTTTTTTTCCATCTACTGGATTGGGGCTTAGCTTGCTGCTCTTTTTCAAAGAGGTTCAGATGTCTCATTAAATTGTCCACTTCAGGTCTCTCCAATTTGTTGATGCAGGAACTCAGAGCTGTAAACTGGCCTTAGGGAACTGCCTTTACTGTGTCCAAGAGGAGCTGGTAATTTTTGTGTTCATTTTTTTTAATATCATGATCATTTGAATTTTACTTCTAATCTCTTCCATGACCCACTGGTGATTCAACAGTGTATTGTTCAGTCTCCATGTGTTACAGGACTTTCCTTGGTGGCTTTTGGTGTTCAGTTCTAATTTTATTCCCTTATGGTCTGAGAGAATGCAGGGCATAACTTCAATGTTTCTGAATTTGGACAAGTTTGCATTGTGACCTAAAATGTGGTCTATTTTGGAAAATGGTCCATGTGCTGCTGAGAAGAACATCTATTCTGATGCTGGTAAGTGAAATATTTGGTAGATGTCTGTTAAATCTAGTTGATCTATGCAGTTGTTTAGATATGTGTTTTCTCTGTTGAGTTTTTGCCCAGTTGATCTTTCTAGTGGGGATAGTGGTGTGTTAAAGTCCCCAATAATTAATGTCTTTGGATCTATGTGAGATTTGAGGGAAAGTAGTGTTTCTTGGATAAATTTGGGTGCTCTGATGTTTGGTGAATAGATATTTAGAATTGTAGTATCCTCCTGAAGGAGAGATCCCTTAATTAGTATGTAGCGACCTTCTTTATCTCTTCTCACTAATTTTAATTTGAAGTCTATTTTATCTGATATTAGAATTGTAACTCCCATCTACTTATGGGGGCCGTTTGCTTGGTAGATTTTATTCCAGCCTTTCACTTTCAAAATATATTTGTTTTTATGGGCAAAATGTGATTTTTGAAAGCAGCAGATAGAAGGATCTTGCATTAAATCCAACTAGACAGTCTATGTCGCTTAACCAGAGAGTTAAGTCCATTAATGTTGAGAGTGAGGACTGAGAGGTGTTTGGTAGTTCTTGCCATGTTATCCACCTTCTTGGGGACTGTGACAACTGGCTTCTTCCTATGGTTCTTGGATTCTCAGTTTGGGTGTGGTTTCTTGGCCTTTATTGTGGTCTTGTTGTTTTTCTATGTGTAGGACATCTTTGAGTATCTTTTGTAGGGCTGGTTTGGTGGAGATATGTTGTTTCAGTTTTTCTTTGCTATGGAAGGTTTTTATTTGACCTACAATTATAAAGGAGAGTTTAGCTGGGTACAGTATTCTTGGTTGATAGTTGTTTGTATTTAGGGCATGCATACATCATTCCAGGCTCTTCTTGCTTTAATTGTCTCTGCTGAGAAATCTGAGGTGATTCTAATGGGTTTCACATTTATGGGTGATTGATCTTTTCTCCTGGACAGTTTTAAGGATTATAATGTGATGGTGGGATGTCCTCTTCTGGTCTGGTCTATTGGGGGTTTTAAAAGCTTCTTGTATCTACCTTTTTGCATGTTTGGGAAGTTCTCTGCTAGGATCTTGTTAAATAAATTTCCTAGACCATTAACTTCTGTCTCTAGGTGCTCCTCTCCCCCCATTATCCTCAGATTAGGCCTTCTGATAGTGTCTTCCAAATATTGAATAGATCTATCATATTTCTTGGATTTGTCTTAGATAGTTGCATGTTCTTTCTCTATAATATCTAGGCTGTCTTAATCCCAGAGATTTGATCTTCTGCATGGTCTAACCTACTGTCAAGACTTTTTACTTTGCTTTCTATTTCCTTTCCTTATAATTGGTCAGCTTTGATGGTTTCAAATGCTTTGTTGGAGCTTTGTTTTAGATTTTGTATGAACTTCTTTATTCCTTAATTTGGTGTTCAGTGTTTATTCTCAAATCACTTAGTTGATTGGTTATGATTTCCTTGGACTCCCTTTCTTTCTGATGGGCTCTATTCAGCATTCCTATTGTGGTTCCCCTGAATTCTTTCAGCTGTCTGCTTATCAATTCCATGAATGCCTCCATTAATCTTTGTCAGTTCTTTTCCCACTCACCCAATTCCTGTATTCCTCTTTGATTAGCTTGCTCATGCTCATGCAATTTCTGTATTTCTCTTTGACTGTTCTCAGCCTGCTAATGCAATTCCTGTATTAATCTTTGATTAGCTTCCTAGTGCTCACAAAAATCCTGTATTAATTTTTGATTAGCTTCATCATGCTCATGAAATTCCTGTATTAATCTTTGGTTAGCCTCATCTTGCTCCCTATCACACTTATTCTGAGTTCTTTGCAGCTTTTCACTCTTTTCATTTACCATGTTTACCAGTAGCATTTGTAGATCTTTTTAGGAACTCTACTCTGGATTATTCATTAACTATTCTGTCACCTGATTTTCATGAGTGGGAGTTGAGATACCCAGACTTGCCATTTTTCTTGTGTTTATCCAGCATGTTCTGCCCATTGATATGAAAGTAACACCAATTTTGTGCTAGAACACTATTTTAGGTAAGCATCAGCCAGAGTCTCATAATTGCACAGTCAAAATGGCAACAGATACAATCTAGTTCAACAGATACAATCTATTCAACATCAAACAACTATGGATTAATGGGCTAAGAACATCAAAGAGGGATTCAGCAGACCAGAAATTAATAGGTTTAGGGAGAATTGTGGGGGAAAATAGAAGAGGGATTGGAAAGGTAAAAAAGAAAGAGTGAATTTAACCAAGTCCTAATCTCAGAGAGGAAATAGATAGGACAGAATGAAGGGAGAGAGATTAAAAAAAAAAACAAGAAAAAATATAAAACAAAAATTTAAATTAAAAAAATGAAACACGTACGCATTATCCTGCCCATGTAATTGTAACTCCTCTGTACAGTATGTTCACAAATAAAATAAAATTTTAAAAAAAATGAAACATTTAAAAATTATGTAAGTATAAAGGAATGATATGGAGAGCAGAAAAAGACAGGATGAGAGGAGAGAGATAAAAAGGAAAAGGAAAAAATTAAAAAATTAAAAATGGAACATTTAAAAATTATATAAGTATAAAGAAATAATACTACTATTAAAGAAGTTAAGCCTAAGAAGTTGTGAATTGAGTAATAAATTTCTGAATTAAGTATGTACAATGAGAGATTAGATCTAATACTTGATTATGGACATATATCTGGGGATGAGCAGAAGAGCAATTTAGTCACTCAAAAAAGAAAAGAAAAAAAAAGGGACCAAGGGTTTAAAGAGATTTAAACACACATACATACATGACCTCCTAAAATAATAATTATGAAAGAAAAAATAGAACACAATTTAAATTTTTTTAATTAGGTAGAAAAAAGAGTTCTTTGATTTATTTTTTTTTTTTGGGGGGGGGAAGATCATGTATCTCCCCTGTGTCCATAACCAATGTTTTGGTGGAGTCTCTGGTGTCTGGAGTCTGCTTGTGGTGTTTTGTTTTCCTGTGGCTTGATTTGTTTCTTAAGTCATTTTGTTTGAGCAGGCAGAAAGAAGCTCTGCCTTCTCAGGACTTTGTACCTCCTGCCAGGCTAGTTCAGTGGGAGGGAGATCTGCTTTGAGTATCACAAAAGAGGGAGATGGTTGTTTCCTCTAACTTGGAGTTACTGTGATGAGGCTACATTCTTGGTAGGGTTGAGGCCTATCAACAATTAGTAGTTGTTCCCTGAGGGCTAGCTCCTGAGATACTCACAGAGCCCAGCCTGGAGCCATTCTCAGGATTTATGTTTACTAAGTTTCAATTGTTTGTCTATTACACCTCCAGCTGCTGAGTCTATGGGTCTAGGCTGCACTGGGGAGGGGCAGCCTCTGACTCTGTTTACCCAGTGAAGAAAGAAGAAAGTCACTTCTCCAGGGGGCAGAGATTTCTCTGCCTGAGAAGGGCAACTTTCCCTGGGTAGAGCTGAGCCAGGCAGGTTAGTTCAGGTTTCTGTGACCTGTAGAATGGCTCCTATTGTCTTCTTCCAAGGCCTGAGTTGGAGCTAGGTACTCTGGCCAGGCCTTTGTCAGTATCAAAGATGGAGATCTTCTCCAGTGGTGGGGGAGTGACTACCTTCCCACCACTGCTCCATGAGAAGGGGTGAGGATGTCTTGAGGGTACTCATGCAAGCCTCTTGGTTCCTGGGCCATCCTTGGTCTGCAATCAGCATGATGAAGATTTTTGCTCCTTGTCAGTTCTTGCTGGTGGTGAGTAGAATCCACTTGCACACCATGTCTGGTACCTTTGTCCCAGACTCTCTCTCTTGATATGGTGGCCCCAGCAGACACCAGCAAGTGCTCAGCTCTGTCTCCTTGACCAAGCTGCCTGGATTTTCCTTCTCTGGCCAAACTCTCTGTACTGTGCTGGCATACTTGGTGTGATTCTCTAGCCTAGGGACTGTTCACTATAACACTAAAACTAATTTCTGTGCGAGAGCTTGTTTAGCCTCCAGCTTCTCCTCCACCATCTTCCGCAGGACTCCTTGGAATTGTATTTTTAATTTTGGCTCTTCTAGAAATGTGTAGTGTAAATCCCATCATGAATTAAACTTAGACTTCCTTCCTGGTTCATGGTATTGCACATATTTTCATATGTTTATTTGTCACTATTATAGCTTCGTTAGTGGATCTTTTACGTATTAACCAAAATGATATTTTGTTTTTGTTGATTGTGGGAAGTTCTTTGTACATTCTGAGTAAGAAATTTTGTCAGTGTGTGATTTGAAAGCATCTCTCTCATTTTGTACTTTATCTTTTAATCTTTTAACTGTTCTTGCAGAGTGAATGTTTTTAATTTTTAAGCACAATTTATCCATGTTTTCTTTCATGGGTTTTACCTTTGATGTCATATCTAAGATCTCTTTGCCTAAACCCACAAATTTTCCTCTTTGCTCTTTTCTAAAAATTTCATAATTTTACACTATACATTTATCTAGGTTCCATTGTGAACTAGTTTTTTGGGGGGGTGTTTTAGTTGCTTTATTTATTTATTTTTTTATTGTGAAAATATTGTACAGAGGGGTTACAATTACATGGGCAAGATAATGAGTACATTTCTTATCAAGCACTGTAGCCTCCTCCTTTGTTTCCCCTTCCCATCCTTTCCCATCATCCCCCCTCCCTCCTCACCCCATCTTCCTCCCCCCCAGCCCCACCAAAATTGTAAAGTTCGTTTTCGACATAACGACTTGTACATTTCAATGTTGCAATAGGTCCACCTGTATCCCTATTTAAACGATTTGTTTTCCCCTTCCCCTCCACAAATTATACCGACATCAAACTCTCATACCAAAACCAGGCAGGGACTCATCAAAGAAAGAGAACTATAGACCCATTTCTTTGATGAACATTAATGCAAAACTTCTCAACAAAATTTTGGCCAATCGACTTCAACAATCCATCCAAAAAAATCATACACCACGATCAAAAAGGATTCATTTCAGGGATGCAAAGCTGGTTCAATATACGCAAATCAATATAATTCATCACATCAACAACAGCAAGGATAAGAACCACATGATTATCTCAATAGATGCAGAAAAAGCATTTGACAAGATCCAACACCCCCTTATGATGAAGGTCTTGGAAAAATTAGGAATCCATGGAACATTCCTCAATACAATAAAGGCTGTATATGACAAACCTACAGTCAGCATTATACTTAATGGTGAAAAACTAAAGCCATTTCCTCTTAACTCAGGAACAAGACAAGGATGTCCACTCTCTCCACTTCTCTTCAATCTAGTATTAGAATGCCTAGCTACAGCAATAAGATGCAAACATAAAGGGGATCCAAATAGGGAAAGAAGAAGTAAAACTCTCCCTCTTTACAGATGACATGGTCTTGTATTTAAAGAATCCCATAGACTCCACTCCCAAATTACTCAAGCTGATTCAAAACTTTGGCAAAGTAGCAGGGTATAAAATTAACCCTCAAATACCAATGGCTTTTCTATATGCCAACAATGAGAAAAGTGTGGCTGAAATTAGGAAAGCAACTCCATTTGTAATAGCCCCACAAAAAATAAAATATCTAGGAATTAACTTAACCAAAGAAGTGAAGGACTTCTATGATGAAAACTTTTAAAACTTGAAAAAGGAAATCAAAACAAAACTTAGAAAGTGGCAAAAACTCCCATGCTCCTGGATTGGAAAGATTAACATCGTGAAAATGGCAATACTCTCCAAGGCTATCTACAAATTCAATGCGATACTCATCAAAATTCCAACCTCATTCTTCAAGGAAATAGAAGAGGCAATCCAAAAATTCATATGGAATAATAAAAGACCCCGAATAGCAAAAACGATCCTCAACAGAAAGAACACTGCTGGTGGAATATCAATACCAAATTTCAAACTCTACTATAAAGCCATAGTAATCAAAACAGCTTTGTACTAGCATGTGAACTAATTTTTATATGAAGAGTGGCATATAATTTGAAGCTCATAGTTTCACATATGGACATCCAGTTGTTCTAAAATACCTGTTGAAAACTTATCCTTCCCCCATTTATCTCTGTACCTCTGTTAAAAAAAATCAGTTGAGCATACTTGTTTGAGTTTGTGTTCAAATGAGCTTTTCTATTGATCTATATCTGTCAATAGTCACGTGATTCCCAACTTTATTCTTATTTTCTTGTTTTAGTGCTCTAATTGCTTTGCTTTACTGAACTTTAGAATCAACTTATCTACATAGTACACAGCTGAAATTTTATTGGAAACTACACTAACTCTATTAGTCTAATTGGGAGAAACTGGTATCTCTGCTATGCTGAGTTTTCTTATCGTGCACCTTTTATTTAGATCTTCTTTGATTTCCATTTGTCTGTGCTTTGTGGTTTTTAGCATCCAGATCCTGTACCTGTTTTATGAGATTTATACTTGAATATTCTATCTTTTGTGAACTATTGTAAATGCTATTTGAAGAAGTTGACCTCCAATTAGATTGCTAGTTCATGGGGATGACTGAATCTTCCACATGCATATTTTATTAAAAGAAAATATTTTGAGCGACTTGTCTTTATAGACTATTTCCAAAGCATTTTATTTTATATTCATAGATAGAATGACTCTTTTTACCTAGGGATTTTTTTCTCCTGGTTTGTATAACATATAATTAAATTGTGCAATTATTATTATAGCTTGTATTGGTGAGATAAACAGGTTAGAACTAACTCATCTGACTCTTGGGAAGCATGCAAACCAATTAGTGAGAGCAGAAATACATCAGAATGTTACAGCCATGCAAGAGTCCAGTGTGGCCAATGGGTAGACTTAGAAAGAGGTGCTTAATCTAGAGCTCATTATGTGATTATTTAAGAGGTCTGCTGACAGGTCTACATGAAAGAATAAGAATGTGATAGGAAGCCTCCATTGTTGTATTTAAGCATAAAAATAATAGATTATCATATTAAACTTATCTTGCACTCACCATAATATTTTTTCTTAATATATATTTTTATTGTAAAGATACTGTATAGACAGGATGGAATAGGAGAAACCTTAGGTCTCCTTGGAACAGGCCGAAATTTTCTTAATAGAGACCCAGAAACACAACAAATCAAAGAAATGTTGGACAAATGGGATTGCATGAAATTGCAGAGCTTCTGCATGGCAAAGGACATAGCTAGCAAGATCAATAGAAAGCCCACGGATTGGGAGAAGATCTTCACTAGCCATACAACAGACAATGGTCTCATATCTAAAATATACTTGGAACTCAAAAAATTAAATCCCCCCAAAACAAATCTTCAAAGAAACAACTGCCCAATAAATAAGTGGCTAAAGACTTAAAGAGAAACTTCTCTGAAGAAGAAAGAAGGATGGCCAATAGACACATGAAGAAATGCTCAACCTCTCTAGCCATAAAAGAAATGCAAATCAAAACAACATTGAGATACTGCCTCACCCCAGTTAGAATGGCAAAAATCAACAACTCTAATAATAACAGATGCTGGAGGGGATGTGGACAGAAGGGAACCTTACTGCATTGTTGGTGGGAGTGTAAACTTGTTCAACCACTTTGGAAAGCAGTATGGAGGTTCCTCAAAAGACTCCACATAGAGTTCCCCTATGACCCAGCAATCCCACTTTTGGGCATTTACCCAAATGTTCACAAACAAGACCGCACTAAAGCTACCAGCACGACTACGTTTATTGCAACATTATTTACCATAGCTAAGATATGGAACCAACCCAGATGCCCCTCAGTAGATGAATGGATCAAGAAAATGTGGTATATATACACAATGGAATTCTATGCCTCCATCAGAAAGAATGACATTGCCCCATTTGTTTGGAAATGGAAAGACTTGGAAAAAATTATATTAAGTGAAGTAAGCCAGGCCCAAAGAAACATAGGTCCCATGGTTTCCCTTATTTGCAATAACTAGTATATGTCTGAGTCAAGCAGAAAAAGTCAGATAAGGTGATATTAAGGAAATGAACCCTAAGATATGTATTCAAATGTTTTTTTCTTTCATGTGATTGTTTCTAACACATTTATAAGATTATTTCTTTGTTTCTTTGTATGTCCCTCCCCCATGGTATAACCCCTGCTTTCACTGTATTTAATGTTATGATTTGTGGAGGGGAAGGGAAAAAACAAATTGTTTAAATAGGGATACAGGTGGACCCATTGCAACAACGAGACATACAAGTCGTTATGTTGAAAACAAACTTTACAACTTTGGCGGGGAAGGAGGGTGGAAATAGGGGGAGGTTTGGGGGGGGAGGATAGGATGGGAAGGGGAAACAAAGGAGGAGGCTACAATGCTTGATAAGAAATGTACTCATTATCTTGCCCATGTAATTGTAACCCCTATGTACAGTATTTTCACAATTAAAAAAAAAGATACTGTATACAGGGGTTGCAGTTATATGAGCAAGGTAATGAGTCAATTTCCTATAGCGCATTGTTACACCCTCCTTTATTTTCCTTCTATTCCTTGCCTCCCTACCTCCCCAACTCCTCCCTCCCCTCTCCCACCACTCACCCCCTCCAAACCACCACAATATTTTTACCAAAGGAGCCTCTATATAAAGAAAGGGAAAAAAATCTACACTCCAGTGTTATAATCCTAGTTACCTACTTAGGAGGCTGAAGTCCAGAGGATCAAAGTTTGATGCCAACCTGGGCAGAAAAATTCATAATATTCCATCTCCAAGCAACCAGCAATAAAAGTTAGCTCAGGTGTTAGAGCACCAGCCAAACAAGTGAGAGGCCCTGAGTTCAAACGTTGGTAGAGGCAAAAAAAAATAAAAGAGTTAAAAAAGGAAACAAACCCCTTGGGATACAATGTCATTTACAATGTGATATCAAATATGTAAAATAATGTATATTCATTTTTAGAAAAAAATAAGAGATTCATCAAAACTTTTTTATTGCTTATAATTATTGGATTATAGAAATTTGTTTCTTTTTAAATCTTTTTTCATGTTTTTACTGTTGTAACTGGCCATGTATTTTGAGAGGAAAGGTTATGATCACCAGAAAGCTTAGTTGTTCAAAGACAGAAATCCTTACCCTTCTTTATTGGCCTCAATCAAATGTCTAAAACAATACCTCCTTTGTTCTCTTGGACTGTAATAAAAATCATCATATTTGGGCATTTCCTACTCATGTCCTATGGCCTTTTGAGGACACATTGAGCTGCAGTAGTTTCTACCATTTGCAAATTACATACTGATTATGACAGCCATAATTATAAATGGCTTGCTAAGCTATGTATTTAATAGAATCATTACGGTAGAGATTTTAAGGAATTACAAGCAAAGGTCAGCACCAATTTCACATTTGTACCCTTCACAGACACTCAACTCTTCTCAGCTAAGGTGTGGAGCTCAAATCAGCAATGATTAAGTAGATATTTCAATGTCTCCTCATTTCCCTAGATGGGCTATTCCTGGAGTGTGTTGAGAGGTGTTAGGGGATATCATAAATACCAGCTCCCTAGTGGGAGCATTTTAAAGGAAGCTGCAAAAAAAATACCAGATTCTGAGGTAACTCTAGTTTCAGTTTCTTAGACAGAAAGTTCTCAACCTTCCCTGGATCATAGCATTTTCAGTCATCAGCCACAGCCATTAAAATTTCCCTAAATTTACCAGCTGCCAGTGGCTTACACCTGTAATCCCAGCTACTTGGGAGTTTGAAAATGGGAGGATCAAGGTTCATCATCAGTCCAAGTAGAAAAGTTCATTAGAGGCTTCATCTCATAGCTAGATGCAGTGGTATATGCTTGCCATCCCAAGCTACATGGGAGGATGAGACTGAGGACAGTGGGGCCAGGCCAGCCCACACAGAAAAATCCAAGAGACTCCACATAAGAAAGCTGGGCTTGGGAGTGTGCACCTGTGATCCCAGAGATGATGGGAAGCCTTAAGCAGGTGAATTGCAGCTCAGATACCTACTTGGGTGAAAAGCAAGATCCTATTCTAAAACCAACCAGTAAAAAACAGGGCTGGAGGAATGGCTCAGCAGTATCTTGCCAGCCCAGCAAGCTGAAAACCCTTAATTTAAATGTCTGGTTGTGCAGCAAAAGAAAAAAAATCCCTAAATTCTTCCATTACTATGTCCCCACCCTCAATCTGTCATCCAGTGCACTGAAGCTATGTCAGACAAGGCCATCATTTTGGCCTCCACTAGTGGTCCTAGCTCAAGTTGCATTCTTTCATATCTACTATGTCAGGAGCCTCCAAACTGGTCCTTTGATTCTAGTCTGTTTTCTTTCCCTTCCCTTCCTTTCCCTTCCCTTCCTTTCTCTTCCCTTCTCTCACTCTTTCTTTCTTTCACATCATATGTTATTATTAGGGAGCTTTACAAAGTTGTTGCAATTTCTTAAGTCAAGTAATGAGTACAATTCTTCCTCACCCCTTCTTACACTTACCCTCAGTTTCCCCCTTCCATCCCTGCCCACATGTTACATAATTCTTTTTTTACATAGTGTATATTGAGTATCATGACTGCATTTTTCACTCATTCTCCATCCATTTCTGTGCTTCTCTTTAGCCCCCCCTCCACTAAAAAGACAAGAAAACAAAAACAGAAACCAAAAAACCCATAACAACAATAACAGCAACAGCAAATAAAAATGTGTTTCCAATTCCTGGAATTCATTTTAGTAAATACCATTATAGATGTTCAGAGGAGTAATGCCTTTTAGTTGCTCCCCTAAGGGTATCCCCATCTAGTCTGGCTGTTTGTGTGTGAATGCCCAGAGCACTGTATAAATTCTCATGACAAGTTGTATTTTAGATCTAGCATCCACATATAAGAGAAAACCTGCTGGCTGTCTCTCCAAGCTTGGCTTACCTTTCTTCCTGCACTGAGACTGGGATTGGGACTGGGGCTTGAACTCAGGGCCTTGACACTGGCCCTTAGCTTCTTCACTCCAGGCTGTAGCTCTAACACTTGAGCCACAGCTCCACTTATAGCACTTTAATGGGTAATTGAAGCCAAAGATCTCATGGATTTTCCTGCCCAGGCTGGCTTTGAACCTCATGTCTCAGGTCTCAGCCTCCTTAGTAGCTAGTATTACAGGTATAAGCCCCCACAACTTGTCCTGATTTTCATCTTTTCTCACCCATCTTCTGCTTCAACTCCTGGAACTGAAGTAAAAAGGGCTGTAGGTATGGCTCATATGGTAGAGTACCTGCCTACCAAGTAAGTGGTCTTGAGTTCAAATCATAGTACTTCCCCAAAGAAGATTTTAAAATGTTTGTAGTCTTGTCTTCTGATGGTGGGATATGCAGATGAAACTCCACCTATGTTTGTACCAAATCTGCTGGTGATTTTTTAAAAAATTGCTCACTGTTCCTACATACACAGGAAAAGCATTTCATCCATCTTCTCTTTGACAACACTTCATCTAGCACTCTCAGGGGCAGTGTGAGACAAGTCAGGCTTGCTGGTGAGGAGAGAGAGCAGGCTACCAGCCGTGGTTCTTCTTTAGGAAAACACAAGATGAAGATCAGCCATGTTCAAAGTCCCTTTCTCTAGTCTAGCCCCTTGCACTCCACCCAAGTTCTCTGAGCTCTGACTATCTCTCACCACTTCCTTGGCTTCTGTCCACATCTGGCTGCCTGTGGCCATCCCTTCCCCTACTTCCTGCTCAACATATGCTGGAGTGGCATGACGGTGGTGGGAGGTAGGGACAGTGAGGATGAGAAATCAGGGCTTCCAGAAGCTCCCCACTGGCTGGGGGTGGTGCTCCTTCCTGAGGAATGAGCCCAGGCCTACACAGCAATTGAGATACAGGGGCGGGGATGCGGCAGCAATGAGACAGGCTTCCTTCCTGTTCAGCAACCCAAGCCTTGCAGGAGGTCTTCATTGAGAACATGGATAGCAGGTTTACCAGGAGTACATTATTTACATTAGCTTGGAAAGCAGTCACCTGGAAGCAAAGTCACATCCGTGAACACAGCATGTACAGGAGGCCCATTTAGATAGCAGTGCTGCCCACGATTACCCAGGTTGTTTATACTCTGTTTATACTCTCTGCCCAGTTTCTAGACAAGCTCTGCCTGTCACAGGCTTGTACATGCGCATACAGTAAGCACATGTGCATACTGTAGAAGCATCGTTTGGCTGGATTGATGTCAGGGTTCTGGAAATATAAAATGATTCGATTTCTAGGCCAACATTCATGCTGAAGGTGGCGTCTTGGGGGAGATCAGGAATGAGCTCTTGCATTGATCGTAGATTCTCATAAGAAAATCATTTTCTTGTCTTGTGTCTCTAAGGAGAAGGCAGCAGTTATACACATCTGTTCTTTGTGATGTAGCAACAAAATGTCTGTCTGTCCCTCAGTTCCAGATGCAGGCTTCCTAAACATCTTGTAATTTCCTGAGCAATAGGGTTGTTTGAAACATCCTTTGTTCTAACATGTGTTCTGTGACTGGGTTCCTGCCACAGAGCTCCAAAGTCCCTTGGAATTTCCTAGGCAATAGGCGCCTTGTCTGTTCTCATGCACTGATTCTTATGAGTTCTGGGTGGGGATTGGTTCACAGAAAGACCAAGCCATGATGACAGACTTGGGACTTGGAGCTCCACTCAATAGTATGGAGGCAAAAAGAGGATAGAGATGGAGTTAGCAATCCAGCAATCCAGGTGAAGCCTCCGGGTTGCTGAATGCATCCAACCTGCCCAGAGTGGGGGCATACTCCAACTCCACAGGAGCCCCTGAACTTGAGACTCTTCCAGGCTTTATCCTGTATATCCTTCGAGACACCCTTTGTTAGTATTAGATTTACTTGTTAGTATTAGTATAGATTACTCTTTATTTGCTAAGCCAGTAAATAGAAGTATTTTCCTGATTTCTGTGAGCTGTTCTGGCAACTATCCCATGAGGAGAGGCTCTAGAACCTTCAGTTTACTATCAAGTCAGACAGGTGGGTAGCCTGTGTAATCACAGGCTGGCATTGGGTACAAGACATTCTAAGGGTTGAAGCCATTAACCTGGGGGAGGGAGGCATGCTAACCCAAGTAGATTGTGTCATATTTGAATTGAATTATAGTGCACTCAGCTGGTGTCTTCAGAGAAACTTGTAGATAAACTGGAAACTCCCATATATTTGGTTTAAAAAATGTGTTTGTGTTGAGAATAATTATGGGAAAGGAAGCAGGAGATTTGCCTATTCTACTTGGTTGAATTATCTATCTATCTATCTATCTATCTATCTATCTATCTATCTATTTATCTATCCATCTATCTGTGTGTGCCAGGACTGAGACTTGATCTCAGGGATTTGCACGCTCCCTTGGCTTTTTCACTCAAGTCTACAGTCTAGCACTTGAGCCATAACTCCAAATCTGGCTTTTTGGTGGTTAATTGGAGACAAGAACTTCCAACACTTTCTCCTTAGATAATGTAGCTAGGATTACAGACCTGAGCTTGGCTCAAATTATTTTTCTTGAGAAGAATAATATTGAAACTAGCCTCAATGGGAAATTGTTTTGGGGTCAGGATTTTGGGTGTTTTTTTTTTAAAGTGAGACACTCTTTAGGAAGTGGACAGCATGGGGATGTCCTCTGGGACATGTGAGGCTCACTTTTAAATAAGGACAGCGGGAAGAAGTCTTAGAGGTATTGTGGGCAAGTGACCTTGACTTGCATAAAGCTCCTAGGTCAAACGTTGAGTCAACTTCAAGGAAAAGTAGAGTTGGAAGCTTTTAGGCCATGTCAAAGTGGAAGGTTGGGAATGGCCTAGAAGAACCTTCTACTGCTCTGGGTGACAGGGACACCAGGAAGCATTTTGTTATTGGTTGTGGTGGTAGTGGTGGTGGTAATGGGTACTGAACTCAGGTGCACTTGCTACGCAGGTACTCTACCACTTGAGCCACAGGCAGGCCCTTAATCCCCTTTTGGGTTTTAACATTACATAGAAAAATTATTCCTGAGAACTGAGTGGACATTTACTCGTGGGAGATGCTACAGATACTCTGGTGAGCCAAGGAGAAAAGATGAGAGATGAAAGGAAAGAGAGAAAAGGGTAAAGAGAAAGCATTTGGAATAAAAATTGTGACTGGCTCAAATGAAGAGTAGAAGAGAGTGTCAACTCTAGAGGCCAACACCACAAAAGAGTCTACAAGCAAACACTTTTGGCAATTCTTTCTCATTGTGTCACCAGTGTAAATTACTTAATTCTGCCTGCTCAGTCTGTTTCCTCATCAATGATATGAATCATAAATACTCTAACCCACCTCTCATGGCCCAAGTGCTGTCCAGCAATGTCATACATGTGATGTCATGCAAACATGCATGAAGAAAGCTCCATGTCTATTGAAAGAAAGAAGACAGAGCTGGGTCACTCAGCTAAGCCCATGGCAAAGGAATGTGGATTTGAATCTGGGTTGGTTTGGTTCCTAGATCTACTCTGTTCTTTTTTGCTGGGTCCTTTTGTTCTCCTGTGTCACAAAGGCATGTTTTCTGAGTATTTTACAGGGAAATGGTAATTCTGATAATGTTGAAGATTTCAAGTCATAATGAAGGAAGTGGCACTGTGGCTCAAGTGGTAGAGAGCTCACCTTGAGCTGAAGAGCTCAGTTTCAGTGCCGAGGCCCAGAGTTGAAGCCCCATGACCAACAAAATTTTTTTTATAAAAAATCACACTTCCTTCAAGTCATAATGAAAAGCAGATTGGTTGGCTGCTTGGGCGCTGGGCAAATTGCAAACTCTCAGTGGATTTGGCTTACCCAGCCTCTGTTCATTGTTAGGTAACTAATTGAGATAAAGTCAGACTTTGTCATCTAAACCTGACAACTCTAAAAATTAGATCTACTAATACATTTCAAAGCTCAGATTTTGTCTTAATAAAATAAGGAAGTAGAAGCATCAGAGAACAATGGGCTGCTTTCCAAGAATAGCTTTCTTAGTGGGGGAAAATTGGCCTCTGGAGTGAAAATTGTCCTTTGGGGTTACATGAACTCTTTGAGGAAGCACACTCCATAAAATTGGTGCTATGTTGTAGCATCAAACAGCTGGGCCATAGTATATTTTAAACCAATGTTAAAAAATAACCCCCTACAATTGCATTTTAGGGAAAAAGAAACCTTGAGGGAGTGTCTGGCTTCCTTCAGGCTTGTAACAGCAGGCAAGCCCTCTTTGCTCTGATTGGCTTTCTAGCATCATTATGCAAATGAATGGTAGCCAAGCATTCTGGGAGGGAAACTGGTTTCCTGGGACCATTTGGGCAATCATAGCTTCTGAGAATTATTTTCTCGCATTGACACTTTTCTTCCAGCTGGGCTGGGATGAAAGCAGCCTGGACTTGTTTAGGAATATGATTCTACTAGCTACTTTCTGAGTGTCTACCTAAACTCACATCCCCTGTGGATCATGTGGATTTAATACATCTAAGTTTTAAGATATTAAAAGCAGGAAGGACTTGGAACAAGTGTAGAATGTATTCTTTATTCATGGTATCTTTAAACTTGGGTTTACACAGATTTGGATGAGAATAATTAAAATGAGTAGTTCACAGAGTTTTAGCACAGTATTTGTTTATCAGATGTGTTGCTAAATGTGTCTGATCTCAGAAAGAACAATTCATTGTCTTCTTCCTATCTTCTTTTTCATATACAAGTTCACATAGTCACAGCCTTTTGCCATTTTCTTCCCATTGCCTCGAAGTCCTAATGAAACAGCTTATTAAGTAGTTTGTCTGTGGAATCAGTGCTGAGCTGGGAATAGACTTGAATGTGATTCGTGATAATGTGTCTTCCTGTTTACGTAGCAGTGAAGATTATCAAGATGAATGGAGAGTCGACAACTGCCTCTTTATTCATCACAAAGTCATCCGGCCCTGTTATTTCTCATGCTGAGAGATTTATTGGTAATTGTTACAGGAGATGGGCTTTCATGAAGGGAGCAAAACTGTTCAGGAACAGAGGTGCTTCTGATCCCAGAAACCAAGGAATGTTGTAACTCACATGTGGAATTACATAAGGATTCATAAACATTTAAAAAGCAGTAATCAGTATGTATGTATTGATCTCAGCTAAAGTGAAGACCCTACATATTCCAGAGTGTTCTATATTCTATTTGGGAGAAAATGTGTTGGGGTGGTGGTCATGTATTCTTATATCTTAAAAAAAAACATGGGCTGGGAAGGTGACTCAGTGGTAGAGTGCTTGCCTTGCATGCATGAGGCCCTGGGTTCGATTCCTCAGCACCACATAAGCAGAAAAACACAGAAGTGGCACTGTGGCTCAAGTACAGTGCTAGCATTGAGCTGAAGAACTGAAGGACAGTATCTAGGCTCAGAGTTCAGGCCCCATGACCAACAAAATGCATATATATATATATATATATATATATATATATATATATATATATATACATGTTCCACTAGCTTTTTAATTTTAATCTAATAAAAGTGCACATACTGCTCATTCTTTTTTCTCCTTTGTGTCAGTTCTGGGGCTTGACTCACAGCCTTGTACTCTAGCTTGACTTTATCACTCAATGTTAGTGCTCTACCACCTGAGCTATACTTCTACTTCCAACTTTTTGCTAGTTAATTGGAGATCAGAGTCTTATGAATTTTCTTGCTGGGGCTCACTTTGAACTTCAGTCCTCAAGTCTCTGCCTCCTGAGTAGCTAGAATTACAGGCCTCAGCCACCAATGCCTGTGTAACACACATCCTTAGTGTGTTCAAAACAAATTTCATTTTAATTTCTCCAACTGACCCAAAGATTCATAACAGCAGCATGAATACTTGTGAGTTCAAAGGAGGTTTTATTGTTTTTTTTTGTATGAGCACTGATATAAGATCAGGGAGTAGGTAACAGAGATGCATTTGCTAATGAATGTAGTCATCCACTAGCTATCTGGCTCTAAATCAAGACACAGACTTTTCATCTCCAAACCTATTTCTACAGACCTGCAGAGACTCATACAGTATTTTTGGCCTGGCCTCTAACTGTCCAATTGATTGAAGCCTATTCATAGTCTATTATTTGATGCTAATAATCAACTGGGAATTTGCTATAACTTCTAAAGACCACATTGAATGACTTGTAACAAGAAGATGTTGTGTTGAAGGAGAGAGGAGGAAGAAAATATTTCAGAGCAATTAATAGGATATTACTTATCTCCTGGTTTAAGTTCAGAACAATTTAAGCTCTTCTCTTCTTCTTCTTTAGGACCTAGGTGGGAATGATGCTCAGGACAGTACAGACATAGAGCAAGAGGACTCCTCAAAAGTCTTCTTATGGCTAGTTATTGATTGCCAAGTTTGTAAAAAGTGTGTGTTCTTTTCACAATCAATTAAACCTGACCCTGAGGACCAGAGGCCAGAGGCTAAGCCATTATTTGCATGGACCAAGTTGGTTGTTCAATCTTGAAAGCTGTTTAAGAGATTGTTGATGAGGCAATAAACTTTTACTGAGCTGCAATACCTTGGGCTGCAAAGGTCCAGTTGGGAGTTCACTTCCTGTGATCACTGGTTGGCACTGCATGCGCCATGATTAGAAGACTACAGAAAATTTGCTGCTTCTGACAATATCACCATAGAAGACCTGGCTGCTAGCATGGACACAAGTGCTGGGGAAACAGGACTCTCAGCTAAGATCTGTCACTAACACTATCTAGCACCAGACATTTCCTAACTGGCTCTGGCCTTGGTTCAACTGAGAAATGTAAGACTGGATGAAATAGGCAGAAGTTCTGTGCTTGTTCTAAGCTTCCAGCAATTCTCTACCTTCTAATTACTCTTACCATCCTCAATGGAACATTCTTGATTAATCCCAGGGCTTTTTTGCAGACTCTGTCTCTAGCAGTTTTTTATGCCTTTCGATTGGGAAGTTCTGCCATTTGAGCCTAAAGCAAGAGTGTCAGACTATAACGCTGCTGGATCATCAGAATTCTTCAGGATTCCTCTGTCTGCAAGCTGCATAGATCTTCTCCACAATTACCTGAAGTCCTCATGAACTGACACCCATCATCTTTTCCAAAGTTGCCATTACCTCTTAATCTAACACCTGCTCATCCTGCCCCAAACACATTGTACACATCTCTGTCCCCACCCTTTCTTTTTGCTTCTTTCTGAGCCAAGAATTTCCCCTCTGTTCCTTTCTTCAGCCAATGAGCAGCACTGTGAGTTATAATCCATGGTATATTCTGAAAACAAGCACTTCATTGCCTGGAGGCTATTCGGATATTTTCTTCCTGTCTGTGGCTTTTTAATTTTTAATTTTGCAGTGTCTTTCAAAGCTCTAATTTGTTTTGTAATTTGGGTGACATCCAACTTGTCACTTTTTCCTTTTATGTTTATTTTTTTTGCCATATCTAAGAACTATTGACCTAACTCAGGGTTGCAAAGATTTCCTTCTATGTTTTTCGTTTTTCTGGAAATTTTATAGTCTTAGATTTTATATTTAGGCATATGACCCACTTTGAGTTATTTTTTATATGGTGTGAGGTATGTGTCAAAGCTCATATTTTTCCATATTTCAGTTATTCCAGCACATTTGTTGAGAAAACTGTCCTTTCCCTGTTGAAATACCTTGGCAGCTTTGCCAAAAAAGCCGTTGACCATATGTGTGTGATGTATCTCTCATTCTGTTCCATTGCACCATATGTCTGTACTTACACAGTATCTTTATTATAGCTTTGTACTTAAGGTACTTAAGTTTTAAACTTTGTTCAAGTCCCAAATTTGTGTTTTTTTTCAAAATTTCCTGATTATTCTGGCTCTTTCACCCTTACATATATATTTAAGATTTTATATATAATTAATTTATATGTTAAAAACTTGTTGGAATCATGTCTGATGCTTATGGCTCACACCTGTAATCCTAATTATTCAGGAAGCTAGGATCTGAAGATCATGAGCAGACAAATTTGAGATACTCTTATATCCAATTAACCACCAAAAAACTGCAAGTGTAGATATGGCTTAAGTGGTAGAGAGCCAGCTTTGAATGAAAACTAAGAGAGAGCACCCTGGCCCTGAGTTCAAGCCCTAATACGGGTACAAAAACAACTTGTAATAATATTGAATCTACAGGTCAATTTGGAGAACATTGGTATAATAACATTGAAATTAACATTCAACATGGGCCTTTAATTTCTGTTGACAGTGCATTATGTTTCCTGGGCATAGATTTTTTTACCATCATTTGTCACATTTACTTGTAGTTATTTCATGTTTTGGATATGATTGCAGATGCTTTTTGAAAATTCAGATTTCTACATTTTTGCTGCTATAGAATTGAAGGCAAATAATCATAAAGGTCCTGTTTGCAGGATCTGAAGGGTTGAAGAACAAGGTCTTTAGCATCCTCACTCAGCAGGAGGAATACAGAACCAAGGGGGTAGGGCCTACCTCTCCTTCAGTGTAATATGCCCAGTACACAGTTGAGTGTAGAAAATTTCATGGGATTGAGATCTCCTAGGTAAATAAGAGTGAGAAAGGATAGAGAAACTCTAGTTCAAAGTATAATCACGTTGGTGTTGTAAGTGGTAAATGTATAATGAGAACTTGATGCTAATATATTGACATACAGTATCATTGGATTTCTTATATGCTGATCACATTCTGGTTTGGGAAATACATTTAAGCAAGATTTAACTTGACTACATGATTTCTGGAATCTGGACTTGAATAATTCAAATTATAAGCAAAGTTTAAATGTACAGGAACAATTTCAGATTAGTGGATGCTGGGTTTTGTTGTATCCCTTTAAGGTGACTTAAAAAATCTCTAGTTATGCAAAGGGTTTCAATTCAACATGTCAGTTTATGAGTAAAATGTCTTAATCAATGTTACCCTTTTAAGGAGTTAAGTTCTTTTAATTCTGCGCTCTTTTAGCACCTAAGTTACTTGCACATAAGCTTACATCTTTTCTTTTGTTTTTACAGTTATAGGGCTTGAATTTAGGTCCTCCTTATGCTAGGCAGGTACTTTACTGCCTGAGCTACACACCCAGCCCTTTGTTGCTTTAGCTGTTTTTTAGATGGGATCTTATGTTTTTTTGCTTGAGTGGCTTTGGACCTCTTCCTACTTATGCTTCCAGTGCAGCCAGGATGACAGGCCCCACATCTGGCTTGTTAATTGAGATGGGGATCTCACTAACTTAGCCAAAGCTGATCTCAGACCATAACCCTCCTTATATACATCTATGGAAAGTGATCCTTTCATGTCTTACTTTTTAAAAAAACTTATATATAATCTTTGGGTTAAACAAAGGAGTTTCCATTCAACAAAGTAATATATAAACAGAATAAATCTTGATCGATGTTACCCTTTTCATCATTCTCCCCATTCTGTCCAACCCCACCCCTTCCCTCACATTTTCAGTTTGGTAGAATATGCATTGAATTTTACTTTTCAGGTGTGTGTGTGTGTGTATGTGTGTGTGTGTGTGTGTGTGTGTGTGTGTGTGTGTGTGTGTGTGCGTGTGTGTGTGTGTGTGTGTGTGTGTGTGTGTGTGTGTGTGTGTTGTTCCTAGCTTGAACTCAGGGCCTGGATGCTATCCCTGAGCATTTTTACTCAAGGCTAGATCTCTACCAATTGAGTCATAGCTCCACTTGCAGCTTTTTGATGGTTAATTAGAGATAAGAGTCTCATGGACTTTCCTTCCTCTGGATGACCTTGAACTGTATTCCTCAGATCTCAGTCTCTGGAATAGCTAGGATTACACTTGAGCCACCAGGACCCAGCTCATCCTACTGGCATTTTAAAGTTCCCTCATCTTAGTACTGCAGTTTCTTTCTCACCTTCTCAAATTACTATGAAGTCAAGAGACTCCAGGGGACCCCTAATTTCTGGAGCTCCCTCCAAGCAGCTAGCTCTTTCACACTCATCTGTCCTGCTGATTTGTGGCCTCACCAATCTCTGAACTTTCTGTCTCCCTTCAGTGAGTCTGCTTGGCTTTGGATTCTTCCCCTCCTTGCACTGTAGCCTAGAAACTGCCCTCAGGCAGAAAGCTGGACCAATTAGTTTTATTTTGGGTTAGTTTTATTGTGTTTGCTTTTTTCTGGTCTTGTGTTGCCTATTGTCCAATGTCTAAAAACAGTTGTTTAACATATTTTGTTTTCTAGTTTTCCTATTATTTATGGTAGCAGAGCAATTACCAGCTTTGATAGAGCCAAGAAAATATGAGTTTAGAAGAAAAATAATGATATATTTAGAGAGTGTAAATACCATAAAGGAACATAATGAACTGAATAAATTATACTAGATGAATGAGAATTAATTAACCATATAGAGAAAAAAATTATATAAGCTTATTTATATTTTTAAATAGCTAGGGAATGTTATTCCAAAGTTGAATGGTGTTTAAGAGGGACCAAATGAATTTGCTGATTTTCACATATGAAATATTTGTCTACTTTCTGTAATATTATAGGGATTTTGCAAACAAAAATAACAAAAAAACCCAAACAAATGAAAAAAAACCATCTCATGGAAAACATCTAGAGATGGATAAATTTTGCAGTGCTTTAAAGTATAATACTAAATTCATAAGCAACAAAGTCTAGCCACCAGGCACTGGTGGCTCATGCCCATAATTCTATATCCTCCAGAAGGTGAGATCTGAGGATTTCAATTTGAAGCTGGCCTAAGCAGAAAGTCTAGGAGACTCTTTATTCCAATTAACCAGCCAAAAGCCAAAAGTGGAGATATGCTCAAGCAGTAGACTGCCAGACTTGAGCAAAAAGGCCAAGTTTGAGCGCCAAGGCCCTGAGTTCAAGCCTTAGTACTGGCACCAAACAAAAAAAACAAACAAAACAACCCCAACCAAAATAAAGTCTAGGCTAGCTTCCCTTCCCTCAACAGATGGAGAGATGAAACAAGTGAACACAACATGAAAACAAACAAAGGCTGTGTGTAACCCCTAGAATATAACCTCAATGAGGCAGGAGTTTCTTAGTGGTTTGTCTGGTAGAGCGCAGAACAAAGCTTAAAAGAGAGTAAGAGTTGACTGCACCTATACTGAATAAATGATGAGTGAATGAATGAATGTTCTAGAGAAGTTGAAATTAAGCCTAAAATCCTGGACCTTGGAATGTTAGTAGCTTGTAAGCCAGGACTGGGGAAGCAGGTGTAGGGCCCTGAAAGGGTGCAGTCACTGATCATATCCCTCTTCCTCAAAATGGCCACTTTCTCAGTAAATAGTTAACTTAAAAAGAATCCATCTTCTCAAGAGTGATTTAGAAAATATACCTGTCTCCAGCATAGTGCCAGAGGAAAGAAAATCCAGCAAGAATCCCTCAAGAATTTTCAACTACTGGATTTTCTTTTCTTTTTTAACACTTGGGACTAATGTTGAATTTGTGCTCCCTAAATCATCAGAGAAATATTAATCTGTAATTAAATTCAAATTACTCCAAGTTGTAGCAACCTAGGGATTCCAAAAGTATCAAACAATTGTTTGGTAGAAAGCATACTATATTTAAGCCTTTATATCTCTCATGGATTAAATTCAACCAAAGCAGCCCTCACAATTTGCAAAGTGGACAGATAAAAATTACAAGGAAGGGAGTGTTCCTGAATAACAGTCAGAGAGAGTGAAGTAAATGTAGTTGGTCTGCAAAGCTTTCGGATCCTGGGATTACCTGCAGCAATGTGTCTCATCACTAAGAGTTATCTATTTGAAAACAGAATCAGGAGTGATAGCATACTCCTGTAGTCTCAACTACTTGGGAGGAGTAGTTTGAAGAATTGTGGTCATAGGTTAGCCTGGGCCAGAGGCCTGAGACCTTACTTGAAAATAAGTAAAATAAAAAAGGCAGGGGGTCTGTTTCAGCTGGGAGATTGCCTGACTAGCAACTGTGAGGCTCTGAGTTAAAAATAACTCCATTACTAAATAAATAAATAAATAAATGTAAAGATTGGATAAGGAAATGATCAAGAAAATATAGGTTCTTATATATAATCAGAAAGATTTGAGGAGGCAGATAGTTTAAATATGAAGACAAAGAATTAGATTAATTTAATATGTCATATACAACTAAAAATTTCTAAATGCAATAATAAAGTACAGATATTCCCAATCATACAAGGTTTTGTAACTAATTTTGTGGTGTTGGGGATCAAAAAAGGGGCCTCATGTATACCAGGCAGGTGCTCTTCAGCCAGATCTTCAGTCCTTGTAATTAACATTCAATGAAAACATTCTGCAATGCAGTGCCTACAAAGAAAAAAAACAAAAAAACAAAATCCACAAGGAAACAATAAGATCTAGGAAGAAAGGACAAATAAATAACTTTGAAAATTCTATTGTTTTGGGCATATGGAGTTAAGTATTATTTGAATTAATTTCACTTGGAGTTTCCATTTATATGTTTTACTTTTTAATGTGGCTCAAAGAAAAATTACAATAGGTAAAGCCCAAAATGAATATAAGGATTGAAAAGGAAAATTATTACTGTTTCCAGGTGATCTTTGTAGAAAAGCGACCAAACAATAAATAACATAATCCATCTATTTAGAAAGCTCAGCAAGAGTTGAATACAAGGTCAATTTCCACATAAACTTCAACCACATGTAATCTTTTAGAGAATGTATTAGAAAGTCAGACATGTTTTACAACAGACCAACAATAAAAATTATACAGATGTTGATGCAATGAAATGAGTACCGGAATGGCAATTGAGGAGAAAGGATCAGGCTGGAGGTACACATGAGGAATCAACCAAAGAGTACTGGCATTTGGGCCATTAGACAGGCTGAGCTCCTAGGAACAGTGAACACAGAAAGAAAAGTGGGATGAAGGTGGAGCCTCTAACAGGACAAGGGAGAGACTGGAGGAAATAAGAGAAAAACATCAAATCAAAGTGTCTGGTGGAGAGATTAATCATTTAAAATAATAGGTGAAGTAAAATAAGGATAGAAGATGGACCTAGGATACGGGACTGGGAAGCTTCCTATCCCTGGGGTGACTTAGAAAGAACAGTTTCCATTAGGAAATTCTCTCAGCCCATTCTCTGAATGCAGTTGAGGCAAAACCATAATCAGAGTAGGGAAAGTCAAAGAAGTATAGACAATGATTTGGAGATCTACTGAGGAAGATGGTGAGAAGAGGTACCAGGAAGGAGAAAGAGAGTCAAGAGAGGTTGTTGTGGATTTTAAAGGACTAGCAATATGTACTAGTATGACTAGCCTCTTCAGAGAAGGAAAAGCTAGCAGTGGAGGAGAGATGGAACTGAGTGGCCAAGAAAGATGGGGCCGAAGCTTCCAATGGAGGGGTTGCCTTTGATGGGATCATGGACAATTCGTTGCTGTCAGCAGCAGAGAGTTGGAGATAAGGGCCCAGACTGGGGTAGCTGTGTAAATAAACAGGGCAGCAGCAGTTTGTAGATGCCTTCATTTTATGGCCTCTTGGCTCTCTGTGAAGTCAGAATTGTAGTATGGGAAGGTGAAAGCAGAGAAAGGTTCAAGAAGTGAATGCATAAAAGTCTTCTAGAAAAGTGGAAAAGTTCTACTTTGTATCAAACACACAAATGATGGTTTAAAGATTGAAATATGATCAGTAAGCTGATATCTGAAGATCAAGGTTTGAAGCCAATCAGGGCAGAAAAGTCTGTGAGATTCTTTTCTCAAAAAAAAAAAATAGCTGGGAGTAGGGATATGGTTCAAGTGGTAGAGTACTAGCCTTAAGCAAAAAAATATGAAGTGAGAGCACAAGGCTTTGGCTTCAAGCCCCACTGCCAGAACACAGAAGGAAAAAAGAAAGGAAGAAAGGAAAAAAGGAAGAAAGAAAGAAAGAAAGAGAGAGAGAGAAAGTAAGAAAGGAAAAAAGGAAGAAAGAAAGAGAGACAGAGAGAAAGAAAGAAAGAAAGAAAGAAAGAAAGAAAGAAAGAAAGAAAGAAAGAAAGAAAGAAAGAAAGAAAGAAAGAAAGGAGGGAGGGAGGGACGGAGGGAGGGAGGGAGGGAGGGAGGGAGGGAGGGAGGGAAAAGTGAAGTGGGGAAGGAGGGAGGAAAGGAAAAAAGGAAAGAAGAAAAGAAAAGAAAAGAAAGAAAAGATTGAAACAAAAATACAAATCCCCCAGCTAGTGAAAGAAAATAGAAAAGGATGACTTTTTTTTTATCATTTGGAGCAAGAATAGATGTCTTTTTCTGAGGGGGGGGGTCCAGTCATGGGGCCTGAAATCCAGGCCTGGGCGCTGTCCCTCAGCTCTTCAGCTCAAGACTAGCGCTCTACCACTTGAGCCACAGCGCTACTTCCGGCTTTTTTTCTGCTTATGTGGTGCTGAGGAATCGAACCCAGGGCCTCAAGCATGCAAGGCAAGCGCTCTACCACTGAACCACCTTCCCAGCCTAAGAATAGATTTCTTAAACAAGACCTTGCTGTGGTTTGTTCTTCCAAGAGCACATGGTGAGGTGTTGAGCAGTATGGACCTTCAACAGGCAATGAGGACATGGGCTCAGCTCTCATAAAGGACTTACACAATTCCTGAAAGGCAAGGTAGATTGTCTTGAGACTGGGTGTTGCAAAGAGACACTAGCACCTCCTCTCTCAAATGTGTCCCTCCTCCTTGTACACCCTGGTTTCCTTGCACTTCTTGCATGTTGTGGTGCATTGTGAAGCTGTCATAAGAAGTTAAGAGATGCTGGGCACCAGGCTTCCAAGCAGGCTTCCAAATCCCCGACTCAAAAAGAACCTCTTTTCTTTACCAGCCAAAGGTATTTTGTTACATCAATACAAAATAACTACAACAAATCTCCAAAGTAAAGGCAGATCTGCCTACCAAATGCTCCCAGCTCAAATGTGGGCAAAAGATCCAGACATTTAATAAGGTCAAACATACAAATGTTTACTAAACAAATGAAAATATACTCGATGACATTCAGTCTCTGGGAAAATCAACTGATGGTTGGTTAAAGTATGTTCATTCATACAAAGAAGTAAATACATATAATTCAGGCATATATATGTACAGGAAACTATCTGGATGATTCTTAAAGACAAATTGAGTGAAAGAGCAAGACATAAGTCTGCATTGTTCCAATTCAGAAGAAGTAAGCCTAATGCACTACAAAGTATATAAACTCAGTTATGGCTGGGGCATGAAGAAAGACTAGAAAATTTATGAGGAAAATTCTGGTAAGATGAAAATTCTCTGTGCCTTTGTTTGGGTGATGACTATACTGATTATATACATATATACATATATATATATATATTCTAAACACATGATGTCAAAACACATCAGAGAGAATGTGATAAATTTATAATTAATATTATACTAAATAGGGAAAATATAGAAGTATGTTTTCTAAAGCTGAAATGAGACACAGCTGTCAACTCCAAGGGAATGGAACACTTATTATTAAATAAGACTAGCCTGAGTAATAAGGCATGAGAAAAAAAAAAGGATACAAATAAAAAAAGAAGTCAAATTATCCCTATTTGCAGATGTTAAGATTTTATACTCAAAAACCCCTAAAGATTCCACCAAGAAACTGCATATATGATAAACATTTTGGGTAAAGTAGCAGTACACAGAATCAACATACAGAAAATCTGTGTTCGCTTCGGCAGCACATATACTAAAATTGGAACGATACAGAGAAGATTAGCATGGCCCCTGCGCAAGGATGACATGCAGAATCAACATACAGAAAATCAGTAGCTTTTCTATATATATCAACAAAATATACTGAATAAATCAGAAAATCCCTTTTACAATAGCATGAAGAAAATTAAAGTACTTAGGAATAAACTTAACCAGAGAAGTGAAAGACCTCTATAGAATTCTGAAGAAAGAAATTGAAGAAGACATTAGGAAATGGAAAAAAAAAACTATTTTCCTGAGTTGACAGAATTAATATCATGAAAATGGAAATACTGTCTTAGTCAATCTACAAATCAATGTAATACCCATCAAAATATCGATCATTCTTCACTAGAGAAAACAAATAAAAATTTATATGGGACCACAAAAGCCTCCAAATTGCAAAAGCAATCTTGGACACAAAAAGTCATTCTGGAGCTATCACAAAAACTAGCTTCTAATTATACTGTAGAACTATAGTAACAAAAACAGCTTGGCATTTGCACAGAAATAGACATGGAGACCAACAGAAGAGAACAGAAGACCCAAAAGTAAACGCATACTGCCATAGCCATCTACATTTCAAAACAACACTGAAAATCTATGTTGAAGAAAACACAGCCACCTCAACAAATTGTGTTGGAAAAACTGGATATCTATACATAGAAAACTGAAGTTAGACTGCTATCTCTCACTGTGTCTAAAAATTACTTGAAAATAGATTGAAGATTTAAATGTAAGGCCTGAAATTTTGAATCTACTGAAGGAAACCACTTGAAGATACAGGCATAGTAAGTATTTTCTGAATGGGACTTTAATAGCTCAGGAAATAAGATCAAAATTGACAACAGGATTGTAGCAAAATAAAAAGCATCTGTAAAGCAAAGGAAATAATTTCTAGAATCAAGAGACACCATTCAGAATGAGACAAAAATCTTTGCTGGCTATTCATCAGATAAAGGATTAATATCCAGAATATATAAAGAACTCCAAAAGAACAATCCAATTAATAAATGGGAGCATGAATTGAACAATTACTTCTCAAAAGAAGCGCAAGTGGCCAATAAATACATGAACAGATGTTTATCATTCTTGGCCACAAAAGAATGATGATCAAAATAACACTTGAGATTCTAGCTCACTCCTGTCAGAATGGCAGTCATCAAGGAAATAAACAAGAACAAATGTTGAAGGGAATGTGGGGGAAAAGGAACCCTCACACACTGTACCAACAGGGAATATAAATTAGTTCAGTAACTATAGAAGTTCTTTAAAAGAAACTAAAATAGAGCTGTCATACAATCTGGCTATTATACTCCTGGGCATATATCCAAAGGAATGTAAATCAGCATGTAAGAGAAGCACCTTGCACACCCATGTTTATTCGAAGCACTCCTGACTATAGCCAAACTATGGAATCAGCCTAGATATCCATTAACTGATGAGTGGATAAAGAAGACATCATACTTGTGCATGGATGCACACACCACACCACACACACACACACACACACACACACACACACAATGGAACATTATTCAGACATGAGAAGAATGAGAGGATATTGTCTGCAAGAAAGTGGATAGAACTGGGAATTGCATTGTTAAGCCAGATGGAGAAAGAGAAGTATTGTATGCTTTCTTTCATACGTGAAGTCTAGACCTAAAAAGCCCCACGAATGACACATGTAAAATGGGGGGACTGCTTGGTGGTGGTAGGAGGACAAGAGAGCGAGGAAGGTAAAAGGAAAGGGGGAAGTGGGTGTGAATATCATTAAAGTACTTCATATGCATATATGAAATCAAATGATGAAACCTTCCATGTTAAACATGAAAGCTGTTTAAAATGGGGAAGGGGATAATGAAGAGGAATAGAGGGGGTGTGCATTTGATTAAAAGCGCATTGTATAGATGTATAGGTATATCAGAGTAAAGCTGCTTTTAACAATTAATATACGCTAATTTTAAAAAGAGGAGAAAGTCCACATTGACCCAGTGCAGTGGGTCATATATGCTATTTCCTCGGCTCAGTAAGTGGAGATGAGATAGATTGCAATTCCAGATCAACTCAGAGGAAAAGAAGTCAGTGAGTCTCCCATCTCAACAAAAAAGATGGGAGTGGTGGTTCATGTCTGTTATCCCGGCTCTGCAGGAAGATCAAGCAGGAAGATTGTGGCCCAGGACAGCCAGAGAAAAACTGTACAAAGCTACCTGAAAAAAACAACAACTAGAGCAAAACCAACTGAGGATATGGCTCAAGTTATAGAGTATCTGCCTAGAGAGCTGAGCCCTGAGTTCAAACCTCAGAAACACGCACAAACCTAAAACCAAACAAACAGAAAAACCCACATAAAAGTAAATGATTAAGATCTGAACATTTAATGGAAACTATTATAACTATGAAAGACCTTTACATAGAGAAACCTTAGATATTTGCTAGGGATCATTACTTACCCAAGGACTGGTAATAATCATTTTATAAATGGCCTCTGTCAAGGGAGGGAAGGATATGAGAATAGCATGCAAAATACATTACATAAAATAATGTTAGCACCTGGAATCTCAGCTACAAGGGAGATAGAGACGGGAGGATATCAGCTCCAGAGCAGCTGTGCAAAAGTTAGCAAGTCCCTTACACTGAGTGCTGGTGGGTGGTTCACACCAGTAATCTAGCTACTCAGGAGGCTGAGATCTGAGGATCACAGTTGGAAGCCAACCGAGGCAGGAAAGTCCATGAGTCTCTTATATCCAATTAATCATACACATTAAAAAAAAAAAAAAAGAAAGAAAGCTGGCAGTGGAGCTGTGGCTCAAATGTAGAGCATTAGCTTTGAGGAAAAACAAAAGGCTCGGGGACAGTGCCCAGGAGCTGAGTTCTAGCCCTAGAACTTGCATGAACACACACACACACACACACACACACACACACACACACACACACACACACACACACACACAGAATTAACAAGTTCCTATCTTGAAAGACAAGCTGGGACTGCATGTCCATCATCTTAGTTAGGGAGTAGGTAGAAGAGGATTTGAGTCTGAGGCCAGCCCTAGAAAAAAAGTAGGACTCTATCTGAAAAAAAATTAAAGCAAAAATGCTGGAGGTTGGCTCAAGTCCTTGCCTGAGTTCAAATCCTATCACTGCCACAAATAAATAACATAATAAATAAACAAATAATAAATAAGCAAATAAATAAATGCTTGAACAAATGAAGACAATTTGCCATGAATGAGAGCAGTTCTATATACACTTTGTCCTTCAGGTGACAAAAGAAAGTAGGTAAAAGGCAGGAAATGAAGTAAGACAAAGTGGGAAGGAAAGGAAAATGGAAATGGAGGACTGCAGGGAAGAAAAAGAGGAGGAGGAGAAAGGGGAGGGAAAGGGGAAAAGGGAGAGGAGGGGGAGGGGAGAGGGGGAATGAGAAGAAAAGGGAGTGGAAGAGAGAGAAAGAGTAGGGAGAGTAAGAGTAAGACGTTCTTCCTTTCATTCTGACTGTCCTCCCCATCTGTAGGTCATAGATCTTGGGGAGAAAGGACTCCTTAATTTGTTTTAGGTAAGTCCTTTCACCTGCCAGTGGCAGAACTGTTGGCTGGCTAGTTAGTTCATGGGTATCAAGAGACTTTGTATCAAATGCCAGATGTGCATCTTGATGCACAGACAACCCTTTCATTGGAATACTGGAAAGGAAACCCCTGGCAGTGTTTTATTGGAAACACTTTAAAGGCAGGGGCCTCTGTGATTTTAACCAGAAGGTGATCACAGGCCACGGGTGGCCTTTAATTACTGAGCAGGCCCCACTACAGGTGCACAAGGTGGTTTTAAACATGTAAGAAATCTGTGGTGTATGTATGTCTTTCAAAGGATTCACCACTCTTGCCTTCATGTGCTGTGTCAGGCCTGCAGCACCCCGCACTGGATCCCTGGGCTCTCATTTCTACCTGAAGCTTAGCTTCCCTCACCTGCCTGTCTTCAGCTCAGCATAGTAGTTCCTTGAGTCCACCCTGCTCTACTCATGGGCTCAGTGCTGGGCTGTAGAGATTGAGTTTTTGCCCTTTAGGATCTCAGATCCAGAGTGGAAGACACAGCCAGAAAGACACACGTTGAAAAGAGGCCTGGATCCTGGGTCCCAGGGGTCCAAAGTCAGGTTCTGGAACTGGTCTGTGACTTTAAGAGAGATTCCCAGTAACTGGGCAGAAGCTCCAACACTTAAAGAGGTTTGGGACCCGAATAGAGCCAAGCTACTCTCCATCCCTAGATGCCTGTCGGCATACAGGGCAAAGCCTGAAGGGGGGAGGCCCACAGAGGTGAGGACAGGCCTGGCCAGGCCAGGACCAGCATGCTTCTGGAAGCCCCTGCTGCTGCTCGGCAAGATGAGCCATGGTAGAGACTTAATGAAACAGACAATATTGTTTGCATCATACTCCAGACTTCAATATGCAGCAGGGCCTGCGCTACCGTGAGCTACAGGACCAAAAGACTCAGTTTCAAGTGCCAGTTTCACTTCTTCCCAGCCAGGTCACTTGTGTCAAGTTACTCAGTCTCTTTCCGTTGAATTTTCCCATTTCAAAAAGAAGGAAGTGCATGCCTGTAATGCTAGCTATTCAGGAGGCTGAGATTTGAGGATCATGCTTCAAAGCTAGTCAGGAGAGAAGTCCATAAGACTCTTATCTCAGGTTATTTGGCAAAAAGTTGGACGTGGAGGTGTGGCTCAAGTAGTAGAGCATCAACCTTGAGTGAAAAAGACAAAGGAGAGCAAGGGGCCTTGAGTTCAAGCTCCAGGACTGGAGTATGCTTGCATGTGTGCAGTCATGTGTGCACGCACACACACACACACACACACACACACACAGAGGAGGTGGTGACACCCACTGCAGCAAGGGTACTGCAGATGAAGGAACACTGAACCCCAGGGTTACAAAGTTTGGAATAGACACCACCCTCAACCCTCCTCTACTGAAACGCCAATTTCCAGTGGAGCTGCTCCCATCTTCCAATCAAAGCAGGGAGCTGCCTGCTGGCTATCAGGAGCTAGTTACAGAGAACACTCAGCTTCCACTCATGGTGAAAATGGTATTTTCATCTTCTAAGCATCAGTTATTATTTATGAATCCAATTTCTTTTTGTATTCTACCTGCAAATTACATTCTTATCATCACCCAGGAGAAGTAAATTTATTCCCAAACATAATTACAGATTACCAGAAATCAAAAAGTTAAAGTATTGTCACCTATGGATAGGGAATTTATTGCATTTGTTTTATAGTGACTCTGATAAATATAATGAAAAAGAGAGAGATAGAAGAGACAGGAGAGAGAGAAAGAATGGGGAAAAGGGAAAGGAGGAGGGAAAGGTGGTAGAAAGAAAAAGAAGGAGGAGGAGGAAGGAGAAGAAAGAGAGGAGGAGTGGGGTAGGGTGGTGTGTCTCCCAGACATGTGTCTTAGCTACCGGTCATCAACTCCAGCTTAA
Organism: Dipodomys merriami; assembly: GCF_024711535.1. NCBI lineage: Eukaryota > Metazoa > Chordata > Mammalia > Rodentia > Heteromyidae > Dipodomys > Dipodomys merriami. Next base: position 32,487,601 of record NW_027202937.1, read on the forward strand.
CATATCCCAACCAAAAATGCCACCCATTCTAGGATTTCATAATATACAACCCCTGTAGGTATTCATTTTCCTCTAGATTTTTCCACAGAAAATCAATTCACTGAGATCCATTTCATCGAAGGATCTATTTCTATAACAACCAGTTCATCCAATCTTCCCCACTCATAAATGACGTGTCTCTTTTAGCTTACAGCCATTCATTCAGATGCATGACAGGACCCAAGGGAGCCATGGGGCCCAACCTGGGACTGGCTAATCTCCATTCTCTTTTGTTCTGCAGTGTCTTCTGACTACTACAGAACCAAATTGTACCAAAACACACATTTATTATTCTTCATGGCTTCTAGGGGTCAGTGGCCAATTACCTGGTGATTGTGGCTTGGGGTCTCTGTGGAGAGTCACTTAAGAGTGCGCATCTGCAACAACTGTTTCTGAGAAGGACACTTCCAGGCTATAGGAGGAGATTAGATTTTGGATGCTACCACATGCACCTCTCCCAAGGGCTGTTTGACAAGGCACAGCTGACCCAGAGCTGTGATCCTAGAGCACTGGAGGGTGGACAGCACCCCTTGGTCTCTCCCCAGGGAAGGGAGCCCAAGGGCAGGGCTGCTGGAGGTTGGTACCAAGCACCCCCTTTTGCCTCCCAGACTTCTTTCTCTCTGTCCTTCCTCCCTGTGTCTTATCCAGCTACAGTGTGTTTTTTAAGGGTGGGCTCACTTGTTCACCCAAGGCATTGAGTGGCATTTTGGATTTGTATATCATCAAGGCTGCCTGACTCCGGCACACTCTGGAATAGAGGACAGGATTTCAAGTTTGAGACTGAAAGGATGGAGAAGCTCACTGGCTGGCTTACTTGCTTTTTCCTAAAGCCACAAGCACTGACTTTGGCATTGCAATCGACTTGGTGCACTGCTAATCATACAGGGGTTCCCTGACTGCCGCGCTGGGCATGGTCATTGGAAGATGTGGCTGTAGTTAATTGTGTCAAAGAGTGGGCAGAAGGCTCAGGCAGCCCTGCCTACCACCTAGTGCTCTGAAGCCACAGGGACACCCAAATGCTCCAAGGACATTGGCTCTGAGCTCCTCCAGTGCAGGGCTAATGCCAGGTAGGGCAATTCTTTGTCAGCATAAGCCTCTGGCTGGAGCCCACAGAGGTAGATAGATCAAACTGACACACATGTCTGTGACAAGTTATAAGCACTCCATTTTTATTAAAGTATGCCATTAAACTATTTTCCTTTTCCTGAAGCTTAATTTTTCCCTCTCTGTAATGCCCGGAGAAAAATTCCTAGTTATTTAGAATAAGACATTCATCACTTTCCACCCTGGAGGTGATTTCTAGAATCTGCCCGCTGCCTCCATAATGGTAACATGTTTCTTCCTAAAGTGAACGGCTCTTCTTTATTTTTGTCTTCTATATTTGGGCTTTAAATGAAAGAACCACTAGCCAGTTCATTATCCCCAATTGTGCACAACAAGGAAAGGTCTATTGAACATTTTAGTGAACAGATTCGGTGACAATGACTGCATGTGGGGTGAGCAGATAGCAGAGAGGTACCATGCTGAAGAAATCTCAGCAGAAGAAAAAGTCGAGTGAAAACCACAGAGCATTTCCTGCAAACTCAGTGACCAGAGGTTCATCAAGGGCCAAGGCTAGCCCGGCACAAAACTGCCAGCTGCAAGTCTCATCTGAGTTTGACATTCCTAGCTAATTTGATTCCTGAGATATTATCTGCTCTTATATATTGCCAAAGCTTCAAAAATGAAGGCGATGCTCTTCATATTTTGATACATTGTAAAATGCTTCTGTTGAGGTCTGCTCTTGTAGAACCATAGGGTTTTTAATATTGATAATTTTTAAAAAATATTAATTTTTTTGCCAGTCCTAGGACTTCAACTAAGGGCCTGGCCACTATCCTTGAATCTCTTTGTGCTCAAGGCTAGCGCTCTACCACTTGAGCCACAGCACCACTTCCAGCTTTTTCTGAGTAGTTTATTGGAGATAAGTCTCATGAACTTTTCTGCTCAGGCTGGCTTCAAACTGTAATCCCCAGATCTCCGCCTCTTGAGTCACTAGGATTACAGGCGTGAGCCATTCGCACCTGGCTATGTTTATTATCTTTAAGTAGTTACACAAAGGAGTCGCTATTCAGCAAAGCAATTTATGAATACAGTCACCCATTTCAACATTTTCACCCAACCCTCCTAACCCACTCTTTCCCTCACTTTTCTTAATTTTGTAGGATATGTATTAAATGTATTTATTTTTGCCATTTAACAAAGCAGGTATACAAAGCACCTCTATGGAGAGTTCAAATACTAAAATTCTTTAGAAAGACTAATCAAAGCCCAACAAACTAAGTGCCAGGAAATGGCTACTTGAAAGAAGGGAGGAATGGGACCAAGGGGAAAGGAGTAGATGAATGAAGGAGGGAGGGGGTAATAACGCAGTCAAGAATTCATGGTGTATATAACACAAAATTGAGAAAACTAAGGGAAAGGATAGGTTGAAAGGGGGTGAAAATGTTAAAGGGATGGCACATGTCAAGGATTTTTGTTTGCTTGTTTTTACTATAGACATCTCCTAAGTGAAGAGGATGATGGTTCAAGAGAATAAAGAAAGCCTCACTCTACCTACCTGCCGGCCTGTGTGCAAACAGAACCCTATGTAGTCCTAGATGGAGTGGCCATGCCTCGGTGCCCACACTGGCATTGAATATGATGTTCTCATCGAGGAGCCCACTGACATGAGAAAGTTAATTTAATTCTACTAGACTGTATATCACTGTCATTGATGTGACAGAATATGCCCTTAGGAAAATGGCATTGCAAGGTTGGAGGAGGCGTTCTGCCAACACTCAGGCTTTGTCTAGAGGAGATAGAGTCTGACTATATGGAAGCCACAAAGCATAAAATGGTAAGTGCCAGAGGACTGTGTGCTTGAGAGGGCAGATGGCAAAGGGAAGGTCTGAGGGAGCCTGTGGCTTTTGCTGTGAGTATTCATTGGGTATAGGGATCAGGGAATGGATGACCTTGAATGACAGACTATGGAATTAAGCTTTGTGTAGTAGGATAAGAGAAGGGATGCTACGTACACTACCCATGGACACCTACCAGCCAAGGAAATTCCAGTGGTCCACTGTAGAATGTTTTCCTGGCTGGAATGTGGCTTCAAGATCCAGATGCTTCTTAGCATATAAGTGCAAAAAAAAAAAAAAAAAAAAACCAACCCGGGGGCATTAGGTGCCACGGAGGTGGCCCTCAGATCTCCCTGCAAGAGGGCATCTGTGAGATTCTTTGTGAGGTTTGGAACTCTCCAGTTGCTGCATCTCTAGATCCATCACAGTGCCCACAACTGGTCACACTTCTGCAAACTGCTCCCAGCCAATGGCTGACCATGGTGCTAGAACATGGCTCATTTTGCCCTTTCAGAAGTTCTTCATATTGGCAGCTTTGGCCCAAGAACTCCCCATCAGCCCATTTGAGACTTATTCAGGATGACTGTGAGAGCCAAGGCTCCTCCTGCCCAATCTTTCTTTCCTCCCTGTCCACTTTCCACTTTCCTTTCACTTTTACCCTTCCCATGTACCTCCTTTCTTGCACCTTGAATTCTTAGATGACACATGCTTTTTTTTTTTAATTTAATTTTATTTTATTTGAGAACATACTGTACAGAGGGGTTACAATTACATGGGCAGGATAATGCATACATTTCTTACCAAGCATTGCAGCCTCCTCCTTTGTTTACCCTTCACCTCCCTTCCCAGCATCCCCCCTCCCCCCCACCCAATCATACCCCCCTCCCCCCCACACACCGACATTGTAAAGCTGGTTTTGACATGACATTTTGTACTTCTCATTGTTGCAACAGGTCCACCTGAATCCTTAAACGACTTGTTTGTCCCCATCTCCTCCACATGTTATACTGACATCAAATATAGTGAAAGCGGGGGTTACACTGTGGGGGAGGGACATACAAAGCAACAAAGAAATAATCTTATAAATGCATTAGAAACACATGCATGAAAGAAACGAAAACATTAAAATACATATTTAAGGGTTCATTTTCCTAACATCACATTATCTGACCTTTTCCGCTTGACTCATACTATACTAGATATTGCAAATAAGGGAAACCATGGGACCTATGTTTCTTTGGGCCTGGCTTACTTCACTTAATATAATTTTTTCCAAACCTTTCCATTTCCTAACAAATGGGGAAATGTCATTCTTTCTGATGGAGGCATAGAATTCCATTGTGTATATATACCACATTTTCTTGATCCATTCATCTACTGAGGGGCATCTGGGTTGGTTCCAGATCTTAGCTATGGTAAATAATGCTGCAATAAACATAGTTGTGCTGGTAGCTTTAGTGTGGTCTTGTTTGTAAACATTTGGGTAAATGCCCAAAAGTGGGATTGCTGGATCATAGGGGAGATCTATGTGAAGTCTTTTGAGGAACCTCCATACTGCTTTCCAAAGTGGTTGAACAAGTTTACATTCCTACCAACAATGAAGTAAGGTTCCTTTCTGAGATGACACATGCTTATTTCTGACTAAATTGCACTAAGAACTTTATACCATTCTATTCTTGAAAATAAGAACCAACAGACCATGGTGAAGGGATGTGTGTGTGTGTGTGTGTGTGTGTGTGTGTGTGTGTGTGTGTGTGTGTGTGTGTGTGTGTGTGTGTGTGTGATAATGGCTTTATCTACAACAATGTTTAGAGAATGCATTTGTTCAGAATCAGGGAGATGGATTAGGAGCTGTTTCTGTAAATCACATGATAAAGACTTGGACTGGGAAAGGGACAGGGGAAATGGGAGAGGTGTGGCTCCAAGTGATATGGCCACTGATTGTCCAGGTAATTTCCAGATCTCCTATGAGCCTGGAAAGCTAAAGTGAGGCACCAAGGAAAGAGCACTGGAGGAAGCTAGGGAGCCTGGGCTCTATCCCAGCACACCTCTAGAAATTACTAAAACTTCTCTGACCTCACTTTCTGCCACCTGAAAATGGACAAGGTAAAATGGGACAGATGATCTGGACATCCACTCCTGTTCTAGCATGCATGCAACCCCTTTTAAATTTTAGTATAAAACACATAACAAAAAATTTGACATCTTCTGGTATCTAGATAGATAGATAGATAGATAGATAGATAGATAGATAGATAGATAGATAGATAGATAGATAGATACTTTTACTCTGCTATTATAAAGAATGAGATACCATCATTTGCTGGAAAATGGGCAGAACTGGAAATGCTCCCACAAACACAGATGTTATATGTTTTCTCTCATTTGTAGCAGCTAGGGAGATACAAAGGAAAATAAACAACAATAGCAATAACCAAGGTCATAAAAATAAAGAGAATAGAGGTAGGCAGATGCAGGCAGATAAGAAAGAGCATTAGAAGGGTGAATATGAACAACATACACTATTTGTGTGTATGAAAGGTCCTGATGAAATCTCTTACTGTGTTTACTGTATACAAAACATTTTACCATCTTAAAATATTACGTGTGTGTGTGTGTGTGTGTGTGTGTGTGTGTGTGTGTGTGTGTGTGTGTGTTTGCACTGGGCCTTGAAATTAGGGTCTCATGCTCTTGCTTGGCTTTCCACTCTATCATTGGAGTACACCTCCCCTTCTGCCTTTTTGCTGGGAATTGGAGATAAGTGTCTCTTATTTTCCCAAGTTGGCTTTGAGCCAAGATCCTCAGGTCTCAGCCCCTAGAGTAGCTAGGATTCCATGTATAAACCACCAGTGCCTGCCTTAAAATTTATTTTTTAAGTGCACTGTTCAGGGCAATAAGTAAATGTACATTGCCAAATACCCCTCATTACTATCTATCTCTAGGATTTTTCTATCACTGAAGCTGAAGCTCGAGAACGCTTACAAGCTACTCCCTATTTTCTCTTCCCCAGCCCCAGGAAGCTCCAATTCTACTTCCTGTCTCTATGAATTTCTTAGACACCTGACATGAGGGGATCATATGGCTGTGTCCTTTGTGACTGGCTTATTTCTCTTAGCATGATGTCCCCAAGGTTCATCATGTTGTTGCATGTGGCAGAACTTTCTTTGTAAGTCTGAATAACATTTCACTGTGCACTGATTACATCTGATTTATCCATTCATCGGTTGATAGATGTTGGGTTACTTCTACTTTTTGCTGCCTTCAGTTCCAGACTGCCTTCAGTTCCTTGACATAATCTCAAAATTCTGGGTAAGACTCAGAATCAAGCCTGCTAAATATCATGGTAACTTGCTCTTTTCAAAGTAGGGCCTTTCTCAAACTTTCTTTCTTTCTTTCTTTCTTTCTTTTGTCAGTTGTGGGGCTTGAACTCTGGGCCTGGGCGCTGTCCCTCAGCTCTTCAGCTCAAAGCGAGCACTCTACCACTTGAGCTACAGCGCCACTTGCGGTTTTCTGGTGGTTTATTGGAGATAGGAGTCTCACGGTCTCTCCTGCCCGGGCTGGCTTTGAACTGTGATCCTCAGATCTCAGCCTCCTGAGTAGCTAGGCTTTCTCAAACTTTCAAGGGAAGGTCTACAACAGCCATTGTTAGTAAACTGAAGAATTGCAACTGTCCAAAACTAGCCAATGTGTTGCAACCTATTGTAAGATTTGTCCAAGTTTGGCATTCTGTAGCATGCTCAATCCTTATTTGCTTTACTTTTTTTGTACCAATACTAGAACTTGAACTCAGGACCTTGCACTCTTGCTTTGCTTTCTCTGGTAAAAAGGCTGGCTGTTTACCACTTGAACCACACCCCCACTTCCAGCTTTTTGTGAGTTAAGAGTCCGATTAGTCTGCCTAGGCTGTTTTTGAACCTGGACCCCCAGATCTCAGCCTCCTGAATAGCTAGGATTACAGGCGTGAGTCACCATTGTCTAGCCCGCTTTGATCTTAACATGTGTTTTAGACTGCATTCCAGTTTAAGGGAATTTTTCCTCTGCAGAGTCTAGGAATGTTCCCTGTTCCATGGTGTGCTGCATTAAGCCTGAGGCTTCCTCAGCCTCATTTGTGATGACAACACCACTTTGATGTGCACACGGAATTGGGTTCACTTTAGGGCTCTCATAGCTCTTACGGCAACACTCTCCTGGGGACTCTTCACTTTAAACAAGGATAACGTGAGGGGAGAGCTCTTAACTCCCAAGCCACTCACAAGAAATGAGTTACCAGCGATGGGAGTTCCTGACGTTTCATGAGTGCAATAGAGGCTGGGAAGAGGGTAGAGCAGGTGAGCCACAGCCCCTTGATGGGTCTGGTGGTGTATGAAGGGAGACTGAGCCCTCCTCTGGGCTTGTTTCTGAGCTTCTGCAGTTCCAGGGAGTTCTAGAAGACTGTCCAGGCCATGAGGCCTGGACACAAAGAAGTAGTGAGTGGTGTGACCCGGATTTCATGGAAAATTAGTGAAGACTGTCTGTGTCCACTCGAGTGGATTTTAAGCTGTCTCTTCTGGAAATGCTGATGGGCAGATTAGCAGATGGGTGGCCCAGATACCACTTGCTGGAAAGAGGTCCTGAGAAGCTCTGGTAACCATCTATGTAGGTAGCTCTAAGTTTTGTCTAAGGAAACAGAAACAAAGGCTACTGGAAGCCAATTAGACAAAACCTCAGCTGCCTCAGCCAGCCAGCTATGGTGTATCTCCCTGTGCCTGATCTCCCCGTATACTTTGAAGAAGTGTCAAAGGCAGTGGGGAAGTGGTAGAGAAGGCGAAGGCCAACAGAAGAGCCTCCAAATCCCCCTGTCCCCCCCATGGAGTAAGCAGTCTTCAGTCCATGAGTGACTTGTTCTTTCAAGTGAACACACTCCCTGGGGAAAAAGGGAATAATGTACACATTTCAGTAGTTGTACATCCTTATTGATACTAAGGGCATCATAATGCTAATACTGGCATGATACCTACCTCCCTGTCAATATATGTGGTTAGAGGCCCTCTCCCAGACTCCTCTTCAGAATGGATCATTTCTTCTCTCACCTACTGTCAGTGTCTCCAGCAGACAGTCTTCAGCTGCCAGCTCTCTTTCAGGAAGGCAGAAGAGGAGAGCCACTTGACCCAAGGCCCTGGCCTCTTCCAAAGCAGGCTGAACCTAGTGCGACACATAAGCTATCTCATAAGAGGAAGAAAAGGGAGAGTTAAACAGAAATGACTTGGGTTCATGGCTGTCCCTATCAGCAATGGCTGTGATGTGGATAAACTGAAGACCTTGAGTAACTGTAGGAAGCTTCAGGAGTGGGGATGGTGATCAAGACCGACACCCCAGGCCCCCTGATCTGAGGATGCTTCCAGGGAAACCAGAGCAGTTGGTAGGCCCGGACTCCCATCTGTACTAGTCAAGGCTCTCCAAAGAGAACTGGTATGAAAAAGAGGTTGGGGTGAGGGGAGAGAAAGAGGTAGATAGATAGACAGATGAATGGGAATGAGTTTTTTATTAGCCTACTTTAGTTATACAGAGGATTTCATTGTTACATTTCCACACATGTTTAGAACATATTCCAATCAATCTTACCCCCTCTACTGAGAGTCAATTTGTTCCGGAAACTGGTTCCTGCAGAGGCTGAGAAGTCCCACAATAAGCCTATGTCAGATATTCCCACCCCACCCCTTGCCAGGAGAAGTTGTTTTTTTTAAATCCATGATAAAACATTAGTGCTTTATTAAATAGAAAAGGATGGATTGTGGACTTCCTGCAGAGCTCACCATATCCACTCAGAGATATTTCTAGAGAGGCTATCACCCACTGACTGTCAACTACAAGATGAGATCATCAGTTGTTGTTCTCATAAAAAAATATATTCTATCAAACACAGAAACTTTCCCCTCTGAATGAGAGAAGTCATTTTTTCCTTTTTGCAAGCTTACGGATCAGATTCCACTTAAATGGTATGTGGTATGCATGTTCTGAGCTTCCCAATTCACAAGGATAGAGCCAAAGTGCAATTTCCCTTGCTAAGCCTCTGCTCACATGGGGGGAAACCAAGACCCTCAGATTCCTCCCACACAGGCTATGTGTCCATAGCAGGGGAAAAGAGGCATTGTGTGAGTGGCAGACTCTTCTTCTTCTGCTATTGTTCTGGGTTTCTGCTTCCAATCACTCTGTGACTTGCTGTGCTTTGCCAACACTAGAAGCACCTGCAGATGGTCCTCTAGGCCCCACAGGGCCCTCTCACCAGTGGCAGGGTAGAAAGGAGTCTTTCTGGTCAGGGACAGAAGAGATTGCCACAGTGGGGGCTGTTTGTGATCTCCAGGCTAGCAGTGGGCTCCTGGTTTCATTCCAAACCACCTGCTGGGAAGGAAAGGAGAGCACTGGCCCCTGGGAGTTTGGCTGGCCATGGTGCCCAGCTGGATGCAGAAGATCACTTTGAAAGGGTCAGAGTATCCACATAGGAAAGAAAAAGTTGTTTAGAAGGCAAGCACCCAAGAGGCTATGAGTCTTGAAGAACCAACCAGTTCAGTGAGGAGGGAGTAGGAGAAGAACCAGTTTGGTGAGGAGATGAAGGAAGCACTTGGGGTAATAGGTTTCATTTGTCCTGGTTTAGATGCCCTGATCAGAGAGATAAATTTCACAAAAGTCATGAGGTTTAAAGATGAGAAGTCAGCTCATTGCTATATGGTTTGGGTTTTTTAATCCTCTTAGAAATTCGTATTTGTTTGAGTTGTGCTCTAAAAACTCATTCAGATCTCTTGGCTTTGGCCAAGTGCTGCTCTTCTGGGCCACCTTTTAATCTGTTTTGAATCCAAATGGCCAAGCCAAGCTTTCCTCTTAAGTGTTATTACTGGAAAGCAAATCCTTTTGCGAATGTCCAAACCGGGCCTTCATCTGGGTGAGGTCCCAATTCTAATAAAAGCCAACAGCAGGACAGCTCAGGGACTGGGCAGCCTCCCCTGCCTCCCCCTTGCAGCCTCCTCATCTCACCTAACTTCGTTACAGGGGATGTGGGAGGCCCTACTCCTGTGAAACCTGCCCTGATTCTCCTGTGGCTGAGCCCGGGGCCCAAGGTAGGCCAGGGAGAGAGCAAAAAGTCAGATCACTTAGCATCACATTCCAGGTCACTGTGCACATGCTGAGTTATATTGGAGGGTAGAGAAGGGACATCAGAAAGCAAGCGGCAGCTGCCTGCCGGACTGCTGGGAATGTCATGTCTGTTTGACAGCAAGGAACAGGTGTCCCCTACAAGATCGTGGTTGTCATAGCAGGGAGATGTGCAAAGGGCCGTATGGGTGGTGTGCCATGGTGGAACAGAGAGAAGGCAGGCGTCCACTCTGCTTTCCCTTTCTTCCTTTACAAAGGGAATAGTTACCTGTGCCCGTTCTCTTCATCTCTTCTTCTCGAATATTATTATCTCCCCTTAAAATGATTTTGAATCTTTCAGAGCTTTTGCTGCAAGATAAACTTTCAGCTGGGCGCTAGTGAACTCAGGGCCTATCCCTTAGGTTTCCTGCTCAAGGCAGGCACTACCACTTAAATCATACTTCTACTTCTGCATTTTTGATGATTAAATGGAAATAGAAGTCTCACAAACTTTCCTGCTTGGGCTGGCTTCGAACCACATCATTAGATCTCAACCTTCTGAGTAGTGAGGATGACAGGCATGAGCTACCAGTGTCCAGCTTTGAATTAGGAATTGTGAGTCTTCTAGAGATGGACTGAAGTCTACAAGAGGATGGTGTAGCTGCTGGGTGGACACTATGCCACTTTCTAATGTCTATAAGGTTCTGAGTGCCTGCTGATTTTGGTGTTCTTGGAGGCTCTGGTACCAGTCCTTGTGGATACTTTTATTATGCATGCATCCTAACTTCTTCACGGAATTGCATGTGTGGTCTTCATTATTTGTTTAAAAGAACTTTTCTGAAATTTGATATTACATATTTTTTATTGTTTTGGAGAAGTTATATACAGAGGAGTTACAGTTACATGAGTTAGGTAACGAGTGCGATTCTTTTTTTTTTATTGTGAAAATACTGTACAGAGGGGTTACAATTACATGGGCAAGATAGTGAGTACATTTCTTATCAAGCATTGTAGCCTCCTCCTTTGTTTACCTTTCCTATCCCTTCCCATCCTCCCTCCCCCCCCCCACGTCCCAATCCTCCCCCCCCCCGCCCCCCTGCAAGTTGTAAAGTTTGTTTTTGACATGACAACTTGTACTTCTCATTGTTGCAACAGGTCCACCTGTATCCTTATTTAAACGACTTGTTTTTCCCCATCTCCTCCACAAATTATACCGACTCTTTTTGAACCAGGTTATCCCTTCTCTCGCTTTCTCCCAGTTTTCTCCTCCCATCTCCACCCACAAGCTGTTTAGTTCATTTTCCATATAGTGTCTAGTGAGTACCACTTTTGTATTTGTTCACCCTTTGTCCCAACTTTTCTGTGCTCCTCTTACCCTTGCAAAGACAAACTCACAAACAAGACAAAAGGAAAAAACAAAAACAGCAACAAAAAAATCTCGTTTCCTTTCCTCGCAGTTCATTTCATAAGATATTATCTTATATGATCCTATGCACAGAGCTGTTAAAACTTTGTGATCCACTCCTATGCATACCCTCCCTTGGTCTCACTGTGTGAATGTCTAGAGACGTATATTATTTATCATGTCCCAGTGTATTTTTTAAAATCATCCAGTGTATTTATTTGTAGGTTTATAGGTATGTTCTAGTTACCACAAATGAGGGAAAACATGCAATCTATGTTTCTTTGGGTCTGGCTTACTTCGCTTAATATAATTTTTCCAAGCTTTCGTTTCCTTAGGAGTGGTACAATATCGTTCTTTGAAAGAACTTTTATGGAAGGTCTATGATACTCTACCCTTTACCCTAGGCATGAGTGTTCACAGAGAGGAAGGTTTTCTTTTCTTTTCTTTCCTTTTTTTTTTTTGTTTGGTGGTCATGGGTCTTGAACTCTGGGCCTGAACACTGTCCCTCAGCTCTTCAGCTCAAGGCGAGTGCTCTACCACATGAGCCACAGAGCCACTTCTGGTTGTTCTGGTGGTTAATTGAAGATAAGAGTCTCACAGGGGGCTGGGAAGGTGGCTCAGTGGGTAGAGCGCTTGCCTTGCATGCATGAGGCCCTGGGTTCGATTCCTCAGCACCACATAAGCAGGAAAAACAGCTGGAAGTGGCACTGTGGCTCAAGTGGTAGAGCGCTCGCCTTGAGGTGAAGAGCGCCCAGGCCCAGGGTTCAGGCCCCATGACTGGCCCACCCCCCCCCCAAAAAAAAAGAGTCTCACAGACTTTCTTGCCTGGGATGGCTTTGAACCGTGATCCTCGGATCTCAGCCTCCTGAATAGCTAGGATTACAGGAGTGAGCCACTAGCACCTGGCTTGAGAGGAAGGTTTTCTAACAGAAAACTTTGTCATAGGCCTTCATAAAGCCATAGTCTCTTTTTATAGACAGGCAAGGTAAAAAATAAACAAAAGTTTTTCCACTCAGTAATCAGTGTCATAGGTGCCAAACAAATATTGGTTGACTCTTTGTCTCTAGACTTTTGGATATAAGATGTGAAATACTTTTATGATATTCTTATTTCAGTTTTGAACTTAACATATTTCAAGTGTGCCCACATAGAAAAGACTAGACCTTCCAAAAGAGAAATGCCAGAAAGTCATTATGTATGACTTAGAAACCATTCATCTACCTGGCGCTGATGGCTTATACTTATAATTCTAGATACTCAGGAAGCTAAGATTTGAGGTTCACAGTTTAAAGCCAGGTCAAGCAGGAAAGCACGTGGGACTTTTCTCTCTAGTTAACTACCAAAAAGCCAGAAGCAAAACCTTGAGCAAAAAGCTAAGGGACAATGTCCAGTCCCTGAGTTCAAACCCAGGATTGGTGCAAAAAAAAAAAAAGAGGTTGAGATTCAAAGGATTAAAGTTCAAAGCCAGCCTGGGAGCCTTGGTGGAAAGTTCAAGAGACTCAATTAACCAGCAAAATTCTGAACCAGAGGCATGGTTCAGGTGATAAAAGACAAGCAAGCTGAGTAAAAACAGGTCCTTAGCTAAAGCCCTGGTACTAGCAGGAAACAAAACAAAAATCCATTAGCTTGAAATGGCTCTGTGAGTATGTGCCTGACTGTGTGTGTGTGTGTGTGTGTGTGTGTGTGTGTGTGTGTGTGTGTGTGTGTGCGTACGTGTGTGCTTCCTCAGGGATATAGAGAAGGTTCTGACAACCTCCTCAAAGGGAGGAAAAATCAATCTAAACCCAATCAATTATAGCTCTGTGATTCTAATGTGCATCAATGGGAAGAAAAGACTATTTACATAAAAAGATGGAGTTACAAGCAAAAGTATTTGTATGGGGGTTTGCGGTGTGGGGGTGTATTTCTGTTACTGGGACTATAACTCAGGACCCTGAGCTTACTAGGCAGTGATTCTATCCATGCTCCCAGCCATCTCTGAGCTTCAGCTAACATTTTTGGATAGGGCCTCATATTTTTGCCTAGGACTAATCTCAGACTACCATCCTTCTTCCTTTTTTTCCTAAGTAGCTGGGATTATGAGAATAAGCCACCATGCTCAGCTATATGTAAAATTCAAGTCACAAATCCTCACTTAAAGTTTAACTTTCTTCCAGATACACCAGCCTGAGGGTAGAAGTGGCTACATGATGAGTGATTCCTCATTAGCTCTACAACCATCCCTGCAACCTAATGTCTTTTGGCCTCATTGTGTGCCCTTTGTTACTAATAGCCATCATGGTTAGCAACCATACGGTGAACCTTTGCATTTCCACAGGAGTTTACGGCCTACAAGGGCTTCCCATACATCATATCCTCTAGCTACACAGCTGCCCACAGGATTTCCCTGTCAATTGCCAATCATCCTGCAGTGGTTCCTCTGCCCACAGGATGAGGTCCAGGATCCTCAAGTGGTACTCACAGCTTTCATCAGTGGAGCTGGCAACTCTCTCACTCATCTTTCCTGACTCACACAGGCCATCTCCCACTTCATATTCCAGCAGTATCACACTATAGTTCTGTGTGTGTGTGTGTGTGTGTGTGTGTGTGTGTGTGTGTGTGTGTGTGTTGTACCAGAGCTAAAACTCAAGAGCCTAGACTTTGCCCCTGAGCTCTACTTCTGGCTTTTTGGTGGTTAACTGGAGGTAAGAACCTCATGGACTCTCCTGCTTAGGCTGGTCTTGAACCTCAATCCTCAGATCAAGAATTACAGGCATGAGTCACCAGCTCCCAGCTCAAGCTATAGTTCTTGATACATAGCCCTTTCTCCTGCTCTGGCTTTTACTTGCCCATTCTGTGTCATACCCCAGCCACTGTCATACCTCTCCCAAGCTTTCTCAAACCCATAATGTCCTGTGCACAGCCCTCTGGTGGCAGGAGCCACTGTGGGAGTGGTGTGGTAAAATGTCCTCAGCATACAGTTCATTATTTTGACCGTTTTTAAGCACATGGAGCAGACATGAAGCAGTGCACACTGTTGTGCAGCCGTCATCACCATTTTCAGGAACTTTACATTATCCCAGACACAAGCTATGTATCCATTTGCATCAGTCTGCTAGGGCTTCCACAGGAAATTCTCTCCTCACAGTTTTGGAGGCAAGTCCAAGGTCAAGATTCAGGCAACATTAATATGTGGAAAGACCTCTCTTCTATATCATAGTGGTCATCTTCTTACTGTGTCATCCATGGCCTTCCTTCTGTGTGCCCATGGAGAGTACAAGAGAGGGAGGGGAAAAGGTAGAAGAAGGAGAGAAACAGAAATAGGGAGAGAAATAAAAATAGAGAAAAATAGAGTGCACTCTTGTGTCTCTTCCTCATCCTTAGGACCTCGTTTAACCTTAATTATCTTCCTAAAGGACTACTCTTTAAGCACAATCACATTGAAAGTTAGGACTTCAATATCTGGATTTGGAAGGAGCAGACACAACTCAGTCCATAACACGCATAAAGAGTAATACCTTATTCCTTCTCCTTGCCCTATCTCCTGATAACCACTGCTTAGTGTCTACCCCGAGGTTCCACTACTCTGGGTGTATTTCATTGTAAGCTTATACAGAATTTGTCCAGTTGTAACTGGCTTATTTCCTTTAATATTATATCTTCATGTTTATACATATAATAGCATGTGACAGAATGGCCTTTCTGTGTAAAACTGAATGATACTGTCTCACATGGATAGACTACATTTTGTTCTCCATACATCTGTGTTCAATAAGTGTCTTTTTTAAACCTCCTTCTCCTGAAGTTGGACACTTTGGTACAAACACAGTGCAGCACATTGTTGAATGAATGGAAGAATCAAATGCTCAGTTGACATACTAATTATCACAACAGCCTCAGACTTGGGAGGCTCCTCTACTTCCAACTTTCATTGGAAAGGTAGAGGGCCTTTCAAATATTCTCAACTGCCTTCCTATTCTGTTTCTGGATACACTAAGATAAATAGTTCTACCTTATATGATGCCTATGTTATATTGGACCTCAATTGTTTCTGTCATGGTGACTGGATTTCCATGAGAAGAGGTGATCTTGGAACAATGTAGAAGCAAAGCAAAGCCAGAGACAATTTAGCTATATGTAGGAAACAGATCTCAGGATCCATGACATTGCATGATCTTAATTGAGAAACAGACTATGTGTATGTGTATGTGTGCATGTATGTTTGTATATACATATATATGTAAAAGTAAAAGTATTGTGTATAAATTATATATATATATATATCAATTACTATAATATGCTCACAAACATAAATTGTGTGTACATGCATATATAATTCATCTGTCTGTCTGATATTTATTGTGAAGACTGAATCACATGATTATGGAGGCAAACAAAGTCCCATCATCTGTCAGTTGTGTACTTCAATTCCAGTCAGAAAGCCTGAGAAATGAAGAGATCAATGGAATAAGTCCTTTTCTGGGTTTAAAGGCTGCAAATCAGGAATACCAATGTCCAAGGATATGTCTGTTCAAATAGAAAGAATAACATTGCCTTCCCTCTATCATTTTTGATCTATTGGGCTCTCAGTGGATTGAATAATGCTCATCTAAATTGATAGGGGTGTCTGTCTTCTTAGGTTACTGATTTAAATGACAATGTCTTCCAGAAACACCCATATAGACACAGAAATAATGTTTTACCATATCTCCAGGTGTTCCTTAACCCAGTCAAGTTGACATATAAAATCACCTATTACATTCCTCCTTTGCAATTTGGCAGCTCTGAAATAGTCTATATGAACTTCATCTTCTTTTGTGGTCATGAACTTTAGATTTTAGCTTTCACATGATAAATACCATGATCTTTAATACTCTGATATTATGACCTGTATGGATTCTCAATCATCTCATAAAATCAAAATGAATTTCAAGTGGTACTTCTGGTCAGTGTCCACAAACAGAAAAAATAACTGAATATATCCTGCCAACATGATCAAGTCTTCACAGCAAATCTTTCCAAAGGTCTAGGGCCATGCCAGGTAAAAATGATATTTTGAGAACTTTTCAGGAAATGATCACGTTTTCTCCTTTCTTCATTTTTTTTCCTGTGATGACTGACTAGTTCAGGTACTTGAAATGTAAAAGGCATAGTACTATCTTTTTGAGAGACTCTAATCACAAAGTTGCCACTTGAAGGTCATGCATTTTCTAGAACAATCAATGTGGCCAGCCCATGTAACTTTCCATGAGCCTGCAGAATATGTAGAGCTTGATTGATTTGTGGTTCTTGTCTCAGGTCAGGGTTCTTGGCATCAGCAGGGTCTCAGACAGAGGCCTGGTACATTGTTATGTTCCCCAGAAAGAAATAACTAAAGGGATTGAAGGACACAGGTGAGGAAGAGGTGGTTCAGATCCTCCCCTTACCCACAAGGAGAAGTTTTGGAGCACAAACCTTATCCTAATCTTATTTCCCTCCCCTAAAAGGAAGCTAGTCTTGAATGTGGTCTGATTATCTCCTGTAGTGACAATGTCACCATCTCAATGAGGGACACCTGCAAACTAAGAGCCAAATAGCACCCAAGGGAGGGCCCAGAGAGAGGAAAAGAAGGAAAAAGAATGGAGGAGGCTAGAAGGAGGTAGAAAATTAGACAAGGAGGTAGTCAAGGGACAGGGAAGGTGATCAAAGTAGGGACACCAAGAATATGTCCTGGAGTTCTCTCTTTCTAAAATAAAGCATGTCTAAACTCTGTATTATAAAAGATTTATTATAAAAGATATATACAGCAAGGGTTAGTAAAATATGCAGGCAGCTACAATCAAATACCTTTCTTATTGACCTTTCATTGTTGTAATTCTTGTTTTAATCTTATTCCTATTCATTAATCATAATAAGATAATTAATTCTATAGCTTATTTCCTTGCAAAACTCAAACTTATTGACAGGTATCTGGAGGAGCTGCCACCATTTTGAAAACTATCAATTTGAACTTCCTTAGAGAAACTAGATTGGTCTGATCTTATGTCTTCCACCAATGGTGTCTGGGACCCTTGCCATTCAATTTGTAAGTGTCTAGATTTGATTTATGATTATATTTATCCCATAATCATCATCATGATCATTTTCATGATATGACAGATAACTAATAGGTTGGTCTGCTTGAAGATTTAAGATGTAAAAGCATGAAGAGGAAGAATCTTCATGGGTGAAGATTTGAGGTCTCCCATTTTCTCTGCAAGAAGATGATACTTGAAAGATTGGAGAATAGCTAAAAGCTTAGTCTCAACTCCAGTTTTTCCACATAAGTGCATTAAAGAGAGAGCCTGATGCCACTAGTCTCATTTAGTCAGCAGTAATTCCTCCTGGCTATCTTCATCAATCAGAGGAAAAGTCAGCCACACCCAATCACTGTTCATCTATACCTTTTCTAGTCTATCTTATTAGAGAAGGTCACCGCCCCTGCCCCCATATCTCCCCTCCCACCCCGTCGCTGCCTCTGACCAAATCACAGTCATGTGGACACATACCATGTTTCAGTCAGCAACAAACAACATATATGATCATGGTCCCATAAGGTTATAATAAGGCTGACAAATTTTCATCATGTAGTAATGACATAGCTCTATGCATACCTTGTGTGTTTGTAGGGATGGTGATACAACAAAAACACTGTGCTGCTAGTCATATAAAAGCATAGCACATCTGATCCCTTACCATACTTAGTAGTTGACAATGACAGTAAATGATTGTTACTGGTTTGTGTATTTACCAAATTGTGTGTGTGTGTGTGTGTGTGTGTGTGTGTGTGTGTGTGGTACTAGGGATTACCTCAGGGTTTCAAGCTCTTCCATGGAGAAGTAGTCACTCAAGGCTGGTGCTCTACTACTTCAGCCAAAGATTCACTTTTGAGGTTTTGCTGGTTAATTAGAGATAAGAATCTCTTGGATTTGTCTTCCCAGGCTGGCTTTGAACCATGATCTTTAGATCCTAGATCTCAGTCTTGTGACTAGCTAGCATTACAGTAATGAACCACCAGCACCTGGCTAAAACATTACTTTGTAATTGCTACTTTACAGTGTTCATTTTCAACTTATAAAGAATAGTCTACTGTGCAAGTCTACTGTGTGATAACAGCATCTTGTTTTTATGGTATCCCTTGATAGCTCAGAAGTCTGTGTGGAGCAATTGGCCTAGACCATCTGGGTTTAGGTAAGCACCCTCTGTGATGTTCACACAATGCCAGGATTGCCTAACAAAACAGTCCTTAGAACATATCCACCATTAAGTGATACATGACTATAGTCAGGCCTTAGTAGGAAACAAAATTTGCCTGTGATGGTCCCCATAGCAACGAGCACCCTCAAGCCTCTTTCCTGACACCAAGTGCTTTCAGTTAACTATTGTTTCAAAGCCCTCAGTTTAAACCAGAACATTACTTTTTAGAAGGCATTTAAATGGAGTTTTAGAAGAATTTGATACAGATCTATAAAGCAGTCTCACCATAGTGATTTGTAAATATCTAGACTTGGTTTATGATTATGGTCCTTAATTTACCACCATAATTGTCACCATCATCTTAACGATATGATGGATGACACATAGGTTGGTCTGTGAGGAGATTTGTATATTTGAGATATAAAAGCATTTAGAGAAAATGATACAGAGTAAAGAATCTTCATGGGTAAAGATTTGAAGAGTAAATTGTTGTGTCAAGACATGAACAATAAATTAGTAATGGACTTCTGCGTTTCCAACTTCTACTGCAGTGATTTTTCACAAAGTAGGAAATGCCATTACAATTTTTTGCCTACTCTTGAAATAATAGAGCCCTTTTTGTAAGTTTAAAGAGTCTCCATCTCCTGTTCTCCTGCTATAGAGCCTCCTGCAAGCTCCACTTAAACATCATTGCCATCCATTATGTAATAGTTTAAAAGGGACCTTCAAGAGACAGATAGCTCATAACTGAACTATTGGTGACAGCTGAGATCAACCAGGCTGCCCAGCAGACAGAAACTTCTGTATTCAGCCACTCATTTGTGGAGCATTTCATTCATTTGGACGACCTGTGGTGTCTGCTGCCAAGTTTGCCCATAGGCAATGCCAGGAAATGACATGATGCCCAGTGGCTGATTCCATGTGAGGAAGAATCTGAGCTAATTTTAATCCACTGCATAAAGGATGGTCCTCTACATTGTGGACCCATTTTCATGTACATGTGAGGTCATGAGTTAAATTCATAAAGATGAACAATGAGCATAGTTTAGACATTTACGAGGGCTGAAGACTACACTAAGAAACCATAATTCCTGTCAAGGGCTCTAATCAGTTCCTCTTCTTAGCCATCATTTACATCTGCCCAGTGCATACATCTAACCAAACAGAAGGTCAATTCTCCTGTTGGGGTTGACAAAAGTCCAATAATATGTTCTATTGAAGCTACTGAAGCCAGGAGAGCCTTACTCTTGTTGGGAATTTTCTGCAGGGACACAGGGTAGTGCAGAGAGAGGTCTTTCACTCTGATGCTTGAAAAATGAGCACATGGATGAACTCCAGCATCCTAAGCTGGAAAATCTCCATAGCAACACATTCCCACTCTAACCTCTCTTGGTCCAGACCTTCCAAACCAGGTTGTTTTTTTTTTTTAGCAGAATTGGGAGGTGGGAGGATGCTCTCATTAAAAAGAGCTTTTCCCTCTCTTTTAACATCCTACCACCTACTCATTGCCACCTCAAGCACACAGACAACCACACATACCACATGCCCACAGACTTTGAGGAGAAATACCTCTCATACCTGTATCTCCCAACAAAGTCATACTTTTCAAGTACACTACTGAGAGCAAAACAGGAAAGTAATTTATTCTCCATACCATGGCCCTGAATCTGTTGAAAGAAGAGATTCCACCTCTGCATTTGCCTGAGTAACAAACTCAATTCCTAATTCATCTTCAGGCAAGCTAAGTAACCATAACCCTTGTAGAGCTGGTGAGAAGTTAAAAAGCAGGACTGGCCTTGAACTGCATGATGGAAACATGGCCTAGAACACCCTGGAATAGGAGAGTAAATTCAGCCACTGGCCATTCCAGAAGTCACCAACAGGACCAAGAATCATAGACTTTGTATGCTTCAGAATCCTCTGGATGATTTGTTAAAATCCCAACATTACTGCATCATAATGCTGGAAGAATATAGATTTCTAGAATGTTGTAAGGTGATGCTTTGCATCGCTCAGGAGTCATTGGTCTAGGCCTGCTAGTGACCTGCTTTGTACTTTCTGTCCTGACAGCATGCGGGCTGCTGATGAGAGGGAGATGGGAAGCAGATGAATCAGGAGCAGTCATCCCCTGCTTAGTCAGGCTTCACTTTATGCATAGCAGTTCCTTGCAGTTCACTGGGATCTAAAAATATCAAATGGAAAATCCCAGAAATGAACAAGTCATAAGCGTTAGATTGTGCAGTTCTATCCCTCTGGGGGACAAGAGTGATAACTTTGCCTGGCGTATTCATGCTATATGCACTACCTGCGCCTTAGTCACTGGGTGGCCCTCTCGATGGTCACATCAACTGGCCTTGGCTTTCCAGTGTTCATGTTCAAGTACACACATTTTACTTAATAATGGCCCTAAAGTAAGGAAGTACCTATGTGGCCAACTCAAATATGCCAAAGCTATACGAAAAAATACACACCCAAGTCAATTGATGGAACCACAGTATATGCAGGGGTGAATTCCAATGACGTAACTCCTTTAAGCAAGTAATTTCAAGTTTAACAAAAGAAATACCAGGAAGCTGAATCATGTTTTGTTAGGATTAAGGGGAAAGAGGTCAGATAAGTGGAAAGAGAAAGAGTGGGTGAATATTGTCATAATATTTAATGTACATATGTGAGAATGGAACTAGGAAATTTGAAGGGATGGGTAGGAGTTGGCAGAGAGGAAGAAGAGTGATGGGAGAGGTAACATTAATCAAGATGAATTGTACTCATAAATTGACACATTGAATAGAAACTCCTTTATGCAACTACTCAAAGATAATTTTAGAAATTTTTAAAAATATGCCAAAGGGAAGCCAAAAAGTAGTTCCTACAAGTAGAAAGGTAAAAGCTTGCCATACGGATGTATTACAGGAGAAAAAATCCTATGATATACATACACTTTGAAATGTATTCCTTGCTGATAAGGAGCCTGATGAATGTTGTATGATTTGTGTTGGCCTCCCAGTGAAAAAGATAGGTATGGTGGTCTTGACATCTTTCTGCTGAGCCACGTGATTTAGAGGGGTTAGAGCTCAGGCTTATACAGATAGTATCTATTGGAGTCTATTTAATTGACCTGGGAGAGAGAACTCTCTTGGATTTTTTTCTATAGCCTCCAGGTGATAGTAATGTGTGATATAGGTTGTGGGCCCCAGGTTTGGGACTTTTATACTCTAAACCCTCTTCTCAAACAAGATTGTGGACATTGTATTAAGAATTACTCTTGAGCCAGGCACCGGTGACTGACACCTGTAATCCTGGCTACTGAGGAGGCTGAGACCTGAGGATCACACTTCAAATCCAGCCTAGGCAGGAAAGCCCATGAGACTCTAATCTCCAACAAACCACCATAAAACTGGAAGTGGTGCTGTGGCTTAAGTGGTAGAGTGCTGGCCTTGAGCTGAAGAGCTGAGGGACAGCACCCAAGCCCAGAGTTCAAGCCCCATGACAGACAAAAAAAAAAAAAAAAAGAGTTACTCTTCCCCAGGATCTTAAGTAGAATGTGAAGGTTTCCAAAGTCGTATTTTTGAACAGATTTTTTTCCCATTCTTGGTTTAGAGGTGTTCTGGAGGAAAGGAGATGTTAATAGACAAAGATGATGATAATGAAACGTGTACACATGGGGAATTTACATGTTACATCACAGTACTGACTTATTCTCTGTCTATTGAAGCAATGGACTTAGGTTTTATAACTATCGATAGAAAGTCACAGTTAGCAATTACACCTCCCAAGCAATTACTCCCCAGTATGAAGCATCCAGTGATAATGACTCTCACCTGTACCCACATGTACCAGCCATGGTTCCTACAGGAAGTAAATTCCTCTCTCAAGGTGATAAAATGATTGTTCCATAAAAGACGACTCATAAAGCTGAGTATGGCTGGACAACCACAAGAACTAGTACATATCCAGGAGAGAAATGTGCAGGGATGGTTACTTTGAGAAGAACCATGACCTTTGGCTAAGGTTTTCCTGAGGCTACTCCACAAAGAAGCTAGGAGAACGTATAGCCCAACACTCCAACACAGGGGTAGGCTGGAGAATAGCCAATAACTGACTCTTTGAAGAAAAGTCATTTGTAATGTTTTCTTGATGTAAATATACTCTTCATGGCCTATTTTCTGCTGCCAACATGAAGCTGCTAGGTATAGCACTAGATGTATACCATCCATCCTTATTAGGTGGCAGAAGGCTCCAGCCCACTCTTGTCCCATCTTCATTTATCTTTCTTATCCCTTTTAGTCCATATCCTCACATCACACCAAGAAGGGTAGAAATTCAGAGGGGAAAGAAACTCCTGAAAGTGATCCATGTGGACAGGCTCTCAGTTTCCACCAGGAAGAAAAGAGAAGCAGAGCATCACAATGTGAACCTTGGGGAAAGAAAGGTGGCCTTTTCCTCCAGGCTCCTCAGGCTTTGATGCCTTTCTGTCCATTCTAAACCTTTTCCTGGTTGTGCCCAAGTATTACTTTTGACAAGATGAGGCATGAGCTGATATTTGAAAACGAGGAGGACATTTCATCTGGAGACTTCAAAAAAATTAACTATTATAAAGTTGATGTACAGAGGGGTTATAGTTACACAAGTCATATAAATAGTACATTTCTTTTTGAACACTATCACCCCTTCTCTCACTCTCTCCCAGTTTTTCCCACCCATCCCCACCCACCAGTTATATAGTTCATTTTCAGCATAGAGTCCAGTGAGTACCATTGCTGCATTGGTTCACCCTTAGTCTTAGCTGGAGAACTTAATGGTCTGGTTTGTCTTTATCATCTGGTTGTAGAGCGCTAGGAAAGTCATCGATACTAGACTTCCTGGAGGTTGGAAACCTTAACATAGGCACTTTAACCGTGGCTCATTTCATAGGTGTCACTGGTTTGACCATATGCAGAACACTGTAAAAGCTGAAAGTAATTGCAGCAGCCATGAGTTCACAGGGACTCCTCAGCCACACTCCCCTTCCCACTTGTCATTTTTCAGTCAGATCTGTCAGGAAAGAGAAACTACTCTGTTTTTTAAACTGAGGGGGTTTAATATAGGGAATTGTTGGCACAAGGATGGGAGACCCAGGAAATAGACAGAAGACAGATTAACAACATGGAATGCTGCTGTGAAGTGATCAGAGCTCACAGAGTTGATCGCAACAAATCCATAACCCGTGTGATCATGTGGTACCTCTGTGCAGTTCTTCTCTGGAGCAAACAAATAACTTTTGAGTCCAATGAAACTGATTTGTCACAGGGAATTGAAAGATCGAGTTAGCTCCATCAACTTAAAATCTAAGCACCTGTGCCATCAGTCTCCCACAGTTTTGTATATTAATTAGAGTTCACCACAGAAGCATAAGTAATAGGAGATGTTAGGAAGATAGATGATAGATAAATACATGATAGATAGAGAAACATGATAGAAGAATAGGAGACAAGCAGATAGTAGATAGATGGATAGATGGATGGATGGATAGATAGATAGATAGATAGATAGATAGATAGATAGATAGATAGATAGATAGATAGATAGATAGATAGATAGATAGAATGATTGGTTGATTCTGGTTATTATGGAAGCTGAGAAATTCTATAACATGTAAACTGGAGACCCAGGAAAACTGATGTTATAATTCAGACCAAGTTCCATGGAATCAGGGAATTGACTGTGCACCTTCACATCTGGAGCAAGGCCTTAAAACCAGGAGAAGATGGACTTCCAGACAAAGTAGGGAGAGTAGAATCATCCTCCCCTTTTATTTTGAACTCATCGGACTCCCAGCAGATTGGATGATGCCCAGCCACTCTGAGGAGGATCTTCCCCTCTCTTCCGTTGATTGACAAGCCAATCTTCCAGACATCCTCATAGGCAAATGCTGAAAGAATACTTTACCGACAATAGTTATCCCTTAGCTTAGTCCAGCTGACCTAGAAAATTAATCCCCAATCTATGAACTCCATCTCCTTCCTTATAGGACCTGCCTCATTAACTTCCTATCTACTATGTCTCATCCCTCCCTTTCCCCATATGGGACATAGACTACCAAGTGATCCCTAAATTCTTTTTTATGTTTTTTATTGTGAAAACACTGTACAGAGGGGTTACAGTTACATGAGTAAGGTAGTGAGTATATTTCCTATTGAGCATTGTTACCTTCTCCTTTGTTTTCCCCCTACCATCCCTTCCCTCCCACCTCCACAACTACACCCTCCCACCCCTGGCAAGTTGTAAAGTTCATTTTCAACATAATGTCTTCTTTGTCTCATTCTTACAATGGGTCTGCCTGTATCCTTATTTCAGCATTTTGTTATTTCCTTTCCCCTCCCCAAATTAGAAAAATGTATATACAAGATGCAGGGCACCGACAAATACAGTGAAAATGGGTTATTACGGGGGTGGGGGAGGGGAAGAACATACAAAAGAAACAAAAAAAATTACATAGTACATTATAAATACGTTAAAAACAATAGCAAAAAAGAAAAAAACCACTCGTGGTCCTATCTTGGGGTTCATTTCTCTTAACATTATCTTATATGGTCATATGTACATAGCTTTTGACCTTTTCTGCTTGTCCTACACACATACTAGTTATTGCAAATAAAAGAAAGATCCCTAGATTCTTAACTAGTGGACCTCCCAATTGACTCTGATCTGCATAAGTAGATAATTTGATGTACCATACCTTGTTCTCTTACTCTCTGCTGTATTTAATGAGTATTGATGTCTCTTGGTCTGGGGAGGAAACTGACCCCAAGTGGGTTATTAAGTTGCCTAACTTCAACCAACACATCAGCAAGAGTTCCAGAATTGGAACCCATAGCTTCTGAGTCATTACTTAGAGACCAGTTGTATTGCACCATATAGCCTTTTGTGGGTATAAAAAGGTCATGCTTGGAGAAAGCTTCCTCCAAGGTTTGCTGAAATGAATTGGGTGCTAGTGCTGTATGTGTGTGCCTTAATTTGGCAGCATACTACCCTTCCCCTGACAGGAGTGACTCTCCAGAGGACAGGAAGGGAGATGCCTCAAGGAGGAGCTGGAGGAGGCACCCTTTTTCTTTGGACAGCCCTTGCCTAGATCAAGACATAACATTGTTTTGTCTACATTATAGCCTCAGCTGCTGCAAGCTGACAGAAATCGCTTTCTCTATATAATTCTCTGTTGTATATTTGTCTGGTTCTTTCTTTCCTTCTTCAGGGCTTATTTCCAGCTACCAACAGGAGGTCACTGGATACAGAACTGGAAAGAGATGGGTGTCGTTAGCACTTGAAAGCTGGTTAGAAGATGCTTTAGCTTACCTCTGCTGTAGTTCACTCCTCCTCTCCACAGCCCCCAATCTCCAGGTAGGGACTATTAACTCCCATGGATCATGAATTTTTCCATCCAGAGTTGATCATGTGTAATTCTCATCTAATGAAATGTGGTTCTGATGGTCGGGTATACAGAGTGGGCTTTGATGTTCTCTTTGTTATGTCTGGCAATAAACTGACCCATCCTCACAAGTTTTATGTACAGCATGTGGACATCTTCTGCAGTTTAGAGATTAAGGGCAGGAGAAGGCCTCAACTCGTTGCTTTCATATTTTTTAATCATACCCTCAGGGAATTATTTCCTCTATACCTTATTTTCCCCATCTAACTACTGGTAATACTAATCTTGGGGATTCCATAGGTGGGGTTTTAGTCAGCTTTTTGACACTGAAACAGAATACCTGAGATAATCAGCTTAAAATGAAAAAAAGGTTTCTTTTGGCTTACAGACTGGGAAGATTTTGTTGTTGCAGAAGTCTTAGAGTTAGGACAGAGCTCTCTTGCTTTGGGACTGTGGCAAGGAAGCATATCATAGCAGGAAGATGTGACATAGGAAGTGGCTTATTTCATAGTGTCCAGGAAATGGAAGATGAGGTCCCAATATCCCCTTCCAAGTCACAACCTCAGTAACCTTTCACTAATCCCTACTTCCTCAAGGTCTCAGCACCTCATTATTATTATTACCACAGCCTGGGTACCAAGCCTTCAACATGGGCCTATGGAAGCATTCCGGCTCCAACTATAGCAGGGGGTTATAAGGACTAAATTATTTATCAACTATAAAACACTTAAAACAATGCCTGATAAGTAACTCTTGATAAATGTCAAATACCATTGCCCTCTATACTGCACTGCTGAATGCATGGGAAAGCATGACTGGGGTGAGCTTGCAAGTAAGCTGTTGTTAGGCATAGAGAGAGTCAGCCTAGCATGTGTAGAATGATAGACTCCATTTTAGAAAAGGGTTGTGAGGGTATTCACTTCAAGCTCACTCACAATAGGAAAATGCCTTTTAATACACCATTCTGCTCACATGCCTCCCAGAGTAGGAATCTCATCACTCCATGAGGCTGCTCTCTAAGTTGTAGACAACATCCCCACCATGCTGAATCTTAATCAACTTCCCAGCAAGCTATAGCTCATTGATCTGAATTGGACCTCCTGCAACCATTGGGGAAAATGGATTCTTTTTCTGGGCTTCTCAGGGGCAATCGTAAACTCAAAATGAGCAGAACCCAGCTTGCAAGCTGATTCCTCCAATGATCTGAGGATCTCAACACTCAGAGCCACTAACATGTCCAAATATGGCCTGACTTTACCTCATGCTCTTTGCACCACTGAGAGAGTCACACAGAATGTTCAAGTGTTCATCTCAGCTCTGTTGCCACCGCATCTCAGTGAGGAGAGTAAACCTTCATTCACAGTTCTGTCAGAATCGCACACACTTCTGGGGATGTAGTAGGTCTTCAAAAAAAGCCAACAAAATACAAAACCAAATCAATCCAAAAGTGAAGTGAGGAAACATGATGTCTACAATGGCAAGTCTTCAAACCTGGAAGATGACTGGTGCTGGTGGCTCAAACCTATAATCTTGGCTATTTAGGAGGCTGAGATCTCAGGATTGTGGTTTGAAACCAGCCCAGTCTGTGAGATTCTTATCTCCAGTTAACCAGCAAAAAGCCAAATGTAGAACTGTGGTTCAAGTAATAAAGCTCTAACTTTCATCCAAAAAGCTAAGGGACTATGCCCAGGCCCTGAGTTCAAGCTCCAGAACTATCACCAAACAACAACAACAGAAAAATAAAACACAAACCTTGAAGATACCATCTTGATTCATGGATGGTATTTCTTCAGCAGGCTAAGTATTGTACATGGCTTCTATAGAAAATAGTAGAAAATGTTTGTGATGAATTGGACTCACACATCAGACACAAAAATTCCATGAAACCTCCATTTGTGATTTGTCCCTAAGGACACGTACTTTAGCTTTTAAGGGTAAGTTTCTTCAACCGTGAAGTTGGGACAACCACTCATAGAGTGGTTGAGAAAATGGTACAGCTGTGTTTAAGGTGTTGGTGCCCAGGAAACAGCCCTAGAATTCCTGTCCTTGCTGTGCCTCCATTCTGTCCATAGGTGGCTGTCACCTCTGTTCCATAGGTTTGACAAGCTGCCATGAATATATGCTGAATGGCTTTCCAGCTCTAGAAGACACATTTGTTTACTTCTGAAGCATGCCAGGCATGAAAACAAAGGAGTGGGTTCATGAAGAAATAAATGAATGGTGAAATGATGAGTGAACAAACAAGTATTCAAACACTATTTGAATGCAACACTCATTGATAGATTTCCTAAAACAAAATCTTCCCCTGAGCATGAACCATAAAATGGTGTGTAGAAGGATGAAGGAATCCACTCCTAGATGTTTTCCTCTGTAAGTATACAGAGCTGTGAGTGATGCTGTGCTGTAGGGTAAGAGCAGATAGCAAACCAGTTTCTCCAGAAGGCTTGAAAAGGAGTCACTGAGGGTTAGTGCTGAAGGGGAACATGGCTGGTGCATTGGGGAGGGTCAAGCTCCTGATGTCAGTAACTCATTCCAAAACACTGATGCTAGAGCCATGGAAGCTTCATTCATCCTGCATTCCTTCCTCACTGTCCAGGGGGTAGACCGGGGAAATGGACCTTGACAATGACTGATATGTCTCAGCACTGCACTTGCAGAGATTTCCTTCAGTGAACTTGTGTGTGTGTGTGTGTGTGTGTGTGTGTGTGTGTGTGTGTGTGTAAAGGTGTACTGGAACCTGGTTTTGAACTTAGAGCCTCAAGCTCTTGCTTGTTTTTTTGTTTTTGTTTTTGATTTTTTGCTCAAGCTGGCACTCTGCCAATTGAGCCTTTTTTCCAGTCTAGCATTATTTTTGTGTTGATCCTGGGGCTTGAACTCAAGGCCTGGGCACTGTCCTTGAACATTTTTTGCTCAAGGCTAGTGCTCTACCACTTGAGCCATAGTGCATCTCCAGCTTTTTTTTTTTTTTTTTGATAATTAATTGGAGATAAGAGTCTCATGGACTTACCTGCCCAGACTGGCTTTGAACTGATATCATCAGATCTTACTGGTACCTGACTCCAGGCAAGAATTTTGCTGGTTAATTGGAGATAGAGTCTCATGGACTTTTCTGTCTAGGCTAACTTTGAACATTGATCCTCTATATCTCAGCCTCCTAAGTAGCTAGGATTACAGTCATGAGCCTTTGGTCCTAGTTTGAACTCTTCTTGTTTAAGTTTAAGTATGGTACTGACTAGCGTCCGCATTCAGAAAATTGAGACAATGCTCACTCCCGTGCCTCAGGCAGAAACAAAATGCTTTCCACACAGCAGGTCTTGGGGACATGAAGCCAGAGAAGTATTTTTGCACCCAATTCTGTGACATTTTCAGCACTCCTGCTATGAACCGAGTGCTTTGGGTGTGGCAAGGAAGGAAGGCTGGTCCCCTGCATGTAGTGAGTGTTCATGAGGACTGTTTGGGATTCACTACTCAGATCCTACTTGTTCTGAGGTAGAAACCCAGCCTTTGCCCTGAATTCTCTTCCCACCACCTGCTCATCCCACCTGGGCTGTGTGTTAAGCTGCCACTTACATGGAGTTGTCATCCAATAGAGTCTGCCACCTACTTAATTGAACATCCTCCCAACCTCCCTGCAGATTTTATTCTGGCTGGCTTCAGGGACTGCACTGCAGATGGCTTGCCATGAGCGACTCTGTTCCATGCCAGCTGTTGGACTCCGGGGTGGGGGGCCGAGCTGAGCCCTCGTCTGTGAGCTCCAACTGGGCTCCTATGCTCTCTAGAACATTTGAGGCATTTCCCCAGCAAGCATCTGCCAGTGTCATCTGTGCCTGTGTCCTCAGGCTGTCCTGAACAGCCTCAGGCATCCTCACGATTTCGGGAACAAGCAGAGAGCTCCACCATTGGTTTAGAAGCTTCTAACCACCAGCTCTTTCCTTGCAATCTGCCCTATCCAGTCCTTGCCCACTTCTTCCCCTTCCCTCAATGACCTCAATGCCCAAACTGGTAATTCCTAAATCCACATTGCAGCCCCATTTCCCAACTCCACATCTAGAGGTCTATTGCCCTTCATTGGCGCCCTGTACCAAGCAACTGCAGCACCTCACAGCTATAACCCCTGTTTTCTGAGACATTTGGCTGATGCTCACATGAGACAAGGCGTCAGTGTCTCTAACTGTCCTTCTGAAGCTTTCTCACATGCATCTGGCCATGAATTTGCAGCTATTCTTATCCTGGCCAACATTTCCTTAAAGCCTTTTTCTTCGGGATTTCAAAGGCTATAATAACACTCTGTAATAATTTCTTGGTTGATTCTTAGCACCTTGGCCTGGATTCATTCTCTGAGTTTTGTGCCATACCTCCACTTCTGGCCTTTTGCTGGTTAATTGGAGATAAGTGTCTCCTGGAGTTTTCTGTCCTGTTTGGCTTCAAACTCTGATCTTCAGATCTCTGCCTCCTGAATAACTAGGATTGCAAGTGGCAACCACCAGTGCCCAGAAATAAAGGGATTTTTAAAAGAGGGACATCCCTGCTCAGAGCTCCCCCATGGGTCCCTTTCCCTATAATTGTGGCCACCATAATCAGCTCCAACTCTGTGCCAGATTCCCTTTGAAACAGTTTGCCCATAGTAGCTCATCCAACCCTCTCAAATCCTACAGAAAACTTCTTTATCACACCACTTCAGAGATGAATAATCAAGGCACAAAGAGATCACTAGGTAGTCAAAGGCTTTTCCTTCTGTTATGTCTCAAGCTGTTGTAATTTACTTAGCAGAAGGACCCTTTGATTTTCAAATGAAACGGCATATGACATCCTCAAGCCATACACGAAACCAATGGAAATGAAGCTCTTAGGATTAGAAAGTGAGAGGATACAGGACCCAAGCCATGCCAGTTCAGCATCTGCCTTCCTTTTTGGGCCCTGAGGCCCTAGAGGTGAGGCCTATGTGGAAGTATTGG
Organism: Dipodomys merriami; assembly: GCF_024711535.1. Taxonomy (NCBI): domain Eukaryota; kingdom Metazoa; phylum Chordata; class Mammalia; order Rodentia; family Heteromyidae; genus Dipodomys; species Dipodomys merriami. The sequence goes on from NW_027202937.1 coordinate 32,518,579, forward strand.
ACCATGAGCTGAAATCTGGATCCACACTGGTCCATAGTACCAAAGTAGATGTTTGAATCCTGGGGCTGGACCCAGCCAAAGGTCAAGGAGACATTGAGCAGCAAATGAGCTTAAAACCAGGGTTTAAGAGTGAAAATCAGAGTCAGAGAGCCACTAAAGAAATGGGGGAAGAGGAAGGTGGAGTCCAGTAAGGAAAGGCAGAGAAAATGTGACTCAAGTAGATAGGAAGTGGGGTTCCAGGATAGGGTGGGGCGGGGCAGGGTCCTGGACCAGAGTTCACATTGCCAAGTGAAAATCTTGTTTCAGACCGGACAGACAGCATCTTCAGGCCATACCACCTCCTCCTCGAGCCAGCTCTGAACCTGCACATCCACCTTTGTGGGATGTTGTCCTCCCTGCTCATTAGGCTGGGCCAAGCTTCTGTTCGACTTTACCAGGCTGACTTCATCAAGACTTGCTCTGTGCTCCCTGACACACCTTAGGCACACCTCTTCCATGACACACTACATTTTTGTATTTTCTCTTTGTGCCAGAACTAAAGCCTGAACTCAGGGCTTGGGCACTGTTCCTTAGGTTTTTCAGTCAAAGTTGGGCTCTATCACTTGAGCCACAGCTCTACTTCTGATTTTTGGGTGATGAATTGGAGATAAGAAGCTCACAGACTTTTCTGCCCTGGTTAACTTCAAACTATGCTACATAGATCTGAGCCTCCTGATTAGTGAGGATTTCAGGTGTGAGCCACAAGTGCCCGGCTATAGTTAGCATTTGGTTTATGGGTTGAGTACTGTCCCAGGCCCCAGAGTCATTTCAGCACATGGTAAGAGTGGAGAACCCTTGATCGTTCAGCACTTCCACTGTGAAAAGTCTCTGAATGGAAGTTGGGGGCAACTGGCTGGTAACCCAGCACCTCCAGCACCCCTGTCCCAGGCAGGGCCTGATGATGATAGGACTTGTCAAGAGAGTAGGACAGGGGAGGTAGCCTCTGGGTTCCCTTCAAAGGCTGCCTGGGCTGGGCAGCATCCTCAGCACTGCCTTCCACAGGCCCCTCAGACATTTTCTCCTTCCCTACAGTCCCATCAGGCTAACTTCCTATTCATCTCCCTGTAGTCAGCAGAAACCCCTGACTTTCAGAATGCAGCCTGGACTTCAATGGACTCTGGTCACTTCCTCACTGCCATATGTATGGGTGGCTCATTAATTGCACTCCAATATTCCTCTGCATTTCTCAGGCTCATCATCAGTGTCTCCCAGGGAGCCCGTGTCACTGTGGTCTCTACCAATTGCCTCAGAAAGCAGCAGGTCAGGGTGTGGTATTTAGAACTCACCTAGGTTTAGGTGTGTGGAGCTTTCTCCATCTGCAGTCCAAGTTACAACCCCATAATGTAAATTCACTGCACTTAGTGTCTTAAAGAAGGCCCTGAAGAAAGGTTGAACAACTTAGAGAAGGCAGTGTATGTGAAGTGCCTTTCATCTCCATACAATTGATGACTCACTGAAGGGAAGGATAATAAATGTGAAATAGAGGTCAACATCTTTCCCCACTGTTTGCATCCCTTTCTCCCTTCTGAGTCCCACCAGCCATATTTCCTGGGCTTGTTGCCCTAGGAGAGCAAAGAGATGAAGCAGAAAGTGGAAAAATAGCATGTGACTCTTTTCCTGGCCTGAGTTCCCAAAGCCCTTGTGGAAAATCCTGTGCACTAAGCAAGAGAGGGGATTTGGGGGTTTTCCTTGAATCAGGGGAGAGCAAGAAAACACTGGGGGACAAAGAGGTTGGGGAATCTGCAAAGAGCAAACTGAAGTTCCCAGAGGAGTAAAGGCTTATGGGAGGAGCTGAGTTCAGCCTCCTCTGCCTGCTTGTCTTCTTATGGAGTTTCCCCAGTGCTGGGGCTTGAGCCTCAGACTTCTGACTGGGACCCCTGTGAGGCCTGAGAGAGATCCGGCCCAGGTGGAGGGCTAAAGATGCTGGGGGCTGAAATGCTGCTCAGTCCTACCTAACCAGTGTTCATTGTCTGCTGTTCCTGGAGACAAAGCCAGTGAGTGACTTGCCTGCTCGGGACCCCGAGAATGCTCTGTGAGTACAGCCAAGCATCATGACAGTGCCCCCCTTTGCTCTGAGACTAAGTGTGTCTTTGTCTAACTTAACACTTTACCATATCTCAGAAGAAAAGAAGGGATGTGGCTATGTGGGGATACAAATGTCCCCACTAAGCATAAAGGAAAAAGAAGTGGTCAATTGGCCACTAACTTTGTAGAGATTCTCTGGATGCCAAAAGCACAACAATGCCTACTACTTCTACTATTCTTCCCAGATGTGTGTTTATGAGAGAGAGTGAGGAGAGAGAGAAAGAGAGACAGAGACAGAGACAGAGACAGAGACAGGCAGGCAGGCAGGCAAGAGAGTAGGTATACTGATGCTGAACTCAGAGTTTGATGCTTTTTTACTCAGGGCTGGTGGTCTATCACTTGAGCCAGGCCTCCACTTCCTCTTTAGGAGATTTTCCCAAATTTGCTTTCACATCACTGTTCTAACCTAAAGAATAGCCTCAAATAAGCTCCTATTTTTGGGTTACTGCTGTGTGGCCCCAAGGTTCCTCTGTGTGTGTGTTGTGTGTGTGTGTGTGTGTGTGTGTGTGTGTGTGTGTGTGTGTGTGTGTGTGTGTGTGTGTGTGCAGCCTGAATTCCTACAATGGAAGAAGAGCCTCTCCCATTATTTCTTAGGTCCCTAATACCTGCTCTGGTTTGTTATGTATCTAGTGCCCAGGCTGGTCCTGAAGCCAGTCGACCTGCTTTGGTGGGGAAGTACCTCTGTAAACAGCCGCGGCTGAGGCGGGTGCTTATCCCTGCTTCCCTCAGCACCATCCCCAGAGGAAGCTACACTGTCACAGTGTAGTTCAATTGGACATTAGATATTCTCCCTAATCATTAGTAAAGTCAAGAGAGGGAATCCCTTTGACTGAGTATGGGCAGTTCCTCATCTGAGACAGAAACCACTGCCACGAAGATGAGATGGAACACTCCCTTTTCTTGCAAGAAAATTTTCTTGCAAGAAAATTCTTAAGCCACTTACACAATTTTCACAACTTTAAGTTGGGAGTGCTTTCATGAGCACCTAATACATCCTGCACATAGATCACCACAGTAAAATCTGGAGTCAAGTCTACTCATTCTAATTAAATGCCTGTCTGGTCCTCCATCCAATGTATCAACAGAGATACTGATACATTTGATTTGTTGTTCATAAACTGGCCCTTTATAAGAATGTACATCCAGTCATCCAGTAATGTCAGTCTCTGCTCAGGCTTAGGCAAAGAGTGCAATGGGCTATTGGACCTAATGGAAATCCTTGAGTTAGGTCAGGAGAGCTGCCTGGGAGGAGGAACATGGGAGGAGACAGTGGGTACCAGGTCTCTTGTGGTATGGCTGCACAGGACAGGGAGCAGGATGCAAAGGAAATCTGGACAAAGACATCTCCCCACCTTCTGCTCTAAAAACCTGCCAGTAGAGTACTGGTTCTGGTAGATAGCTATTAGGAAGAAGCCTGAGTACTCAGCTATCTGGAACTCTGGCTGCAGGACCACCTGCTTATTCTGGAGATCTGCTGATTTCAACCTTTTCCAGTCAGCGAAGGATCTGAGCTAAGGGACGGACCATCAGTAAAGATGCATTCATTTACTAGGTAAGGGAACATGCCTCCATTGGACAATTGGTTTCTGGAAACTCCCTAAGACAATGGATAGAGTAGGCTAGTGTTTCCATGATGCCCAGTCTTGAGGAAAAAAAGATAGAAATGTGGATTGATTGAGTACTTGGGAGTTTTACATGCTCACTGGAGAGAATGCCCAGGTAGAAAGGTCAATGGCAGCCGAGTGTAAACCAGAAAAGCTTTTTCCATTCTGACTTGCACCTTTTCTGTCCCACTTGATCCTAACAGTGACATTTCACAGATGAGGAGACTGTGTCTTGTGCTGAAACACAAAGCCAGTTTTGTGACTCCAAATCCAGAGTTTTTAAATGAAAGTCTGACAATCATCCAAGAACCAGGAATGCCAACAGTGTATCCAGCATATCCTTTATCCCCTTTTAGCCCTCTAGGGTCCCACCAGTGAGAACTTGTCCATATTACTAAAGAGGAAAGCTAGCTTAGCCATAAGCAATTTGGCCAACAAGAAAATGACAGGGAGTTGGGGTTAATCTCTGTGTCTAGGGCCAATTTTCTCTCCTCTCTGCTGATATACTCCTTTCGCATTCGATATGAACAAACAGGAGGTTAAGTGACTTTTGGTGTCACACAGCCAGTTCTACAAAGAGCTGAGCGGGAGTCGGGCCACTGCAGCTAAAACTCTTGGCCGGGTATACAGCTTAATCATTGCTGCCCTGAAATCAAACAACACTGTCATGCGGTGTCTGGTTGGTACTTTATAAGCAGCTATAATATTTAGTAGAACAAAATGTGGAAGGGAGCCTCAGACCTTAAAATGCCCAAAAGAATGATCTCAAAGCCTGTGGCTAGGGTTGTTCCAGGCCGTTTCTATATATAGTTGTAATTGTTCCCCAGGGTTTGCAGCTAGCTTGTCGGATGAGCCTCACAATCTCCCTTCAAGCCTGTCATCGCCCGGGTGGCCATGAACTGTGCTGTGAATGACTGTGTGTGCCGAATCTTTATGCCTCTCAAGTGGTTCATTGTCTGCAGGTAGCACAGGTGTGACTATGGAGACAAATAAAGGTGCAATCACCTAACAGCAGCCACCTGAGTTGCTGAATTGCAGGGCATATGGCCCAAATGGTAACCAGAGATGGCCTCTGTCTCTGAGCCACAAAGCCCACAAGAGCTTCGGAGGATAACAGAGATGCAGAGGCTATTTGCAGACTCCCACTGGAAGTCCTTTTAGCAGCGACAAAAGGAGACACAGATGGAGGAAAGGGCGGCAGCAGATGGTCTCCTTCCAGGGAGGAGCAAAAAAACCCGACTGACGTCAGGGGAGGAGCGGGGGCCGTGTGCCTCGTGATGACTAGGACCTGTTCCAGGCTACCCCTACCCGGCGGGAATCTGGTAGAAGGAACAATTTCCTCATTGTGGAACCTTCCTGTTTTCTACTCTTCGTAACGATTTGAGCAGCTGAGAAGATGGGAGATTCTTACTACTGGAAGAGGAAATTTTGCCTGGCCATTTGTCAAGGGTTGCTGTCATGGGGGGAGTTGTGGTAGCATCTTTCTGACCTTACAAAAGCATTTTTTTTATTGTGGATAATTAGTACTCTGGAGGAAGGAAAAGAAACTGGAGCTCTGAGCCTCTTGAGAAGCAAGGACTCAAAGGCAGCTCTCATGTACTAGGTGTATTGCAGTGAGGACAGTAAAACCCAAGAAAGGACATCATTAGGAAAGCACTCAGAACCACCATGGATAGCTGGAAAGCTTCTTCACTGCACGACCCCAGGGCACCATTTCTTTCTTATAGATTTGTTCAGTGAAAAAGATGCAAATTCAGTATGGAACCTAGTCTGGTGAGCTATATATAGCTCTAAACAGTGGTCAGAAAAGGAGATTGAGTCAATATATGGCTCATGGCTAATAGTGGAATCACCTTGGCTCAGGCACCCTGGTACCCTCATGTATTGGGAGGAAGAAGGCTTCAGGGTTATATAAATGTACAGAGCTGTGGAACCAAATATTATTACAACTTAGGGCATAGGCAATTTTGTTCTGGAAAACATTTTCCCTCCCAGTTCAACAGAGCCAGAGTGAATGAAGAATTGCTCCCAAGGCTAGCAGGAGCAGCTGGCTCACTGGAGCCCCAACCCTGGAGGATAGTAGTCCACTGGTAGGACTAAGAATGGGATCAGTGTGGCCCAGAGGTGTGTGTATGCGTGGGGGGGGGGTAGAAGCTGTAGTACCCCAGCTGCTCAGCAGGAGTTGAGGCAAAACTGGGTCTTGGCTCCAGAAGCTGTGCCTAGCAAATCTAAATCATCCCCCAGGATGGAGGTAGAAGCCTCATAGGATTCTTGTTCAGCTGTCCAGAGTCAGGTTAACACTAGCTCAAGAATCTGTAGAAGCAACCTGGAGGGCCTAACATACATTTGGGAAAGAGACAATCTGGGGAAAATATGTGAGGCTCTGCAGACAGGAGTTACTCAGGTTCATGCAATGTGGCCACGTATCTGCCCTCAGTCTGCTTCAGGCAGGCCAGCAACACACAACACAACTTACACTGCAGAGGCAGGGAGGGGCCACCAGATGCTTATCCTTGGCATCTTCTACCACAGAGGAAAGGCTCTAGACCTGCATATGCCAAGAAGAAGGTGAGGTGTGCTGGCCAGGGGCCACAGTGAAGCCAATGCCAGGATGACCATGTGGGATGGGCCAGAAAGAAGCAAGGGGCATCAGAAAGTTGGAGGGAGGCTCAGGGCTTTATCTCTAGTGTGTCTTCCCCAGGGTTGATTTGCTGCTGTCTAGGAAGAAGACTTAGAGACCCATGCAGTCATTTCTGAAACTACTTCATTACGTGTCTATGGTCAAATCAGGAAGAGGATCAAACCTACGTTCAAGGACAAGTGATGAGTGGATAGGATGCTTATCACAAATGTGCTAAACTGCCAGGGTTCTCAGAAAGGTATAATGAGAAGGATCTAAAAACAAAAAATCATGCCAGCCTTTTCTTGAGAGAAGCAATGGCCTCTGTTTTTCTGTCCAGAATAATGCAGGCAGAGAGGGGAAATCCTAGAATCAGTAAGACCTAGCTATTTTAATGCAGCAGGAAAAAGTCACAGGATGCTTGTGACATTGGTGCTCTGAAAATCAGGAGTGCTGGGTTCTGTCATCAAGGGTGGCACTGCCTTACAGGAAACTATGATGCTACATGGGTTTTCCTACAGTGAATTATCTGAAATCTACATTTCACCTGCTATCGCTCTGGATTCATGTGGTTTTTAGGTTCACTGAGTTAGTTCTTCTGAGAAAGTTGTTGAGACAGAACAAGATTGCTCCCCCTTGTTTAGGCTTCTGGTCTGGCCACATAGTCTCTCCCTCTTTCATGCACTGCCACCATTGAGGTGCCATAAATCCTGACATCTTTCCAAAGCCAAGCAGATTCCCTTGCACTTTCAGAACTTTGAACTGAGTAGACTCCTTTTTCTCTATAAGCTATCCAGGCACTGGCGTTTTGTTACAGTAATAGAAATTGAAATCATAGATATCTCCTTCTGTATTTGTTTTTATTTTAAGTGATTCAGAGAACATAGGGCATTTGAAAGAAGTCTGGGGATAAAATAAGCTAGGATGTTTGCTAAGGATCCATACTAGTGAAACAATAAGAGACACATGATTTTAAAAACAGTAATAGATAATTCCCAGAAAGCATTGATCCTATATGGTCTCTACTTTTAAGGAGCCCATAGAGACCATGTATTGGAATCAAAAGAGAAAAATAGGAAAGAATAGATGAGCTTGTCATATTTAGGGGTCATAAAAATTCTGTTACCATTTGTAATCAAGAAAAAGCCTTTAATGTAGTTGACGAAATGTTAACTACCATCATTATCCACATACTGCATACATGAGTTACTTGACAATTGTCAGACTAGGCTTTGTTACATCTTTTCTTTTGTTGTCTTGGGTAATTGGTTCCTGTCCTATGAAACAAAAACCCCTGGCAGTGTTCCAGTCCCTCTATGGAGCATACCCAGCTGCAGATTCAGTACATACCTCTTCCACATTCTAGGTGTGGCTATGTTTTATACTAATGGGATTAATATAATATAAAACTAACAGAAAATATTCCTGAAAGCTATTAGTCTCTTCTGTCATGCATTCCCTCAACAATGGGTACTAAGTAAATCCAAATGTTATTATAAATGTCTGTCTTCAAAAAATATTGATTGTTACATTTCCCTAATTACAAAAATAATGACTTCTTTGCTAGATACCAGAGGCTCATGCCTGTGACACTAACTACATAGGAGGCTAAAATCTGACAACCACAGTTCAAAGACAGTTCTGAACAGGAAAGTCCATGTGGCTCTTATGTCCAATTAAGCACCTAAAAGCCAGAAGTAGAAGTGTGGCTCAAGTGGTAGAGCATCAGCCCTGAGCATGAACACTAAGGAACAGTGTCTAGGCCCTGAGTTCAAGCCCAGGAACCAGTACAAACACTAAAAAATGACTTCTTAGCTGATGTTTATTGAGCAATTACATGCAGCCTTCACACAAAGTATGTTATTTAATCCTGAGGACAACTTGAAAGGTAGGTATGGCTCAAGTGGTAGAATGCCAAGCAAGCCAAGTGAGTGAGAGGCTCTTAATTCAAACCTTGGTACTGACACAAAATGAAAAAAGAGGTAGAAAACAAACCTCCATATTGTCAGAGATCTTTAAAAAATTAACATCTTAGAATGTTAGCCTTGAAGACCATAGCTCAGGGACAGTGCCCAGGTCCTGAGTTCAAGCATCACGATGAACAAAGAAAAGAAAAGAAAAGAAAAATTAACATCTTTCTACTACCCATTAATAGGAGTGTGTTATCCTTCAAAATTCAACAGGTATTACACATGGAATTTCAAAAAGTATTTTCAACAAACACAAATGAAATACTTAAAAAAATTGATATCGCTTGAACAATTTGAAATGCCCCTTAAGCCTTAAAGGGTGATAAATAAGTAACAGATCAAATTTGATTAGTACTAAAGACTTGTTTTTGCATTTGACTTCTATAGCTATGTGATCAAGGACTCAGATTTTACATTTAAGTTATGCATTTGTGATGAAACTTAGGTTGACTTCAGTTATAAGGTGCTTCCTTATACAATTCTTTTCTTTTTGGAACTAGGGTTTGAACCTCAGGTTTCACGCTTGGTAGGCAGGTGCTCTACCAGTTGAGCCACTCCTCCAGCCATTTTAGCACTTGTTAGTTTTGAAAGAAGGTCTTTATTTATATCTCAACTTGAATCCCCATTTTGGTGCTTCCCTATTGTCACTGGGATGCATGCATAATTGTGCCCAGCCCTTAGGTGAGATGAGTCTTGTTAACTTTTTCACCCATGTTGCCCTCAAACAGTAATCCTCTGTCTCTCCCTCAAATGTAGCTAGGATTTCAGGCTTGAGCCACAGCAATTGGTTTCTTCCACACTTCATTTTGGTGCCAGTCTTGGAGCTTACCTCAGGGCCTGGGCACTATGCGAGCAATTTTGCTCAAGGCTGGCATTCTACCACTTGCTACACTGCTCTACTTCTGGCTTTTTTTCCCCTTTGGTTATTAATTAGAGATTAAGAGTCTTACAGACTTTCTCAGGCTAGCTTTCAACCTCAATCACCTGATGTCAGGCTCCTAAGTAGCTAGGATTATAGGTGTGAGCTATCAGTACCCGGCCTACATTTTTTAAGCACGAAATTCTTAAAGAAAGTGAACTAAATCTATATAGTTACATCACAGTCCTGACTTTTTCATCTTGAATATGTCCATTTGTTAGAGAAACTGAAAATATTTCAGAGACCCATTTTTTTTCTATTGGCTAAAAAAACACCTAGACCAAGAGAAGAGATGAAGGCCATGTGGTTGAAGGATGGTAGGACTGGGACTCAGCTTATTGTCCCCCTAATGATATCTCCATTGCCTTAGGGGGTGGGATTGCAAGTGTATTTCTCTTTTCTTTGAATTGGAAGTTACTTTTTAAAAGCAGGTCTTGTACAATTTTTGCTTTTGATTTTAGGTGGGGGGAGGGCAGAGATGTTTCATGCCATTAAATTAACATAAAAGATGCATGTTGCCAAAAAGTTAAGTCTTCTTCCTAAAGCCAGTAAGATGATTTTTAACCTCAAATAGCTGCTGGATAAAGCTAGTGGAGATAATGTATAACCCTTATAAAAAGAGAACAAAGGAGAGAAAAAGAAAACATGGCACTATCTTTTAAGGAGAAGTGACTTCCTTCAGACACTTTAATGACCAAATCTACCAGGCTAACAAAGAAGGGGAGTAAAATGAAGGGAGTAATAAGGGGGACAATCAGGGCAGGATGAAGGAAGAAGGGGTAAGAATGACAAATCACAGGACCACCGTTCATTTCTCAGGATCTCACAAGTGACTGCAACTGCTGAGATAGATGCTGGCCAGAAGCTGGGCATGGAGGGACTTCCTATATCATGCAGAAGACAGCTTTATGAGCTAGAGAGTAAATAACCAAACCGGATGAGCACTGTATAGGCAGAAGCAGCGCAGCCTGGAGGCCACCTGACCAGAGACCATTCATTGTATCCAGCCAGTGAGCATGGGTTACAAAGGACAAGTGACAACCAGGCAGCCCATTACTCTTCATATTTAGTCCAGCAGGACAGGAGTTCATAGGCCCAGACATTACACTTCAAGTAAAGGAAACATTCACATCAGTCTCACCCTCAGAAAAATAAATAACAAGAAAAGCATAAGATAGAAAGGTGCATTTGAGCCAGGCACTGCTGGCTCACGCTTGTATTCCTAGCAACTAAGGAGGCTGAGATCTGAGAACCAAGGTTCAGGCAGGAAAAACCACAAGACTCTTATCTCCAATTAACCAGCAAAAATCTAGAAGTGGCTCGAGTGGCAAAGCACCAGCCTTGGGGGGAAAAAAAGCTAAGAAAGTGTGCACGGCCCTGAGTTAAGCCCCAGTATCAACATACACAAAGGTGCATTTAATCTCTGGAACCATCCGGAAACCCTGGGTACATCAACAGTTTCCTATCACTCCCATTGTTACTGGAAAAAAAATGAGACTTAGCTGGCTTCATTTTTCTGCAAATTGAGGTGAAAAAAAACTAATAAACAAATATGGAGGTTATTCTGTGATGTGTCTGAGTTATTTAGCTTGAAACATGACAGGAAATGGACTTTGTAAAAGCAAAAAGAGATGTATTTCAGTGGGTTTAAATATGGGCTGGAAACCAAAATGCCTCTGGGGGAAAAATGTTTGTGGCTCTTAGGCCAACATATATTTCTCAATCTGGATACAAGGAAAAATGTTAAAGGAAAATCTGGATGTACTAAAAGGAATACTTCTACTAAACAAAAGACTTCATTAGAAGAAAGATTCTATAAAGGAATATAGGGAATTATACTAGATATTTATGGTTCATTTACCCCAAACAAAAGACTTGTGCATAGAATATATGAATAAATCAATAAGAAAAAGGAAGTGTTTCTCGTTATGAAATTCAGCTTTTTATGGAAATATCCCACATGAAATACTATAACCTTATCATTTGCAAAAACATCCTTTCTCCCAAGTCTAGTAGTTAGGGTCGTTTCTCCTGTGGTGTTTTTTTTATTTGACTTTTGGGTCTAGTTAGTTCGTATTTCTGTGGTTGGTGCTGATTGTTACATTTGTTTTCACATTAATTTTATTACATTGTTTTTAATTTTTCAGAGATATATTTATACTTATTTATGGGGGTACAGTATTATAATTTAATGCATATATGCAAAAACATTTCTAACATATACAATAGTAGATAATTTTATATAACAGAATAAAGAGAATTTCTACTTTGATTGGAGTTTGCTGTACTAGAAAATTAAAAATTAATTTAGGGCTCTTATTATAGAGTATTTCTTTATACTTAGCTTCAGTGCAGAAAATAATACTGAAAAAATATCTCAGTCACATTTAGTATTTTAAATTGTAATTAGCATTCATAATTTCATCTAATAAAGCATTTGTAAGACAGGTGCCATTAACTAGGAAGGATATCCAAATAGCCAGAAACAAAGGACAAATTTTCCACCAAATATTTACCAGGAATGCAAATTCGGATTCTAGGACCATTCTCCTCTTCAGTCTCCAGAAGGGAAATTGAAGACAAAACGAACGGTACTGGCTGTTGGTGGATACAATCACTGGATCCAAATTGTCGAGGAGAATATAAGCCACTTGGCCTCTAGGAAAAACTTACATGCTAATGTCTTGCTCAATTTGAGCTGCTCAGTCACAGGCTGACTTAAAACAAAACTACAGAAATGCATTTCTCACAGCTCTGGAAGCTAGAGTTCCAAGCTCAGGGTGCCAAAGCGTTGGGTTGTGATGAGGACTCTATTCCCAGTGTGCAGACAATCACACTTTCACTTGTATCTTTCATGGAAAGAGAAAAGGAAGCCTTCTGAGACTCTTATTAGGGTGTTCATTTCATTCCTGAGGCTCCACCTTTATGACCTAATCACCTACCCAAAGTGGCACTTCCTAATAACATCTGTTTGGGAGGATGCAGGCATTCAGTCAATGGGAAATTGAATGTACTAAGCATGATTGTAAGCATATCCTATGGGCAGCAATTCAACTCCTGGTATATATCACATTTGTGCATGAAAGAGTATCTGAAAGATACTCAAAAGCATCCATCAAAGCATCCATTGTGTTGATAACATTGTATATCCTAGCCCCAAATCAAAAGCAATCTCAATATGCATCCACAACAGATTGGATACTGCTATCTGTCTGTCTGTCTGTCTGTCTGTCTGTCTGTCTGTCTGTCTGTCTGTCTGTCTGTCTGTCTGTCTGTCTACCTATCTATCTATCTATCTATAGAATACTACACAGAATGAAAAGAAGCAAACTAATGCTACTATGATACTGAAGAATCTTTCAAACATGACATTGGACAAAAGAAGAAGCAAAATATTAAAAGATATATACTGTCAGGCATGGAGGCACATGACCATAATCACAGCTCTCAGGAGACTGAGGAGAAGGGTTGTGAATTCTAAGCAGCCTGGGCTACACAAACATTCTTTCAGAAAAAAATGCTAGTTTAATAAACAAATGAAATAAAAAGAGAGCATTACATATTTCTGCTTGTATGAAGTTCAAAAAGAGGCAAAACTTACTTCCATGGTGGTAGAGGGATCAAGGTGACCTTTGCAGGTGGCTTGGGAGTGACTGCTAGAACAAGGGGTGGGATGCACTGATGATGTTCTAGTTTCTTATCTGGGTTTGATTACATAGAGCATTCATTTTGTGAAAACTCATTGGGTTGTATATTTAGAAGTTGTGCACTTCTACATAGCAGTTATACAACAACTGAACAATTGTCTATAATGGGTGGCATAACCATGCACATCACACTCCTGTGCAGTACTGAATACTGCTTGTCAGCAGTACTGAGCACTACTGGCCAGTGTCAAACACTGATGATCAGTACCAGGCACTGCTGATCCAGACTGATCACCGCTGACCAGTACCAAACCCACACTGTTAACTAGTACAGAACACTGCTGACCAGTACTGAACAGTTGAAAAGTAGCAGACACTACTGACTAGTATCAAACATTGCTGGCAGGTACCAAACACTGCTGATCAGTACTAAACACTGTTGACTAGTACTAAGCACTACTGTCTAGCGCAGTTCAAGTAATTAAAATAGTTAATTTACCTGGAATGCAAGTTCAGATTCTAGGGCCACTCTCTTTCACACTCTCCAGAAGAGCAATTTGAGCAGCATGAATTGTTAGGGATAATGTAACAAAAACACATATGTTATGTGTATTTTAACATAAGTTTTGTTTCCTGTGATACTAGGGTTTGAACTCAGGGCCTTATGCTGGCTCAATTGGTAGTGGTGTCTAACATTTGAACCATGCTTCCTGTTTTGCCTTTTGCTAGTTAGTTGCAGATGGAATTTGAGGACTTTTCTTCCTGGGCTGGTTTTAAATCATAATCCTCTAGTTCTCAGCCTCTTGAGTAGCTAGGATTACAAGTATGAATTCTTGATTCCTAGCTTATAGGCTTTTAAAATAAAATCCACTCTTGCTGATACCCTAATTTCAGGTTGCTACCCCCCTATAACTGGGAAATTAAATCCGATTTCACTCCATCACCCAATGTCATCGAAAATGCCACCATGATATTACTGAAGAAACTAAAAATGAACCTACCATATGATCCATCTGTCCTAGTTTTGTGTGTATATCCAAAGGAACAAAATCAGCATATCAAAGACACACCTGCACACTCAGCACCATTCACAATAGCCTACATATGGTATCAACCTAGGTACTCACTGATGGATGAACTTGTAAAAAATATAGTATACGAACAAAATGGAAGATTATTCCATTTTGAAAAAATGAAATCCTGCCATGGGTGGCAAAATAGATGGTACTGGAAGTCATTATGTTCAGTGAAGGAAGCCAGATGCAGATAGACCAGTGCTACATGCCCTCTCTTATATGCAGAAGCTAAAATTGCTGATCTCAAAGTAAAAAACAGTAGAATAGTAATTACCAATAAGCTAGGAATAGCTTGCATAACTAAATACTAAGAGGAATAAGTCCTAGCATTTCTCCAGCACAGTAGGGTAACTACAGTTCACAATAACCCATACTATGTTTTATGAAGGATTAGAAGGGCTCAAAGGACCCAAACATAAAGAAATGAGAAGAAGAAATGTTAACTACTCTAATTTGATCTATACACATTAGATATGTATATTGAACTATCACACCACATTCCACAAATGTGTATAATTGTTATATATTTTTGGGGGGGTCCGGTTGTGGGCTTGAACTCTGGGCCTGGGTGCTTGTCCCTCAGCTCTTCAGCTCAAGGCTAGTGCTCTACCACTTGAGCCACAATGCCGCTTCCGGCTTTTTTCTTTTTGCTTATGTGGTGCTGAGGAATCAAACCCAGGGCCTCAGGCATGCAAGGCAAGCGCTCTACCACTGAGCCATCTTCCCAGCCCCATAATTGTTACATTTTAATCAAAAAGAAAACTTCACAAATTGACACGTTGAATTGAAACTAAAGATAATAAAAAGAAACAAAGAAATGGAAAGGTAAAACTTCTTTTAAAAAGCCATCACGTTACATGTATGGTATATATGTGCACATCGGAGGAAAACTAGGAGGGGGACACAGAAACAGAGGGAAACAAGGGAAAACATACAACAGTGGAACCCATCAGCTGCACTGGACATTGATCAAAATGAGCTAAGCAATTCAATGGCAGCAATGGGAGGGAGGGAATGAGTGGGAAAGAGAGAACAGCTGACACTATGCAAAAGGAAAGGAATGTACATTTCACCCAACGTGGAAGAAATAACTGTATTGTCAAAGCTCATAGAACTCATAAACTTTATAGACCACGATAGAGACAATTTTCCCCATGAAGGGTAGAATGTGTTTGTGACTTTAACTAAGTATCACTATCCCACAATGCTGTGAAATTTGTGAAATTTATGTAATCACTTAATCACAATAAAAAATTGCAAAAAAATACAAGAAGGCCCGAAATCCCATCAGCTGCACTGGACTTTGATGAAAATGAACTAACCAACTCAAGGGCTCCTTGATGGGAGGGAAGGGATGAGAGGGAAAGAGGGAACAGCTTACACTAAACAAAAAGAAATGTACATATCACCCGATGTGGAAGAAATACTTGTATGTATTGTCAAAGCTTACAGAATTCACAGACTTTATAGATCATGATAATGACAATTTGCCTGGTGAAGGTTAAAATGTGTTTATGCTAAGTATCACTATCCCACAATATTGTGAAATTTATGTAATCACTTAATCTCAATAAAATTATTTTTAAAAAGAAAAAAATGCCATCATGATGCTCCATATTTAGTTCTACTAAGTTCTCATGAAATTGGCTTTTATCAGTTTCTTTTTTTTTTCAATTGTGCTGGTACTGGAGTTTGAACTCAGAACCTCTCGCTCTTGTTTGGCTTTTTTACTCACGGCTGGCACTTAACCACATCTCCACTTTCATCTTTTTGCTGGTTAATTGGAGATAAATGTTTCTCAAATTTGTCTTCCCAGGCTGGTTTCAAACTGTGATCTTTAGAACTCTTTTTTTTTTTTTTTTACCAAGTAACATTTTAATGCAATATTTCCATAATCATCATTATTTTTTAAAACCCTGAACAAAATAGCATAATTTAAAATGATGAGAAAAAAATAAAATGATGAGAGGATCAATATTTATTGCAGTTTTCTTTTACCTTAGGTTCTTACATAACTTAGGTTGATTGATAGGGTTCAATAGTGTCTGGAAATCTTTTTTTTTAATGTTTGATAAGAAATGTACTCATTATCTTGCCCATGTAATTGTAATCCCTCTGTACAGTATTTTCACAATAAATAAAAAAAAGAACTCAGCCTCTTGAATAGCTAGGATTATAAGCATGAGCCACTAGCACCCACCTGGCATTGTCAGGCATTTGTAACGTGTCACAAAAAATATTTTCTAATAAGAAAGTATATAAGATTAGGCTAGGGAGTTTTCTTCCCTATACTAGTGTTCAATAGAAAAGGCTGTAGCACCCAAGTTGGGAGCTGTTAATTCTTTGAGCCTTTGTAGGGAAGGTCTAGAGACGGCTGAGTCAAGTGCACAGGATCTACCACTGTCTACTGAGCTGAGTGCTCAAAAAACTTTGTTTCCCTCACCCACAAGGGATAGCACTGACAGAGCTGGCCCTTGGTTGGTCCTATAGATGGTCTCAGGGGCTCAATAAAGGGATGGAACAAGTCACAGTTTCACTAGGCCATAATCCCAGCCCTACAAGTGGGCTGACATGTTTATTTATTTATTGTTTATTTATTTATTCTTTTGAGATTGTGCTTCTCTATGTAACCCTGGTACTTGCTTTCCTCTTGCCACAATCTTCCTACTGCTGGGATTACAGATAATCCTGCACCTCCATATCCAGTCCATCAGCAACATTCTTAACATTCCCTTTATCTTTTTTAATGGTGGTTCTGGGATTTGAATTCAGGTCCCTGTACCTGTTACCATTTGACCTTTTGAAGCAAACCCTCTGTTCCAGTATTATTCTTTAGAATATGTATATTGTTTGCTTCTCAGTGAGAAGCTCCTGTAACTGTGTCCAACAGCCTATCCATCCTTTCATTCATATTTATATACCCCACAGATATTGGTTAGTTTCTATGTTTGAAACCCTCTCCTTTGTTCTACTATAGGAAGTAGCTTTTGGCACTATGGGAATTGTGTTATATTTTTAGAGGTGTCAAGACTCTCTTTTGTAGGAATATCCTCTGGACAGAATTGCTGGGATGATAACAAAGAATACATTCAAGGGTGTGTCCCTTGGATGTTCTGTACCCTTTCCCTAGTCTCTGCCTGTGCCTGCCTCCAGAACACTTCTTTGAGAGTGGGAAATAGCAAGAAGAGCAGAGAGTAGAGATTTAATGTTAGCCTTCATATGGCTCAGAGCACTCAGAGCATTTACTTAGGATAACAGATACCTTTGGGATTAGCTGTGGGCACATCACTTCTCCAAATCAGGGAAACAATCTGTAGTTGACACTAGTTGCTTTTCTAACATCTGTTTCCTCTACACACTTCTTTCAGAACAGGAATAGTTTGTGCTGGTCTTGGGGCTTGAACCCAGAACCTGGCTGCTGTCCCTTAGCTTAAGGCTAATGCCCTACCACTTGAGCCACAGCTTTACTTCTGACTTTTTGGAAATACATTGGAGATAAGAGTCTCATGGGGTCAGGTACCAGTGGCTCAGGCCTGTAATCCTAACTACTCAGGAGGAGCATGGTTTGAAGCCAGCCAGGGCAGGAAACTCCGTGAGACTCTTATCTCCAGTTAACCACCAGAAAACAAGAAGTGGCACTGTGGCTCAAAGTGGTAGAGTGCTAGCCTTGAACAAAAAGCTCAGGGGCAGTGTTCTGATCCTGAGTTCAAGTCCCACAACCAACAGAAAGAGAGTTTCATAAACTTTCCTGCTTGGGCTGGTTTTGAACCAAGACCCTCAGATCACAGCCGCCTGAATAGCTAGGATTACATGTATGAGCCAAGAGTACCCAGAAGAATCCTGATTTTTTAAAAAATCTGTTTTGCTCTACATTTTAGAGAAAGCCCTAGCCATAACTTGTGAGCCAGCCCAGAGAAGAGATTCTGAACATTTCTAATCTAACTGTGGCTTTCCTCTCTTCCTCTGCCAATGGCTTGGGCTTACAATAAGCAACTCCAACCTGACTCTTAAGAGAAACACTACTGGGGTCTTTCTGAGGCAGTCTGCTCTCTTAGAGACTTTTTGTGGCTCTATGGTGGCTAAGCTGCCACCAGCCTGGGGTTAAAGCCGATGCTGGGGATAGTCAGGCTCAAAGAACTTGATCTGTTCTGCCATTGTTCAGGCACTGAATTCACTAACTCTGAATACCTCTTGTGGTAGAGAGAAAGTATTGGCCTGTTGTATGCGGGCATCTGAAACAGGGACTCTTCTGCTAGTTACAGATTAAAGAATCCAGAATTATACAGAAGCTCAGAGGCAAGGTTAGAAATCTGGTAATTAATTGTTTAGTGAAACCAGTCCAGGACAGAAGCCAGACTGAAGTTGTACACTCTGCTCTTGGCCTGTGCACTGACTTTCCTATCTTCAATAAGCCTTGAAAGGGCTATGGCTGGCATACTAGAATATAACAGGTTGCAATGGTTGAATAGGTGCCCCAGATTTCATGTGTTAGAAACTCAGTCTCCAAATTCATATGTTAATGATATTTGGAAATGGGGCTTTTGGGGGAGCATAGCCCTCATGAATGGAATAGTATATCCACCAATACAATTAGCACATTCAGAAGGGTAAGCTCCCTCAAGCATGCATGCCCCTGTCTCAGGAAACATTGAGAAGGAAGGCCCTCACACGATGCCAACACTGCTCAGTCTCCAATGTGCAATCACTAAGTTGTTTTTCTGTATAAATTTCTCAAATATGTGGTTACAGAATATAAACTAACAAAATATCTATTTTAGAGGAGATAGCAGAACACATATACAAAAGGGCTTAGATTGAATTGCTCACTGTTTCAATCACTTCCTGCTGATAAACCTTCTGTTTAAGAAGAGTCTTTATTCTTACTTAAAGTCCTTTTAAAAGAAATAGTTCTGGGGCTGGGAAGGTGGCTCAGTGGTAGAGTGCTTGCCTTGCATGCTTGGGGCCCTGGGTTTGATTCCTCAGTATCACATAAGCAAAAAAAGCCAGAAGTGGCACTGTGGCTCAAGTGGTAGAGCACTAGCCTTGAGCTGAAAAGCTCAGGGACAGCAACCAGTTTAGCACCATGACCAGCAAAAAAAAAAAAAGAAAAAAAGAAAAAAGAAATGGTTCTGTGTGGCTCATACCTATACTCATACTCTGGAGGCGGAGATCTGAGGATTGCAGTTTAAAGCCAGCCCAGTCAGGAAAGTTCATAAGCCTCTTTTTTTTTTTTTTTTAATTTTAATTTTAGCCGGGTGCCCGTGGCTCATGCCTGTAATCCTAGCTACTCATGAGGCTGAGATCTGAGGATTGCAGTTCAAAGCCGGGCCAGGCAGGAAAGTCCATGAAACTCTTATCTCCAATAAACCACCAGAAACCCAGAAGTGGCGCTGTAGCTCAAGTGGTAGAGTGCTTACTTGAGCTGACGCTCAGGACCAGAGTTTAAGCCCCACGACCGACCAAAAAAAAATTTTTTTAAAAATTTTATTGTCAAGGTGATGTACAGAGGGGTTACAGTTTCATATGTAAGGTAGTGATTACATTTCTTATCTAACTCATTACCCCCTCCCTCAGTTTTCTCCCTCTTTCCCTCTCCCCCAACCCTCCCCCTTAAGTTGTACAGATCATTTCCAACATATTGACTCGTGAGTATTGCTGTTGCATAGGTTCCCACTTTGTTCTTTGTCTCACCATTTTGTTGTGTTGTTCTCCTTCCCTTCCCTAGTTCATATAAACCTATTTACAATACTCAGGGTTCCAGAATCGAATACAGTGACAACAGGGGATAAGCCATAAGGGGAAAACATACACACACACAAAAGAAATCATGTAGTACACTTGGAAAAAAAATAATATTAAGTTAAGTAAGACAGACCCAGAGAAACATAGTGTAAGGTCCACCCTGGGAAGGCCAAGCAGACTCATCCCTCTTCTTGGTTAAGTCTGAGCCCAGTACTTGTGTCACCTAGGTAACTGACACACTTGGAGGCAGTTACCTTCCCTCCCCCACCCCCTCCCACCCCGTCCCTGAGGTCACATCCATATCTGGTGTGGCCACACCTTCTTCCGCCCCTGGCCTTGATAAGTCTGGCCTGGTTGTGGTTGGATCCTTTTTATTCCTGCTGCGTGGGCTTCCAATTTGACCAGAGGCAGCCTGCAAATAAACCTTTCCCTTGCCTGAATACCACATGCTGTTCTCTTTCCTCCACTGCCAATTTAATTGACCTAACATACAGGTCCCATAGTTTTCCTTATTTGTAATAATTAGTATATATCTAGGATAATCTTAGCAGATGAGTAGAATAGCTCAATAGCCATGTACATATGACCATATAAGATGATGCTAAGCAAAGTGAACTCCAAAACATGGACACAAGAGGTTTTTCTTTGTTGTTGTTCTCAAAGTACTACATAAGACTCTTATCTCCAATTAACCACTAGAAAAACCAGAAGTGATGCTGTGGCTTAAAGTGGTAGAGCACTAGTCTTGAGCAAAAAGCTCAAGGACAATGCTCATCCCCAGAGTTCAAGCCCATGACAAAAAAAAGAAAAAGAAAAGAAAAGAAAAGCTTCTCACAACTTTAGCCAGAGAAATAGCTCTGAGGAATTCCAAGTTAGCAAGGCTGGGAATCTATTTTTTAGCATATCCCACAAGTGATCATGATGAAGGTGATCAGAGGAGCTTTACTTTGGGAACTTTGTTTTAAGGTAACCAAGACGCTGGGCTGGTTGTCTCTCCAGCACAGAACAAAGGAAACATGGAACTTTAAAGTCAAGGCTCTACTGATTCTTGGCTGCCTGACCTTGCTTCATTGATCCATGAGAATAACAATATTTCAGTTTCCCAGCTGTTCACTAAGTAGGAAGTGGGTAGCCTCACCAGTTTGCTGCTTATCACTGTGTTGATTCTTGGGGCCCTTCACAACCAGAACCCTGTCCCTTCCCCCCAGTCTGTGCCAGGATCAGATCTGTCAGGGAGGACTATGTCTTCTAATAAATCCATTAGGCTTCCTTCTGCACATCTTCTACTTGTGTACTCCTGCTCATCCATCCTTCCAGATTCTCTTTGCAGAAGCTTCCCTAGGTTTCCAGATGTTGTCCCCAGAGGTTCACAAGGACTCTCCTATTAGGAATTCCCATGGGGGCTCTTTAGGGACTCACATCCAGCTTTTCTCTCTCTTCTAGAAAATAAGGAGAGGAAGTAAAATGGAACTAAAAATCCATCTACAGCAGATTCCAACAACTTGTTCATACAATGTCCAATGCATATGTTCTGAACAATTTACTATCACCAGGTGCTGGCACTGCTACCATGGCTCTTGGAATGATCTTACATTAATATCTTGAGCCTCAAGAATAAAGTAATGGTTGGAAAGTTTCTTTTCCTGAATTTACTCCTCTACATTCCCTTTCCTTTTTTCTTTTCTTTAAGTTTCCAGCCATCAGACAAATGCTCAGTGGCTCTATTTGGAGCCTCTGCCCACTGTTCCTTGAGGAAACTTCATCGTGCAAGTTCACTTAAGTCAAGTGACACTATCTGAAACCTCCCAGCCATAAAGCACATTATTCCACAGCCCAAGGAGACTCAAGGTTGTTTATATCAATTACATGTGCACCATTTTAGTTTCTCCAGTGTGCTTTGGAGACAGCAAAATGGGTGTTGCACAAAACATCGTCAACTCACCTCACTAGTCCTAAGGGTCAGGGCAGGCTGCTTGCCTCTTTGTCTTTACCTTTTTACATCATTGTCCCTAAAGAGCATCCTAATCATCCCAGTCAAAATTCTCCAGGCCCTCTATCTTCTCAGCCTCTTGAGGCAGAACAATCTCCTGGCCCTCTGATCTCTTTTGTGCCCTTTTGATATTTTCACTCTTTTTGTCTTGTTTAAAAGTGAACATTATGCATTAATAAAGGTCTGACTAATATACAAAGGGACAGGATTACTTCTAAGTGTTGATATGGCAAAGTAAACTTCTATTACTATTTCTCAGAATGCAGTAGTATATGGACAGAGAATCCAATTAAAACAGGAACTGCAGAAAACATACCAGGGAAAAGGCTGGTCTCAGGTCCTGGTGCCCTGAAGAATATCTGTCTCCTAGATCTAGGGCTTTGAGAGGTGGCCTGAAGGAAGACGTCAAGGCTGAGATCCATGCATAGCCCATGTTCCTGAGAAAGTCCTGAAGGACCAGAGGACATGCTGAAGATGATCCTGGGCTCATCCAAGGCTCTGTGTCAGGGCAACCCTTTGTGGACTCCTCTGTGCATCCACCCCAGGGCCTGTGCTACCCAGGTAGCCTGGAGTTCCACCTCCTCATTCTCCAGTAACCAAACTCCTCCTTCCCTGCCTCCAAGGAAATGTCCGAATACTCCTTTTGGTGCACAAATCTCAGTTCCGGTTTGTAACTCAGGGGTGGTTTCCAGAACCTTTTCCTACTGAGCTACCTTGCTATTTCCTTGAGATGACCTAAGAATATGTTCATTTTTGGACTCCCTGCCACAGATCCAGCAGCACGCATTTTGTCTTCACTGTTTACTTCATCAGGAAGGCTCGGACCTACCCATTTCACAGATGAGACCCACCAAGAGAAGTCAAGCCTGGCTCCAAAGCTTGTGCTCCTCAGGTGACTGTGGGTGAAATTTTCTGTTCATCTCTCTTTGGCCATACCATCCGGCACATAAACAGTGGCCTTGTACTGAACAACTCCCATTTTGGCAAAATGCAAATGGAAACACACATCACTCCCCCTCACCCTCCCCAGCCCCAATCTGCCACCTAGAGAAGCCAGGAGCTATGCTGGTACTCAGGTTTGACTGCATTCCTTCCTGCCACCCACAGAGACCCTCAGGAGTCACCCAGTTTCCTTCTGAAGCTGCTCCTTTCTCCCTTTAAGCCCCCACCTGTCCATAACCACTCTGCTTGGGCAAGCTTTTCCTGCTCACTTCTTGCTGTTCTTCCAACCCTATTTCCATGTGTCATTTCAAGCCTGTCCACCAGGATTCTTCCTGGGTCAAAGTCAGAGGCTTCACCCAGCCACACTGAAGGAATAGTGAGCAGGCGAGAAACAGATGCCATCATAGGGTCCTGAAACACCTAGCCTATGTTTCTAGTTATTTCTCCAGCTTCCCCTTCTCTGGCACATAGCTGCTCAGATTGACCTGAGACACACCTGCTCAGATACACCTGACACATACCTACTCAGATACATGTAGGATACATCTGCTCAGATACACCTGGCACTCATTACTGCTCAGATATAACCTTCACATACCACTGCTCAGATACACCGGACACACACTCACCTGCTCAGATACACCGGACACACACTCACCTGCTCAGATACATCGGAGACACATCTGCTCAGATATACCTAGGATATATCTGCTTAGATACACTTGGCACACACCACTGCTCAGTTACAACTGAGATGCATCTGCTTAGATACATCTGGGGCATGCCTTTTCAGATACACCTGGACACACCTAATCACATTCACTTGGCACACACCTACTCAGATTCACATGGGATATGCTGGGGAATCCTTACCTGGGATACACTCTGTGCCACCTCCTTCCATTCACTTACCCCTGATGCTTATGTATTCATCTTAAGCTCTGAGATCTGTCTTCTCAGATCTGTCTTCCACAGGCATTTTGATCAGGCCCTTCCTTTCAGATCTTCCGCTGAGTTATAACCATGAGCTAGCAGGGAGGCTGTCAGTTCAGCTTGCCAAATTTAGTTTCCAGAGTTTGGCTTCCTGCATTGGCCATTGGACCTTGATGCAGTTGACTTCAGAAAAGTAAACTGGAATAGGCAGTGGCCAAAAGGCACCAGGGACTATGGCAGCAGCAGGGCATGGCTTCAGAAGATTGGGTGTGTGCCTCTGTCCTATCCTGGCAGAGGAGTGTCTGTGCCTGGCCCAGTGGCCACACAAAGCCAGGCAGCTTGACAGTTGCAGTGACTCTTGCCTAGAAGCCAGAGTCCTGGCTCTCAGGCTTGGCTCTCATCCTGCAGCTGACTTGGAATTCTTTTCTGACCTTAGGGATCTTGGAGCAATATGAGAAAGCACAGGATTCTGTTCTGCTCAGGGTAAGCATTCTTGCTCTTGGCTTTTGTTTGTTTGTTTTTCTTTTTCTTATTAGGCGAACAGAAGCAAATAAAAGCAAAGATGGGCCAAAGCAGTAACACTTAGGGCTAATCTCTCTCTCTCTCTCTCTCTCTCTCTCTCTCTCTCTCTCTCTCTCTCTCTCTCTCTCTCTCTCTCTCTCTGTCTGTCTCTCTCTGTCTCTGTCTCTCTCTGTCTCTGTCTCTGTCTCTGTCTCTGTCTTTGTCTCTGTCTCTGTCTCTCTCTGTCTCTGTCTTTGTCTCTGTCTCTGTCTCTCTCTTTCACCCACACCCACACACCCACACACAGAAATGAGTGCTACCATCTCTATGGTGATTCCATGGCTTTGGGCCAGTTATTTAATTTCACTAGCCCTAGGCTACCATAAGACCCAAGGGCCCTATTGTGAAGAGTGACTCTGTACATATGCACATTCCTTGACTCATCTATATTTCTAAGTTTACATACACCAACAAAATGAAATGCCTAAATGGTATTGCAACATCATGCAATGACAATAATTGGGCCCGTGCACTTGAATGAGCCAAGATTGTTAATACTTTCTGTTTTTCCCGAAAGTTAACAGGAGAAAGTTTATTGCTAGCCAGCCTTCTCCATCCCCAGTGGGACAAATATACTCAGTACCTATTCACTCAAGAGGCATCAAAGTCACTGGCTTTGCTCACCTAGACACTGGCGCTTGGTGGCAAAGCTCTCAGAGCTGTTCCTTTTACCCTGCATGAAGGTCGGAAAAGTCAACAAAAATGAGGCAAATAGAGAATGTCCCCTTCCATCTTCCCACACCACAACCATTTCCAGGGAGAAACATTATTTGAAACAAATAATAGCACTTTCCATTTCTCTATCTACATCGGGCTTAATTCACAAGGACAGTCAAGAAGGCATGAGTCAGATGAAGAAGACCAGGGAGTTGAAATCTTGGAACAAGAGGTCACATGTCCTCTGCCAAGCCTCCTGCTGCATGCCAGCAAGCCAGCAAGCAGGACAATGGCCTGGCAAATACATCATTGCCAAACACAGTGGTTCTACCCACGTTGTTCTACCACACATCAGTTTGTCCTCACCTTAGGGTGGTGATAAGGAGGGTAATATGTGGCAATTTCCAGGAAATTTTTCACATCTCTCATACTTGCTCTTCTTCCTCCACACATTGAGTTTTCCAAGATTTCTATTTGAGTATCATTGTGCTTTGTGAGGGACAGTTTCCCAGTTTGTGTTTTCAAACTACGCACCGACCACAGCTTAGAAAAATGAAATCCTGCTACTTTCTGCCCATTAAACTCTTTCCCAGGCCCAAATCCAGCCCAAGTAATGGGGTCTGAACATCAACTCTCAAAACTCACCAGTCTTTATGAGTCAGATCCTTTTCATTTAGTTAAAAGAAATGATTTAAGCTTCTAGGAAATATTAAGTGTTTGGTAACCATGGGAGACAAAAAGGTCATGGATAATTAATATCCATGAATCCCCCAAACTCTTTTGGATTGGTAATTCTAACTCCCCCTTCAAAACAGATTTTTTTTTTAGTGGAGCTGCTAATAATTCAGCTCTCATAACTGGTTCCTGCCTAGCTCTGGTCCTTGCCTCAGCCCATCTCTCAATAGGGGTGCTAAGTATTGGAGAGGGCCTTGGGCAGCCAGCCAGGTGAGGAAAGAGCTGCAATATGCCACAGCAAGGCACTGCTATATGTGCAGATCTTGTTGAAACAACAATAAATGCTAGAGTCACATATTCAAAAAGGTAGAATGAATACATAAATGTCACTAAATTACATATAGTAGAGATTTTTTATTTCATAAACAGAAATTCTTTTTTTTTTTTTTTTGGTTGGTCGTGGGTCTTGAACTCTGGGCTTGGGCGCTGTCCCTCAGCTCTTCAGCTCAAGGCGAGCGCTCTACTCCTTGAGCCACCGTACCACTTCTGGTTTTCTAGTGGTTTATTGGAGATAAGAGTCTCACGGACTTTCCTTGCCCAGGCTGGCTTTGAACCGTGATCCTTAGATCTCAGCCTCCTGAGTAGCTAGGATTACAGGCGTGAGCCACCGGCACCCGGCTTCACTGTGAAATTCTTTAGACCATTGATTACTAATTTTTATAGATCCTTTTTCCTAGAAGGTATGTGAGTGTGTACACACACTCTTACTTACAAATATACATATAGGTATACATATGTACACACATATGTATAGCTGCCATCCATTATATTAACGCTAGTGCACAGAATAAATCAATGAGTAATGCATAGAAAAAATTAATATAACCCCTTTTCCTTCTATTAGCCTATGGTTTATTGGAAAGAACAACACACTAAACAAAACCATGTCGAGTGTTACAGTGAAATACATACAATGGACCAATAAGTGTCTACATAATTTAGTTCTATATATCTTATCAAGTAGAATAGACAAGCATTATCCAAACCTATTCAAGCTACTTTAAAATTTATACTCATATCTTTGTGAGGCATTGCTTCAAAATGTACACACATGCTATTATTATCTAAAATTTATTGGGAACCTCTGTATAGCCACCTATGCAGAAGACAGAGGAAACGTCGATTATTTCAGGCAACAAGGAGATTGTCAGGAATGACATCACAATAAAGGTGACATTTAAACAGCCGCAAGTATAATTTGGAAAGAATTTCAATAGGTGGAAAGTCATAACCTTAATGTGTTAAGAATCACAATCCGTGGGAGGAACCAGTGCAATACATACTCCAAGCCTCTGGAGTCAAGAGTCTTTGGCATTTATAAAAATTTCGGAGCACATCAAATGCACAGGTAATGGGTCCTTTTGAAAGCCATTTTCTCCTGCCTTTCTTCATATGTTCATAATTTCATCTGAAGAATAAAAGATATCCTTGCAGATAGCAGCTAAAATGTTCTGTTGACTCTTCAGGTGTTGTGTACTGATGGCCACTGTTGATAGTACGAGATTATAAGGAAGCACATAGATACACATAAGAGAATTTCCCAACTTGAACCAGCCCTGGGAGAGAAGGACATATGGTACTAGAAGCAAACATAGTTTAAGGAGGTACTTCCCAGGTCAGTAGAACCAGAGCTGGAATCTTTCACACACCTTTAACGGAGAGTTTCCACTTCTACAATGAAATCTGTACAGAGCAGCCTTGCAAATATTTCTTATATGAGCAAGAATTAATCCTATAAGGAATCTCCAAAGTCCTTAACCTTCTCTCTAACCATGGGAAGTAAAATTACCTGGTCTTACATCTCCTTCTCACTGAAATTTATCATGAATAGTTAGACAAGATGTTCCTTAAAATTTAAATCTGCTTTAGAGTTTTTCTGTTTGACTAATAAAAAAAATTAAATGTTGTCATGTGAGCCCAGGGCTTCATGCATGCTTGGCGAGTGCTCTACTGTGCAGTCATGTTCCTTGCCCTCAACATCTTATATATCCCTCAGAAAACGTCAGTGTCACCCTGGAAAGGGCACAGTGGCAGATCTAGGTGGGGGAGCAGGACTCATCTCCTCAGCCCTCCATCTATCTTTATAAACCCTATTTGAAGTATCCCTTGAACCACCACCAGCAGCAGCACCTGAAGTATGTGAGAAACGAGAATCTCAGACCTTCTTAGACTTGCATCAGCATCTATAGTTGGAGAGAATCCCAGGCAATTCAAATGAACATGAAAGTTTGAAAAGTTTTGCTTTCAGGGATTTTCAGTCTTGTGATATGCAATATTTATAAGTGAAAAAAGATGAAGGAGAGGCTAGGATTAGTTTTCACTTAAAGAAGGAAATAGATCGAAGGTGAAATTATTTCATCAAGAAATTTATGACATGAGGACTCCCACAGTCAATCATGCTCCATCTAGCCAGTCTGAATCAGTACAGGCCCTCTGACCAGTCAGTATAAGCCCTATGATTCATGCTGACAAGCCATCTGGTCATTCAGTACAGGTCTTCTAAACAATCGGTGTTGGCCCTCTAACATTTTCAGGAGCTACTGCTAGGACTTTGACCTGAAGAATATTGTCCCCAATGAAATTACAACTGCCTTCCCTCCCCATGTCACACAATGGACAGACTGTACAGAATCTTTAAGGGATTTTGGCCTGCCTGTCAGCAATCAGATTGTTAATTCCTCTGAGCCATCTTGAAAACATAGTCAGAAGGCAGATGAGTAGGTCATACTTTCTAGTCCCACTCTAATAGTCCTATCTCCCTAAGCTATATTTGCTTCTGTTAAATAAAATTTTGTAAGAGGCACTTTTTACGGGGCTCCTACATAGAGCCGAAACCAGCACTAAGCTGCAACTAGTGGGAGGAGGTCTTGTAGCCAATTAACTAAGCAGTAGCTAATTGACTGGTTGATTGACTAAGCTATAGCCAATTAAGTTCTCTGCCTCATTTCCTACAAATGCTATCAAATCACTTGGTTGGCTAGAGTTCTTTGAACCTGCTTTGGTTGTGGAAGTTTCCTATTTCTCAGACTGTTTTTGTTCTCAGACTTGTTTTGTCTTGCTTTTATTTTTTTTGTTCAAATAAAATTCTACTAAACTTATGAATATTTTTCTTTCAAACTCTGTTGTACTAAATATCTAAGAATTTATTTAATTTCATGTAGATTTTCTTTTTATTTTTTGTAAACAACTTAGGTTCAGTCAATGAAATGAAAAATACCTATTCACATCTGTTAAAAATCCAAACTCAAGCCAGGTGCCAGTGGCTCACACTTCTCAAGAGGCTGAAAACTGAGAATCATTGAAGCCAGCCTGGGCAGGAAAATCCATGAGACTCTCATCTCTAATAAACTATGCAGAAAAAGCCAGAAGTGGTGCTGTAGCTTAAGTGAGTATGCTAGCCTTGAGCATAGAGAGGCTCAGGGAAAAAAAATCCAAACTCAAATCAGTGTACCTGTTTTAATAAACTTTACCTTGAAATCATCACAATCTTAAGTCCTTAGAACTAAAATGGTTCTAGACAGCCCTCAAGGTACTACTTATTGCTAGTGGTTCTCAGGTTCTTTGATTTGGGAAGGTCAAAGAAAGATTTCAGGAGAGGTAGGGATGGAGGCCATGTTTATTTACAGTTCTGTCCACAGAGAGCAATAACAATACATTGTTTACAGGCTCACATTCTGTACACATCAGTACACAGTTAGTAGCCCACTGTTGATACTCTAGTTAGATCAAAGTGGCATTTGACCAAGAATGGCCACACAAGGTTGAGCATGCACACCCAGTCTCCAGGCACATTCAAGGTTACCGAAGGTAGTGCATGCATACATGACTCAAGGTTACATGAGCATGCTGAACCAGCTGAATGCCAAAGTTAGAGGTGACTAAATCCAATTACCCTTTACCAGAAACTAAATAAGCAAGACAACAACATAACTAAGCATCATGGCTGTAGCCCGCTATATCAGTACTGAGGGTTTGAGTCACTTCTGCAGCATCATGGCTTGTCCTCATTTATATGATCAGTTCAGTGGGCTGTGATACTGTAGAGGAAATGAGTGTGAACTTGTGAACAGACTATAACTGGTGCTGTACAGAGTCCGTGTATCAATGCTAAGATGGACTAGCAAACACTGTGCCACTGTGCTATGGACTTCTGTTTTCACTACTAATGAGAGACCTTTAAATAAACATGACCTTCATCTATTCCCACCTTGCTGGGCATCTTTTAATGGCCTGCTCAGATCAAAGTGGAAACCTAAGAAGAACCACAACCAACATAGGTACCTTCAAAGAAAGATGCTGCAGCACCAACACAAGGAGACAATAATCAATCTTCCCTTCATTTAAGGGGCCTTTGTTCAGTATGAAACCACCTATGATATCATTAGATCCCACCTTTATGCTAATGATAATGCCGAGGGGTTCAGAATGATGCTGAGGTTTTCCACAGAGAGTAAGATCTTGTCAAAGGGTAAAATGTTAGGGCTCAATTGTTTCCCATGACAGAATCACTGCATTATTGAGCTGTAGTTATGCTAGTTCCTGAACTGTGTATCTGAGGCAGATACTCCTGGGACTCTACACAGTGTCGCTCTGACCAGTGAAGGGAGGTTTATATTACAGTAGAAAGATGTAGGTGCAAGCTTATGGAATTACCTACCTCCCACTAAAATAATTAATCAAAAGCAATATATCATCTGGGAAGTATGTAAAAGTCTCTGGCTGCACTCATGACTTGAAAGATTCAGGAGTGAAAATTCCTATTGTATCCTCTTCTGCCTTGGCCCAGGCCAAAGATAGGTGCCAGTGGCTCACATCTGTAATCCCAGTTACTCAGGAGGCTGAGATCTGAGGATCGTGGTTCAAAGCCAGTCTGGGCAGGAAAGTCCATGAGACTCTGATCTTCACTGTACCACCAGAAAACCAGAAGTGGTGCTGTGACTCAAAGTGGTAGAGCACTAGCGTTGAGCTGAAGAGTTCAGGAAAGCGCCCAGGCCCAGAGTTCAAGCTCCACAACTGACAAAAAAAAAAAAAAAAAAGAAAGAAACTGTGGGTCATTGTAAACTCAATAACTCCAATCTCAGGTTCTATTCCAAATGTATACAATTTGCTAGAGAAAATTAATACAACTTCTAAAACCTTGTATGCAGCTATTGATCCAGAAAACACTTTTTCCTATCTTATGATAAGCAAAAGTATATGAAAAAAATTCCTCTCACCTGTAAGGAACAGCAGTACATTTTACTGCTTCGTTTAAAATGACATCAGTTCTGTGCCTTCTATCACGTTTACCCTACAAGCCATTTCAGCACTGACTTGCTTCGTTGATGGTCTCACTGATAAGACTTGAAACACATTGATAAGACTAGAAACCAGAAATTGTACAATACAGCCTTTTGATACATGATATATTATGATTTTTGCAATTAAGACAAGTTCTGAATCTTAAATCCCCATGACTAATTTTAAAAAGGTTCACTTTTGGTGCTGCTGTAGGCTTCCTGCCATCATGGTTAATGTTCCTAAAACCCACGGTACTTTTTTGTAAGAAGTAACAAACCTCACAAAGTAACACAAGACAAGAAAGGCAAGTATTCTCTGTATGCCCAGGGAAAGTGTGGTTATGACAGGAAGCAGAGTGGCTATGGTGGTCAGACTAAGTCAATTTTCCAGAAAAAAAGCTAGGACTACAAAGAAGATGGTGCAGAGACTTGAATGTGTTGAGCCCAACTGCAGATCTAAGAGAATGCTAGCTATTAAGAGATGCAAACATTTCGGCCTGGGTGGAGATAAAAAGAGAAAAGGCCAAGTGATCCAGTTCTAAGCTCCAACTTTTGTTATGAAGACAATAGAATTGTGAGGTCAATTTTTTAAAAAAGGTTCAAAACTATGTGCAGATGACTGAGGAAGAAAATGATTCAACGGTAGTATGTGTGCTATTTGGTATGATACATAAATTTGAATCAGAAGGGGCCACTATAACATTATGTCCCCAAGTGGAAATGGCCTTGAAGAGAAATGGAAATGGCAGAGAAGAGAAATTGTTTCACAGAGGGAATTTTGAGTGGTACATGTGACTGCCCATGTTATATGGAAGGACAACTAGCTGTTGGTACAGATTTATGTCAGCTTGTAAGTAATGGCTATTTAACCAGATAGCTAAGCCAGATGTTTAGCTTAAAACTTGAGAATTATTGGCAAGGAAGTTTGGGAAAGAAATCTGTAGATAGATTACTCAGAGGGGGCAGAGAATAACTTTTGCATCTCATATGATTCTCACACAAAGCCTTCTTTATTGAGGCACCATGAACCATTTATGGACACTTAAAATGAGAACCAAAGGAATGGACCAATTGTAGTATCTTTTTGTTGTTGTTGTTGGTTGTGGGGCTTGAATTCTGGGCCAGGGCACTGTCCCTCAGCTCTTCAGCTCAAAGCTAGCACTCTACCACTACAGCTATAGCGCCACTTCCAGTTTTCTGATGGTTTATTGGAGATGAGTTTCACGGGTTTTCCTGCCTAGGCTGGCTTTGAACTCAATCCTCAGATCTCAGCCTCTTGAATAGCTAGGATTACAGGCATGAGCCACCAGCGCCTAGCTTCAGTTGTATTATCTTATTCAGTAAAGGGGACTTTTCAAAATGCTTTGGAAAATGCATTGATCTAACGAAGCATTCAGATCCTTCTGAAAATAATTGTATGTTAAGGTTCAAAGAAGATTGTATTTGTATTTAACAATGAGAAATTACTAAAAATGTGACATGCTCTGTGGCTTGAGAGGCAGCCTATCATAGGTCTACTTACTTCTGCTGCCAAAGGGGGATAATGGCAATATCTGTCTAGAGGAATGTTGTAAAAGTGACTGAACTCAAGTAAGTAAAACCAGTATATGGTCAAAGCAAATACTACACGTGTGTGTGTGTGTGTGTGTGTGTGTGTGTGTGTGTGTGTGTGTGTGTGTGTGTGTATGTGTGTGTGTTGACATCACTTGTTAAGGGTAGCATTCTGTCATAAAGCAGTCTCAGGAGCCATGTTTAGGTCTCATGTCTCTGGATGAATTAAGAGTCAGAACAGACCATGGGAAGGTATTTGGTGATAGCTCCAAGATTTTCTAGGTAGCTTGGTGGCTTTGTGAGAATGCCATCATTCTGGAGAGATGGGATTAAAACCCTTGTCTCCTTACCCCTAGATAGAGACACACATTCTTTGACTCTCTTCAGGATATGCTCCAAAAACAAAGCCCAGAGCTGGGTTCTGGTGGCTCATGCCTGTTATCCTAGCTACTCAGGAGGCTGAGATCTGAGAATCGTGATTTGAAGCCAGCCCAGGCAGAAAAATCCCTGTGAGACTCTCATCTCCAATAAACCACTCAAAAACCAGAAGTGGTGCTGTGGTTCAAGTGATAGAATGCTAGCCTTGTGCACAAAGAGGCTTGGGGACAGTGCCAGGACCCTGAGTTCAAGCCCACAATCCACAAAAAGGCCACCTTTTTGGTTTAGATTAAAACATAGCCACAGACTGAGACCATACAACTGAGCTATAGTTTTCTTGTAAACATCAGGATTCTGCAGAAAAGCAGAAGCAATAGGTTTTATATCAGGTTTATAACAATGAATTCATCTCATATTGTATATGTATGAAAGAGACAGATTGAGAGATGGGTTGAGAGATAATAGGAGAAGGAGGGAGAGAGGGAGAAGGAAGGAGAGGGTGAGAGTTAACTTAGTTTACATAGTAGTAAGAACTGGAAAGTCTGAAATTTGAAGGGCAGGTCCACAGGTTGAAGATCTAGGGATTAGTTGACACAGCAGCTCAGATCTGAAGACCTCTAGATGCAGAATTCCTTCCACCTTGTGGGTCTCACTCTTTTTCTTTTAAGGCCTTCAGCCACTGAATAAGGCTCACACCTATTACAGAAGCGAATCTGCCTTTATCAAGGTCTACTGATTTAAATGTCAATTGGATTTACAAAGTATCATCATGGTAATGTTTATGCTTAAAACTGACTTTTAAAAAACAGACCCAAAAATTTATAATAATAAAAAACAGATGCATGTCTGTCACATTTGTTCATAATGTTAACCATCATAGCCACCTTAACTGAGCTTGATGTTAGGGTACACTTTGTTAGTTTTATGTCACTACAACAAAATAGCTAAGAAGACTCTAAGGAGTAAAGGCTTATTTGGGCTTCTAATTGGAAGTTTTAGTCTTCAGTCACTTGGTCCAACTGTTTTAGGGAGAACATGACAGAATAGGAAGGATTGAGAGAGACAGACAGACAGACAGAGACAGAGAGAGACAGAGAGAAACAGAGAGATAGAGAGAGACAGAGACAGAAAGACAGAGACTCAAAGACACAGAGAAAAACAGAGACAGACAGAGAGACTGAGATGCGAGAATCTTGATGTCCTTTTTAAGGGTATCCCTTCCCTTTCCCCCATGGTCAAACTTCTTCCCACCAGGTTTCGGCTCCTGAATTTCTACTACCTCCTGATAGCACCATCAACTGAGGATCAAGCCTTCATCACATGAACTTTTGGGAAACATTTAAGATTCAAACTATAAGATCCTCCCTCATAGAAACTTGGGAAATTTTCTAATGTCCTTGGACCACAAGCCATAACTCCAAGTGGTTAACCTCATCCATTTTATATCAGTTCAGTTAACTTCAGCTTCCTAACTGGCTCCCACATCCTGTTGTCCAGGTCTTTTCTGGAGTATGCATCTGCCACACAGACTTCACTGAATGGGAGATTAATGATGAGAAGCTATGAGCTTGTACTTCAGAATCAGTCCTGGATCTGCATCTTAGTTCTGCTGCTATACCATAGGATTGGAGCTGATTATTTAAATTCTATAAGCCTGTTTCCAAGCAATAAAATAGGGGAGCTGTAGCATCAGTGGATGTTGTGAGAAGTCAGTAGACTCATTCATGCTACTAATATTTATTGAACAGCTACACTGAGCCAAGCACTGTGGGAGGGTCTGGCACAGCAGTGGCAAAGAAAGAAGAAGTCTATGTTTCAGAGCCCACAGTCAAGAGTAGAGCTTACATATAAAACACTTAGCACAGACTCAGGCCCACAGTTAATTATAACTATTATTATT
The DNA here is from genome assembly GCF_024711535.1 of Dipodomys merriami. Lineage (NCBI taxonomy): Eukaryota > Metazoa > Chordata > Mammalia > Rodentia > Heteromyidae > Dipodomys > Dipodomys merriami. Next base: position 32,553,207 of record NW_027202937.1, read on the forward strand.
CACTGCCAAGAGTCATTGGTTGCTAGCAAAGTCCTGTGAACAGGCAGAAAACCCCTGTACATTTCTTTAGGAAGCAAAAAAGGGCTGTCAGAATGCTGGTCCATGATCACTCAGACACCATTGTGGTCTCTTGGGATTCCGAGCAAAACAATTCAGAACTTTTAGTTTGGTGGAAATGAGAACGCTGCAGATTATTCTGGAAGGTGTATCATAGCATCCATGGTGTTCTTTCTCTTATGTAATTGGGATTTGGTGCAGCAAAAACAGGACACATGAATTCAGTGTATTCAGGGAACAGTGGGCCATGGATAAATGAGTATTGGCCCCAGTAAACCCATGATGTGTGCACATCAAAGAAACAGGCTGTGCTGAAAGCTCACGTGGAGGCTGCTGATCTGCAAAGCCTTTGGTAGTTTCTATCTTTTGTTTTAATGCGTTAGGTACCCTTCCTCCTCAAAAATACTTGGGTTCTGGGTCCCAGAGCCTGTGACTAGGTCATGTCACATGGAACAGAGTTGTTGATTATAGGGATGGACTAAACATAAAACAAATATGTCTTTAGACAAAAACCTAGTGTGTCTCAAGCGCGTCACTTCAAAAAGAAATATTAAACAAATTGATTATAAATGAGGAAATTTTTCTTAAAACGAAGATAGTGATGAAGAAATTACTGAAAGAATGAAACAGCTTAAAACAATGCCAATGATGTCTACATTTGTGTGATAACAAAGTGCCACAGACTAGGGACTTACAGTCCAAGATCAATATATGCCGGGTTTGGTTTCTCCTGAGGCCCTTTCTTTAGCCTGTCACTGACTGCCTTCTCCACATGTCCTAATGCAGTCTCCCTTCAGTGTGTGTCTGAGTCTTAGTTTGTCCTTATTAGAAGGACACTAGTCATATTGAACTAGGGTGCACCCTAATGGCTATAATTAGTTCTTTAAAGGCCCCAACTCACATTCTGAAGCACCATGTTAAAACTTCAACATGTGAATAAAATTAGAATATAATTCAGTCCCTAAAATGTCATTATGAGCTTAAAAATATAAAATATTAACTATGTAAGCAAAATATTATGAGAGGCATGAGAAATAAACTTATAATGTACAGTGTTAGAATGACACAGAAAGTGAAACAATTATAATTTTCAAAAGACTTACTAAGATAAGGATGTGTTATGTAATCTTCAGGCCAATTACCAAGAGAACAATGAAGAAACGGCAATACTCAAAATAACCCAAAAGAAGTCAAGAAAAAGGAAAAATTTAAAAGCAGGCAAGTAGAAGTGAAGTTATAAATATTATGTTGAAATTGAAGAATTTTGAAATTACTTTAAATATAAATAGAATAAATATTGCAATTTAAACAAAATGATTGTTTAAATTAAGTTATACTTTTCAACAGTAGCAACATGATACTAATTACAAAAGAAACTGTTAGGTTTTTAAAAAAGAGGCCGAGTAAGAACACCACCACACACATGATATTCAGGTAAGGGGTAGGTTTATTAATCTTTCTGGCTGGCACCAAGCCAGGTTGGCCCTCCCCGCTGCTGGGAAAGAGAGCTTCTGGCCCTGAGCTAGGCCTGATCTAGGGTAGAGGTGGAGGGGGGAGGAAAGGGGGAGAAGTATGGCCAGGCAAAGGAAGGTGGGACCAGGCAGGAGAAAGGTGTGGCCACATGGAATCCAGATGTGACCTCTTCCAGGTGTATCAGTTGTCTAGGCAACGCCAAGTACTGGGTGGAGACTTGGCTGCGAGGAAGGCGGAGTCTGCTCGCCATCCAGGAGTGGACCTTACATTCCAGCTTTTTAATAATCATGAAATAGGGTGCAGATTCTCTCTGGCTACTTCCTGCTGACAAGGGGCGTCGACATTAGGGATAAAAGGCCAGAATAAGGTCCCCTCCCAGAGAAGGCAGGGAGCAGCAGCTGTCCCTTGGTAGGTGTGAGTCCTTAGATGAAGTCTGGAGGAGGCAAGTCTCTTGGATGAAGTCTGGAGGAAGTCACATGAGGCGTTGAGGGTCTGGACAAAGAAAAAAATACTAGAGAGCAAACAAATGGCAAGAAGGGCTTAGAGTTGAAAATTAAAAATTGGATCTAAAATGGCTAGTTCTTATCTCCTGTATTCCAGACTGTCCTAGAGTTGGTAGAAATATCCCTAGCTACTTCTGACATCTGGTGACTAGGTAGGGGAGAACGTCAGGTAACAAAGGCAAGAGTGTAAATTCTTGTCCAGTTAAAAGGTAGACAAGTTGGACATTAGATGGGTAGGCTTCTTACTTCTATTGACCTCCTGGCTCTGGTTAATTTTGGAAGGGCAGGCACAAAGTGGCTGATGTGACATCATCTCCTCTTACTCCTCTCCATGGTCCCTTGTTCCCAAGACTGGCTGAGTCTAAGTGCTCGTTGATGGGATGGCTTGTCCCAGTTGGTATTCATGGAGGTTTGAACTCAAGGCCTGGGCACTGTCCCTTGGCATTCCAGAGCACTCTAGAGAGAAATGGCCAAGCCCCCAAAACCAATCATACTTGGCTACGGAGGTGACCGGCCTTTCGGCTAAAGGCCGTAGAAGCTCTCTGGCATGGCACCACATCTAAACAGAGACTGAGCAACAGAGAACCATAGAGAGTAGTTTCACTCACCAGAGAAGAGAAGTGTTATGGACGTGGATATGAAGACCAGCAATGGCATTGGTGAAAAGTCTTGCATGGTGTCTCAAGGCAGTTCGGTTTGCAGAAAAGGGGTGTTTAGGAAATTGTAACATTTCCAACTCAAAAACCCCATAGGAGTCACAGCACCATAAGTAAGGTGTATTAAGTAGGTAAGTTTCATTAGGTAGCCAATGAGGAGAACACCACACGCTATTCAGGCAGGAAAAGAAGTTTATTTACCCAATTGCTGCCCCCGCCGTGCATGGTGGAGAAGCATGGCTGAAAAGGAAGGGTGACCCACTCCTGGGCCAGGACTTATCTAGGCCAGGAACACAAAGAGATCCAGATGTGACCTCAGGGTCTGGGACCCTCCTAAGGTCAGATGGGAGGCATGTGACCAGAGGTGGCTCAGGATGTGACCTAGCAGGAGGGGAAGGTGACTGTTTCCAGGTCTGCCAGTTACCTAGGTAACAGATACTGGGCAGAAACTTAGCCAAGAGGTAGGGAGGTATCCCTGTGCAGACCTTACACAGACATTTGGTAAGTATAAGAACACAGAAAAATTGGAATTAAAATGATAGAAAATGATACCCTTCAAACATTAGCTGAATGAGTGTTTTGGAATAAGATGGTAGATTAGAAGTTTCCTTCATGAAACTCATGAATGACAGGAGACAGGACACAAAAGGGAGATGCTAGCCAGATGCTGGTGGCTTATACTTGTAATCCTAGCTACTCAGGATATTGATATCTGAGGATTGTGGTTCAAAGGTAGAGCCTCTAATCTTCAATTAACTATCAAAGAGCCAGAAGTTGAACTATACGGCTCAAGTGCTAACAACACACACACACACACACACACACACACACACACACACACACACACACACAGACTATGCTTCAAGGAGAGGAAGAGAAGCACCAATGGAACAAGAAAGCAGTATAGTTTCTCAAATAAATGCAGCCTGACATGAAACATACCATGGACTGGCTGTAGTAGCGCCATTCTGCACAGTGAGAATAAAGAGGAATTAAAGTAAGCTGAAGATATTGCACACCAACTCCCCAGATCTGGTAGATTCTAATATTAGAGAATCTAGAAAGAAACTTGTCCAATTATTATTATTTCCTCTCTTGCTCTAGTTTTTCCCCTTGTTTTAACTACACACATATATATATACATATATTTTGGGTCCGGTCGTGGGGCCTGAACTCTGGGCCTGGGCGCTGTCCCTTAGCTCTTCAGCTCAAGGCTAGCGCTCTACCACTTGAGCCACAGCGCCACTTCTGGCTTTTTTCTTTTTGCTTATGTGGTGCTGAGGAATCGAACCCAGGGCCTCAGGCATGCAAGGCAAGCGCTCTACCACTGAGCCACCTTCCCAGCCCACGTTTTAGCTATATTTTAAGTGTTACTTTTACTTTAATTTTTAAAATCCTTTCCATTTTCATCTTACTTAATTTTATTTACATATTTTCCTTGTAGTCAGATTTTAACCTCATTTTCTTTTCTTTTTTTTTCCTCTATTCAATTTAATCTTCTTTCGTTTTTTCATTTCCTTGTCTCCTCCTTCATTTCATTGCTTTATTATCATTTTATTAATTTTGACTTATAATTTGTTATCTACTATTTTGGTGTTTTTTCTATGGTTATTGGTATTATGGTAGTTATTTTTAAATGGTTTTTATTATATTTCAGTACTGGTTTGTTTTAGTGCTGATGTTACAATGATTTGTTTTCTCTTCTAGTTGCAGTTCTGAGGATTGATGCTTCAAAAGAGGCTGCTCACAAAAAATATCTGCATGCAAAACTGGAAGAGATATCCATCCCAACAGATGCACCAATCAAAGCACATAAACACAAGAAATATAAAAGAATGGCAATGCAATTTACCCAAAAGTACATAGCTTTTCAATAAGTGAATCCAATGATATTTAAATTTTTAGTTTTAAATGTTACACAAAGAATTCAAGTCTTTTTTATTTCTTTTTTGTTTTGTTTTGTATTTTTGGTGGTCATGGGGCCTGAACTCTGGGCCTGAGCGCTGTCCCTGAGCTCTTCAGCTCAACGCTAGCACTCAACCACTTGAGCCACAGCGCCACTTCCAGCCTTTTCTGTTTATATGGTGCTAAGGAATTGAACCCAGGGCCTCATGCATTCAAGGCAAGCACTCTACCACTGAGCCACCTTCCCAGCCCCTCAAGCCTGGTTTTAAAGATCAAAACTCTCAAAAGAGGATTCAAACAAACAGATGAAAAAAGTAGAGAAGTTAATTTAAGACTTTGATGAGAAATTCAACACCTTGGAAAATATATTCAGCAAAGAGAAATTTAGAAAACAGCAATCACCACCATAGAAATCTTGAACATTGTAGGCCAGTAAGGCGGGCAGGAGGTGGAGGGGTTGGGGGAGTAGACGGCTCAAGTCTGTAATCCTAGTTACTTGGGGATAACAGGTGTGCAGGATCTTGGTTTGTGGCCGGCTCAAGTAAATAATCATCTCAACCAATGGCTAAACATGGTGTTATGCTGTGCACCTCTCATCCCAGCTGCGAAAAAAAGTGAAATGACTTGGCCAGTGATACCTGCCTGCTACGAGAAAAAGCACAAATGGAGGGCTGTAGTCCAAGCTGGCCCAGTCATAAAGTGAGAACCTATCTCAAAAGTAACACAAAAAAAAGAGTGCCAGTGTGAGACTGAGTTTAAACAGCTCCAGTACTGCTAAAAAAGAAAAAGAAAGCAAAAAAAATTCTCAATAAGGCAAATGAAAACGTAATGGCAAATATCACCACTGGACTATAACTGGTTGAAAGAAGAATATCAGGGATTGAAAATAAAGTAGAGAGATCACATTCAGGTAACAATACAAATAAATAACAAGTAGCAGGCTGCTGTAGCTCACATTTGTGATCCTAGCTATTCAGAAGGCTGAGATCTGAGGAGGAGGAGGATTCAAAGCCACCCCAGGGGCAGGAAAATCTGTGAGAGTCTTATCTCCAATAAACTATTCAGAAAAAAGCTGGAAGTGGTGCTGTGGCTCAAGCGGTAGAGCACTAACCTTGAAGAAAGCACCCAAACTCTGAGTTCAAGCTCCAGTACCAGCCCCCCCAAAAAGTGTAATCATGACTACAACATTTAAGACATCTAAGATACAATTAAGAGATCAAACCTATGAATCTGTGGTATAGAAAAGAGGGCTGAGATACAGACTAAAGTTATAGAAAATCTATTCAATGAAACTATAGTAAAGAAGTCCCCAAATCTAGGGGGAAAAGTAGATAGCCAAGTACAGAAGACATTTAAAGACCCCCAAGTAGACATGACCCCAGAAGAGCCCCTCCACATTATAATATAGTCAAAATGCAAAATAAAGAAAAACAGAAATCAGCAAGAGAAAAGCCTCAAGTTACTTACTATGGCAACCAATCAGACTACCAACAGACTTCTAAGCAGAAATCCTATAGGCCAGGAGAACATGGATTGATGTGTTTCATGCTCTGAAAAAAATAACTTTGAACCAAGCTTAGTATATTCAGTAAATTTATCTTTTAATATTGAAGGAGAAATAAAGACCTTCCAGGGTAGGTATAAAGTGACACAATTCATAAGCACTTGTCTGCCTCTTTGTGTACAGATACATCATCATCGTCATCATTCTTCTAATGATGATGATAGCTATGATTATTGTTAGTGTTTTGCTGGTCCTGGAGCTTGAAGTAAGAGCCAGAGCACTATTCCTGAGCGTTTACCACTCTACCACTTGAGCCACAGCTTCACTTCTGGCATTTTGCTGGTTAATTGGAGAAAAGAACCTCACAGACTTTCCTGACCAGGCTGGCTTCAAACTGTGATTATCAGGTCTGCACCTCTGGAGTAGCTAGGACTACAGGCATTAGCCATCAGCTCCCAGCCCAAATGCATCATGTTAAATTTACTTTTATTATTTTTAAATAGTTGTACAAAGGGTAATTCAACAAAAATCTTCATTTTTATATCAAGGTTATCCAGACTCATAAAATGAGTTGAGAAATGTTTTACCTCTTCTCTGTCTGAGTAAATTGTATTAAGAATAGTGTCACAGATCTACAAAGTACATATTAATTCAACTATGTCAATAAGCACTTAAGAGTAAATGGTGGGCTGGGAATGCGGCTTAGTGGTAAAGTGTGTGCCTAGCATGAATCAGGGTTTGATTCCTCAGTACTATATAAACAAAAAAGTAATAAATTAATAATTTTAAAAAGAGTAAATGATATAAATATGCAAACTAAGATAAAGACTACCTAAATATATGTTGCCTACAAGAAACCCCTCTTAAATATAAAATACAAAAACAGTAAAAATGAAAAGATGGGGGAAAATATACCATGCTAATCTTCATACATTATTAAAGAAAAGAATATACAGCTGTATTAATTTAAAATTATAGTTTCTAATTTAATTGAACTATACAGCAAAGAAAATTATTAGAATAAAAGGCAGCATTATATAATTATATAAAGAAGCCAATTCTCAAAGACAGCATAGTAATCTTTAATGTGCATGTGCTTAAAAACAAAACACCAAAATATGTTAGGTGAAAAGTGACAGAAATGGATATATCCATCTCACAATGGGATACTACTTGTAACTGACAATATGACAGTAAGTGAAATTCAGTAAGAATGTAACTAACTGAGCATCACCACACATAAACTTACTGAAGTTTATAGTATATTTCATACATAGCAGAATATACCTTCTTATTAATTTTATATAGAGAACCTTTACCAAAATAAGCCACTTGCTGGGTTATAATGTATTTAAAATAATGGTAATCACAAAAAGTGTTCTTTCATGCTACAATGGGTTTGATCTAGAAATCAGTAACAGAAAGATAACTAGAAAAGATCAAAGTACTTGGACATTATGCTGTGTAGTCATGAGTAACACAAGTGTCAAGAGAAATAAATACTTTGAATTAACTTAAAATACAAATCAGCACTTGTGGAAGGAAGGCAATGAGTGAAAGCAGAGCCTGGAAGAAAAATTTTATACATTGGATGCCTGTGTTTGAAAAGAAGAATGATCTAAAATTAGTGATCTATGTTTTTACCTGAAGAAACTAGTAAAAAAGGACAATATGAGCCCAAGGCAAGTAGAAGTAACAAATAATAAAATTTACAACAGAAGTCAATGAAATTGTAAACAGGTAGTCAGTAGATAAAGTTAACCAATCCAAATGCTCTTTGCAAAGATTAATAAATTCATAAATCTGGCCAGCTACTTTAGGTAAAAGAGAAAAGGCACAATTCATTACTTATATCTAATGGAAGAGTGATCACACTTCTGTCTTAAGGAGGATAAAAGTCTACGCACAGTAACTCAGGCCTTAATCCCAGTTATTTGGGTGGCTGAGGTTGGGAGGATCATGATTTAAGGCCAGCTCAGGCAAAAAGTTAGCAAGACCTCATTTCAATCAATAAAAAGATGCATGATACCAGCTACATGGGAGGTTGTAGGTAGGATGATTGCAGTCTGAGGCTGGCTCTGGACATACAAAAGCAAAACCCTACCTGAAAAATGAGTGCAGTATAAAAGTCCTAGAGGTATGGCTCTTGTGGTAGAACACCTGACTAACATACATCAGGCCCCGAGGTCAAACCCCAGTACAATGGGAAAAAAATGAAAAGGAGAATAAAGCAAATCCATAACAATGTTGTGCCAAGATATTTAATGATATAAATGGAAAGGACAATTTCTTTGAAAGATATTTCAAGGAATGCCTTGGAATGGACATATTACTTAAAGACACACAGAGAAACAGAACATACAAATAGGCCTATATTTATTAAAGCAATTGAGTGAATAAATAATAAACTTTGAATAAGAGACAGGTTGAGAGAATGCAAACCAAACCCAGAGGATTTTACTGGATTGTCACTGGATAATTTTAACAAAGGGAAATAAGATACCAATTTTCTACAGCCTCTTTCAGAAGATAGAAATTTGAAAGAAATGCTTTCTAACTCTATGAGGTCAACATCATCTAATAACAAAACCAGGTAAGAATTTTACAAAAAAATAAGATTATACACCAATATCTCTCATGAACATAGATGGAAATATCTTTAACAAAGTGGTATCAAATTGTATCCAACAATATGAGAAAAGAATCATGAACCATGACCAAGTAGGATTTATCCAAGGTATATGGAATGGTTGGTTCAACATTTGAAAGTCAAATCATCTAATTTATCATATTAAGAAGCTAAGGAAAAATAGATGATTATATAAATAGATACACTGAAAAATAATTTGAAAAAAATCAACATTTATGCATTTTGAAATTTCACTGCAATCTTGGAAAACAAGAGATTTCCTTAGACAAAGAATATTTATTTAAAAATTTACAGATAACATTCTACTTAGGCTTTCTTCATAACATCAGAAATGCAAACAGGATGTCTCCTTCATTAGTCCTATTCAGTATTATACAAGAAGCTCTAGCTAATGTGGTAAGACAAAAGAATTACAAGTACATAGATTAAGAAGAAATTCTTAAAAAATTCAACAGAAAAATCTTTTTGAAACATAAATTATAGTAAAATTGCAAGAAAAAGTTAATAGACAAAAGTCAATCACCTTCCTACATAGTAGCTATTCACAATTGGAATTTAACATCAAAACACAATACGATTTACATTACCGAAAAACAAAATTTTAGGCATAAATCTAGTAAACTACGTGTAGGATCTATATGATGAAAATGGAAAACCTTTGGTGAAGTAGTAAAGCATCTAGATAAATAGAGAGGTGCTCTATATTCATGGTCAAGAAGACTTGATATTCCTGAAGTGTCAGATCTTCCCCCAAATGATCAATAAATCCAACAAAAATCCCCATACAAATCCCAGCAAGTTGTTGTGTGGATATTGAGATAGATTATTTCAAAATGTATATGGAAAAACAAATGACTAGAATAGCAAACAAAATATTAAAAGAAGAAAGATGAAGAACTCTTACTACTCAACTTTAAAGTCACTAAAATGCTACAGTAATCATGACATGAAATTGGCAAAAGAAGAGAAGAATTGGTCAGTAGAGAACTGACAGCACAGAAATAGACTCACCAATGTAGTCATCTGACATTTGAGAAAGAACAAAAGCAATTGAACAGAGAAAGGATAGGATTTTCAATAATTGTAAATATTGAAGGAGCTGGACACCCATATTTTTGAAAATAGAAGATAATATCTAAACTAAAATCCAAAGTCTGAACTATTTGTATTAGGCTTCTTTGACAGCAATTTTCATGTAGGGTATTGGGGTTTGAACTTGGGAATTCACACAAAAACCATGGAGCCATGCCTCCAGTCAAGTTTATTTTAGGATAGGATCACTGGAAAGGGATCTCGCTGAACTTGGATCCCCCTACTTTACAGACCCTACCCCCCTTACTCACTGGGACCACAGGGGCACAATGTTATGCCCAGATTTCTTTCTTTCTTTCTCTTTCTTTCTTTCTTTCTTTCTTTCTTTCTTTCTTTCTTTCTTTCTTTCTTTCTTTCTTTCTTTCTTTCTTTCTTTCTTTCTTTCTTTCTTTCTTATTGTCGGTCGTGGGGCTTGAACTCTGGGCTTGGGCGCTGTCCCTATAAATGTTCTTTTATTTTTGGCACTCTACCGCTTGAGCCAAAGCACCATTTCCTCAGATTTCTTTCTGTGGAGATGAAGGCTATCAGACTTTTTTGCCCAGGTTGGCCACTCAGTCTGAACTGCCCAATCTCAGCACTCTAGATAGCCTGGGGTGACAAGTATGTACCCAGCTATGGTTTGAGAAGGAATCTTGGAAACTTTTCTTTCAGGGCTGGCCTCGAACTGTGATCCTCCATTCTCAACCTTCAAGTAGAAAATATTATAGCATGAACACTAGTACTGGCTTTTGACAGTAACATTTGCAGTAGGATGTAGGAAGGAAGTTGTTTTGTCCTATTTGGGTGGGGAGTCTGGGAAGAGTATGTCATTGGAAATTCAGAAATGGTAATCTGGATACCTGAACAAACAGATGAGAAGTAGCTTCTCTTTAACTAAGATCTTCCCACCAGTCCCATTTCTGGGGGCTATGATAGGTGTTTGGTATTTAAATTAATTAACTTTGCCCATGTACCATTTTCTTCAAACAAATATTTCCCACATGTGGCTTTCACTGAGCATCAGGTCCTGGAGAAAAAGGCAACACAAAGTATGTCTATTTTTCCACCATCAAACTGCCTTTCCCTCCAGAAACAGCAGGCTTACAGAGATATTGCTTACAGTCATTCCTGTAGTCCCGAGGTCATGAATAGTAAAATATGCAAATTGGCCACTCTTCCACTGCTACTGGCCAATAATCTATTACATAAAATTATACCCGATGCCTTTCTATCAACCACTAGTGATCAAAGAAGGCTTACAAACTTTAATTAAACCACATTGTTCTGGGTGGTATCTCTCTGGACTAGGCTACACTTTGAATTTCAAATCTTTTGCACAAACTGCAGGCTGGTAGGGCACCCCCCACTGTGAGTTTGCTGGTCCAGCTATCTAAGGATAAATTATGTGTTTTGCCAGGCGACAGAAAACTAGTAGAAACGCAATTTTCCTTTTAGTGCTGGTATCACACAAACTCCCTACACCACAAACAGATTCCGATCCATTTATTTGCATTTATAGATGATAGAGCCAAAACGCAGTTGTTAGTTTTTCCTCTTTAAGGAAAATTCCCAGAAGCCTTTAGTCAATGTGACAACTGAGAAAAGCTGGGGTCACGGTGCAGTTGAAAGTCAGTGCCTGCTTTCATCATTGACTGAAGTTTGCCAAGCAGCTCTGAAGCACAAGGAACTAAGTGTTTTTTTTCTTTTTGAAAGAGTGAATGTTCCTCAGAGAGGTCACCTTTATGTTTTAATATTGAAACTTTGTTGTCCTGCAACTAATGTACATTTTCACAGCACAGGGCCCCTGGGCTCTAAGACATTCTGACACCAGGAGGGCTGACACACAGGTAGGGAACACTGTTACATCCATGGTGTCCCCATTTTTTTTCATGGTTCAAACTAGGCCAGGTGATCTACAAAGTTCTGCATTTCTGTGTGTGTGTGTGTGTGTCTGTGTGTGTGTGTCTGTGTGTGTGTGTCTGTGTGTGTGTGTGTGTGGTGCCAGTGCCGAGGCTTGAACTCACAGCATCACAATCTCATTTGGCTTTGTTTCTCAAAGCTAGTGCTCTACCACTTGAGCCACAGCTCCACTTCTGGCTTTTTACTAATTAATTAGAGATCAGAATCTAATGGACTCTTCTGCCTAGACTGGCTTCAAAACATGATCTTTGGATCTCAGCCTCTGAGAAGCTAGTAGGTGTGAGCCACCAGCACCCTGCAAATTCTGCATTTCGAATAGGTGAAACTTTGCAAAAGAAATGACAGCAAGTTATTTCATTGGGTCAAACTCTTACTCAAGTGACAAGATCCTCAGGTTAAGTCCCACTTTGGAGGCCCACCTCATCCAGCTTGTCCATCCTCATCAGGCCCTGGAATCCTGAGAGCTGGAGATGAGGTCTTCTTCCAGTGACTCACTCATAAGAGTGCTAAGGAGTTTGCAACAGAAGAAAGCTGAGCCTAATGGGAGTGTAGCCTTGTTATGGTTCAGAAAGTAGTAGAGGTTGGATGAAAAGCCAAGGTAGCCACAACTGGGGTGATGGGTCTTTTGGTTAAAGAGGCAGGCTCTCAAATTCTACCTCAAAAGAAGTCACTTTGAAAACAATGAAGTCACATAAAATAAAAACTACAATGGGAAATGGCAGATGCATAACGAAAGCAATGGTGACAATGGGGAATTTGGAGGGACACAAATCCAGGCCAGCCCAAATAGAAAGGGGGCCAACAGGGACACTACCGTTCAGCTGGCCTACTTCCACCCTTTTTCCTTATCTAAAGCTCTCTGGCTTCCTTCAGGACCTGCTTGCTGATTACCCCCTCTCACTTAGATGTCAGTGGATCCAGCTACAGTGCTGAGAGATCTGATGTGTGTAAAGCAAGGTCTTACTGTGTGGCCTCCTCAGTCTTTACATTGACAAAGGGATTCTTGTTACAATCACTCAGTTCAAACGTTCACATAGTCTGAGTTCTAAAGAAGATCATTGTCCATCGTTAGAAGGGACAGGATCGCCCAGAGATCTGAGGAGATGCTCCAGCAAAAAGGTCAGGGTTGGTAGGAGGATGCATTCTTGTTATGGTGCCAGGGAGAAAGACACTGCCAGGTTTGGCATTGGAATGAATGAATTCTATCATATGGTGCCTTATCCTAGGGTTAAGCAGGGTGGTTCATGCCTATAGTCCCATTGATTTGGGAGACAGAGATTACAGTTTGAGGCTAGTTCAGGAAAAAGTTAGCAAGAGCTCCAAGTCAATAAAACAAAATGTGTGTTATAGTACATGTTGCACATTACTAGGTTGGAGGACTGTGGGATAGTGTAGGGAGTTCTGGGGCCACAGGCAAAGAGTCTCTTACCTGAAAAATGAACTAAAACACAAAGGGTTAGAAGTGTGGTTCAAGTGATGAGTGCTTACCTAGCATACACAATACTCTGAGCTCAACCCCAGTATCACAAAAAGAAGGAGGAAGAAGAAAAAGAGGAGGAGGAATAGGAGGGGGAAGGGAAAAGGAAGGGGGTGGAGGAAGAGGAAGCAAAAGGAAACAGGGAAGAAAATGATAGGCAGTGGCACTGTGGCTCAAGTGGTAGAGCGCTAGCCTTCAGTGGAAGAGCTGAGGGACAGTACCCAGGCCCAGAGTTCAAGCCCCACAACTGGCCAAAATTTTTTTTAAAAAAGAAAATGCTATCCTCTTACTATTGTTTCATAAAGTACAAGTGAAATGAAAGAGTGTGCAGAGCAGGCTTGTGGGTGAGAAGGGAAGTATAAAAGATGAATCCCCATTTGTTTTGAAAGGTCACTGCCACCACTATGTTCTGTGCTCTTTAACTTCTTACAAATGATTAGAGTAGTCTTGAATCAGAACAGACAAAATAAGGTCTTGACTCCATCCAAGACCTCTGTGACCAGGAAAAACAAACAAAATGGATAGAAGAAAAAAGTGGAGAAAATCATGAACTAAAACATCATCACTCTGTTACTATTCATTCATCTGCCAAAATGTATCTCCCTTATCTAGGAAAATGATTTTTCTTAACAGAAAACTAGGAAATTTTTTAATTTTGGTAGGGGTTTAAAAACTGAGGAAGTAGGTGCTTTAAAAAAATTATTACAGCCAGGTGCTGGTGACTCACACCTGTAATCCTAGCTACTCAGGAGGTTGAGATCTGAGGATCATGGTTCAAAGCCAGCCTGGGCAGGAAAGTCTGTGAGACTCTTATCTCCAATAAGCCATCAGAAAACCAGGAGTGGTGTTGTGGCTCAAGTGGTAGAGTGCTAGCCTTTAGCTGAAGAGCTGAGGGATACCATCCAGGCCCAGAGTTCAAGCCCCACAACCACCACCAACAACAACAACAAAAATATTACAAGGAGCCAGATGCTAGTGGCTCACGCCTGTAATACTAGCTACCCAGGAGGACTGAAGCCAGCTCAGGCAGGCAAGTCCATGAAACTCTTATCCCAATTAATCATCAAAACACTGAAAGTGGAGATGTGGCACAGTTGATAGAGTGATAGCCTTAAGAATGAAAGCTCAAGGGAAAGCACCTGGCCCTGAGTTCAAACCCTATGACTGGTACAAAAAATGGATTATTTGGGGGAAAGAGAGAATTCTTTCGGTACTGAAATGATGGCATGCTGTTGTAGAAAATTACTCATGTATTTAGCCCTAAACTTCCAGTACTGTTGTAAACTTGTTAAAGAAGAAGAAATACTGTTAGAACCAAAGATGTAGTTACACCATATGGACTCAAGCCCAATTGTGAGAGTTTTTCTTGATTTCATTTTGATACAAACATTATCACCTTTGCCAGACAATATTTTATAGAGAACAGCCTACCAAGTTCGAATTAAGTAAGGAATAGTGCAGGCATTTCTACAGAAAGCACACTTGACCAAAGAGGGAATTCACAAGTTGGTAATGTGAATAGTGACAAGCAAGTGGAGCACTGATATTTCAATGATGAAATGATGGAAATCTTGCTCCCTAAAACACAGTGATATTCACTGAGAAAAGCAAACAGACTTTCTTAGATATTTCAAGAATATCTAAGTGACTTCAATTTCTCCACTTAATTAATTTTTTTGGCAGTACTGGGGTTTGAACTCAGGCCTTTGTATTTCCTAAATGGTATTCTTATCACTGAGCCACACTTACATCCTGACTTTTTCTTTTCAGTCATGGGCCTGAACTTCAAGACCTAGACTCCATCCTTGAGATTGTCTGCTCAACGCTAGTGCTGTACCACTTTGAACCACAACTCCGCTTCCAGTTTTTTTGTTAAATGGAGATGAGAGTCTCACAGAGGGGTGGGGAGGGGTGTAGCTGAGGAGGTGGGAGGGAAGGGATGGTAGGGAAAAAACAAAGGAGGAGGCAACAATGCTGGATAAGAAATGTACTCATTACCTTACTCATGTAACTGTAACCCCTTTGTACAGTATTTTCACAATAAAAAAACTTAATGAAAAACAACAACAAAAAAGACCTGAAAAAAAAAAGAGTCTCACAGAATGTCCTGCCTGCTCTGGCTTTGAACACAATCCTCAGATCTCAGCCTCCTGAGTAGTTAGGATTACAAGTGTGAGCCACCAGCACCCAGCCTCTATCCCAGGTTTTTACTGGTTGTTTTTCAAATAGTCTCGCTTCCTCCTCTGGCCTCCCCTGGGCAAAATTCACTTTTTGATACCTCAGGTAACAGGTTTGCGCCACTGCATTCAGCTCTTCACTGATACAGAGTCTCATGGAATATTCTTTTTCTTTTCCCGATCCCATCAGTCTCAGCCTCCCAAATAGCTAGGACCACAGGTGTAACACTGGCACCTCCACTTAACTTTTTACAAGATATTTTATAAAACCTCAAAAACAGTAGCAGCCAAGTATCCACATTGAATCATGGTCAAATGCAAGTTGTACTAGCACTTTTGTGTGTATATGTGATGGCTGGAGGCTAAAGGAGAGAGAACATTTGTTGTTGTTTTTGTTGTTATTGGATTTTGTTATTTTTTTGAGACAGGACCACGATGTGGAGTCCAGGCTCCATCGCTGGCCTTGAGGTTGAAACCTTCCTACATCAACCTTCTGAATGCTGAGATTCCAGGAGTGTACCTACATGCCCAATTAAAGAAAAAGATTTTCACTTACCATCAGTTGGCTTGAGAAATAGACTATAATTCACAGTTATTTTGCTAACTATTTACTAAATATTTGATATCAATTTGCTATTCTGTGGCTCCTGTTTTTACATACTTTTTAACAGGATTTTATAAAGTGTCTCAAACTCTAAGGATGGAGGACTCTAATAACATGTTACTAAAACATCAGTAATAACAATGGATCTCCTAATGCCAACAAACAATAAGAAAGGAAATTTATTATTATTTCATCTACTTGTTCAGCAATGAGCCATGTTTTGTTTCCTTTTCTTTTTCTTTCTTTCTTTTTCTTTCTTTTTTTTTGGTTGGTCATGGGGCCTGAACTCTGGGTCTGGGTGCTGTCCCTCAGCTCTTCAGCTAAAGGCTAGCACTCTACCACTTGAGCCACAGCACCACTACCAGCTTTTTCTGCTTATGTGGTGCTGAGGAATCGAATCTAGGGCCTCATACATGCAAGTCAAGCACTCTACCACTGAGCCACCTTCCCAGTCCTGTCTGTTTCCTTTTCTCTGATATTAAAATAGAAAAACTTGTGATATGTAGTGTTTAGACAGAAGCACTGTAAGGTTTATACATTCTATGATCCCATTGACATCATTGTATGTGATTCCAAGATACAAAATATATTACACCCTGAGGCAGATTTCTGGGAGTTTCCAGTGAATGAGGAAAACAAAATAAAAAACAAGAACAAACAAAAGAACTATATTAGGTAACCCTGAAAAATGAAACATAAGACTACTAAAACTCTTCTTCAGATATATTAATTATTCAACTTAAAAACACATTTAGCTTCATACTTCAGAGTAATGACTGTCAACTTTAATTTGTTTTTAAGGATCCCTGGACCCTTCCAAAATGTAGTCACATTTGAGGATCAAGGCTCTATTTATTCTCTTTTCCACACCTGCCCATATCGTATTTGCTCATCTCACTCTGCACTAACTAGCCCCTGTGTCTGCTACCTATCTGTTCCTAGCCTTGTACCCCAGTTGGACAAGCCATGCTGTCTCTTGCTCATCTTCTCAAATGTTCTTAGTTACTTTTTCTTTCTTTTTTTTTTTCAGTCCAGTTGTGGGGCCTGAACTCTGGGCCTGGGTGCTGTCCCTCAGCTCTTCAGCTCAAGGCTAGCACTCTACCACTTGAGCCACAGTGCCACTTCCGGTGGTTTTCTTTTTGCTTATGTGGGGTGCTAGGAATCGAACCCAGGGCCTCATGCATGCAAAGCAAGTGCTCTACCACTGAGCTACCTTCCCAGCCCTCTTAGTTATTTTTTCATCCTTTGACTTTCAGCCATTTCTCTGAAAAGACTTTCCCAGAGAAAAAAATCTGTCTCTCCCCAGTGGTACCTTGTTGGTTTAGAATAGAATGTCTGGCTGTAAAATATACAGACCTCTTGGCCAGGATACATAATTTTGTGTCAAGTGAGCTGGTCACAGGATGTCTAGCTATCTAGTTAAACATTGTTCTGGGTGTGTCTGTGAGGGGCACTTCTGGAAGAGATCAGTGTGTGTGTGTGTGTGTGTGTGTGTGTGTGTGTGTGTGTGTGTGTGTGTGGGTGGGTGGGTGGGTGCGCGCGCGCGCATGTACATGCAGTCTGTGCATGAACGCACATACCTGCTACTTCTTATTGTTACTTGTTTTATTTGTGGCACTGGGTCCATGCTTTCAGGTCTATGCTCATAGACAGGCAAGTACTCTGCCACTTGAACCATTTCCTAATTCCTTTTGCTTTCAATAGATTGATTTGTGTTTAAGATAGGGTCTTGTGATTTTGTTTAGCCCAGCCTCTGTTCACAATCTTCCTACTTTTGTTTCCCTTCAGAGTAGCTAGGATTACAGGATTGTGCCACCAAAGTCACCCTCAAGATTAGCATTTAAACTAGTAGATTAAACGAGGCTCCATCTCTTTTCACTGTGGGTGAGCTTCATCCAGTCCACTGAAGATCCAAATAGAGTAGAGAGGGAGGAAGAAAAAGTGCTCTCCCAGCCTGATTGTTTGAGCTGGTGAGACATTGCTCTCCTGTCTCTTCCCAGACTGGGAGGTACACCAATGACTTTCCTGCTACCCAGGCCCTCAAAATCAAACAGGAATTTATATCACGAGTTTCCTGAATCTCCACCTTATGGATGGAAAACAGTGGGGCTTGTCAGCCTCCATAATTATTTGAGCCGATATTAAAATACTCTTTTACAAAAATAAAGATTCTATTTAAAAAATCTGCACATATTATGGTATGAAGGAATTTCATTATGATATTTACATGCATAAAATATGTTTTGATTAAATCCACCTCTTGTTACTATTGGGATGGCCCCTCAATATTGAGGTCCGTGATCAAAAGAATGAGACTGAAAGATAGTGAAAGTCAGGCAAAGCTATATTTCACACCAAGCATCTAGAAAGAGACTGATCAGTCAGGGCCAGCTCAGCAGAGAGTGAACCCCGCTCAGCTGCATGGGCTAACTTTTATAGGGAACAGGCCATGCGGTTAGGTTGGCCACACACAGGTGGCCAAGAGCATTACAACACTCGCACAAAATTGCACAGTTATGTCGGGCCACACGCAGGTGACCAATGAGGTTACAACTGTATCCCTAAGCAGTTGTTTAAAACTAGCCTACCACTTTGGTCAGTTTTGGCACGCAGGTTTGGCGGGGGAAGGAGGGAGAGTTGCATTCCTTGGTGGGGGAGTGGTGTTACATATGTGCTGTTACTGATTGGATGTGTCCACCTGGCTTCTAGGCTCTGTTATCAGAGACTTGCAACCCACATTTTTCCCAAACTTGTAAACAACAACATGGATGTTTAAACCAGGGTGGAGTCACGTAGGCTCACTGGGTCCTAACATTAGGATGGGGTCCTAACAGTTACTCTTTCTTATTCCTCCTCTTCCTCCCCTTTCTGTTTCTTCTCCCCTCCTCTAGTTTTTATTGGTTTAATTACACTTTTGTATACTGCACTAAATATGTCAAGGAGACATTTCTCTATCTCAGATACCTCATATGCTAGGCATTTTCCTGCCTCCCGGGCTCTTTACGGATTAAGAATACAAATGCCCCTTTCCTAGATCCTGAAGTTTTAAGGGAAGTCCATCTCCAACCACCGTCCTCAGATACTTACAGCTTATCTCATTGTCCTGCTTTTCCCTCTAGTACCTTACTCTTCCCCAGTCTAGGAAAGCAGATCTAGCCAGGGGGAGGAAGGTGGAAGGGGACATTTCATGTCTAAAACTTAGAGTGTTCTTGGATTGTACAGTATTATAAACTAAAGCATACAAACCACAGGATTTGGGTGAGAGGGCTATTTTGGAATGCAAACAGAGTTTTCTGGGTAGCACAACTAAGCAATGACTCATGAAAGCTACCTGGAAGCATTGAGCTCTCTTTTTTTTTATTTTATTTTTATTTTTATAGTGAAAATACTGTACAGAGGGGTTACAATTACATGGGCAAGATAATGAGTACATTTTTTATCAAGCATTGTAGCTTCCTCCTTTGTTTCCCCTTAACATCCCTTCCCATCCTCCCCTTGCCCCCCCCCAGTCCTCTTCCTCATCTCCCCCCCCACCAAAGTTGTAAAGTTCATTTTTCGACATAACCACTTGTACATCTCATTGCTGCAATGGGTCCACCTGTATGCCTATTTTAACGATTTGTTTTTTCCCTTCCCCTCCACAAATTATACCAACATCATATACAGTGAAAGCAGGGGTTATACTGTGGGGGAGGGACATACAAAGCAACAAAGAAATAATCGTATAAATATGTGAGAAAAATCACATGAAAGAAAAAAAACATTTGAATACATATCTTAGGGTTCATTTCCCTAACATCAACTTACCTGACCTTTTCTGCTTGACTCAGACATATACTAGTTGTTGCAAATAAGGGAAACCATGGGACCTATGTTTCTTTGGGCATGGCTTACTTCACTTAATATAATTTTTTCCAAGTCTTTCCATTTCCTAACAAACGGGGCAATGTCATTCTGATGGAGGCATAGAATTCCATTGTGTATATATACCACATTTTTTTGATCCATTCATCTACTGAGGGGAATCTGGGTTGGTCACATATCTTACTTAGCTATGGTAACTAATGCTGCAATAAACATAGTTGTGCTGGTAGCTTTAGTGTGGTCTTGTTTGTGATCATTTGAGTAAATGCCCAAAAGTGGGATGGATTACTGGATCATAGGGGAGCTCTATGTGGAGTCTTTTGAGGAACCTCCACACTGCTTTCCAAACTGGTTGAACTAGTATACGCTCCCACCAACAATGTAGTAGGGTTCCTTTCTGTCCACATCCCCTCCAGCATCTGTTGGTATTGGAGTTCTTGATTATAGCCATTCTAACTGTGGTGAGGTGGTATCTCAATGTTGTTTTGATTTGTGTTTCTTTTATAGCTAGGCATTTCTTCATGTGTCTATTGGCCATTTTTATTTCCTCTTCAGAGAAGTTTCTCTGTAAGTCTTTAGCCCACTTATTTATTGGGCAGTTGTTTCTTTGAAGATTTGTTGTTAGGGGATTTAATTTTTGAGTTCCAGGTATATTTTAGATATGAAACCTTTGTCCATTGTATGGTTAGTGAAGATCTTCTCCCAATCCATGGGCTTTCTATTGATCGTACTAGCTATGTCCTTTTCCATGCAGAAGCTCTGCAATTTCATGCAATCCCATTTGTCCAACCTCTCTTTGATTTGTTGTGTTTCTGGGTCTCTATCAAGAAAATTTCAGCCTGTGCCAAGGAGACCCAGGGTTTCTCCAATTCTATCCTGTAATGTTTTCAGAATGTCTGCTTTGACTCTCTTTGATCCATTTGGAGTTGATTCTGGTGCAGGGCTGTATACAAGGATCTAGCTTTAGTTTTCTACAGGTGATTAACCAATTTTGCCAGCACCATTTACTGAAGAAGCTGTCTTTCTTCCATTATATATTTTTAGCTCTCTTATCAAAGATTAGATGGCTATAGGTCTGTGGGTTGGTTCATTTCTGGGTTTTCAATTCTATTCCATTGGTCCTGAGGTCTGATCTTGTGCCAATACCAAGCTGTTTTGATTACTATGGCTTTGAAATAGAGTTTGAAATTTGGTATTGATATTCCTCCAGCACTGTTCTTTCTGTTGAGGATCGTTTTTGCTATCAGGGTCTTTTATTGTTCCATATGAATTTTTGGATTGCCTCTTCTATTTCCTTGAAGAATGAAGTTGGAATATTGATAGGTATCGCATTGAATTTGTAGATAGCCTTGAGAAATATTGCCATTTTCACAATGTTGATCCTTCCAATCCAGGAGCATGGGAGGTTTTTCCACTTTCTAAGTTCTGTTTTGATTTCCTTTTTCAGGTTTTTAAAGTTTTCATCATAGAGGTCCTTCACTTCTTTGGTTAAGTTAATTTCTAGGTATTATATTTTTTGTGCGGCTATTACAAATGGAGTTGTTTCCTAATTTCAGCCATGCTTTTCTCATTGTTGGCATACAGAAAAGCCATTGATTTTTGAAGGTTAATTTTATACCCTACTACGGTGCCAATGTTTTGAATCAGCTTGAGTAATTTGGGAGCAGAGTCTGTGTGATTCTTTAAATACAAGATCATGTCATCTGCAAAGAGGGAGAGTTTTACTTCTTCTTTCTCTATTTGGATCCCCTTTATGTCTGCATCTTGTCTTATTGCTGTAGCTAGGCATTCTAATACTAGATTGAAGAGCAGTGAAGAGAGTGGACATCCTTGTCTCGTTCCTGAGTTAAGAGGAAATGGCTTTAGTTTTTCAACATTAAGTATAATGCTGGCTGTTGGTTTGTCATATACAGCCTTTATTGTATTAAGGAATGTTCCATGGAATCCTAATTTTTCCAGAGCCTTCATCATAAAGGGGTGTTGGATCTTGTCAAGTGCTTTTTCTGCATCTATTGAGATAACCAGGTGGTACTTTTTTTTTTTTGCCAGTCGTGGGGCTTGAACTCTGGGCCTGGGCACTGTCCCTCAGCTTTTCAGCTCAAGGCGAGCACTCTACCACTTGAGCTACAGCGCCACTTCCATTTTCTGATGGTTTATTGGAGATAAGAGTTTCACGGACTTTCCTGCCCAGGCTGGCTTTGTACAGCAATCCTCAGATCTCAGCCTTCTGAGTAGCTAGGATTACAGGCATGAGCCACTGGGGCCTGCCTAACCAGGTGGTTCTTATCCTTGCTCTTGTTGATATGATGAATTATATTAATTGATTTGCGTATATTGAACCAGCTTTGCATCCCTGAAATGAATCCTGTTTGATCGTGGTGTATGATTTTTTGCATGAATTGAAGTCGATTGGCCAAAATTTTGTTGAGAAGTTTTGCATCATTGTTCATCAAAGAAATGGGCCTATAGTTCTCTTTCTTTGATGAGTCTCTGCCTGGTTTTGCAATGAGGGTTATGATGGCTTCATAGAATGAGTTTGGTAGTAAACTTTCTCTTTCAATTTCATTGAAGAGTTGGAGGAGTATTGGTGTGAGGTCTTCTTTGAAGACCTTGTAGAATTCCACTGTAAAACCATCTGGTCCTGGGCTTTTCTTAGATGGAAGGTCTCTTATTGCTCTTCCTATTTCAGTGCTTGATATGGGTCTGTTAAGTTGGTTTGACTCATCTTGGCTTAGTTTCCACATGTTAATATTTGCTAGGAAATTGTCCATTTCTTCAGGATTCTCAAACTAATTAGCATAAAGGTTTGGGAAGTATTCCCTTATAATGTTATGAATCTTGGTTGTTTCTGTGGTGATGTTTCCATTCTCACCCCCGAGTTAATTTATTTGGGTGTGTTCTCTTCTTTTCTGTTAAGATTTGCTAAGGGTCTGTCAATTTTGTTAATTTTTTCAAAGAACCACCTATTTGTTTTATTGATTCTTTCCATGTTTTTTTTGGATTCTAATTCATTTAATTCTGATTTAATTTTAATTATTTCTTTCCATCTGCTGGATTGGGGTTTATCTTGCTGCTCTTTTTCAGGGAGGCTCAGACATCTTATTAAATTGTTGGTTTCAGATCTCTCCAATTTGTTGATGTAGGAACTCAGAGCTATAAACTTGCCTCTGAGTACTGCCTTTGCTGTGTCACAGAGGAGCTGGTAATTTGTGTGTTCATTTTTGTTGAATATCATGAACATTTGAATTTCCTTTCTAATCTCTTCCATGACCCACTCGGGATTCAGCAGTGTGTTGTTCAGCCTCCATGTGTTACAGGACTTTCTTTGGTGGCTTTTGGTGTTGAGTTCTAATTTTATTCCTTTGTGGTCCGAGAGAATGCAAGGTATAACTTCAATGTTTCTGAATTTGGACAAGTTTGCTTTGTGGCCTAAAATGTGGTCTATTTTGAACAATGTTCCATGTGCTGCTGAGAAAAACATGTATTCTGATGCTGCTGGATGAAATATTCAGTAGATGTCTGTTATATCTAGTTGATCTATGCAGTTGTTTAGATCTGCGGTTTCTCTGTTGAGTTTTTGCCAAATTGATCTATCTATTGGGGAGAGTGGTGTGTTAAAGTCCCCAACAATTAATGTCTTTGGATCTATGTGGGATGTGAGGGAAAGTGGTGTTTCTTGGATAAATTTGGGTGCTCCATTGTTTGGAGAATAGATATTTAGAATTGTAGTATCTTTCTGAAGGAGAGATCCCTTAATTAGTATGTAGCAACCTTCTTTATCTCTTCTCACAACTTTTAATTTGAAGTCTATTTTATCTGATAGTAGGATTGCAACTCCCACCTGTTTATGGGGGCTGTTTGCTTGGTAGATTTTGTTCCAGCCTTTCACATGGAAAATGTGTTTGTTTTTATGGGCAAGATGTGACTCCTGAAGGCAGCAATAGAAGGATCTTGCTTTTTATTCCAACTAGACAGTCTATGTCGCTTAATTGGAGAGTTAAGTCTGTTAATGTTGAGAGATAGGACTGAGAGGTATTTGGGAGTTCCTGCCATTTTATCCACCTTCTTGAGGGCTGTGACAACTGGGTTCTTCCTATGGTTCTTGGATTCTCAGTTTGGATGCAGTTTGTTGGCCTTTATTGTGGTCTTGTGGTTTTCTATGTGTAAGACATCTTTGAGAATCTTTTGTAGGGCTGGTTTGGTGGAGATATATTGTTTCAATTTTTCTTTGTTATCGAAGGTTTTTATTTGACTCGGTTATGAAAGACAGTTTATCTGGGTACAGTATTCTTGGTTGATAGTTGTTTGTCTTTAGGGCATGGCATACATCATTCCAGGCTCTTCTTGCTTTAATTGTCTCTGCTGAGAAATCTGAGGTGATTCTAATTGGTTTCCCTTTATAGGTGACTGATCCTTTCTCCTTGACAGCTTTAAGGATCTTTTCCTTGGTCTGAATTGATCCTGTGCAGATTATAATGTGACAATGGGATGTCCTGTTCTGCTCTGGTCTATTTGGAGTTTTAAAAGTTTCTTGTATCTGAATAGGCCTATCTTTTTGCATGTTTGGGAAGTTCTCTGCTAGGATCCTGTTAAACAAATTTCCTAGACCATTAACTTCTGTTTCTAGGTGCTCCTCTACCCCCATTATCCTCAGATTAGGCCTTCTGATGGTGTCTTCCAAATGTTGAATAGATCTATCATATTTCTTGGATTTGTCTTGGATGGTTGTATGTTCTTTCTCTATAATATCTAGGCTGTCTTCAGTCCCTGAGATTCTACCTTCTACATGGTCTAATCTACTATCAAGACTTTCTACTTTGTTTTTTATTTCTTTTCCTTCTATTTGGTCGGCTTTGATGAGTTCAAATTCTTTGTTGGAGATTTGTTCTAGATCTTGTATGAACTTCTTTATTTCCTTAATTTGGTGTTCAGTGTTTATTCTCAAATCACTTAGTTGATTGGTTATGGTTTCCTTGGACTCCCATTCCTTCTGTTGGGTTCCATTCAGCATTCCCTTTGTGGTCTCCCTGACTTCTTTCAGCTCTCTGTTTATGGATTCCATGAATGCCTTTATTGATCTTTGTCTATTCTCCTCCTGCTATCTCAATTCCTGTATTACTCTTTGATTAGCTTCCTCACGTTCATGCAATTCCTGTAGTTCTCTTTGAGTGTTCTCAGCTTGCTCACACCATTCCTGACTTTCTCTTTGTCTGTTCTCAGCGAGCTCCCACAATTCCTATCTCTTTGACTGATCTCAGCCTGCTCACGCCATTCCTTTATTTCTCTTTGAGTGTTCTCAAGCTGCTCACGCAATTCCTGTATCAATCTTTGAGTAGCTTCCTCACGCTCATGATATTCCTGCATTGACCTTTGGTTTGCCTCCTCTTTCTCCCTATCACGTTCACACAGAGTCCCTTGCAGGTTTTCAACCTTTTCATTTACCATGTTTACCAGTAGTGTTTGTAGAGTTTTTTGGGAGCTCTCCTCTGGATTATTCATTATCTGTTCTGTCCCCTGATTATCATGAGTGGGAGTTGAGATACCCAGACTTGCCATTTTTTTTTGTGCTTTTCAGGCTTGCTCTGCCCATTTGGGATGAAAATACCACCAGTTTTGTGCTAGAACACTATCTTAAGGTAAGCATCAACCAAAGTCTGTATTGCACAGTCAAAAGTCTGCAGATACAATGTAGTTCAACAGATATATCTATTCAACATCAAACAACTGTTAGGTTTTTAAAAAGAGGTAGCCGAGTAAGAACAGCACCAGCACGCACGTGGTATTCAGATAAGGGGTAGGTTTATTCAGTAGACCTGCTTGGACCAGGCAAGGGTGGCACTCCACGAGGCTGGGAAAGGCCTGGGAATGAGAGAGAGCTGGGAAGAGAGGAAAGAGAGAGAAAAGAGCAGAGAGAGGGGTAAGAACAGTAGCACTCACGTGGTATTCAGGTAAGGGGTAGACCTGCTGGGACCAGGCAAGGTTGGCACTCCACGTGGCTGGGAAAGAGAGAGAGCAAGAGAGCAAGAAAAGAGCAGCAAGAGCTAGAAACAAACAGAGAGAGAAAAAAGGGAGAGTCTGGGCCTGGGCTAGCCCTTATGTAGGGTATGGGTGGGGAAAGGTGTGGCCACATCAAATTCAGATGTGACCTCAGCGGATGCAGATGTGACCTCTTCCAGGTGTCCCAGTTGCCTAGGTAACGCAGGTACTGGGTGGAGACTTTGCTGCGAGGAGGGTGGAGTCTGCTCGCCATCCAGGAGCGGACCTTACCACAACTATGTATTTATGGGCTACAAAAGCAAAGAAGAATTTGGTAAACCAGAAATTATTAGGTTTAGGGAGAAATGTGGGTAAAAATAGGAATAGAGGGATGTGGAAAGGTAAAGAGTTAAGTTAACTAAGTCCTAATCTCAAAGAGGGAAATAGGTTGGATAGAATGATAGTAGAGAGAGAGGGAAAAGAAGAAGAAAAAGAAAGAAAAAAAGACAAGAAGAAATAGAAAAACAAAAATTAAAAATTAAAAAGTGAAACACTTAAAAATTATGCAAATTTAAAAACATAATATTCAGAGAAGAACGGGGATAGGATGAGAGAAAGGGAGGGATAGAAAGGAGACATGAAAAACTAAAAAATAAAAAAAATTTAAATATTATATAGGTATAAAGAGGTAGTGCTGCTATTAAGGAATTTAACTCTAAGAGGTTTTGAACTGAGTAATAAATTTCTGGATTAAGTGTGTACACAATGGGGTATAAAGTCTAATAATCGACTATGGGTATATTTGAGGATGAGCAGAACAGCAATTAAGTCACGCAAAAAAAAAAGAGAAGAGCAAGTGAAAAGAATGAGAAAGAAAGAAAAAAATGATCAAAAGGTCAGTAGAGCTAAAAACAAAAAAAGCACACACACACATATACCACTAAAATAAAAATTGTAAGAGGAAGAAAAAAAGGTTAATAGAAAACAATTTTTTAAGTTAAAGATTAAAATTTTTAAAAAGTTAAAAAAAATTTTTAAGGTGCAGAAAAAAAAGAGTTCTTTGATTTTTTTGGGGGGGGGGTGGGGGGAGATGGGAAGATCCTGTATCTCCCCTGTGTCCGTAACCAGTCTCTTGGTGGAGTCTCTGGTTTGCTTGTGGTGTTTGGTTTTCCTGTGGCTTGATTGGTTTCTTAAGTCAGTTTGCTTGAGCAGGCAGAAAAATGTTCTGCTTTACCTAGGATTTTGTGATCCTCCTCCCAGCCTAGTTCAATAGGAAGGAGATCTGCTTTGAGTATCACAAAAGAGGGAGATGGCTGTTTCCTCTAGTTTGGAGATGTTGTGATGAGGCTAGGTTCTGGGTAGAGTTGAGGCCTTTCAGCAAACAGTAGATTTTCCCTGAGGTGCTAGATTCTGAGATACTCACAGAGCCCAGCCTGGAGCCATTCTCAGGGATTATATTTACTGAATTTCAATTGTTTGTCAAAGCTGCTGTAGAGAGGGGCAACCTCTGTTTACCCAGTGAAGAAAGCCACTCCTGCTCTGCCTGGGCTGGGTGACTTTTCCCTGGGTGGAGCTGAGCCTGGCAGGTCAGGTTAGGTTCCTATGACCTGCTAAATGACTCTAGTTTTCTTCCAAGGCCTGAGTTGGAGCTAGCTGGTCAGCCAGGCCTTTGTCAGTATCAAAGATGGATTTCTCTGGTAGTGGGGAGGGGGGGGGTGGTCTTCCCTCCTCTGCTCCCTGAGAAGAAGTGAGTGAAGTAGGCCCTGAGAGGAGACTCGGCTGGGACAGCTTCTTTAGAGGCTTTGTTTTTGTTTTAGGGATTTTAGAAAGAAAAAAAAAAAAACCTCTAAACAAGGTTAACTGGACCTTGGCTCCAACCAGCCCAGTTCTTGGAATGAAAAGAATGCCTTTAGGTCCCCCTCCCCTGAATAACTTAACCCACCTTCATTGTTCTGTTGAGGACTGACCGATTAAACAGATAGCCAGTAATCAGGCTCATCCTGGCAACATCAAGATCCCGAGTTTACCATAAACTCCGCCTTTTTCACATGCTTATGTTAAACTCCACTAAACTCCTTTGTGTATGCTTACCTTAAGCTCGGCTTTACCAATGAATTCGTGAGTCATTTAAACCAAAAGTGATAGACTGGTTTAAACAGCCATTATGTGACAAAGTGTAACCTCATTGGCCACCTGCGTTTGGTCTGGTATGACTGTGCAACCTTTTGGGTGTGTGACAATCTCTTGGTCGCCTACGTGACCAGGCTTCACCTTGTGATTTTTGCCTTTAAAAACCTAAGCACATGGGCCGCTCGGGGTCGCAGTATCAGCTCCCGAGCCTTTGCTGCTGCCCTGGTCGGTCAGTGTAGGAACCTTCTCAATAAAGTTGCTTCTTTAATAACAACTTTGTTGCGGTGGGCTCTGTCACTCCAGATGACTAGGTGGGCTTGCCTGCCTGAGTAGGGGTCTTCCTACTACATGAGGATATCAGGCTTCTACTCACGCTGGAGTCTTGGATCCTGGGTCGTCTCTGGTCTGCAATTTGCAGGATGAAGATGTCTGCTCCTTGTCAGTTCTTGCTGGTGTTGAGTAGAATCCACTCGCCCGCTGCATCTGGCGCCTTTGTCCCAGATTCTCTGTGTTGTAGGTATGGTGGCTACGGCTGCCACTGCCGCCGCCACAGCAGCCATGGCTGCTAGCAAGTGCTCAGATCTGTCTCCTTGCCTGGATTTTCCCTCTCTGGCCTAACTCTCTGTACTGTAATGCACACTTGGTGTGATTCTCTGACTTAGGACTGTTCATTGGAGCACTAAAACTTTCTATGCGAGAGCTTGTTTAGCCTCCAGCTTCTACTCCGCTATCTTCCCGGAACCCTCTCTTTTTTTTTAATATGTTTTTTTTTTTAATTGTGAAAATACCATACAGAGGGGTACAATTACAGGAGCAAGGTAATGAGTACATTTCTTATTAAGCATTGTTGCCTTCTTTTTTATTTCCCCTTACCATCCCTGCCCTCCCATCTCCACAACTACACTCTCCACCCCTGCCAAAGTTGTAAAGTTCATTTTTGAACATTGCATCTTGTACATCTCATTGTTGCAGTGGGTCCATCTGTATCCCTGTTTTAACGATTTGTTTTTTCCCTTCCCCTTTACAAATTATACCAACATCAAATACAGTGAAAACAGGGGTTATACCCTGGGGGAGGAACATACAAAGCAAAAAAAATCACCTTATAAATAAGTTAGAAACAATAGCAAGAGGGCTGGGAAGTTGGCTCAGTGGTAGAGCGCTTGCCTTGCATGCCTGAGGCCCTGGGTTCGATTCCTCAGCACCACATAAGCAAAAAGCAAAAAAAAGCTGGAAGTGGCTCAAGTGGTAGAGTGCTAGCCTTGAGCTGAAGAGCTGAGGGACAGTGCTCAGACCCAGAGTTCAGTCCCCACGACCAGACCCCCCCCCAAAAAAAGAAACAATAGCAAGAAAGAAAAACCACGTGAGTCCTTAATTTGGGGTTCATTTTGCCTAACATCATCTTATCTGACCATTTCTGCTTGTCTCAGACATATACTAGTTATTGCAAATAAGGGAGGCCATGGGACCTATGTTTCTTTGGGCATGGCTTACTTCACTTAATATAATTTTTTCCAAGTCTTTCCATTTCCTAACAAATGGGGTAATGTCATTCTTTCTGATGGAGGCATAGAATTCCATTGTGTATATATACCACATTTTCTTAATCCATTCATCTACTGAGGGGAATCTGGGTTGGTCACATATCTTACTTAGCTATGGTAACTAATGCTGCAATAAACATAGTTGTGCTGGTAGCTTTAGTGTGGTCTTGTTTGTGATCATTTGAGTAAATGCCCAAAAGTGGGATTACTGGGTCATAGGGGAGCTCTATGTGGAGTCTTTTGAGGAACCTCCATACTGCTTTCCAAACTGGTTGAACTAGTATACGCTCCCACCAACAATGTAGTAGGGTTCCTTTCTGTCCACATCCCCTCCAGCATCTGTTGGTATTGGAGTTCTTGATTATAGCCATTCTAACTGTGGTGAGGTGGTATCTCAATGTTGTTTTGATTTGTGTTTCTTTTATAGCTAGGCAGGTTGAGCATTTCTTCATGTGTCTATTGGCCATCCTTCTTTCCTCTTCAGAGAAGTTTCTCTGTAAGTCTTTAGCCCACTTATTTATTGGGCAGTTGTTTCTTTGAAGATTTGCTGTTAGGGGATTTAATTTTTTGAGTTCCAGGTGTATTTTAGATATGAGACCCTTGTCTATTGTATGGCTAGTGAAGATCTTCTCCCAATCCATGGGCTTTCTATTGCTCTTGCAAGCTATGTTCTTTTCCATGCAGAAGCTCTGCAACTTTATGCAATCCCATTTGTCCAACCTTTCTTTGATTTGTTGCTTTTCTGGGTATCTATCAAGAAAATTTCAGCCTGTGCCAAGGAGACCTAGGGTTTCTCCTATTCCGTCCTGTAATGTTTTCAGGGGGTCTGCTTTGACTCCGAGGTCTTCGATCCATTTGGAGTTGATTCTCGTGCAGGGTTATATATAAGGATCTAGCTTTAGTATTCTACAGGTGATTAACCAATTTTGCCAGCACCATTTACTGAAGAGGCTGTCTTTCTTCCATTATATATTTTTAGCTCCCTTATCGAAGATTAGATGGCTATAGGTCTGTGGGTTGGTTCATTTCTGGGTTTTCAATTCTATTCCATTGGTCCTGAGGTCTGTTCTTGTGCCAATACCAAGCTGTTTTGAATACTATGGCTTTGTAGTAGAGTTTGAAATTTGGTATTGATATTCCTCCAGCACTATTCTTTCTAAAGGATTGTTTTAGCTCTTTGGGGTTTTTTATTGTTCCATATGAATTTTTGGATTGTCTCTTCTATTTCCTTGAAGAATAAGGTTGGAATATTGTAGGTAGCCTTGGGAAGTATTGCCATTTTCACGATGTTGACCCTTCTAATCCAGGAGCATGGGAGGTTTTTCCACTTTCTAAGTTCTGTTTTGATTTCCTTTTTCAGGTTTGTAAAGTTTTCATCATAGAGGTCCTTCACTTCTTTGGTTAAATTAATTCCTAGGTATTATATTTTTTGTGGGCTATTACAAATGGAGTTGCTTTCTTGATTTCAGCCATGCTTTTCTCATTGTTGGCACACAGAAAAGCCATTGGTTTTTGAGGGTTAATTTTATACCCTGCTACTTTGCCAAAGGTTCAAATCAGCTCGAGTAATTTGGGAGTGGAGTCCATGGGATTTTTTATATACAAGATCACCCAGCCTGAATCTCTTTTTGTGTGAAGGTGAGAGCAAGAGTAGGGAGTTCTAGCTCTGACTGGTGATATCCTCTTCCAAATGGCTGTTGAGCCTTAGTGTTTTGAAACTGAAAAGGCAGGAATTTCATTCTTGGCTTTTGCATCCTACTATTTTTATCTGAGTACACTGCCACCCAGAAAAGGAATGTATTTTCTAGCTTCCCTGAAGCTAGATGTAGCTTTGTTGATCAATGATATGGGAATGCAGAATCTGTGAGTTTCTAAGAGTCTTCCTTGGAGACAACATGAAGATGTACCTTGCCTCTTCTCCACTTTCTACCTTCTTTTTGGATGGGATATAAATGTGATGATTGGCGGTAATGCAGCCTTTTTGAACCATGCAGTGAGAGATAAATGACAACAGAGAATTAGGAGAGAAGTAGAATGGATCATTGTTGATCATAGAGGTGCCCTAGCAACTTGTTTTGTGTACATTTATTTACCTGAGAGGGAAATATATATACATACATACATATATATGTATATATATATATATATATATATATGTACCAGATTTTGTGTAAGATTCTGACACTTTGGATTTTCTTTTACAGTTGAACTTGATCCTGATGCATAATTTGGTGTGAGAAAAGGAGTTCTTGTGGTGGTTTGTTGAAATTTCACAGGGTAGCAGATAGTAATACAACAGGTTGAAAAACTGGTGATTTCTATTGTATAGAGCCACAGGCAGAAGAACTAGCTTAGCTATAGGCCCAAGAAGGGGATGACCTTGTAGGATCATCAGTGTTCTGAGATCCAGATTCACTGTGAGTGAATCATTTAGACCTTCTGAAATGAAAATGTCAACTGCTTCTGCAGCCCAAAGTTATGTTATTATCAGCAGTGTCTTGGAAGTGGCAGCCTGTGGTCATGGATATTTTTAAAGCAACGTCCTTCGGGTTATCTCTGATGGTCAACAGATTTCCCAGCAGCAAAGTCAAATTGAGGGTTTTATCTTCCCCCTCAAGCCTCTGCAGCAGAGGTAGAGGAGCAGAGTACAGTAGCTGTTAGTTCAGATTTTAGGTTTAAAGAATCTTGTCTAGACTTTAGATAGACATACAATTATGGTTGTTTGTACAATAAACCAACTGAAATCAGATAGACAGCTAAAACATTTTTGCTTCCATTTTTTATTTTGTTGTTGTTATTGTTTGGGAATTGAACTAGAGCCTCAGCTTATCTGAAGGAGTTTTATCAGTTGAGCCACACCTCCATCCGAGATAGCTTAAATTTTTGAGGATATCAAAACACTAAGAAAGTACAGTCAGGTGCTATGCCTATCATCCTAACTACTTGAATGAATAAGTTTGGGAGGACTGAGCTTTCTGGGCAACCTGGGCAAAATTGTTCACGAGACTCCATCTCTTGTTACAGTACAGATAGGAAATAGCCAGAATTATTCAGACCTCCAGTAGATCTCGGGCTCCTCAGTATGCAATGTTTGCAATGCATTTATTGAGCATATACTCTAATCCCCATCCCCCAAGACATTAAAAATTCTCTGTTGCCTGTTCCCAACACAGAACTCATAATTGCTTAGAATTTCCTAGGTGACAGAAATATCTTTTGTTCTAATGAGGTGACTTTGGAAGGGTCCCAGTAAGGAGACTGGTCACCAGAAAGACCAAGCTATGATTAGATGCTTTGAATTTCCAGCCTCTTACTTCAGGAAATGGGAAGGACCTAGAAATTGAGTTAATAATCAAACACCTATGTGTTGAGGTCTCCATAAACATCCCTGAACAGGGGCTGGGAAGATGGGTCAGTGGTAGAGTGCTTGCCTTGCATGCATGAGGCCCTGGGTTCAATTCCTCAGCACCACATAAACAGAAAAGTGGAAGTGACACTGTGGCTCAAGTGGTAGAGCGTTAGCCTTGAGCTGAAGAGCTGAAGGACAGTGCCCAGGCACAGAGTTTTAAAAAAAATCCCTGAACAATTGGATTTGATAGCAATGGGAGTTTTTGGATGCACAGAGGTGTTGAGAATTCAGTGCAGCTATAGAGGGGATGGAAGTTCTCTGCCCTTTCCAACATGCCAGGTCCTATATATTTTTTCATCTTCTATTAGTATTCATGTCCTTCTTACCAATAAAGGGCAGGTAAATAAATGTTTGCTTTCTGTGAACTGCTTAGCTAATTATAAAGCCTGAGGAGGACATGATGGGAAAATTGATTTAGAGTCAAAAAAAAAAAAAATGACAGACTGAAGACATAGTCAGCTGCCAGTGGCTCACGCCTGTAATCCTAGCTACTCAGGAGGCTAAGATCTGAGGATTGTAGTTTGAAGCCAGCCCAGGCAGAAAAGTCCATGAGACTCTTATCTCCAATAAATGACTTAGAAAAAGTCAGAAGTGGCACTGTGGTTCAAGTGATAGAACTCAATCCTTGAGCACAAAGAGGCTCAGGGACAGTGCGCAGGCCCTGAGTTTAAGCCCCAGGACTGGCAAAAAAAACAAACAAAAAAAACCCCTGAAGACATGATTTTATTTAAAGTGAGGAATAGTTTTATGGGGACTGGGCACTTAACCAATGGGGTCTATGCTCATAGCAGTCAGTGTCCAAATTGAACTGAATTATAGAACACCCAGTTATTTTTTCACAGAGAAATGGAGAACTGGTATGGAAAACCAACTCCATGAATTTGGGTAGCCATGGCATTTAAAACTGTGAGTGTGCTGGGTGCTGGTGGCTCACATCTGGAATCTTAGCTACTGAGGAAGCTGAGATCTTAGGATTGTGGTTCAAAACCAGCCTGGACAGGAAAGTTCATGAGACTCTTATCTCCAATAAATCACTCAGAAAACCAGAAG
Organism: Dipodomys merriami; assembly: GCF_024711535.1. Taxonomy (NCBI): domain Eukaryota; kingdom Metazoa; phylum Chordata; class Mammalia; order Rodentia; family Heteromyidae; genus Dipodomys; species Dipodomys merriami. The sequence goes on from NW_027202937.1 coordinate 32,587,177, forward strand.
TGGCACTGTGGCTCAAGTGGTAGAGCACTAGCCTTGTGCTGAAGAGCTGAGGGACAGCACCCAGGCTCAGAGTTCAAGCCCTACAACTGACAAAAACAAACAAACAAACAAAAAAAACAACAACAAAAAACCTGTGAGTGTAAAGAAATGCTGGCATTGTTTATTTCATACACTTGGCACAATACAAGCACTCCAGAATTGTAGAATATCAGCTATCTTTTCTTTAAAACAGAATCAATAGCCATACTGTATTTATGGTTGAATTAAATGACAAAATGGAAATGGAAATCTTTAGGACATTCCTAAGATTGGTATAAATATTAGGATTTTATGTGATATGCTTTCACAAGTTCATGATTGATGGCTGATTCCAAGTCAAAAGATACTTTTGAAATCAGTTCTTAGATAATTTACCTGAAAAGAACTACAAAAAAAGTCATACCATCAAATTTTCACCAGTTGACTAGCTATTTTGTTATTTGATAAAGTCAGGAAAAGTGTTAGGTTTATTGATATTGCTTCTTTGCTACCCAGAAAAATTCTGGGAATACAGACATAGGAGATAAACATGTGGCTAAAAGAGAGGAATTGACACAAATGTAGAATTAAAGGACATCAAAACAAAGCCAATAATCATCTCTGGGACTTGACTTCACACATGCCAATTAAGTGTCCCAAGATACGTCATCTTTGTTAACTATCCCAGGTCAATTCAGATGCCACCAATTCTGGGTACCTGCCAACCTAATTGGATATGTTTTGTCTCTTCAAGAGATAATTATAATGTACTTATCATGTATTCTATGCACACAGAGACCAAGTTCATCTGAAAATATAGTAATAAGCATCCTGGGACTCAGTGAACTTGGAGATTATTTCCCTCTGTAAAAAAATGAGGCTCATTCAGATACAGAAGTGGCATCCCTGACTGTGACTCTCTCTCTCCCTTTCTCTCTCTCTCTCTCTCTCTCTCTCTCTCTCTCTCTCTCTCTCTCTCTCTCTCTCTCTCTCTCCTTCCCTCTCTCATAGACACACGCACACATGCACGCACACGCACACACACTCACACATACTCACAAAACCACACAAAACTGAAGGCATGTGAATATGAAACCAAAGGGTGAGCAACATTGTTGGTGGCTTTAGGACCTACCTTTGGCCAGTTCTTTGAGACTCTGTGGACTGCAGTTTGACTCTTTATTGTCTAAGCTGGTATGTGGCATGAAGCCAGTCTCCAAGGTAACAAAGTCAAAATACACTGATAATGCCTCAGGGAGATGGGAGGAGTGTATGGGGAAAATGAGATGAGAGCCTGCACATGCCACATGGCACTGGGAGAAGTCATCTGGGTGGTCTGGTCTATTGGTTCCTTGGAGAGTTAATCCATCGATCAGTTATACAGGAGATGACTAGGGTGGGAGGAATCTGAGACCTTAAGTATTAGTTGTTAGGGTTTGAGTGTGCCTCCCTCCAAAGTTAATTGTTAGAAACATAATCTTCTAATTCATACGTTGATGATACAGTTCTGTATTGCTATTCCTGGAGGATCCATTGCAGGACCTCTTGAGCAATAGCAAAATCTATGGATGTTCAAGTCCCTTCTATAAAAAGCTCAGTATTTGCATGTAATCCACACATCCTCCTGAGTATTCACATCATTTCTAGATGACTTACAAAGCTAAGTCCAGTACAAATGCTGTATAAATAGTGCTTCTGAGGTAGGTGATGGTGGCTCATGCCTGTAATCCTAACTACTTAAGAGGTTGAAATCTCAGGATTGTGGTTCAAAACCATCCCAGGCAGGAAACTCCATGAGACTTTTATCTACAGCTAACCAGAAGAAAGCTGGAAGTGGAACTGTAACTCAAAGTGGTAGAGTGCTAGCCTTGAGCAAAAAGAGATCAAGAACATCTCCCAAGCCCTAAGTTCAAGCCCCATAACTAACAAAAAATAACTACAAATAAATAAATAGTGGTTCTGTGTTGTTTAGGAATTTAACAGGAGAAAAACTTCTGTGTATATTCAATACATACCATTTTCAAAATCCATGGTTGGCTGAATCCATGGATGTGAAAACTAAAGAAAGACCTGAAGAGCTAACTGTGCTTACAGGTGAGACTTGCAAAGAGTAGAGTTAGATGTAGTTATGAGGGTGGGGCCTACATGGTAGGATTAGTGGCTTAATTAGGATGAGAGATCTGAATATGGATACTTGCTTTCTAGCCACAAGATACCTTCTACTATATATGAATAATAAGAAGGTCCTTACCAGATGCAATTCCATGCTTTGGGCTTCTCAGCCTCCAGGAATAAACTTATTGTTATTGTTGTTGTTTTCTGTCAGTTGTGGGGCTTGAACTCTGGGCCTGGGCTCTGTCCCTCAGCTCTTCAGCTCAAGGCTAGCCACAGCACCACTTCTGGTTTTCTGGTAGTTTATTGGTGATAAGAGTCTCACGGACTTTCTCTTGCCTAGGCTGTCTTTGAACCATGATCCTCAGATATCATCCTCCTGAGAAGCTAGGATTACAGGAGTAAACCACCAGCACCCAGCTAAATTTGTTTTCTTCACAAATTACAAAACTTCAGAGCTGGGCACCAGTGACTCACATTTGTAATCCTAGCTACTCAGGAGGCTGAGATCTGAGGATCATAGTTCAAAGGCAGCCCAGGTAGAAAGACTCTTGTTTTCAATTAACCACCAGAAAAATGGGAAGTGGCGCTGTGGCTCAAGTGCTCACCTTGAGCTGAAGAGCTGAGGGACAGCACCCAGGCCCAGAGTTCAAGCCCCATGACTGACAAAACAAAAACAAAAAAACAGGTATTTTATTATAAATTATAAATAACTACCCTTTACATTTGTTTTCTTTGCATGTGTTTAGTTACCTTTAATTAATTTCAGAAACCTTTTATAGTTTTTAGTACATGTTGTTGGCCTTGTGTTACATTTACTCCTAATTAGAATTACTTCAGTAATATTATATTTGAATTGTTTTATTTCCTTTTGATATTGTTTATTATGAGTGTATAGAAAAACAATTGGCTTTTATATGTAGATTTATAACTTGGAAACTTTGCTGAATTCATGATGATTGTGAAATCTGTAAGGTTTTCCATCTGAGGATATTGTCTATAAATGGATGGTTTTACTTCTTCCTTTCTAATTTGGATTCTTTTTCTTGTCTATTTGCTCTAGCTCAGGTTTCCAATGCTATGCTATTATAAAACAGTGGAGTAGGCAGCCTTTTATTCCTCCTGATTCTAGAGGGAAAGTCCTTAGATTTTTCACTATTCATATTAATGATGGCTGTGAGTGTTCTGTGTATGGTCTTTAGGTTGAGATGACTTCTCTTTCATTCCTAGTGTGACATATGGCCATTATGCTGAATTGGTTCTCTCCTATCACTGGTGTGTTATGAGTTTTTATCAGGAAAGGGTACTGAATATTATAAAATGCTCTTTTGAGCACCAATTGAGAGGACCTCATTCTTTATTTATTTACTTCTGGCAGAGTGTTCTATTATTATACTTCTTTTTAACGCGTTTATATCCAGAATCTTCCCTCAGTGTCACTTTTGTTATATCCTACCAGTTTTAGCATATTTCATTTTTATTCATTCCAAGATCATTTTCTAATTTTGCCTTGTGACTTTTTCTTTGACCCATTTGTTGAGTGAATATGTTGGTTAATTCCCACATTTTTCTAAATATAATTACTATTATAATTTTACAGTTTTCCTTTATTATTAATTTTTAGTTTTATTCCATTCTAATTGAAAAGATACTTTCTATGATTTCAATAGAACTAAATGTTTAAATACATGCGCTGTTGCTTAATATTTGGTCTATTGAGTTAAGTGCTTTATATATGTGTTTTTGGTAAAACTATAACAATACTGGCTTGTACAATTCTCCATGTAACTAATCTTTACCAGAGAATCTTCATTTTTGTTTTTGTGGTTTTTGAGGCAGGGTCTTGCTATATAGCCCAGGCTGGTCTTCAACTTGCAATTTTCTGATAGTGTTAATCCAATCACTTACTTTCAAAATCAATCTTTTGACTGATTCTGATTAGTCTATCTATTATTGAAAGTATGGTAGTAAGTCTACCACTATTAATATAGAATTGTGTCCTTTTTCAATTCTGTTGACATGTGCTTCAATGTTATGGAATTGTCATGCTTCGTTGCATCTTTTATAATTATTATATATTCTTGGAAAATTGACACAATGTACAAATCATTGTGCATTGTACTTCTTTATCTCCAATAACATCTTTTCAATTAAAATATATTTTGCTCTGGGAAGTTGGCTCAGTGGTAGAGCGCTTGCCTTGCATGTCTGAGGCCCTGGGTTCAATTCCTCAGCACCACATAAGCAAAAAGAAAAAAGCTGGAAGTGGCACTGTGGCTCAAGTGGTAGAGCGCTAGCCTTGAGCTGAAGAGCTGAGGGACAGCACCCAGGCCCAGAGTTCAGGCCCCACGACCGGACCTCCCCCCCAAAAAAATCTATTTTGCCTGATTCATTTAGCCACCCTTATTCCCTCTAGTTATCATTTATATGGAAGGTGTTTTCCCATCTTCACTTCTGTACATCCTGAGTTCTAAAGTAAATCTCTCATATAACTCAAAGAGTTGGGTCTTGTTTGCTTTATTTTATTATGCATTTTGTTGGCCAGATGGCTTTTGATTGGTGAACTAAATGCATTTAAATTTACAGTAATACTATTAGGAAAGGACCTACCTTTGCCATTTTTTTTTGTCTATCATATTAATATAATACAAGACTGCTCTTATATAGATCTCTCCTTTTAAAACAATATGTGACTGGTGTCACAAATTATATCTTTTGTATCCTATATCTATTGATCAAAGAATTATTTTTATGCATTTGTCTTTTAAATTGCACAGAAAATTTGAAATAGGGTTAAAAAGAAAACTATAATGATACTGTTTTTAAAAAATATTTTTCCTTGTAATTGTCTTTACTGAAGAAGTTTCCTTTTTGTTTGTTTATTTGTCTGTAGAGGCAGATCTTACTGTATAGCTCAGGGTGGTCCTGAACTAGCAATCTTCCTGCCTTTCTTTTCTGAGTGCTGAGATTATAGGCAAGCATCTTCACATTCCTTCTGATATGGCTTGGCTTTGCTCTCCTTTCCTTCTTTCCTTCCTTCTTTCTTTTTCCTTTCTTCCTTTCTTTTTCTTTTCTTTCTTTCTTCATTCATTCTTTCCATAGTTCTGTGGTGCTGGAGAGTAAACTCAGAGTCTCACACATGCTGGACAAGCATGCTACAGCTCATGCCACATCCCCAGCCTTTTTTTGCCACAGTTTTATTTTTCACAGAGTCTCATGCATTTGCTTATGTTTGTCTCAGACCATGATGCACCCACCTCTGTCTTCTGTGTAGCTGGGGTTATAGGTGTAAACCACCATACCAGTCACTAGTATAGACTTTTTCTTCAGGCAAACCCTTGATTGTGACTAATATCACTTCCTTACTTTTTGAATTTATTTTTATTGTAAAAGTGAAGTACAGAGGGGTTGCAGTTACATAAGTCAGGTAATGAGCATTCTATTATTTTATTTTTATGTGTGTACCAGTATTGGGGCTCGGACTCAAGGCCTTGCACTGTACCTTAGCTTTTTTGCTTGAGGCTGGCCCTCTGACCACTTGAGCCACATCTTCACTTCCAGCTTTTTAAGTAGTTAATTGGAGATAAGAGTCTATCAGATTTTCTTGCCCAGACTGGCTTCAAACCATAATCCTCAGATCTCAGCTTCCTGAATAGCTAAGATTATAGGCATGAGCCATTGGCACCAGCTTATATTAATTTTAATAAACTTTTAGTTTTAAAATAATTTGAGTTTTACCAAAAATATTTATAAAGAGAACCCCTCCCAGTAAGAGCTGAGGTTGTAGCTCTTTGGTAGAGCACTTGCCCAGCACATTGCCCAAAGTCTAGCTCAATTGCTAGTAATACTCATGCACACACACACACACACATACACATGAATTAATATATATGTTCCAACATTCACAAAGGAATGTTGGGATCTGGACACTAGAGGAAATGATATGGAAAGATGGGGTATGCTGGAGAGAAAGGGAGACAAGCACAAAATGCTACCACAGGGTGGGGGAGGGGATGATTTCTCAGTAGCCTTAAATAAAAGGATTTACTTTCTTATTGAAGCTACATGTCCAAACAAGCCAACAGAAGGGCTCTGTTCATCACTAACGAACACTTGTGGTCTCAGACTGGCACAGCAGCCATCACCGCAAAGGCTGCTTTGTTCATCACAGCCAGAGGAAGAGAAAAAAGGTTCTGCAATATAAAGCTGTGTCCATTTCGTTTGTCAAAAGTATTGTTATGGTCACACCCAACTTCAATGTTATCTGATATGGAGTAATGGTAAGTAGGGTCCTTTAACTATGTGATAAGCTATATGGAAATTAAAGTACAAGAGATAAAACTGCTTCACACCTATAATTTTAGCTACTCAGGAGGCTAAGACCTGGAAGATCATGGTCTAAAACCAAACCAGGCAGAAAGACTCCATCTGCAGGACTCCATCTCCAGTATTCTGGGCTGAAAGCATGACTCAAGTGGTGGAACACCAGCCATAAGAAAGCAAGCTGAGCAAGAGTCCAAGACCCTGAATTGAAGCCATGTTTCCTACACAGAGGGGGAGGGGAGAAGGAGGAAGGATGGGATGGAGAGAAGAAGGGAGGAAGGGAGGAAGATAGGAAGGAAAGAAGGAAGGAAGGAAGGAGAAAAAGGAAAAAAAGAAATAATATAGAAGCATCCTTTATGCTTTTTACTCCTGATGACAATATCTTACAAAACTACAGTATAATATCACAACTAGGATATTGGCATTGATATGTTCAGATACAGAGCATTTTTATCACCAAAGACCCCAAGTATTGTCTGGTTATAACCACACCCACTTTCCTCTCACCCATTATCCCCCTTTAATCTCTTGGGCTAATCTAGTCTCCATTTCTAAGATTTTGTCATTTCACAGATCTTATATAAATAGATCATGTTATAGACAACATTTGTAATTTTTTTTTTTCACTGAGTATAATTCTCTGGAAATTCACCCAGATTGCTGCCAGTACCAGTCCGTTCTCTATGTCTTCCATGTAGGATGACTCTCAGATTGTTAAGCCATTCACCCATTGAAGGACATCTGTGTTGTTCCCAGTTATAGCTGTTACAAAGAGAGTTGTTACAAACATTCATGCACAGGTTTTATATGAATGTAACTTTTTCTCTTTTCAGAATAAATGCCCAGGAATGCAATTGCTGAATCATATGGTGATGATGCACTGAGCTTGGAAACTGTTGTTGTTTTTAACTGCTGGACTGCTAGAGTACTTGAACAATTTTTATTCCTATGAGCATTGTCTGAGTGACATCATTTCTCCTTATCTTCATCAGTATTTCCCGTGGTCTCTATTCCTTATTTTATCCTTTCTGTTAGGTGTAGAGTTCTTCCTCCTTGTGGTTTTAATGTGCACCCCTGTGGCTAATGAAGTTAAGCATCTTTTTTATGTGTGTGGTTGCCATCTGGGGCATTCTCCTCAGTGCTGGCTCTTCATGTCTTTTGACCATTCTCTAATTAGGTTGTGTGGTTTATGACAGTTGGTTTTGACAGTTCTTTATATATTCCGATGTTGCTCCTTTTTGAGATGTACAGTTTGCAAACATTCTTCTCAATCTGTGGCTTGCCTTTTTCCTCTTCATAGTGGGATGTTTTGCAGAGTAAATGTTTTTAATTTAATGAGCCCAATGATTATTTTTGCTGTATGAATCATAGAGCTCTTTGCCTAGCCTAGATTATGAAGGTTTTTCTCCTATAATTCTTATAACAATCACAGTGTTGTATCTCACAGTTAAGTTAATGATTCCTGTTGAGTTAATGGTTTTTGTAAGACATACAACTCATATAGTTTTGTTCATTCAATAGTTCCCAGAATTTCTTTCAAGCCTATCCATAAATCAAAAATCATTTGGAAGGGGAAAATGTATAAAAAATCTAGCCATATTTTAACCAAAGGCAATGTTAAAATATCACTTTGGAATATTAAATTCACTGTACTCTAAATTTATTTTAACTCCCTACTACTGTGTGGCATCCACACTAATAGTGTTGCTTTTCCCCAAGTACACACACACACACACACACACACACACACACAAGTAGCCTGCCCATCAGAACCTGAGGAGGTCAAAGTTGTTCATATCTCTTAGGGAATGAAGGTTGGGTAAGCCAGGACTCTTGCTCATATGCTTGTTCTCTGATTAGATGTCCTTTGTGTATTTTATGTGACTAATTATGTGGATATATGCATCATCATATTTACCGTCATAAGATACAATTTGAAAGATTTCCACACAAAGTCCTCCTGTGCTGCTGGTAATTCTGATACAATAGGCACAAAAATTTGTAGAAACATCACTTCTGTTCTAGCATGAGCCCTTTAAAAAGTTCCATTGTCAAAGTGTGTGGGGAAGATGAATGAAGAGAATAATGAGGGGGAATGCAGCCATACTGTTCAATGCATATCCTTGAAGTAGAACTGAAGGAAGGAGCTGCGTTGGGAGGGAAGGAACAAAATGATGAAAGAAGTGACATCAATTGATCAACTGATTTTTGAATGATAACAACTACTTAAAGATAACAAAATTTAAGCTCAATTGAGATAAAAAGTCATGACACTAGAAATTGATTTGACAAGGGTTTAAACAAAACTCCTCTAATTTGCCAAGAACTTTCTACAGTATGGATTTATCTCAACAATGAACCCATCTCTACATGTATAATGTTTCTTATGACATTAGGCAATCACAGCTATACACTTAAGTCTGACGAGGGAGGCAGACATTTAGTCTCAGAAAACAGAAAAACCTAACCACAGTGACTTACCACAGAAGATTATTTTCTTGTCATAACATGCAGCCTTACGATGGGCCATCCGAGCCACTGTCAACCACCTAAGGGATCCCTCTGTTTTCTTGCTCTGCACTCTTTACCAGGTAGCTTTTGTTTCCAAGGTTGTGGCAACTGCTCTTGTATCCCAGATCTGTGTCTATTAATAGACAACTCAGCTGCATTGCAGACAGGAAGAAGGGCAAAGGGGAAGAAAGGGATGATGAGTGAAATGCAATTACATGCTTCAAGCAGCTTTCCTTTTCAGTAAATGTCTCCACTTATTTGCTACTCTTTATCTTCCTTTTCATGGAATTAAAAGCCTGTGTATCTGAGGATGACTGATCCAGTCTACACATGAGGATTTCGGAATTGCCTTTTTTTCCACAGTCATTTAGCATATCCCAGCCATGCCCTGCTGGGAAAATGACTAGCCATGGCTTTCAACATGACAATTTGTCATTGTAAATAAGATAACATTAGTTCTGTAATTCTTAATGTACCATAAAAATGACATGCCAACTCTCTTACCAGCAAAGAACTCATCATCAGTGGGAGAATGTGGACATTAGTGTAGCATCATCATTCAGCAAGGTATATGTACTTGACATATATGTCTTCTTTCTTTGAGTAAGTTGTATATGCCCTCTTCACTGCAAGATTGTCACCTTCCTGAGATATCTGAAGGTATCATTTTGCTTACAATGGTGACTTCATAGTAATACTAAGGTATCTTCCTAAATGATTGCTTGGCATTGCTAGAAGAGAGAGAAAACAATCGAAACACAATTACTGACAGGACACCGTGAATTATGTGCTGTGTGTCAGTACAAATGTGAATGATAAAATACCTGTACACGGGTATTCATAGATATGATAAGTAAAAATCATAGCTTACATTTCCAAATATGTGAGAAAAGAGAATGTTTTTGAATTTCCCAATTTAGTTTCTACTTGGACATTGAGCAGTTAAGACAGGTTGGCCTCAGATTTTATGAGCTTCTGCTCATGTGTCCAATGTTGTGCCTGGTGTCAGGATCCTATAAAACAATAAGGCATGGGGAAATTGAGGAAAATCCCTTCCTTAGCCAGCCAGCCACACAACTGGCTGGGGGAGAATGTCCCCTCCCAGCAGAAGAGCGCCCTCCTTCAGGTCCAGCTGTAGCTACTTTTCCTGAGCTGTGCTTGTGATGCCTCCTCCTCTGCCTTTCTCTCTACTCATCACTTTTCCTAGGTCCAGGTAAATCTTTCCCTTGCCTAGAGGTGGGAAATTCCATACCTTCCAGGATTTCTGGCAAGACTTTTTAATCTATGCTCCAAATCCTCTCACCTGCTCTGGGATTAAACGCTTAAACGCCACACTAAAAAAACGTTGATATCAGCAAAGCATTTGATTAGAAGTGTCAGAGTGCTTCTCTTCAACAGCAAAGAACTTAAGAGAAATACATACAGATATTTCCTTGGAGTATTTGAGGCAGAGCATTAGAACACAGCAGGAACAAGACATGGACACCACACAGGATGGAAATACACAGTGGCCTTACATAGAAGGGAGATCTCCCTTGATCTAGGAGGATGTCACTGAGAAGGGAAGGGTAAGCAGGAGACCTCTGGCCCTTTCCTTCACCTCAAAAATACCTGAGACCTATACTACTGGAAAACCCTAAGGCCTTCTCAGGCACTAGTTCTTGTCTGAGAAGCTTCTCATTGCTTTGCTCCAAAGAAAAAGCCTAGCCCACACTGTGCCTTCCGCACATTTGGGGTCCTGGAAAGCAGCCCAGAAACTGCCCCCAGTAACTCTGCTAACCCAGATCAAGCAATCATCCAAAAAGCAGCACCCTTCCTTCCTCAATCCTGGAAGCACCTGGGCAGCCACTCTGAGTGGCTGAGCAGAAAGCCCCCAGAAGACAGCTGAGTGACCTCACCCCCCTTCCTTCTGCCGGAAACATCCAGGCAACCCTGCCCATCCATCCTTGAATGGCCCTGTGCACACACTCAGCTCCAGAAAGTAGCTGGGCACCAAGCTTTTAATAGCTGGGTCTACTGACATATAGGGAAGCAAATGAGCAGCTTCTCCTATAGCTCCAAGAAGTACATGACACATCTGTTCTCAGAAGTTTAGCTCACTGAGGTCCTAGGATACTTCCTGCTTGACCTGTTCCTGTTCCCACCCTCAGCCCTAGAGATAGCTGGTGGGAGACGGGGCATGTGTTGATGATCTCGACTAACCAAGCAAAATAGAGAGGAGATCTAAACAATTTGAAATGTAAAAAGAGATCCTAAAATACAAAAGATTGTTAGAGACTATTATGAGCAACTGCATACCAAGACATTGGAAAACATAGGTGAAAATGGACAGATTTCTGATACATGTAACTTGTCAAAATTGAACTATAAAGACAGAAAATCTGAGTAAGGATAAAGGAAATAATGATGTTAAATTAGAAATAAAAAGTCTGCCAACAAAGAGAATCCCAGTATTTGGTGACTTCACTGCTGAATTTTACCCAATTTTTAAAGAACTAATGTTAAGCCAGGTAGCTCATGCCTGCAATCCTAGCTACTCAGGAGGCTGAAATCTGAGGATCATGGTTCAAAGCTAGTCTGGGCAGAAAAATCCAAAAGTTATCTCCAATTAGCTAGTAAAATGCTGGAAGTGGAGTTACAGTTCAAGTGGTAGAGTGCCACTCTTGAGCAAAAAAAGCCAAGCAAGAATCTGAGGTCCTGAGTTCAAGCCTTTGCAGTATCAGTGCATACACACACACACACACACACACACACACACACACACACACACACACACACACACACACACACACACACACACACACACATGTCAATTCTGAAACTAGTATAAAGTATTTGTGATGACTGATCCTGGTTCTCCACTTGATTAGATTAAGAAATGCATAGAGCCCAGCACAGGTAACTTAGAATCCTAGCTATAGCTACTCAGGAGGCTAAGATCTGGGGATCAAAGTTCAAAGCCTGCCCAGGTAGGAAAGTCTATGACATTCTTATCTCCAAATAACCAGCCAGAAGCCAAAAGTGAAGCTGTGGCTCTAGTGGTAGAGTACTAGCTTTGAGCAGAAAGCTCAGGGACAGCACCAAATCCTGGGTCAAGCTCTAGGACCAACACCAAAAAAAATACTGAAAGTGAAGGAGCACCTTCCCTGCCATCTGATAAGACCGCACATTACCCTGATACTAAAACTAGAGACAAGAATACAACAAAATCTACAGACCAGTTAGGCACCAGTGGCTTACATGTGTAATGCTAGCTACAAAGAAGGCTGAGAAGTAAAGATCATGGTTCATATCTACCCAAGCAAGAAAGTTTGTGTGGCTTTTATTTCCAATTACCTACCAAAATAAAGCCAGGAGTACAGCTATCGATTCAAGTGGTGTAGTGCTAGCCTTGAGCCAAATCTAGCTCGGGGACAGCATCCAGGCGTTCAGTTTAAGCCCCAGAGCTGGCGTGTGTGCGCACACACGCACACGCACACACACACACACACACACACACACACACTCCAAGAAATAAATTTAACCAAGGAAGTAAATGATCCCTACAATGAAAACTGCAAAGTACTGATGGGGAAATTGAAGAAGATACAAAAAATGTGGAAAGATGTTTCATATTCATGGAATGGAAGAATTAATACTGTTAATATTAGCCAAGGTGATCCACAGATCATTGAATCTTCAATGGAGCGTCTATCAAAATACTAATGACATTCATCACAAAAATAGAAAAAATAATCTAAAATTTGTACAGAACCGAAAAAAGGCTCTAAGTAGCCAAAGCAATCCTGAGCAAAAAGAAAAATTTGGAGATAGTTCAGCACCACACTTCAAAACATACTACAAAATAATAGTAACCCAAAACAGCATAATACCAACATAAAAATGGACACCTAAACCAATGGAAAAGCAAAAGGAACCAATAAATATATCCATATATTTAGAATCAAGTGATTTTCAACAAAGGTAGCACAAGAAAATACATTAGAGAAATGTCTTCAATAAATGGTGCTTGGAAAACTGCATACTCATATAGAGACCAGACTCCTCTATACATAAATATAACTGCTATGAAACCAGTAAACAAAAACACAGATCATTACTACAGGAAAGGTCTCAGAGAGCTGAGCAGCCAAGATGTGTGACTGCACCAAAGACCAGACCACAGAATTCAAGGAGGCTTTCCAGCTGTTTGATTGAACAAGTGATGGCAAGATCCTATACAGCCAGTGTGCGGATGTAATGAGAGCCCTGGGCAAGAACCCCACCAATGCTGAGGTGCTCAAGGTGCTGGGGAAGCCCAGGAGTGATGAGATGAATGTAAAAGTGCTGGACTTAGAACACTTCCTGTCCATGCTGCAGACTATGGCCAAGAAGAAGGACCAGGGAACCTATAAGGATTATGTAGAAGGCTTCCAGGTGTTTGACAAGGAAGGGAATGGTACTGTCATGGGCACTGAAATCTGTCATGTATTCATCACATTGGGTGAGATGTCGAAAGAAGAAGTGGAGATGTTGGCAGCAGAGCATGAGGACAGCAATGGCTGTATTAACTATGAAGAGCTTGTCCGGATGGTACTGAGTGGCTGAAAACCTTCCCAGTATCTCTAAGCCTGTGCCTTGCCCAGTGGGAGATTGTTGTGTGCCCTTAGAGGCTTCCTAGGTCCCTTGTCACAGTGTACCTTGCCCAACTTGTCTCTTGGATGATGTTTGCCATCAGTACTCACCAAATAAATTTACTCTCTTTGCCCCACCCCCTGAAAAAACAAAACAAAAAACCCAAAAAACTAAAATACAGGGAAGATACTTCAGGACAACAATCAAAGCAAGAATGATATGACTTCCAAAACTCAGGTAACAAAAGCATAATTTGATAAGTGAAATTACAACCAACCAAAATGCTTCTGTATAGCAAAGGAAACAATAAATGAAAGGACAGTATCCAAAAATGGGAGAAAATATCTGCAAACTACTCATTTGACAAGGGATTCATTTCCAGAATGCTTAAGGAAGTCAAACAACTCAACAGCAAATAGCAACAACAACAACAATCCAGTTTAAAGTTGAATGTTAATGAGGCCAACGTGCAGGGTAATAGGAGCATAATTTCTAATAGTCCAAAGCATACCAGCATTAATTATGGTTGGCAATGATTTGCTATTTCAAAATAACTAGAAGAGGGGATTTTGAATGTTCCCAGCACTAAGAAATTAGATGTGTTGGGAGTGTCCAGCCCTCTGCTGGCTGGTTCCAGGTGAAGTGCTGGAGGAGCATTGCCACCACCCAGGCTGAGAGCCCAGAACCAGTCAGCAGAGGAGAGAGGAAAAGAAGCTCCAAGGGCAGGGAAGAGCATTTTTGAGAACACAAGTTCCACATTTTAGTTCAGTTCCTATGTCCTCCCCTAAAATAGTTTCCCTCTCATGGGGACAAATGAAAGTACAAGGCTCTACCAAAACCTATAAGGATTGTAACGTTTGGCCAGGTGGTAGCTGAGCTTGGGATTGGAGAGAAAGAGGAACTGAGCACTCTCCTGGTGTGCAGCCTGCAATGTAAAGGAAGTGGCTGAGATGGGTGTACAGACCCTAGTGATTGGCTGAGGGATGAGTGAGGCCTTAAAGGGGCCCCCATCCACTGTGGAGTACCTCGAGAAACAAGGCATTGATGTGCAGGTCCTCCAGACACAGCAGGCAGTGGAAGGGCATAATTCCTTGGCTGCCAGAGGGGTCAGGTGGGAGGTGTCTTCCATTCCACCTGCTGATGAAGCCTTAAGAAGGGAATAAAGCATGAAGCAATACAAAAAAGAAATGATATGCGTCTGAGGCGATAGATATGCCAATTACTCTGATCTGACCATCACACATTGTATACAAAATATTAGAGTATTACATTGTACCCATAAATGTGTATAATCACTATGTCAATTAAAATTAAAATATAATTAGCTGTATATTAGTGGCTCATGCCTGTAATTCTATCCACTCAAGAGGGTGAGATCTGAACATCACTGTTAGAAGCCAGCTCTAGACAAGAAATGTACTCTTTACCTTACTCATGTAACTACAGCCCCTCTGCACAGCATCTTTACAATAAAATAAAATTTAAAAAAAGAAGACAGCTTAGGAAGGAAAGTCTATGAGACTCTTATTTACAATTAACGAGCAAAAAGCCAGAAGTATGAGTGTGGGTCAAGTGATAGAGTACCAACTTGGAGTGAAAAAGCAAAACAAGAGCACAAAGCCCTGAGGTGCTCCAGTAACAGAACACAAAAATTATTAGTAGGCTGGATCCAGTGTCTCATCCTGTAATCCTAGCTTTTCAGAAGGCTGAGATCTGAGGATCGCAATTCAAAGCCAGCCTGGGTAGGAAAGTCCGTGAGACTCTTAGCTCCAATTAACCACCAGAAAACCAGAAGTGGCACTGTGGCTCAAGTGGTAGAATGCTCACCTTGAGCTGAAGAGCTCAGAGCCAGTGCCCAGACCCAGACCAAAAATAGAGCTATAATTAGTTAATTAAAAGATTAATCAATTTAAAAAAATTCTCAATGTCATTGAGCCAAATTACCTAGTTAAAACTGATAGAGATAAAATATCAAAGGTTAATGTAAAAAAAGTCTCATGGCATGTACCACATGTTCTGTAATTGTATATATTATAAATGAGAGAAAAGGTGTGTGTTTTTAAATTTTAAAACTATTGAATCAAAGGAAAAATTTGACAATAGACTATGTTTTTGCCAAGCTTTTTGCCTCTTATATTTTCTTCAGAAGTAAAATAAGATAGACTAAAAAACTTGTGCCTTGCTCCAAATAGTCTTAATTGAACTGAGATTTAAGTTATATAAGGATACATAAAAAATAAACAGGAAATTACAACAATTCAAATATACCACAATGTGTGGGGATATAATCCAAATAGCATATGGAAGACTCATAATAATTAGCATTTGTAAATCGTTTCCCATTTTGCTTGCATGTATAATTTAATTTGATACTCACAATAGCTCTGGAAAGTATCGTGTGATTTCTGTTTTACAGATGAGAAAAAAAATGCAATTCCCAAATTAAGTCACTTCTCCAAATTTACACAATTAGTGAAAGACGGAGTAGATATTCTTATTAAACATTCCCCAATATGGACTCTAAGTCTCTAAGATAGAAAGCAGAGAGTAAGTGTGTTATAGAGAGATACACTTTGCATAATTGAATATTTTGTATAGAACTCTGGACTGGTTGGTTGAATTGCTTAATATAGTGGTTCTAACTTGAATTTTACCAGACTCTGGGCTGAGCTCCCCAGGGAATGGTGTTTGTAAAGATCCTTGGGTGATTCTAATCAGTAGCCAGGACTGGGAAGCACTAGGTTTTGTTGCTAATGTTCCTTCCTAAACAAAGAGGTGTGCTGAGGTTCAGAGGGAGAGGAAGCAAGCCTCTGGGTAGGCAAGGAGAGGCCTGAAGAAGGGAGGCCAAGGAGAAAACTAGCTTTAAGCTTCACTAAATCTACAATAGTGTACTGTTAGGTTCAATGTTTTAAGACCTTCAAAGAAAGATTTAGAAGGATTTATTCCTGGTGTGTTAATGTTGATCAATAATTCTGTAGCTAACAGAGCATGAGAGGCATCTGTGTTTCCATAATCCATAATAGGGAAGAAGGAAGTGATCTCAGACACCCTTGACCTTTGAGTATCTTAAATCCTGAGGGGGGCGAGTAGGGGCATAGAAGGGTTTATGTAGACCTAGAATAAAGGCAGCTTTAGACGGAGCTTTAGAACAGTCCTTGAATGGATGAAGCTTATTTGCAAAAGACTTATCTGATACAACAACGCTCAATACTAAGAGAAGACAATGAAGTCTACACATTTAACAACTTAATAGTGCATTGAATAGCATCTAATTAAAAATTATTCCACAGGTAAAGAAAGAGAAAGTGAAAGAAAAGTCAAGCAATAGCATTGTAATCCAATCATGAAATTAGTAAAGACTTTAAAACAGCTGCTATTAGGACTGGGAAGTTGGCTCAATAGTAGAGTACTTGCTTTGCATGCACAAGGCCCTGGGTTTGATTCCTCAGTACCATATAAGCAGAAAAAAGCTGGAAGTGGCACTGTGGCTCAAATGGTAGGGCTCTAGCCTTGAACTGAAGAGCTGAGGGACATTGCCCAAGCCCAGAGTTCAGCCCCCACAACTGACAAAAAAAAATCTGCTATCAATATATCCAAGGATTTCAAAGAAATATCAACATAAGCATCAACATGTGTTGATGCTCACAAAAGAAACCAAATGACATTTCTGAGGCTGAAAAATACACCATCCGAGGTAGAAAAATATTGCTAGATAAGTTTAACAGTGGATTAGATGTTACAAAAGAAAATACAGTGAAGTTGAAGAAATAGAGTTAGAAATTAACCAATATATAGTACACACAGAATAAAAAAGAATGTGAATAGATCCTCAGAAACTCAGGACAATGGCATGTTAACATATGTATAATTTAAATCTCAAGGTATGTGAGGATAAAATGAACATTTCCAAATTTGATGAAAATTACAAACTCAGAGAACCAAGAGAGAATAGACCCCAAAGCATGTTCTACAATGTGTGACTTTAACAACCAGTGCTGACTGCCTGATGTGAGTCACCTGAGAATGCAGCGGCCGTATTGGACATGCTTACCTGACCAGCCAGGAAGGTGGCACCCAGAGACTCATACTGGGAGCTGGTAAAGAACTCATAGTAAGCAGATCAGCAATGGTAAAATTGGAACACTGTAAAATTGAAGACTAGAGCCAAAGACATACCATTCATTACCAATGAGGGAAAAGGATACAATTAGGAGGTAGAGTTGGATTTCCTGGATCAGGTAGGCTGGTTAATTTCTAATTGCACTGGGCACTTGGGTGGCTGTTGTGGTTCAAAATCATCCTAAATGTCTTCCTGACCTCTCATAAGAGCAAGAGTTAACAGGTTCCCTTTGAGGTCTCTTGCCTCTCCTAGCCATTGGGGGCCCTCCTCTCTTTATCCCCTGACAGGTAACATTAGCACTCTTGAGTATCCCCAGCAGCTCAGCTCTATTGTGCCTGCTCTTACCAAACTTCTGAGAACTGTTTCACCAATTTAAAAAAAAATCACTTCAACTTGGAAAACTCTCCCTAAGGGTGTTGATTTATGCCTGGATGTGTTTAGAAAGAAAGAAAAGAATGTTCCTTATATTTAGGACAGAATGGGCATTTTAAATAGAGAAAAGGTTAGAGATAATCCAAAGGAATAATAAGTAGCTAATTGTTGGACATGTATAGAAAAATGCCATGAAAGCTAACCTTTACTTAGAATCAAAATTTTAAAATTGTATGCTTACTTTTCTCAAAACATTTTCCCCATTTCAAAAATCCATGTCTCAAACCAAGCTTGGTGGCACATACCTGTAATCTCTAGCACTTAGAGGCTGAAGTAAGAAGATTTCAAGTTCTAGGCCAGCCTGGTGAAATACAGTGTGACTCTGTCTTAAAACAAAAACAAAACTCTCTATATATAAAAATATAAAAATAACCATTAAAATAAAAACATTTATGTCAGTTTCTGAAGATAATTACTATCAACATTCATTTTGATATATATGTGTGTGTGCATATACATATATATATATATATATATATATATTTTTTTTTTTTTTTTTTTTTTGGTCAGTCATGGGGTGAATTCTGGGCCTGGGTGCTGTCCCTGAGCTCTTAAGCTCAAGGCTAGCACTCTGCCACTAGAGCCACAGTACCACTTCCGGTTTTCTGAGTGGTTTATTGGAGATTTATTGTTTTTTTGGAGTCTCACAGACTTTTCCTGCCTGGGTTGGCTTTGAACCTTGATCCTCAGTTCTCAGCCTCCTGAGTAGCTAGGGTTACAGGCATGAGCCACCATGCCGGGCTGGTTTATATTTTTGAAGATGGATTTTAGGGAAAAAAATAAAATTTTGATTTCAATATGTAGATTTGTTTGGCAAACTAATTTTCTTTAGTCAGGAAAATCTTCCTCATTCATTCAACCGATTCATTTTCTTCCATAAAATTGGGCTTATACTTCATATTTTCTTTTATCCACTACTTTTTCTCTCAACAGTATATTATCTGTGCTTTCCTTGTGTGATTTATTTCCCCTCTGCTTAAAAATAAATAAAAAATTCAGTCAATACTGTACAATACTATGCTATTGTCTCAGTTTTTGTCATTTTTTTCAATTTGTTCATACTCTTGCTACTTGTAATGATGACATTTTTTTTCATTGGGTTTTAATAAGAGTCCCTCAAGATTTCACTGATAGTCAGTGCTTAGGATTTGAGAATGAATCATGTTTATATGCGAGTTGTCCTTTTATTTCTATTTTGCTAAGAATTTTACCTCATTTTATATATATATATATATATATATATATATATATATATAATTTGCGGGGTGGTACTGGGGTTTCAACTCAGGGCCTCATATTTGTTATGCAGGCACTGTACCACTTCAGCGATGCCCCACCCCTTTTTTGCCTCAAATTGATTATTCAAATAGGTTTCATATTTTTACCTGGGACCCTCAAACCACAATCTTCATATCTATGTTTCCTGCATTCCTGGGATGACAGTTATAGAGCACCATTCTCAGCTTTTCTTTGAGATGGGGTCTCTCTCACTTTTTGTCTGAAGTGTCCCTGGAACTATGACCCTTCTAATCTATGCCTCCTGAGTAGCTAGGATTATAAGTGTGTGACACTGTGCCTGACCTACTAATTATTTTAAATTAATGAACAAGTATAGAATTCCATCACATTTCTCCCTGGTATCAATTTAGAGGTGGGGTGAAGATGGGGCCTAGAGTTGGGAAGATCAATTGAGGACCTATTTCACTTGTCCACATTGGAGGAATCAAGGCTTAAGGCACCAGGTGTAAGAAAGGAAAGAAAAGAAAATCTGCACCCAACTCAGCAAAAAGAGGTAATCGAGAAGAAGGTAGAGATGACTGCAAGATTTGAATTGTGGCTTTCTGGGAGGTCAAAATGAGGATTGTCACAGAAGGAGAAGCAAGTTGACTATGTGTTGAAATGAGTTTCAAGTACCAGACATTCCTGCAGAGGTTTTTCAGTGGGTAGAGAATAATGGGAGTCTTCAAAAACAAGAGGAAAAGTGAGATTTACAAACTTACTTGCATAGAAGTGACTGATATTGATTAGTCACTCTACCCTAATCAATAGGCTAATCCCATTATCACAAACATGAATTTGTTATTTAAAAACAGAACAAAATGTTTAGTTCCCTCCTGAACTGTCATGATCTTCTGCCTTCTGCCATGAAGACCCTCACTAGATTCAGGAATCTTAGTATTGGATTTCCCAGCCTCCAGAACTATAAGAAACAAATTTCCTTTTTTTGGTGGGGGTACGGGGCAGCACTGGGAGCTTGAACTCAGGGCCTTGCAGTCTTGTTTAGCTCTTTTGCTCAAGGCTGGTGCTCTACCACTTGACCCAGACTTCCACTTGCAGTTTTTTGCACGTTGATTGGAAACAAGAGTCTCTCAGATTAGTCTGCCTGGGTTGGCTTTGGACCATGATCCTCAGATCTCAGCCACCTGAGTAGCTAGGATTACAGATGTGAGCCACCAGAACTCAGCTAGAAAGAATTTTCTTTTAAACTACCCAGTTTGTGGTTGAGAGATTTAAACCTGTCTTTTTGATGTCCACAGCCCACATTAGCACCCTCATCCAGCCATCTTTCTTTTTCTTACTGTGTGTCCACTTCCCCTGAATAAGACATGAACACAATATTCTAGAATGATGCAAACAGCTTTATCTAGTTCTTTGCCCTAATGTTCTCCATTACTATGCACTGAAAAGCTCATTCTTATTGAGAGATGTGAACTCTTTGTAGCTGGAAGTTCTCTCCTTGGAACTAAATATTGTCTGACATATAATCATCTTCTTTCTGCTGCACAGTGAGGTTGTCCTAGTGTTGTGTTATGAGCAAGGCATTCACTACTAAGTCTTAGTCACCTGCAAACTGAAATGTTTGAAGCATACATAATGAAAACTCCAGGGTGACTGTGAGGGAGAAAAATCCCAGGAGAAAAAATTCCCCAGAGTGTGATCCCTCTGAGGCCAAATTAAAGGGCCATGAAACTATCCTCCAGGGTTCCTTAGGCACCATGGGTTTGAGAAAGATTGAAGTCTCATCTGGCTGATATTATAATGCTTAGTTAATTCACTCAGCTGATTTCTTTTCAGGCAATGTGAATCAAGATGGGAGAGAACAAGGCATAGAGTACCAGTAACCCCAGAAGCTAGGAGCCACAAGTTACTTCTCTTAAAGGTCAAGTAAGACAGCAAACAAAGAAATCTGTTTTGGAAACCAGCTCTAAAGATAAAGATCTCACCCATGTAAACTGGGAAAGCAGAATCAGATGAATGTAGAAAAAAGCTGTATATCAGGGACTTGCATAATGGAATGAAAGAGGGAGAAAGGGAGAGGTGGGGAGGGGGTAAGAGGAAAAGAGACAGAGATAAGGAAAGTGAGAGGAAGAAAGAGGGACAAACAAATAGACACACAAGAGAAAGAAACAGGGAGGAAAGGAGAGAAAGAAAGAACAGCAGTAAATAGCAATATTGTCAGAGTTCTTCCTGATTTCAACATCTTTGAGTGGCATGATCTCAAACTGAAAGAAACACGGCTAGTATCTATAAGTAAGCAAACAGACTTTGTAAAATTCAAAGGTCAGATCTAGTAATACAAGGGTAATGTAACATCTTGCAGCCCAGAGCCAACCTCAGTGTCTTTGCACTTCTTATTAGCTGGTTAAGATCATTTGAGAGAGTGGTGATGTCTCTATGGTGTATGTGTGTGGTGAGGGGGAGGCCTAGTAGTCCTTTTGGAGCCCAAACAGAGCAAAGGAGCATTCTCTCTCTGGATTAACATCTCTAGGAGATGATACAGTTTACCAGAATCCTTATGGAGCAATGTTGATAATTAACCCATTTCCCTTTCTTCTTCACTGTCAGGATCCAAAGTTCTGCAAGGGCAACCATGTGCCCAGCTGAAAACTACAAGTCCCAGTCTCCCTTGTGGATAGGACTGACTAATGAGATTTAGGCAGAAGCCATTGTGTCTGTTGTCCACTCTACCTTCTTGCAGCTTGTACCAGGAACTTTAGCCACCATAACTGTCATAATGCCAAGATTGCCCATCATAGCAGAGAGTAGAAACCTGGAAGTGGTCAGGGCTCCACTGATGTCAGAGACCCAATATTTTAACTAAGGATTGCCTGCCTTTGGGCTTCTCTCTGTCTCTGTCTCTGTCTCTCTGTCTGTCACTCTGACTTCCTCTCTCTCTCTCCCTCTCTTTCCTTCTCTCTCCTTCCTTCCTCCCCCTCACAAAATTTATGGTAGTACTTAGGTTTGAACTCATGGCTTTATGCTTGCCAGGCAAGTATTCTGTCACTTAAGCCACACCTTACTCCTTTTGCTTTAATTATTTTTTCAGATAAGGCCTCAAGTTTTTGCCTGGACTAGCCTGAACCACAATCATATTTATACCTTCTGTGTAGCAGGGACAGCAGGCTTGTATACCCAGCTTATTTTATTTTATTTTTGTCGGTCTTGAGGCTTGAACTCTGGGCTTGGGTGCTGTCCCCAAGCCCTTCTGCTCAAGTCTAGAACTCTACCACTTGAGACACTTCTGACCTTTTCTGTTATGTGGTGCTGAGGAATCGAACCCAGGGCCTCATGCAAGTGAGGCAAGCACTCTACCACCCGTTCCCAGCCCTCCAGCTTATTTATTGAGGAAGGGTCTTACCAACTTTTTGCCTCAGACAGCCTAAAACCATTGTCCTCCCATTTAAGTTAAAACAGACAGCATTATAAGGTCCTTTGAATTCTCAGAATGTCCTTTCCCATTTATAACTTCTCTCCTTTGCCATATGTGATCACTGTTCTCTCCTTGGGCATAGTTATCTTTGACATGTCCATTTATGTAGTTTGTTTGATCTTTTTAATGTGTTGTTTAACTTGGTTTGCAAGTATTTTATTGAGAATTTTCATACCTATGTTCATCAGGAATCTTGTCTAATAACATTTCTTTTGTTCTGGCTTTATCTCATTTTGGTGTCAGGAAGCATTTCTTCCCTTCCTATTTTATGGGGAGCACTGGTGTTTGTTAGGTCTTCTTTAAATGCCTGCATATCCTATGAAACTTGGAAAACTGAGGTGAGGGGTTGAGTTGAAAAGGATGGGAAAGAATATTGAAAGGAATAACATCAATCAAGATGCAGTGTATTTATGAACTAATCTGCTGAATGGTAACCCCTTTGTACTACTACTTAAAGATAATAAAAATATAATTATCTTTAAAAGAAAACGCCTGGTAACAATTAATACATTAAGTCCCCAGCTTTTTTGGGTTGGGAAACTCTACTACTGCTTTTATCTCATTATAGATCTGTTAAAAGTTGTTTCTGTTTTTTGGTTCAATTTTGGAAAGTCACATGTATCTAGAAATTTATCCATTTCCTTTAGATTTTTCTAGTTTATTAGAACCTAATTGTTTAAAATATTCATTATCGATCCTCTGAATTTCATTGATATTTTTGTTATATCCTCCTTTTCATCTTTAATTTTATCAATTTGGGTTTCCTTCCTCCTTTTAGCTAGTCTCACTAAAGATTTTGCAATTTTCAAACAACCAACTTTTGTTCCATTGGTTCTTTTAGTTTCTATTTCACTCATTTCTGCCCTAAGTTTTGTTTATTTTCACCTATGAGTTTTTGGCTTATTCTTGTTTATCTAATAGCTTCAGATGCACTAGTAGGTTATTTACTTGAGATCTCTCTTTTATTTAGTATAGACACCCATAGCTATAAACTTTCCTCTTAGTACTTGTTTTCCTAAAAGATCTGATAGGTGGTATTTTCATTTGACTCTAGGAATGACTCTAGGAAGTTTTTTGTTTTCTCCTACATCTGTAATGACCCTTAAATATTTTCTGTAGTTCCTTTTGCTGTTGAGGATTTCTAGCTTTACAGTATTCCATTGTCATCTGATAGAATGCAGTGAGTTACTTCAATTTTCATATATTAAAACTTAGTTTATTCTTAAAATACAACCTATTTTTGAGAAGTTTCATATATATGTATATATTGCAGGGCCTGCATGAATATTCTATAGGTATGAAAGTCTATTTAGTTCTGCAGTTTGTTGGTATTTTTTTTATTGCGAAAATACTGTACAGAGGAGTTACAATTACATGGGCAAGATAATGAGTACATTTCTTATCAAGCATTGTAGCCTCCTCCTTTGTTTCCCCTTCCCATCCCTTCCCATCCTCCCCCCGTCCCCCCACCAATCTTCCATCCCTCCCCCCTCCCCCCGCACGAAAGTTGTGAAGTTCTATTGGTAAAAGTGGAATATTGAAGTCTTCCACTAAAATTGTGCTGTACTTTTATGTCCAGTCTTGTTTATTTATTTATTTTAATGAGATCAGGTACAGTGACATTTATTATTATCTCCTTTTGATGGGTTGTTTCCTTAATTAATATGAAATGACATATTTGTCTCCTGACACTTTTGGTTTATAATCTGTTTCATCATTGGGGCCCCATTTTCTTAGAAAATCTTTTTGTCTTTTCATTCTAATATTTGGCAATGAAATGCATTTCTTGTAAGCAACAAATGATTGGATCATGTTTTCTAATCCAACCCACCAGTTTATGTCTTTTGATTAGAAAAATAGAGACCATTAACATTCAATGTTAATATTGAAAAATGTGTAGCATTTCCTGTCATTTTGTTTACATGATACTTACTTCTTTCCAAATCTGCATTTGCTTATCTTTTCTTCTAGTGGGATTTATTATTCTTTTGTTTGTAGGATTCCTTTAAGTATCTTTTGCAGTGCTGACTGGTCATGAATTGCTGTCATTTTTTTTTTTGCTGTGGAAAGTTTTTATTTTATGAAGGATAGTTTTGTAGAATATAGTAATCTAGGTTAGCAATTATTTTCTTTCAGGTTTGGAATATATCATTACATGCTCTCCTCCTTGATTTTAGAGTCTCTATTGACTCTCAAAAAGTCTGTTATTCTGATGGTATTGCTTTCATATGTCTTTTGTCGATTCTTCCAATCTTTTTCCTTGTCCTGTATATTTAGTCTTTTAACTGCAATATGTCATGAGCCTCTTTTTTCTAAATCTTATCTAGTATTCTGTAGTCCTTCTGTACCAGGATAAGCCTTTCTTTCTCAAGATTGAGGACATTATCTGCTATTATTTTATTGTTTATATTACTTATGCTTTAGTTGACTCTTTTCCTCCTCCTTCTTCTTTGTCTTCTATATATCTATGATTCATAGACTTGATCATCTAATAGCATCCCAGAGGTTTATATTTCATTAATAGTTCCTTAGTGTTTTTTTGTTTTCTCTGAGTATCTTTATTTCTTTACTGGTGTTCTATTTGCACTTTGTTCTTTATTATTAGCAAGTTCTTCAGCTGTATTTTTTTATTAGTAAGATTTTTAATGGGGAAAATACCATACAGAGGGGTTACAATTACATGAGCAAGGTTTAAGTTGGATTTTTATTGGAATTATTGGGCTGCTCATTTCCAGAATTTTAATTTGAGCTCTTCAGGATTTCGGTATATTTTATGTTTTTCTGGATTTCTACATCTTTATTAAATTCTGCTATCATATTCTTCATGGTCTTCCTTATTTCCCTCAGCTGCTTATCTAAATTTTTTTGAGCTTATTCACGTGTTTATATATGTCCTCTTTAATTTCTGTTATGGTTGCTATCATTATTTTTAAGTTAACTGCTTGAGATTTTACCCTTTTACTGCCATTCTAGTCCTTTATTGTAGAATTGTTTAATTTTGAAGGAGACAATTCTCCTTTTTTTTTTTTAACATTACTTGTATTCCTATGTTGGAATTTATCCATCTGAGGCTAAGTTTTTGGTTGGAGATTTGATTTCCTATTTAAATTGAAGTATTCACAGTGTTTAGGCAGGACTAGTAGCTGGGTTGTAGTGTATTTTCTTATCACTGGACTGCATTGCAGCTCAGCAGTCAAACATTTGCCCACAGTGATCAAGACACTGGGTCTAGCCTCCTACTGCACTCAGGAAGATGAGATGCAGGAACAATCTCAGCTGATAAACATATTCACTATGAAAATACAGTTATCCTCAGTTAAGAATAATCACTGCTACTACTAAAGCATAGAAGAATGAAGAAGCCAAGATAATACTTCATGCACCAAATACACATGTTAGTAAGAATAATATTAGAGCAAAGTTAATGCCAATGAATATTGCAATATGTAGACTATAATAAGGTAGAACAGTATATGTCTAATATAAAGTAAATTAAGGAGGAAATAGAGAGAAAAGGTTCAGCTAAAGTACATAGAGGGGGGAATGGGGAAAGGGAAACAAAGGATGATCTGGCAATCTAACAATTTGTTAAAAATAATGACAACAAAGAAGAATTGTGGATGGGGTAATGGAAAGGAAGTAGAAATGGGAGTGAGTGATTGGAGGGGCGGGGAGAATACATCATTAAAAATTGAATATTAGGGGCTGGGAATGTGACTTAATGGTAGAGTGCTTGCCTGGCATGAATGAAGCCCTGGGTTCAGTTCCTTAGTACCAAATAGAAAAAGCTGGAAGTGGTGCTATGGCTCAAGTGGTAGAGCATTAACCTTGAGCACAAAGAGGCTCAGGGACAGTGCCCAGGCCCTGAGTTTAAGCCCTAAAACAGCAAAAATAAATGAATGAATAAATAAATAAATTGAATATTAAAATAAGGGTGTTGTAGCTCCCATTTAATAACTGCAAAACAAGTAAGGGACAAAAAAGCAAGTAAGAAAGAGAGCAAAGTTCCTAAAACAAATAAAAGAACCAAAAAGACAAAAACAATCAACATTTTCTTCACTGTTCTTTCTGGAACACTGGTTTTGTACTGTTTTGGCTTTGCTCAGTTCTGTTTTGTTTTGTTTTAAATCTGAACCAATTTGGCCAGTAGGGGCTGTCTGGTTGGGAGATTTAGTTCTAGTCACTCAGGGCCCTGAGCCAGGACCCCAGTACACTTCTGTACTTAAAGTTCAGAAACGTAGACTTCAAGTTCTAATAGCTAGTTCTTTGCTAAGTCCCAGAGGCCAGGTTCCTGACTTTCCAGATACCAGACATTTGGCTATTCTCTAGGCAGTTCTGCATAGTCTGGTTCCCAAGTAGAAGACTGCTGTGGTAGGCTCTATGATCATGAACCATGAACTTAGGCCCACATTAAGATTTTCAAGTGCATTTGTGTCTAGTAACATAGTTGTCTCGATCCTCAGGGCTTCATCTTTTGATTTGTATGGTATGGTAGTCCTATCGGTAGGATATAGTCCTATTGGTTAGAAGATCCTCCCTGTAGAGCCCACCAGGCTGGTGAATAGGTTCTCTCCTTAGACTCATTCCCAACTACATTTAACTTTGTAATCCATTTCAATCCTAAACCTGCATTTGTAGATCCATATCTCCTGGTGCCTGTTGAGATGCTCATAAGATACTGGCATAATAAAACCTATTGTTCTGCCAGCCTTGACTTCCAAAGCTCTTTTGAGGGATATGTGGTGGAGAATAACTTTTTAATCCATTGTGTACATGAGGAAAGATGGAGGGCAGAGATACCACTCAGCTACCATCTTGATCTCAGCCTTTCATTTCTGCATGACTGCAGTGCACTGGGCTTGCTTCCTCCAGCATCACCACAAACATTGAGTAAAGCATTGTACTGTGACATTACCATGGCTACAATGTTACTAGGTGATAGGAATGTTGCAGCTGCATTATAATCTCATGGGACCATTGATGTATATGAACACTATTGTTGACCAAAACATTATGATGTGGCCTGTGCCTGTTTTAACTAAACATATGTTAAGTTTCTGCTCAGTTTCAGGCACAGTGGGTCTTAGAAAAAAATAAGTGCATCTCTCTGTGTCCAATAACATCTTTAGTCTCTTAATGATGGGTTTCTTGTTCACAAAGGGTGCTGCTGTCATTGTCCTACTGAGGAATGAGTGTATCAGAGTCCAGGTCCAAAAGTTATGACTGGCATAGGATATCATCCCAAGAAGGTAGCATGCCCAGTCACACATTTTAGGTTCATGTTCCCTGATGTCCAAGTTCACAAAGAAACAGTAGTATATGACAGACTGTAATAAGTGCCAAATGGCCTGCTGGTGTCTCATGCCCTCCATTGTGGATATATGCTCATCAACATAGTCAAGACACGTGGCAATAGATACTGGACTGGATATTACATACTATGGGAAAGTCCACTCCAACAGGTCACTTCCCAAAAGACAAGAGCTCCACAAAGTGTGGCTTCTCACCATGAACCAGCCAGGAAATCAATGTGGGGCATCGTGCACAAAGCCACCACAGAGGGAGGTAGAGTTTAAGTGATAGATAGAATGTGGTTAATTGGAAAAAAGCAGGGAAGTTGTCCACTTACAATTAATCAGCCAGACAGTTATGGAACAATTGGTCTGCGTTTACCTCTTCTCAGGGCTCCAATGACTTGGGGAGTTGGATACAATGTTGTTAAGGGAGGTCAGATTCGGATGCACTAAAGGTTCCACTTCTGATGTAGAATAGTGTGTGCTAAAGCCTGAGCCCAAGATGCAGTGAACATTTAGAAGTTCGTAAGTAAGAAAAGTCACAGTGGAACAGTAGGTCACAGGTAATAAGTAGGATGCGGCTAGGAAACAGGAATGTCGGCTTTGGGGTAGAAATGATGGTGGTATACTGATAAACAGAGCATGGATAAGGTCTGCTGTACACAGGGCTAGCCTGGATGCTAAGAGAAATCACTCTTTAAGTCATGGCTACCCTTCTTACCAGGAATTGCAGAGAGGTGGTAAGGAAGATAGCTCAGTCCTGGCACCGGTGGAGCTCACTGATGTGGGCCAAACAGTGAATAAGAATCTAGATGTGAGAACTGGGAAGAGCAATGTGGAACATTACAAAGCATATGACAGGAATCCACCTCTTTCTGGTGAGCAGTAGGAGTCTAGGGATAGCCTAGCAGATTGGTGGGGTTGAGAGAGGGTTTGGAAAGTCTATTATAACAGATAGGGCAGAGTCTTAAAATCCAAGCAGATGCAATTGCTGTATTCCCAGTGCTTTTCACGAGATGTAGCAAGAAGTCATACCATGCAAGAAAATGATTTGTTGTCCATGTATGGCAATTTGCAGGATGGATTTGGACCAGGAGGAAGTGGAAACAAGGGAGCTATTGGGGAGATGTTGAAAGAATTTAGGAGGGATGTTACTTATACTGCATGATTGGGCCCTAGACTCAAGGGGAAGCTCAATGCTTCTATGCAGTTGGCTTCTAAAGTAAAGACTATACCATAGCTGCATAGATTATTGTACTTGTCACTACTGATATTCTTCCAAAGGACAGCTTTAGGCCCCAGAAGGGAGAGAAGAATACACATACACAGAGAGACAGAGAGAGAGAAAAAACATGTATGTATATATATATATAATATTTTTATGTATAAAACTTTGTGCATCTATATGTGGAAAATAAACATAAAGCAATGTTACCATTTTTTAATGTTACCATTTTAAAAAGTAGAATTGCATTTTAATATATTTATATCCAGCTATAACTGACTTTCTTCTCTTTATTTGTTCTCTTTTTAGAAATTTGAATATTCTTAAATTGGGCACTATAATTTATACCTGTATTTCCTGCTGCTCTTGTCTCTTCACCACACACACACACACATACACACAAACACACATACACACAAACACACACACACACACACACACACACACACACTTACACATTGTCAGTTTTTCAAAAAAATTATCTTGAGAGTAAGGTTCTTGCACTCCACTTTTTATGGTGAACTTTAAAGCTACACCCATAATCACTAGGATCTTGCCCCATTAGGGAAGCTAGGGCCAGCTGTACAGAAAAGAAGCCAAGGAATAAGATCCGATCTTGATCTGTTTAGGCACCAGACTACAACCTCAGCCATGTGGTTGCATTTATTTCAATCAGGCCCTTAGAAAACGCATGTGTTTTAAGGTAGCTGTTCCAGTGCTCTTGTTTACTGAGAACATCTGGAATTTGTGAATAAGTGATCGTCAGCAAAACAAAGTACAGCTCAAGTAAGACCTTGTGTGCAAATTGTGAGTAGAGATCAGCTCTGTGCCAACTGGTTGCCCTGGGCAGACTCCAGCCCATTTGCTGAGGGCTCACTGAGAAGCCTGTGCCGGGTGGCAGTGCCTTGTGCTCTGAAGGATTTGTTCCTACATGACTTGGAAACAGTTTGTCCCTGTTAGCTCAGTCAGTCTGTGGCTGGTGCCAGGAAGACTGAGCATGCAGGTTTGATGCAGGAATGGGTCAATTAGCTTTGCACAGAGGAAAACTTTGTTCCTCCTCACTGACTGTGCCCCCAGCCTGGCCAGCATGTGTCGAATGGGAGCCAAGTGACAATGGTAGCGTTCTTCCTGGGAAAACCAATTGAGATTATCCACCGTGCACTCTGAGTCGGAAATGTCTTCCTTGCCCACAAAGAACTTTGTAGGGTATTTGTAATAGCTTCAGTTTCCCTTCTGGAAGGCACACCGTAAGAGCAAAATGTAGGCTCATTTACGCATTAGAAAAGCCATAAGACTGACTGGGTCCATCAAAGATTTGGATCTTGGAGGAGCCAAAACTGGATTTTCAGCTAGATAGGAAATAATCAGGATTTGATGGGGGGGAAATATTTGAGGCCAAGAGAGTGCTAGTGTGAATCAGCTTAGCTAGCGGCTCAAGGAACCTGAATCCAGGGCAGCCTGTCCTTTTCCCCTTGGCATGTGACCAGACAGAGTCACTTCTATGAACAAATGTCTCAAGCTCCAAAAATTCCAAAGCAAATGCTTTGTAATAGCTGAAATACTCTTGGCTATCATAACACATTCTCTTGGTGAGAACTTAGATGTGACAGATGACTGGTGGCTCATAATCACAGCAGCTCTGTTCTTCTTTAGAGATTTTAAAGATGTGTGCAATATGTAGGTGTGGTAGCTGTGTTTCTCCATCTACCAAAGGGAAGGAGGAGATGTTAAATTATTTCAGAGCAAGGTAGTCTGGCTTTGTCTTCATTTCAACTAAGAATGAGACACAGCCAATTGTGAATTCTCCAATGATGCAGTGTGAGTACATTGTCATCAGGGGAATGTAATTGGAGCTATGACTCCAAATAATGTCAGGCTATGGCTTGAATTGTTTTGCTTAGGTGGAATCAACCATAATGAATACATTGCTTTTACCTGTTTTACTGGCACCATAATAGTTCCTTTGACATTTCCAACACAAATGCTCAGCCTTGATCCACCTGTATCTTTCTGGATTCAAACCTCAGGGCATAGAGGAAGAATACAAAGTGCAAAAAGGGCAATAATGCATGAAATGAGGAAAATAAAAAATAGTCCATGGAAACAATTGTCACCTTTGTAGCTCAAATACTTTCCAGATTATTGGATTATCATTTTAGAAAATCAAAACTTCTCAATCAAAACATTGAGAGAAATATTCATAACCAGTACATTTCAAAGTTAATATTCTTAATGCATTTGGGGAAAAACACATGGCTGACCATCTTTTTGATCTGAAAAAATGTTGATTATGTATGGTTTAATTTATTACTAAGGCCTTCACAGAAAAGGAGCCCAAATTATTGGTTGAAAACCCATATGACTTAAAATATAGAAAAATGTGTAATTTTATTAACCTTAAATAAATGTAAATAAAAAACAAAAAAAGAATAGCCCATTTCTGTTCTGATAAATAACAGGAATGTTCACAGAGCATGACTGCCCAGCTCTAGATATAGAGAAAGGGCTTTTTGTAGTGCTGAGGAACTATAAATGCTAATAACCTTTTTGAAAAACAATTTGACTATAATGTAACAAAAATGGTTGAAGTTTTTAATGTTTAAATGTTAGTTCTAGTAATTGAAGTAGAAATTAAGTAATGATTAAAAGCAGGAACAATGGGATGAAACCCACTGTGCTCAACTCTCTCTTGGGTTATTTAGTAATTACATGATGTTAGATCATCTACTAAAACTCTGAACCTGCTTCATTATCAATGTTATATGATGAGACTAATTCCCACCTCATTGGACTGTTATTAATAAGACAAGGGAATTATATATGCAAACGGCAGAGAATACAGAAAATACCACCTTCTTTGTGTCAGAATTTCTTCACCTTAATATTATACAGCTATGGATGAGTACACAATAACACAGGAGGTAACTCTCATGAGATGTAAAAACCTAAATAGATCTAGTATTATATGTAATTATATGGAGATTTTGATCTAGCCTCTATAATATACCTAGATAAAGGTGAATAAAATGTATGTTAAAATTTAACAGTGGTTTTCCTGTGAGCCTTCAACTTCTGTATCATTTCTAATTGTGCTATAGTGAACATGTATTATTTTTACTATATAAAAGATAAGTTATATGACGTGTGCATGTGCATGTATGGGTGTATGTGTTGATCTCAAGGCTTGAACTTGAACTTAAGGCCTTATGGTCTCACCTAGCTTCCGACTTTCTTGCTCACAGTTGATGCTCTATTGTTTAAACCACATCTCCACTCTGGCATTTTGTTGGTGAATTGAAGATGGAATGTCTCAAACTTTTCTGCCTAAACCAGCTTCAATCCATAGTCCTTTAGATAGCCTCATGCATAACTAGGATTATAATTGGGAGCTACTGGAACCAGCTAGAATAACAGTATTTTAAAATAGATCACCAGCCTGTAGTGTTTGGCTTCCAGACCAAGCTAATAGTTATTTTTGCCATGGTTTCTAGGCAGGGATGAAGAACTACTTGGATACAGCACTGAGCAGGGGCCTGCCCTCTGTGTCATGAAACCTCAATAGTATTCTGCAACTGTCGCCACTATGGGCCACAGCTGAAATGGTAGAAGTATGAAATGAAAATAAGGCTTCACTGTAGAGACCAGAAAGTACGTCTCCTTACTTCCTCTCTGTTAGGTTTTTAAAAAGAAGTACTTGCATAAGAATAGCAGCACTCACGTGGTATTCAGGTAAGGGGTAGGTTTATTCAGTAGACCTTCTGGGACCAGGCAAGGTTGGCACTCCACGTGGCTGGGAAAGGCCTGGGAATGAGAGAGAACTGGGAAAGAGAGGAAAGAGAGAGGAAAGAGCAGCAGAGAAAGGGGAGAGGGGAGAGAGAGAGAGAAGAGAGAGAGCAGGGAGAGCAGGGAGAGCTAGAAAAGAGAGGGAGATAGGTAGCAGAGAGAGCTAGAATAGAGCAGTGAAAGAGCAGAGAGCTAGAAACAAACAGAGAGAGAGCTAGAATAGAACAGAGAGAGCTAGAAAAGAGCAGCAAGAGAAAGTCTGGGCCTGGGCTAGGCCTTATCTAGGGTAGGGGGAGAAAGGTGTGGCCACATCAAATTCAGATGTGACCTCAGCGGATGAAGATGTGACCTCTTCCAGGTGTCCCAGTTGCCTAGGTAACGCAGGTACTGGGTGGAGACTTTGCTCCGAAGAGGGTGGAGTCTGCTGGCCATCCAGGAGTGGACCTTACACTCTCCAGATGACACACCACCCATGCTTCTCTCTGCTGACTTCTCTGAGACCCATTGGGTCTGCTCTTCTGCCAGGGGTTGGGTTGAATCCTTTGGTCAAAGTAGTCTGTTCTCACCCTTTGTTAGAGGCTGAGCTACGCTGTCCAATTCATATGTTGAGTCTCTAACTCCCAGTAACCTTTCACAAGGTCATTACCATTAGGTTGACTCTAATGTAATAGGACTGATGCTTTACAGAACATTTGAAGACAGGGACCAGCACAATGTGGGCAGAGTCTCTGCACAGGGAGGACATTACGTGAAGAATAGAGTTATGTAGCCCTGAGTTGAGGAGCTAGAAGGAACTGAGAAGCCTCCATTCCTTTCAGAGAGAGCCTGGGCCTGCCCACAACTTGATTTCAGATTTCAGTCCTGAAATCAAGAATATCAGTTGGCTGTGAGGCAGTCAATTGCTGTTGTTGAATGCAATAAGTCTATGATGGTTTGTTACAGCTGCCTTAGCTAAAATATACAACCTTATCCTTACTCTATGTCATGTCCCCCTCTTACACACCCTCCTTTCCAATGACAAAATTGAAAAACTTCCACACAAAACAAGAGTATTCAGTCATGGTCTGTGGGCAGGAGAATGCACAGTGCTCTCCCTGGAGACACTGTAATCAGTGACTCATTCAGCCATTCACAGTCCAGTGACATTTGCCTTCTGGTGAGAATGAACAGCCATGTGTTGCCTAACAATGGAGAATGCATTGTCAGGCAATTCCATCATAGTGCAAAACCTCAGGGTGCATTTCCACAAACCTAGGTGGTCTAGGTCAGCCAATCAGTGTGACTTCCATGTAATCAAGAGATGTGACGAACAGGAGAGGTATGAGGACTGACACCGGCATACCACAACAGACTTTCACAGTAGACATTATTTTTAAGTATAAGTTCACTTTAAAGTAACTATAAAAATGTAGTGTTGTTTTGTACAAGGCAAAATAGTCATTTCTTTTTATCAAATGATGCACTGTATGTCATGGTACATGCTGTACTTTGGTGTGACTGGCAGAGCAGTAGGTTTGTTTACAACAGCATCATACATTCAAGTCATGCTTTGCTCTACAATGCCACAGCAGCTACATCACTAGGAAAATGTTCAGCTCCTTTATACTCTTACCATAATGGAGAGGCTGGTTGCTTTTGTCAAGGGTTCAGTCTCTATGGAAGGATTCTCAGTCGATCACAATGTCAGCCAGTACAGATATTTTTTTTCCTCCATATTATGAAGATGAGGGATCAAAACTTATGTAAAATCCAGGTGCTGGTGACAAACCCCTATAATTCTAACAACTCATGAGGCTTGAAATCTGAAGGTTGCAATTTGAAGCCAGCCCAAGAAAGTCCATGAGACTGTCATCTCCATGGAACCACCAATAAACCAAAAATGAAGCTATGGTTCAAGTCGTAGAGTGCTAGCCTTGAGTGAAAAAGGTACAGGGGTGGTGAGTGCCCAGGCCCTGAGATTAAGCCCCAATACTGGTGCACACTCATGCATACACACACACACACACACACACACACACACACACACACACACACACACACACACACACATACTTACATATGAGGAAAGCATAAGTTTGTTTGATGACAGGGCTTTTTTCAGCAATAGTTGTGAGTAAGTTATACAAATGGAAGAGGATAGGAAATACAAAAATCTCCATTCACCTTATCTACATGCATAGGGCAGCCCAACGTTTTGGCATGGGAGCCATTGCTCTTTTTATGGGCTATTCCATGTACCAAGAATTCCTGGAAAATCCTGAACTTTAGAAGAAGGGAAGCTATATTAGTCTTGTTGGAAGTGCTTGCTTTAATTAGACTTCTCACATTGAGATGACCTGTTTATGTTAGAAATAAATAATTGGAGTGGGTTCAGACAATAATAGTATTTTGTAGGGAAAGATGAAGTAAAACTCTCCCTCTTTGCAGATGACATGATCTTGTATTTAACCCAATGGACTCCACTCCCAGGTACTCGAGTTGATTCAAAATTTTGGCAAAGTAATAGGGCATAAAATTACCCCTCAAAAAACAATGGCTTTTCTGTGTGCCAACAAAAGAAGAGCACGGCTGAAATCAGGAAAGCAACTCTTTTTGTAATAACCCCACAAAAAATAAAATACTTAGGAATTAACAAGAAGTGAAGGATCTCTATGATGAAAACTTTAAAAACCAGAAAAAAAGGAAATTAAAGCAGAACTAGGGAAGTGGGAAAACCTCTCATGCTCCTGGATTGGAAGGATTAACATCGTGAAAATGGAAATACTGCCAAAGGCTATATACAAATGCAACATACCTATCAATACCCCAACCTCATTCTTCAATAAAATAGCAGAAGCAATCCAAAAATTCATATGGAACAATAAAAGACACTGAATACCAAAAACATTCCTTAGCAGAAAGAAAGAATAGAAAGCATATCTATACCAAATTTCAAACTCTACTACAAAGCCATAGTAATCAAAACAGCTTGGTACTAGCACAAGAACAGACCTGAGGACCAATGGAATAGAACTGAAGACCCAGAAATTAACCCACAGACCTATAGGCACTTAATCTTTGATTAGGGATCTAAAAAAATAGAATGGAAGAAAGACAGCTTCTTCAGTAAATGGTGCTGGCAAAATTGTTTAATCACTTGTAGAAAACTAAAGCTAGATCCTTATATATCACCCTGCACAAGAATCAACTCCAAATGGATCAAAGACCTCTAAGTCAAAGCAGACACCCTGAAAACATTACAGGAAGGAATAGGAGAAAATCTAGGGCTCCTTAGCACAGGCCAAAATTTTTTCAATAAGGACCCAGAAACACAACAAATCAAAGAAAAGTTGGACAGAAGGAATTGCATGAAACTGCAGAGCTTCCACATGGCAAAGGACATAGCTAACAAGATCAATAGAAAGCCCACAGACTAGAAGATCTTCACTAGCCATACAACAGACAAGGGCCTCATATCTAAAATATACTTAGAACTCAAAAAATTAAATCCCCAACAATAAACCCTCAAAGAAACAACTGCCCAATAAATAAGTGGGCTACAGACTTAGAGACTTCTCTGAAGAGGAAATAAGAATGGCCAATAGACATATGAAGAAATTGCTCTCCAGCCATAAAAGAAATGCAAATCAAAACAACACTGAGATTTCACCTCACTCCAGTTTTAATGGCTATAATCAAGAAATCTTATAACAACAGATGTTGGAGGGGTTGTAGCCATAAGGGAACCCTACTGCATTGTTGATGGGAGTGTAAACTTGTTCAACCACTTTGGAAAGTTGTTTGGAGGTTTCTCAAAAGACTCCACATAGAGGTCCCCTATGACCCAGTAATCCCACTTTTGGGCATTTACCCAAATGATCACAAACACAGCCCTACTAAGGCTACCAGCACAACTGTTTATTGCAGCATTATTTACCATAGCTAAGATATGGAACCAACCTAGATGCCCCTCAGTAGATGAATGGATCAAGAAAATGTGATATATATATATATATATATATATATATATATAGAGAGAGAGAGAGAGAGAGAGAGAGAGAGAGAGAGAGAGAGAGAAGTTCTGAAGCTCTATGCCTCCATCAAAAAGAATGACACCACCCATTTGTTAGGAAATGGAAAGATTTGGAAAAGATTATATTAAGTGAAGTAAGCCAGGCCCAAAGAAACATAAGTCCCATGGTTTCCCTTATTTGCAACTTGTATATGCCTAGGACAAGCAGAAAAGGTCAAAAGCTATATCCATATGACCATATAAGATGATGCTAAGTGAAATGAACACCATGATAGGGACACAAGAGTTTTTATCTTTCTTGCTGTTATTTTTAATGTGTGTATATATAACACACTATGTGATTTTTTTGTTTCTTTTGTATTTTCTTCCCCCATTGTATAACAGAGGTTATATCACTGTATTAGATTCCAGTGACCTGCATCTTGTTTATACATTTTTCTAATTTGGGGAGGGGAAGGGAAATAACAAAATGCTGAAATAAGGATACAGGTTGACCCATTGTAACAATGAGATGTACAAGATACTATGTTGAAAATGAACTTTCCAACTTGGAGAGGGGGAGGAGTAAGGGAGGTGGGGAGGGAAGGGATGGTAGGGGAAAAACAAAGGAGGAGGTAAAAATGCTGATAGGAAATGTACCCATTACCTTACCCATGTAACTGTAACCCCTCGCTACAGTATCTTTACAACAAAAATATATACAAAATAATAATAATAGTATTTTGAATAATGGCTTCTTTTAGGCTTGACTTGACTTTTGATCTGAGCTGTTCTCTACTTCAGTCAACTTTACAAAAACCACGGTTTGGTAGGCAAATTGCCCCTGAAATAGGCAATGCCTTCTACTTATCTTAAAGGAAGCAGCCCAAACTCCGGAGACCATCTTGTTCTAGTAATAAATTGTGTCCCAGAAGCCAGGCACTGGTGGCTCACGCCTGTAATCCTTGCTACTCAGGAGGCTGAGATCTGAGGACAGTTCAAAGCCAGCCCGGGCAGGGAAATCCATGAAACTCTTATCTCCAATAAACCACCAGAAAACTGGAAGTGGCACTATGGCTCAAGTGGTAGAGCACTAACCTTGAGCTGAAGAGGTGAGGGACCGTGCCCAGGGCCAGAGTTCAAGCCCCACGATTGACTAATAATAATAATAATAATAATAATAATAATAATAATAATCTGTCCCAGAATTCCTCCTGAGACAGATACTGAGCTAACAGTCAACCAAGCGTACCTTCAACTTGGGTCTGTTCTAACTACACATGCATTTCTCATTTTGCCCTCAATACCTCTATTTAACCTGAACCCAATATCTTCAGAAAATTGTTGAAGATATACTGAGGTGCTGACTTCCCATGGGTGCCCTTCATCATGTCTCTTTAGTTGGATATTGGATGCACTCATTAACTTGAGACTCCTACGGGCTAAAAACCTGGTTTCATTTCTATGGAAGAAAGGGACAATGACTATTAGGGAACAACCTAAAAGTTTATGATATAAACTTTTTGCTAAGGCAAGAATACTTGAAAAGTGCATAGCTACCCTAGCAACAGAGAAATAATATATTATGTGGAAGAGAGGTTATATTGGCCTGGTTTGCATTATTATAATTTTCACCACCCCATCATGAACTGGGATGACTTGTAAAGAAAATAGGTTTGTTTTGGCTAAGAGCTCTGGTCCAGGGAGAAGGGCCCACATCCAGTGATGTCCTCACTGCAGAGTCCCAAAGTTGTGCAGAGCAAACATCACAGGTCAAGAGACAGTGAGCCACATCTCCTTTAGTCTCTTCTTATGAAGCCACCAGGACTCAGTCAGAAGGCCCCCACCCAGATGATGTTATCTAATTCTAATCCCCTCCCAAAGGCTCTCCCTATAAACCCCATAAGTGGATTAAACAGAGATTAAATTTAAGCAAGTGAACCTGAATGAACACGCTCAAATCACACTCATGGCAGAAGTAGAATCCTGGTCTTATGGAGGAAATAGTCTCTTTAGAGGAATGAACTATGACCCCAGAGTCATCCTTGAGTCCACATAGGAATAACCCAGCATGCCACTGGAGATCAAAATTCACAGATGCCCCACTTTCTTATAGTAAATGTCACAGTTCTTTATTACCCCCACATCTTGTACAGTGTAAATCATCTCTAGGTGGCAAATGCAAAGAAAATGCTATGCAGACATTGTTTTACTGTATTGTTTAGGGAATAGTTACAACAAAATGTCTGTATATGTTCAGTACAAGTGTACTTTTTCTTATTTTTCTTCTATTTCTTTTTTTTTTTTTTTTTGCCAGTTCTTAAGATTAAACACAGGGCCTTGCATACATTAGGCAAGTGCTCTACAATTCAGGCAGCCCCACCCCATCTTTTTCTTTTTTAACGTTGAACCACAGTTGGTTAGATGGATGAGTATAACATAGATGTATGGGCCAGCTGTCTTTCTCTTTTCTTCCTGGGTTTTCATCTGACAACTCTATTCTGGGACCCATCTAACTCATTTTCTCTCAGCTAAGAGAATGGCCTTTGCACAGGCTGACATCCTTTCTCCTGAGGCTACATGGTTGTTCTGACGTGGGTTAGACCATTTCAACAGGAACAAAGTTCACATTCACATTTTCTGTGTGCCAGGCACTGTGTGGAGCACCAAACTAAGCTGAATGAGGACTGAAGGAATGTCAGTGATGGTATCTTGTACCCAGAATTTGAATTCTTTTCTCCAGAAGAGAAATAATAAAGGAGGTTCTAGTTTGAGACCGTCTGTTTTCAAACTTGATCTATCTGAACCCCAGTTTCCTAACCTAAAAAATGAGAAACTACACTGTCCTGTACTTCCTCAGTGCTCTGAAATGCAGATTCTAAGCCCCTCCAAGGAAAGCAACAGGAAGCCTGGGACTCTGAGAATCACTCTTATTCAAAGTAAAAAAAAAAAAAAGAAGAAGAAGAATTCCAAGTAAACATAATGTTCAGAACTTAGATGGAATATTTTTCTGCATAGGGAAGGGTCACTGAGTAAGTTCATATGAAAAATCATAAAATGCAAGTCCCAGGGACAAACAAATGGGTGTGCTGTAGCTTGGAGCCAAATGTTCAATTACTTTCTTCAACATATCATGGTTAATTTTATACTTGCCTCCTCAGATTCCTTTTTTTTTCCAGTACTGAGCCTAAGCACTGTCCCTTACCCATTTTTTCAATGTACCTTACCACTTGAACCATAGCTCCACTTCCAGATTTTTGGTGGTTAATTGGTGATTAGAAGAGTCTCATGGACTTCTCTGCTTAGGCTGTCTTTGAACTATGATCCTCAGATTTCAGTCTCCTGAGTATCTATGATTATAGGCATAAGTCCTGGAACCTGGTTGTGTTTTGTTGCTTTTGTTTATGTTTTTAACTTCTAGTATATGATTCACCATCTGTGAAGTGCTATCATAGATAATAGGTCTCATCTATACATACAGTAACTCAATTCTGAAATGGACACTCACTAAATATTTGATGAATAAATTGATATTGATGGTTCTCAATATTTGTTATAAAGACCACTTTGGGAAGATGGTGACACTGATAGATCTGTCTTTGGAATGCTGAACACATACCCAGTTTTGCCTGATAGTTTTAGGGGATTCATAAAGCCCAACCTCTGATCTAGGGGTCTTTTAAAATCCTGTACAGCACAGTAAAGTGTTACAGCTTTCCAAAGCACAAAAGGGTCTTTGTTGTAGTTCTTTACAGTACAAAGGAAAATGGTCTTATAACCTGGAAATTCAAGACAATCTCTATCCCTACTGGGCCGAAGAGTACATTCCATAATGAAGAAAGACTACAGGAATTGATACTCAAAGTATGCGTCTATGAAACTAATATGGTATAAATTGCCCAAAGGGAGAACATTTCTTTGGATTACAAAGTATAAATAAACTCAGACATTAGAGAGAGCTTCTCAAGACTTTAAAGATACCTTTAAATGTACAAGGGAAAGGGGGAAAGTGCTTAAGAAAAAAGTGGTACCACTGGCTCAAGTCTAATCTCAGTTACTCAGATCTGAGTAGACTGAGAGCTGAAGATCATGGTTTCCCTAGCAGGAATCAGCTGGTTAATTTAACCACCCAAAAGCCTGGGGCTCAATTGGTAGCACCAGCCTTGAGAGCAAAAAGCTAATAGAAAATGCCCAGGCCCTGAGTTCAAGCCCCAGTAACAGCATTAAAAACAAAAACAAAAAAGAAAGAAAAGATAAAATAATAGAGGATAAATATGATCAACTTACACATAGTACATGTATGGAAATGTCACAATGAAATAACTTTATGCAACTATTATACACTAGCTTTTAAAATAGGAAGAGTAAAAGCAAGACTGACTGTTAATTAACATTCAAATTAGCTTCCCAAGCCACAAGTAGTTTAAATGAGAGCTTCATAGGGTGGAGCAGAAAAACTGAAGGGCTCCCTGTTATCAAGGGAGACATAGAGGTTATTCCCCTTCCAAAGGGAGTAGCAATTTACCCCTTGAAGAAACATAACACCACAAAGGATTGCAAACTGTTGTAGAAGAAATAGCTCCATTGCACCTGGGAAGAGAGCACAGGTGTGTAGCTGGAGTGGGAGAAAACAGGCATGTAATACAGTCTGGTTTTCCAGAATTTTCTCTGTAATCCACTAGGGACCCTTGGAATGCAGTCCAGTTCTATCTGTCCAATGTTCCCTCTTTGCATTCTCTTATCCACCCCCAACGTGAGCGTGCACGAGCACACACACACACACACACACACACACACACACACACACACACACACACACACACATCACTTCTAGAGAATTCTCAAAGTTTAATGTGCTGCCTTCCAGATACTCCCCTTCTTTTTTTTTTTTTTTTTTTTTTTTGATCCGGTCATGGGGCCTGAACTCTGGGCCTGAGCGCTGTCCCTCAGCTCTTCAGCTCAAAGCTAGCGCTCTACCACTTGAGCCACAGCACCACTTCCGGCTTTTTTCTTTTTGCGTATGTGGTGCTGAGGAATCGAACCCAGGGCCTTAGGCATGCAAGGCAAGTGCTCTGCCACTGAGCCAACTTCCCAGCCCCAGATACTCCCCTTCTATAGGAAAGCCTACCAAGAAGCCCAAGCCCAGAGTCCTGGCAGAAACCTCAGTAACTAAGCAGCACTAAGGGTTGGCGTGTTGGGAAGTCACCTCTGTACACAAAATATCAAGTGTTAAACATGAAGAGGAGATGCAGGCAGCTCTCCACTGAGGTTAAACCCAAACCCACAAAGGCACAAAGATCAATTCGCTTGAATCACTTTATTGAGTTCATTACTACATACAGGCAGTGTTTATGCCAGCCCAGGCAGTCTGTTCAGCTACCAGATCTCCTAGAGCAAAGGAATTTCCCATTCATTTCCTCATCAATTATGGGTCCTCTTGTCCCCTTCCGTCTCCTTCATCTTCCCACCCACTAGTGCATCTCCACTTTTCTCTCCTTTCTCCCACTTTGAACTTCTGCTTCAGAGGTTGTCAGGAAACTACATTTATGGCATAATCAAATCCTTGTGTGCAACAGTTCATGGGGGACCCCTAGATAGTTTGGAACAAACACAACCCATTTTCAAGAAGCTCTAAGTCAATGAATCTGAGGAGTCGCTTACTCTCCTCAATAAATGCTTTAAGAATAAAAATGTGTCAAATAAAAACAAATTTGATTTTCCATATAACCTGTTCAAGTTGTGGAAGCTTTTCATTTCTGACTGATTATTTCATTGGCCTCTGGCCTACTACTCTAAACATCTCTGTCCCCCAAGCTTCCTGAGAATTGTGAGCTCAGAACAAACACTCAAATGTATTGGAGTAAATTCATCAACAATATTTGTAGTAGCTAAAAATTGGAAGCAACCTGGGCTGGGAAGGTGGCTCAGTGGTAGAGCGCTTGCCTTGCATACATGAGGCCCTGGGTTTGATTCCTCAGCACCACAAAAGCAGGAAAAAAAAGCCGGAAGTGGTGCTGTGGCTCAAGTGGGTAGAGTGCTAGCTTTGAGCTGAAGAGCTGAGGGACAGCGCCCAGGCCCAGAGTTCAGGCCCCACGACCAGACACCCCCCCCAAAAAAAAAATTGGAAGCAACCAATGTGCAAAAGGGAAATCAAATTGCTGTGTATTTACTTACTGGAGGGCCATGAGCCATATGGAAGTTCATTTTCTCAAAGAACATTTAATGGTAAATTTTTAAGAAGAAATTTAAATGATGGTCCCACTATGTGAAGAGATATCGATTTGAATTGTAATGGTGTCTATCTTTGTGGGAAAGGAGTGATTGTACTTTCCCTCTGTGCATTATCATAGATTCTAGACTCTACCTTAGGAACTGTTTTTATAATCAGGAAAGAAAGAGAAACTTCCTTATTCTACCTAAGTGCTTTGGTGAACAGAATTTTGTGATGGACCCACAATTGCTGACCCTAGGAGTTCAAACCCTATGTAATTGTCTCCACAGAAATATGAATGGACTTAAACACAATAGCCTGACTCTAGTGATTAGGTTGTGTTACATTGCAAAAGGTGAAGGAATTGTAATAATGTAGTAAAGTCTCACTCAATTGACTTTCAAGTTTCCTAAGAGGGCTTAGCTTGGTGAGCCTGAACCAATCAAGTGAGCATTTTAGAAGCTGGTCCAAAGGTAACAGAGTCTCCTCCTCTGATCTTGAAGAAGAAAGTTGCCATGAGTTCTACAGTTGCTGGGAACTGAACTCTGCCAACAGTCTCCTGTGCTTGGAAGAGAGCCCTGTGGATAAGATAGGACTCCAGCCCTAGGCTTCTCCTTGATTGTGGCTTCCTTTGACTAACAGGGGACCCATCATAGCATGTCCAAACTCCTGATCTACAGGAGCGGTCAGATAGTATGTACGTATTGGAGGACGATTGTTGTTGGTGGTGGTGTTTTTCATTTTTAAGTATTTTTGTTTGTGGTAACGGGATTGGAACTCTGGACTTAAAATTTGCCAGATGAGAGAGAGCTCTACCATTGGAACCATATTCCCAGCAAACGTTTTATTTTTTGTCTGTGTGCTGGTACTGGGGCTTGAACTCAGGGCCTGGTCACTGTCACTGAGCTTTTTCCGCTCAAGGCTAGTACTCTACCACTTGAGCCACAGCTCCACTTTTTGGATTTTTGCTGGCTAATTAATTATAAGAGTCTCACAGACTTTCCTGAGCAAGCTAACTTTGAATTGAGATCCTCAGGTTTCAGCCTTCTGAGTAATTAGGATTACAGGTGTGAACCATCAGCACCCACTCCCCAACATGTTGTTTTTTTGTTACTATGTTTGTAAGCAATCTTTCACACTGCAATAGAAAATTAACTCCTTTCACTATCCCCCATTTCTCCCAACCCTACTCATCCCCTCACTTTACCTAGTTCCAATTACATCTGTTCCTCATCTCCATGACCTACCTCAAAACATATGTTCTACAAATGTTATTCTAAAAATCCCCCCAGAGAAGAACTCACTATATATACCAAAAAATTAAGAAAAGTAAGGGAAGGGGTAGGTCAAAGGGGGAAGAGAATGTTGAAAAGGGTAACCCTGATCAAGATACATTGTATTCATAAGC
This sequence comes from Dipodomys merriami, assembly GCF_024711535.1. Lineage (NCBI taxonomy): Eukaryota > Metazoa > Chordata > Mammalia > Rodentia > Heteromyidae > Dipodomys > Dipodomys merriami. The sequence continues at coordinate 32,631,930 of NW_027202937.1, forward strand.
TGCTTTGTTAAATGGCACCTCCTTTGTACAACTACTTAAATATATATTTTTTAAATTTAAAATGAAAAAAAAAATCCAAATCATATGCAATCTCCTATCCTCATTCCAGGACCAATAACTACTAGATGGGAGGGAACAGCCTGAGGGGACTGGGTCTTGCCAAGAAAGAGAGGAGTCAGGTGTGGGAACTGGAGGCTTGTCATCCAGCCTTTCTCAGAAAGAGTTAGTGCAACGGACTAACACCTCAACCAAATGTGATGTGGCTTCTTCTTTCCCTTATCACTAACACTGTTCTTGCTAAAAATCACCAAAGACTTGCAGATTTCTAGTTCAGGATTAAGCCCACCTTAATGGCACCTAATCTCAATTTTCATATGTATTTGGAAGTGGGGCCTTGAGAGGTGATTAGGAGTAGATGAAATCCTGAGTGCTTGTCCATTTCCAAACAGTGTTAACTGCTTTATAAGGAGATCAAGGGCCTCAAGCTAGAAGAATGCTCTGTCTCCCCATATGATGTCTCTGCCATGTTATAATGCAGCATGAAGCCAGATGTGAACCAAAAAAACCTTCTATTCTTTACAAACTTCCTGGTGTCAAGAATTTCGTAGGGGCAAACAGAAAGTGGACTATGATAATACAAATCAACTTTGGTCTCTGCCAAAGTAGATTCCAGCAAAGGTTCCTGATAAGACCTTCCCTCCATCTACATTCCCTTCCATCCCCTTGCTCCTCTTCATAGCCTGATTTCTTCGAATAATCTCCTACACACATTTTCTTCCTTTGTTCAGCTTCCATTCATCCTTTATCATGCTGTGTTCTGAGTTGTGTCCCTGCTCACAATGAAAAATGCTGTGGCTGAAAATATCAACCCACACAGTCTGGCAGAGGTTTTCTTCCTCCATCTTACCCTGTTCTCTGCCTTGGTCTGGTTCACCGCTATCACTGTTAACCCCACAGGACTCAACCTTTGAGGATGGCCTCTACTTCCTGGCCTCTCAGTCTCTTCTACAGGTTATTTCTTTACTACCAGGCCTCAGGGCTGAGGATCATGGTTCAAAGCTAGCCTGACCAGAAAATCCCATGATATTCTTTTTTTTTGGGGGGGGGTGTGAACTCTGGGCTTGGGCATTGTCCCTGCACTCTTCAGCCCAAGGCAAGTGCTCTACCACGTAAGCCACAGCGCCACTTCCAGTTTTCTAGTGATTTATTGGAGATAAGAGTCTCACTGCCTTTCCTGCCCAGGCTGGCTTTGAACCATGATCCTCAGATCTCAACCTCCTGAGTGCTAGGATTACAGGTGTGAGCTACCGGCGCCCAACTGCCCATGATATTCTTTTTTTTTTTTTTTTTTTTTGGGTCCGGTCATGGGGCCTGAACTCTGGGCCTGGGCGCTGTCCCTCAGCTCTTCAGCTCAAGGCTAGCGCTCAACCACTTGAGCCACAGCGCCACTTCTGGCTTTTTTCTTTTTGCTTATGTGGTGCTGAGGAATCGAACCCAGGGCCTCAGGCATGCAAGGCAAGCGCTCTACCACTGAGCCACCTTCCCAGCCCTGCCCATGATATTCTTATCTCCAATTAATGAGCACAAAGTTGGAACTTGAGGAGTGCCAACCCTGAGTGAAAAAGTCAAGCAAGAAGATGCAGCCCTGAGTGTTCATGCCCATGTCTGCACACACACACACACACACACACACACACACACACACATACAGAGATCAATAAAATCTTACTCCTTAGGGACAGGGGAGATCTAGACATCAGCATTACCTCACAATTCCCAAGAGGTTTTAATCTGCGGTTTAGTTTGTGAATTCAATTCATGTACTTGTGTCCTTCCTGTCTCCTCTTTACAACAGGGCTGAAGAAATCATTCTAAAATGGAACCAGGATAATGTTACCCCCTTCTCAAAGGCCCTCATGGGGGATTCATTTTAATCGCCTGCAGTGGAACCAGTGGCTTCTTGCCCACTGGTCCTCCTTATGTTTTATTGCTTCTTCTCTCTCACTACTCAGTTTTTTTTCTCCTTCTCAGTATTCCAGTAACCTAGCTTCCCTCCTTCCTCCTACTGCAAACCCTGTCAGGGAAGACACTCATTCTATGTATCTTCCCAGAGAATTCTCTGCAGACTACTACCCATCATCTGTCACTCTGTCCTGCAGCACTTGGCTCTTCATCTTAGTGCCATGGATCACCATTTACCATCTAATGTTTCTTGTTTATTGCCTCTCTCCACTCTACATGGGTGGAAACCACATGTGGTTTGTTAAAACAAGAAGAGGCCCAACAAGAATTATGTGACAGGCTTTGCACCAAAACGGTGCCAAAAGTGAAGAAGGAAGATCCTGCCCCTCTCAAGAAGAAAGCCAAGAAGAAAGTACTGAAAGTTTATCCATAGCCACTAAAAGAAGATACCATGTCCTTCACTATTCAAGATACTTTGGCTCCAGAGATAGCCTAAATACTCTTAGACGAGTACTCTCAGGAGAAATAAGCTTGACCAGTCTGTACCCCCAAGTTCCCCTGACCACTGAGTCCACCATAATGAAGATAGAAGGTGTCAACCATGTGTATTCCTGGTGGAGATCAAGGCCAGAAAGCACCAGGTCAAACAAGCCATGAAGAAGCTCTATGACATAGATGTGGGACAAGAGTGAGAAATCACAGCTTCAATCCAATCCCAATCAAAATTCAAATGGCATTTTCCATAGAAATAGAGAACTGATTCCAATAAAATACAAAAATCCAAAGCAATCCTGAACAAAAAGAGCAATGCTGGAGGAATCAAAACACCAGAATTCAAATTATACTATAGAGCCACTGAAAGTGTTTTTGTTTATGTGGTACCGAGGAATTGGACCCAGGGTGTCATGCATGCTAAGCAATCACTCTGCCACTAAGCCACATTCCCAGCCCTTTATTGAGCCATTGAGACAAAACACGCATGGTGCTGCCACAGAAACAGACATGGCAACCAACAGAACAGATGCCAAGGGTGCCAAAACAAAGAAGCCAAAAACATCCATTCAAGAAAAAAACAACCTTTTTAACAAACAGTATCTGGGAAAACAATATCTACAAATAGAAGACTGAAACTAGTTCCCCAAATATCAATTCAAAATAGATTTTCAAAAAATTCCAAGTTGGTACCCCTGGTTAATGCCAATAATATTAACTACTCAGAAGGCTGAGATTCAAGAATCAAGGTTCAAAGCCAGCCTGGGAAGAAAAGCCTAAGAGAATCTATCTCTAATTACTTATTAAGCAAAACACTGGGCTAAAAGTACAGCTTAGTGGTAAAATACCAGCCCTGAGCAGAAGGGTGTAGGGCAGGCAAGGGTGAGAGTAGGGTAGAGCAGAAGAGGTGCAAACAAGAGTTTGAGGCCCTGAATTCAAGCCCACGTACAGCATGTATGCACACACACACACACACACACATACACACACATACACACACACACACACACACGAACAACAGAATGGGAGAAGATATTTGCTATTCATCCACCAAGAAATTCTTTCTTTTTTTTTGTCTGGGCACTCTCCCTCAGCTCTTCAGCTCAAGGCTAGCACTCTAACACTTGAGCCACAGTGCCACATCTGGTTTTCTGAGTGGTTTATTGGAGATAAGAGTCTCCAGCCAGGGCTGGCTTTGAACCACGATCTTCAAATCTCAGCCTCCTGAGTAGGTAGGATTACAGGCGTGAACCACCAGGGTCCGGCAAAGAAATTATTCTTAATTAATCTTAGTAATATTAAACACCAAGAGAAAAAAGTCAATTAATAATGGGAAATGAATTGAACTATTCCTTACAAATAAGCCAAATGCCAAATGCAAAAACATTTAATAGCCTTAGCCATCAGAGAAATGCAGATCAAATTGACTACACTGATACAGGTGTACCACTATTAGGAATTTACCCAAAGAAATCTGAATCAGAAAATAATAGAGATATCTACATGTTTATTGTAGCAGTATTGGCAAGAGGCAAGTTATGGACTAAGCCTAGGTGCCCATCAGCTAATAAATGGATAAAGAAAATGTGGTACATATATACATAATATATAATATGTACATAATATATAATGTATATAATAGAGTATTATTCAGCTATGACAAAGAACAAAATTATATCATTTGCTATAAAATGGATAGAACTGAGAGTCATCATGTTAATTGACATAAACCAGACTCATAAAGATAAATGTCAAGTGATTTCTCTGATACATAGGATCTAGAACTCTTTTGAAGATGTGAAGGTAAAAGAGAGACTATTTGGGAAGAGGAAGGGGGTCAATGGGAAGAGGAAGGAAGGACAAAAGAAGAAAAGAATAGAAAATCAACATATATTTATTGGACCCAGAGAAAATAGATTTTAGCCCCACCAAAGAGCCTTGGTATCCACAAGAGATTCACCCAAAGACCTCCACAAATGCTCAGACATGAATTTCAATCTAACATAGAATTTCCTCCACTTTTTTTAAATCTTTGAAATAGGTTGATTTTAGAGTTTTTATAAAATTGAAATCAAGCTTGATGTTCAGTCACTGAGGTTTGAGAACTCATGTACTAGTGAAGAGCTGAGCTACCAAGACACTTACTGACCTTTAGATCTTAACCTGATCTGGGCAGCTGATGACAGTTTGGGAAGCTGGAAAGCCTAACATCTATGTATTGGCTAATTCCACTTTTGGAATTAGCCTAAGATGGTGGAGAGAGGGCTTCTCTTGTTCCTTCTCTTCTTATAAAGCCATTAATAGCATCAGGAAAACCCAACCTTATGACTTCATCTAGCCCTAATTGTCTCCTGAAGGTCTCATCTTCAAGTACCATCATATTGGTGGTTAAAAGCTTCAGTCTATGGGTTTGGGGGTTGGGGGAATAGTTCAGAGATGAGTACTTACCTTGCATATACAAAGCCCTAGTTTTAACCTATAGGCACACACACACACACACACACACATAGGCACACACACACACACACACACACACACACACACACACACACACACACACGTGGGAAGGATGCAACTAAGTTCATGGCACCTGGTAAACTGTATTCCTGATTCTGCCCAAAGGCCATCTTTTTTTAAACAATTTTTTATTGTGATTAAGTGATTACGTAAATTTCACAAATTTCACAGTATTGTGATATAGTGATACTTAAAGTCACACACACATTCTAACCTTTGTAGGGCAAATTGTCATTATCGTGGTCTATAAAGTTTGTGAATTCTGTGAGCTTTAACATAGCTTTCTTCCACATCGGGTGGTATGTACATTTCTTTCCTTTTGCTTAGTGTTAACTGTTCCCTCTATCCCACATTCCCTCCCTCCCATCGCTGCCCTTGAATTGCTTAGTTCATTTTCATCAATGTCCAGTGCAACTGATGGGCCCCTCTGTTGTATGTCTTCCCATTTTCCTCTGATTCCCTCAGATGTGTGCATATATATACCACATATGTGGTCAACAGCATGAGGATCATTTAGTAATGATGAGTGGAGGTCCTTTGTTTCTCAAGTCCTGTTTACTTTGTTGTATCTCCTTTCATTTTGTAGTTAACATCCACAGATCAGGGAGACCATGTGCCAAAGACCATCTCTTAAACTTTGCTTTGCCTCTCCAAATTGGGTTCTCCCATAGCTTTCCATAGTTCTCTGTGATTCCCTCTTGGAATACTCATAAACTAGCTCACTTTATAGAAACTCCACAAAGACCAGGACCAAAACCACTGTAAAAGTTTTCAGACTCAAAAATGGGGTCACTTTTTTCAAGCCTTCACAATTAATTAATTAATTAATTAAAGATCTCATGCATGAATACCTGATATCAAGAGTTATCACAGAATCAGAACCTCAAAGGCTGCTGCCACTTTACATACCAAAACAAAAAACAAAAAAAAACTTCTGCCAGAACATCTATCCCATATATTTATCTTTCATCTTAACCACCACCCTTCTTCTGGATTCTTATACACAAAAATTGCTTCCAAATAATCTGTATGATCCTGCTTGTTTTGTCTTTAAAATCGCCCCTTGCCGTACCCTCCTTGAACATTCACATGGTTTGCTGTGGCGCATATGTGCCCACTGCAATGTTCTTTTCAAGGAAATTCATTCTCTTCAGAGATGCTTTCTCTGTTACCTAGTTTTGGATACTATTTATCTGTTAATAATGTCTGGCAGCTAGAAAAATTGAGGGATGGATGGGTTTGAGAGGGATGAAAGAGAACAATGGAAGGAGTGATACTGATCAAGATGCAGTGCACTCAGACTGACTCATTGAATTGTAACTCCTTTGTACAACTACTTAAAGATAATAAATATGTAAGTTAAAAAAATCTCCAACAGTGGCCAGTGGCTTACACTCACAATTCTAACTACTCAGGAGGCTAAACTCTGGAGGATTTCAGTTTGAAGCCAGCTCAAGCAGCAAACAAGTCCATAAAACTTAATTCCCAGTTAACTAACCAAATGCCTGGAATTAGAGCATGGCTTAAATGGTAGAGTGCCACCTATGAGCAGGAAAACTGAGTGTGAGCTTGAGGCTTTGAGTTCTAGCCCTGGTACTGACACAAAAATCATCATTATCATCATCTCTAATGCTTGAGGAAAGGTTGATTAGTAGATATTTATAAATAAGCATTCTGTTGCAATCAGAAATAAGAGGGAAGAGGAAAAAGGGATGGAAGAAAGTAGAAAACAAAGAATGAGAGCATGCCCAGAGCTCCCGTCTAACTGGAAGACACACAGGTAGGCGCAGGAGCAGGAACAAGGCAGGTCAATTCTTATTTTCCAGCTAGGAGTTTGAAGAACAGAACATTATGTGTGGGTATATACAACTTAATGAAATCCATCATACCTTTCTTTGAAAAGTGGAGAGGAGGGAGCTGTGGAATAAGAAATGCAGTAAGAGGGACTGAACTTGAGCTCTGTGAGCTCTGTGGGCATCTATGGAATTGTCACAATGAAGCCTTCTCATATTACAAATGTATGCTAAGATAATTTCTGAGTTCTTTTTTTTTTCTGGTTGCGGGGCCTGAGCTCTGGGCCTGGGTGCTGTCCCTCAGCCCTTCAACTCAAGGCTAGTACTCTACCACTTGAGCCACAGCACCACATCCAGCTTTTTCTGCTTAGGTGGTGCTGAGGAATTGAATCCAGGACCTCATGCATGCAAGGCAAGCACTCTACCTCTGGGCCTAAGATACTTTTTAAAAGAGAAAAACTCATACAGTTGTTTAGCAGCTTAAACAAAACAATGTGTATAAAGCTCTACTGCTCCATCCTTCACTCTACACAGCAAAGATAGTCTTTTTTTTAATTTGTATGTTGTATTCATATGAACTTTATAACTTTTTGAACAATTGGAAGATGTATGTAACTGGAGAAGGTAGAAGAAAGTTGGTATATGGAAAACCAAAAGGAACTAACAACAGTTGAGCTGTGGTAGTTAATCTGTGCTATTAGGATCAAATGCCCTTGAGTCCAAGAGGCAATTTACATTACCCATACTGGCCCCTGGATCCAATCAAGACATTTGGAGTCATGTGCCCCAATTCAATATGGCTGTTTCCATCATCCAACTGACTCCAGACTCTTGGAAATGCCTTTCATTTTTTGCAGGGGCACACTTCTCCTCTGGCCTCATGCTGTTGGTAAATCCCAAAGATTTGCCTTCTCTGTCCCAATCTGTGCTTCCTTGGTGTCGCTCTTCCCTGACAGGTAAAACTCTGAGGACTGGACAGGTGTCTGATGGGCCCTCTAAATCCACCAGTGTCACTGCTGAGGCTGGGAAGTTGACCATTTTATTTATTTATTTATTTTATTGTGAAAATACTGTACAGAGGGGTTACACTTACATGGGCAAGATAACGATTACATTTCTTATCAAGCATTGTAGCCTCCTCCTTTGTTTTCCCTTCCCATCCCTTCCCACCCTCCCCACACCCCCCCACCCAATCCTCCCCACCCCGCCCCACCAAAGTTGTAAAGTTCATTTTCGACATAACGACTTCAATCATTCTGTCCTTTCCAGGTTGTAGAGTCTGTGCTGCCCTCAATGACAGTTATGGGGTCACCAGACTCCATCGGCAAAGCACCTGGTTCTGTGACATCTCTCACACAGCATCCCTCACAAGGCCATGCCTCTCGGAGCAGCCCTTCCAGGTTAGAAAAGCTTGGATGATCCACAGGAGGGCCCAACAGCACAAGGCAAGCAAGTAGAGGGCTCTAGAACAGATGAGAGGCTTGGCAGCTGGGTTCATTCCTTCAGCCAGCTGATGTAGAATGAGACATGACGGGACCCCAGCTCAGGGTTCTTTGCCTCCAGAGAACATCTCCCACAGTGTCACTCCAAACATCCACACATTGGAGACAGAAGAGAAGACTCCTTGGCACAGGCTCTCTGGGGCACTCCATCTACAAAGGCTGGCCAAACACCAGGCCATGCAGTAGCAGTATATGTGGCTGCTCCAGGTTCATCATGATGGACACCTTTTGGAGGAAGTCCCCCAGCTCGGTACCTACTGGACCTTCAGGACCTACCTTGAGGGATTTGACAGCCACTGGGATTTTGTAGACCCAGTTCTTAGGTTGGACTCCTGAACGTATCTCTTCAGAGAATCAGCCAGTCTGCACGGGGCTGGTGGAGGCGAAAGCAGCAGCTGTCACAAAGATATTCTTATAACGTTTTCAGGGTGTCTGCTTTTATTTTGAGGTCTTTGATGCATTTGGAGTTGATTCTGGTAGGTTTCTACAGGTGTTTAACCAATTTTGCCAGCACCATTTACTGAAAAGGCTTTCTTCCATTCTATTTTTTTTAGCTCCCTTGTAAAGATTAGGTGGCTATAGGTCTGTGGGTTCATTACTGGGTCTTCTGTTCTATTCCATTGGTCCTCAGGTCTGTTCTTGTGCCAGTACCAAACTGTTTTTTTATTACTATGGCTTTATAGTTGAGTTCAAAATTTGTAATTGATATTCATCCAGCGCTGTTCTTTCTGCTAAGAATTGTTATTGCTATTTGGGGTCTTTTATTGTTCCATATGAATTTTTAGATTGCCTTTTCTATTTCATTGAAGAATGAGGTTGGGATATTGATAGGTATCACATTGAATTTGTATATAGCCTTTGGCAGTATTTCCATTTACAGGAAGGAATGGGAGAAAATATAGGGCTCCTTAGCACAGGCCAAAATTTTCTTAACAGAGACCAGAAACACAACAAATCAAGAAAGGTTGGACAAATGGATTGCATGAAACTGCAGAGCTTCTGCATGGCAAAGGACATAGCTAGCAAGATCAATAGAAAGCCCATGGACTGGGAGAAGATCTTCATTAGCCATACAGTGGACAAGGGTCTTATATCTAATATACACTTAGAACTCAAGAAATTTAATCCCCCAACAACAAATCCTCAAAAAAACAACTGTCCAATAAATAAGTGGGCTAAAGACTTAAAGAGAAACTTCTCTGAAGAGGAAATAAAAATGGCCAATAGACACATGAAGAAATGCTCAACTTCTCTAGACATAAAAGAAATGCAAGTCAAAACAGCATTGAGAGTTAGAACGGCTATAATCAAGAAATATAATAACAAAAGATGCTGACGGGGATGTGGCCAAAAGGGAAACCTATTGTGTTGTGGGTGGGAGTGTAAACTTGTTCAACCACTTTGGAAAACAGTATGGAAGTTCCTCAAAAGACTACACATAGAGCTCCCCTATGACCCAGCAATCCCACTTTTGGGCATTTACCCAAATGATCACAAACAAGGCTCCACCAAGGCTACCAGCACAACCATGTTTATCACAGCATTATTTACCATAGATAAGATATGGAACCAACCCAGATGCCCCTCAGTAAATGAATGGATCAAGAAAATGTGATATAGATAGATAGATAGATAGATAGATAGATAGATAGATAGATAGATAGATAGATAGATAAAATGGAATTCTATGCCTCCATCAGAAAGAATGACATTGCCCCATTTGTTGGAAAAAATTATACTACCTGAAGTAAGCCAGGTCCAAAGAAACATAGGTCCCATGGTTTCCCTTATTTGCAATAACTAGTTCATGTCTAGGACAAGCAAAAAAGGTCAAAAGCTATGTACATAAGACCATATAAGATGATGTTAAATGAAATGAACCCAAAGACACAAGTGTTTTTTTTCTTTCTTGCTATTGTTTTTTAACATACTTATAATGCACTATGTGGTTCATCTGCTTCTGTTGTATGTTCTTCCACCCACGATATAACCCCTGTTTTCACTGTATCTGATTCATTTTTCTAATTTGGGGAGGGGAAGGGATATAACAAAATGCTTAAATAAGGATACAGGTTGACCCATTGTAACAGTGAGATGTACAAAACACTATGCTGAAAACGAACTTTACAATTTTTGTGTGGGGGGAGGAGGAGTTGGGGAGGTGGCCTGGGAAGGCATGGTAGAGGAAAAACAAAGGAGGAGGCAACAATACTTCATAGGAAATGTACTTATTACCTTACTCATGTAACTGTAACCCTTCTGTACAGTATTTTTACAATAAAAATACATATAAAAAGATATTCTTATCTTACCATCAGCACTATTACTTTTTAGCTCATTAAGAATTAGTGAATTGCGGGTGCTAGTGACTCACACCTGTAATCCTAGGTACTCAGGAGCTGAAATCTGTGGGTGAAGGTAAGAAGCCAGACCATGCAGACAAGTTTATAAGATTCTTATCTCTAATTTACCAGCAAAATAGCTGGAAGTAAAGATGTGGCTCAACCCATAGACCACCAGCCTTGAGGAAAAAAATCCAAGCAAGTGCATAAAGCTCTGAGTTCAAGCCCCAGAAGTAACACACACACACACACACACACACACACACACACACACACACACACACACACACACACACACACACACACACACACACACACGGAATTAGAGAATAAAATAAATACATACACACACTAGGACATATCTAACTAGATTTTCTGGAATGGCATTTTTCCATGTTTGATAAGACAGATGTTTTATTAACTCAGGGTGATTTAGAAATGTACACTGCAAAGATCTTGCTGAATGGACAAAAAAGATTTTGAATCCACAATAAAAGCCAAATATTAGGAAAAGAATAAGGAAGAAAACTAATATTGAAAGCTGCTTTCCTTCCGCAGTTGACCTTTCCTTGTGTACATATTCTTGTATTAGGGTGAGATAATGGAGATATTCCAGAACATTGCCTTCCCACATTTCCCTTCCCTGCCCTGTCCAGGAAGCATGTGGCTTCAGTGACTTGTTTAGTTCAATAATGCTGCATGATATCTTCCAACAAGCCCAGGTGGCCCAGATGTTCTCTGACATTTGACTTGCTGCTTCTAAGTGAGTGGTGATTTCTTCCTTTAAAATGATGACTTTTGGTGTCACAGTGATTGACAGCATTGTTGTTCCCATGACAGGAAGCCCTCTTGTCTTCACTAGCTGGGTCAGCTACTGGGCACCTCCAGTGCAGACCCAGTCTCTCATCTTGGTCATCTATGGATGGCATTGGGAAGTCACCTCACTGAAATGAATGAGGGGAATAATGCTTAACACTTGCTCAGTGTTGGCCTTCTCGGAATGGCAATGGACCCCTGACAGAGGCTCTCAGGACTCCTGATCACAGGCCCTGGAAATGGCTAGAGACTCTTTTAGAGATCAGGGAAGTAGACAAAGCCTAGAAGTGAGGCCACACAGCCACAGAAGGTGCATCTTTTCTGTCACTTCACACTGACTTTCCAGAAGCAACATGAGCCAGTTTCATTTTCCTCTCACTGGCCAGTACTTAAAGGGACCACTTCATAGAAGAAAAGAGAGAAGGCTTCTGGGGCCCTTCCAATGGTAGTAATGACTAAGGTTTCTACTGGTGAAATCCCATAGAGCACTGGGGCTCAATGGTTCATTTTCAGGCACTAGTGCTAGGCACACTGGCTTACATATGTGGCCATGAATCCCAAGAATTTGTATGCTGGTTTTCTTCATCTCTATGGTTTGTTGGCTATAGAGCTTATCTCATTGGATTGTGAGTTCAAAAGAGAGAAAATGAGCATGTGGGAAAGCATGTGGGAGCTCCTTGTACGTGGTGACAGGTTTCACAGACACTGGGTGCTGTCCTGTCTGCTCTGGCTGATGTCACAGAACAACACATACTTCCTGTCTCACACTCCTGGAGGCTGGAGTCCAAGATCAAGGTGTCAGCTGATTCTGTGTCTGGTGAGGCCTCTCTTGCTTGAGGATAAAACAGGTGACTTCTTGCTGTGAATTCTAATGACAGAGAGAAAGAGACAGAGACAGAGAAAGAAAGGGAAGAAAGCTCTTTTTAAAATTCATTTGTCTAATGTGCAACAAGAATTGTATTCATTTCCTTACTTGTGTAACTGTAAACCCTCTGTACATCACCTTTACAATAAAAAATCCAGTTGTCTTTTATTGCATGTTTAATTTTATAACAAGCCATTTTATAGTACAATTGATTAACATATATATGTGTATTAATAGATGTGATTATTTATACTTCCACCAATAGGGCACCAAGATTCTCTTTTTTTCACATCCTTGCCAGCACCTGTCACCTCATGTTTTTGTTAAAATAGCCCCTCTTACAGGATATCACACTGTGGCTTTCATTTGCATTTCCCTGATGGCTAGTGATGTTGAACATCTTTTTGTGTACCTGTTGGCCACTTTCTGTCCTTTGAGAAAATGTTCAGATCTATTGCCTACTTCTTAACTGTTTCTTGTTTCATTGTGTTTTGCTATTGAGTTGTATGTATATATTTCAGATATGAACCTTATATGTATATATAAACATACACACACACACACACACACATATAGTTTTCAAATATTTTTTGTCCCAGTCTGTAAGCTGACTTTCCAGTTCATTGATTATTCCCTTTACTATAAAGAAGTTGTTGAGTATGATATGGTCTCTTGTTCCCTTCTGCTTTTATTGACTAAAATTTCAGTATTACAGCAAAAAAAAAAGAAGGAAGGAACAAAGAAACGAAGGAAGGAACGAAGGAAGGAAGGAAGGAAGGAAAAATCACTGCCAAGACAATAGCAAGAAGCTTTCCTCCTATATCTTCTTCTAAGCGTTATATAATTTCGGGTCTCACATTTGTCTTTAAACCATTGTAAGTTGTTTCTGTATGCGGTATAAGATAAGGGTCCAATTTTGTTCTTTCTACAAGGATGAATACTTTTTCTAGCACTGTTTATTGAAAAGACTGCCTATTCCTCATTGCATGTAGTTAGCAGTCTTCTTATAAAGGTACCATCAACCATTAAATTAGGGCCCTACTCTCTCAAATTCATTTAACCTTAATTACCTCCCAAATAGCATCATGGAAAGAGTTACAGTAGGAACAATCTGCCCTGGTGGGCACACTCATGTTATTAAATTGCTAGACTTCACCTATGAAGTTCCTTAAACTCTATTTTCCTTCCTTCCCATCTCTACTACCTCTCTCCCAGCCTCTCTCCTGGCCTTCTCTCTCCCCTTACCTTACCTTGCCTTCCCTTCCCCCCACCCCCTGCCCCCAGCATGCCATTAGAATTAGTTTCATCCAAGGTGCTGCTACTTGGACAGGCCTGTGGCCCTCTGTTCTGCAGATTAGGGACTCTGTCAGACAGAGCTGACCCCTGTAGGGAATTGACTCTCAGGTAGATTAGATAGTGATTGACAAGTGTAGTCTTGATAGTGATTTGATAGGAGGTTTGCCTTAAGTCTGAAATATAAAGAAGTAAAGACAGCATAAAGAGATATATTAAGGAATCTTATGACATAATGAAGGTAAAGGGATATAAAATAAAGTACATTTATAGGTTGTCTGCCTTAGACAGAGTCCAGAGGTGCTCAGAGACTTGACTCCCCTTCTCTTGCAAAATTGATCCACATTGCTATCTTACTGATAGGCTTATGATACTGGAATGGGAGAAGGCCCCCTTCTTCCTGGAGTCATACCTCTTTTCATGGGAGGTGGGAGGTCAGGGGAGCACTACATCACCACCACCACCACCACCACCACCACCACCACCACCACCACCACCACCACCACCCTGCCAAGCTGATGCCTTGCCCTGTGCCTGCTCTGCTTGACATACAGTCATACATGGATCCAAAGCACACTCAGGAATGCCTGGAACTTACTGCAATTTGTTCAGATACTTCTCATTTCACTGGAGCTTGTAACCATGGAACCCAATCTACCTCACAGAGCAGTAAAAGGTTGAGCATCAACAGGATAAAGTCCTAGAAATACACAGTGCACATCCATATTAATACAGGTATGAAATTTTCAGCAAACAGATATATGTTCACTATCTCTACAATGGTTTTAATACTTTATGCTTCTCACTCCTAACTTGTATATGTATGCATGAGCAAACTAGTTAATGGACCACAATTGTATATAAAGTCATGTTCACAAGTAAGGCATTTCTAATTTTCCAGTCCTTCTCCAAGCTCATAGAAAAGATAATGAATGGCAGCTGTTACCTCAAGAGAATGAGGGACATTGCCTTCTTCACCTTGGAATACTGTAGAAGGCGGGATAGAAAGAAGCCATTACAGGTTTTCCATTATGCATGTGTATGGGGGGGGGGAACATACCCTTTACTAGGATCTTGTGGGGCTTTGCCCACAGCACTTACTGCTTGACCCATCATCAATATATTCAACATATTTAACTTAAGACTTCAATCCCATTATTATTTTGAGTTGTTTGTTGGCTCTGGATCCCAGAGAAACTCCTAAGGGCCCATGATTTTGTAGAAAGATAGGTACCTACTGTAGATGTGGATGGTGAAATTTATAGGTAACTTGAGTAGCCATGGTATTCAAACATTTAGTTAAACACCATGCTAGATGTAGGTGTCACAGTGTTTTCTGGCTGTGTCTAACATTTCAATCAATAGCTGTGTAGGGCAGATGACACTCCATAATGTGAGTTGAAGGCTTTAAAGGAAAAATACCAAGGTTCCTCAACAAGGAAGAAATTCCACCTCCAGACCAGTCTGACCCGTGGACTTCAAATATGCCAGCCCTATTATGTGTGTCAATTGCTTAAAATAAACCTCTCTCACATGGCCAGAAAGCAAGAGTATGTGGGGATAGCTGGAAGCTATCCTAAAAGCCTCCCACTAGGTTCCTCCTCTGAATACTTCCACTACCACTCCATCCCCAATAACACTACGTGAGAAACACGTAGCTTCCTGCACATGAAAGAGCAAGAAGGATGGTTGACAAGTCTTAGGCTGGGTAACAGCAGATCAGGACGCAAGGGAGGAGTTCTTGAGCTTGAAGCCAATTGTAAGTACCATGAGGACTCTGGCCCTTCCTGAGTGGGCCAAAGGATAGGCAGACTGCCATAACAAAGTACCACAGACTGGGAAGCTTAAATGACAGAAAGCTATTGCTCACAGTTCTGGATGCTGAAGGCTGAGATCAAGGTAGGCCAGGCTGGTTTCTCCTGAGACATCTTTCCTGGCCTACAGATGGGGTCTTCTCCCTGCTTTCTCACGTGGTCTCTCTCACTCTGTGGATCCATATTCCAGTTTCCTCTTTTTAGGAGGACAAAGCTCAGATTAGAGCCCACCCTAATGATCTCCTTTTACTTTTACCTCTTTAAATACTCCCAATACATTCTGGGGTACAATGGTTTCCCCCTTACTCATGGGAGATATATTCCAAAACCCCCATGGATGGCTGAAACCATTCTGTACAATCATATAGCATCCTAATGTAGTTTTTTTGTGTACATACATACCTGGTACAGCATAGAATGTAGGTGCAGTAAAAGGTAAACAGTAGATAAGTAATAATAGAATACTTACAATGACAGTAACAAAGTTATGCAAACGTGTTCTCTCTAAAATATCTTCTTGTCCTGTCCTGTGCTCCGTCTTCCTGCCATGCTGAGATAATACCATTCCTGCAGGATGAGATGTGGCGAAGGGAATGATGAGACACTCACCATGCACTGTCTGGACCCTTTATAGTTTAAACAATGGTAGGTTTAAAACAAGTATAGATTTCCTTGTTCTTTCCCATCATTTTACAAAGGATTCCTTCCAATCATAGATCTTAACAATTCCAGGATAGAAGGCTTTTTCCTCCCTTAAAGTTGAGAGCATTCACCTTTTCTCTTAAGGAAAGCATCTTTTCCTTGGCATATCCAATTTTCCAACATCAAGACTCTTGCTTTGGGAGCCATTAGTCAATAAAATACAGGTCATTTGAACCCAAGAGCTGTGAAGTCACAATATGATAACCAAGATGGCCCCTAAGAGACTAATTAATGAGTAAGTAGTGCATACAGTGTAAATGCACAGGACACAGAGGCGATACAGGTGCAGGAGAGGGCAGGGTGGGCAGCAGGACTGCTGAGATTTCATTACACTATCAGAATGCTGCAAAGCTCAAAACTTTTATCTCGCTCTACTTAGCACTTAGACGTACTGTGGGTAAGTGAAACCACTAAAATACAAGCCCTGGACTAGGGGGATTGTACTAGGGGCTGGGTGTCAACATACAAATTCCAGAAGGAAACATAATGCAGTCAATTATAAAGATAGAAGGGTGATAGCTATGATGTTAGTGTTGGAAGAGGATAATGACACATAATTAGCTTACTTTCTTCATTTAAAAAAAAACTAAAGAAGTCATAAATTAGGTCACATATATAAACATTCAATTAATGACTGTCGAATTAAGACTCTGGAAGGTCTCCCAACTTCTCTTGTTGATAAACTGGTTTCACTCTCAACCCTCTTTCTATCATATGACCCTAGGGAAGGAAGCCAGACATGGTTTAGCAACCAAGTAAAAGGCTAGTTCTCTGTTGCTCTTTGAAGATTGTGACATCATTGATTAAGATCTTTATCCTCATAGCAAGTGAACTGAGGCCAGAGACTTCTCACCAACCCAAAATAAGGATCCATATAGACAGGGAAAAGAGCAGTGTACCTAAGGAGAGGCACAGAAGGGAAGAGTCATTGCTGGTATCACAGAAAGCTGGCAAATCTCATACACTTCCTAAGGGGAAATGGAGACAGCCTTCAAAGGTGTGTGACATTCAGGTAGCCCAAGTTCTTTATATTGAGTCCTAGTTGAACAGGTAGAAGTAGAGACAAAGCCATGGTGACTACTCAGGTGGTTGTAGAATGCATAGGAGAACAAAGTGATTAGGAATAGAGGTTCTTCAAGGTCAGGAGGAGAAGCTAAAACATTATCCAGGTAGGAAAGTGTAATTGAATATACTGTAAGAGATGGGGACACAGAGAGGTCACTGATGACCTCAGGGAAACCTCAACATCTACCTCTTGTTGCTCAGAGAGTTCAAGACAAATTGAAGAGATGGGAAAGGTATAAGACCCTGTGGCTGTGCCAGACAGAGGAGTCTGCAATCTGAAAGTGGCCTCTGCAAATAGAGCCATTTATATGGTTCAGATTACTTTATACTTTGAACTTCAGTAGTTTCCTAAATAGTAAAGTTTTCTCCTTTGGAGTCCAATCTTCTCAAGTAAGATGGAAAGGAAATTTCCTTCACTTCTGTTAGGTGTGGGCTTCAAAGAGGGAATAAATACCTTTGGTAAGTGCCTGTAACAGGCCCGAGGCAGAAAGTCAGCTCCTAAGCTCGGGAAGAGATGTCAGAATCAAGCAGGAGACTCTAGAACCTGTGAGCTTCTGGGGCAATAAGGTCTCACCTGCTGCCAAACTGCTTCTAAATACCCAGTAAAAGATGTTTCTGCTAATGAACCAAGTGCCCAACATTCACACAAAGCCCACTGTCCCCTGGGGTTGACTCAAGGTAAAGACTGATTGTGTAGGGGATGGGAAGATGGTTCAGTGGTAGAGTGCTTGCCTTGCATGCATGAGGCCCTGGGTTCATTTCCTCAGCACCACATAAGCAGAAAAAGCCGGAAGTGGCACTGTGGTTCAAGTGGTAGGGTGCTAGCCTTGAGCTGAAGAGAAGAGCTGAGGGGCAGTGCCCAAGCCCAGAGTTCAGGCCCCACGACTGACCAAAAAAAAAAAAGATTGTATAAGCTGAGCACCCATGGCTTATGCCTGTAAAAAATCCTAGCTACTCAGGAGGCTGAAATCTGAGGATCTCAGTTCAAAGCCAGCCTGGGCCGGAAAGTCCATGAGATTCTTATCTCCAATAAACCACTAGAAAACCAGAAGTAGCACTGTGGCTCAAGCGGTAGAGCACTTGCCTTGAGCTGAATTGCACCACAGCCCATAGTTCAAGCCCCACAACTGACAAAAAAAAAAGATTTATTGTATAGAAAGGAAAGATAGAAAGAAAGAAAGAAAGAAAGAAAGAAAGAAAGAAAGAAAGAAAGAAAGAAAGAAAGAAAGAAAGAAAGAAAGAAAAAAGAAAAGAATGAAAGAAAGGAAAGATAAAATGGGTTCCGATAGAGCCTGCTTGGAACATAGGCTAAATTGTACAAAGAAGGAAGGATTGGAAACAACGTCTTACTGAATTAGGTAAACACCCAAGATCCAGCAAGAAACCCAGTAGGTCTCTTTAGCAAGGTCAAGAAATAGCTCATCAAAATAATGGTCATCAATTCAAAATGAGCACTAGATAGATACTGTTTTAGAACCCAAGGATACACAGGACCCATACCCCCTCCCCCATAAACACCCCAGTCTTTTCAAGAGTCAACAGTGAGTTACCAGATAAAATACAGGATGCCAGTTAAAATGAATTTCAGGTAAATGAGGAATAAGTGCTGTTATAAAATTGTTAGTCATCTAGAATTCAAATTTAGAGATCCGTTTTTTTGTTTACGTGTTAAATCTGGTAGCCACCAGCACCTGTCATTTTTCAGGTTATAAGAAATGAATAAGTCTGGACAGGCTGCTCCTGAAGGTTGCCAGAAGGTGTGACATCCCAGATGGTTGGCCAGGTTGCTTCAAGGGCTTGATCAGCAATTCCTAAATGTGTCAATGCTTTTGGCTGTCATCTCATCCAACTGGTTTTACAAGAATAGCATTTCTTGTCCCCATTCCTAAAACTCCAAAGACAGGCAGGCTCAAGGTACAGTGTGATCAATGGTGTATACCGCACCAAACATAGTCCATAGGTCTATTTGTCATTCTCAGAGTTGACACCACGTTGGGCTAATAGCAAGATGGTGGCAGCAGTGCCCAACACTACTCCATGGCATGGCTATACTATTGGCATGACTTACAAGATGCAGGGAAGAAGAGGTTGAGGTGTGGGTGTTATTAGGAACACATTAGTATCATAGGTTTTTGGATTGCTAGCCAATGAAGAACAGGAGAAGTGCAGAATAGAGTCAAAGAGAAAACATATCAGTTGGGGGAAGTGGCTCACATTTTATTAGCTTATAAAGAATAATGACAAGACCGGGCACCAGTGGCTCATGCCTGTAACCCATGCAACTCAGACAGCAGCGATCTGAGAATTATGGTTCAAAGCCAGCCAAGGCAGGAAAGTCCATGAGAATCTTATTCCAAATAATCACCAGAAAACTGGAAGTGGTGCTGTGGCTCAAAGTGGTAGAGTACTAGCCTTGAGCAAAAAAGCTCAGGGACAGTGTCCAGGCCCTGAGTTCAAGCCCCATGACTGACAAAAAGAAAAAGAAAAAGAATAACAACAAAAGTCAATTCAGTAACCAATTTAAAAAGGTCACACAAACCAGTCACCAGTGTCTCATTATCCTATAATCTTAGCCACCTAGGAGGCTGCGATCTGAGGATCACAGTTTAAAGCCAGCCTAGGCAGACAAATCCAAGAGATTTTTATCTTCAATCAACCAGCAAAATGCTAGCTGTAGAAGTATGGCTCAAGTGGTAAAGCTCTAGCCTTGACTAGAAAAAGCAAAGCAAGTTCTTGAGGCCTTAAATTCAAGCCTCAGTATTGGGGGTGAGGGGGTGGGAATTAGAACCAAAAATGACTGAAAATTAACAGTCCAAAGGATCCAGACCCTCACGGGACTGTCTGAATCACAATTCCTACACTATTTTCTAAAATATTGTATGACTGCTGAAAAAGGAGCAGAAACAATTGATTTGTTCTTTTGACTATTAAGAAATTGTGTTGCCAACAAATGCACAGCATGCAAAACTCAGGAGCAGTTTTCATTATGGCTGATAGAGGAAAAACCCTGGCTAATTTATGGAAATCCTTCCCACTGGGTCATCTCTACATCAACTTGTCCCATTCACTCTTTCATGAACCTGTCTTGAAGTCATTCACATAAAGTATAGAACTATTTATGAGCAATAAAACAACTTCGTCATACCTTTCAGATGTCATGCAATTCTTTGAGAGACATTGCCAGAAGTTCCCCACTTTAACACAATGAGAGGACCTCAAGAGACAGCTGTGCCTCCAGCCTCCCCTAGATTAAAAAAAAATTCAAAAGTAATGTTAAAGGTTTGAAATGTCAAATCCCCAATCCTTTTTTCAGATTTGATGTTCAATATTCTATATATGAGTGCAAAGTTAACATCAATAATGAAGGTCTTTTTAAACCTCTGATATTTTAATCTCCTACCACTAATTAACCATCCCTCTGAGAAGCTTGCATTTAACTAGAGCATCTCCTGTACATATAACCCCCTAGTGTTCTGAATCATCTTCAGAGTATCCTTTGTTCCCTAATTGGTCAGGAACTGATTATTTGCCTATTCACTTCAAAAACACTTGAATTTAATTTCAAAGTATTTTCCAGTATTCTTTCAATCAACATTGCTACTAGTACAAACAGATTGTCTTTGTTTTGTGTTGCTAGTTGCTATAACAGAATACTCTGCACTAGATAATGGAAAAAGAACAGAGATTTATTCCTCCCAGGTTTGGAGACAGGGAAGTTCTGCATTTGGTGAGGATCTTCTTTCTGTGTCACCCCAATGTGTGAAGTAGAAGGTCAAAAGAAGCAAAGAAAGGAAAAGGGGAAAGGAGAAAGAATAAGAGAGGAGCAAACTTTTATAGAAAACCCATGCTTCTGATAACAAAAACATTTCCCCATAAACATGAATCGACCTATTTGGTTAGGACTCTCATGACCAACTTACCCCTTAAAGCCCCCCACCCCCTACCCCACACACACTTCTTACAGTTGCATTAGGAATTAAGTTTCAAACCCATGAACTCCAGAGGACACATTCAAATCATACAAGCCAGGTGCCAGTCACTCAAGGCTGTAATCCTAGCTGAGGATTGTGGTTTGAAGATAGCTTAGACAGGAAAGTCTATGAGAATTTTATCTTCAATTAACCACCAAAATGCCAAAAGTGGAGCTATGGACCAAGAAGTTTTCAGACTGTCTACAGCTTAAAAGCTAAGGGAGATGATGAGCGGGGTGACATTGATCAAGATTCATTGTATTCATATACTGCTTTGTTGTATGGCAACTCCTTTGTACAACTACTTAAAGATATTTTTTAAGTAATTGTAGGAGTCACATAAAAAGCTTGGCTCCTTGTATCATCGTTACATGAGATTCTTTTCTAAGTTCTTCTAAAATAAAAGCTAAGAAGCCACTCTGAAATTTGTTGAAATATGCTTTATCATATAAGCATTGTCACTTTGTATAAGAATCCCAGAAACTGCACTAAATGTATATTTCTTTTCTTAAAATTTACCATCCTTATTTATATTTTTATGGATTAAAATTTATAAAATACAAAAAAAGAATCCCAGAACTAAGTAGAATGATTTATGTATTTTTTCTCAAGTGATAGGAACAGTGTTCAACAGATAATTATTGGATGGAAGAGGGAAGGGATAGTAGGAGCAAAAGAAGGGGGTAATAATGCTCAACAAGAAATGTATTCATTACCTTACTCATATAACTATAACCCCTCTGTACAGCATCTTTACAATAAAATGAAATTTAAAAATATAATCATTGGGTCAATATTTTTATTATGTTTTTTAAAATATTCTATGTCCTTATTGCTTTATGTCAACTTAGTTTATCAACTTAAATTTCCCCATTATTTAGTTATTTAAGCTAAGGAACAGCACTCTGGTCCTGAATTCAAGCTCCAGTATCAGAACAAAAAACAAAACAAGAACAACAAAAATCCATAGCTTGGGTATCTGAAGAAATCAAAGGGTTAGGTGCTGTGTTAACTAAATAGTGCAGGCCTGGTCTTATTTCTGGCCCACACAATCTCCATAACCTTGGGAAAATGGAACTTCTGGGCTTTGAGTACTTTGTAACAGAAATAATGGCTTCAGCTTCATAGAACAGAAAACCTAGCCACCAACACTTATACAAAAAGAGTTAAATTTTCTCAAAAATGTAACCTCTCAGGATGGTGCTGAACCTAGGGAAACATCAAAATCCTTCACCTCTCTAGTCTCTGCCACCTTTAACCTACGACTTCTATATTCACATTTGTTTTGCGTGTGCACATGCACGTGCATGTATGCATATGTGTGTGAGAGTATTTGTGTGAGTGTATTTTTTTTTTGTCTTTTCTTTTTTGGTACTGGGGATCGAACCCAGGACGTTGCACTTGCTAGGCAAGCGCTTTGCCACTGAGCTACATCCCAGCCCTGTGTGAGTGTATTTGTGTGCATATGCCAGTACTGGGGCTTAAACTCTAGACTTTCTTTACTCAAGTGGTACTCTAACATCTGAGTGACAGCTCCACTTCTGGCTTTTTGCTGGTTAGTTGAGATAAGAATCTCAGGGAAGCAAGGGTACCAGTGGCTCACGCCTGTAATCCTAGCTACTTACCAGGCTGAGAACTGAGGATCACAGTTCAAGGTCAGCCCAGGCAGGAAAGTCCTTGAGACTCTTATCTCCAATAAACCACTAGAAAACTGGAAGTGGCACTGTGGCTCAAGTGGTAGAGCACTCACCTTGAACTGAAGAGCTGAGGGACAGTGCCCAGGCCCAGAGTTCAGGCCCCACATCCAAAAAACAAAAAAAAAGAATCTCATGGACCTGTTCTGCCTAGGCTGGCTTCCAACTGCAATTCTCAGATCTCAGACTCCTGAGTAGGTGTGAGCTACTAGCACTTGGCTATTTTTTGTTGTTTTTGGTGACTAAAGGTGGCTACTCCACATTCAGGCTTGCAAAAAGAAACAGGGGAAAGCAGGAAAAAGGAAAATCCATTTCTCTAGAAACTCTGAAATCATGTGTTCACATTTCATAGGTTTGATTATGCCACATGGTCTCTTCTCCATGCAAGGAGATTTGGAATGAACATTCCACCAGGTACCTTGCAACCGCACATAATAAAAAATTAAGTTGATAAGGAGGAAGAGTAAAATTCACACTTGGTCAGCAGATAGCAATGTCAGTTCCATGCCCTATATTAGCTCTTGTGTTCCGTTCTCCATTTATTCATTCTTGAACTACACAAACACCTGTGCTCAAAGCACATGCTTTGTGTAAGCAAGGCCCTGCATTAAAACATCCAGCACTACAAATACATTCTGATTTCCTATTCTCTGAGCAGTCTTCTAGGTACCACGGATACATTACTATCTATGAATATTCATAGTAAGATGAGAAATACTGATGATTGGCTGGGCTCCAGTGGTTCACACTTGTAATCCTAGCTACTCAGGAGGCTGAGATCTGAGGATCATGCTTCAAAGCCAGCCGTGAAACTCTTAGCTCTGATTTACCACCAGAAAACTGGAAGTGGTGCTGTGGCTCAGGTGGTACAGTGCTTGCCTTGAGCTGAAGGGCTGAGGGCAGCACCCAGGCCCAGAGTTCAAGCTCCATAACTGACAGAAAGGAAGAAAAGAAAGGAAGAAAAGAAAGGAAGGAAGGAAGGAAGGAAGGAAGGAAGGAAGGAAGGAAGGAAGGAAGGAAGGAAGGAAGGAAGGAGGGAGGGAGGGAGGGAGGGAGGGAGGGAGGGAGAGAAGGAAGAAAGGAAGGAAGGAAGGAAGGAAGGAAGGAGGGAGGGAGGGAGGGAGGGAGGGAGAGAGGGAAGGAAGAAAGGAAGGAAGGAAGGAAGGAAGGAAGGAAGTAGAAAGAAAGAGAAAGAGAGGGAGAAAGAGAGAAAGAAAGAGAAACGAGAGAGAGAAAGAAAGACTGATGATTGCTTTGAACCAGTAGCTAAATAAAACAGTTCTGGAAAAACTGAGGCCTGAAACAGAGGCTTTAATGTTTAAGTAGGATCAAGCAAGGCCCAGTAAGAGAAAACCATCAGTTAGAGCTGTCTTGGTAATCCAATTGCAACCTGAGTTTCCCTTCACTTCTCTGGTTTATTGCTTTAGCATATCCCAGCTCCATTCTGTTTTGTTTAATTTTTTTCCAATTGTGGAACTTGAACTCAGGACCTGAGTGCTGTCCCTGAGTGCTTTTGTTCAAAGCTAGCGCTCTATCACTTTAAGCCACAGTGCTACTTCCAGTTTTCTGGTGGTTAATTGGAGATATGAGTCTCATAAACTTTCTACCAGCTGGCGTTGAATCGCAGTCATTAGATCTCAGCCTCCTGAGTAGCTAAGATTACAGGCGTGAGCCACCAGCACCTGGGGCCAGCTCTACTCTGGACCATGAGCAACAGGAACTCATCTTAGTAGGAAGAACCTAGATCACACATGACTTCAGAGCCTTGGCAAGCCAACAGATAGACTGTCACCTCCTGTGGCTCTTTAGAGAAGTCCTGGGGGCAATTGACCATCTGGACAGCATCTCATGCAGACTTCAATGTCACCATAGAAGTAAAAACTCAGCTGAGCACTCCAGAATCTGTACATACTGCTGCTGCAAAGGTAAATTTGTGCAGGCATTTTAAAACCATTTGAGAAGACCACATCAAGAACACCAAAGCCTTCACATTCTCAGATGCAGAGCTCCAATTTCATATTTGGGAGCCAAGCTTAGGAAAAGTATTCAAACTATAGAAAACCTTCACGCATGAAGATGTTTATTGTGGCATTTAGCATAATAACACACCAGGGGAGCAATCTAAATATTCATCAGTAGGAGAATATATAAGTAAATTACAGTGCATATACTCAATAAAATGTTATACAACTACTAATTGTGATGATTCTAAAGACAATCTCATCAAGAAAAATGTGCATGTGAATGCTGAGGTGAAAACTGCAAGATACAAACTTCTATGGAAACTATCATTAGGATTCTTAAGTATGTACACTGGGGTGGGGAAGTGATTATGTGTTGTGGGTGGTCACATTTTAAGTGACTCATTTCAGTCTTAAGATTTCTGTGTATGTGACAGGAATGGAAAAATAACTTCATAATTTGAAAAAGTAAAGGGCAGTTAAAGTACCTTGTGAACTGTTTTACATTCTCTGGTGAGGTATATTGATACAGATATAGATAGAGATACAGGTATCAAGTTGAGTAGTGGAGGCATGGCTCAAGTGGTAGAGACAGCCTTTAATAACAAAGGTAAGCAAAAGCATGAGACATTGAGTTCAAGCCCCATTACCAGCACACACATGCACGTGCACACACACACACACACACACACACACACACACACACACACACACACACACACACACACACACACACACACAGTAGCAACCTAGTAGCTAAGTCCCTGTGCTGGTTTGGTTTAAAAAGTAGAAACAGACTCTTACCAAGCTTAGTAGGACTCATTTTTTAGTCTATTGTTAATAATTTAATAGAAGTTGAAGAAGCTCTTTTCTCTATACTTAGATTCCTATGTTCAAAACAAAAGCAAAAAAATATAATAACAACAACAAAAATAAACTCTCTCCCTGAGTCAGACAGGACTTCACAACAACAGTTCAGATGTTCAGGTCAAAGAGCCTTGATTTCCCCTAAACAAGCCAAGCAAAAGATGTCCTTTTAGCCCAATGGCAATTTCATTTTACAATACAGAACAGGTATGACCTGCTTTCCCATTTCCTCCTTCCATCAAAATTGCCTAAGCCAAGATAACTAGAGCAGTTGTGAACAGTGATGTCATTTTCACCTCTTACCAACTTGTCTCAACCTGCATGACCAATCACTGCAGAAATCTGCTTGTACCACCAGAAGATGGAAATGAGTGCTGCTCCAAACGGGATCTGAACCTCAATGCTTGGGGGTCATCCTTCAATTCTTTTCCCAACCTGGGCTGCAGAGGGGAGGTTGTTGGAAGTCTCAGCACACTGCTGAGCCCAGATCTTTAGCTGTTTTTTGAGTATCAATGGGACACATGCCTGGCATGAATATCTGTGCTTAGCCTCTTATTATTAGGGACTCAGGGAAGACAAAGTCCATGCCTTCAGGAGGCATGTAGTTCTGTAAAAAAGGTAGATGGCCATGATACATCTCTCTCTCTCTCTCTCTCTCTCTCTCTCTCTCTGTCTCTCTCTGTCTCTCTGTCTCTCTCTCTCTCTTTCTCTCTCTCTCTCTCTCTCTCTCTCTCTCACACACACACACACACACACACACACACACATATACACACATTTGTATGTAATACCTGGTCATAAAGAAAAGAGTTGAAAAACTGATACATGGGCTGAGAAGAGATTCAATCTTAAATATTTTAAGTTCAAACACAGGAGATTGGACATAGGCAAGGTAGATTTTCAAGTCTGCTATGCAGTTTTGAGCTGTCCACATCTAAGCAGCTAAATTCACTGCTTTAGGAAGCATAGAGGTAGACTTTTTGAGAACTGGATGAACGATATGGAACCCTATCCTAGAAACTATGTATGTGATCTTCATGTAAATATTTGCACATAATTTTCAAAGATTCATGGACTACACCTAGCCAGTCAAATCCATCTATAGACTTTTTTTTCAGTCGTGGGACTTGAATGCAGGGCCTGGATGCTATGCCTGAGCTCTTTTTGCTCAAGGCTAGCAATCTACCACTTTGAGCCACAGCACCACTTCTGGTTTTCTGGTGGTGCATTGGAGATAAGAGTCTCACAGACTTTCCTGCCCAGGCTGGCTTCAAACAACGGTCCTCAGATCTCAGCCTCCTGAATAGCTAGGATTACAGGTGTGAGCCACAGGCACCCAGGTCCATCCATAGACTTTTTCAAGTACACAGTAAGATATAAAATTTATTATATAGAGCATTGTTACATTTCATCTTCTAAATTAACCTCTGCATTTCCATTCTTTTAATCCTCACAGAAAAACTATAGAACTTGGGAGTAGGTAGGAGACCTGCCAGTTCAAGGCCAGCCTGAAACCCCATCTTTAAAAAACAAATTAAAACCAAAACTTATAGCACAAGGACCCAAACTGAGAGCCCTAGACCAAAAGCAGAGAAAGAAGGTAGAAGCTTTGAAATCATGGGAGGCATTTTTGTGAGAAAGCTTTTGAAGCAAAATATATTAAAGCTTGCTATTAAAGTCACTGTTCCTCCTGGCAGGATATTAGGGAAGGTTGTGATTGGCACTGTCTTTCGGGCATGACCTAGAGAAGGCTGAGGGGTGTGGAAGAGTTCAGATCCCAGCCCTGATGAGTAAGAAGGATCTTGAGAAGGTGCTTGTTAAGGATCACATATCAGCTAGTGCTTTCTGAGGCCCAGGTGAGAGCTCAGTACCCTGCTCTTAAAGGATGAAAGGAAGAGAGTTGATTTATGACAGCTATGACCTGCAGGAAATAATAGCATGTCCTTGTGAAACAAGCCCAACAATACAATGTCAACAAACACAAATGCTTTGGGACTCAGCACCAGAGTGGGCTGTTCATTTTTTCAGTGTCAGATATGCAAAGGAGCTGAAGTAAAATGAGAGAAGCATTACTAACCAAGCTAGGCACATGTAAATTCTCTTCCCAGTATCTCCAAAGAGGCAACACTTTCTTCAACATTGGAGGTAATGACTAAAAATACAAAGCTTACGCCAGCAACTATGGCTCACACCCATAGTCCTAGCTACTCAGAAGGCTGAGATTTCAGGATCACAGTTTGAAGCCAGCCTAGGCAGGAAAGTCCATGAGACTCTTCTCTTCAATTAACTTGCAAAAAGCCGGAAGTGGAGCCATTGTTCAAGTGGGAGAGCATTAGCCTTGAGTACAAAAGCTTAGGGACAGCACCCAGGCCCTGAATGCAAGCCCTAGTACCTATACCAGAAAAAAGTATAAAGCTTCAGTCATGCAAGATATATAAGTCATGGTAATCCCAATGTACAGCACAAAGTATATAAGTAACAACAGTGCATTTTATATTCAAGATTTGCTAAGAGGATAGATCTTATGCCAACCACTCATCACAAACACATAGAGAGTGAGAAGAAACTTCTGGAGGGGTGACAAGTTCTCCACATGGATTCTGAGGACCACTCCAGCTATGAAACATCTCAAGTTGTCTATGTTAAATTTTACAGCTTTTGTGTGTTAAACTAATTAAAGACAAGACAAAGTCACAAAGGACTGCATATTGAATGATGCTATTTATATGATGTATATACCAGAGACAAATCAATAGAGCAGAAAGTAGATTAGTGGTTGCCTAGGGCTTGGGGTGAGATGGGGGATAAAGGGTTGGTGGCAAAAGGGCACAGGCCTTCTTATGAAAATGTTCTGCAATTGACTGCAGTGACATTTTCACCACTAAAAATACATTAAAGCTATCTAATTATACTCTTCCAATGAATTGTTTAAATTATGTTTTGATAAAAATGATGTTTGTTGTTATGGTTTGCTGATTTCTGGGTTTGAACTCGGTTTCATCCTTGCTTGGTCACACTGGTGCTCTACTGCTTGAGCCATGCCTTCAGTCCTACTTTTTTGCTAGTTATTTTGGAGCTGGGGCTAGCTTCAAGTCACAATCCTCCAGGTCTCAGCCTCCTAAGTAGCTAGGATTAGGCATAGCCACCAATTAAAATCACCAGAAACTGATTTTAATTAAATAAAATGAAACAGCACAGAAATGTTGGGACAAAGGATGAACTAATTCAGCAGTGATACTCACTAGACATTATGTTGAAAATGAACTATACAACTTGTCAGGGAGAGGAGTCGGGAGGGAAAAAAACAAGGAAAGAGATACCACTGTTAAAAAAGAAATGTATTCATTACCTGCCTCTGTATATGATCCTTACAACAAAAATAAATAAATAAAAATTAATTAAAACATTTCTAAGTGTTGTTTTTGTTCAGGAACATTGTCAAGGGAGTGATAACATTCAAATCTCATGCATTGTAGGATTAGAAGTAGTGATTACTTCCAGGCTTGGAGCCAGAAAAGTTCCCTATCAGAGGCTAAACATACAACATTAAAGAGAGTTGAAGCTGAGTGCAGTGATTCATGCTTGTAATCCCAGATACTCCAGAGGCAGAAAATGGAAGGATCACAGTTGAAGGCCAACACCAGCACAAAGTTATCAAAACTCCATCTCAACAAATAAGCTTGACAGAGTGCTATACTTCTATTATCTCAGTAAGGCAAGAGATTAGATAGAAGGATCAAGATCAGAGGCCTGTCGCTGACAAAAGTGAGATCCTATCTGAAAAATAATGCAGAAACAAGCTGGAGAGTGGCTCAAATGGTAGTGTACCTGCCTAGCAAGTGCAAGGCCCTCGGTTAAAAGCCCAGTACCATCACTACCAGCACCACCAAGAAAACACCACAAAAGACAGTCAAAATACAGAGAGCAAGAAGCTATTTCTGGCAGGATCAATCAGAAATCTTTGATTTTATGTGTGAATCTCATCTCTCACATGAATTGGATATAGATCAATGGTTGCTAGAAGCTTTGTGGCCAGATAGCCCTGTCCAACCACCTACTCATTATGAGACCTTGGACAAGTTCTTATGTTCTGGAAGCCTTAGGGTGTTTTGTTGTTGTTGTGGGGTTTGTTGTGGGTTTTTTTTTGTATATGTGCCAGTCCTGGGGCTTAACCTCAGGACCTCGGTACTGGTCCCTTAGCTTTTTTGCTCAAGGTTAGAACTCTACCACTTGAATCACAGCTCTACTTCTGGCTTTTGTTTGTTTACTTATTTACTTACTTACTTACTTACTTACTTACTTATTGATGGAGATGAGTCTCACAGATTTTCCTATCCAAGTTGGCTTCAAATGGCAATCCTCAAATGTCAGCCTCCTGAGTAGCTGGGATTATGATACGAGCCACTGATGCCTAGCCAGCCTCAGTTTTTATCCACTTTATGAAATGGATAATATGATTATTTCAAGAGAATTTAGGAGAGAATTACACAAAAATACATGTACAAAGTCTGACATCGGATAAGTTCTCAACAAAATAGCAACTATTATTATTCTCAGCCTTTGAGGCCTATGCCCTTGGATAACCAGTTCAATGTCTAGACACTCAGGTATGCAATGAATAAAGAAATCTTGTGAGTTGTGGGGAGCAACTTCTCCCCAAAGCATATCCATGAGTATACCCCTTCATTCAGAAGCACTCCAGCACTTAACTAATCAGTCTTCATTTTTCAGACCGAAGAAAAACATGGAGCTCTGACCACTCTCCTGGCTCTCTGTGCTGCTCAGAATTCACAATCATTTCTCCTGAAGGCAGAAATAAATCCACATTCTTTTCTAATAGCAGAAAGAACACTTAGACATATCCCACCAACTTCTTAGTAGCACTTTGATCTCAAAAAAATACGTGGAAAAGAAAAACAAAACCCTTCATACGGGCCATTGCAACAACACCCAGCTGTGTTAAAGAATCAATCAAAGGGGAGTCATTTTCTTATTTGGCCAGCAAATTAACTTAGAAAAAACAATGGTGGAGACACTGGGGTTTTGGGTTTTGTTTTGTTTTGGTCTGTTTGCTTAGCATCCAGCCTATAACCTGGGACATAGTAGGTCTCAGTAGATGATTGTTGGTAAAATATCATCATTTTAGAAAAAAAAACAAAAAACAGTGCATGTTCATTATGTGCTGATCTCTGGAAAATTGAGGCAGAGTAAATTAAGATGGAGTATTTGTCTAGCATGCTTAAGGCCCTGGGTTCAATCCCTAGTATCACAAAGACAAAATTTGGAGGTTTTCATCAGGTACTTAGAAACAGTCATACTAAGCCAATGATTAGAAACAAGAATGACAAAGACCTTGCGGAAGTAATTTTTCTCTGTGGTGGGCTCTTGAGAAGGGTTATGGTTCTGAAGTCTTTTGTGACAGCTGGCAACCAGTCTTTCTTCATAACCTGACTGATTTCTCTACTGCTTCTATGGGGGTGGGGGGGGTGATACAAGCAATTCCTTTGATTCTAACAACTTGAGTAATTTAACATCATGAGGTATCTATCTATTCTTAAGTATCTCATCCAGTTAATACAAGTCAGATAGTAGAATCACCTGTAACTTTAATTCCAGGGTCAGATCAAGTCCCAATACTCAGTGTGCACCATCTCTGAAGGCTTGCCCTCCCATCTCTTGATTCTCCCTCATAAGTTTTACTTCTCAGTTTATACTGGAAGTGTCAGACTCCTAACTAGTAGACAGACCCAGCAGTGTTTGCTTGGCAGTGGTGTTGGCCAACATAAGGAGTTTTATTTTAAAGAATTGTTTTTGCCAATATCATTTTTTTGCAATCTTTCAGCTTCTTTATTGAAGTATGATTGGCATATAAAAAGCTGTTTCTATTCATGTATGCAACTTGATGTATTCAGAGAGAAGATACACCCATGAAACTTTCCTAACAATACCAATCCCATGGACTCCTTTATTGCCGCCACAGATTTCCTCCTGTCCATTTGCCATTTTGCTATTGATGTTATTGTTGTTGTGGGTTTGTTTTTGCCTTTGTTTTCCCTTAGTGGTTGGACCACAAAAGGTAGTATGTGCTCTCTTAGCAAATTTTTAAATATACAATATGGGATCATTCCCTATCAATCCTATATTGTATTATAGATCTCCTGAATTTATTTATTATGCAAAACAGAAAGGTTTTTTTAGCTTTAGCCAACATTTCCCTTTCCCTCCTCTTCTCAACTCCTGGGAACAGTTGCTTTAGTCTCCAGTCCTATATGTTTGACAATTTTAGATTTCATATACAAATCACCTGATATTTGTCTTTTTATGCCTAGCTCATTTCACTTAGCATAGTGTTCTTCAACTCCAAGCTATTCTTGCAAATGTTAGATTTTCCTTCTTTTTTTGGTCAGTCATGGGGCTTGAACTCTGGGTCTGGGCACTGTCCCTCAGCTCTTCAGCTCAAGGATAGTGCTCTACCACTTCAGTCACAGTGCTGCTAAAATTTTCCTTCTTTTATGGCTGAATAATATTCCATTGTATATATACCCCACATTTTCATTATCCATTTGCCATCAATGTATACATAAGCTTTTGTCATGCTTTGGCTATAATGAATAGTACAGATATCTCTTTAGAATTCTAATTTGAATTCCTTTGGAGATATGAGATGTGTGTATATGTATGTGTGTGTGTATGTGTGTATTCAAAGTGTGGTTGATGGGTGATAGCATCTATTTGATAGTTTTTGATTTTTTATCACCTGAGCAATTTTAAATGCACAAGTCAGTGGCATTAAGAATATTCACACTTGGGGTGGGGGGATGGGAAGGGATGGGAAGGGGAAACAAAGGAGGAGGCAGCAATGCTTGATAAGAAATGTACTTATTACCTTACCCATGTAATTGTAACCCCTCTATATGGTATTTTCACAATAAAAAAAAAAGATTTACACCAAAAAAAAAGAATATTCACACTGCCAGGCAGCCATCACTACCTTCCATTCTTAGAACTTCTCACCCAATAAAACTGAACTGTGCTCATTAAACCATGTCTCTCACCAGCTCCTGGAAACCACTGTGCTACTTGCTGTTTCTCTGATTTTATATCTGAAGTAAGTGGGACTATATATAGTTATCTTTTTGTGGCTGGCTCTGTCACTTAGCATAATAGCCTCAAGAGTCATCCATGTTGTAGAACATGTCAGAATTTTCTTCCATTTTAAGACTGAAAAATATTCCATTGGGTAGATATATCCACTCACCCACCAACATACACTTTAAAGTTGGGAGATATGTATTAGAAACCCAGATGTCATACATCTTTTGGAAGCTCAAGAAGATTTGATGATCCAAGGTACTCATTCTTGAATGGTAGTGATCAGTTGAGTCTAAGTCACAGAAAATCTCCTTATAATGAGCTCAATAGTCACTAACACACTGTGTTTTTCTTCCATCTGAGTATTTCAATTACCTATATCGCCTATTGGACCCTCATGTTAGTAGGTTTTGTGGATTTTTATTTTGCTCAGGGATCATGGCCAGCTGTGCACTTTTGGTAAGACTCTGCTGTGCTACTCTAGAAAGTGTTCACAGGCTCTGAGGAACCAAACAAGAAAGAGATGATACAAAGCACCTTGCATATTACCTGGATTCTGCCATATACATCTTGTATTCATGTGTCATCCAGTACACCCAGGAGGCTTGGGGCCCTCAGCTAGGACTCCACTGAGTGATCTATTATCACTGGTATCTTTAAGGACTGCCTTCCCTCCCCCCCTCCCCCCACTGCCTCCCAGGACATCCTGAGAAGGAAAGTAATCGATCTTTCTTTGTCCAATATGGTCCTTAGAGTCCAAGAATAGCCCTTATAGATAGAGATAGATTTTAGCTATGTCTTCAAGCTGGACTCCACTTAATCATCAACAAATATGAGATGCATCTAGTAGGAGAAGTTTCCAAGAGCTTCCCCTGGCACCATATTCCCAGGCTCATTAACCGTTTATATCAGGAACTTTGTTCATATCCAATTATAACCACCCTTGGAGAAGCTGAAAGAACCCTTAGTAGGTGCTTAAGAGAAATATGGAAGAACTTCTCACCACCTCCTGAAAAACATCCCTTTGTGGACAAAGTACTACAGTTAAGACATCGTGAAGCCTTCTGTTCCAACCGGCATATCTCACTCCTGACATAATCATGTTCAGCATTTTCACTTCTCTGCACCTTTCTGGATTCATATAACTCAAAACTAGATACAGAATTCTAACAAGGTTCTGAGCAATGCTAAAGGTCATGAAAATTACTTCTGTCTCTAATTGTGCAGCCTACATTTATACTTGGTGCCCACAGTATGCAAGATGGTCAAATATTTTTCAGCTCTGTATTCATTTATCCTTTCATGGCTCATTGTGGATATGAAACGTTGATTCTGTCCACAAGCACAGGCCATTAGGAAGATGTACATTACTGTAATTAGACAAATGAAGTACTTAAGTTATAAAGACAAAAGTTTATTGAGCTTATTATGAATATAATAGTCTAAGACTGAGTAGTTATTGCTTTGGGTGAGGGTAGCATACCATGGTGAATGCATATATGGGAGTCCATACCTAATGGAATAAATCGTTCATCTCCTGAGTCAGAAGACAGGAGAATGAAAACTGACTAGGCCTCATTTGCACATTCCAAAGACCTAAGGACCTCCTATGAGCCTTCACCTGCTAAAGGTCCACAGTAACTTCCAATAGTTATCCTATTGGGTAAAGGACCATGCTTTTAACCCATGAATTTGTAGAGAACACTTGCCCAAACCACAGCAATTTCTTTCTTATGGACTTGACTTTTGTCAGATTCTCTCCATGTTTCTAAGTTACCAAAGTCACTGTGAATTCTGAACATATACCAAGACACTAATTTCTACTGTCCCCAACTGTAATTAATTATGTCATATAGTGTCTGTCTCTTCTATCTCTGCCTCCCCAAGAACTCGCTTCCATATTTATTGATGACCTTGATAGCTCTTCATGGAACCTTTTCAATCACTTATGCAACTCCATTTTCTGTGGACCTACACTTTTACTAGTCATGTTGTGATTCATGGAACGTAAGCGTGAAGCACCAGCCTAACCTATGAGATTTTTGGAAATGTTTCACTCCTATCTATTGAGTCTCAATCTACATATCTACAATATGCCAACAGATTCATATGGAGAGTAAAATCCTCTCTAATGTGAACTGAACTGTATCCTCCAAAATTCACAGGTCAAAGCTTCCAACCCCAGTCTTACCATATGTAGATGAAGCCTTTAAGGAAAGTAAAGGTTAAATAAGGTCACAAGAGTAGGGCCCTGAACCAACAGGACTGGTCACTAGGAAGAGTCACTATTGAACTATCTAGCTAGCTGTCCATACATACTCTCTCTTTCATTCTCTCTCTCTCTCTCTCTCTCTCTCTCTCTCTCTCTCTCTCTCTCTCTCTCTCTCTCTCTCTCTCTCTCTCTCTCTCTCTCTCTCTCTCTCTCTCTCTCGTTGTTACCACAAACCAGCTACGCTGGTTCCATGATCCTGAACTTCTTATCTCCAAAACTAAGAAATAAAAGATCTGCTATTTAAAATACCTGATCTGTGATATTCTCCTATTACACCTCAAGAAGACTAATACTATCCCCATCTTCAATATCATCTTTTGCAACTCCAGTGCTTAACAAATGGTGAATACATAAACAAAACATGGCATATCCTTACAGCAACTAAAAAGGAACCAAAATGTTAATACCTGTGAATGTATGAACTCCAAACTCTGGTGAGGGCCAACCTACACAAAGATAATATATTGAATAATTTCATTTATATGCCATTCCCATGAAAGACAAGTCTACACAGATAAGAAGTAAGGTTAATGCTTGCCTGAGGTTGGGGTGGGGGAACTCAATTAATGATAGATGAGTACAAAGAATTTTATTGAAGTGACAAAAATGTTCCAGAAGTGGTTTGTGGCAATAGTTGTACAAGTTGATACATCTCAAGTTGGTGAATTGCACATTTACGGTGGTTGAATTTTATAATAGGTATACTAAGTCTCAGTCAATGTATTCAAAATAAAAATATTAAGCTAAGTTTAAAAGATGCTTTATAAAAAGCATTTTAAAATATTTCTTCTCCCCATATTTTCACCACTGGCTAGCCTACTCTGCACAGGTTCTTGCCTACTAACACCTGTCTTGTCAAATCATAGAAACTTTGACATTACTAAACCTTTGGGCAAGTTAGACTCATCACAGGGTTGGTAGAATTTCCCACAAACCTGGCTTCATCTTCAGACCTCTTCTCTGTCTGTATTCTACTACTTGATCTATTCCTTCATGGTTTGGTTCTCCCTCCCTCCCTATCCCACACAGGAACCAATAAGAAGTTGGGGCCACACATGACTCTCTTTTATTTTATTTTATTTTATTTTGTGTGACAGCACTGCCCCTGTGGAGGTGATGACATACTTGAGAGGAAGGACAGAGACACTGTCCGAAGGAAGCAGCTAGCTGTAGAGGACAAGGATAAAGGCATATGTAATGGTGATAGATCACAGAAGGCAGCAGGAAGTGGATGTGGCTTGACAGGAAAGGCCCAAAGGAGTTGGTCAGTTGCTGCCTTCCTTACAACTAGACAAGGAAACTTGCTGTGGCTGCATCTACAAAGGCCAGAGGCAGAGTTGTTCTTTAAAGAAAAGAGAGCTGAGCACTGGTAGCTCACACTCCTAGCTACTCAGGAAACTGAGATTTGAGAATCATGGATTGAAGCCAGCCCAGGCAGGAAAGTCCCATGAGATTCTTATCTCCAGTTAACCTCCAAAGAACTGGTAGTAAAAAAAAAAGGGGGGGGGCTGGGAAGGTGGCTCAGTGGTAGAGCGCATGCCTTGCATGCCTGAGGCCCTGGGTTCGATTCCTCAGAACCACATAAGCAAAAAGAAAAAAGCCAGAAGTGGCGCTATGGCTCAAGTGGTAGAGCACTAGCCTTGAGCTGAAGAGCAGAGGGACAGCGCCCAGGCCCAGAGTTCAGGCCCCACGACCGGACCAAAAAAAAAAAAAAAAAAAAGAACTAGTAGTGGAGCTGTGGCTCAAGTGGTATTGCACTAGCCTTAAACAAAAAAAAGCTCAAGGACAGTGCCCAGGCCCTGATTTCCCAAGACCAAAAAAAGAAAAGAAAAAGAAGAGAGAGAAAGAAGAGAGAGAGAGAGAGAGAGAGAGAGAGAGAGAGAGAGAAGAAGGAAAGAAGGATACAGGAAGGAAGGAAGGAAGGAAGGAAGGAAGGAAGGAAGAAAGGAAGGAAGGAAGGAAGGAAGGAAGGAGGGAAGGAAGGAAGGAAGAAAGGAAGGAAAGAAGGAGAAATCTGGGAATGTAGCATGGCAGTATAGTACTTGTCCAGCATCTGTGAGACCACAAGTCTCAAACAAAGAAAAAAAAGCACATAAGCAGTGGGTAGACTTTTGGACAATGCACATAGATAGCATTACACTGGGCAAGCTCAGCACCTCCATGCAACAGAAACATGCTGGGGAGACATTAATATATTTATGTAAAATGCATAATATATTCATGTGCAAGGTTTTACTATATCCTGATTGGTAGAAGAAAAGACCTGAGAGTGAATGGGGAAGTCTGGATGTCATGTGACCAGGCCTATGGTTCCCCACCTGAGTCTCACTGCTGATTCCTCACAGCCCAGCAAAGTAACCCAGCCAAGTGGAAGGGCTCCTTTTGGGATCTGTCAGGATCTCTGTCCACCACTGAGAGAAGCAATTAACAACCCCAAAGCTCCTTACTGGCAGGGCTATGGCCTTCATTTGTGTCCCTTTCAGGTACCCAGTAGGACTTCTTTGCCTCCCTCCTTTTTCCTGAGATCCACCAGGAGGTACAGCAATACCCAGAGACTCCTGTGGGGACACAATAGAAATGGCTAGATTGTGGGAAACAGCAAGAAGAGACTAGAGACACCCAGCCCCTGCCGAAGGTCCTGGGCCAATTCAAAAAGAGGACATTTCACACAGTCTCCAAGGGGTTTGTGGACATTTCCTCTTGAATATTGAGAGTGAGAGGGGTGTGGATACACACACTCACACACACACACACTCACACACACACACACACACACACACACACACACACACACACACACAGCTTCTTCTGTACTGAGCTTATTCACCATAATGCTGGAGTTTCTGTGGTCACCAGAATCTCAGGCTTCTTGGGAGCAGAGGTGTCCTGATTGCAGTAGCCATAAGGGCCACAGGTCAGGCCTGGCAGAGGCAGCAAGGACCCACGTGGCCTGCAGGCAGCCTGGCACCAGAGAAGCAGCGGTAGCCAGGTCCCCAAGCTTGTCTCCCTCCCCTTGGAGCTAACTCCAGCCCTTTCCCCTGCAGATGCAGCTTCAGCTGTAGACACTGTGCTGCTTCCCAACAACGTCCAACCTCAGGGTTGTTGCTGTTGCTCCTCCCTGGCTGGAATGCCCTTACCTTAGTAGGCCATGACTCATCCCTTTACTTACATTTATGAAGTCACTCAATGAGTCTCAGAGTCTCTTGACATTGACACCAACTTCTCCAATGGAGAGAACTCTAGAAAGGGAAGCTGACTAATTTCAAGGGCATAAATTACATAATCTGTTTGTTTGTGATCCAAACTCTGATTTTTCAAAACTGATTTATTCATCGTTTCACATCATCAAAAAAGAGAGACACAGACATCAGGAGATTCCTGATGTGACACAGCAGAAATTTGCATCACCTTAGAGGTATGCTTGCCAAAAAAAAAAATTGTCAGAATGAAATTCATCAGAATGAAAGTCATCAGAAAAATATCAAGATTGGAATTACAAAACAATTGGCATGAACTTGTCTAAAATACCAGTGTCATCAATAACAACAGAAGTGAAGGATACGTGTCAATCAAAATAGGGACAGAAACATGATTGCCAGACTTAAGGAAGGGAATGTGGTGAAATGGGAGGACTCTATATAAGGTACTTTGAGAGAGGGGGCTAAGGGGGAGTCTGAATATGAACTGCAAGTTGGATTATATTGAATTCTTCATTTTCTTAGTTGTGATAATGATATTAGGCCCTCATAGGAGAATGAATGTGGAGACCAAGGAGCAGAGCATATACAACTTCCAAATGCTTCACTGAAAATAATTTGGGGGAAGGGGCCACATATAGCAAGATATTAACAATTGAAGAATCTGGATGGAAAGGATTTTTAAAAAATTATTGTACTATGCTTTCAAAGCATCTGTTTGACATTTCAAAATAAAAAGGTTAAAAACTATCTCTTTTATATTGGCAATGAAGTAACCATACAAGCCTAAAAAATACTATCGCCTTTTGTTTGAAATAACTAACATAATTTGAAGAAAAATAATGAAAGTGAAGGTGATACTTACACAAAGTTTAACAATGAAATTGATGAATAAAAAGGACCAACGGTATTTTTTTTATATTTTGTATACCTACAGAATCAGAGTTAAAATCCTTCAGTCAGTATAAGTCCTGCTGAAGTGGTAAAATTTACTTCCTGCAATAATCAGTTCAGTAGGTTTATAAAACTTGTCGTTATTGAGTATATTTAATTTGTTCAATACATGTCATTAGTATATGAGACCAAAACCACTCAATGTTCAAATTGATTTTAAAATTATTTCAGATCTATGATGTGATAAGAAAGACTGTAAAACAGGACAAAAATACTTTGCTACATAAAACAAAATATTGGAATAAATAAATATTGGCCTCTATGGCATATTCAACTGTTTTATAACAAAGCATTCAACTCATAAGCTTCTAATTATCATGATTTAAAACCCAAACTAGCATTTTACATTCAATAATTTGGTTTATATAACTTAACTTACATACCTACAACCTTTTATCTTTTCAAATATTTCTTCATAGTACTATAAGACTCATCATGTTAAATCCTTTTTAAGCAAATAGTTTATTAAATTACATTGACTTAAATGAGCATTTTCAACATCAATATTTTTTGTTGTTGTTTAATCCTTGGACACTAGCTTTTTTGCTCAAGGCTAGCACTCTGCCACGTGAGCCATAGCTCCACTTTGAGCAGTTTGGGACACTTGATTGGAGATAAGAGTCTTATGGACTTTCCTTTCCGGGCTGGCTTTGAACCATAATCCTCAGATCTCAGCCTTCTGCAGGCATGAGTTATCAGCACCAGGCTCTACTTTTATATTTCTAAACCATTCAGTAAGTATAATTTTTAGGGAAAATTTATTTACCAAAACAAAATCTAATAGATACATTATTCTGAGTAATCAAACACATATGGTGGTTTAAAACAGCACAAATTTACTCTATCAAAGTTCTGGAAGCTAGAAATTCAAAATTGGCAGAACTTGCTTCTTTCATTCAGAAACAATTAGATCTTGAGGGCTCTAACCTAATCAGTGGATTAGGTGGATTCATAATATGATTGTATTATTGGGTAGATTCATAACATGATGGTATTATTGGGAAGTGTATCCTTGGGGCTATATCTTGCTTTGGACCCTTCCTGTATCCTCTTTTCTCTGATTCTTATCTCCCAGTAGTATAGAAAGACCTCACCTCGTGCTGCCAAACCACAAGCTCCCTCAAGTACATGAGCCCAAGCATCCATTGAACTGAACTCTCTGAAATAATAAGTCAAAATAAATTCTTCCCTCCCTTAAGTTCCTTCTATCAGATATCTGGTCACATTGTTGAATAAGAAAAGAAACAAATACAAGATAAAACCTTTGCATTCTAGGCATGTGTTCTACCACTGAACTACATGCCCAGCCAAGATGTATACTTGTGTTAATCATCTTTCCATTACTATAACAGATACTTGAGCAAATTAATTTAAAAAGAGAGAAGAGTTATTCTGTCTCACAGCTTTTAGTGGTTTCAATATATGGCTCTGTTGCTTTGGGTGAGGCAGCAAATCTTGGCAGGCATAGGTAAAAGAGCAAAACTGTTCACCTCATGGTGGGGGCATAAAAGAGAAAGAAGAGTCTTGGGTCCCACAGTTCCTATTGAGAACACACCCTTAATGACATAATAATCTTCCACCAAGCCTCAAGATAGAGACCAAGCCTGTCCTACATGGGCCTTCAGAGACATTGAATATTCATATTATGGCAATCACATATTGTCTCTCCTTACGAGAAGGAGTTACAAAAAAGATATTGGTGATGTAATGAGCAATCTCTGCTGTATATAGAAGTTCCCTATACTGGAACTTCTGCCTTATACAGAAGTTCCAATCTGCTGTTTTCTTTTCCTCAAGGAATGTAAATGTGTTGGGAATTGTAATGTATACACACTTGTGCTAGAGAGCACACATACACACACAAAAGGTATGGCCATCTGTCACATCTCTGATGAAGAAAATGCAAACACTTGTTATTGAGTGGGACTTCTGGGAAAGTCCCCTAAAATCATGTATATTAATAATCTATTACTGAATAACAAACCCCTCCAAAAAAACCCACTACGTCAGGTCTACCATATAAGAAAGAGTGTAAAATAGGGCAAAAATATTTTGCTACATAAAGCAAAATATTGGAACAAATAACTATTGAAATATCCCTCCAAAATGGTTTCTATGGCATATACAACTGTTTTATAACAAAGTATTCAACTCAGCTTCTAATTATCACAATTTAAAACTTGAACTATCTTTTCATATACAATAATTTGGCTTAAATAACTCATATAGAATCACTTTGGTGTAATTATTCTTGTGAGGAATAATTATATACTTCTTGTTTTCTTACTTGAAAAAGGACCACTATTTCTGATTCACAGGAAAGCACTGAATTGTTATTACCCTGGCTAGGTCAGGTGAATAAAGAAACAATAATAGTAAGAGTAATGACAATAATAAAACAGAGAATTAAAAAATCAGACGACAACAGAATAACATAGTTAAGTTCATGTTCTTTGAGCTTTGGTAGCCATTATTAAAATTAAGTACCAATTATCTATGTGGTCTCTAAAATGCTTGCTGTCCAAAGTGATAAATATGCTAATTACTCTGATTTGATTTGTACATATATCAAACACACATTCTACTCCATAAATATATACAATTGTTATATGTCAATTAAAAAAACCTGGAATATTGCTTGCATGTTTTGTTCCCTTAAATTATTTAAAACATACTAGGGTACCTGGTAAAACTAGATTTGTAAACATCTAAATTAAATCTTCAATCAGACTTTAAATTTGGGAGAAATCAAGTTTATTAAATTCATCAATCCTTTTTTATTTAATCACTGTATACTAGTGTTGAAATATTTAGGTGACTGTTGATTGTCTCAAGATTAATAAGCTAGATGCTAAAAAAATTTAGAAATTGTAATGTGTATTTCTCCCTATGCATAAAAACCCCTGACAAATTCCAGATCCTGCTCAGATTGACCTTATCAAATCCAGCAAATTCTGCCTGGAACATTGTAAGAATTGCATATGTAAGAGAGAGCTAGGTATTAGAACCTTGCCCAGGAGAGACCCTTCCCACTGGTCAGGGTCAGGCCATGATAGTCAACATCCCAGAGTCTAAGATCAATAGAACCATGATATAAAATAAGACAGAAATAGAAGAGTAAAGATGTGCTTGTTTGCAAGAACACCATGGTTCAATAAAGCCCATACCTGTTGCCAGGAGAGTAGCATAGGCTTATCTAGATGGCAGGTGCTGCTGGATCCCAGAGCTACTAAACAATAAGGAGCCACTGTGACTTCCTGAATGTTCTGCTCCTGTCCACATCCTACAGTGTCATTAGGGGGCACTAAGGGGTGAAAATAAAGAGGGATTTGACCTGAGAAAAACACACAGGAAGCCATTATATCCAGAGCTGCAGTAGAAATTAAAGGCAACAAAAATGTGCCACCTTCAGCCACAGACTCTCCCAATCTCCCAATGCAAACACAATATCCTAAATACAATGGGGCCAGAGACAGGAGGACGTGAGGATGTGGAATGATTAGGAAGGATAGACTACTGGAAGGTCTTAAAAAGCAAGTCAAGTTTAGAAATACAAATAACTCCCACTCATTCTATGTGTGGAGGACAGTAAAGTTGATCTTACAGGAGTAAAAACTAGAATATTGGTTACTAGACTGGCCATGGTGGTGTACACCTATAATCTCAGGCAGGAGACTCAGTATCCAAGGCCTGCCTAGGCAAAATCAGCATGATACTGTCACTGAAAAACAAACTAAAAGCAAAAAGAACTGAGGATGTAGCTCAAGTGTAAAGCACTTGCCTTGCAAGTGTGAGGCCTAGGACTGGGAAGGAACGGAAGAGGCAGGGAAAGTTTGG
Source organism: Dipodomys merriami (assembly GCF_024711535.1). NCBI lineage: Eukaryota > Metazoa > Chordata > Mammalia > Rodentia > Heteromyidae > Dipodomys > Dipodomys merriami. The sequence continues at coordinate 32,674,938 of NW_027202937.1, forward strand.
TTAATGGGTTCCAGGGCTCATTTAGAAGTAGGTAGAGTCAGCTAACAGTAGTTGAGCAAAATTAAGAGTCTGTTTCAAAGTAGTTACTAGAGAAAATTTTGAATGTTCCCAACACAAAGAAATAATAAATATTTGCAATGGTAGATTTGATCATTAAACATAGTATTCATGTATCAAATTGTCACATTGTACCCATAAATGTGTACAAGTAGTGTCAATTAAAATACATTTAAAAGGTTTTTTTATATATACATATATTATGGGACTTTATAGATGCACAAAGAGGGGTAGAGGGTACAAACAAATGGTCCAGAGGCAGCATAGTCCAGGAGATAAGGAAATCGGCTCATGTCTACTTTCAAGTCCATTTACTAGCAGTAAATCTAGACAGAGCTACATATCATCCTCTAAATAACAATAGCACCTCTATGTCTATAGTAGGAATTAAGCAGATGAAGCACATGGTATTCTTTGTATCAGTACTCCACTTGGTGCTGGGGTTTCGGTCTTGAGTGTCCCCCAAAGGCCCATGAATTAAAGCTTGGTGCTCAGTTTGGCACTATTGCAAGATTATGGAAATTGCAGGAGATGGAACCTAATGAGAGGTCTTAGGTCACTGGGAGAGAGGGAACCCTCAAATCAGAAGCTGTGGCTGTGGCTGTGGCTTTCTTTTATCTCTCATTTCCCAGCCACCATGAAGTAAGCTGTTTTCCTCCAAACATAGTACGCTGCCTTGCACCAGGCCCCAAGGCAATGGAGCCAACTGATCGTTAATTACAAACTCTGAAACTGTAAGCCAAATAAACCTTTTCTCCTCCTAAACTGATTGTCTCAAGTATTTGTTACAGTAAGGAAAGCTGATTAACACATCTATGATTAAACCAAATGATGTCAGCAATTATCATCAATGACCATTTCCACATGTAGCAAACCTCTCTTCTCCCTCCTTCCTTCTCTGCTGCCTTATTGGGAACACTGCCTTCTTTGTGTTCTGCCCTCCCTGTGTGTTTTGGCATAGTGTGTTCAGACCACCTTGGCAAGCCACAGAACCTACTCACCTACATCCTTCTCTTCTATGCTGCCTGCAGAAACTATTCCTTATCTAATACTTGCTAAGTCAGGAGCTCCATCAACTCAGAGACAGGAAGAGGGACCTTAATATAGAAGCTCTTAATCCTTGATGTCTTCTCACACATTAAACATTCTGAATGTGTTTTTGTTTTTGTTTTTTGCTAATTAGTAAAATTACAGTAATAAAGCTGCCTCTCACTGTGACCTAGCCAGGCCTATGTTGCCCGGTGCATCACACCATATGCCAATTACTGAATTGACAAGTCTTATGAAAGAAATGGTAAGAACAAGGTCTACAAGAACAGGGTCAAGCTGCCTCTGCAAGGCAGAGTTTTATTTATGGGATAAAGCAGCCGTGCTTTAAATTCACGGCATGGGGAAGGTGATTAGAGGGAAGGGAAAACAAAGTAACCAATGGTCCATGCATGTATAATGAATCATGGCTCTTCATGGGAGGTGTGTTCAGAGAATGGTAATGCTATCCTCATCTAAGGGTGGAATTTGGGGCTCTTTAACATCAAAGAAGTTACCCATAAGACACTTGCGCAGACCCAAGGTAAGGATCAGTGGTTTCAACCACTCTGAACTGGACAAGCATCCTCAAACTTCCTGTAAAGCAATCAGGCAACTGGCACCATTGTGCCACATATGGCAGACATATTATCCTAGCAAAGCTAGCAGGAGACTGATCAGATATTTCTGAGCTTCAGGGCCTGATTTTTTTATGTCAACTAAAACCAAGAAAAACTACATATTGATTCAGGTTTTCTCTCTCAAGAGAAAGTCTTAAATTAAACAAATAAAGAAATAATAATAAGTATAAAGATTATTTAACCCAGTGCCATATATATACATATATATATATATATATATATAGACATACATATGTGTGTGTGCTCAGTAGATAGTTTTATAAACATGTCTGAATTTATTATGGAATTGCTTATTTTTCTGGAAAAAAAATCCCAACCTTTTTCCAGTTACCAGTAAGAGCTTTCCCCCACTTCATGTTTTCTCAGACAGAAGGAAACTCTTAGTCTAGAATGTATATCCAATACCCTTCTGCCAAGACCCTCCTAAGTCTAAGACTCTGTGATCAGTATAAAATAGAAGAAGCTGGCCATTTCTGATTCAGGCCTATAACATAGGTGGCTGAGATCTGAGAACCTCTGTTCAGAACTAGCTTAGGCAGACAAATATGTGAGATTCTTATCTTAATTAACTAGTAGAAAGCTAGATACAGAGGTGTGACACAAGTAGTAGAGCACCAGCAGTGTTTGAAAAAGCCAAAGGAGAAATCCAGCAAAAAATTTAAAAAGAGAAAAAAGAAAGAATGAGATAGAGAGAGGGGGAGGGACGGAGGGACAGCGGGAGAGAGGGAGAGAAAGAGAGAGACAGAGAAAGAGAGAGAGAGAGAAAAATGAAAGAGGAAGCCTCTGTAGACCTTGCCTTCCCTTTATGGGACCATGCTCCTATACTCTATGAGGGACATGAGGGACTCTGGAGAAAGAAGCAGGGGTGACTAAGGAGGGACTCCACACTCTCCTACTCCTGCACCCCAGTTTCCAAGGCCCCATTTTAGGCCATCTTTCTCTCTCAGCTAAACCTACCCCCAGGAAAGGATCTGCAATATTTATGGATTTTTTAAGTCAGGGATGAAAAAGAACACAAGATTCCCAAGAATACTGCATTGGAGCAGATGGGCAAAGCTAGAATCAAAGGGATATACATCTAATTAGAGAATTGCAGGCCTGGGGAATGCCAGGGGGAAAAAATGTGTAACTGGGGGATGTTCCCAAAGTCATTTTAATTATACCACACAAGATCTTTCTCAGGTAGGGCAGTTAGAACAAGAGGCAAAAATGAAGAGAGGTACTTTTTGTTTTTGTGTGTTTGTTTTTTATTTTTTGGTAGTTGTGGTTGCTTCTTAAGTAAATGCTAAAAATAGTCCTGATGCCTTGAAAAAGAATAAGGTGGAGCCAAACACTGGTGGTTCATGCTTGTAATCCTAACTAATCAGATGGCTAAGATCTGAGGATCATAGTTCAGAGCTAGCCCTGACAGAAAAGTCTATGAGACTATCTTCAATTAATCACCAAAAAAACTGGAAGTGGAGCTGTGGTTCAAGTGGTAGAGCATCAGATCTGAGCAACAAAGTCAAATGGGTGCACAAGGCTTAAGTTCAAGGCCTAATACTGGCACATACACACAAAAACAGAATGAGGTAAGAATATGAGCTAATATGGAAGAGATAACAAGTAGAGAAAGCAAGTCATTAATCATTGTGCACAGAAAGAATATTTATATATATGCTGCTACATGCAAGGAAAATTCCAGAAAGATACAAAGCAAATGTGAGAGTAGTTACTGTCTGAACAGGGAGCCTTGAAGGATTGTAAGTGTGGAGTGGGGAAAAAAAACTTTTTTCTGATTTATCATGTATGTTCTCCCATACTGTGATTTTTTAAACCATATATAATCATTGCTTAAAAATGGTATTAAAAAGACAGCATGAAGTCAGGTGCTGGTGGCTCACTCCTGTAATTCGAGCTGCCCAGGAGGCTAAGATCTAAGGATCATGGTTCAAAGCCAGCTTTGGCAGGAAAGTCCATAAAACAATTCATCTCCAGTTAGCCACCAGAAAACCAGAAGTAGCACTGTGGCTAAAAGTGATAAAGCAGTAGCCTTGAGCAAAAGAGTTCAGGGAAAATGACCAGGCCCTGAGTTCAAGCCTCACAACTGACAAAAAAGGAAAAGAAAAGACAGCTTGAATGAATTTGATGAGCTATGCATAATGTCTTTTGATAAAAAAAAAAAAAAAAAAAAAAAAACAATGGCAAGAGCTGTTAGCAAGAAAACAGAGTTCTATGGACCTAACCAAAGACAAAGTGTTTTGCTAGGCTTTAAAATGCAATGTTAAGTGCTATTCAATGTGACTGGAGAGCCTGGAGTGGAGGGTAGCTCCTCAGTGTCTGTACTAGTTTTTCTTCTGTGCGTGCCAGTAATGGGGCTTGAACTCAAGGTCTGGGCACTGTCCTTTAGCTTTTTCATTCAAGGATGGCACTTTACTTTTGCTTGTTAATTGGAAATAAGATTCTCTCAGTTTGTCTGGCCAGGCTTTGAATTACAGTCCTCAGATCTCAGCCTCCTGAGTTGCTAGGATTACAAACACGAGCCACTAGCACAAGCTTTTTAAATGATGTAGGTTTCATCTTATAAACTAATATCCACTGCATTCCCAAATCTATTTTTGAACAAGATAGGATTTCAGGAAATGTGTTCCATTTTTGTTGTTGTTTTCTTTGGGGGTTTTGTTGTTGCTGTTGTTGTTTTGGGTGGAATGGTACTGGGATTTGAACTCAGGGCCTCACACTCACTTGGCTTGCTGCTCTTTTGGTGCTCTATCACTTGAGCCATTCTTCCAGCCCTACTTTTTGCTATTTATTTTGGAGATGTAGTCTCAAGGACTTTTCTGCACAAGCTGGTGCCTCAGTTTTCTGGATTTCAGATCCCTGAATAACTAGGATTACAGGGATGAGTCACCAATATCAGCACAGAGTGTACTTTTTTTTTTTTTGGTCAGTCGTGGGGCTTGAACTCTGGGCTTGGGCGCTGTCCCTGTGCTTTTCAGCTCAAGGCAAGCGCTCTACCGCTTGAGCCACACTGCCAGTTCCAGTTTTCTAGTGTATTTTGGAGATTAAGAGTCTCACGGACTTTCCTGCCCAGGCTGGCCTCCTCAGTAGCTAGGATTACAAGCCTGAGCCACTGGCACCCAGCAGAGTGTACTCTTTATTAGTCAGATTTGGCCTGTCCTGCCCCACCATCCCTATGGCTACCTTCATCTTTAAGCCTGAGAATCGTTTCTGTAGGCACCAGCTGCCCCTGTTCCTTGCAGACAGGACTTCCCTAGCTCTTTTGGAATGCTGTGTATTAGGAGTATTTCAGTGTGAATCAACCAAAGCCAGGGAGCACATGGCTGTGGGAGGGTAAATGTCTTCTGCTCATAAGACAGCTCTTTATATTCATGAGTTCCAAACCACTCAGAATCTTTGCTCAGTTCCTTACACTTCTGCTTTGGGGATTTGGGGGCTGCATTTGTTGATGAAGTAAAACAAAGCAAAAGCCCTGCAAGTTCTGAAAATTAGAAAATTTCCCAGTGGAACATTCTATTAAAAGAAGGGGGGATGGTGAGACAAAACACCTCAGATCCCCAGAAGCCAGACACTAAGTTCTATTCCCACAAGCAATGAGAACAGCCAGACCTAGTGCTATTACGAAAGCCATGGAAAATTCCTCTGCTATTCCAACTGCTACCCCAGCACACTTAAATTGGGATGAAACACTGGCTTGGAAAAGACAATAGCATCCAAAATACATATCCTCTAGGTACCGTGGGAGAAAGTAAACCCGTGCGTGAGCTCAAAAGACAACTGAAAAAACTAAAAAGGGTGAGTAACCAACAAACATTGGAATATGAAAGATCTGTGAAGCTAGATCACAAATTTCACACAATGACATTTGTGATCATATACATCCAGACAACCAAATTAACCAGAGAATCTACTATTTTTGGTTTGTGTGCCATAAACTCTACTCTTAAAGAATTAGCCTTTTAAGAGAGAACCAGACAAATGCATTACAACAATTAGAATAACACCATGTAGAAAGGAGATCGGGGGAAAGCTTTAAGGGTTTTTTTTTTCATATTAACATTTATAACATTCACCATATATGCCAGGCATAGCACTTAATGTTTTGAGTGTGTGATTGATTTTTATCCTCACCCTATCTCTGTGAGACAGATGCTATCATTATTGTACTACCAAATCTCAGAAAGATTAGGCAGTTTATAAGTCCAAGTGTCTGGCTCTAAACCTCTACCTTAGTTTTCTTTGACCTTTTTTCCCCCTCTCTGAGCTTTTAATCTAACATATTCAACATTCCAAGAGGGTAAACAGTAAAACACATAGTGCCTGAGGTTGGAGACATGTAGCCAGCCTCATCAGTATTTGGAATGTATTGGAAGCCCTGAGCGCCAAACCTAGCATTGAAGAAAAAAAAAAAGCAGCAATGAATCTATACCTCATCCCCAATCAGCATTTAAATCAATCTCCTTAAATCTTTAGGTTCTGCAATAATCTGTCAGACAGTTCTGCATACAACTATTAACACAGTGCTAAAACTATCCAGGTTTTTTGAGGACACCTTCTATACATATTACATTGTTGTCAGTATTAACAGAGTAAACATAAAATTTACCAGATGCACCAACCAGAAACAAAGGGAAGTAAGTCACTGAGTGTTATCAAATATAAGATTTTGATAAGGAAAATGTACTATTGTCAGAACTAGCTCAGCCTGATAAGGAAAAGCCAACTATTGCCAGGACCAAAATTAGCTTGACCTTTACACTTCTAGCAATTTTCAAGAAACTAGAAGTTGGGGTAAACTGAAATTCAACACACTTGCACTCAACCCAGCACTAACAGCTAGAACCCAAGTGCTATGAAAGGGAAGGATTGTACTCCAGTCAGTCGGGCTCAGACTTTGGAGTAGTAATTCCTCTGGGCCCAATGGCATAAATGAACATGAGTTCTCCAACTCTCCAGAGTGCCGAGTGCCGCTTGTTTCTTCCCAGACTATTTTCTGTAACAATTAGATTCTCTTTCTGGGAAACTACAACCATGCTGGCCTTTTGTGCCACAAGTGCAGGCCTTCACTTTGTGGAAGCATGCAAGCTCTTTTGGTTTGAAGGGGGTGGCACCACCCAATTGTTCTTTCTGGTCCTTCTTCTCTTGGGGGCCCAAGGTTCTGAGAAAGCAGCAGTCCTCTGGACTCAGTTGAGAGTTTGACCAACTCTGAATATCTGCTTCTGAATCAGGTAAGGGCCCAGATCTCTCTGACCCAACCAGTCCCATCCAGTAGGATGGAAGGGGAGCCCTTTCTGAAAACAGCCATGAGTTTAGGACCCTTCTCTTAGAAGGGATCACCAGGTCATTGCTTCTCTTTGCAGAGGGCCACCAGTTTAGAACACTCCCACAGTGTGGAGGGATTGCTTTTACCATTTGTACAAATGTGTGAATGAATGTGAAACTATTTGTAGCTCCACTGCCAAAAGCTACAGAGTCTGAGTGGGTCCTATCCAGCTCCCATGAGTGATATGGCCAGGCAGACAGAAGACATGAGTGACTTTCCCTTGTCTGTCCATGCAAAGCTGAAGCTGGGAGAAACATGGGTGGGAGTCTTTCAAAACCAAGTCTTTGAGTATATGCTTAAGAACTTTAAAAGGGCTACTCTGGAGATTACAGAGTCAAGATGTCTCTCAGGCACTTCCAGATGCTCTATTCTGTTGAATGGACAAGTAGCCGACTTTTGGTGTAGAGTGGCTCCTGGAAGGCACCCTTCACTTCACCTTTATTAGGGAAGTACACCATCTGTTGACAGGGAAGCCTGGTCACCCACACCAGTTCCCCTACATAGACTCCTGGATTACCTAAAGCCTACCCTCATGGATGAGATTCTGCACACTCACAGGGCCAGTGCAGGGTCTAAGCCTCAGAAAAGAAAGAGGCCCACATGTCAGAGAGACCCTGATGAATCGGCACCTGCACCTCCTCCATATGTCCCAACTGCCCCTCTGCAGTGGCAGAGGCACCTAGGCCATGGCCTCAATGGCCATCAGTCTCACCTCAACCAGTGGAGCTAGACCCCAAACCTGTGGACTGGCCCTTCAGGCCTGCACTTGAGCCTACACTCAAGCTCAAGTATTACAAATGTCCATCTGAGAAGCATGGGTCCCTTGGCAAATTGGCCCAGATGACACAGTTCAAGAGGGGAGGCCTATATTTTATTATCAACCCTTCAGTATTAACTGATGTCCAAAACTGCGAGTGGGTTCCAGAAACCTCAGGAATTTCCTGCAGACTCTATGAAAGATTGTGCAAGGCCTTCTAAATCCTCATCCTTTTATATCCCAAGGTCCCTCAAAAACCAATGGATGGCAAACATCGCATTTGTGGCCCAGTCTTATAGGGACATATGGAAGAAACTTCAAAACTTGGAGGGATTCACCAGCATGAGTGCCTCACAACTGCTGGAAGTGGCCCACAAAGTGTTTGTCAATCCAGACCACGATGCCCAGAAAGCAGCAGATCAGCAAAAATCCAGTGTGCTTATTGCAGGGAACTTGGCCACTGGAAAATGGATGCCCTAACCAGAAAGGGGGCTAGGTCAATCCAAACAAGAAGATACTATACTGGAAAGTATCAATTGGATACCAGCAGGAAAACTTCATTGACCCTGGCTGTCCAAGATTCAGATTGGGGGGATCAGGGTCCTTGACCCTAGACCGCTGGGAGCTCATGGTTGAAATGATGGTGGGGGCCGTAGATGGAGACTTGGCCACCTTCCCAGGGGACCAACTGAACTGTGCCTTATTGCAGTATGTAGATGACTTCCTAGTTAGCCTCCACCAAACGAACTGCTGGTAGGGAACCCAGGCATTGCTGACCCTCTTATCAGAGGCTAGATACTGAGTCTCTTGGCCCAGGAGTAGGTAAAATATTTGGGCCTCTTGGTCCCCTACAGGTGAAGATCTCTGGGGCCAGAGAGGTAGTAAGCTATCTGCTCAATACCTAGACCAAACACTAAGAAAATGGTATGAGAATTCCTGAGTGCAATTGGAGCCTGCAGAATTTAGATACCAGAATATGCAGCATTGGCTCAGCTTCGATATACGGTTGTAAAAGGCTCAGAGGCACATGCAATGGAAAAATGAACGAGAACAAACTTTTCAGGAAATCAAGCACGGGCTCACCTCTGATCCAGCCTTTGGACTTCCTAATGTGACTCAGGAATTCAATCTCTTTGTCCTCAAGAAGAGCCAAATGGCCCTGGACATCCTCAGGCAAGAATTTGGATGGTGGCAGCGGCTGGTGGCTTATCTCTCCAAGTAAATTGGACTCTATTATGACAGGATGGCTGCCATGCATTCAGGCCCTAACTGCCACTATAAACTTAGCTCAGGAGAAACAGAAGCTAACACTAGGCCAAAACATCATTGCAATAGTATCTTACATAGAGCACCTTAATGGGTAGCAAAAGCTACAAATGGCTAACTAGCTTCTGGATGACCACTATTAAGGATTACTCTGTGAAAATCCATAGGTCAAACTGGAAACCCTCTGAGTAATAAATCCAGCTACCTTGCTGCCAGCAGACACAGGACCCCAGAACCATGTCTGTGAAAACCTGAGAGATGAAGAGTTTTCAAGCAGACCTGACCTAACTGATCACCCCCTCAAGTCTCCAAACTTGATCCTCTTCACCAACAGGAGTAATTAGATCAAGGAAGGATGCTGGATGGTAGGATATGCAGTCACCATCAACAACCAGACACTGAAGACAAAGGCCCTTCCTCGGGGGTAGTTGGCCTAATGGGCAAAAGTTGGGGCCTAATCAAGGCTCTGGAACTTGCTGCTACCAAGTGACTTCACATGTACACTGACTCTAAATATGCCTTCACTACCTTGCACGTGTACAAGGCAAGGGGCCTACTCACAGCAGGAGGAAAAGAAATTTCAAAATCAAGGAAGAAATCCTCCAACTGCTCAAGGCAGTATGGGCCTCATCGCAGGTGGCTGTAATCTACCATTGAGGGCATCAAATGGGCAACAATCCAGTCAGTAAAGAAAATAAGTATCCAGATGAGGTGGCAAATAAGACTGCTCAACAGTCTATAAAAGTTCCACTTCCACAGGACTTACAACCCAGGTGTTAGTGGCCCCAAGCCTCTCAGAATGTCCAAAGTCTTGCCAAGAAGAAGAAAAATGAGCAACCTCAGAGGGGGGCCATCAGACTACAGAATGTCAGTGGAGACTACCCAACCAGTGTCCCCTTATCCTACAAAAATTTACCTATCAACTAGTAACACAATACCATGAAATAGGGCACTGAGCAAAAACTAAACTGGAGTCCTTGTTAGAACAATATTACATTATTGCCAGACTCCCTACCCTGTGCATCCACATCCTTCAAAGATGTACAACCTGTGCCAAAAGTAATGTAAGCCAATGTACTGTCAAGACCCCTGACATATAAGCTGGAGAGCTATCACTCTTTGAGAACATCAAAGTGGACTTCTCAGAAGTAAAACCAGGCCAGGGATTTCATCATCTATAGTCCTGATCTGCACCTACTCGGGGGATATGGAGGCTTTTGCAACATACATCAAGTTTGCCCAGGAGGTTTCAAAGGCACTGTTAAAAGAGATCATATTCTGACATGGGCTGCCTCTGTCTATAGGATGAGACAATGGACCAATGCTTGTTTCTGAGATTACCCAGATTCTGGTTAAGGCATTAAGTATTAAGTGGAAACTCCAGCTAGCCTAATCCTACAGAGTTCAGGGAAAGTTGAGAGCATGAATCAAACTATAAAAACTACCTTAGCCAAACTCTGCCAAGAACCTAGGGCACTCTGGGGGAGCCTACCCATGACTCTACTTCGAGTCCAATGCCCACCTAATTCCTTGGGGTTTTCCCTTTTGAGGTTATGTATGACAGGCCCTCACCTGTCAGACAGGTTAGAGGGAGATTCCAAACAATTGGGAGAAATAGAGCTGTCACTACAGCTCCAAGTCTTGGTGAAAACACTCCTGGTAACTCCTGGTAAAAGTGTTAGGGGAAAAAAAATTCCAACACCTTAGAAAGTAGGCTCATCCTTACCAACCAGAGTCAATGTGGGCCAAAACTGGAAAAGAGTCAGGCATCAATGTCTCACACCTGTAATCCTAGCTACCGAGGAGCTGAGATCTGATGATTGTGGTTTGAAGCCAACCCCAGGCAGGAAAGTCTGTGAAACTCTTACCTCCAAAAAAAAAGGTGTGGAGCTGTGGTACAGCACTAACCTTGAGCAAAAAAAAAAAAAAAAGCTTAGGGACAGCACCTGATCCCTGAGTTTAATCCCCAGGACTGGCACAACAAACAAAAATAAAAAACCTGGGAAAACAACAGGTCCAATCCACCTGCGGTGCCCCAGCTCCACTCCTGTAAAGGTTGCAGGTGTCAGTCCCTGGATCTGCCATACCTGAGTTAAGAGAGCAGCTGTCTGTGAGGAGCCAGAGATCCAGAAAGTCAAAGCTCACCAGGAAAACTAGCTGTGAGTAAGTTTAAGAGAGCAAGACAACAAATAGCCCTGCTTTGCTCACTCCTGGGATGACCAAGCTACACATGGCAAAAGGAGAATGACCTTCTAAAGCAGAGGTCATGGCTGCCATGGCTGGACTATGTATAAAACATGGTAGGATGGATGTCAAGACTGTGTATTTACCATTCCTGTCTTGTAAAGACAACCCAATGTCAGCATACCAAACAATGGAACTCAGTCTGTAAATGAAAAACTGTAAGTTTTACAGGTTTATCTTTTCTTTTTTGATGTTTTTGTTTTCTTTTCCTTTTGCTCTGTTTGTTTTTTTACTCTGTCCTTGGGAGTATAAGGGAAGGCACAGAAATGGAGGGACAAATGGGTGAACAAATGCAGCAATGGTACTCACTGGGCACTGTTGAAAATGAACTATACAACTTGTGGGTGTAAATGGGAGAGAAAAACTGGGAGAGAGCAAAGGAAGGGGTGACATTGTTCAAAAGGAAATGTACTCTTTGTCTTACTTCTATATCTGTAGCCCGTCTGGATACCACCTTATTATAACAATAAAGCAATTTTTAAACTGTGCGTTTGACCCCCAAGATTCCCCTAAGGAAATATGGCTTGAACTGGGGCTAGGGAGCAGTAGAGGACCCCTTCCACACCTCCCATGCCCCCCCCTCTCCTACCCCCATCTCAGGACCACATCTACCCATTCAGAGGATGGTTCTCAAGACTAGGCAGGCTGCAGACCTCAGTAGGCTTAGTCTTAGCCGTCACAGCAGGGTGTGTAGTCATTCTGTGCATACTGCTGCTTCTCAGTCTCTAGCTTCATAGAGCTGTCAGTAGAAAGGAAGATAGCTGCGCATGTCCTTGCTTTGCAAGAATACCAGCCCTTGGATCAACAGAGAGAGAGAGCATTGAAGGGAGGATGATAAGGAAGACATTATCGGAACTAGCTCTACACAAATTATCAAAACTAGCTCAGCCTGGTAAGGTAAAGCCTGCTATTGCCAGAACCAGCTTGACCCAAACTTGCCTAATGTTTATGCTTCAAGTAATTTTCAAGAAACTGTAACTGGGCTGGGAAGGTGGCTCAGTGGTAGAGCGCTTGCCTTGCATGCATGAGGCCCTGGGCTCGATTCCTCAGAACCACATAAGCAGGGGGGAAAAAAGCCGGAAGTGGTACTGTGGCTCAAGTGGTAGAGCACTAGCCTTGAGCTGAAAAGCTGAGGGACAGCACCAGGCCCAGAGTTCAGGCCCACGATTGGATCCCCCACCCCCAAAAAAGAAGAAACTGTAGCTGTTGGAATAAACCAAAAACTCAAAACACCTATGTTCTACCCAAAATCCAAGTACTACAAAAGGGGCTCGGACTTAGTAGTAAGAACTCCTCTGGGCCCAGTGTCACTTGTTTCTTTCCAGAGTATCTTCTACAACAACTTGTTAAACATTAGGAAATTATGTAGATTGTTTTTTTTCTAGCTTTAAAATGTGCTGTAACTAGTTGGGCACAGTGGCTCATGCCTGTTATCCTAACTTCTCAGAGGCTGAGATCTGAGGATTATGGTTTGGAGCCAGCCAAGGCTCCAGGAAAGGCCATATTAAGAAGGTCTATGAGACTTATTATGAGACTCCAATTAACCACTAAAAAGCCAGAAGGAAAGCTGTGGCTCAAATAGTAGAGTGCTAACCTTGAACAAAAATCGCAGGGAGAGTTCCCAGGTCCTGAGTTCAAGCCCCAGAATATACTCTCTCTCTCTCTCTCTCTCTCTCTCTCTCTCTCTCTCTCTCTCTCTCTCTCTCTTCTCTCTCTCTCTCTCTCATTCTCTCTCTCTCTGTCACACACACACAATGTACTGTAACTTATACAAGAAAAAATAAGGCCAAATCAAATTATATTTCCTTTGTATAATAAATGGCTTGGGGAAAGTGATGTATAAACAGGATAGTATGTTAAATGCATAGGGAATCTATTTATTGGAGAAAAGAATCTAATTATTTTGTAATATAAAGAATTCCTTTCTGTAAATTTATTTATGATTCATCCTTAAACACAGCCTTTGTGTATTTCAAGTATAGATAAAACACATTCTGAAAATAAGTAATGGATCTGAAAAAAAATGGCAGGGAAGACAAAGCAGGGACTGGGGTGAATGAGGTAATCATGAAGTCCATGCAGATCACAGAGGTGGCCTCATGGGATGGCTGACAGCTGCCGAGGAGCAGCAATGTGTGGACACAATCATGGTCAGTTACACAACTGAAGCTGTTTATATTAGTTTAGGGGCCCACAAAACTTGTTTCCCAACCTGTTGGCCTTAGGATGATGGACTGACCTAGAGGCTGCTAATTCCCCAGCTCCCACTTGACTACTGGACCACTGTATCCAAGGTCCAGTTCACTGTTGTTTTCAGTTTCTTCTCTAACTTTTGTGAATGCTTCTGTTTTCCTTCTAGTCTTCTAACCTTATACCACCTGCCCTCATCCCTCAGCCTCTGGATCTCAAGCTGTCACACACAGCTCTGTGCATCCTAGGGGACACAGGACCTTTCACCACCTATGCTCAGAACTTTTCCAGCATCCAGCTCCATTCACCATGGCCCTCATGTTCATCTCCATACCATGATCCTTTTTACCTTGAATTTTGAATCATCCCATCAGACTGTCCACAGCAGGGTTCTCCACCCTGGCTACACTCTATGGTCGCCCAGTTGAGACTCTAACTTACTGAGCCTGCAAGGGGCTCAGGCATATGTCCATTTTTAAAGACCCCAGACATTTCCAAGGACTGTTGTCCTTGTCCTGACCACAATCAACTGCTCTTTCTGCTTCACTCCTTTGCTCAAGTGCTGCCTGGCCCTCTGATGCATCAATTCTTTTCCTCATATGGGTACCACCCCTCCTCTTTTCCCTTCTCCTGCCTGTGTCTCCCTGCCTAGGGTCAAGTCTATGCTTCACTCCCTCAGCCATTCTTTGGCTAATGTCTTAAATCCCCTCCCTCTGTCAAACTTCTGTAACACCCCCCCAAAAAAAATTCTAGATGAAAACAATCCAACTGGCCCCTTCTCCATAGCTACACTGACCAAAACTTTTCATCGAATTGAGAGAGAGCTCAATATTCATTCTGTAAATCAATGTTTTTGTCAGTTAAAACTGAAAGGAAACTAATTTGGAAAGTGGAATTTGCAGAAAACAGGTGAATTCTTGTTAAATGATTAGGGTTAAATACCAAAATAGAGAACATTTTCTAGATAGATTGTCAATATACAAAACTCAATTACACATTTTTATCTGGAAATACATAGTTTGAATATCTTGTTATGCAGCTATCCATCAGTGTGACAAAATACCAGAGCTAGTCAGCTATAAGGAGGAAAGGTTTATTTTGTTTTACAGTTTAAAAGATTTTAGTCTGTAGTTTCTTGGTCCCATTGTTTGAGGCCTGTGGCAAGGCTATATACTAATGGAGAGCGTGGTTAGAATGAAAATGCTCACCTCATTGGGCTGGGATGTAGCTGAGTGGCAAAGTGCTTGCCTAGCAAGTACAATGACCTGGGTTCGATCCCCAGTACTAAAAAAGAAAAAAAGTCGAAAATGCTCACCTCATTACAGCTGGGAAGCAGAGACAAAGGGGAGGGACCAGGGTCCTAGGGCACATCCCCAGTGACCTTACTTTCTTTCACCAGGTCCCTCCTCCTAAAGGTTAGACCACCCCCCAATAGCACCGCAAGCTAGGAATCAAGCCTAATTGCCAGAGCAGGAATAGGAAGAAAGCTTCACTAACATGAACAGGAGATTGATGAGACTTTTTGTATCTCAGTTGCAACAATGGTAACCCACATGATGTATTTAGCAAAATTTACTATAAAAGGTGAATTTGGGGCCGGGCACTGGTGGCTCATGCCTGTCATCTTGGCTACTCAGGAGGCTGAGATCTGAGGATAGTCATGCAAAGCCAGCCCTGGGCCTTCAGCTTCGCTCTGAAGAAGTTCCCAATGATGGGTAAGGCAGACAAGGAGATCCACCCAACCTAAGACAGGTGGGTTCACTTTTTTTAAAATTTAATTTAATTTTATTTGTGAACATACTGTACAGAGGGGTTACAATTATATGGGCAGGATAATGCATATATTTCTTACCAAGCATTGCAGCCTCCTCCTTTGTTTACCCTTCACATCCCTTCCCAGCCTCCCCCCTCCCAATCCCAATCCCAATTCTACCCCCCCACCCCACCCCCCCCCTGCGCCAATGTTGTAAAGCTCGTTTTGGACATGACAACACACTGCTGAATCACGAGTGGGTCATGGAAGAGATTAGAAAGGAAATTCAAATGTTCATGCTATTCAACAAAAATGAACACACAAATTACCAGCTCCTCTGGGGCACAGCAAAGGCAGTACTCAGAGGCAAGTTTATAGCTCTGAGCTCCTACATCAACAAATTGGAGAGATCTGAAACCAACAATTTAATGACACATCTAAACCTCCTTGAAAAAGAGCAGCAAGATAAACCCCAATCCAGTAGACGGAAAGAAATAATTAAAATTAAATCAGAATTAAATGAATTAGAATCCAAAAAAACTATAGAAAGAATCAACAAAACAAAGAGTTGGTTCTTCAAAAAACTTAACAAAATTGACAGACCCTTAGCAAATCTTATCAAAAAAAGAAGAGAACACACCCAAATAAATAAACTCAGAGATGAGAATGGAAACATCACCATGGAAACAACCAAGATTCAGAACATTATAAGGGAATACTTCTCAAAACTTTATGCTAATAAGTTTGAGAACTTGACAGAAATGGACCTTTTCCTAGCAAATATTGACATGCCAAAACTAAACCAAGATGAGTTAAACCAGCTTAACAGGCCCATATCAAGCATTGAAATAGAAACAGCAATAAGAGACCTCCCATCTAAGAAAAGTCCAGGACCAGATGGTTTTACAGAGGAATTCTACAAGGCCTTCAAAGCAGAGCTCACACCAATACTCCTCCAACTCTTCAATGAAATTGAAAGAGAAAGTTCACTACCGAACACATTCTATGAAGCCATCATAACCCTCATCCCAAAACCAGGCAGGGACTCATCAAAGAAAGAGAACTATAGACCCATTTCTTTGATGAACATTGATGCAAAACTTCTCAACAAAATTTTGGGTTCACTTTTTTAAACAAAAACAGGGGAGATGTGAGATGTTGGGAGCCCTTGGGAGCTGACAGTAAAGCTCAAAGGTCATCTTGACCCCTGTGCTAGCTTAAAGGCACAGGCACATACAAGGAACTGGCTTACTTAAAAGACATCAGGTGCCCAGGATTGCTTTGCTATGTCTGCAGTTTGTTTTAAATTTCCCTTGGTTTTCTGGACTATAGTAGAACAGCCTGAGTGTGGGGATCCACGAGGATGCACCGTGCCACATGTGTGGAACTCCCAATACCCAGGCTGCTCCCATGTTCTGAAAAGGACGACCTTACGAGATACTGACTTTTTATATGCCCAGGAATTAATCAAACTGCTTCAGACATTTCTAACTGTGGTGGGACTGATGTTTATTACTGTGCTAGGTGGGGATGTGCGGTAACTGGGACAGGCTCTTGAATCATGCACAAGGGCCCTCCCTATCCTTGTCTGGCGAATCTCGACCCCCAGACTTGCCTCCAACCCCCTGCGTGGCCAATGCTATTCTTACCAATGTAATCCTTTTTAGAAAAAAAAGGGGGGGGGGAAATCTGCAGGGTACATGGGCAGCAAAGATGGCGTTGAGAGAGAGTAGAGTGGGCTGAGCCCAATTTACCTTACGTTCAGTGGGTAACCTGTGAAAGCTTAGGTGCATGATAGGGTGTGACCTTGACAGCGATTGGTTCCTCTTCCTCCCTTGCCATGCCACCTGCCCTTTTTGGCTTTAAAAAGAGCTGCTGTCTGTTAATAAAAGCCAGCCCTGGCAGGAAAGTCCCTGAGATTCTTACCTCCAATTCACCACCAGAAAACCGGAAGTGGTGCTATGACTCAAGTGGTAGAGCACTTGCCTTGAGCTGAAGAGATCAAGGACAGTGCCCAGGCCCAAAGTTCAAGCCCCATGACCAAAAAAAGTTTAATTTTTACATGTATTAATTATATTTACTTTTTTTTCTCTGTGCTGCCACTAGGCTTGAAGTTAAGGTGATCAGTTTTGCTTGACTTTTTACTCATTATTGGTTCCCTACCACTTGAGCCACTGCTTCACTTTAGGCTCTCTCTTGATTAATTGGAAATAAACATCTCATGGATTTATGTGCCTAGACTGGCTTGGATCCTCAGATTGCAGCCTCCTGAGTAGCTAGGATTATAGGGGCAAGCCACAGCTTCCAGGCCTTAACTTTTAAAATTTAAAGAAAACAAAAAGTGTTGTATACAAGCCAGCGCCAGTGGCTCACACCTGTAATCCTAGCTACTCAGGAGGCTGAGATATGAGGATCATGGTTCAAAGCCATCCAGGGAAGGAAACTCCATGAGATTCCTATCTCCAATAAAACACTAGAAAATTGGAAGTGGTGCTATGGCTCAAGCAGTAGAGTGCTCGCCTTGAACTGAAGAGCTCAGGGAAAGCGCCCAGGCCCAGAGTTCAAGCCCCATGACTGACAAAAAAAAGAAAGAAAGAAAGAAGAAAGAAAAAATGTTGTATCCTACATGGAAACTAACTTAAAAAAAGAAAACTCAGCAATGGAGTTATTTCAAGGATAAGTTTGTAACTATTAAAAATTTCTATTTATGTTTCTATGGTTCTACATACTCCATGTTTAGTAGGTTCAAAATAAACAATGATAATATAGTAACTGTAAGACACAGTAACAGAACTTAAATTATTTAAATGTTGTCGGTCTGTGAGATCACTTGGAAATGGTGATTGGCATTTAAATTTTTAAACACCAGAAAGAATGAACATTGGACATTTTGTGTTTGCAATGCAAATTTCACTTAATACATATGTGTTCCAGAATATTGTATTTATATCTTTAAAAGAGACATTTCTTCTTTTTCAGCTAAAAATTACTTTAAAACTGAAGAATATATTTCTTGAATCCAGTATTACATCAATAATAAATGTAGTGGTTGCTTTACTTTTACCTCTTGGAATTTTCAAA
Organism: Dipodomys merriami; assembly: GCF_024711535.1. NCBI lineage: Eukaryota > Metazoa > Chordata > Mammalia > Rodentia > Heteromyidae > Dipodomys > Dipodomys merriami. The sequence continues at coordinate 32,693,276 of NW_027202937.1, forward strand.
TAAATAACAAAATTAAAATGACAAATAACAAGCTATTTGTTAGTTATAGTACATTTTTTCTAAAAACACATTTCACTGTGTAGCCCACGATCCTCCTGCCACAGCCATCCAAGGTACCTGGCTGTTACAGGTAGTTTCTAAAGAATTTCTGTAACTATCTTCAAATTTTCTTTTTTCTTTTTTTTTTGGGGGGGGGTGGTCCAGTTGTGGGGCCTGAACTCTTGGCCTGGGCACTGTTCCTCAGCTCTTCAGCTCAAGGCTAGCGCTCTACCACTTGAGCCACAGTGCCACTTCTGGCTTTTTTTTTCTTTTACTTAGGTGGTGCTGAGGAATCGAACCCAAGGCCTCATGCATGTAAGGCAAGCGCTCTACCACTGAGCCACCTTCCCAGCCCCTATCTTCAAATTTTCATGGGAAAAAAAAGATTTGAAAATAAGATTAACTTTAAAAATCTTCTTCCATCAATTAGGAGAGAAGATAGATTGAAAATTCCAGCTACACCTTCTTGAATCTAGATATACTCAGAATTTTGATAGCCATTGACAAATATGCACAAGTAAAGCTCGAAAACAAAAGTATTGGTGGAGGGGGCAAGGGGAATCTTTTCAACAAACAATACTAACTAGAGATTCACATAGAAAAAGAAAGAAACTCCTCCTTCATACTCCTCTTTCATCTTTACCTAATAAAGATGTAAATAATGTATCTTAGAGGAAATAGAACTTCTGATATAGCAGACTAAAATGTTCTCCTCCCAGAAAACAAACACAAAACTCACAAAACTATTTTTTTTTAAGTTATGAGCCAGGTACCCATAGCTCATGCCTGTAATTTGAGCTACTTAGGAGGTTGGGATCTGAGAATGGCAGTTTGAAGCCAGCCTGGGCCGAAAGTTCATGAGACTTACCTTCAGTTAACCAGCCAAGAGCAGAAGTAGAGCTGTGCCTCAAGTAGCAGAGTGTTAGCTTTGAGTGAAAAGGTAAGGGACAGTGCCCAGGCCCTGACTTCAAACCACAGTACTGGCACAAACAAATTAAAAGAAAAGAAAAAAGTAATGTTATGGCTCTGGAAACTTACCAAAGGCAGCCAAAAGACAGAGGGATATTGAGGGAGGAATGAAAGAGTCTTTAGAATTACTTCTGATCTATCTCTTGCCAACCTGCTTTGCCAAGTCATTTTATTAGGAAATGAAAACCATAGCTGCTGCCAACTATGAATAGTGTTGAAATATGTGTGTGTGTGTGTGTGTGTGTGTGTGTGTGTGTGTGTGTATTATCTATCCATTAAAGTAATGGCAACATATAGTGTTAACATATTGTGTAAATACAATATTACACAGGAGGAGGTAATGTATACCTTTCAGCCTTATAAAGCCAGTAAAACCACTTGGTCTAGTCCTGCTAGTGCAATCATAGGCAGTACTCAAAATTCAATAAATCTAGAAGCTTTTTTCTAAGCAAAACTCAGTAAATGTAGACCCACAAATAATGTTATAAATACACATATGACCCTTGACAGAAAAAGTTTCTCATCGCTGATTGGGTTAATGAATATATATATATATATATTTATTTATTTATTTATATATATGTATGTATATATATATATATAATCTATCCATATTTTATATTTGGCATATTCAGTATATATATGGTATATTCAGTATTTGTGTGTGTGTATATATATATATTATATATACTATATATAATATATGAGAAAGATTTCTGTAACTGTGAAAAATAACTGAGATAAACCAACTTTAAAAGAGGTTCATTTTGGCTCAGAGGTTCCAGTTGGCACTATTGTTCTGGGGCCTGAGGCCAGGTAGTGCATCATAGCAGATAGCACATGGAAGAACAAAACTGTTCCCTTTACCAGGTGCTAGTAGTTCATGCCAGTAACCCTAGCCTACTCAGAAGGCTGAGATCTGAGGACAATGGTTCAAAGCCAGCCTGAGCAGGAAAGTCCCTGAGATGTAGGGAGCCCTAAAGGGAGTATCTCTGCATGATAAGCTTGACTATCTCGCTGTTTACAGAATCTGGTCTTTTCATCCTGCCCCAAACAAACACCAGGTAGCTTCACACTGCCCTAAGCAAACATCCTGCAGCTGCTACTGCCAATGAAAAAGCTTCCTTATTCTAAGCATATAAATACCCCTGTGTGAAAAATAAAAATTGGCAGCTTGATCAGAATCCTTGTCTTGCTGTCATTCTTCGTGTCTCTTGTCCCTTCATACCTTCTCCCTTAGGTTCACTGCCCTCGTTGAAGTCCTGCGGGTTGGGACACTGAGACTCTTTTTTTTTTTTTTTTTGACACTGAGACTCTTATCTCCAATTAACCACCAGAAAACTGGAAGTAGCACTATGACTCAAAATGGTAGAGCACTAGTCATAAGTAAGCATAAAGGGCTCAATGAGAGCTCAGGCCTTGAGTTCAAGCCCCAATTTTAAAAAAAGAAAGAAACTGCTAACTTCATGGAGGTGAGAAGCAGAGAGAGTGAAGGGGAAATAACTGGAGGCCCAATATTTCCTTCATGTGCATGCATGCCCTCAGTGACCTCAGTTCCGCCCACTAACCCCACCTGCCAAAGTTCCACTACTTCCCAATGACACCCCAGAAAAGGCACCCAAGCTTTCAACATGTGAACTTTTGAAGGACATTTATGACCCTAACAGTGTGTGTGTTCATGCACATGAGAGAGAGAAAAGGAAAGAAAATGGATTAATACTGGGTAGAGTAGCTATATTGCATTGGAATTAGGTTGGTATGAATTTGAAGTAGGATAGAAACAAGTTAAGATATAAAGTGCCATCACTAGACTAATACTAAAGAAAAACATAAAATATAGTAAAAAATCAACAGAGGTAAAGTAAATGAAAAGTTTAAGGACATCAAAACATCTTCTCCATTAAAACTTTGAAAACACACTTCTAGAGCTTCTCATAAAAGTTTTCATAAAGTTCTAGAAGCCAAAGGTTTGAAACAATTGACAGCTGAATTTCAGGAGAGAGCACTGGTCTTTCCGACTTTCTCACTTGCCTTGTTTCATCCCTTTCTCCTCAGCTCTAAGATAGTCTTAAAAATTAGCCCACACAATGTTATCAGACACTTTGTATTCATATACTGTATAGTAGAATGGGAACTTCTTTGTACAACTACTTAATGATAATTAAAAAGAAGGGATGGGAAGGGGAAACAAAGGAGGAGGCAACAATGCTTGATAAGAAATGTACTCATTACCTTGTCCATGTAATTGTAACCCCTCTGGACCGTATTTTCACAATAAAATAATAAAAAAAGATAATTTTTAAAAAATTTTAAAGAAAATTAACCCACAGAACTATGGAAGGGCTGCAACTCTTTCACAACCAAATTCCTACCAAAGTGTCATATGAGGTTTGTCTGGTTTCCTGGCTGAGCCCACTTGCGAGGTGTATCTTATCTTTGTTAAGATTTACTAAGTTCTTGTCCCATAGAAACAGCCTTTTTTTTTTGGACATTTCTTGAAAAAAATCTGTGCCTAACATTTTAGTTGACTGAGGTAGTGGTAAGAATTTATACAGTTAGACTAATAAGAATATTCAAAGATATGTTAACAAGCCGGGCGCCGGTGGCTCACGCCTGTAATCCTAACTACTCAGGAGGCTGAGATCTGATGATTGCGGTTCAAAGCCAGCCCATGTAGGAAAGTCCATGAGACTCTTATCTCCAATAAACTAGAAAACCAGAAGTGGTGCTGTGGCTCAAGCGGTAGAGGGTTCACCTTGAGGGACAGCACCCAAGCCCAGAGTTCAAGCAAGCCCTGCACCCACCCAAAAAAAAAAAATCAAAGATATGTTAACAAAAAAGTATCTGCAATAAGCTCCCAATATCTAGAATATCATTCCTTGGAACAGGGTTGTGCTCATACTCAGGCTGTTTGTGCTCAGAAAAGACTTGAGAAGGCCCTGAGATATCCCCTCACTGACCTCAAGTCATTATGGGACAAGAAGTTAAGGCTAAGGCAGAGGTTTATCCTGCATGGAGTAGCTCTGAACATCTCTGCCCAAAATAGAAGACTTATTGTTTTCAGGCACCTCAAAAAAAAATCTCTAATCTGTCTAGCTAAGCAGATACTTCAGTGGCCACAAAGAACAAAGAAAACAGTATTTACAGAATGAATTCATAAGAGATGCTAAGCAAGTACCAACAATAACTATAACAGTCAAGTTAACGTTAACAACCAAAAGTAACCATTAACAATCAAAAAAACACCCACCAACAATGTTTAATACTAGAGAGGAATATGATTTCCAAAGTTACTATATTTGATTATTTAAATTGGCCATTTAAAAAAATCAAAGACATGAAATAGAGAAGAAAATGGCAGTCCATTCATGAGGTATAGATACTAAACTTACTAGATAAAGACTTTAAATTAGCTGTTTTAAATATGTTCAAAGAACTAAAAGAAATAATATGTAAAGAGCTAAAGAGGTGGGAGAATAATGCCTCATCAAGCAGAGAAAACTCAAGAAAAATAGAAATTATTTAAACAAACAAGTAAAATATCAGGAGCTCACAGTAAAAAATTTTAAAAAATAATAAAAAAAATCAGGAGCTGCTAGGCACCAATGACTCATACCTATAATCCTAGGTACTCAGGAGGCTGAGATATGAGGATTGAGGTTTAAAACCAGCGTATACAAACAAAGCCAAGAGATTTTTTTTTTATCTCTGACTTCCAGCAAAATGCCAGAAGTAAAAATATACTCAAGTAGTAGAGCACCAGCTTTGAATGAAAAAGCTAAGTAAGAATTTAAAAAGGAAGGAAGGAAGGAAGGAAGGAAGGAAGGAAGGAAGGAAGGAAGGAAGGAAGGAAGGAAGGAAGGAAGGAAGGAAGGAAGGGAGGAAGGAAGGAAGGGAGGGAGGGAGGGGAGGGAGGGAGGGAGGGAGGGAGGGAGGGAGGGAGGGAGGGAGAAGAAAGAAAAGCAATATTTGAAATTTATAATGGTTGAAACAAATCTTTGTGCATAAGAGGCTAAATAACAAGTTTGAGAAAGCAGAATGAAGATCCAGAGGATTTCAAGATAAATCAACTGAGATTATCTAGTCTGAGAAACAAAAGTAATGAAAGAATGAAAATATTAAACACAACCTCAGATACCTATGGAACACCATCACGCGCATGCTCAAAGAAAATCTACAGAACAAGAAAAGAGACAAATAATTAGAAAAAAATATTTTAAAAATAATGGCCAGAGCTTCTCAAATTTGAAGGAAAACATTGACTACACATCCAAAAAGATCTCAATACCAAGAGTTTCCATGGTATGCTAACATAAAAAGTTCAATATATAGCCAGTTGCCAGTTGCCCACGCCTGTAATCCTAGCTACTCAGGAGGCTGAGATCCGAGGATCACTGGTCAAAGCCAGCCCAGGCAGAAAAGTCCATGAGACTCTTATCTCCAATAAACCACTAGAAAACCAGAAGTGGTACTGTGGCTCAAGCGGTAGAGCACTTGCCTTCAGCTGAAGAGCTGAGGGACTGTACCCAAGCCCAGAGTTCAAGCCCCGAGTTCAAGCCCCATGACTGACAAAAAAAAAAAAAAAGTTCAATATATGAAAAGTAGGACAAATTCAAGGAGATTCACATTTGGGCATAAAATAACCAAATTTCTGAGAGAAAATCTTGAAAACATCAAGAGAGAAATGGATTTATCTAGTTCAAATCTTCTTAAATCAAGGTAACCTTTGATTTCTCATCAAAAACAATGAAGGTTAGAAATCAGTGGTTGACAACTTTAGAACACGGGAGAAAAATAAGACTACCAAATACAAATTCTTTCTCTAGTAAAGCTATTCTTCAAAGTGAAAGAGTAATTAGGATGCTACCAGATATAAACTAGAAAAAAAGTATCACCAGTTGACCTGCCCAACTAGAAATTTCAGTCCTTCTAGACAAAATGAAAGACACTAGACAATAATTTGAATCTATATAGAAATAAAAAACTTTGGTAAAGGTAACTACTGGTAAAAACATGAATGGGAATATGAATGTATTTCTTATCTGTAACTCTTTCACCTTACTCAAAGCTCAATAGCATGGATATAAGGGAGATCTGTTCTCTACTAGTTCTTACCTGTGCAAGAGAACCATGAGTATATGCAAGAGCATATAATGAAATCCCTGCTGTATAACTGATATAAGCCAGAGTAAATGAGTAACTGTGCTCCCCTTTTAGAGCCTCCAACTAAGCTCTCAAAGACAATTGAATAATTTAATAATTTCACATTTGTTGATGAGTATACAATGTGAAAAATAGTAATTGTAGGCCAGGCACTTGGGGTCTCAGCCTTTAATCCTTAGCTACTAGGGAGGCTGAGATCTGAGGATACTGGTTCAAAGCCAACCCAGGCAGAAAAATCCCCAAGGCTCTTATCTTCAATTAGTCAGCCAAAAGCCATAGTAGAAGTGTGGCTCAGATGGTAGAATGCCAGCCTTGGCAAAATAAAGCTAAGGAAGAGTGTAAGTCCTTGATTTCAAGGCCCAGTAAATGACACGCAAACACACACACACACACACACACACACACACACACACACACACACACACACACACACACACACACACACACACACACACACACACACAGAGTGATTATAAGCCAAAAGCCACACAAATGAGGAAGAGGTAGAATTATATTCAAGCAGTTTTTTTAATATTATTGAACATTCACATTAAACTAGATTATTACAAATTAATATGTTAAATGTGTCCCTCCCAAGACAACAAAACTAACAAATCTTTAGTTAGACAGATGAAGAAATAGAGAAGACTCAATTATTAAAATCAGGAACACTTTTTTATTTGTTGTAAAGATGCTGTACAGAGGGTGACAGTTACATGAGTAAAGTATGAGTACATTTCGTGTCCAACATTATTAACCTCTCCTTTGTTGTTATCCCACTATTCCTTCCCTCCCCCACCCCCGGAAGTTGTAAAGTTCATTTCCGACATAGTGTCTTGTGAGTATTGTTGTTGCAATGGGTCATCCTTTGCCCTTCTTTCAACCTTTGTATTCCCTTTCCCTTCCCCAAATCAGATAAATGTATGTACAAGACAGAGGGTACTGGAATCAAAGACAGTGATTGCCAGAAGTAAACCAAAGGAAAAAGAAAATAGAAAGCCAAGCCCAAAGAAACATGGGTCCCATGGTTTCCCTTATTTGCAATAACTAGTATATGTCTGAGTCAAGCAGGAAAGGTCAAATAAGTTGATGTTAGGCGAAATGAACCCTAAGATATGTATTCAAATGTTTTTTTCTTTCAGGTGATTGTTTCTAACACATTTATAAGATTATTTCTTTGTTGCTTTGCATGTCCCTCCCCCATGCTATAACCCCTGCTTTCACTGTATATGATGTTGGTATAATTTGTGGAGGGGCATTCTTCAAGGAAATAGAAGAGGCAATCGCATAAGAACAGACCTCAGGACCAATGGAATAGAATTGAAAACCCAGAAATGAACCTACAGACCTATAGCCATCTAATCTTCGATAAGGAAGCTAAAACAATAGAATGGAAGAAAGACAGCCTCTTCAGTAAATGGTGCTGGCAAAATTGGTTAACTACATGTAGAAAACTAAAGCTAGATCCTTATATATCACCCTGCACCAGAATCAACTCCAAATGGATCAAAGACCTTGAACTCAAAGCAGACACTCCGAAAACATTACAGGATGGAATAGGAGAAACCCTAGGTCTCCTTGGCTCAGGCCGAAATTTTCTGAATAGAGACCCGGAAGCACAACAAATCAAAGAAAGGTTGGACAAATGGGATTGCATAAGATTGCAGAGCTTCTGCAGGGCAAATGACATAGCTGGCAAGATCAATAGAAAGCCCATCGATTGGGAGAAGACCTTTACTAGCCATACAACGGACAAGGGTCTCATATCTAAAATATACTTGGAACTCAAAAAATTAAACCACCCAACAACAAATCCTCAAAGAAACAACTGCCCAATAAATAAGTGGGCGAAAGACTTAAAGAGAAGCTTCTCTGAAGAAGAAAGAAGGATGGCCAATAGACACATGAAGAAATGTTCAACATCCCTAGCCATAAAAGAAATGCAAATCAAAACAACATTGAGATATCACCTCACTCCAGTTAGAACAGCAAAAATCAAGAACTCTAACAACAACAGATGCTGGAGGGGATGTGGACAGAAAGGAACCTTACTTCATTGTTGGTGGGAATGTAAACTTGTTCAACCACTTTGGAAAGCAGTATGGAGCTTCCTCAAAAGACTTCACATAGATCTCCCCTATGATCCAGCAATCCCACTTTTGGGCATTTACCCAAATGTTTACAAACAAGACCACACTAAAGCTACCAGCACAACTATGTTTATTGCAGCATTATTTACCATAGCTAAGATATGGAACCAACCCAGATGCCCCTCAGTAGATGAATGGATCAAGAAAATGTGGTATATATACACAATGGAATTCTATGCCTCCATCAGAAAGAATGACATTTCCCCATTTGTTAGGAAATGGAAAGGTTTGGAAAAAATTATATTAAGTGAAGTAAGCCAGGCCCAAAGAAGCATAGGTCCCATGGTTTCCCTTATTTGCAATATCTAGTATAGGTATGAGTCAAGCGGAAAAGGTCAGATAATGTGATGTTAGGAAAATGAACCCTTAAATATGTATTTTAATGTTTTCGTTTCTTTCATGCATGTGTTTCTAACGCATTTATAAGATTATTTCTTTGTTGCTTTGTATGTCCCTCCCCCACAGTGTAACCCCCGCTTTCACTATATTTGATGTCAGTATAACGTGGAGGAGATGGGGACAAACAAGTCGTTTAAGGATTCAGGTGGACCTGTTGCAACAATGAGAAGTACAAAATGTCATGTCAAAACCAGCTTTACAATGTCGGTGTGGGGGGGGGGGAGGGGGGTATAATTGGGTGGGGGGAGGGGGGTATAATTGGGTGGGGGGAGGGGGGAGGCGGGGAAGGGAGGTGAAGGGTAAACAAAGGAGGAGGCTGCAATGCTTGGTAAGAAATGTATGCATTATCCTGCCCATGTAATTGTAGCCCCTCTGTACAGTATGTTCTCAAATAAAATAAAATAAAATTTAAAAAAAAATTTGTGGAGGGGAAGGGAAAAAACAAATCGTTTAACTAGGGATACAGGTGGACCCATTGCAACAATGAGATGTACAAGTCATTATGTTGAAAACGAACTTTACAACTTTGGTGGGGGGGAAGGATTGGGAAGACGGGGGGCGGGGGGGAGGATGGGAAGGGATGGGAAGAGGAAACAAAAGAGGAGGCTACAATGCTTGATAAGAAATGTACTCATTATCTTGCCCATGTAATTGTAACGCCTCTGTACACTATTTTCACAATAAAAAAAAAAAGAAAATAGAAATAATGTAAGAAGAAAGAACTAGATACAGTACATGGTGACAAAAAAGTCAACCAGCAAAAAACAAAAACAAAAACAGAAACTGGGAAGTGGCGCTGTAGCTCAAGTGGTAGAGCGCTCGCCTTGAGCTGAAGAGCTGAGGGACAGCGCCCAGGCCCAGAGTTCAAGCCCCACGACCGACAAAAAAAAAAAAAAAAAAAAAAAAAAAAAAAAAAAAAAAACAGAAACTGTTGTTTCCATGTCTTGGATTTCATGTCAATTAGCATTATTTTGTATGTTCATATGTAAATAGCTATTGAGCTATTATGATTCTCTGCCAGAAACATCCTAGGCATATACTAATTATTACAAATGAGGGAAACCATAGAGCCTATGTTTCTTTGGGTCTGGCTTACTTCACTAATATATTTTTTCCAAGTCTTTCCATTTCCTTACAAATGGGGCAATGTCATTCTTTCTGATAGAAGCATAAAATTCCATTGTGTAGGGGTTAGGAAGGTGGCTCAGTGGTAGAGTGCTTGCCTTACATGCATGAGGTCCTGGGTTGATTCCTCAGCACCACATTAGCAGAAAAAGCCGGAAGTGGGGCTGACTCTCAAGTGGTAGAGTTCTAGCCTTCAGCTGAAGAGCTGAGGGACAGGGCCCAGGCCCAGAGTTCAAGCCCCACGACCAACCAAAAAAAAAATCCATTGTGTGTATGTACCACATTTTCTTGATCCATTCATCTACTGAGGAGCATCTGGGTTGGTTCCATATCTCAGCTATGGTAAATGATACTGCAGTGAACATAGTTGTGCTGGTAGCTTTAGCATGGCTTAGTTTGTGATCGTTTGGATAAATGCTCAGGAGTGGGATTGCTGGATCATAGGGGAGTTCTATGTTTAGTCTTTTAAGGAACCTCCATACTGCTTTCCAGAGTGGCTGAGCATGTTTACACTCCCACCAACATTGTAGTAATGTTCCCTTTGGCCACATCCCCACAAGCATCTGTTATTTCTTTTCTTGATAATGGCTATTCTAACTGAGATGAGGTGGAATCTCAATATGGTTTTGATTTGCATTTCTTTTATGGCAGCCATGTTGAGTATTTCTTCATGTCTATTGGACATTCTTATTTCTTCTCCAGAGAAATCTCTTTTTAATTCTTTTGCCAACTTATTAATGGGATGGTTGTTTCTTTGAGGATTTGTTATGGGAGGGGTTAATGTTTTGAGCTCTAGGTATATATTTTGATATATTTTTGTCTTTGCATAGCTAGTGAAGACCTTCTCCCAATCTGTGGGCTTGCTAGCTATGCCCTTTGCCATGCAGAAGATCTGCAGTTTAATGCAATCCCATTTATCCAGCCTTTCTTTGATTTGTTGTGTTTCTGGATCTTTGTTTAGGAAGTTTCAACCTGTACCAAGGAGCCCTAGCATATCCTTTATCCCTTCCTGTAATATTTTCAGTGTCTCTACTTTTACTTTGATCCACTTGGAGTTGATTCTGGTGCAGGGTGATATATAAGGATCTAACTTCAATTTTCTATATGGGTATAGACAATTCTGCCAGTATCATTTGTTGAAGAGGCTGTCTTTCTTCCATCTGATAATTTTGGCTCCCTTATCAAAGATCAAAGATTAGGTGGCCATAGGTTTTTGGGATCAAGTCTGGGTAATCAATTCTATTCCGTTGGTCCTCAGGCCTGTTCCTATGCCAGTACCAAGCTGTTTTTATAATGACAGCTTTATAATAGAGTTTGAAGTTTGGTGTTGATATTCTTTCAGCACTGTTCTTCCTGCGAAGGATTGTTTTTGCTATTCGGAGTCTTCTATTCCATATGAATTTTTGGATTGCTTCTGTATTTCATTAAAGAACGTTGTTGGGATATTGACAGGTATTGCACTGAATTTGTAAATAGCTTCAGGCAGTATTGCCATTTTCACAATGTCAATTCTCCCAATTGAGGAGCATGGGAAGATTTTCCCCTTCCTTAAATCTGCTTTAATTTCTTTTTTTAAGTTTTTAAAGTTTTCATCTTAACCTCTTTGGTTAAGTTTATTCCTAGGTATTTTACTTTTTTTAGAAGCTATTGCAAAAGGAGTTGCTTTTTTTATTTCAGCCTCGTTCTTCTTATTGATGGTATTCAGAAAAGCTGCTGATTTGGGGGTTAATTTTATACCCCGCTATTTTGCCAAAGTTTTGGATCAGCTCAATTTGGGAGAGGAGTCTATGGAGTTTTTTTTAAGTATAGGATCATGTCATCTACAGAGAGAGAGAGTTTTACTTCTTCTTTCCCTATTTGGATCCCTTTTATGTTTGCCTCTTGCCTTATTGCTCTGGCTAGGAATTCCAATACAATACTGAAGAGGAGTAAAGAGAGCAGACATCTTTGTCTCATTCAATCAGGAACAATTTCAATAATTCAGAACAGAAGACATTCTCACTGAGATTACAGAAACAACAAAAATTTAAGAGAATGACATAAACAATTTGTGCACTGGTAAATTAGATAAGATAGATAAAGTGGGGGAAATTCTAAGAAAGACACAAACCCCCAAAACTGACTCAGAAGAAATAGAAATTTTGAGTAAGTTCATAGTTATGAATTTTGAAATGTTAATAAAAAAAAAACCCTACAAAATCCCAGAAGCCAGAACCAAGCTGTGTATTGATGTCCCCTGCCCATATCCTAGCTATTCAGGAGACTGAGATCTCAGGATCAATGTTCAAAGGCAACCTAGGCTGCTTGGCCTCTATGTTCAATTAGCCAACAAAAAGCTAGAAGGAGAGATGAAGTTCCCAGCCATGACAGCAAAAGCCAAGTGAGAGGAAAAGGCTATAAGCTCAAGCCCCAAGACCAATACACACACACACACACACACACACACACACACACACACACACACACACACACACACACACACACACACACACACACACACACACACACACACACACACACAGGCACAAATTCCAGGACCAGATTTCATTACTAAATTGCCTTTACCATAAGGTTAAGAAGACTAACAGAAAGTAACAAATGAAGAGTCAAACTATAAACCATGGCTGAGAAAAATTAAGAAAGAGTAAAATAAATGAAGAAGTGTTTCATGTTTATGAGTTGGAAGATTCAATATTACAAGAACAGTATTCTCCAAAATAGTCTGGAGAATCAATGCAATCTCCATCAAAGCTGCAAGTGATATTTTCACATAGAAATATAAAGGAGCCAGAATACCTACAACAATTTTGAGAAGAAAACTTTTGAGTGTTCCTATTTAATTGACTTTAAAACTATACACTTACAATAATCCACAACTAGTTATTGTGGTTTGTTTTCCAACTCCTGAGAGACTTTAATCCTCAAAGTCTTATCTTAATATTCTTTAAAAGTCCTGTTCTTACATGTTCTTAAGCGGTGAGACCTTTAGAAGGGATTCTAAGATTAGGTCATTAGGGTAGAAACCCCATGATTGAATTCCAGTGGCCTCTTAAGGAGCTGGGTAGATGTGCACACAACCGGAGGTACATACATTCATCATGGGGTGATATTGACCAGAGACACACTTGCCAAAGCCTGCATCATGATGCTTGGACTTGCATCTTCAGAACCAGGAGCCAAAGTAAATTTCATTTCCTTATAAAGCAACCTGCCTCAGGGATTTCAGTACAGTGAAGAAAAGAGAACTGATAGAACAGTATAGCATGGGTGTGGAGACAGAGACTCCAATAGGTTACAGAAATAATACTTTAATTATAGTCAGCTGAGTTTTTACAGTTTCAATGTGATTCAATGAGACTATAATTCTTATTTTTCCATTTTTAATAGATATTTTTATTGTAAAGGTACTATACAGAGAGGTTGCAGTTGCATGAGTAAGGTAATGAATACATTTCCTATCGAGCATTGTTACCCCCTCCTTTGTTTTTCCCCTACCATCCCTTCTCTCCCCACATTCCCAGCTCCTTCCCCTCAGTTCCCTCCCCCCGCCATGCCTGAAGTTGTAAAGTTTGTTTTCAACATAGTGTCTTGTACATCTCATTGTTACAATGGGTCAACCTGTATCCCTATTTTGTTTTTTCCTTCCACTCCCCAAATTAGAAAAATGTATATACAAGATGCAGGATACCAGAATCAAATACAGTGAAAACAGGAATTATACCATGAGGGAAGAACATGCAAAAGAAACAAAAAAAATCACATAGTACATTATAAGTACAATAAAAACAATAGCAAGAAAGAAAAAAACACTTGTGTCCCAGTCTTGGGGTTCATTTCACTTAATATCATCTTTTTTTTAATTGTGAAAATACCGTACAGAGGGGATACAATTACATGGACAAGATAATGAGTACATTTCTTATCAAGCATTGTAGCCTCCTCCTTTGTTTCCCCTTCCCATACCTTCCCATCTCTACCCCTCTATCCCTCCACCCACCTACCCCACCAAAGTTGTAAAGTTCCTTTTTCAACATAACGACTTGTACATCTCATTGTTGCAATGGGTCCAACTGTATCCCTATTTAAACAATTTGTTTTTTCTCTTCCCCTCCACAAATTATACAAACATCAAATACAGTGAAAGCAGGGGCTATAGCATGGGGGAGGGACATGCAAAGCAACAAAGAAATAATCTTATAAATATGTTAGAAACAATAGCATGAAAGAAAAAACATTTGAGTACTTATCTTGGGGTTCACTTCACCTAACATCAACTTATCTGACTGTTTCTGCTTGTCTCAGACATATACTAGTTATTGCAAATAAGGGAAACCATGGGACCTAGGTTTCTTTGGGCCTGGCTTACTTCACTTAATATAATTTTTTCCAAGTCTCTCCATTTCCTAACAAATGGGGCAATGTCATTCTTTCTGATGGAAGCATAGAATTCCATTGTGTATATATTCCACATTTTCTTGATCCATTCATCTACTGAGGGGCATCTGGGTTGGTTCCATATCTTAGCTATGGTAAATAATGCTGCAATAAACATAGTTGTGCTGGTAGCTTTAGTATGGTCTTGTTGTGATTATTTGGGTAAATGCCCAAAAGTGGGATTGCTGGGTCATAGGGGAGCTCTATGTGGAGTCTTTTGAGAAACCTCCATACTACTTTCCAAAGTGGTTGAACAAGTTTACACACTCCCACCAACAATGCAGTAAGATTCCCTCCTGTCCACATCCCCTCCAGCATCTGTTGTTATTAGAGTTCTTGATTATAGCCATTCTAACTGGGGTGAGGTGGTATCTCAATGTTGTTTTGATTTGCACTTCTTTTATCACTAGAGAGGTTGAGCACTTCTTCATGTGTCTATTGGCCATCCTTCTTTCCGCTTCAGAGAAGTTTCTCTGTAAGTCTTTCGCCCACTTATTTATTGGGCAGTTGTTTCTTTGAGGATTTGTTGTTGGGGGATTTAATTTTTTTAGTTGCAGGTATATTTTAGATATGAGACCCTTGTCTATTCTATGGCTAGTGAAGATCTTCTCCCAATCCGTGGGCTTTCTATTGATCTTGCTAGCTATGTTCTTTTCCATGCAGAAGCTCTGCAACTTCATGCAATCCCATTTGTCCAACCTTTCTTTGATTTGTTGTGTTTCTGGGTCTCTATTAAGAAAATTTCGGCCTGTGCCAAGGAGATGTAGGGTTTTTCCTATTCTATCCTGCAATGTTTTCAGAGTATTTGTTTTGACTCTGAGGTCTTTGATCCACTTGGAGTTGATTCTGGTGCAGGGTGATATATAAGGATCTAAGAATTCATCCCAAAAATCATACACCACGATCAAACAGGATTCATTTCAGGGATGCAAAGCTGGTTCAATATACGCAACTCAATTAATATAATTCATCACATCAAAAACAACAAGGATAAGAACCACATGGTTATCTCAATAGATGCAGAAAAAGTATTTGACAAGATCCAACACCCCTTTATGATGAAAGTTCTGGAAAAATTAGGATTCCATGGAATATTCCTCAATACAATAAAGGCTGTATATGACAAACCTACAGCCAGCATTATACTTAATGGTGAAAAACTAAAGCCATTTCCCCTAAATTCAAGAACAAGAAAAGGATGTCCACTCCCTCCACTTCTCTTCAATCTAGTATTAGAATGCCTAGCTACAGCAATAAGACAAGATGCAAACATAAAAGGGATCCAAATAGGGAAAGATGAAGTAAAACTCTCCCTCTTTGCAGCTGACATGATCTTGTATTTAAAGAATCACACGGATTCCACCCCAAATTACTCATGCTGATTCAAAACTTTAGCAAAGTAGCAGGGAATAAAATTAACACTCAAAAATCAATGGCTTATGCCAACAATGAGAAAAGTGTGGCTGAAATTAGGAAAGCAACTCCATTCGTAATAGTCCCACAAAAAATAAAATACCTAGGAATTAACTTAACCAAAGAAGTGAAGGATCTCTATGATGAAAACTTTACAAACCTGAAAAAGGAAATCAAAACAGAACTTAGAAAGTGGCAAAACCTCCCATGCTCCTGGATTGGAAGGATCAACATTGTGAAAATGGCAATACTTCTCAAGGCTATCTACAAATTCAGTGCCATACCTATCAATATTCCAACCTCATTCTTCAAGGAAGTAGAAGAGGCAATCCAAAAATTCATATGGAACAATAAAAGACCCCAAATAGCAAAAACTATCCTTAACAGAAAGAACAGTGCTAGAGGAATATTAATTCCAAATTTCAAACTCTACTACAGAGCCATAGTAATCAAAACAGCTTGGTACTGGCACAAGAACAGACCTCAGGACCAGTGGAATAGAATTGAAAACCCAGAAATGAACCTACAGACCTATAGTCATCTAATCTTCAATAAGGGAGCTAAAAAAATAGAATGGAAGAAAGACAGCCTCTTCAGTAAATGGTGCTGGCAAAATTGGTTAACTACTTTTAGAAAATTAACATCATCTTATATGGTCATATGTACAGAGCTTTTGACCTTTTCTGATTGTCCTAGACATATACTAGTTATTGCAAATAAGGGAAACCATGGGACCTAGGTTTCTTTGGGCCTGGCTTACTTCACTTCATATAATTTTTTCCAAGTCTCTCCATTTCCTAACAAATAGGGTGATGCCATTCTTTCTGATGGAGGCATAGAATTCCATTGTATATATATGCCACATTTTCTTGATCCATTCATCTACTGAGGGGCATCTGGGTTGGTTCCATATCTTAGCTATGGTAAATAATGCTGCAATAAACATAGTTGTGCTGGTAGCTTTAGTATGGTCTTGTTGTGATCATTTGGGTAAATGTCCAAAGGTGGGATTGCTGAGTCATAAGGGAGCTCTATGTGGAGTCTTTTGATGAAACTCCATACTGCTTTCCAAAGTGGTTGAACAAGTTTACACTCCCACCAACAATGCAGTAAGGTTCCCTTCTGTCCACATCCCCTCCAGCGTCTGTTGTTATTAGAGTGTTTGATTATAGCCATTCTAACTGGGATGAGATGGTATCTCAATGTTGTTTTGATTTGCATTTCTTTTATGACTAGAGAAGTTGAGCATTTCTTCATGGGTCTATTGGCCAAGACTATAATTTTTAAACAAATGCTTTCCTGTCAATTGCTTTTCTCTCCTTCTCTCACACACATATTAATTTCAATCCTCATTGCTCATAGACATGAATTAACTCAAAATGAATCACAGAAAAGAAACATAAAGGCTAAAACTAAACCTCCTAACATATGGAAGAAAATAGAAAATACAGAAGGAAATCTTTAGGCAAAGCCATTATAAATGATACCAAAAACACCATTGATATATTACAAATAGATACATTTGACTTTATCAAATTTTAAAACTTTTGTGCTTCAAAATACAGAATCATTAATAATATGAAAATACAATCCACACACTTAGTGAAAATGTATACAACTTACATGTCTAACAAATAATCTGACTTCAGAATATATAGTAACTCCATTTTCCCCCAAATTTCATTAAGACTACAAATCTTTCAGTTAAAGAAGTACAATGAGCTGGGCTCTTGTGGCTCATGTCTATAATTCTAATTATTCAGGAGGCTGAAATCTGAAGATTACTTTCTCAGCAGGAGTGTCCCTGAGACTCTTATCTCCAATTAACTACAAAAAAAAAAAAAAAAAAAAAGCCAGAATTGCTCTACCATTGAGCCACGGCTTCACTTCCAGCATTTTCTGTTACTAATTGGAGATGGGAGTCTCCCAGACTTTCCTTCCTTGGCTGGCTTCAAACCATAGTCCTTAGACCTCAGCATCCTGAGTAGCGAGGATTACACACATGAGCCACCAGTGCCTGGCCATGCTACACTATTCTGATATATTAGAATCTTTTTAATGGCAGAAGATAGAATAGCACCTTATCAAACACAGTGACAAATAAGCATTTGAAGTAATGTTGAACCTCACCAGTCATTAGGGAAATGCAGTTAGAAACCTCCATGAGATATCATTACACTGCTATTTGAATGACTGAAATAAAAACACTAGCAATGCCCTGTGCCCTGGGAATTGGAAACAACTAGGTCTCTCCTAGTTAGTGAAAATGCAAACAGAAAAACCACTCTGGAAAACAGTTTGGCAGCATCCTTTAAAGGTAAACACATATTTAGCCCATGCTAGATATTTACTCTGAAGAAACAAAAGCACTGGTTCACAAAAATCAGTACATGTTTTTACTGGAACAACCGGAACAATTCACATCTTTCTAGCAAAGAATGGACTTAAAAAACTGTGGTTAGTCAGCTGACTGGAACACCACCCAAAAATAAAAGGGAAGAAACACAACACTGTGGATGTGCACATGACACTGGACACTGAATAACTAGCAAATGTACTTTGCTACTACATGGAAGAAAAGGACCACCAAGCAGGCTGTGATATGTAATGCATTCTGTGGTTTCACATGGAGAGCACCCCCAAAGGTCCAAGTATTAAAGGCCAAGTGGCTAGGGTACTTCTAGTGGGAGGTGCTATGGATCTGTAGGAGGCTCTATAGGAGGTCCTTCAGCTATTGGTACCCATTCTGTCTTCTCTCCCTCTCTCCCTCCCTTCCATATCCTGGTTTTGAGATGGCTTTCTCTTCTGTGTGCATCTCCCTGACTCATTGACCTCTGCTCCAACATGCACTCCTGCAGTGATGTGTTACCATCATCATCACCCAAACCAATAGGCTTATTGCAGTCTTAGATGTGAACCAGTGTCATAATCAAAATAAGCCTTTTTTACTTCATTAGTAGCCTGTGCTGGGCATGTCATTTTAGTAATGCACAGCTGACTAATGTGCTCTGCTAACTTGACCATCTGGAGAAGGCAAAACTGTATGGATGAAAAACAAGTCAAAGATTGCAGAACTGAGCACAGGGATAGGTCAGGGTGAGCTGCAAGAGACCTCAAGAGACAAAAATTAGTCAGTGGTATGACATTCCAAGATATGATGTAGGGATGGATACATGATTCTATCCATTTTGGGGGTCAAAATTCATACAACTCTGTGTCACAGTAAATTTTCCTATATGTAAACTTAAAATATGTCAACCATAATATGGGGAAAACCCAAAGTGAAATTCTAACTAACACACTGAATGAAAACAAGCACGCTGAAGGAAATGGGGAAGAAAATAAGCAAACTGAGCTACTTTTAGGTATATGCTGTAAGGTCAAAAGAGTTGTACTACCATGCACTGGTGACTCATTCCTTTATCCTAGCTACTCAGAAAGCTGAAATCTGAGGATCATTATTTGAAGCCAGCTTAGAAAAATCTGAGACTGTTATCTCCAATTAACCACCAAAAACCCAGAAGTGGAACTGTGGTTCAAATAGTAGAACATTAGCCTTGAGCAAAATAGTTTAAGGCAGCAACCAAGCACCCTGGGGCTCATACCTAATGAGATAGAACAAGTTACCCATCCTGTGATTAAGTCTTCCCAGAAGAACAGCACCCCACCCCCCATTCATGAAGTACAGCACTGTAGCCTTACCAGAAACCACCTGCCTGAAATCAGTAGTCATTTGTAACAGTCAATCACCTGTCAATCACCTGCCTGTGAGTCAACAAAGGACCCTAGGCTCTGAGATCACTTCCTCATCCTCTGAGGTCACTTCCTCATCCACCCAGTTACATCTCCTTCCAACAGGGAGAGGTCCCCCAGGCCCTGAGGTCACTTTGCATCCACTGTGGCCATACCTCCTCCCTCTCCTTCCCCTATATAATTTCTCCCCCACCCCCATAAGTTCTCTCTCTGCACACCTACATCTCCCTCGGTCAGCAGTTTGGCTCTTTCTAATAACCTCTCTTCTGTCTGAACCACACAGGTGGTCTCCTTTTGGCAACCCAGGGACTTGCCAACATCTAGTTTCTGGAATATGGCCACCCACTTAGTGGTTGGAAAGTGGCGGGGTGGGACTGTTAGTGATATGTGGTTTGGGGAACTATTAGTATTATCCCCATCTCTGATCCTCAGCTCCACCCAGACCTCAGCTCCTCCCTTCCCCAGAGTTCTTGAAAAATAGCTGGCCACTCCCTCTCTGCCCAGACTCACTTGAGCATGACCTACCTCAATACCTGCCCCCAGACCTACTTGCCACTTGGATAGGTACAGACACCATATGCTCCCTCTCCCAGGAGATATGGCCCCTCTAATAATAAACTTTATAATAATCTTTCTCCTGTGCCTGCCTGCCTCCATGTGGTCCCCAGGTCATGAAGGACTATTACAGGAACTAGGTAGAAATATCTGAATCCATAGCTCACAGGGCATTTTAAAAAATAACCATAAATAAAGGCTAATGTTCTACAGGAATTGCAAGATACAGAGAACCACATTTTGAGAGGTTGAGTTGGGAGTCATTATTGGAAAGCCAGCAACTACAGGCAAATACTTGTGCCCAGAAAACTTGAATACACTTAATACTGTTAGCAAACTCAGCCATGGGGGTAGCAGAGTCAAGAAAGAACTGAAGAACAATCTCAACAACCCAATCAATTCTACTGGAGAGCTGAAGAAGGACATATAATCCTAGCTACTCAGGAAGCTGAGATCAGATCATGGTAGTTCAAAGCCAGCCTGGGTAGGAAAGTCCATGAGACTCTCATCTCCAATTAAGCATCAAAAAGGCCATAAGTGGAACTGCGGCTCAAGTCATACAGCACTGGCCTTGAGAAAAAAAGTCCAGCAACAGTGCCCAGGGCAAGTTTAAGTCCGAGGATTAGCACAAAAAAAATAGTTTAGGGCAGTCAAACCATCTTGGTCTTGTTGATGGTTATCTGCTTTGTTCTCATAAACTCCATGTTGCTCCCAAAGACCCTATATGAAGGGTCTTTTCCTCCTCAGCCCAATCTTTTTTGGTTTTGGTTTTGCTTTTTCTGTCTTGGGGCTTGAACTCTGGGCCTGGGTCTAAGGTCTCAGAGTCAGCTTACCAATTAAGGCTCCACCCTGTGTCCCTACTCATTTACAAAAATTTGTTAAGTTTCTATTTCCCTGATGTTGTATTGTTTTCCTGGTGTGATGTACAAATTCCTGCCCCAGAGCTGGGAAGGTGGCTCAGTGGTAAGCACTTGCCTTGCGTGCATGAGGCCCTGAGTTCGATTCCTCAGCACCACATAAGCAAAAAGAAAAAACCCAGAAGTGGCGCTGTGGCTCAGGTGGTAGAGTGCTAGCCTTGAGCTAAAGAGCTGAGGGACAGCGCCCAGGCCCAGAGTTCAGGCCCATGACAGGACCCAAAAAAAAAAACAAAAAAAAAAAACAAATTCCTGCCCCAGTTGCAACAGCCTCGTTATACTCCTTCTTAGAATGTGACTCTCCCCCCACCTCCAATTCCTGTAGTCTATGTAACACCATAACACTTCTCAGAACTGACTCTACCCTCAAATTCCCAAAGTCCATGTAATATGACCCATCTGACTGCCCATGTGACCCATATGACTGCTCCCTGAAATTCTGTTGAAATTCAGCCCACACCTATCTATGGCTGCTGCCACCATTCCTGCTTGTAGCAGCCTGGCAGGTCTGTCCCCCAATAAAGCCTTGAGCCCTTATTGATTGCTTGTCTTTCATTTCTTACACTGGGCACTGTCCCTCAGCTGTTATTGCTCAAGGCTAGCACTCTACTACTTGAGCCACAGCACCACTTCTGGCTTTTTCTGTTTATGTGGTACTGAGGAATCAAACCCAGGGCTTCATGCATGCTAGGCAAGCACTCTACCGCTAAGCTACATTCCCAGCCCCATTGGTCCCAATCATTTTTTTTTAATGTATCTAAAGATGGAATATGAAGGATTTACTCTTGCCTTATTTCCCCAGGTCAAGCAAAGCACCAGATGTATGCTCATCTGCTTGCCTGCAGACCGGCCATCATAAAGTTCCCAGTTAGAACATTCCACTCTGGACCAGACAGAACCCATCCTTAGCTCCCAGTAATTACAGCCTGATTTTTACTCCTTTGTGTCCTTGTTAAGACATATATAAACATGAAACATGGCCCCAAAATCTAGTCCCTCACAAAACCTCCATACCCAGGGGAAGGCTTGTGCTATTTTTGCAGCAACACACAGTCCTAGCCTGTTGACAATCGAACCCAACCTATTCCTCTTCTGTTCTCCTCCATTTTCTTAAGACTTGTATCTGGCAAAAGAACAGTTCAGACAATACTTGAACATAGCAAAGTTGACAGGAAAATTGATTGGAAAAGAAATATGGCATGGCACAGACATGCAACAAGGAAGACAACACTTCAGCCCATCTCAGCCATTTTGGCCATCTTCCTCATTACTGAGCGTGGCCTTGGGTTAAAAGAGGGAGAACTGAAGTCCTTGAATAGGACTTTCTGATTGGTGGGTCCCCTTTTTGTTTCCTATAATGTTGTGACACAAAAGATTTACTGGTTCTTATTTCCTCATTCTTTCCTCTTTCCCACTTCCCCCTTCTTTTGTAGCTTTCAGCCCCCATTTTGTTGTCAGGCAAATTTTGGTTTATCAGTTTATCCTGTCATCTGCCTGCCGTGTGAGCCACAAGTCCCTGATTGGCTGCTTTATACTTTCTGAGCTGGGACACTGACTATAAACGGTCAAATTGGTCTTTCAGCTCTTAATCCTGAGACAATGGTTTTGCTGGGTCAGATAGGTGAAGCCCACAAACTTTAGGAGGACCTCCTTTTCCCAGACTTTCAAAAAAGGTCTTTCAACCTTTTTTCCTCCTTAGCTAGGATTACTTTTAGCATTGCAGAGAAGTTAGACTTAGATAATTCCTCCCACTTCTCCTAATCTTGTTACTGTAAAAAGGAGGTATGGTACAAGTGGGGATCTCATCTATTTTTTAAGCTTGCTTTGGGGTTTTAACTGAGTCTGGCCTTTTTGATATTTGTCAAAACTAATATAATTTCCCTGTCTTCTTGTATTGCAGGGGGTTCTCAGATTCTTCTCATATCCTCTGATTTGGACAAGCCACAGAAAAATGCCAGGCATGGTAGGGATGGGACTCATTAAGGGAAAACAGCAGGCCCACATTAGGTGGCTTAAGAATAAGCATATGGTTAAAAATTAAAAGAGAGAAGGGAAAAACTATTAGGTAGATAGGGATAAAAGGTGGCAGACCACACAGCAGGCCCATCATGGTGCTTCTGGTTCCCATAGTGTCTCAGCTTCCTGCTCAAATCCTTCCCACAATGCCCTGGGGAGCCCAGGGGAACCCTGGGGACCCCAGGGGAACCCTGGGGACCCACCTACTCAAAGAAAGGAGTCACTTTGGGCCTCTCTCTGCATGGATTGTTCCCCTACTTCCTTTCAAGGCTTTCTTTTCATTCTCAAATGAACTTATTCTGTCTAAACACTTATCCCGACTTTTAAATCTTTTAGGTGAAGAAAATTTATCTGTTCCCCTAGATGGCATAAATTCAGTTTTCTAGGGTTTGGGGAGTCTGGGAGTTCCTAGTAGTGACAGTAGACTATCTTAGGGAAATGAGGACTCAAGACCTGGCAGATTTTTGGAAGGGATCTGCCCAATCATGCTTTTAAGTATATGTATAAGATGAAACACATATGCATAAAGCCTTAAGTAGGAGTTTATTGTGAAAGGTCAGGCTAAGGAGGCAAGAGGGTCCCCTGGACAGGTGCCTCAGTTTGGTGAGAAATAGAGACCTAGCCATGAGTTTTCCTGCTCCTAGTGAGAGGTTAAAACCAGAAACTGACCACTAATTACCCCAGGGAGTAGTGGAGTGGGAAGTACGAGGGAGGAGAAAAGACTGGGTGAGATGGTATTGTCTCCTAGGGTACACACTAGGAGAGAGCCTGGTTTCAGCACTTTTTCCTGATGCTAACCTACTTCATTTGGGAAGTGCAGGCCCAAAGCCCCCCAGAAGTTAATGGTGAGAAAAGCTGATTTAACTCCATTTGCCCTACACTCCTCATCCATCCAAGTCAGCCTGAACTACTTAGTGAGACCCTATCTCAAATTAAAAATAAAAATGAAAATACTGTGTAAATACCTTTAAAATTAAATCAGGGTCACCCTCCAGATTTTGTAAGTGAAGAACACCAGGCATAAACTAGGTCGGATTTTTTTCCTTCACAGTTAAATGTAAAATATTACTTTTTAAAAATTGTCCTAAGCCGGGCTAAAAGACAAAAATCAGATGACCAGAAAGCATTTAAATGTTGAAGAGAGTAATTTTACAGCCATTTCAGAAGTACCTATTGTTGCATGGAGAGAAAACAGAGAAGCCACATTTTTTTTTTTTTTTTGGTGGGGAGGGGGGGAAGGGGGGAAGAGTGGGAAGGGACCGAGTGGGGGGGTGAGGGGCAGTGCTGGTCGTGGGGCTTGAACTCTGGGCCTGCGGCACGCTGTCCCTCAGCTCTTCAGCTCAAGGCTAGCTCTCTACCACTTGAGCCACAGTGCCACTTCCAGTTTTCTGAGTGGTTTATCGGAGATAAGAGTCTCACAGACTTTTCCTGCCCAGGCTGGCTTTGAACCGCCATCCTCAGATCTCAGCCTCTTGAGTAGCTAGGATTACAGGCATGAGCCACCAGCACCCAGCAGAAGCCACATTTTGAGAAGTCAAACTGGGAGTCTTTATTAGAAGGCTGGCAAATGCAGGTCCATTCTTGTCACAAATATACCTACGTATATACTTAACACTGTCAGAAAACTGAGCCTTAAGAGCAGGAGAGGAAAGAAAGAGCAGAAAAACAATACCAACAAACCAGAGCAGCTGAAGTGGGATACCATGTTGACTGGAACAGAGCCAGGAGATAGGACACAGCACACAAGGCCTTGCATATGGCATCTGAGCTGGTTTGACCCTAAATAAGGTCAGGTCAGGGGCCAGGCTCACAGGGAGCTTGAGGGTTCAAGACCCAAGAATGGCAGATCCACCAACCTATTATCCAAGTCCCACCCCTTCCTTTAGGAATTCAGGCAAGGGCATCACCTGGATGGTGGGACTTCTCTGCCTCCACTATGAAGACTAGATGGTGCCAGTTAAACCCAATACTCTATCATCACAACATGGCCAAGATGGCACTGGTTAGATTTAGCATCCCTATTTCACTGTTTGTATGGAAGTCATTGATATGCTAATTTACACACACACACACACACACACACACACACACACACACACACACACACACACACACCACCCCATGGCTGGAGATATGGTGCTGCTCTGACCTCTTGTCAAGCCTGCTCTAGGCTCTGGGTTCCATCCTTAACTTGAGAGGTAGGGGAGACACAGCCTCCCAAACTTACTAGCTTGTGATCCTGGTTGGGGAGGGAATGGAGGGAAGAAGGCAGGAAAGCCTTTCCCCTGGGAGCTTGCAACCCAAGCTGCATTTCCTTTATGTTAACCACAATGCTGCCGCTCAGGCTTTCAGCCTGCTGGCTGCTGCCCGCCCTGCAGTTTAAGGATATCCACTCTGGGAGAGCAGACTGTCCTGCACATTCATTTGCATTCCTTCCCCTTTTAGGCTTCTGCTGGAAATCTAGCGGGGGAGGGGCTGGAATTCATAATGTGGGTGAGCTTTGGATTTGGGAGCTACCAGGCAGGGGCAGGGGAGAGGGGGGAGGTAGCAAACCTGTGCTTGATCTCTGGGTCTCTAGGGATACTGACAAGCAGAGATGCCTAGACCTGGCGTGGCAGGAGGGTGGCTGGCCCAGTGGGCTCTCCAGATGTACTCTCCTGTGCCTAATGGACACCTCTCTTGCCTGCCCTGCAGAACATCAGGATGAAGGCACTGAGGCCTACCCTGGGAATCAAGGAAAGCCACATTCAGACTTTTTGTTGTAGCCAGCCCACTCCTCTCCTTGGCTTTTCCTTCATAAGCTGCGTTTCCTCCAAAGCTGTCAGCCGAAAGTACAGGGAACCCATGGGGGCAGCTGAAGATCTAGAGGCTTGCCCCTCTGCCTACCCATAGGGACTGCCTAAAGCTCATCCCACCTGGAGCCCTGGTAATTAACAGCTAGTCTTAAGTGATAAAGAAATGCAAAGGTACCCTAAATTGCAGGTGAGATCACAAGGTCACTCCCACTCACAGCAGACTAGACCTAAGGACAGGACTTGCTCACAGGCAATCTCAGTGCGTATTTAACCCCCAAAGGCTAATGCTGCTGTTCTTGCCTGAGAGATAACCCACTTACAGTCTATTAAAAGTATATATGGAAACGCTACTTAAACTCTTCCTGGCTTCTCTGCCTCCATTTTGTGTTCCATTGTTTTCAGGCACACTTTGCAATCACTTTGGATTCCAGAAAAGATAGGACTGATCCATAGCATCTTTATGGCCAGGATCACAACTACCCGTAAGGAACAGCAGAGCCTTGCGGGACAAATCACCCTTAAATGAGGAAAATTACCTATAATGATCAGGCTACATCATGGAGCCAGAGAAATCATCTCATGGGAGCCACATTGTTCCCCTGTCTTGATGACAGCTATAACAACTTCTCTGGAACCTGGAGCACCAGAATTGAGATCATGGCCAACCAGGCCACACCTCAACCATACATACCTTTGTCCCTTGCCCCTAATTCTTCCCTCTTTAAACTAAAGGCTCATTTCTATGCCTAGAAGATGATTTAAAGTGAACTAAAGTGTCATCTACCCATCTTTCCATGGCATCCATGACACATAATCTCCTTTCTTTGTCATATGTCTTTCCTAAGAAACCATCCTATCACTTTCACTACATTTGGGTTTTTTGTTTGTTTGGTTTTTTGTTGGGATATTTTTGTTGTTGTTTTTTTGTTTTTTTGTTTTTTTAGTGCTGGTACTAGGGCTTAGACCTAGTACTCAGAACCTGAGCACTAGTCCTTGACTTTTTTATTCAAAGCTGGTACTCTACAACTTGAGGCATAACTCCACTCCTGGCCTTTTGGTGTTTAATGGAGATAGAATCTCACAGACTTTCCTGTCCAGTCTAACATCAAGCCTTGATCCCCAGATCTCAACCTCCAGAGAAAACTAGGATTATTAGCATGAGCCATCATGCCTGGCTTTGCCTAAATTCTTACACCTGTACAAGGATCAAGGTTGATTAGCTTAGCTTTGATGGCTGTCTCTAAACTTCTTACCTGCAGCCCCTCCAACCTAGAGCTCCTCCCACCTGTGTCTCCACCTGTCAGGGCAATGGGGCTTCTCTAGCATCCCAAGGATCTCCTTTCTAAGTAAGGAAAGGCAGACAGAAGGCATGAATCCACATATAGGAGGAGATATAGAAGAGCCTTTGAAAGCATGGTGACTGGGGTGACACACATCCGGCCTCATTGCACTGACTGAAGGATCCATGCTTCACTAAAGCATGCATGTACACAACCATGAATATTGGCAACTGCAAGCATGTGTTCTTTCCAAACCAATGGATGAGACAGTGTGCCTAGGACTGTGTTCTATCATACCTGCTGTATGAGGTAGGAGAGCTACGCAAGTGACAGCAGGCCAATCAAAGCCCTTGAAAGACTCCATTAAGTCATCCTGCATCTCCAAAACAGAAGGCATTTGAATTAAGAGACACAATGGTGACTCAGCTTACAGAACTGCCCACATCCCTGCCTCCTGTTCTCAGTCACTGTGAGCTGCTGGGCAGAAGAGACAGAAGTTAACTCACAGCTAGAGCCAATCAAAAAATGACCCCAGAAACTAGCTGGCATGGTCCTCTTTTCTCAGGTTTTGGGGACACGGGACCAGCCACACATTATCAAGAAGCTGCTATGGATGTTTTCCTGTTATTTCGAGAGAAGAGTGGAGCTCAGGACTTGGTTCAAGCCAGCCATAGTGCTGGCCTCACAAGGCACTTCTTCCCCCTTTCCTTTCTGGTTGGCTCACAGTAAGGTAAAGTAATTTGCTGCAGCTCCCAGGGCATCATCTCCAGCCCACAGCTTGGTTTCCCCCAACCCTCCTCTTGTAATTAACAGAAATATGTGACTTTTGTGACCCTCCTCTTGTAATTAACAGAAATATGTGACTTTTGTGCTAAGAGGGAGACTCCAGGAACCCCTCATTTCTTTCCCTTTCTCTTTCAGTCCTGGGCCAGTCCCTGATGCAAGCTTTGCCTGTATCTGCCTCTTGACACCATCACGTGTCCTGGGGGGTTTCTCCTATTGTTAGACTTGCAGATGAGCTCTGTCCTTCTCAATGCCACAATTGAGCAGCAACATTGGCTCTCAGCTATGGAAAACATCACAGAATCATATCTTACAGCAAGAAAATGAGCAGGATGGAAAATAGGTAGGAAATTCAGCCCCCGAAGGAAAAGGGAAGGCCCTGGGTGGTCGGATTTGCATTGCTCAGAACAGTACATAGCAAGGGAGGGAGCCATCACCAGAAAGCTCCCTTCTATTCTGTATAATAAGCCACCACTATCTTCTCTTCTAGCACCAACCCATGGGTCTTTCTGATTCCGAAGGACTGAGGTAACAAGAATTCTCATTACAGGAAGCAGCAGCTGAGCCTGCAGACCACGAGAGGTGTGATTCCTTTCTTCATGAACCTGGAGCCTGTGAATAATCAGTACATTTGGCGAAATTGTACAACAGTGAATAATATCAAGACTGTCAGTTAATGAATAAAGCCACAAACTTCACAAACAAGGTAGTGAGAGACCCTGGCTGTGCCAGCTTCCCAAGGAGGAAATCATCACTGAGAGCTTGGAAACACAGACTCAGAAAAGAGTAAAGGGACTGATCTCTTGGAGTGAACATGGAGGAAAGGGCCAGGGAGTTGGACTCTTTAAGAATGGGATTCAGAGAGGCAAATTGTTGGCCAAGTTCACACAGCTAAAAACTATGGAAGTACACATAAACTTGGGTTTACCTGGGCTCTCTCATTGGCTTTTGGGGGGTATAGAAGGAGATTGTGTCTAAAGGAGAATTTCACTGAGGTTCTTAGAAAATAACTTCCATGCATTCAAAGAGAAATAGGAAATAAGTTTAATGATCACAACTCACCTACATCAATTACATTACCAACTGAAGTTATATGGTAGAAAACCCAAGTAGTGGCTTCAACAGACATCATTTAGGGGTACCACTGACTGGCCTTGCCAGGAAAGGACATTCACCTGGAGCTTATTAGGAGAAGCCATCATGGAAGCAAGCAGCCCTGGGAGCGTCCCCTTTTCTGTTCACATGA
The DNA here is from genome assembly GCF_024711535.1 of Dipodomys merriami. Taxonomy (NCBI): domain Eukaryota; kingdom Metazoa; phylum Chordata; class Mammalia; order Rodentia; family Heteromyidae; genus Dipodomys; species Dipodomys merriami. The sequence goes on from NW_027202937.1 coordinate 32,722,310, forward strand.
AAAGTCAGAAGGGTAGGAAAGAGCTGTGGCAGTCTCCCAATGTGATGAGAAACTTGAGTCTAATCAAATCCCACCTCTACCATCTTCATCCTTGTTAGGAAAATTAAATTGGCAGCCAAGGAAAAAGAGCAGCACGTGGTATTCAAGCTGCAGACTGCCTTTGGTCAAGTTGGAAGCCGAAGCAGCCAGGGTAAAAAGGTTGAACAGCTGGGCCAGGACTTATCAAGGCCAAGGGTGGGAGAAGGTGTTGCCACACCGGATATGGATGTGATCTCAGGAAAGGGGGAGGTGACTGCCTCCAAGTGTGCCAGTTACCTAGGTGACGCAGGTGCATGCATGTGCGCGCGCGCGCACACACACACACACACACACACACACACACACACACACACAGACTACAAAGAGGATGCAAGGACACAGGTATATATGGAGGGGGACCACATGAGGACAGAGGGAAAAAGACTCTGCAAGTGAAGGGGGGGGGGTGGGTCTCAAGAGAAACCATCACAGTCCAGACCGTGACCTCAACCTTCAGTCTCCAGAACTGTGAGAAAACAGCAGGTGTGTGGTAATTTGTTATAGTATTCACAGCAAACTAATACAGCTTTAATTTAACAGAATAATTCACTGAGTACCACTGAATCTAAACAATGAGCATGCAATTGATTAAAGAGTTGAGCAAGGTCCTTCATGTATCAAGCTACAATGAATATTACAAGAGAGTTCTGTTATTAACCTTTAGTTTTTCTGTGCTAGGAAATGGGACCTGGCTGGAGTAAATGTCTCCAATTTCCTTCTGTCTCATTGTCTTTTCAATTGGGATTTTCCAGACCACTCACACAGAATCTTTCCTCTACACGATTTTTCCAAGCTCCATCTTTAAAGGGTATCATTTCCAACAACCATATGTCTAGCCTGTGGTTAAGGTAAGATGTGGCAATGTTAAATGCTCCCTGTTTTTCTTTCCCTCCAGCCCCTCATTCCTTTGTTTCTAAGGGCTGCTATGTGTTATCTGAGAAAGGGCTTCTCTAGTTCCTGTTTTTTCTCTGTCCCTGAGCCTTGAGTGCTGATTGCCCTGTGATTTTGAAACTGGAGGGGAAACACACAACCCTGGCATTTGGGGCAAAGAAAGAAAGTTTAGATACTGCCCCTCACAACCAAATACTTCTCACCATTGCCATGGTTTCCTTGGCTCAATGAGATACTTCTTACTTAACAGTATTACGCACCCCTCGGATCCATGTCCCATTTTGCAACTAAAATACTTACCAAATATACCTACTATGTGTAGCCTACAGAAGTGTTGCCAATTCTTTCTTGCTAGTCATGTTTTATTCAAAAGGTCTGTCTGACTAGACATCAGTGAGCTGGTGGCTCATGTCTATAATCTTACTCAGGAGGCTGGGATCTGAGAATGGAAGTTTGAAGCCAGCTCAGGCAGAAATCCAAGAGACTCATCTCCAATTAACCTGCAGCAAAGTATGGCAAGTGGTAGAACATCAGGACCTCCATGGTCCCACCTGACTGAAATGTTATCGATGCCTGCCTTTGCAGAAGGACTTATGGCCCGACTACCTGGAGCACTGACAGAAGGCAGCCTCCACCCTAGTGCACAGCTTGCTCTGTGGAGGCCACATGCAGAGAGACCTGTGTAGAGCCCCTGGGCCTCCCCAACATGACACAGCTCTGGGGCTTTTGGAGGACTGTTCCAGAATGGCTTCTCCCTCTGCCCAATGCTCTTGTTTCCCCCCAAATCTTTATCTTAGAACCTGCCCCAGATAACTCAACCTGAAATTCTAAGGGGCTTTAGTAAACCACACATCCTCTGGGTTCCATATTAAAGACTGTGCTTCCTGAGCTCTCTTCAAATGCAGAAAGCCTTAGCAGCATGGAGCAGCAAGCTGACAGCACTCCCCAGCACAGATTCTTACACAGATGCATTGCTTCTTGTTTGTTTAGTGATGGAAGTTCACAGCTGAAAATCAGCCATAGCAGGGAATATTTATACCATGAAAATGGGCAGGTTACAAATCACACCATGTTCTCTGGCCAGAGAGTTGTGCTGTTCAGCATTGTCAGGACAGTTTCTAGAGAGCAGGACTATGATACTCAGAGCCTGACATTATAGAATACAGTACAGAGAGAAATTAGAAGAGAGGAAAGAAAATTAAGAGGTGTGCAGAATAAAACTGCAGTGAATAATCAATGCCTTGTTCTTACTGAGCTGCATTGACAGCAGCAGCATATGAAAATCTGCATCACCTGCAGGAAGCTACTCAAATTTCCGGCACCATGGGGGCAGCTAAGGGTAGCTGAGCAAGACTATTGCCCATACTGGGGCTTGAACTCAGGGCCTTGGCACTGTCCTTTAGCTCTTGTACTCAAGGCTGGCAGACTATCACTTGAGCTACAGCTCTACTTCTGGCTTCTTGGGGGTTAATTGGAGATGAGATTCATAGACTGACCTGTCCAGACTGGCTTTGAGCCCTGATCCTCAAATCTCAGCTTGCTGAGCAGCTAGGATTACAGGTGTGAGCCACCATTTCCCAGCTTAAGACTAGGTCTAATTCAGGTAATTGAAGACTTTCCCACACATCCCAAAGATATTCTTGGCAGCTATGAATGACCACACTGAACTCCACCCGCCCACCATTTCTGCTATCTTGGTAAATTACCCTCTAGGGTCCTGACCTTTGCTAGTAAGGTGAACACACTCCTATTCTTTTTTAAGTTCCCTTCAGTTGCCAGAGTTATAACAAGCCTTTAACATACTTCCTGTTTTGCCAAAAGGTAAGGCCTTCCACTTGGCATCTTAGTTTTAAATGTGGCTAATCTGTCATCCAATAGGAGAGTTGTAAAATATGCTACATAAAGCCCTATTTCTGGCTTTTTGGTAGCTAATTGGAGATAAGTGTCACAGATTTTCATGATCTGGCTGGCTTTGAATCTGGATCCTCAGATCTCAGCTTTCTGAGTAACTAAATTACACCTATGAGCCACCAGGAATCTACTTGGTTAGGTTCAGCTACAGAGAGGACCGGAATCTCTGAGCCCTGACAAGGAGCAGAATTCATTTGTTGTCCTTTACAGGGGTGTGAAGAGAAAGTTTCCATTAAGGTAGACCATTTGTCTCTAGAAATTCATAGTGAAGCAGTTCAATATTTCCTGACAGGCACTCAGATAGGCTCATAGGGGAGGCATAATAGATACTCGTTAAATGGGTAAGTGAGCCAATCTTGACTTAAAGTTATCCTGGGATGATTAATCCTGCCTTAGGCTACTTGGAATGAATAAACACTTAAAAGATCACCAGAGACCTTATGTATGAGCGGAGAATGTGCTATGGACAGAGAGCTCATGTATATATTAAGATACTCAGGGAGCTTGCCAGGGAACCAAGCCAAAACTGGAAAGAAAATGCTTGTGCCAGCTTACCTTAAAAGTGACACAGGTAGTCATAGGCTTTGTCAGGCAGGACCCAGTTAAGTTTTCCTTGATAACCAGAGGAATGAAGAATGTAAACCTCTTTGGAAATGGGCAGATACAAGTTATAAATGAAGGCCTCTCATGACATACTAAAATCTTTTTCCCAAACACCACAGTTGAGGTCCTTGTTTTAGAAATGATAACTTTAAAAATCGACAGGGAAATTGAGCATCCTGTGATAACTCTGGGGATTTGAACAGAGCTAAACCCATAAACAAAAGGCTAGGGGTAGCTGGGCACTGGTTCACATTTGCAATCCTAACAACTCAGGAGGCAGAAATCTGAGGATCCAGGCTCAAAGTCAACTGGGTCATGAAAATCTGTGACACCTCTTATTTCAATTAGCCACCAAAAGGCTGGAAGTGGAGGTGCTAGTCTTAAGTGAAAAAGCTAAGGGACAGTGCCTGTCAAGGCCCTAACTTTAAACCTCAGTATAAATTACACACACAAACACACACACACACATACACACACACACACACACACACACACACACACACACACAGTGAAAGCCTATACAGATTATGAGATCCTAAATTAAAGCACAATCCACTAGCACAATCAATCAATAAACAAATAAATGACCGGAAGTTAAAAGGAAAGAGCATTGATCTCAGAAGCAAAAAATTGCAATTCTGCTACAGTGAATCAAGGCATCTTGATAGTGTCCCCTAAGGCGGGCACAGTTTTGGATTATTTTGTTTTGCTTTGTTTTTGTTTCTAAATAGGGAATGTCCACAGTAGTTGTTTATGGAGACTATTCATTGGCTGGGCACAGATTCCAAGTTGTAAACCCAATCTAATGGGTGAGTTAATTAGCCTGTTCCCAGATGAGCGATTCTGAAGGCTGATGTATACTGACTTCCAGGACCATGGCACCAATCTGAGGTTTAACCTTTAGCAAATGCAGTGTGCATCCTTCTACAACCACCCATGTTTCTTTTATCATTGAGTTCTGAGTCTAGGAAGGCAAAGCATGGCGAGAGAAAAGTGAGTGAATGTGCTCAATTACAATAATAATGATGTCATTATTAGCCCCATTTTTCAGATTCTAACCTCTTCAGAAGAAGTGCCCTCTTTCTTTATAAGTAGATAGAGAAAAGGCAATGAAATCCTCTTATGTTTTGGAAATTCTCCCAAGGCATCAGGGACACGTATGTGCTTCCCTGTCCTGTATGTCCAGACACCCAGGTACCCCTGGCTGTCCTGGGTCTTGCTACCTGAAGAAAACCTGAAATTCAACTCCAAAGGCAGAAAAAGTCTTTGTTCTAGCCATGCTTTTAATTTCCTCTTTAAGGAAGAAGACAAACAAACAGACAGAGATAGATAGAACAATATCTCCTATGAAGTGAGGAAAATGGGTCAATTGAAAAATAAAATGTAAGAGCAAGCAGTAGCAAAGTTCAGCATGTAAAAAGGCATTAACTGGGTCATAGGGGAGCTCTATGTGGAGTCTTTTGAGGAAACTCCATACTGCTTTCCAAAGTGGTTGAACAAGTTTACACTCCCACCAACAATGCAGTAAGGTTCCCTTCTGTCCACATCCTTTCTAGCATCTGTTAGTATTAGAGTTCTTGATTATAGCCATTCTAACTGGGGTGAGGTGATATCTCAATGTTGTTTTGATTTGCATTTCTTTTATGGCTAGAGAGGTTGAGCATTTCTTCATGTGTCTATTGGTCATCCTTCTTTCCTCTTCAGAGAAGTTTCTCTTTAAGTCTTTAGCCCACTTATTTATTGGGCAGTTGTTTCTTTGAAGATTTGTTTTTGGGGGATTTAATTTTTGAGTTCCAGGTATATTTTAGATATGAGACCCTTGTCTATTGTATGGCTAGTGGGCTTTCTATTGATCTTGCTAGCTATGTCCTTTGCCTTGCAGAAGCTCTTCAATTTCATGCAATTACATTTGTCCAAACTTTCTTTGATTTGTTGTGTTTCTGGGTCTCTATTAAGAAAATTTTGGCCTGTGCCTAGGAGACCTACGGTTTCTCCTATTCTGTCCTGTAATGTTTTCAGAATTTCTGCTTTGACTCCGAGGTCTTTGATCCATTTGGAGTTGATTCTGATGCAGAGTGATATATAAGGATCTATTTTGACCCAGCAATTCCACTTTTGGGCATTTACCCAAATGATCACAAACAAGACCATACTAAAGCTACCAGAAACAACTACGTTTATTGCAGCCTTACTTACCATAGCTAAGATGCCCCTTAGTAGATGAATGGATCAAGAAAATGTGGTATATATACACAATGGAATTCTATGCCTCCATCAGAAAGAATGACATTGCCCCATTTGTTACGAAATGGAAAGACTTGGAAAAAATTATATTACGTGAAGTAAGCCAGGCCCAAAGAAACCTAGGTCCCATGGTTTCCCTTATTTGCAATAATTAGTATATGTCTGAGTCAAGCAGAAAAGGTCAGATAAGTTGATGTTAGGGGAATGAACCCCAAATAAGTGTTCAAATGTTTTTTTTTCTTTCATGCAATTGTTTCTAACATATTTATAAGATGATTTCTATGTTGCTTTGCATATCCCTCCCCCACGGTATAACCCCTGCTTTCACTGTATTTGATGTTGGTATAATTTGTGGAGGGGAAGGGCAAAAACAAATTGTTTAACTAGGGATACGGGTGGACCCATTGCAACAAGGAGATGTACAAGTGGTTATCTTGAAAAACGAACTTTACAACTTTGGTGGGGGGGGGATTGGGTGGGGAGGCGGCGGGAGATGGGAAGGGATGAGAAGGGGAAACAAAGAGGAGGCAACAATGCTTGATAAGAAATGTACTCATGGGGGATTGGGTGGGGGTGCGGGGGGGGGGGAGAGGATGGGATGGGAAGGGGAAACAAAAGAGGAGGCTACAATGCTTGATAAGAAATGTACTCATTATCTTGCCCATGTAATTGTAACCCCTCTGTACAGTATTTTCACAATTAAAAAAAGAAATGTACTCATTATCTTGCCCATGTAATTGTAACTCCTCTGTACAATATTCTCACAATAAAAAAAAGCATTAACATGGTCCCAGGATATCAAAGGCACCCACATTATTTCTAGGGTAGAGCCAAAGTGTGGGCTAAAGTTCCTGCTTTCCTTTCAGCATTTGACAGTGTAAACAGTCCGCATGTAAAAGGTTATTATATACAGTATCACAAAACACCACAAAGGGGAAGAAAAATTATGCCTGTATATGAAGTAGTTGTGTACTGCCTAACAATGTTACCATCAACAACAGGCAATAGATACTTTGGTAAAACAGTAAAAACATGACAGGAAGTTGAGAGACTAAGGGGAAGAAACACTTTTGATAAAACAAAACTTTTAAAGTAGAATTCTTATAAAAAGGGGAGTTTAGAATAAGGAACTAACATAGAAATTTTGAGGGAAGGTTAAATACAGAGATTAAAATATTAGACCCTAAGTATTGATTGGAAACAACCATTGATATAAAAAGTTTCCAGTATAGTAGTGGAAGTTAGTGAGGATAGACATCAAGAATGAAAAATAGTTGTAACTGTAAATAAGATTATCTGGGAAGTGTTTTCTAAACAAAAAGCTTGAACAATACGAGTCCTTGTAGAGGGACAAGAGAGAGAGATTAAAAGAACTATTTATGCATAAATCAAGGTAGTAAAACTCGTTCCTAGCCAGGTGCTGATGGATCATGCTTGTGACATACATTTGATAGAAGCCATACTAGGAAGTTTGAACTGTGATCTTTTCCCAGAGTAATAGTAATCAGTAGTTCTGCATACGAGCTGAGCATCAAGGGAGATACAGTTTCTGTTAGCCATATAATTCTGAGGGAAGAACCTACCCTGTTCCATGCTCTGTGGAACTAAGCTGTGCCACGTGGTAATCTTATTTTTCTTCCTCTGAATGCATTTTTTTAATTTACAACATTTTCACCTCAATGTGTTGAGGTGTCGAGGCCATTTTTCTTTTTTTGGTCTGTCGTGGGGCTTGAACTCTGGGCCTGGGCATTGTCCCTCATCCATTCAGCTCAAGGCTAGTACTCTACCACTTGAGCAACACCACTACTTTTGGTTTTCTGGTGGTTTATTGGAGATAAGAGTCTCACAGATTTCCTGCCTAGGCTGGCTTTGAACCATGAACCTCAGATCTCAACCTCCTGAGTAGCTAGGATTACAGGTATGAGCCACCAGTGCGTGGCCTCGAGGCCATTATTAAGTTGAGGAATATCTTTGGGAATGTGGAATGATCCAGCAATCCCACAGAAGGTATGAATGTTATAGAATCATTTTTTTTGTTTTGTTTTGTTTTTTATGTTTTTTTTTATTGCAAAAATGCTGTACAGAGGAGTTACAGTTACATGAACAAGGTAATGAGTATACTTCCTATTGAGCATTGTTGCTTCCTCCTTTGTTTTCCCCCTACCACCCCTTCCCTCCCACCTCCACAACTATCTCCCTCCCCACACTGCTGCCGGAAGTTGTAAAATTCATTTTCAACATAGTATTTTGTACATCTCGTTGTTACAATGGGTCAACCTGTATCCTTATTCAGCATTTTGTTTTTTTCTCTTCCCCTCCCAAATTAGAGAAGTGTATATACAAGATGCAGGGCATTGAAATTAAATACAGTGAAAACATGGATTATACAGTGGGGGAGGAACATGTAAAGCAACAAAAAAATCACATGGTACATTAAAAATACAATAGAAACAATACCGAGAAAAAAAAAAGATATTTGTATGCCTATCTTGGTTTTCATTTCACTTGACATCATCTTATATGGTCATATGTACATAGCTTTTGGCCTTTTCTGCTTGACCTACATATGTACTAGTTATTGCAAACGTTCAAGATATTCTTGAAAACAGTTTATGATCTCTCTGTTAAGTGTCAAATTTCCAGTTTTTTTAAATTGTGCTGCTGATCCTTTTTGCCTTTATTTTTAAATTCCAGACTTTCAATTCCTCATAAATTTTCCTTGCTATCTGGGCATAGTGGCTCATGCCTGTAATCTTACTTATTTGGGAAATTAAGATCTGGAAGATCACAGTTGAAGGCCAGGCTTTGGTGGTGGTACAGATCTGTCATCCCAGTTACATGGGAGGCTGAGATTGAGATAAAAATTACAGGCCTACACAGGCAAAAATGTTTCCAAGACACATGTCAATGGAAGAAGCTAGGTGTAGTGGCACGACATGTCATCCCAGGTACTACAGGAACTGTAAAATAGGGGAGAATTGCAATCCAAGTGCAGGCTCAGGCTAAAAGCAAGACCTTAACTCAAAATAGCTCATGCAAAAAAAAAAAGGCTGGGGCTGGGAAGGTGGCTCAGTGGTAGAGCGCTTGCCTTGCATGCATAAGGCCCTGGGTTCGATTCCTCAGCACCACATAAGCAGAAAAAAAAAAAAAGCTGGAAGTGGTGCTATGGCTCAAGTGTTAGAGTGCTAGCCTTGAGCTGAAGAGCTGAGGGACAGAGCCCAGGCCCAGAGTTCAGGCCCAAGACCGGACCCAAAAAAAAAAAAAAAGGCTGGAGGTCTGAGGTCTGGCTCAATGGTAGAGTGCAATTGAACTCAAGCAATAGAATTCCAATCCCAGTACAGCCAAAAGAAACCATTCCTTGCAATGGTATTTATTTTTATTTATAAATATTGTGGCTTATTTAAGAGACAATACAAATTTATGATTACTATTTGCTTTTGTACGACTGTTCTTTTCATGTTATGAATGTTCCACTCTATCCTTAAGAATGAATTATTCCCTAACGTTTACTTTGCTACTCAATTTGCTATAACAGAACTGTTCATAAAGTTGATTCAGATTTTCCTATTTAATTTTGAACTATGTAATGTCATTTCTTCTTAAATGTATGACTTGTAAATAATACAAGGCTGATTTTTCTTTCTCTCTCTCTCTTTTTTTTTTTTTTTTTTTTGGCAGTAATGGGGCCTGAACTCTGAGCCTGGGTGCTGACCCCTCAGCTTGTCAGCTCAAGGCTAGCGCTCTACCACTTCTGGCTTTTTTTTCTGTTTATGTGGTGCTGAGGAATTGAACCCAGAACCTCATGCATGCGAGGCAAGCACTTTACCACTGAGCCACCTCCCAGCCCCTTTTTCTTTTAAAATTCAAATCTGGTATGTGGGGGGAGGGAGGGAATGGATGGTAGGGGAAAAACAAAGGCGGGGGTAACAATGCTCAATAGAAAATGTACTCCTTACCTTACTCATGTAACTGTAACCTCTCTGTACAGTATCTTTACAATAAAATATGTATATATTAAAAAAATAAAAATCAAATCTGGATGTTAATGTATTGGCAAGACAGTACTGGGGCTTGAGCTCAGGGCCATACATTCTCACTTGGCTTTTTTACTCAAGGTTGGTGCTCTCCTACTTGAACCATATGTCCAGTTCTACCTTTTGCTGATTAATTGAAGATAAAAGTCCCATGGACTTCCTGGGTTGGCTTACAACCATGATCCTCAGATTTCAGTTCCCTGAATAACTAGGATTACAAGTATAGATAACTGGTGCCAAACTCATTCTTCAATTTTTTTTGCCAGTCCTAGGGCTTGAACTCAGGGCCTGGGCACTGTCCCTGAGCTGCTAGTACTCTACCACTTAAGACACAGAGCCATGAATGGAATCCAGGGTTTCAGGCATGCTAGACAAGCACTCTACCACTAAGCCACATTTCCAGCCTCATTCTTCAATTTTTAAGACTCATAATTAACTATGAAAACTTACTAGAAAATTAAATTCATTTGTGTCTCTGTTTTGCTTTTAAACAAGAAGAAACAGTATTCCCATACTCTCCACTGAATATCCCCTTCCTCAAAGTATTGCTATTTTGAATGAGATTTCTTTTTAAACATATATACAAATACTACCTTTTTCATTGATTACTTCTGGAAAGATATATATGTTCCAGGTACTGGTGGCTCATGCTTACAATCCTAGCTACATAGGAGGCTGAGATCTGAGCATCACGGAAGCCAGCACAAGCAGAAAAGTCCCCATGAGACTCTTATCTCCAATTAACCACTCAAAAATAGAAGTGGTGGAGTGCTGGCCTTGAGCACAAAGAGCTTCAGGGACAGCACCCAGGCCCCACATCCAACAACAACAACAAACTAAATATATTTGTGTTGTGCACTATTGTTCTCAAATATATTTCTTTCCCTTAGTATACAGCTCATCAAAGTACATCTTTAAAACTCTGGGTGACTTGATTTCTGTTTATTTAAAATTTCATTTAGTTTAGCATAGTATATAAGTCTTTTATAAAGTTTTTTTTATTGTAAAAATACTGTACAGAGGGGTTACAGTTACATGAGCAAGGTAATGAGTACATTTCCTATCAAGCATTGTTGCCTCCTCCTTTGTTTTCCCCTACCATCCCTTCCCTAAACAACGACACTCCCCACAACCCCCAACACACACCCCCCACCAAAATTGTAAAGTTCATTTTTCAACATAGTGTCTTGTTCATCTCATTGTTACAATGGGTCAACCTGTATTGCTACTTAAATATTTTGTTTATTCCCTTCCCCTCCCCAAATTAGACTAACAACAAATACACTAAAAATAAGGTTTATACTGTGGGTGAGGAATGTACAAACCAATCAAAAAATCACATGGTACATTATAAATATGTTAGAAACAATAGCAAGAAAGAAAAAACTACTTGTGTCCCTGTCTTAGGGTTCATTTCACTTAACATCGTCTTATATGGTCAATATGTACAGAGCTTTTGACCATTTCTGCTTGTCCCAGACATATACGAGTTATTTCAAATAAGGGAAACCATGGGACCTAGGTTTCTTTGGGCCTGGCTTACTTCACTTCATATAATTTTTTCCAAGTCGTTCCATTCACTAACAAATGGGGCAATGTCATTCTTTCTGATGGAGGCATAGAATTCCATTGTGTATATATACCACATTTTCTTGATCCATTCATCTACTGAGGGGCATCTGGGTTGGTTCCATATCTTAGTTATAGTAAATAATGCTGCAATAAACTTAGTTGTGCTGGTAGCTGTAGTATGGTCTTGTTTGTGATCATTTGGGTAAATGCCCAAAAGTGGGATTCCTGGGTCATAGGGGAGCTCTATGTGGAGTCTTTTGAGAAAACTCCATACTGCTTTCCAGAGTAGGTGAACTAGTTTAGACTTCCACCAACAATGTGGTAGGGTTCCCTTTTGGCCAACTCCCCTCTAGCATCTGTTGTTATTAGAGTTCTTGATTATAGCCATTCTAACTAGAGTGAGGTGGAATCTCAATGTTGTTTTGATTTGCATTTCTTTTATGGCTAGAGAAGTTGAGCATTTCTTAATGTGTTTATTGGCCATTCTTATTTTCTCTTCAGAGAAGTCTCTCTTTAAGTCTTTAGCCCACTTATTTATTGGGCAGTTGTTTTTTTGAGGATTTGTTTGTTGGGGGATTTAATTTTTTTAGTTGCAGGTATAAGTTAGATATGAGACCCTTGTCCATTGTATGGCTAGTGAAGATCTTCTCCCAATCCGTGGGCTATTGATCTTTCTAGCTATGTCCTTTGCCATGCAGAAGCTCTGAAACTTCATACAATACCATTTGTCCAACCTTTCTTTGATTTGTTGTGTTTCTAGATCTCTATTAAGAAAATTTCGGCCTGTGCCAAGGAGATGTAGAGTTTCTCCTATTTCATCCAAGGTTTTTGATCCATTTGGAGTTGATTCTGGTGCAGGGTGATATAAAAGGATCTAGTTTTAATATTCTACAGATGTTTAACCAATTTTTCCAGCACCATTTACTGAAGAGGCTGTCTTTCTTCCATTCTAGTTTTTTAGCTTCCTTATCAAAGATTAGGTGGCTATAGGTCTGTGGGTTCATTTCTGAGTTTCAATTCTATTCCATTGGTCCTCAGGTCTCTTCTTGTGCCAGTACCAAGCTGTTTTGATTATTATGGCTTTTAGTAGAGTTTGAAATTTGGTATTGATATTCCTCCAGCACTTTTCTTTCTGCTAAGGATCGTTTTTGCTATTCGGGGGTCTTTTATTATTCAATATGAGTTTTTGAATTGCTTCTCCCATTTCATTGAAGAATGAGGTTGGAATATTGATAGGTATCACATTGAATTTGTAGATAGCCTTGGAAAGTATTGCCATTTTCACGATGTTGATTGTTCCAATCCAGAAGCATGGGAGGTTTTTCTACTTCCTACGTTCTGCTTTAATTTCCTTTTCAGGGTTTTAAAGTTTTCATCGTAGATGTCCTTCACTTCTTTAGTAAAGTTAACTCCTATGTATTTTATTTTTGTGGGGCTATTACAAAAGGAGTTGCTTTCCTTATTTCAGCCGTGCACTTCTCATTATTGGCATACAGAAAAGCCATTGATTTTTGAGGGTTAATTTTATACCCTGCTACTTTGCCAAAGTTTCACATCAGCTTGAGTTATTTGGGAGTGGAATCCATGGGATTCTTTAAATACAAGGTCATTTCATCTGCAAAGAGAAAGAGTTTTACTTCATCTTTCCTATTTGGAACTCCTTTATGTTTGCATCTGGTCTTATTGCTCTAGCTAGGCATTCTAATGCTATGTTGAATACAAGTGGTGAGAGTGGACATCCTTGTCTCATTCCCGAGTTTAGAGGAAATAGCTTTAGCTTTTTGCATTAAGTATAAGGCTGGCAGTAGGTTTGTCATATACAGCCTTTATTGTATTAAGGAATATTCCATGGATTCCTAGTTTTTCCAGAGCCTTCATCATAAAGTGGTGTTGGATCTTGCCAAATGCTTTCTCTGCATCTATTGAGATAATCATGTGGTTCTTATCCTTGCTCTTTTTGATATGATGAATTATATTAATTGATTTCTGTATGAATTTATTTCTGAAATGAGTCTTGTTTGATCATGGTGTATGATTTTTTTGATGAATTGTTGAAGTCAATAGGCCAAAATGTTGTTAAGAAGTTTTGCATCAATGTTCATCAAAGAAATGGGCCTATAGTTCTCTTTTTTGAGGTGACGATGGCTTCATGGAAAGAGTTTGGTAGAGAACTTTCACTTTCAATTTCATTGAACGGTTGGAGGAGTATTAGTGTGAGTTCTGCTTTGAAGGCCTTGTAGAATTCCACTGTAAATCCATCTGGTCCTCGGCTTTTCTTAGATGGGAGGTCTCTTATTGCCGTTTCTATTTCAGTGCTTGATATGGGTCTGTTAAGTTGGTTTGACTCATCTTAGTTTAGTTTCCACATGTTGATATTTGCTAGGAAATTATCCACTTCTCCAGGATTCTCAAACTAATTAGCATAAAGGTTTGGGAAGTATTCCCTTATAATGTTATGAATCTTGGTTGTTTCTGTGGTGATATTTCCATTCTTATCTCTAAGTTTTTTTATTTGGGTGTGTTCTCTTCTTTTTCTGATAAGATTTGCTAAGGATCTGTCAATTTTGTTAATTTTTTCGAAGAACCAACTCTTTGTTTTGTTGATTCTTTCTATTTTTTTTTTTGGATTCTATATTTTTTTTGGATTCTAATTCATTTAATTCTGATTTAATTTTAAATATTTGTTTCCATCTACTGGATTGGGGTTTAGCTTGCTGCTGCTCTTTTGGATTCTAATTCATTTAATTCGGATTTAATTTTAAATATTTGTTTCCATCTACTGGATTGGGGTTTAGCTTGCTGCTGCTCTTTTTCAAGGAGGTTCAGGTGTCTCATTAAATTGTTGGTTTCAGATCTCTCCAATTTGTTGATGTAAGAGCTATAAACTTGCCTTTGAGTACTATCTTTGCTGTGTCATGAATATTTGAATTTCCTGTCTAATCTTTTCCATGGCCCACTGGTGATTCAACAGTATGTTGTTCCTCCTCCATGTATTACAGAACTTTATTTGGTGGCTTTTTGTGTTTGTTCTAATTTTATTCCCTTGTGGTCTGAGAGAATGCAGGGCATAACTTCAATGTTTCTGAATTTGGACAACTTTGTTTTGTGACCTAAAAATTGGTCTATTTTGAAGAATGTTCCGAGTACTGAGAACTACATGTATTCTGATTCTACTGGGTGAAATATTCAGTAGATGTCTCTTAAGTCTAGTTGGTCTATGCAGTTGTTTAGATTTGAGTTTTTCTGTTAAGTTTTTACCAGGGTGATCTATCCAGTGAGGACAGTGGTGTGTTAAAGTCCCCAACAATTAATGACTTTGAATCTATATGAGACTTGAGAGAAAGTAGTGTTTGTTGGATAAATTTGGGTGCTCCGTTGTTTGGTGAATAGATATTTAGAATTGTAATATCCTTCTGAAGGAGAGATCCCTTAATTAGTATGTAGTATTTATCTCTTCTCACTAATTTTAATTTGAAGTCTATTTTATTTTAGGATTGCAGCTCCCACCTGTCCATGGGGACCGTTTTCTTGGTAGATTTTATTCCAGTTTTTCACTTTCAGAATATGTTTGTTTTTATGGGCAAGGTGTGATTCTTGAAGGCAGCAGATAGAAGGATCTTGCTCTTTAATCCAACTAGACAGTGTATGTTACTTAACTGGAGAGTTAAGTCCATTAATGTTGAGAGAGAGGACTGAGAGGTGTTTGGTAGTTCCTGTCATGTTATCCACCTTATTGGGGGCTGTGACAACTGGGTTCTTCCTATAGTTTTTGGATTCTCAGTTTGGGTGTGGTTTCTTGGCTTTTATTGTGCTCTTGTTGGATTTCTATGTGTGGGACATCTTTAAGTATCTTTTGTAAGGCTGGTTTGGTGGCGATATATTCTTTCAGTTTTTCTTTGCTATGGAAGGTTTTTATTTGACCTTCAGTTATAAAGGAGAGTTTAGCTGGGTAGAGTATTCTTGGTTGATATTTGTTTGTCTTTAAGACATGGCATACATCATTCCAGGCTCTTCTTGCTTTAATTGTCTCTGCTGAGAAATCTGAGGTGATTCTAATTGGTTTCCCTTTATAGGTGATTGATCTTTTCTCCTTGACAGCTTTAAGGATCTTTTCCTTGGTCTGAATTGATCCTGTCAGATTATAATGTGACGGTGGGATGTCCTGTTCTGGTCTGGTCTATTTGGGGTTTTAAAAGCTTCTCGTGTCTGAATAGGCCTATCTTTTTTGCATTTGGGGGAAGTTTTCTGCTGTGATCCTGTTCAATAAATTTCTTAGACCATTAACTTCTGTCTGTCTCTAGGAGACAGAAGTCTCCTCTACCCCCATTATCCTCAGATTAGGCCTTCTGATGGTGTCTTCCAAATGTTGAATAGATCTATCATGTTTCTTGCATTTGTCTTTGATAGTTATATGTTCTTTCTCTATAATGTCTAGGCTGTCTTCAATCCCAGAGATTCGATCTTCTGCATGGTCTAACCTACTGTCAAGACTTTCTACTTTGTTCTTTATTTCTTTTCCTTCTAAGCTTTGATAGCATCTAATTCTTTGTAGGAGCTTTGTTTTAGATCTTGTATGGACCTCTTTACTTCCGTAATTTTGAGTTCAGTGTTTATTCTCAAAACACTTAGCTAATTGGTTATGGTTTTGTTGGACTCCCTTTCCTTCTGATGGGCTCTATTCAGCATTCTTTTTGTGGTCTCTCTGGTTTGCTTCAGCTATCTGTGTATGAATTCCCTGAATGCCTCTACTGTTTTTTGTCTGTTCTCATCCCACTCATGCAATTCCTGTATTAATCTTTGATTAGCTTCCTCATGCTCACGATATACTGTATTAATTTTTGGTTAGCCTCATCACGCTCACGAAGTTCCTGTATTAATCTTTGGTAAGTCTTGTCTTGCTCTGTGTCATGCTCACACTGAGTCCTTTGCAGGTTTTCAATCTTTTCATTCACCATGTTTAGCGGTAGTGTTTGGAGAGCTTTTTGGGGAACTCTTCTCTGGATTATTCATTAACTGTTCTGTCACCTGATTATCATGAATGGGAGTTGAGATTCCCGGACTAGCCAATTTTCTTGTGTTTCTCTGGCTTGTTCTGCCCATTTGGTATGATGGTACCACCAATTTTGCAGTAGAACACTGTTTTAAGCAAACATCAACAAGAGTCCTGTAGTTGCACAGTCAAAATGGCTGCAGATACAATCTAGCTCAACAGATACAATCTATTCAACATCAAACAACTATGGATTAATGGGCTAAAAACATCAAAGAGGGATTATAAGTCCAGAAATTAATAGGTTTAGGTAGAATTGTGGGGAAAAATAGGATTAGAGAGATGTGGAGAGGTACAAGGAAAGAGTGAATTAAACCAAGTCCTAATCTCAGAGAGGAAATGGATAGGATAGAATGAAAAGAGAGAGATAAAGAAACAAGAAAACAGGGCTGGGAAGGTGGCTCAGTGGTAGAGCACTTGCCTTGCATGCTCAAGGCCCTGGGTTCGATTCCTCAGCACCACATAAGAAAAAAGCCGGAAGTGGCGCTGTGGCTCAAGTGGTAGAGCGCTAGCTTTGAGCTGAAGAGCTGAGGGACAGTGCCCAGGCCCAGAGTTCAGGCCCCACGACCGGACCCCAAAAAAAAAAAAAAAAAAAAAAAAAGAAACAAGAAAACAATGAAAAAACAAAAATTTGAATTAAAAAAAATGAAACACTTAAAAATTATATAAGTATAAAGAAGTAATATTGAGAGAAGAAAAGATTGTTTTATAGGATGAGAGGAGGAGAGAGATAAAAAGGAAAAATGAAAAAAAATTTAAAAATGGAATACTTAAAAATTATGTAAGTATAAAGAAATAATACTACTATTAAAGATGTTAAGCCTAAGAGGTTGTGAATTGAGTAATAAATTTCTGAATTAAGTATGTACACAATGAAGGATACGGTCTAATTATCAACAATGGGTATATATCTGGGGATGAGTAGAACAGCAATTAAACCTTGCAAAAGAAAAAATAAAGACCAAAAGGTTGAAAGGGATTAAACACACACACACACACACACACACACACACACACACACACACACACACACACACACCTAAAATAAAAATTATGAAAGAAAATAAAACAATTTTTAAAAATTAAGTAGAAAAAAAGAGTTCTTTGATTTTGTATTTTTTTGGGGGGTGGGGGAGGGGAGATCTTGTATCTCCCCTGTGTCGGTAACCAGTCTCTTGGTGGAGTCTCTGGTTTGCTTGTGGTGTTTGGTTTTCCTGTGGCTTGATTGGTTTCTTAAGTCAGTTTGCTTGAGCAGGCAGGAAAAAAGCTCTGCCTTACCCAGGACTTTGTGATCCTCCTCCCAGGCTAGTTCAATGGGAAGGAGATCTGCTTTGAGTATCACAAAAGAGAGAGATGGCTGTTTCCTCTAGCTTGGAGTTGCTGTAATGAGGCTAGGTTCTGGGTAGGGTTAAGGCCTATCAGCTTTTCCCTGAGGGGCTAACTCCTCAGATACTCACAGAGCCCAGCCCAGAGCTATTCTCAGGATTTATGTTTACTGAGTTTCAGTTGTTTGTCTTTTACCCCTCCTGCTGCTGAGTCTGTGGGCCTAGGCTGCAGTGGGAAGGGGAAGCCTCTGGCTCTGTTTACCCAGTGAAGAAAGTCACCTTTCTGGGGCTGGAGCTTCCTCTGCATGGGAAGGGCAACTTTCCCCTGGGTGGAGCTGAGCCCGACAGGTCAGGGTAGGTTCCTGTGATCTATGGAATGGCTCTTATTGTTTTCTTCCAAGGCCTGAGTTGGAGCTAGCTGTTCAGCCAGGCCTTTGTCAGTATCAAAGATGGAGATCTTCTCTGGTGGTTGGGGTGGGGCTACCTTCCCACCGTGAGAAGGAGTGAGGGTGTCATGGGGCTACTCACACCAGCCTCTTGGTTTCTGGGCTGTCCATGGTCTGCAATCAGCAGGATGAAGATTTCTGCTCCTTGTCTGTCTTGCTGGTGGTGAGTAGAGTCCACTCACACACCGCATCTGGCGCCCTTGTCCTAGACTCTCTCTGTTGATATGGTGACCGCAGCAGCAGCCTCTGCTTCCGCTGCTGTGGACACCAGCAAGTGCTCAGGTCTGTCTCCTTGACCAAGCTACCTGGATTTTCCCTCTCTGGCCAAACTCTCTGTACTGTGCTGGCACACTGGTGTGATTCTCTAGCCTAGGGACTGTTCACTGGAACACTAAAACTGCTTTGTATGGGAGAGCTTGTTTAGCCTCCAGCTTCTTCTCCACCATCTTCCTCCAGACTCTTATAAAAATCTTAAATTGCATTTTTTTAAAAACAGTACTTTGAAGATCTGGACATCTATTTTGTAGTTATAATGTCTAATGTCATTCTATTTATTTGTTTTGTTTTGCTCTTTGGGTTTTTTTTGTTTTTTGTTTTGCTAGTCCTGGGGCTTGAACTCAGGGCCTTGGCACTGTTCTGAGCTTCTTTTGCTCCAAACTAGAGCTCTACCACTTGAGCCACAGCACTACTTCTGTCTTTTTCTGTGTTTGTGGTATTAAAGAATCGAACCCAGGGCTTTATGCATGCTAGGAAAGTACTCTACCACTAAGACATTTCCCAGCCCTTATTCAGGTTTTTGTAGGCTTATTATTTTTCTAGTTATCTTTAATTTTTTTTATTCTTGATATCCATTGTTTTATTGCAATGTGTCTAAGTCTGGATTTACTTTTATTGGTATGTCATACACTTTTAGTCTGAGAACCAATGGTTTTCATCAACTCTGAGAATTTTCCATTCATATATCTTCAAATGTGGCCTTCCCCCATTGAACCAATCTTGACCTCTTTCTTCCAGATTATGTGATTATTGGGGTCCCCTGAAGTCCCTCCTGTGACTGTTCATTTTCCTTTTGTAACTTTTGTTTCTTTTATTCTCTGTTGTCCATTCTATAATGTTTCCAGTTAACTATTATATAATGTTTCTATTTAACTATTTGTAGCCTAAAGTTTATTTCACCTATCAAGGTTCTAAGTTTCATTTATTATTTTTTAAATTTAATTGGCTTCTGTTTCTCAGGGGAGAATCTCATTGTTACATATGTTTACACTGTATTCTAAGCAATCTTTATTATTGTTTTTTGTTTGTTTTGTCGGTAGTGGGGCTTGAACTCTGGGACCGGGTGTTGTCCCTCAGCTCTTCAGCTCAAGGCAAGTGCTCTACCTCTTGAGTTACAACACCACTTCTGGTTTTCTGGTGGTTTATTAGAGATAAGAGTCTCATAGACTTTCCTGCTTGGGCTGGCTTTGAACTGCAATCCTCAGATCTCAGCCTCCTCAATAGCTAGAATTACAGGTGTGGGCCACCGATGCCTGGGTTTATTATTGTTCTTAATTGCTAGGATTTCTAGTTGCTTCCTTTATATATTCACTTAATGATATGTTATTTATTTTTTTTTCTTTTTTTCTTTTATTTGTTGGTCGTGGGCCTGAACTCTGGGCCTGGGTGCTGTCCTTCAGCTCTTCAGCTCAAGGCTAGAGCTCTACCACTGGAGCCACAGCACCCCTTTCTGCTTATGTGGTGCTGAAGAATCGAACCCAGGGCCTCATGTATGCAAGGCAAGAACTCTACCACTGAGCCACCTTCCCAGCCCATTTATTTCTATTTTTATTATTTCTTTTTAAAATGGGTTTTATTTTCTTGATAATCAAAAATGTAATGGCTCAATATAGTGGTGGGTTGTTTTTTTTTCCATGTAACAGTCCTAAGCAGGTGACACCTCTCTCAGAAGGGTTACTGAAGGGCTTAGGTTCTACCTGTTTCCATATGTGCTTCCAATGCATGTCAGTTGGTAAATAGGGAGAGATTTTGGAGAATACATGTGGGAAGAGGTATTTAGATAAAGTATAAAAATGGAATATATCATTTCTATTCACATTTCATTGGCTAGGTCTCAACTATATGGTCATACTTTAGGGCAAGTTTGAAGGCAGCCTAGGCTGCACACTGAGAGTCTGTCAAATAGCTAGCTAGCAATTCATATTCTCACTTGCCTAGCTAGCTAGCCAAACAGATAGATCTACATATACATATATGTAGATAGCTAGCTAGCTAGCTAGATAGATAGATAGATAGATGTGTAGATAGATAGATGGATAGACATAAAGATATATGGATATAGATATAGATACCTCTAAAATATAACATCCTTCATTGTTGGTACCTGAAGTGCAACTAGTGACTTAAGAAAAATGTATGTTTCTCATGTTCCCTCTTTTATTCCCTCCTACCTATGGCTGTCTATTCTTGAATGTTTCATCAATACGTCAGTCACAGTAACTCTAAAGCTAAATCACGGTTTACAGTGGCTCAGTCCTGTAATCAAAGCCACCTTGGAGACAGAGATCAAGAGACTGAAGTTTGAGGCCAACCTGAGCAAAACGTTTATGAGCCATCTCAATTTATGGCTGGGAGCAGTGGCAAGCAAGGGCCTGTCATCTCCAGTGACTGGATAAACATAAATAGGAAGATTACAGTAAAGTTTGATCCAAGCATAAAAATGACCCTAATCAACTCCAAAAGACACTGCAGGTATGACTCAAGTGAAAGAGTACTTGATGAGCAAGCACAAGGCCTTAAATTAAATTAAATTAAAATTAAAATTAATTAAAATAAAAAATTAAATTTAAATTTAAAAACTTAATTAAATTAAATCTCTGTTGTCATAGATACTTCTTTTCAGCTAAGTCCTCTTGTGCCAGTTTTCTTGTGTCCTAACACTCACATCTCCCTCTGGTAAGACTCACCTTGGCTTGTCTTCCCTCTTCACACTCACCCTTCTGCTTTCCATCCCTCTGTTACTCTCCACCTGGCCCTATCAAATAGTCCCATAACTCCAATTCTACTCTTTACCCAATCTTCTACCCTGAAGTAGCACAAATCTAACTACCTTACCCCATCTTAAAACCTTAAGAAGTTCTCAGTGCAAAGCCTTAATCCAATATCCTGCAATCTATATGCTCAGCTATAAATCACAACTGCTCTCCAGTTGAATAGCCTTTTTCATCCCATGCTTGATTCACCTGGTCAAAACTAGCTCCACTTTTAATTCTTAAATCCAAAGTCATCACCCTTATATAGTATTTGTGCATGGTTACTTAGGAAGGGGGCTGGCCCCACTCTACACCATATGTTTTAACATACCTTGACTCTGAGTTCCTAAAGGGCTATCTTATTCATTTCTAACTTTCTGTTCCCTCAGCACCTAGGATAGCACCTGGCTTATGATGGGGTCTCAGCGGTGACAAAAGAAAACTTATGAAAGGCTCAGCTGAGGGTTGGGAGTGTAGCTTAATTGTATGTGGCTTAGTGGTAGAGTGCTTGCATAGCATGCATGAAGCCCTGGGTTTAATTCCTCAGTATCACATAAACAGAAAAAGCCAGAGGTAGTGCTATGGCTCAAGTGGTAGAGTGCTAACCTTGAGCAAAAAGAAGCTCAGGACAGTGCCCAAACCCCAGGACTGGCACCAAAAAAAAAAAAAAAAGGCTCAGCTGAGTGTCAGCTCTGACAGGATGTACCAAGGTCTGGAGGTGGACAACAGGCTACTTAGCTAGGTAATGGGAGGGAAGGGACAGGGGTCAACATCAGCATTTTTTATACAATTTGAAGGTTTAGATTGTGAAGTCGTAAGCAAGAAAGCTCAAAATCAATGCATCAAAAATTAAAATTAAAAAGTGATAAATGCATTTTGTAACATGGAAACACAATGTATCATCTGGGAAAAGACCTACCAGCTAAAGAAGAAAAGAGACAAAGTAGGGAAAACATTTGCAACTCATTTCATAAATTTGGATTTTAATTTTTTCAATATACAAAGAGCTCTTACTAATAATTATAAAAGAAGTCATTCACTGAGAAAAAATGGAAAGGATAAAAATGGGATTTCATGGAAAAAATGAAAGCGACTTTTAATCATATGAAAAGATATTCAACTTCACTCATGATTAAAAAGATGCAAATCAAAACAATGAGTGCCAACTTTCAGGTTGGCAAAAATGCCTACATCTAATAATTCCCAGTGTTGGGTATTTTCCACACCAAGGAGCCCAGGTGTGAAGGAACGTGCATTCATTAACACGTCAGTGAAAATCTGTGTAACATTTCCAGAGAGAAAGTTTTCACTATCTTTAACATTTTACATTCACATGGCCTTTAATGCAAATAATTATTCAGGGAATGGAACTGGGAGGGGGATTGTGACAGCAAAGCGCTGGGCTGTGATTTCAGAATATATTTATTCTGCCATGACTTAAGCACTGGGCTCTGCTCCAAAATCCTTGTTTGAATAGTGTGCTGTTTGAGGGGGCTGTGTACATTATTCATTCTTTGCTCAGTGTCAGACAACGTTGTGCGTTGGCTCTAGCACCAAGGATCTGTGCTCCCTTCCCATCATTACAAAAATGGTGCCAGAGATCAACTTGCACCTTGACATGGAGGATAAGAGTTGAGTGTTGTTTTGCTTTTCAGTAATGAGAATGTGTTTGTATAGGTATTAAGTAGGCTTTTGTTTTTGCCAGTATTGGGTTTGAACTCGGCGCCTTGTTCTCTTGCCTGGCATTTTTACTCAGAGCTGACATGCTACTACTTGAGTCATACTTGTGCTCATAGCTTTTTGCTAGCTAGTAAGAGTCTCTTATATTTATCTGCCGGGTGGCTTCAAACTGTGATGTTCATATCTCAGCCCCTAAGTAGCTAGGATTACAGGCTGAGGCACTAACACTCGTCTGGCATTGTTATTCCTTTTTCAAAAAAATATTTTATTGTAAAGATGTTGTACAAGGCAGTTACAGTTACAAGAGTAAGGTACATTTCTTGTCGAACATTTTTACCCCCTGCTTTGTTTTTCTACTACTATCCCTTCCCTCCCCCATCTTCCCCACTCCTCCCACCCCACCCCCATCAGTAAAGTTCATTTCCAGCATAGTGTCTTGTAAGTATCATTGTTTCAGTGTTATTTCTAAGATTTATTCTTCTTTCTTCCTCCCTAACATAACTTATTTTTTTGGTACCTATCCTTCCTTTAACAGACCATGTATCTTTTCTTTCTTTCTTTCTTTCTCTTTCTTTCTTTCTTTCTTTCTTTCTTTCTTTCTTTCTTTCTTTCTTTCTTTCTTTCTTTCTTTCTTTCTTTCTTTCTTTCTTTCTTTCTTGTTTTCTGGTCCTGGGGCTTGAACTTGGGCACGGTCCCTAAGCCTTTCTGTGGTCAAACTAGAGCCACAGCATCACTTCCAGCTTTTTCTGTTTATGTGATACTGAGGAATCAAACCCAGGGCTTCATGCATGCTAGGTCACATTCCCACCCCAGACAATTAATCCCCCACACCAGCTACAGGTGAAGCTTTGACTGATTTGGTATAAATAAAGGTTATTATACTCTCCAGGGACTTGTTCCGATATAATTGTATAAATTAATAAAGTTAAAGAGAAAGGTACCCATGAATGTAGTGCTCAGGATGTTAGAACCTAGAGGAAATGAGAAAGATGTCCATGGGGGGAGAGGGGGAGAAGGGAAACCACTATTGAATGACAAATTGATTACATATAGGGGACTAATTAGCACATGGTGAGAATGGTGGGAGCCAAGTTTCTCACTACTGGACTAGAGAATCATAAATGTGAAAAGGAGAAACTCATCTGAACCCTGTAAGACTGTATTAGAACTGGGGACATTGGTGCAGACTTGTGGATTTTAACAGATAGATAGATAGATAGATAGATAGATAGATAGATAGATAGATAGATAGATAGATAGATGTAAAAATAAACACACATGAGCTGAGCACTGGTGACTCAGTTCCTCAGGATTGCAGTTCAAATCCAGCCCAGGTAGGAAACTCTATGAGATGCTTATCTCCAATAAACCACTCAGAAAACCTGAAGTGGCACTGTGGCTCAAGTGGTAAAGCGTCAACCTTGAGCTGAAGAGCTGAGGGACAGCGCCCAGGCCCAGAGTTCAAGCTCTACAACTGACAAAAATAAGTAAATGAATAAATAAATAAATAAATAGATAGATAGATAGATAGATAGATAGATAGATAGATAGATAGATAGATAAATAAAAATAAAAGTTAAAGTAAGTAATGAGACTAAAATTACTATGATAGTTATAGATAATAATCAATTAAATAAATTGATAGATATATAAATAATAAATTTTATGAGTCCTCCTTAATATTAGTATAGAATTTTAAGAAAAAGTATTATCTTCATATTCTGAACCCATGGGTTTTAAATCTATTGATTCAATATAACCTGTATCAAAAATATTAAAAGCTGGGCACAGTTATGCCCATCTGTAGCCTCAGCATTAGAAGGCTAAAACAAAAGAATTGCTCAAGCAGGAGTTCAAGGCCAGCTTGGGCAAATATTAAGAATCCATACCACAAAATAATAAACAGTTTTGAAAACAAAAGTATCATTTTTTGTCCAACTAGGCATAGACTTTTAAAAACAATTATCTTTAAGTAGTTATACAATTCAGCATATCAATTTATAAGTACAATGCATCTTGATCCATGTCATCCTTATTATTATTATTCCCCATCTCTCCCAACTCCATCCATCAAGTTACCTGGTTCCATGTTCACATATGTACCTTGAATACAATGACTATATTTGCCTACCATTCCTCTTTCTTTTCACCTGCTGCTCATTTTATCTACCCCTCTCTTCACTGACAAAACATGGCTAACATTCCTAGAATTCATTTTAATAAACTGTTGTTTGGAGAAGTTATACTATAGGAATCCTCCCCTAAGTACATCATAATCAGTTTGTATATATGCATATGACCTGCATATGTTTTGTTTATGTTTATAATTTAGATATATCTTCTACATATGAAAGAAAACATGCCATTTGTCTCTCTGAGCCTGATTTCACTTAGCATGATTCTTTTCCATTTCCCTACAAATTAAATAATATTATTATTCTGTTAGATGAGTAAACTTCCATTGTATGTAGATATGCATTGTATATTATATACATATGGTAAATTATATATGTGTATATATGCTTAATCACATTTTATTGATCCACTATCCTTTCTAGGGCATATGGGCTATTTCCAAAACTTGGTTATGTTGAATAGTGCAGCAATGAACATGGATGTTCAAGTACTGTATCCTGACTTGTAATCTTTTAGCTTAATACCTAAGAATGGTATCAATGGATCATATGGTAGTTCTGTTTTCAGTTTTTAAGAAATCTTCAAACTGCCTTCCATAGTGGCTACACTAGTTTACATTTCCTAAACAACACAGAATAACAACTGTTGAAATGGTATTTATATTATGTTAGATATAATAAGTTGTCTCAAAATGACTTAAAGTGTAGGGAAACAGAAGAAGAAGTAAAAATGACCAATAGACATGTGGAGAAATGCTCAATATCTCTGGCCCTAAAGGAAATACAAATCTAAACAACACTGGTATTCTATC
The DNA here is from genome assembly GCF_024711535.1 of Dipodomys merriami. Lineage (NCBI taxonomy): Eukaryota > Metazoa > Chordata > Mammalia > Rodentia > Heteromyidae > Dipodomys > Dipodomys merriami. The sequence continues at coordinate 32,748,120 of NW_027202937.1, forward strand.
TCACCCCAGTAAGAATGGCTATTATCAAGAAAACAAAAAATTACAGATGCAGAATGCAGAATGCAGCCAAAAGGGAACCCTGACACACTGTTGGTAGGAATGTAAACTTGTTCAACCACTCTGGAAAGCAGTTATGGAGGTGCCTCCAAAAATTTAACAAAGAACTACCCTATGATCCAGCAATCCACTCCTGGCCATTTATCAAAAAGATACAGTAAGGCCACCAGTACAACCATGTTTGTTGCAGTACTATTTACCATAGCCAATGGATAGAATCAGCGCAGATGCCCTCAATGGATGAATGGATCAAGAAAATGCAGTGTTTATACACAATGGAATTTTATTCATCCATTAGAAAGAATCTCATTGTAACATTTGTAAAGAAGTGGAAAGACCTGAAAAAAATATATTAAGTAAGTCAGGTCCAAAGAAACAAAAGATTCATGTTTTCCTTTATGTGTGGAAACTAGAATTAGTTTATAAACTAATAGGTTGAGTGGTATGAAAGTGTATACAAATGTATTCGTGGAAATATGATGGATTCAAGGGAGAACTAAAATAGAGTAATTCCTTAGAAAGGCAAACTCAAAGTTCAACAAAATAAACACAAGGAAGCATGTATTTGGATGGGGTAGGGTGGGGTCAAGGGGAAATGGGTAAACCAAGGAAGATGAAAGAAGAGAAGAATGCAGTCAAGAATTCAATGTGTATCCTACAAAATTAAGAAGAGTGAAGGAAAGGGTAGGTGGGGGAGAGATGGGTGAGAATATTGAAAGAGGCGATGTTGATCCAAGTGCATTGTATTCATAAACTGCTTTGTTAAATGGCAACTCCCTTGTACAACTACTTAAGGATAACTTTTTTCTTGGTCATGAGGCTTGAACTCAGGGTCTGGGCACTGTCCTTTTCACTCAACCAGCACTCTACTACTTTGAACCACAGTGCTTCTGGTTTTCTGGTGGCTAATTGGATAGAAGAGTTTCCTGCCCAGGCTGGCTTTGAACCATGATCCTAGGATCTCAGCTTCCTGAGTAACTAGGATTACAGGTATGAGGCACCAGTGTCTGGCTTTAAAAATAACTTTTAATAAAAAATAGTGGATAAAAGAAACATAGATCTACATGAGGAAAGGGGAAGTATTGAAGACAGAATAAGGATAAAATACAAAACTTTTTTCTTTTCCTGAAAAAATAACAAAATAAAGTGTAGAAAAAAATGTATGTAGGTTCTATGCAAATACTCTATCACTTTACAAAAAGACTTGAGCACCTAAAATGGACCCTGGAACTAATGCTTCATTAATTCTGATGAGCCACTATACATATTAATTGCAAAAGAAAAACAGAAAAACTTTAAAGTGCAGGTGTTTATCTATTTCAAATCATATACCAATTTAAAATTAATATCTCATATGACAAAAGAAATTGCAATTGACAGATAACAAGATGCAATGGGCCGAACAGAGCTTCTTTACCTTTCTTTCTTTATAGTTTCCCTCCTTCCTTTTTTTCTTCCTTCCTTTCCCTTTTTCTTCCTTCCTTTCCCTCTTTCTTTCTTTCTTTCTTTCTTTCTTTCTTTCTTTCTTTCTTTCTTTCTTTCTTTCTTTCTTTCTTTCTTTCTTTCTTTCTTTCTTTCTTTTCTGTGCTGGACTTGGGCTTGAACTCAAGGCCTGGGTGCTGTCCTCAATTTTCTTCACTCAAGGTTAGCACTTTACCACGTGAGCCATAGCTCCACTTCCAACTTTTTGGTAATTAATTGGAGGTAAGAGTCTCACAGATGTTCCTACTCAGGCTGGCTTTTAACCTTAATCCTCAGATCTCAGTCTCCTGGATAGCTAGGGGTACAGGTATTCGCCATGGAGGCACCCTAGCCTTCATGGTATTCTTGCCAGGATGCAAAACCTGACTCCATTGCCGTGCAAGCATCAGATAAAACCAAGCCTGTGGGACATTTGATAAAATAACTGGGTTATAATAGGTTAAAATGTCAACAATGTGAAAGTTAGGGACTCTGCAAAAGATACTATTTCATTATTGGACAAATGGCAAAGCTTATATGGATTCAAATGCTGGCTTTGGAGAAGAATGTCTTGTTCATAGAAAGTACACACTACATTGTCTTGATGCACAGGATCTCATGTCAGTAAATTACTCTCAAATACCCCATGTAGTTTTCTCCAAACTTAAGATTAAATTTCAAGGAAATTAAAAGAAAAGAAAAAATATTCTTCTAAAATATAAGATGCCCATTCTTGAAAACTTCTAGAACATTTTTCTTTTTCCTGTGCAAGAGATCCTGGAGGAAACTTTTCTCCCTCATCTAGAGAATGCCAAGTATCAAGGTGAGATCCAGAGCTGTATGATTGCCTCATTAGGAGCTTGAAAGGAAGTAGAACTGTGGGTCACAGCAGCCTCACCTCTGTTTCCTCTGCACTTCGGGCACATGGATCACTAAAATGTCTTGTTGTTGAAGTGAATTAAGTTCGAGTTTTAATTATTTTATACACACACACACACACACACACACACACACACACACACACACTGACACATAATCTTTGAAAAGGGATTCTCGGATCCTCTGATAATGAATCCTAACCCCATTGTTACCCACTTAAAATACTTAAGTAGCACTCTCACTCCAGGTAAATAAAATGAGCACATGATCATGAGAGCATCTTCCCTGAGATTTCAGACTACAAGACAGATATAGAGCAAAGTGAAAGAAAAGGCTTAGTTTATCCCAGCAGGGCATCTCAGCAGGACAGGCCAGTACTCCTACAACTAACTAGAACATCATCCAAGATAAGGTGTACAAGCCTGAAAACAATGTCCCACTCCTTCCCTTTCTTCTAAAACACCTTATTTAACTTCATTTAAACATCTGTTAACTTTAAAGTCTTTAATCTTGCGAGGCCTCCCTCCTAGAAGTCAAACAACCTTTCACATCTGTCCCTCTCTAGATGAACCTTAATCTTTCAGGGGCACTAAGCACCTGGGGCTACAGTCCAAAGCTGGAGAAAGGAGATACAACCAGGGAAAGGGGGACCTAGGCTGAGCCTGAGGTGTGGTGTTTGAAGTTGGAGACATTCATATGAAATCAAACAACAAGTAGAGAGATAGATGAGCCCAGATGAAATGCAGATATGGACATTGCTCAGTATCTGCCATAGATCAATTCCAGAAAACTCCCATAGACTAAAACCTATAGTTGTTCAAGTCCTTTGTAGCAAATGGCAAAGGCTTTACATAGAACCTATACCTATACACATTTACATGTATACTTTATGCCATCTGCAGGTTAGTTATAATCTGTAAATTAGATATAAATAACTTAGGAAACAATGACAAGAAAAATGTCTGGCCTAATGGCTTATGCCTATAATCCTAACTACTCAGGAGGCTGAGACCTGAGGATTGTGGTTCAAAGCCAGCCATGACAATGTCAGACAAATCTAATTAACCAATCAAAATATGGAAATGGAGGTATGGCTCAAGTGGTAGAATGCCAGCCTTAAGTGAAAAAACTAATCAAGAGCATGAGGACTTACGTTCAAGCCCCAGTACTGGTACAAAAAAATGAGGAAAAGAAAAATAATCTGTACATATTTAGTACAGAGGCAACTTTTTTCTGAATATTTTAGATCATAGTTGGCTGAACCTAGAGATGGGAACCTATAGGTATGAAGTGCCAACTGTATATATCAAGACATATTTTCTGTCCACTAAGAACTAGAAGCAACAATAGCCTAGTGTCAACAAGAATTTTCAGCAGTTGGAAATATTTTTTATTTTCATACCTATATACACCTCAGCCTATAAGTTCCTACACCAAATCTTGTCATGCTCCACCAATAATGTCACTGACTATTATTTATCCCTGCCTCAAGGTCTGGCACAATGGCCATTGCTCTTGTGAACCACTTCCCCTAGAATATTCAGGCAGAAATATCTCCTAGCATTGAACATTCATGGAAGATTCCCACACTCTTGTATCATATTTGAGCATCCTTTGTGCCCATCTCCTTTTACACTAAGTTTTTATGGGAAGGATCTGACTCTATGTCTCTTGGCCTCTTTATCTCCAGCACAAGGTCTGGCAAATGCTAGGTGCTCCATCAAGGCATACTGAATTAGAGAAAGTCTTTCTCCATGAAAAATGTTGATGCTAATTGGCCTACCTACAGAGCCAACCCCTGGCCCCTGGCCTCATTAGCACTGGATTCTATCCAAGAAAGCCAACCTTTCCTGGGGAGCCCAGGACAAAGTCAGCAGAGTCCTTTGTTCCAGCCCTAGTTCTGCAGAGTATTTCACATGGCTGAATAAGGAGAGGTGCCTCACCTGCTCCCCAGGCTTTTCTCAGAGCTGCTCTCTGGGCTGCTATGCTTTTGTTATAGAGGAAGCATTGCTCTGATTTTGTAGCTGGAGGCAGTAGACGCATGAAACAAAGGTTCCGATTTTGATGATGTCTTCCTTGGAATCTGGCCAAACTAGGTAAGCTCCAGGGCAGGTACTGAAATGTCCACATTCTAGCTCCCAAGGAAGGCTGTGGAGCTCCAAAGAGATCTTCCTGAGGGAAGCTTGCTCCCAGGAAGAAAGCCATTGTGAGACAGAGATGAAAAGCCCAAGAGTTCTCAGCTCAAGAGGATTTCTTCATTAACAGTGCAGACTGCATGTGAGCTGCAGTGTAATGGTTTGAAGCCCAGGGATCTCAGCTGATAAAGGGTAATGGCCAATCTTCCCAATGAGGGCTCATCTGACCTCGATGAAGGCATGGATCTTTTGTGTATTATCATCAGAATGATTCTCACAAATTCAATGACTCAAATCAACCCCATATGTTTTATCATGGTTCTCAACTGAGATGGCTCTAGTGGGTCCTCTTTTGAGGTGGAACTGAGCAGTTAGACAGCTCATATTCCTTACTGGGGCCTCTGGAGAAGGATCTGCTTCCACGCTCACTAACACCATGGGCTGCATTCAGTTCCAGAGCTGAGGTTGCTGTTTCATGGTGGCAACAGGCTGGGGACTCCCTTAGCTTATAAGTACTTCAACATGGCCTCTATATCTCAGAACCAGCAAGGATACTCTGCCTCGCCCCTCACAGCTAGCCTCTCCTTCACTCCCCTTTCGCTGAATTTCTACAACTCCACTCACATGTAGTTCTCAGCTTTTAAGGATTCTAATGATTAGATTAAGTCCAGCTGGACAGTCTTCCTGTCTTAAAGTCAGTAGCCTACTTATCTCTGTAAGCTCTCCTTTTGCAATACAATGTCTCATCGTGCAGTTTCAGGTCTGGGACCATGGATGTCTCTATGAAGCTCTACTGGATCTGTGCCAAGAGTAGGACCCTACCTGACATGAATAGAGCTGGGCTTTTTCTTGGCATAGTACAGCTGATTTTTCAATTTACAAAAAAAAAAAAAAGTAGTAAGTTAAATCCTGAAATAAAGAAAATTAAGGCCTTTGCATGGTTTTTTTGTTGTTGTTTTTTTGGTTTGGGGGATTTTTTTTAGACAATTAGCTATTCATTTTCAGGCTCAGGCTCAGCCAATCTGAGATATCTGGGGATTCTCAAGAAGCATAAACAGCTCCAGAAAGGCCAGGAATCAGCTAACAGGTCCCTCAAGGTCAGGTGAGAGCCCAGAATTAGAACACCTGGCATAATCAGACATTGGTTAAAATTAGGACAAAAACATAATGAAAAGGGTTCAAAAGAACAAATTTCCATTTTGTTATGCACAGTCAAAGCCTTCGCTCATATTTAAGCCAAGTGGTACAAACTAGTAGACTAGGGTCTACTAGGATCATCCATTTCCATTTCCATCAAAGTGAAACTTTATTAACCCAGTTCCACCAGAACTGCAAGCATTTGGTACCAACAAGGAAAAAAAGGTTAAAGAAGGAAACATTCTTGGGAAGAACTAGAATAGCAGCCCAAGAGCATATAATAAGAGAACAAACAGGTAGTGCGTTTCCATAGCAAATTATATTCAGGGAGCTGGTGGTTCACACCTATAATCCTAGTTACTCAAGAGACAGATCTAAAGATTGGAGTTCAAAGCCATCCAGAGTCCTTGAGACTCTTATCTCCAATTAACTAGCAAAAAAGCTGAAAGTAGAGGTATAACTCTAGTGGTAGAGCATCAGCCTTGGGAGAAAAGTAAAGTAAAAACCAAGATCTTGAGTTCAAGTCCCAGTATCAGCACAAGAAAAAAAAAATTAAGACTGATAGGGTATCTGCTTTGGGGGTTAATCAGGTTCATGGGAGTCTAGGGTAAGGTCAAAACTTTAGGGAGGAGGAAAAAGAAGTTACTTTCTGGTCCTATTCCAGGCACTAGAGGGGTAACTGCACCTCACACTCTCTCTCAAGACCCTGTCATTTAGGGGGCAATTCCATAAATTTCTTGACTTGTAATGAGGTCACATCCTGAAATATCCATGATGAGTTGGAAATAATAGAAATCAAAGGTTCATTTAATGTGCAGCCTACAGAGCACCCCAGCTTGGCAACACCACACACTAAACCACTGCTTGTTTCACCCTTGTGACTTCATGGCTAACTAGGAGCTGCCATAACTAAGCCTCTAAATTGGGGTTCTGCAGAGAAATGGAACCACAAGAGCATGTATATTTAGAGAAAGGTTTATTTAAAGAATTTGTTCAATTATGGAGCCTATCAAGACCCAAATCTATAGGGCATATAGGATGGAGACCCAGGAGAGCTAATGCTGTAGTTCAAGTTCAAAGGCTATCTGCTGATAGAATTCCTCCTTAAGTAAATGAGGAGAATTCATTCTTTGGTTTTTGTTTTGTTTGGGTTTGTTTGTTTTGTTTTGTTTGCCAACCACAGGGCTTGAACTCAGGGTTTGGGCACTGTCCCTGAGCCTCTGTGCTCAAGGCTAGAGCTCTAACTCTTGAACCACAGTGCCACTTCTTGCTTTTTCTGTTTATGTGGTACCAAGGAATCAAACCCAGGGCTTCATGCATGCTAGGCAAGCGCTCTACCACTGAGTCATATTCTTTGTTTTTTTTTCTAGGTCTTCAATTGATTGGAGAAGACCCACCCACATTTTGGAGAACAATATACTTTACTTAGAGTCAATCACATCAAAACACTTTCAGATGGAAGCATCAGTGCTCTAGGATCCAGACAAGTTGGCATATAACATTAACCAGAATGTTTTCATTCTTCCTTCATTGACAAGGGCCCCAAGACCTGATGGCTTTTCTCTCCTCTGGCGAGAAGGCCATTTAATCTCTTTATCCTTTGGGTTCCATAGCCCCCCAAACCTGGCTGAAAAGAGAACTCAGCTTTTCCACCCATCATCCAGAAGCCAACAATTTATAACAAAAACTGTGTGTGTGTGTGTGTGTGTGTGTGTGTGTGTGTGTGTGTGTGTGTGTGTGTGTGTGTGTGTGTGTGTGTGTGTGTGTGTGTGTGTGTGTGTGTGTGTGTGTGTGTGTGTGTGTGTGTGTGTGTGTGTGTGTGTGTGTGTGTGTGTGTGTGTGTGTGTGTGTAGGTTCTGGGGTTAGAAATTCATGCTGTTTTCCCCATCCTATCTGTGTCTCTGTGGCAATTAACAGGAATTTTCAGGCTGCTTTTGCCTATCTCTGTTCTTGGCGGTAGATCTTATCTAACCATTGGTGTTGAAACACCACAAGTTCCAACAGGGCAAAATAGAAGGCAAGATCTAGGCCTTTTATCTGCAGAGGACTACTTGCATTCCTAGGGAGCCTTTCAAGTGCCCTCTCTGGCCTTGTTCTTACAAGAATATCCCCTAGGGACATACTCTCCCTGGAGGCTTGTCCCCCATCCCTTGAGAAGAATTTATAAAAATCTTTCAAACACTATGTAAAGCCATTTCAAAGAGCTTAAGCAGTTAAAATTTTTAAGAGGTGAGAAAATAAAACTTAGTTATTTCTTCTTGTCTATTCCTTCCTCTGCAGCAGCAAAGTCAGGAATTATGCTTTTGCTGGTGATGGCCAGTGTGCTTAGGCAGTCAGCACTGCCCTATGGCCTGGCCCTTCCTTTCTCCCAGATCCAGTGTCTTCCATGTCCCCTACCCCTCCTTGGGCCTGCTTTCCACCACCAGTGGTCAAGCTAGGCAGGGTAGGCAAAAGTATGAGACACTGTGGCTTCTCTCCTCTTCTTCGTTGTTTTTGAATCAATGAAGACTTTCTTACTAGCATTGTAGAGGTGGGGGGGGGGGGGAGTATGTGGAACATTAAAACTAGGGGAAGCCATCAGAGGACTCCACAGCATGAGAATGTTTGTGGAGTGCTTGTTGGTCCATCTCCTGACTGTACCTGTGTGAAGACCTCATTCTTGGTGGTCCCACTATCCTAGTTACCTCGTCCTGGGCCTCATACCACCTGCTCTCTCTGCAAGAACTCCAGAGAGTCCAACCCATCCTGCATATGGTCCTCAGGTTACTCTTCCCTGAAGCATCCCCTTCAGAGAGATATGTCTCCAATTAAACTATCCAGTGAGTTCTCAGTTCCTTCTCAAGTCCTTTCATAATCATATATACATAGATGTATATATCCACCCACTATCTCATGCTCTCATTCTTATAATACTTGTGTATTATAATACTTGTGTATTATATTCACAGGTTTCATATTCATGGACTCAACCAACCAAGGATCAAAAACATTCTGAAAAATGCCAGGCACCAGTGGCTCACTCCTGTAATCCTAGACACTCAGAAGGCTGGGATCTGAAGATGGTGCTTTGAAGTTAACTTGGGCAGAAAAGTCTGTGAGACTCTTATTTCCAAATAACCAGCTAAAAGCTGAAAATAGAGTTGTGACTCAAGTGGTAGAGCACTAGCTTTAAGTGAAAACATCAACTGAGAGCATAAGGCCCTGAGTTCAAGCCCCTGAACAGGCACACACAAAAGAAATATCCTAAAAAGAAGTTTCAGTCTGGGCACCAGTAGCTTACATATATAATTTTAACTACTCTGGAACCTGAAATCTGAGGATCATGGTTCAGAACCAGTTTAGTAAGAAAAGTCAGTGAGACTCTTAACTCCAGGAAACTACTAAAAAAAGAAAGAAAGAAAGAAGGAAAGAAAAGAATAAGCCAGAAATAGAGCTCTGGCTCAGTGGTAGAGAGCTAGCCTTGAGCCAAGGAAGCCCAGGCCTAGAGTTCAAACCCCAGGACCAGCACAGAAAGACAGGAAGAAAAAGAAAGAAAGAAAGAAAGAAAGAAAGAAAGAAAGAAAGAAAGAAAGAAAGAAAGAAAGAAAGAAAGAAAGAAAGAAGGAAGGAAGGAAGGAAGGAAGGAAGGAAGGAAGGAAGGAAGGAAGGAAGGAAGGAAGGAAGGAAAGAAGGAAGGAAGGAAAGAAGGAAGGAAGGAAAGAAGGAAGGAAGGAAGGAAGTGGTAGCCCTAGCATGCACAAAGCCAAGGTCAATCCCCGACATTGTCAGACATAAAGCAAATCATACTGAACATGTGCAGACACTTGACTTGTCATGATCCCTAAATAATACAATGTAGCAACTATTTTCATAGCATTTACCTTATATGAGGTATTATAAGTCATCTAGAGATGATTTAGAGTATGTGGGAAGTAATTATAAACTTTGTTAAATTTCTATATCAATTTATAGAAAGCATTTGAGTGGTCATGGGTTTTGGTATCTGTAGGGACACCAATCTCCAGCAGATACTGAGCAACAACTGGACACTAATAACCTACTGAGTGCAGGCATAGGAGTGATGAGGCAAGAGATGAGTGAAGCTGCAGTATCTTCTGTCCAGGAGTGATAAGCTGCTATAAAAATGGAGGCTGAAATTTTCTTAAAAGAGACCCAGAAATACAACAAATCAAAGAAAAATTGGACAAATGGGATCGCATGAAGCTGCAGAGCTTCTGCATGGCAAAGGACATAGCTAGCAAGATCAATAGAAAGCCCACAGATTTGGGGAAGATCTTCACTAGCCATACAACGGACAAGGGTCTCATATCTAAAATATACTTGGAACTCAAAAAATTAAATCCCCCAACAACAGATCCTAAAGAAACAACTGCCCAATAAATAAGTGGGCTAAAGACTTACAGAAAAACTTCTCTGAAGAGGGAAGAAGGATGGCCAATAGACACATGAAGAAATGCTCAACCTCCCTAGCCATAAAAGAAATGCAAATCAAAACAACATTGAGATACCACCTCACCCCAGTTAGAATGGCAAAAATCAAGAACTCTAATAACAACAGATGCTGGAGGGGATGTGGACAGAAGGGAACCTTACTGCATTGTTGGTGGGAATATAAACTTGTTCAACCACTTTGGAAAGCAGTATGGAGGTTTCTCAAAAGACTCCACATAGAGCTCCCCTATGACCCACTTTTGGGTATTTACCCCAATGATCACAAACAAGACCACACTAAAGCTACCAGCACAACTATGTTTATTGCAGCATTATTTACCATAGCTAAGATATGGAACCAACCCAGATGCCGCTCAGTAGATGAATGGATCAAGAAAATGTGGTATATATACACAATGGAATTCTATGCCTCCATCAGAAAGAATGACATTGCCCCATTTGTTAGGAAATGGAAAGACTTGGAAAAAATTATATGAAGTGAAGTAAGCCAGGCCCAAAGAAACCTAGGTCCCATGGTTTCCCTTATTTGCAATAACTAGTATATGTCTGAGACAAGCAGAAACAGTCAGATAAGTTGATGTTAGGCGAAATGAACCCCAAGATAAGGATTCAAATGGTTTTTCTTTTTTGCGATTTTTTCTAACACATTTATAAGATGATTTCTTTGTTACTTTGTATGTCCCTATAACCCCTGTTTTCACTGTATTTGATGTTGGTATACTTTGTGGAGGGGAAACGAAAAAACAAATCGTTTAAATAGGGATACAGGCAGACCCATTGCAACAATGAGATGCACAGATGTTATGTCGAAAGACGAATTTTACAACTTTGGCGGGTGGGGGGGGAGGGAGAAGGGGGATGGGAAAGGATGGGAAGGGGAAACAAAGGATAAGGCAACAATGCTTGATAGTAAATGTACTCATTACCTTGCCCATGTAATTGTAAGCCCTCTGTATGGCATTTTCACAATAAAAAAGAAGAAGAAGAAGAAAAATGGAGATGGCCAGTAAATCATTTCATTGGAGTGTGACAAGGGTGGTAAGAAGGGAAGTTGGGATGTTAGGATGGTCTCTCATATTTGTGTAGGTAACCCTTCTATTCCTACATGATTAGTTTACTTAATGACCATTGAAATGCTGTAATTGTATCTTCAAGGCATTTTGCCAGCAGCTCTGGTTGTCTCTATCTCTTTATGTCTCTCTGTGTCTTTCTCTGTGTCTCTGTGTCTCTATTTCTGTCTCTGTGTGTTTCTGTCTCTGTCTCTATCTCTGTCTCTGTGTCTGTCTGCATCTGTCTGTGTCTGTGTCTGTGTCTCTCTATGTCTCTCTGTCTGTCTCTCTGTCTCTGTCTCTATCTCTGTCTGTCTGTCTCTCTATCTGTCTCTCTGTCTCTGTCTCTGTCTGTCTCTGTCTCTGTCTCTGTCTGTCTGTCTGTCTGTCTGTCTGTCTGTCTGTCTGTCTGTCTGTCTGTCTGTCTCTCTCTCTCTCTCTCTCTCTCTCTCTCTCTCTCTCTCTCTCTCGATATGAGCCATCATGCTTTCCTGGCCACCAGTCTCCGTGGCACCCCCACCTCAGGGTCAGGGATGAGTACAGTAGGAGTTCCAGTCTCTCCTGATTTGCTGACTCTAGAGGCCAGCCATCCTCCCAGCCCCCAGTTGCAAATGATAAGCAGATGGCTATGCCTGCCTGTATGCCTGGAGCCCCAACACAGCTTTGGTTTTCCTGTTGTCACCTGTCTTTGATGACACTTGTTATTTGTTGTCTTTCTTTCATGGATTGGTGATTGGGCTCAAAGGTTAGGGAGCCCAGAGGATGACTTCAGTGGCATGATGGATGTGTGCTTGTGGAGAAGGGAACATGACTCAGCTCTATCTTTGCTGGTCATGTTCAGGGCAGTCATTTATCATGGTTTGTGTGTTGGGCACAGAACTAAATTCATCACATACTATCTCATGGACCGTCTAGTCACTGGAGCCTAGCATGTGATAAGGGATATGTCTCTCCTAAAGGCAAACCATTTCACTGGCACCAGGTATAAGGTTTCTTGACTTCTTTGCAGAGCTCCTGCTACCAGCTGCTGGATACCTGCTTATCCCAAGTAAATGATGAAGAAAACACTTGCCATCAAAGATGAGACCTGTTCAAGTAAGAAGGAGTTCAGACCACTCTCCTTCTTTTCCTTCTTAAGAAAGTGTACACACACAGGACTGTCATTGTCACTCTTTTCTATCTACCAGTCCTTGCAGCTTCTCTGCTGATTCCACATTATCTCTGCCATGCTACCATGCTTATATAACATGCACACATACACACTTCCTACAACTGCATTGTGAGAGCACCAGAGGAATCATTAAAGATTCTCTAGTAGTCAATAACAAAATATCTTTTCATATTAGTAAGCAGTCCTCTACATTAATCCATTCATTTAAAAAATAGAGGTTGAGCTGTCCTGCCATTTCTAAGATTACATCTCTTTTAGCCCTGCACATAATACCATGACTTTTGTGAAAGACATCTGGCCCAGCTCTGGAGGCCAGTCCCACACTAGAGGGTAGGAAGGTGGTCAACACCAGCTCCCACCCTACTTCCTACTTCCTTGGTATCTGGATTCTTTTTGAGTGGCATGACTCTCAATGCCTTGTAAGTCTTCTTGTGGATCATGGAAACATCATCAGTCCCAGGAGACCCCCAACTCTCTTTTCTGTCCAAGACAGCAACTTGCTGCCAGTTTGATGGATATAAGTTCTACTGTAAGTTCAAGGTGTCTCTTGTAATCATCATTTTCAACTAATCTACTTGAAAGTCCTTCTTGCTCTTATGCTTTTTTTTTACACAGCCCTCTCATTTGTACTTCATTTCTCTTCCTCTCAGGGTTGATTCAGAGTGAGAGATTTAGGGTTGGTTGGTCTGGACTTCAGCCTTGGCTTTCCCTAGCCTGAGGCCTCAACCATAACAAGAATCAGAGATCAGTTTCCTCTCTCAAATGTGGAGATGATGATACTGGATCAAGTGGATGAAAGATGAAATGATATAATTCTTGTAATATGTTTATTAGCATAATAAACATATACTAAGAGCTCTATATTGGTTATCCATATTTTTTTCTTATAAAGAATTCTAGGATGCATGTTCACAATGGCTTCCATATTCATGCTACATATACACTCGCTATAGGTTTTAACTACAACCTACAACAAACACAAACTGTAACAGAAGCCTATTTAATAAGCAAGTTAACTTTGTAGTGCTGCTGAGAAAAAGGAATGATAGATTTCTTCATGAAACAGGACATGTGCAATCCTAAAGGGAAAGGAAAAATGACCTTAGCTGTGGGAATTGTAGGGCTGAGTGCGTAGAGCCAAGAACCAAACAAGTGCTTTATCCACAAAGGGACATATTGTGTGCTTCTTTGTATCTGCTTAATGATGTCTTCTCTTTTCCTTCTCCGAAAAGCGCACACTTTCCAAGTCTTGTCTTGTCTCTTTCTCTATATTCCTCCTTCTGAGGCTGATCCACATCCAGGCCCCTTTCTTCACCCTTGTCTCCTAAATCTTTGTTATAACCCCTACCTCTTTCTGGTTCTCTAATTCCAAATTTCAGACTCATCTGTGGTGTTTCTACCTAGATGTCCTGCCTGTACCTCAAAGTCAGCAAGTGAAAACAATCCATAATCAACCCCACATATTCACTCTCTTCCACCCCTAAAACCAAAATCTCCTGTCCTTGAGTCTTGGAAACCTAGCTCATCTCTTCCCCTAGCTGCAACCATTAGTCTGATCTGCAGCTAGCACCTTTTCCCTTTCTTTGAGCATCTGTTAAATGTCCATTCCTTTCATCTGACCTATCAACTCTGTGTCTGCCCTTCTCATCCTCTGACTAGACCTCCTATACCAGCGGCTAACTCATTCCTGTGTCTAATCCAGACTATAGATTATAACAAGTCTGACTTTCATTTCAAAATTGTTCATCTTCTTATTGCTCATAAAACAAAGTACACTGCCCCTGGTCCTGCCTGGCAGGTAGGGGCCTCAATACCCTCTCATCTTAACTCTCTTACTCTAATCTTCTACAGCTAAATTGGTATCAGCCCCTTATCCCAACAGACTTTACCCTTGATGTGTCCTGTCTTGTAACTCCTTTCTCAAATCCAACATGGCATCCAGCCTGTTGAATCTTCCAAGTTGCTCAAACTCTTTCCCTCTCAAGAAGGCTTCCTCATCCCCATATCCAAAATAATCCTGTGTGAGTCAGATTTCTGACTCTACAACATATATTTGTTAATTTTGGCTCATAGTTTTGGAGATTTCAGTCTCTAATCACTTGGTACATTGCCTTGCAAAGAAACATTCACCTCAAGAATGTTTTTGTGGCCCAGAATCAAACAGTGGAGGGGGCCTTAGGCCCAAAATCACCTTCGAGGGCATGCCCACACAACCTAACTTCTTCTACTTGGTTCCAACTCCTAAAAGTTCTATCATCTCCTAATAGTCCAAGATCTCGGAACCAAGTCTTCAACACAAGAGCCTTTAAGGGACATTGCAGATCTAGACTATAGAAAATCCCTTAGAAACTCTTATTCCTCTGAATCCCCAACAGCCTTTGGGCTCTATTTCATTGCCTGCAAAATGTAATTGAATGAGTATGTAGCAAAGTGCTGGGGAGAATAGGTCTTGTGCTTTCCATCAGATTCAAGAGTCAGCTCTAAGATATAGCCAAGGTAGGCTGCAGTTGTGAGAGTATGTCTTTAGCACAGTGTTGACAGATGGTAGTTAACAATCAACAGCATGAAGACCTGCACTGAATCCTGGTTCTACTATCTTCTATCTTAGAAAATTCAGACAAATCTCTTCACCTCTCTGAACATCTGTTTCTTCATTGGTATAATAAGCATAGAAGTAATTTGTAGCTAGTGTTATAGAAATACATGATCTATGTAATCCTACATGATCATAATAAAAAATGTTCCTCAATGTCTAGCATATAGCAAATATTCACCAGCCATGTGACCTCAGGAACATGTGACCCTTAACCTCATATTTATCATTTTCTTCATCTTCATAATAATAGTTCCTAGCCCATGGGATTGTTTTGATTGTCAAGAGTTAGGATACATAAAACAGCACAGAAAGAAGATACAATGAACACTAGCTATTTGACAATAATGTTTTGTTGACAGTAGTGATGTCTAGGGGAAGCTTTAAGTTGAAATTTTCACATGTTCAGCCTTTCCTTGAGTTGAATTTCCAGGACACAGATCTCTTTTAAAGCTACTCAAGTATGTCAGCATTAAGTGTATCACTTGGTGATGCCTTTTTAATCTGGGTACCTCTTATGAGGAGGGTGAATTTGTACCTGGGAGGGACACAGAGGACTTCTAGATATGAACAGTGAACTTTCAAGAAGATGTATAGTTTGCATTCTAATTAATTATTGAGCTCTTTGCAAAATGTACGTCAATTTCAACATAACACTTCACAACTCAAAGTGAAAACAGGAAGTATGTGGGTGTGCCAGGGAGTAAATTCCTTCTGCCTGCATTCTCTCACACATGATGGCATGTTTTCTGGAGGGAATGGCATGAAGTGATTAATACAGTAACACAGGTAGAGTTAGTGAGTGAGACAGAAGGTAGGTAGGGCTGAAAAAAACATGATAGAAATGAAATATCAATCTATTAAGGTTAAGAATAGAAGTTTTGAGTTGTTATAATAACAATTCTCTTTTTCATTTTTCCATTGCTTATTTCCTAAACCACAATATGACAAATCTAATGCATTTTTCTCCTCTGGGTGAGTTTGGTTGAGTTATTTCTCTGGCCCATTCTTTGTATCTGAGGGAAGATGAACATTTTCAAAATATTTTTAGGTATAATTTGAATGAAGGCAGAAAAAGGAATTGGATTCAGAAATAATCTCATCACAATATATAAAGCATAATGAAGGGAAGTAATCTCACAAATATCTCAGTAGCCTGCCTCCACTTCCAAGTGGTTACATAGAACCTGGCAAGCTCCCACAGAAACAGAAGCTCCTTACAATGCAACTTAAAACCCTCTGTAAGACCACAGGCCCCATCACTGGGACTGGGGGGACAGAGGACACTGGTCTCCTGGCAGGAAAGTCAGGTGGCAACTAGGTGGAGACTAGGTGAGGGTGAGGGCTTCCTCCTCCAGTAGACTCCCCAGCATTTCAAATGGAGAATACCAGAAACAGAATGACTTTCAGTAGTTCTTCAACAGACTTGAAAGATGGAGCCAAAAGAGCAAGAGAGAATTCTGTCATCACCCCCAAAGAACAGGGCTGCGGAGATGCTTGTTCAATAGTGTGAGAAAGAGTAGAAATGTTCATTCAGGTCCTTCATTCTCCTAGTCTAATAATTTATGAAAGAATGAAGCAAAGCATGGGTGCTGCACGCATGAGAACTTACTGCACTAAAAGAAAGGAGTCATCAATAGGACAAATGAACCATGGCCCCAAAGCAGTGTCCTAGATGGGCCCTGGGGTTCTACATTTCCCATGAGCTCCCAGGTAGCTGGTTTGGGAATCATCCAGGACCCAGATTCCCTTACTCTCATTGAAGTAACCAACCCTGATGTTTGGGATTTTGCAAGGAATTCAGGCTCTCTCCCTGCCTGCCATGCCAGCTTTTCTCAAAATAGAAAGGATGAGGGGGCTGGGAAGGTGGCTCAGTGGTAGAGTGCTATTCTTGCATGCATGAGGCCCTACATAAGCAGAAAAAGCCAGAAGTGGCACTGTAGTTCAAATGGTAGAGCACTAGCCTTGAGCTGAAGAGCTGAGGGACAGCACCCAGGCCCAGAATTCAGTTCTTACGAATGACAAAAAAAAATATTGAAAAGATGATCTGAAGATAAGATTATAATCTCAAATCTAGTGGACCCTTAACAAAGCCCCCTAGGAAGAGAAAAGGATGGCTTCCTTTTTATAATCCACCAATCCATTTGTTTATTCACTTACTGGTTTGGTATTTAATTAATGTATATACAAGTTGGGTTTGCAAACTGTAGTCCAATGGTCAAATTTGCCCAGCTCTCTGTTTTGTAAATAAAGTATTATTGAAACATAGCCTTGGCCACTCATTTACATATTCCTTTTACCTGTTTTTTCAACTATATATTGAAAACCATGCTGAGTTTTACTCACAAACTTTAACATGCATACATCCATGTCATGATTGACTAAAGGTACTTTTAGATGTTTTGACATAAACTATACAAGAATCAGGGCTGGGAAGGTGGCTCAGTGGTAGAGTGCTTGCCTTGCATGCATGAGGCCCTGGGTTCGATTCCTCAGCACCACATAAGCAAAAAGAAAAAAGCCGGAAGTGGTGTTGTGGCTCAAGTGGTACAGGGCTAGCCTTGAGCTGAAGAGCTGAGGGACAGTGCCCAGGTCCAGAGTTCAGGACCCACGACCGGACCAAAAAAAAAAAAAAAAAGAATTATTTTGATCTGCACTTTTAATTTTAAGTGAATTATTTTCGTTTCATCTAAGGGGGTTACAAGTCAGTACAAATGCTTTATCACTTTTACTTTGTATGCCAAATTGAAGACATCAGCACACACCTATTTTATTTCGATATTTGTTTCCTTGTTGTGGTAAAATGTATGCAACATAAAATTTAGCAATGAGATCGATTTTAATGCATATTGCAATGGCATCAAATGGATCCCCGAATTCCTTCATCTTCACAGATGGAAACTCTGACCATTAAGTATAGTTCTCCCTTCCCCACCTCTGGCCCCTGGAAGCTGTTGTTCTACTTTCACTCCAAGCATTTGAAGTAGAATCACACAGTAGTTCTCCTTTAGTTTATTTCACGTGGAATAATATCTTCAGTGCTAGGTGTTGCTGGTTCACACCTATAATCCTAGCTACTCAGAAGGGTAAGATCTGAACATTGCAGTTCAAAGCCAGACCAGGCAGAAAAGTCCCTGTGAGACTCTTATCTCCAATTAACCACTCAAAAACTGGAAATGAGGGTGTGACTCAAAGTGGTAAAGCACTAGCCTTGAGCAAGAGAGCTCAGGAACAGTGCCCAGGTTCTGACTTCAAGCCCCACAATGGACAAAAATAAAAAAGGCTCTATCAATGTTGTAGAGGATGTCCAAATTTCCTGTGTGTGAGTGTGTGTGCGCGCCAGTACTGGGGCTTGAACTCAGGGTCTAGAAAGTGTTCCTGAGCTTCTTTGCTCAAAAACACCACTCTTGAGTAGAAGTAGAGCTCTACTTCTGTCTTTTGGGTGGTTAATTGGAGATAAGAATCTCATGGACTTTCCTTCCTGGACTGGCATGGAACCATGATCCTTGTATCTCAGCCTCCTGAGTAGCTAGGATTACAGGCATGAGCCACACTGCCGCACAATTTTCTTCTTTTTGTAAAGTCTAAATATGATTTGATTGTACACACACCTTACATTTTATTTATCCATTCCCCTGTAATTAACCTTTGAGTTGCTTCTTCCTTTGACCTCTGGGAATCATACCACTATGAAAACATATATGTAATTATCAGGTTGTGTCTCAATGCTTTTGTCCATCTTTCAATTCTTTGGTCTGTCTACACACAAGTGGATAAAGAATGGCATAATCCAGAATTTACCTCTCATGTGATGAACTGTAGCCTCAGGAAGTTCAGAAACCTACAGCCCCGCCCCCCCAAGATCGTAAATCAATCTAAGGCCAAGATGGAGGGGATCCCAGAGGTTATCTGTACCAACAGCAACATCTTATCAAAGATGACGTAGAATGGGTTGGAGGTGTGGTGCAGTAGTAGAATGCAAGCCTGAGGCCCTGAGTTCAAACTCCAGTACCACCAAAAAAAAAAAAAAATTAAAACTACATAGCAGCTCTGAGAAGTGCTGAGAACTTGCCTTGACGATACAGTCTATTTGGGAAGTAATCAGAGCTCAGATGGGGCCACAGCCAGGACTCCCAACCCCTCAACTCCACTGGTCCATAGAAGATGCATCTGAAGAATCAGGCACCCAAATCCCTCAAACCCCTCCAGCCACCAAGAAAAGATGAAAGTTCTTTGTACTATGTCCTCTCCCAGACTGAGTTCTAGAGTACCCAGACTGGGTACTCTAGAAACCCCAGTGTCAGCTTCAAGCTACTCTCACTTGCATGATGCTAGCAAGCTAGCTAGGCCATCTAGCTGGACACCAAGAGTTACCTTGTTTTCCTTCAGAGTGTCTCTTGTGATACACACCTTAACTGCTGGTCTGTACCATTGTCTGTCCATGAAACACACACACACATAGAGGTTCAAAGACAGTTTGCTATTTCCTCCTGCCTGGCCTCAGTAATGGGTGGAGCTAGTCCCTTTCTTTCATTTCTCGTGGAATTTTCCTTTCTCTCAATTTTGACTTTCCTCTCCAACATCCCAAGACTCTGACATCATTCTTGGGATACCAGAAGGTTCCTGTCACAGCCTGTAAGCTCAGCATGACCTTCATAGACAGCACCTTTCCCCCGCATTTGTCCCTTAAAAACTTCTCCCACTCCAGCATGCTGTCATGCTGAGAACTCATACCAATTCATGGCTCCTACTAATCATAATAAACTACCTCAACATGGTACCAAACAGGTTGTGCTGTATGAAAATCAATTTCTTATCATTGTCTCAAACGAAAATAAATGAGGAGAAGATGAAAATCTGTATTTCATAAACCAGAACATGGATACTCAGGCAAGTAGGCAATTTGACTAAGAGACCACAACCACAAAACTCCAGCCTTCTGGGTACTTTTGAGCTCTATTACAGAGTTCTAAAGAATAATATCAGACAACTGACAGATTAAAGTATCCTCATAGGCCATAAACACTTCAACATGGGATTCCTGGGGATCTCATAGGTCAGCAAAAGAATGGCTCTCCAAAGCTTGGAATTCAGGATTTGGGAGGGGTAATGGTCCTTTTTATAAGGCTTTCAATCTCATCAATATTTTCTCTAAGGTTCAGGCAATCAAAGACTTGCCCCAGGGGAGTACCCTCTGGGCCCTGAGTGGGTGGATGCTAGTCTCCTTATAAGAACCTAGATAAACAATCTAAGGAATTCAGGAAGCAGTAGCTTCAAAGCAAAGGCCGTCAGGACCCATATGCTCTGTGAGACAGAGCTGTGTGCCACCTCTTCCATGAAGCCCCATTCTCCTCCCTGTGACTACCCAAAGCAGAAGAGGCTGCAGCTCTGTGAGGATGCTAAGAAGACTGGAAAAGTCACATCTCCCATCCCAACTCAAGAAATGCCCTTCCTAAGGTGGCAGAATGCAAGAGCTGAGAGAAGGCATAAGCCTGAGTGCAGGACCCCACAGGGGCCTGAATCTTTGCTTTAGATTGTGCCCTAGTTATAGAGAATACAAAGGGGCAGTCATTGAAGATTATTGAAGGTACTTCATTGCACTTGTGTATAGCTTATTAATATACATGGCCATAATTGGGCAAATGAAGTGTATTATGTTACAGTCCCATGTCATAGAAGACATTTGGGTCATGCAGACCTCATATACAATTCTGGCTGTACACGATCTTCATTGCCTAGTGAGGTCACAGTTATCAGTTTGTTTGTCCATGAACTGATTGACTGATTTTTTAATCTTTATTTTTTGTTAGTCCTGGGAGTTTGAATTCTGGGCCTTACACTCCCCTCTTTGCTCACTGCTGATGTTCTACTACTTAAGCCATGCCTCCAGCCCAGCTTCTTGCTGATTAATTAGAGATAGCTTCTCATGGACTTTCCTTCTCATGGGCTGGTCCCAAACTGTGAGTCATATTTGAATTGTTAAAAAAAAAATGAAGCAATTCTACTAGCCTGTGTCTTTCATCAAAGAAAACGTGGTTGTTTGGGTCTTTGGGGCCATAGCCAAGGGCAGAGTTTCTTCCCTTTTCTTGGGTTATGAGCATCTTCAGCTCTCTGCTATAGACAACAGCCTCTTCAGGGTACTGTTTCCAAATATAGAAAAGAAAGCACAAAGAATTGCAAATA
The DNA here is from genome assembly GCF_024711535.1 of Dipodomys merriami. NCBI lineage: Eukaryota > Metazoa > Chordata > Mammalia > Rodentia > Heteromyidae > Dipodomys > Dipodomys merriami. Next base: position 32,769,237 of record NW_027202937.1, read on the forward strand.
GAACTCTTCATGTTGAAATGCATCTATTGATATATTACATGTGTTTCTTCATTAGCACATTAAATATAATGTAGTAACAGACCTGCCCAACACATAATGACACTGAGGTAAGTGGCTGATGCCCAGAGTATCACCAACAACATAGTATGAGAGGAAAATACCTTCAATGTCACAGGTACTTCTGGTGTTACTTTGCTCACTCAGGAAGAGATGCCAGAGGCTAAAATCTGTAATCCTAGTTACTCAGGAGGCTGAGACCTGAGGATCTCAGTTCAAAACCAACTTGAGGAGGAAAATCTATGAGACTCTTATCTCCAACTAGCCAACAAAAAGCCAGAAGTGGAGTTGTGGTTCAAGTGGTAGAATGTTATTAGCCTTGAGCCAAAAAGCTAAGGGGCAGTGCCCAAGTCTTGAATTTCAACCCCAGTATCAGCAAAGAAAAAAAGAGAGAGAGGAAAGAAGGAAGGAAGGAAGAAAGAAAGAAAGAAAGACACACAGACAGACAGACCTATTTTGTTTCCCATTCAGGGCATGCATCCTTTGTTACCAGGTCAGGCACCCCTGAGTGAAGAGTTTTACTATATACACATGGAACAATACTAAACCAAAATTCCAAAGTACAAAATGCTCCAAAATCTGAACTTTCCTGAGCACCAGTATAATGTGAGTGGAAAATTCCACATCTGATCTTCTGGGACAGGTCACAGTCAAATTGCAGGTACACTAAAAAATATTGTACAAAATTTGCCTTTAAGCTATATGTACAAAGTGTTTATGAATGTATATGAATTTTTGTTTATACTTGGGTCCCATCCCCAAGATACCTCATTATGTATATGCAAAATTTCCTTTCCCCAAAAAGAAAATCAGAAATCTGAAGCAGTTCAGTCCCAAGCATTCCAGAGAAGAAAACCCAGCCTGTGCCTGATTAGTAAACCTTAGTTGCAGTTCTGGTTTCTGCAATGCCATTTCCCACAATACACTCACGGTTATACCTCTGCAAGGAAATGGTAACAGCTGGCTATTGTGGATTGAATCATGCCCTTCTATACTCCCTGCCACCCACCACCCAAAGAAATCCTGGTTCTCATGATTGTGACCGTATTTAGAAATAGGATCTTTGCAGCTATCACGAAGTTCAGATGAGGTCATACTCAATGAGCTGGGGCCCTAATCCATTATGATTAGTGTCCTTCTAAGAGAAAGGTGACGTAGAAACACATCAGGGGAGCATATGTTCCTAAGGAAGCAGACACTGCCATGCTTTATGTGTTGTGGAAGCCCAGAGATTACTGGTACAACTTTTCCTTCTAAAACCTCGAAAAAAGATGTAATCTTTCCAATTCCTTGATTTCAGACATCCAGCCTCCAAAACCATGATAAAGATAACTACCTGTTTTGGGTCCTGGCATCTGGGCATCCAAAGCACATGGAAGAGGCGGCCCTTTCTAGGGCTTATAAGGCAATGAAGGAAGCAGCAGAGGAGAGGGACCTGATCATCCTGAGACACTCACTTCTACCCCCAGAGCCTCACATTTTCACTTGGGCTTATTATACATCTGCCCAATTTCAATTTTTAAGCTACTGAGTTGGTGCACCTTGAAAATCAGCTAACATGAGCTCTAGAGAGAAAATGATCAAATATCCAGAAATCTTGCCAGCCAATTGTTAAACTGAACAGTTTGAAATTGCCCAAATGGGAAGTCTTTCTGTGCCTTAGAAATCAGCAAAGGCCACAACTTGCGGATGGAGTTTTTCTTTCTTCTCCCTGCTTGCGGCCCCATTGACTTCCTTCCCAGAAAACCCAACTTCCCTCCCACATGCCTGTAAGATTTTCACTGGGCCTGTGGACAGCTGCCCCTTCATGTCTCTGTAATGTTAGCCTGAGGGCCTGTAATCTCCCCAGGGGAAACTAGCTTCTTCCACCCTACCCTTTTTATGAGTTCTTTCCGCTTACTGTGCCAAGAGAAGTGAAGCCCTCACTGCCACAAAAAGAGGCACTGAGACACACTTCGAGGACATGCCTCTCAGTCAGCATAGCGGGCTTAATACAATTTCATGCTCCCTATCCGGCAGTTCACCAGTTTCCTATAACTGGAAAACACAAGACAATGCTATTCCTGTGTCACAGCCATCTGCAGGGCGCAGGAGGCTCAATCATCTTGCAGTGGTGGGTGCAGCTCTTCTGCCAGGTAGCCTCCACTGGAAGCCGGTCCATTTCTGGTCCCCGGTGGCAGCAGCCAACACTCCAGATGGTGGAAAGTAGGTGAGATGTGCAAGTTAGCAGCTTCTACCAAAAGATGAGAACGGATGCCCTTAATGGAGGTTTCTTTGGTCACGTGACTCATCGCGCCTTCCTTTATTCCTGATATTTGGCCAAGACCCCCTTGGAGATTTCCCACTCACTAGCGCACAGACAAATGTAGGCTAAATAAACAGAGTACCACTCCAATTCCTTTTTCAGGAGAAGCAGGGACAAGCTAGAACTGTTGGGAATTCTTGCAAATTGGTCATCTGTGAGGTCATATTTGCATCACCCTCAGTCGGCTGTGTTTGGGGTTAATTGCATGGTTTGGCAGCCGCCTCTGCGCTTGGCTCAATTACTTACAAAGGCCATGAAAACAATCGTGTGAGGTCACTGGTGGGTTCACACCAAGGGGACAGCAAAATTGAAAGCAAAGCAACTGGCCAAATTAACCATGGCTGCATGGAGAATGTAATCTATAGAAAGTTGGGGAAGAGCAGCAAGTTCAAAATATGTAAAATGGTTGGCATTTGAATGTTTTTTTTTTCATTTTTATTATCTTTAAGTAGTTATACAAAGAAGTTCCCATTTTACAAAAGAGTATATGAATACAAAGTGTTTGACAACATTGTCACCCATTGCTCCTAACCCACCCCTGAATAGTTTTATTTTTTAGTGGCCATTTTGTATAGTTCAGGCTAATATTATGAGCCATTGATTTTTATGTAATTGTTAATCTACCATTTCAGACTTGTTTGAGCTAGGAATAAGCAAATCCACCCTATCAGTAGAAGATAGAAATATAGAATTGCTCACATGTCTTCTGAAGTACTTACATATTCTCCCTGAGCATAGTTTCATGCCACAAGTGCTGGGTTATGACTCAGTAGTCCTATATTTTAGTCTCAAGTGACTTTTTCTGTGGCCTGAGACACACCATTTCTCCTTTGAGTCTCATATTTTTCAACTGAAGCAGTATTGTAAACATTCTTGTGTGACTAAAATGAGTTGATGAATGGGAATACAGCATCTTAAATTTTATTTATTATTATTTGTGTGGGGGGGGGTACTGAGGCTTGAACTCAGAGTTTTACACTGTCTTGACTTTTTCGCTCAAGGTTTGTGCCCTATCACTTGAGCCATTCCTCCACTTCCAGCTTTTGTGCTGCTTAGCTAGACATTAGAGTCTTGCAGGTTTGTGTGCCTCAGATGGCTTCACACCATAATCCTCAATTCTCAGCCACCTAAATAGCTAGGATTACAAGTGTGAGCCATTGGTGCTAGCCAGGACTATGCCTTCTTTTAAGTGAAAATTACTACATAGGTAATATATAAGGCTACACATATTATAGTTATGAACCTCTATTGATATGTGTGTGTGTGTGTGTGTGTGTGTGTGTGTGTGTGTGTGTGTACTCCAAGGGGAAGAATCCATTCTGAATGCAATCCTAACTGATTACCCCTTTGTTCCAGTGTCGTTTCTGATAGCAAAAGATGCCAAAACAGTAACAAATTGCCATTGAATTTCCCATAAGTCATCAGAGCATAAAAGATTTGATAAATAGTGGGAAAACACATTGACTCTTTACGGTGGGAAATCTGTGTTATTGACAATAACAAATTGCATTTCTTTGGAAAAGACGGTGTCACAGTTCTTGGAGATTATTTGCATTGCTACTGAGACATAAGAACCCACGGGAGCTTTTCAAGTCTGGTCTGAGGGACACGCAGTCCTGGATCCAGCTAAGCCTCCATCATTTGTGTGACATGACTGGGTTTTTGCCTCAGTGGGAGCCCTCACTTGAGAAGAACACACTGTCAGGCCTGAACAGAGAGGAGAAAGAACTTCCATAATGTTCCCCAGCTTTGGGGAGATGCAAGGACAGTGGGCTGGGGCGAGCGTGCTCTGAGGTCTCATGTTCTTACAGTGACCTCTGCTCCTGTTCTCATCTTCAATTCTGCAGCAGCTGCCTCTCATTCTTCTGGTCCAGCGACAGCGCGGGCACATGCCTCTCTCCGGAGCCCCTGCCAGCCTCACTCCACTGGCAGCTGTTGCCTCAGCCCGGGAGAGCAGCGTGACCACTGGCACCAGTGTGAGCAGGGCACATCTGCAGAGCGTCCCCTGCCCCTGGCTTTGGGCCTATGGGCTCTGTGCCCTGTTATCTGGGAGGTTCCCAGCTGGTGCCACTTAACACAGCCCTTGCCTTTGCCAGCGAGCCAGAGGTCTGTTTGATTCTTTACCTCTGAGATGCCCAGCTCTGCTATAAGCAACATGGTGTTTTCCAGAGTTGTACTTGTATTTAACATTTCCAGACTTAGGGAATTTTTTTTTAATTCCATGGGCACCTTCCTATAGTTTGAATGGATTAACCCTCAGGCACTGAAAGGAAATGTTCTTTTAAAGACTAAGGATATTGGACCTATGAGGGCATTATACTGAGTGAAATAAGCCAGTCACAGAACAACAAATATTGTTATGATTTCCCTTACATGACATATATCAAGCTAAGAATGGAATGGTGATGGTTGTGGGGGAAGAAGGAAGATTGGAGAGATAGGTATTTGATGGGTAGATGTTTAATGGATACAGAATTTCAGTGTTGCAAAAGATGAAAACATTCTCCAGATGAATGGAGGGGATAATGGTTGCACAATGTTGTGGCTATACCAAGCTGCCTCTTGGAAATGGTAGTGATGAGCTAGGAGCTGGTGACTCTTGTTCGTAATCCTAACTACACAGAAGGCTGAGATCTGAGGAATGCAATTTGAAGCCAGGCTGGGCAGGAAAGTCTGTGAGACTCTTATCTCCAATAAACTATTCAGAAAAAGCCAGAAGTAGAGCTGTGGTTCAAGTGATAGAGTGCTAGCTTTGAGTACAAAGATGCTCAGGGACAGAGCCCAGGCCCTGAGTTAAGGCCCAGAACCATCAAAAAAAAAAAATGACTGTGATGGCAAAGTTTATGTTGTATATATACAACCATAAATCAGGACTTTTAAGAAAACCTAAAAGAAATACCAAACCTAGATGTAATAAAACAAATCTAAAGAGAACCCCAAGATAAGGACATACGTGTTTTTTTTTTCTTTCTTGGTATTGTTTCTAACATATTTATAAGATACCACATGATTTTTTTTTTGTTGCTTTGTATGTCCCTCCCCCACAGTATAACCTCTGTTTTCACTGTATTTGATGTTGGTATAATTTGGGGAGTGGAAGGGAAAAAACAAATTGTTTAAATAGGGATACAGGTTGACCCATTGCAACAATGAGATGTACAAGACGCTATGTCGAAAAACAAACTACAATTTAGGCCAGGAGGCGGGGGGGGGGGGGGGGGGGGAGGGAGGGTGGAGGAGGGGTATAGTTGTGGAGATGGGAGGGAAGGGATGGTAGGGGAAAAACAAAGGAGGAGGCAACAATGCTTGATAAGAAATGTACTCATGGGCTGGGAAGGTGGCTCAGTGGTAGAGCGCTTGCTTTGCATGCCTGAGGCCCTGGGTTCGATTCCTCAGCACCACATAAGCAAAAAGAAAAAAGCCGGAAGTGGTGCTGTGGCTCAAGTGGTAGAGCGCTAGCCTTGAGCTGAAGAGCTGAGGGACAGCGCCCAGGCCCAGAGTTCAGGCCCCATGACTGGACCCCCCCCCAAAAAAAAGAAATGTACTCATTACTTTGCTCTTGTAACCCCTCTGTATAGTATTTTCACAATAAAAAACTTATTAAAAAATAAAAGTACTTTGTTAGGATGGTTACAAGTAAGGGATCACAAGAAAAGAAAAAATTTCTTCAAGGTGCTAGGTGAAATAACATACACCTATAATCTCAGCCACTTAGGTGGGGGAGGTAGGAGGATTTTAGCCCAAAGATGGCCTGGGAAAAAAGTATGAGAACTCTAGAGACCCTATCTCAAAAACAAACTAAAAAGAACTGCAGGTATGGTTTAAGTGGTACAGTGCTTACACAACAAGCTCAAGACCCTGAGTTCAACTCATAGCGCCTAAAGAAGAAGAGGAAGAAAGGGGAAGAAAAAGAGGCAAGCATCCAATTATATTACCTAACAATGTCTGGGAACAATAAGTAAATCAGGCTCTTAGGGCTTTTGTCCTGTATAAGCTTTGATTTTCAAGATGGGACCTGAAGTAGGCATTCAACTCACAATGGCTGTTCTATTGTAGAGTATCTGCCTCCATTCATAAACAGATGAAAGGTTAGCCTAGTTTTTCATCTAGCTGTGCCTCCTTCAGAAGTAAAAAAATACAGTGTTCTTGGTGCTAGATCAAGCTCTTTCATCTTCCTTTTGACTGAAATGGAAACCAGGATCTGGAGACTTCCTCAAGGCTAATGTTGAAAGGCATTTCCCTGCCCTTGCCAGAGTCTGAAGGAGTAACCCTCTTCTGTGGGTGAATGATCACAACTTCATGTGACTGAACAAACAGTCACTCCTTTACTTTTCCCAAAGTGGAAGGAAATCCCCCCCCCCGAAGAGAGTCAGGATGAAAGCCAGTTGGTCAAGTGAAGCTGTTCCTTGGCTTTCTGAGCATCCACTCAAGTTACTCCAAAAATGAAGCCTTTTAGAAATTAGCAGGACTTCCTTATTCTAGGAAATAAGGCACCAAATGGCTCACACTAGAGTCAGATAGATCCCAGCTTCTGCCCTGAACCCTTCACAGAGCTCATCCCTGCCAAGTGCCCACCTGGAGACTCACGTGAACTCTGTTCTCATCATACCTGCCCAGCAACAAACGTGTAAAGGCTGTCTAACCTGTCCCAGAAGTTGCCTGCATGCCAGGAGGTCTTGCTGGTGTAGCTTCTGTTCTTCTCTCTTCTTCTGGCCTCTTGGACTTGCAGTCTTATCTTAAACCCATGTGGGTGTCCTGGTTTAACATCATGCCTAGTCTTGAGATCTCTATATATTCCTTCACCAAAAGACTTGCGGACTTCTCCAGTCCACCTTCACCAAGCCTGAAACTATGTCCTGGCTTGGTCCCTGACTCTATAGACTTTAAAAGATGATTACTGCTCACAGACTCCGGTTACAGTGAGACAGAGAGAATGTGGTGAGGGAGACAGGAGAAGAAAAGGCTACCAAAAATAATATTTCCTCACTGTTAATAGTTAATTTGAGCTTATTGTATGCAAATATAGAAATAGCCATCTCTGGTCCCAAAGAGTAAGTGCTAACAGTCAATCACGACAACCTGCTAGCCCCTCTTCCATGTGGGTAGTTATCCTCTGTGATCTCAAAGAATGCAGGGGCCCTCTCCCCTCCCCTCCTCATTCCATAGCCATGGCTTATAGGATTAGACGTCCCTAGTGTGTCCAAAGTGCATACCGGAGACAGCAGCACAGAAGAGGCATCTGTCAAACACTTGTTCAGTGAGGCTTACTGCAGGGCAGCTCTGTGTGTGACCTGCCCTTTCTCCTCATGGATGAGGTAAGCAGACTTGGGTTTTCCCGAGAAGAACCACAGGCTCAGGACTCAAGTGCTCATTTCCTCTGTTGAGACAAGGCCATGAATTTCTTTCCTTGACATTGAACTACAAGGCAAGTAGATCAGTGTGGTTATTTCTGATAAGTGGCCCAAGTGCTTAGTCCCCCTTCCCCCACCCTCTTCCTTTACGTCCCTCACCCACCTCCCAGAAGAGCAATAAGTCATATCAGTGTCTGCTGAGTTCTTTAAGGCTACACATACACTATGCTAAATAAAGTGAAACGTTTATAAAGAGAGGCTATTCCCTCAGCAGATACTTATACAGAGGGTAATTAATAAAGGGCTCTTCCAGCTACTGAATAAGGTCATCAACTGCCAGACTGGGTCATTCACACCCAACGTGGGTGCTCTTCATCCAGTGCCCGATAAAGAGTCAGGTTGTTTAATCAATGACTTGACATCAGGAAACTACCAGGAATAGCAGGTGGGGAAGTAAAAGATATAGAACCTAAGTACCATTTCTAGTTTTCCCTTTTCTTTTGACCATTAACACTTTTTAAAATTTTATTTTATTGTCAAGAGGTGTTATCATTACATTCATAAGGTAGTGAGTACATTTCTTGTCGAACTTGTTACTCTCTCCCTCATTTTTCTCCCACTTTCCCTCCCTCCTCTCTCTTCCCCTTCCCTCCTCCCCTTCCCTTCCTTCCCTCCTCCTCCTCCTCCTCCTCCTCCTCCTCCTCCTCCTCCTCCTCCTCCTCCTCCTCCTCCTCCTCCTCCTCCTCCTCCTCCTTCTCCTCCTCCTCCTCCTCCTCCTTCCTCCTTCCTCCTTTTGTGACAGTCCTGGGGTTTGAACTCAGATCCTGGGCAGGGATTTGGAGGAAGTTGATTTCAATCTCACAGACAACTTTGAGGCCTCAACGGAGGAAGTCATGGCAGATAGCAAAGATAAGCAATTAGTGGGTGGAGGCTGAACTATGCCTGAGTTGATGTAATTTCATGATAATTTTTTTTCTGGTACTGGGGCTTGAACTCAGGGCTTGGGCACTGTCCCTGAGTTTCTTTTGCTCAAGGCTAGCACTCTACCACTTGAACCACAGTACGTACCACGTTTGGTTTTTCTACTTATGTGGTACTAAGGAATCGAACCCAGGGCCTCATGCATGCTAGGGCAAGCACTCTATCACTAAGCCACCTTCCCAGCCCTTCTTCTTCTTTTGTGCAGGTACTTGGACTTGAACTCAGGCCCTAGACACTGTCCCTTAGATTTTTTTTGTATCAAGATTAATACTCTACTATTTGAGCCACAGCTCCATTTAAAGATTTAGGGAGGATAGAGATAATCTTACAGACTTTCCTGCCTAAGCTGCCTTCAAACCACGATCCTCAGATCTTAGCCTACTGAGTAGCTAGGATTACAAGCATGAGCTATCAGTGTCCAGCCACACTGGCATCTTTAGCCATCATTTAAGTAAGACTGAGTATTTGCAAAGCACTATTGATTGGCATGGAGAAGACAGTAGACATGAGCTCCATGAGTTGCTGCAGGAATCAAACATTCCTTCCTTTGAATGAGAAAGGGCAGGAAAAGTTGTTTTGACCACTTGCTTGCTGACAACATTTCAGAATTATGCTAGACAAAACATGGAAGTCTCAAAAACCTTTCAGAGATTACCCATTTAATGAGTACTTGGGTTAACCTGTTGGTGAACTAACATTTTTCAATGACCTTGATTGAGATTGTCCTGAGATGCTTTGTGTAAATTGGTCAACAATGCATTATATATGTCCCAACATCTGAGGTCGAATTCCTCAGGTACATTTTAAAGACTTAAGTTAGGAAGCCAGTTAGAAAACCCTGATAGATGTCAAAATTTCACTCCAAACCTTCACAGGATGTAGTTAATGGAAGAGATCCAATCATGAGTCAAAAAGAATGAACTCATAAGATCTGCAGGTGAACTTTGCCTTTGCCTTTCCCGGATGTAGCCAGCTGCCTGGCAAAGGGCACTGTCATACTTGCACTGCCTGCAGTGGGGCCAAAGAGCAGGTGCTTCTGCTTTGAAACCTTGGCTTGACCTGAAGTTTTCCCACTTTCTCCCTACATCACTCAAGCCATGCTCCAAATTAGCCTTTTCACTTGCCATTAGACAGCTTCTAGAATTCTGCTCCTAAGAGTCCAGGGTGAAGAACCTGTGGTCAGTGTACACACACACACACACACACACACACACACACACACACACACACACACACACTGCCACTCTTCTCCTAGTACTGCACTGGCTGGGGCCTTCTTCCCATTAAGCGATGCCTTTTTATTTGGATCCAGATGAAAAGGCCCTTGTGGTTAGCAGGAAAAGGAAAAGGCACTATTAATGAGCATGCTCTCCTTTCACTATGAACTGGAAACCTGAGCTGACTTCAGGTAAGCTGGAGAGCCACAAAGTCCACCTGGAGCACTAACCCATTTAACCAAACATCTGCATAAGTTCACAGCTCCATCTGCATCCTGCTCAAGCATCCCCCAAAAGCCTCTACACAGAAGATGGGGTCCTCTTCCTCACTGAAGTATAGAAGAAGTCAGGGTCAGGGAACTCATATTCAAATGTCCTTGTGTAGCATTGGTCAGTTAAATGCACCTCATCTCTGATTTTCAGTACACCATAATAGCTACTATTAAAGGCAACCAGCAGTGCCTCATCCATCCATGTTGCCTCTCTGCTCTCAAGTTCATCTGGGCCCTTTCTCCTCTTTTCTCTTTTGAGTGGCTCCCCTGTATTTTGTTTCAGCAAAAGGCACTGAGGGCAGAGAAGATCCAGGGTGTTTCTACCTCTTGCCTTAAGCAGTATCTTAGACAGTGGCTCTGTCTTCCCTGAGTTGCCCTTTTCCCACAGTCACAGCTTCCTCCCAGCAGACTGGCTGTTTCCCATTCTTACCCAATGCTACAGCTTCTGGGCTCTGGCTAATCCCATTCCTGATACTACAGTGACAGATGGAGAGTTTTGCTCCTTTATTAATCCCCTATCTGCCCTGTGTGACTTCTCAGTTCTTCCTATGTACTCAGTTCCCTGTATTAGATTCTCTCTGTTGAAGACATCTTGAATGACTTCTACTTCCGTCAGAATGCCCCCTTTCTTCCCATTCTTCAGGCAACTCCAAGCACTTTGCACATAAAGCCTCCTCCCAAACATCAAACTCCTTCTTGCCCTGATAGAATGATACCTTCTTCACAGCTGTCTCCCCTCCAAGTCTCACTGCCTTTTCTAGAGGAGCCTGAAGGATTTTCTTAGCAATGAAAGACTGTGTATTCTGCTTGGCAAGCCCACCAGCCCTGGGGATGTAACAAATGAACAGCTGAAACAATGCTAACCTTCAAAGAGCAAATGATTGCATGTGCTCATTCCAGGCTGTACAGCATGGGAAATCTGGCAAGAAAGGGGTTAATATGAAGAACTAAACAAAAGACTCAGCTGATATTATTTCCTCATCTCCAGGAGCCTTGGGTTTTGTAGAGGAAATCTTTTCCTATCCAAGGTTTTATTTAGTCTAGCTGACACTGGTCCTCACCGAGACAGGATGAGGGGATGGGAACAGCCCAAGAAGTATCAGGGGGTCCCAAGCATGATAGCAAGGACATATCTTCCTCCAATCAGAGTCAGCAACCTGTTCAGAGGAGCTCAGAGCTTCTCCGTGACCACATTTCCCTTGTTGAAGATCAAGTCCCATGTCATGATTGTTTGAAGCTATATGCAAACAGAAGACACTGTACAAAAGGAAATGTACTCATTACCTGACTCATATAATTGTATGATATTATAATAACAATAAAGTAAATTAATTTGAAAAAAGGGAAATAAAGAGGTTGTTGGTAAAAGGAATGTCAAAGTTTTTTGTTGTTGGTTTTAATTTTTGTCGGTCATAGGGCTTGAATTCTGGGCTTGGGTGCTGTCCCTCAGTTCTTCAGCTCAAGGCTAGCACTCTACCACTTGAGCCATAGCACTACTTCTGGATTTTTCTGCTTATTTGGTGCTGAGGAATCGAACCCAAGGCCTCATGTATGCAAGGCAAGCACTCTACCACTGAGCCACCTTTCCAGCCCCTAAAATGTCAAAGTTTGACACATAACTTAAAGGTTCCAGAGTTGGAAATCAAGACTCAGAGTTTGTCCATGAAATGTCCTGGAATAGAATAGGATGAAGAATTTTGAAGCACCACTAGTATCTAGCTTATCACTGTAGAGATTTTTTATGACCTATCATTATGGCAGGAATGACTGCATGTCAATGGTTGGTGAGCAAAATTACTGAAAACAGGTGGCGTAAATGACTGGATTTCATATACCAGAAGATGATTAGTTATTAAAAAGAAATTTTCAGAACAATAGGTTGAATATTGGCTCCAGTGACACAGGAAAATAATGGTCCTGACAAGTGTTATTATTTTATCCTAAATACTAAAATGTACTGAATTGTATCTGGTGGACTTTATAAAATGTGAATGTGTTGCACATCACACTTTGGTTTAGTGCTTATCATTAATGAAAGTGTTTCTTCTCTTTAATAAAAAAGAAACTATATTTAGTACATCCACTTTAATATTTGCACAGATTTGCAATAACTCCTTGTCTGGAAACATTGTCACTCTGTGCTTGAACTTTAGAAATGTCCCTTTGGATCTAAGAAGGAATCAATTACTATGAGAAAATTTCTGAACATGTGATAATCCTGCTAAGTAGCAGCCAGTAACACAAACCTCACATCTTTAGCATAAGGAGTCTTCGGCCCTCTGCCCCAGCTCTCTTCAAAGAGGCAGATGGTGGGCAGACGGAAAGCTGCTCTAGCCACTAAAGACCAGGAAAATAGAGCCTTGCCTTCCTGACTCCTGGCCTGACCGAGACAGAGGATAAGCCAAAAATATCTTGGCACAGTTTAACAAGAGAATGTCATTAAGTGGAGCTCAGAGAACACTAGGAAATTCACTACATTCAATGGCTTTCTTTTTTAAGGGAGTCTACTATAAGCACCATCAGATGCCCAGTAATTCTTAGCCTTAGGCCCAAGAAGAGGGTAAGTTCTAGACTATGGTTGTTCATGCATTGACTGGCTTTAGGGAAAGGCATGGCAGAAATGCCAATCTTTACTAACATTTAATCATTGAACTCCAATTCCATATTATTTTGCCCCCATAGCTTAGAATTTTCTCCAAATAGAGTTCTTAAATGATTAACATAGAGATAAAGACAGTCTTTAGGGAAGTTTGTGTCCAGAAAGCTTTAAATCCTGCCAATATCTATGTTAGCATGCTAAAGCTGCCATAACAAGCTATCACAAATGGGCTGGCTTTAACAACAGTAAATTATTTTCCCCAAATTCTGAAAGCTGAAGTCTGAGATGGAGATGGGAGAGGAACAAAGAAGGAGAATCTGTTTCAGGCCTCTCACCTCCTTTAAGGAATTTACTAGCAATATGTGACATTCTCAACTCCTGGCTTTATTTTTCTTAACTTTTTTTTAAAGTATTTGTTATTTCTTTTCTAATTTTGCTGAGGCCAGAACTTGAACTGGGTATTTGACACTTTCACTCATTGGCTAGCACTCTACCAACTGAGCCATGCCTAGAACCCTTTAGCTTTATTTTTACATTGCCCTTTCCCTGTGTGCATGCCTATGTTCAAAGTTCCTCCTTTTATAAGAATTCAAGTCATGTTGGATTAGGACTCACTCTACTCCAGTCTTAATCCATTTACATCAACCCTACTTCCAAATGAGGTCACATTCTGAAGTATTAAGCCCTAGAAACTATCATAGAAACTTGGATGACACAATTAACAGTATAACCCTCTCCTAAAGTACATAGCCTTCTGCTAAACAAAATATATTCATAACATCCTCCAAAGTCTTAACCTGTTCCAATTCAGATTCTAAGTCCAAAATTGCACCCAAATTTCTTTAAATTAGATATGAGTGAGACTTCCAGAATGATTAATTGGATACAAATCCTCTTCCATTGTACACTAGTGAAACCAGACAAGTTATCAGCTATTGAAGTTGGGAAATCTACTCTCTGTTCCACCATGACATAGATATTCCATTCCAAATGGGAGGAAGTGGGGAAAAAGGAGAACCTGGGTGGTAACCAAGTCTGAAATCTATCAGTCAACTCCATTCTTTTGCCTGCCTGCCTGCCTGCTTGCTTGTTGAGATATCACTATGTAGCATAGACTCAAACTCTCAATCCTCCCACATCAACCTCCTGACTTCTAGGGTCATAGGTGTGCATCACCACACTCAATTCCATTAGATTTAAAACTTGAGACCAATACTCTTTTGTTCCATGATCTCAATATAGGCAAGGACTGTTTTCTCAATTGATGGTTAATGTATGTTCCTAAAAGGACACTTACCAGATCTGCCTTGCATAGTTTATAAATCAGTAGGACATTGACTCAGTTACACAACCATAGATGGAAGTCATGATTCTAATACTCAGCAGAAGCAACTCTCAGGCTGTAGATGCAACTAACCCACTATCAACTATTGTGAGACAACTGCAGAATGGATGGGGAAAATCAACAACAATTGATGGTTGTCAAAGAATTTACAGATTTAGTCTTGGCCAAGCCTTAGGCTCTCAGTATAAGAGCAATACTTTGGAAATGCTTTCAGAAAGAGTCTCAACATCAGCTCTAGAACCAGAGTGGGAAGCTTTTGGTTCTGAGGAAGCGGCAGCATTATAAATGGTGTGTGAGTAAATCTGTTCTCTGTTTCTCAGATCCACATTCAAGATTTCAGGGTCTCGTCAAGATAAAGTAGATACACATCCTCTTGCCACAATAAAGAAAAATGAAATAATTCCTCTGTGACATCATGAGTGTCCCTATAAGACATTATGCTTAGTGAAGCAAGCTACTCACAGAAAAATAGATACTTCATACCTTATTTTATATATGGAATCTAAAATGGCAAACTTACAGCAGTAGAGAGTTGAAAAATAGAGATAATGGAGATTTTCAACTAGATAACAGGACTAACTTCTGGGAATCTGTTTAAGCACAATGACTATATTTTATAAACACACATTTCTTTTGAAAACATCTAAAATTTTTCAGTGTTCTCACAAAATATATAGTAAGTTATGTGAGTCAATAGGTCTATTAATTAGCTTGACTTTATCATTTCATAGTGTACTATAGACATAAATGAGATGAATTGTAGTTCATTCCATGTCACTACAATAACATAAATATCACCAAAAAGTGAGTCAAACTATTTTTGCTGTGCTTTTTCTTTCTTTCCTTCCTTCTTTCCTTCCTTCCTTCCTTCCTTCCTTCCTTCCTTCCTTCCTCCCTCCCTCCCTCCCTCCCTCCCTCCCTCCCTTCCTTCCTTCCTTTCTTTCTTTCTCTCTTTCTTTCTTTTTCTTTCTTTTTGTCAGTTGTGAGGCTTGAACTCAGGGGCTGGGCACTGTCCCTGAGCCTCTTTGTGCTCAAAGCTAGTGCTCTAACACTTAGCCACAGCACCACTTCCCATTTTTGAGTAGTTTATTAAAGATAAAGAGTCTCATAGGGACGTAACTGCCCAGGCTAGCTTTGAACTGTGATCCTCATATATCAGCCTTCTGAGTAGCTAGAATTACAAGTGTGAGCCACCAGCACACAGCCAAATGTTTGCATTTCTAATATATACAAAAGTTATATTTGGGGGCTAGGCATAGTAGTGTACAGCTGTAATCCCAACACTCAAAAGGCTAAGGCAGAAAGACTGAGAGTTTGAGCACAGCCTGGGCTAAAAAGTGATCCAGGGCCAGTCTGAGCTAGGTAGACAGACTGTCTCAAAAAGAAACACTTATATTCAACTATTCTAAATCTGTCTAAAATTAATACCTAAACAGTCATGTATATACTTTAATTTTAAAATATTTTTAAAATACACTAAAAATCATCTGAACCTTCAATAAACATCATCATAGTTTTTCTGGTTGAGGGTCTTACTCCAGTGTCACAGTGAAATCAGTGAGGGGATGACTGTACAATTTATTGTGTGTGTGTGTGTGTGTGTGTGTGTGTGTGTGTGTGTGTGCATACACACACATACATGTGCTAGTATTGGGACTTGAATGGAGCCTTCCTCCCTCACTTTTTCTGCCTATGGCTGTCCCTCTACTACTGAGCCACACTTGCACTTCCAGCTTTTTGTTGGTTAATTGGAAATCAAACTCTAAGGGTTTTGTCAGCCTGGGTTGGCTTCAAACTGCAATCGTCTGGTCTCCGCCTCTTGAGTAGCTGGAATTATAGGCATGAGCCATTGGCAGTAGGCTGACAATAGTTTTAAAATAAGACAACAGTGAAGTTTGCCACAGCATTTGACTCTCTCATTTGCAAGATTTCTAGGCAGCACAAGATCCTTGATAGCATTTTACTCACAGTAGAACTTTCTTCAAAACAAGAGTCAGACCTTTTATCCCTGCCATTGCTTTATTTTTTTGATTGTTATTGTGAAGGCAATGTACAAAGGGGTTACAATTACATAAGTAAGGTAAAGATGTGTTTCTTTTTGGACAATGTCACTCCTTCCGTCCCTACCTATGAGTTGTATAGTTCATTTTCAACATAGGGTTTAGTGAGTATCAATGATGCTGTCCCACATTTCTGTGCCCCCTTTACACTCCAAAGACAGATAAACAAACAAGACAAAAGGAAATTAAAATGGAAACAGAAACAAAGGGAGAAAACCTCTTGTTTCTACTTCCTGGAGTTCATTTTCATCAACATTAATTTATGTGGTCAGATGCACATAACTATTGCCTGTGTGATCCTCTCCCAAGAATATCCTCCTTTGGTCTCACTCTGTGTGAATGTCTAGAGTAGTGTATAATGTATCATGTCCCAGTGTATTTTTTTAATATCCAGTGTGTTTATTTGTAGATTTATAGGCACATTCTAGTCACAACAAGTGAGGGAAACCATGCAACCTATGTTTCTTTGGATCTGGCCTACTTTGTTTAATATAATGTTTTCCAGTTCTTTCCATTTCCTTATAAATGGTACAGTATCATTCTTTCTGATAGATATGTAGAATTCTATTATGCATATATACCACATTTTCTTCATCCATTCATTCACTGAGGGGCCTTTGTGTTGATTCCATATCTTGGCTATGGTAAATAATGCTACAATGAACATAGTTGTGCTCTAGCTTTAGTATGGTCTTGTTTATGGTCTATTGGATAATTGCCTAGGAGTGATATTGCTGGATCCATAGGAAAGTTCTATGTTGAGTCTTTTGAGAACCTCCATACTGCTTTCCATAGGAGTTGAACAAATTTATATTCCCACCAACAGTGTAGTAGAGTTAATTGAAGCTGATCTAAGGAAATGGAAAAAAAACTCCCATGCTCCTGGATTGGAAGAATTAGCATCAAGAAAATGGCAACAGTGCCCTTAACAATTTACAAACTCATTGCAATACCCATCAAAATCCCAACAATATTCTTCAATGAAAAAGAGAGAGCAATCCAAAAATTCATTTGGTATAACAAATAGAAAAAAAAATCCTTAGCAGGAAGAATAGTGTTGAGGGAATATCAATACCAAACTTCAAACCCTGCCATAACTAAGTTAATACAGTATTTTAAATCTTTAGCTGTCATTTCTAAAACACTCCGCATCAAGAGTAAATTCTATCTCAAGAGAAACTTCTCTCATTCATAAGAAGCAACTCCTCTTAAAATTTTATCATAAGGGCTGGGAATGTGGCTTAGTGGTAGAGTGCTTGTCTAGATTTCATGAAGCCCCAGGTTTGATTTCTCAGTACCACACACACAGAAAAAGCCAGAAGTGGTGCTGTGACTCAAGTGGTAGAGTGCTATCCTTGAGCAAAAGAAGCTCAGGGACAGTGCCCAAGCCCTGAGTTCAAGCCCAGGACCAGAAAAAATATATATATCAATAAATTACATCAACTTAGGTATAGTTCAGGCCCCAACCACTAATTGCTTATCTTTGCTATCTGCCATTACTTCTTCAATTGAGGCCTCAAAGCCATCTGTGAGATTGAAATCAACTTCCTCCAAATCCCTGTTCATGCTGATATTTTTATTTTCTCGCATAAATCACAACTGTTCTTAGTGACAGAATGGTGAATCCTTCCCAGAGGACTTCAAATTACTTCACTCAGATCATCAGAAGATTCTCCATTTATGACAGCTATGGCCTTATGAAGAGTTTCTGTAAATAATAAGATGTAAAAGTCCAAAGTATTCCTTGATCCATGGACTACAGAATAGATGTTATATTAATAGACATAAAAGCAGTATTAGTCTCCATCAGAGCACTGGGGTGATCCGAGGCATTGTCAATGAGCAGTAACATCATGAAAGCAACTTTTTCTGTCTCAATAGTAAGCTTAAAATATTCAGCAAACCATAACAGACGTGCTATCATCCAGGCTTTGTTATTCTAGTAAGAGCAAGCTAAGTAGATGTGCTATAATGTGTGTGTGTGTGTGTGTGTGTGTGTGTGTGTGTGTGTGTGTGCGCACATGCATGCGTGCGTTAGAGTTTAAATTCAGAGCCTATGTGCTGTTCTTCATTCAAGGCTAGTGTTCTATCTGGCTTTTTGCTGGTTAATTGGAGATAAGAGTCTTATGGATTTTCCTGCCCAGACCAGTTTTTGACTGTGATCTTGTGAGACTCTTTATCTCCAATTAATAACCAAAAAGCTGAAATAGAGCTGTGGCTCAAGTGGTAAAGCATCAGGCTTAAGCAAGAAAGCTAAGGGACAGTGCAAGATGTTATATTCAAGCACAGTACTGGCACCGAGAGAGAGAGAGAGAGAGAGAGAGAGAGAGAGAGAGAGAGAGAGAGAGAGAGAGAGAGAGAGAGAGAGAGAGAGAGAGAGAGAGAGAGAGAGAGAGAGAGAGAGAGAGAGAGAGAAGCTTCTCCTTTGAAACTCTGAAACCAGGTATTCACTCTCCTCACTCCCTGTAAAAGTTCTAGGTATCATCTTCTCCCAAAAGATGACTATTTCATTTAACTGAGAATCTGTAACTCAGCATAACTACCTTCATCAATTACCTCAACCTGTTCCACAAAAGCTATGCAGCAGAATCATCAGAACTGTGGAAAATGCATATCCCTGACTGTGTCCCAATCTATTGAAGAAGAATCTCTGGAGTAAGCGACTATTTTAAAGCAGAAGTCTCTGGACAGAATATCTATAGAAGTCCTTAAACACTATAATTTTAGGAAGCCAGCAAATCTATCTCAGACAGAATAGAGTATGGAAAGGGAATCAAGGGAGACAAGGCAGGGTAAGTAGGATGGAGCCAAGCCTGGAGAAGGCCTGGAGTCCCAGAATGGGACATCCATAATTCATTGTGAGCATATTAGGCCGCTGCTGACATTTTCTGAATATAGAATGAGTAAATCAGTCTAGCAGTGATAAGAAAAGACTATATAAGAGAAAACTTAGAGACAGAAAGATCAGGTCGGAAACTACCCAGGTAAGAGACAAAACTTAGTGAGCTGTGTGATCAAGTGGTAGAGCCAAAAGCTGGGGAGAAAGAGAATCAGGAGTTGGATGGGAATAGTTTCAAGTCTGCAAGATAAAAAAATGTTCTGGAGATCTATTTCCCAACAATATAAACATCCTTGACACTACTGAAATAGCCACTTAAGAATTATGAGATGGTAAGTTTTGTATCATGCAAGCTTTTTATCATGACTGAAAATATTTTTAAGCTTGGTATGATGATACTCTCCTGAAGTCTCAGTTACTCCGGAAACTGAGGTAGAAAGATTGCTTGGGCCTAGGAGTTTCAGGCCATGAAGAGCAGTAACATAGTGAGAACCATAACTATTTTAAATGAATTTTTAGAACCTGAAGCATTGATACAAAGACTTAGTGTTTTATGAAACAGCAGGCTCAGTTTGAATTATTATGGTTTATCATGAAAATGTATTTGAAAGATACACTTCCAAAGATATACACCATTTTTATAAAGTTGTATGGGCAAATAATAACTCTCATTAACAAATAAGCCCTTATTAGACAGGCTCATACCAGTTATCGTTGGCATGCTAGCCAGACATGGTTCAAGTTCAAAACTATGCTCACTCCTCCTTCTGAGTTCCTTGAGAAGTTAGTTCCTTGAGATGTTAGTTGAATGGGTATGTTCCACCCCAAGTTTCTCTAGCCAAGTCATCTGTTTTCTTTAATTGTTCATCTTTCCAAACCCAGCCTTTAAATGTAGAAATTCCTTGAGATTCTAGTCCAGAATATTTCTTCTTTCATTTTCCGGTCTCTCTAAAAAATCTCATCCATTCTCCTGGCTTTCTTTCTTACAGGTTTCAAGAATTCTCAAATTCCTATCTCCTTGCCCAGCTTTTTCTTCTGAGTCTAGATTCGTATATTCAAATGTCTGCTTGACATCTTCCCTTGAGTACTGGATGAATTGAGTTACAAAAATACTGCTTGCAGCCGGGCGCTGGTGGCTCACGCCTGTAATCCTAGCTACTCAGGAGGCTGAGATCTGAGGATCGCGGTTCAAAGCCAGCCCGGGCAGGAAAGACCGTGAGACTCCTATCTCCAATAAACCACCAGAAAAAACCGGAAGTGGCGCTGTAGCTCAAGTGGTAGAGCGCTCGCCTTGAGCTGAAGAGCTGAGGGACAGCGCCCAGGCCCAGAGTTCAAGCCCCACGACCGACAAAAAAAAAAAAAAAATACTGCTTGCATTAAAACTAACAATATTTTAATCAAAATCCAAGACTCAACACAAGCTTCCCACCTCTGGGTTCAGGATGGTCCTTCTGACTCCCATGATTTCATCTGCACCTATCCAGCAGGAAGGCAGGAAGGGGTAGAAGGCTGGAAAGACATGTTACTTCACCCTAAAGGCATGACCCAGGTTATACACACCACCTCTGTTCACATACCCCAGCCCCTAAGCTAATTTCATGGACACATTTAAATGCAAGGATGGTTGGGAAATGCTGTCTCTAACTGGATGGTTCTATGTCCAGTTGACTTCAGGAGGACTTCCTATTAAAACTTCATGGGGACAATTGCTGTTGATAGCTGCTTTCAATATTTCAAAAGTGCTTCAAGTCTTACATATCCAAAATCAAAGTCATGATCATTCTCTCCCAAGTCCATACTTTTGTCCAGCTTTCCTCTTGGAGAATGCTATTGATACTGGAAAATGACAACATCTTTATGGTCATGAAGAATGAGTCCACAGACACAGAAGGAGTAAAATGGTACAGACTCGTTGAAGAAGGAGTTAAGTAGACCTCTTGATAGATGGGAGGGGTCCCCATGGTGGAACTACCTCGGTTAGGTGCCTCATGTGGGGTTAATAAGGTTAATAAGAGCTGCATGTTAAAATCACTGGGCAGCCTGTGGGCCTTATCAGCCCCTAGACCCAATCAGAGGCTCCATGAACTCTCCATAGTCCTTTAGCCACTCTGATTGATGTCTGTTCTTGAGCATACCTCATGGGGCTAATCAGCCTGTTGTTCATGTACAAGTCTTGCAGGGGCAAGGGACCATGACAGGATGCCCAGGGACCCTTGTGCATAACTTTCTCTGAGCAATTTATTAGAGATAAGAGTCTCACTGACTTTCCTGCCTGGGCTGGCTTCAAACCATGATCCTTAGGTCTCAGCCTCCAGAGTAGCTAGGATTATAGGCTTGAGCTCCCAGCTCCTGGCAAAGCTAATTCTTTTTTTTTTCTTTTGTCAGACATGGAGCTTGATCTCTGGGCCAGGTCTCTGTCCCTGAACTCTTCAGCTCAAGGCTAGTGCTCTACCACTTGAGCCACAGCACCACTTCTGGTTTTCTGAGTGTTTTATTGGAGATAAGAGTCTCATGGACTTTCCTGCCCAGGCAAGCTTTGAACTGTGATCCTCAGATCTCAGCCTGTAGCTACTCAAGCTAGAGTTACAGGTGTGAGATACCAGAACCCCACCAAAGCTAATTCTTAATTATGAGTGATTCTCTCCACTTTACTTTCACCTCAACACAAGCATCAATTACCTCTTACCTGGATCCCTGTATTTTCTCCCTAACTGGGCTCCTCACCTTTACCCTAGATCCACCCTCCCCGCTTTAGTTGATCCCCTAGCCAGGGTGGTCTTCCTATTGCCAATCTGGTGTTCCAGTCCCTCCATTAAAATCACCCAATGGCATCCAGAGCTTCTTACACAACCTGCCAAATGAACACGTGTGGTCTTGCCCCACAGTGCAGTCCCACCCATCCCCAGCTGTCTCCATGCCTTCCTCCCTGGGGACTCTGGTCCCATTCACCCTTTCCTCATTCTCAGACTGTGGCTCATTTAGTACTCTTTTAGTACTCCTTTAGCTCTTCTAGTACTCTGGCCAAGTGCCCACGCTTGCTCATCCTCCCTGGTTAACGTCTAGCTTACTTCCATGCACAGTGAGAGGACTAGCTCCTCAGGAAAGCTCCTCCATTAGAATAATTTCCTCTCTCAGGCTCTCACAAAGCTATGTAGCTACTGACTGACTGTGGTATCTAGCACTGTGGCTAGTCGACATTTTCTATGAGGTTCTCAAATGCTTGCTTTTCCCATGAGACTTTTAGCCACATGAGGCCAGCTTTAGTTGTATGTTTTGTTTTGTTTGGTTTGTTGCCCGTACCAGGGTTTGAACTCATGGCTTCATGTTCTTTTTTTTTTTTTCCAGGGCTGAGGACCAAACCCAGGGCCTTGTGCGCGCCGGGCGGGCGCCCTTCCGCTGGGCTAAACCCCCAGCCCTGGCTTCATGTTCTTACTTAGCTTTTTTGTTCTTCATTGTTACTGTACCTCTGAGCCACATCTCCAGTCCAGCTTTTTAAATTTTATTTATTTTTTTATCTACAGATATATTGATTTTGTGCTGGTTAATTGAAAATAGGCTCACACAGGTTTCTGCGTTGGGTTGGCTTTGAATAGAGATCCTCAGATCTCAGCCTCTTGAGGAGCTAGGTTTACAGAAGTGAACCACTGGTGCCTGGCTTTACTTTCTTGCTTTCATTGCCTGAAGGTCTGTGTCTCCCCCTGAGTTCATATATTGAAGCCTAATCTCCAAAGGGATGAATTTAGGACATGGAAACTGTGGTAGATGTGGCAGAGTCCTAATAAATAGCATTAAACCCATATGAAAGGAACCTCTCTGAGCTCTCTCACTCTTCCCACTATGTGTGGACACAGTAAGAAAGTGCCATCAATGAGTCTAACCAGAGGCTGAATCTGCCAGCACCTTGATCTTGGCTTTCCAAGCCTCTATTACTATGAGAAATCAATTCTATTTTTTAAAGCCACCCAGTACCTGGTATTTTATTACAGTATCATGGATGGGCTGAAATACCTTTATATCCCCTGCACCTAGCACAATGCCTTGAAAATGACAACTTCTTAAAAATAACAAAACAATGAAAGCAAGATTTTAGAATAGTGGAAGCAAGGCAGTCATTGGCCCTGCTTAATCTGAAGTATGGCATTCTTCAGGAGAAATTCCATATTATTATGTATTTATTAAGTGCAAGCATATAATTAGATGTCTTTGGTCTTTGCAAAGTTGCTTCTAAGCATCCAGGATCACCACAGCCCCACAAAAAGAGGATTTTTGTTTCCAAAGAGTATCCAATAGCAATTCATCATTTACCCTGTGCTGCAGTAGAAGGAAGAAAACAAATGCTCACAACACAGTAATTCCCAAAAGATGACAATGAATATAAATATGAACAGGAAACTGAAGATAAATCTAAGAATCCAAGAAAGAAAAAAGGAAAGAAAGAAAGAAAGAAAGAAAGAAAGAAAGAAAGAAAGAAAGAAAGAAAGAAAGAAAGAAAGAAAGAAAGAAAGAAGGAAAGAAGGAAAGAAAGAAAGAAAAAGAAAGAACCAAAGAAAGACAAAAGAAAGAGAGCCAAGTGTCAGTGGCTCACACCTATAATCCCAGCTACTCAGGAGGCTGAGATCTGAGGATTACAGTTCAAAGTCAGCCCAAGAAGAAAAGTCTGTGGGACACTTACTTCCAACTAACCCCCAAAATTCCTGAAGTGCAGCTGTGGCTCAAGTTGTAGAGGCCAGCCTTGAGCAGAAAAAGCTAAAGGAGAGGGCCCAGGTCTTGAGTTCAAGCCCCAGGACTGGCATTTTTTAAAAAAAAAACCCCTATACTCAGTGAGTTTTATATACACCTGTTTCCCACTATCATCATCTCGGTATCTCTGCATGTCGGCATCACACATCCTCACCCAAAACCGGTTCTTTTTTGTCTGTTATAATTCATTCCCCTCTTATCCTATCAACAACTAAATTGTTCTTTAATCTCTATAAGCTAATTTTGCTGGACTTAGAACTTAGTATAAATGCAATTATAGAGTCTTTTTGTGTCTGGCTTCTAATATTTTGAGAGTTACCCATATTGTTGCTGGCATCAATAAGTCCCTCTTTTCTGCTTCTTATTATTATCCTTTGGTATAGATATACCACAGTCACCTGGTGATAGATGTTGGGGTTCTTTCCAGGTTTTAGTAATCATAAAAAGCTGATGTTCACATTTGTATACAAGTACTTCTGCAAACCACGCCATTTCGTATTCCTTAGGAAGCTGTGAGAGAAATTCTTGGGCATGGGTAAGTGTGCACTGAGCTTTATAAGGACTTGTACCAACAGTGGATGACAGTTCCTGTTGCTCTGACAGCCTTGCCAACACTTGCTATTTCTTTTTCATCTTAACCAGTTCACTAGATATGCAATGGTATTTCATGGTTTTTAACTTGTATTTCTATAAAAACTGATGTGCACCTATTCACAAGGTTATCTGCAATTTATGTATCACCTTTGCATATGCTTGTGTGTGTGTGTGTGCGCGCGCGCGCACGCTGAAACTGGGGTTTGAATTAAGAACCCTTGTTTGGCTTTGTATGTGTACATGTATGTGTATGTGTGTACGTGTGCATGTGTGCATGCATGAACACCAGTCCTAGGTCAGGTCTGGGTGCTGTCCCTGAGCTTTTTTGCTTTACCACTTGATCCACAGCTCCACTTCCAGCATTTTTTGGTGCTTAATTTGGTGATCAGAGTCTCACAAATTTCCTGCCAGGTTGGTTTTAAACTAAAATCCTCAGATCTCAGCCTCCTGAGTAGCTAGGTTTACAGTAGTGCACCACTGGCACCCAGCTTGTTTGGCTTTTCACTCAAGGCTGGCATTCCACCACTTGAGCCATACTTCCACTTCTGGCTTTTTGCTGGTAAGTTAAAGATCAGAGTCTCATGGTTCTCCAGAACTCAACCTCCAGAATAACTAGGAATACAGGTGTGAGCCACCAGCACTCAGCTTTTTTGTATATTTTTGTGAATTAATTTTTGCTTGTTTTAAAGTTAGATTATTTTCTTATTGTTGAATTAAGAGCTCATTGTATGCACTTGAAATATGTTCATGTCTGTGTGTGTGTGTGTGTGTGTGTGTGTGTGTGTGTGTGTGTGTGTGCGCGCGCGCGCGCACTGCAAAACTTTGTTGGGGGAGTTGGGGGTTGTTTTTGTTTTTGCTTTGGGTTTTGTTTTGGGTTTGAATTCAGGGCCTTGACCTTACTAAGAAGGCATTCCGCCACTTTATACCACACCTCCAGCCCCTTTGTGTATTATTTTCAAGATAGAGTCTCATTTTATACATGAGACAGGCCTAGGCTTTGATTCTCCTCCTTATGTTTCTGGGGATGGCAGGCACATACCACTGTGCCCAGACATTGGTTGAAATGGAATTTCACAAACTTTTCTGCCCAAGTTAGCCTTGATCTATGATTCTATATAGCTAGGATTACAGGCTAGAACCACTTCAGTTGGCTAAAATATTTCCTTACAGTCCGTGACCTGGGTTTTCATTTCCTTATTGGTATTTTTTAAAAGAGTAGTTTTTACCTTTGATGATGAATTTTGAGTTCTCAATTGTTTATACCTGGTGCCTTTTGCATCTGAAGAAATCATTGCCTAACATCAGTTTAGGTTTTAAATATTTAAACCTTTTAATCTAAGTCTGTAATATATTTCATTTTAATATTTATGTCTATCCGTTTACATTATGTTTACCATCACTATTATTGTCACAACTAGGGCAGAAGTCTCTTTTTTCCATGAAATATGCCATTGTCCCAGCCCCATTTCTAGAAAGCTACTTGCTCCATTGTTTGTTTGCTTGCTTGTTTGCTTATTTTGTTGTACTGAGGCTTGAACTCAGTGCCTAGTTGCTGTCCCTTTACTTTATTTATTTTTAAATATTTACAGAATATATATTTTATTTATATATTAACTCATTCATTTATTTTTCACCCCTTCCCTTACTTTCTCCCAGTGTTTCCCTCCTATCCTCCCTCCACAAGTTGTATAGTTCAACATTGCATCTAGTATCACTGATCCATTTGTCCAATTTTGTACCTACATTTCTGTGCCCCCTACTATTCTCCCCCAAACAGATAAGCACAAACAAGACAAAGGGTACCAAAACCAAAAACAGAAACAAAGTGGGTAAAAACTCATTTCCATTTCTTAGTGTTCATTTTGATAAATGTCATTCTATTTTTTTTAATAACTAAACTTTTAATTTTTTTAATATTTAATTTTATTTTATTTGTGAACATACTGTACAGAGGAGTTACAGTTACATGGGCAGGATAATGCGTACATTTTTTACCAAGCATTGCAGCCTCTTCCTTTGTTTACCCTTCACATCCCTTCCCAGCCTCCCCCCTACCCCCCAATCCCAATCCTTCTCCTTCCTCCCCCGTCCCCCCCCCCCCCCGCACCGACATTGTAAAGCTCGTTTTGGACATGACAACTTGTACTTCTCATTGTTGCAACAGGTTCACCTGTATCCTTAAACAACTGGTTTTTCCCCATCTCCTCCACAAGTTATACTGACATCAAATATAGTGAAAGCAGGGGTTATACTGTGGGGGAGGGACATACAAAGCAACAAAGAGATAATCTTATAAATGCGTTAGAAACACATGCATGAAAGAAAAAAACATTAAAATACACATCTAAGGGTTCATTTTCCTGACATCACATTATCTGACCTTTTCCGCTTGACTCATACATATACTAGATATTACAAATAAGGGAAACCATGGGACCTACGTTTCTTTGGGCCTGGCTTACTTCACTTAATATAATTTTTTCCAAGTTTTTCCATTTCCTAACAAATGGAGCAATGTCATTCTTTCTGATGGAGGCATAGAATTCCATTGTGTATATATACCACATTTTCTTGATCCATTCATCTACTGAGGGGCATCTGGGTTGGTTCCATATCTTAGCTATGGTAAATAATGCTGCAATAAACATTGTTGTGCTGGTAGCTTTAGTGTGGTCTTGTTTGTAAACATTTGGGTAAATGCCCAAAAGTGGGATTGCTGGGTCATAGGGGAGCTCTATGTGAAGTCTTTTGAGGAACCTCCATACTGCTTTCCAAAGTGGTTGAACAAGTTTACATTCCCACCAACAATGAAGTAAGGTTCCTTTCTGTCCACATCCCCTCCAGCATCTGTTGTTGTTAGAGTTCTTGATATTTGCTGTTCTAACTGGAGTGAGGTGATATCTCAATGTTGTTTTGGTTTGCATTTCTTTTATGGCTAGGGATGTTGAACATTTCTTCATGTGTCTATTGGCCAGCCTTCTTTCTTCTTCAGAGAAGTTTCTCTTTAAGTCTTTCGCCCACTTATTTATTGGGCAGTTGTTTCTTTGAGGATTTGTTGTTGGGGGGTTTAATTTTTTGAGTTCCAAGTATATTTTAGATATGAGACCCTTGTCCGTTGTATGGCTAGTAAAGATCTTCTCCCAATCCATGGACTTTCTATTGATCTTGCTAGCTATGTCATTTGCCCTGCAGAAGCTCTGCAACTTTATGCAATCCCATTTGTCCAACCTTTCTTTGATTTGTTGTGTTTCCGGGTCTCTATTCAGAAAATTTCGGCCTGAGCCAAGGAGACCTAGGGTTTCTCCTATTCCATCCTGTAATGTTTTCAGAGTGTCTGCTTTGACTTCAAGGTCTTTGATCCATTTGGAGTTGATTCTGGTGCAGGATGATATATAAGGATCTAGCTTTAGTTTTCTACATGTAGTTAACCAATTTTGCCAGCACCATTTACTGAAGAGGCTGTCTTTCTTCCATTCTATTGTTTTAGCTTCCTTATCGAAGATTAGATGGCTATAGGTCTGTAGGTTCATTTCTGGGTTTTCAATTCTATTCCATTGGTCCTGAGGTCTGTTCTTAGGCCAATACCAAGCTGTTTTGATTACTATGGCTTTATAGTAGAGTTTGAAATTTGGTATTGATATTCCTCCAGCAGTGTTCTTTCCATTGAGGAGCGTTTTTGCTATTCGGGGTCTTTTATTGTTCCATATGATTTTTTGGATTGCCTCTTCTATTTCCTTGAAGAATGAGGGTGGAATTTTGATAGGTATTGCGTTGAATTTGTAGATAGCCTTGGGAAGTATTGCCATTTTCACGATGTTAATCTTTCCAATCCAGGAGCATGGGAGGTTTTGCCATTTTTTAAGTTCTGTGTTGATTTCCTTTTTTAAGATTTTAAAGTTTTCATCATAGAGGTCCTTCACTTCTTTAGTTAAGTTAATTCCTAGGTATTTTATTTTTTGTGGGGCTATTACAAATGGAGTTGCTTTCCTAATTTCAGCCACACTTTTCTCATTGTTGGCATACAGAAAAGCCATTGATTTTTGGGGGTTAATTTTATAACCTGCTACTTTGCCAAAGTTTTGAATCAGCTTGAGTAATTTGGGAGTGGAGTCTATGGGATTCTTTAAATACAAGATCATGTCATCTGCAAAGAGGGAGAGTTTTATTTCTTCTTTCCCTATTTGGATCCCCTTTATGTCTGCATCTTGTCTTATTGCTGTAGCTAGGCATTCTAATACTAGATTGAAGAGAAGTGGAGAGAGTGGGCATCCTTGTCTTGTTCCTGAGTTAAGAGGAAATGGCTTTAGTTTTTCACCATTGAGTATAATGCTGGCTGTAGGTTTGTCATATACAGCCTTTATTGTATTGAGGAATGTTCCATGGATTCCTAATTTTTCCAAAACCTTCATCATAAAGGGGTGTTGGATCTTGTCGAATGCTTTTTCTGCATCTATTGAGATAACCATGTGGTTCTTATTCTTGCTCCTGTTGATGTGATGAATAATATTAATTGATTTGCGTATATTGAACCAGCTTTGCATCCCTGAAATGAATCCTGTTTGATCATAGTGTATGATTTTTTGGATGAATTGTTGAAGTCTATTGGCCAAAATTTTGTTGAGAAGTTTTGCATCAATGTTCATCAAAGAAATGGGTCTATAGTTCTCTTTCTTTGATGAGTCCCTGCCTGGTTTTGGGATGAGGGTTATGATGGCTTCATAGAATGTGTTCGGTAGTGAGCTTTCTCTTTCAATTTCATTGAAGAGTTGGAGGAGTACTGGTGTGAGCTCTGCTTTGAAGGCCTTGTAAAATTCCGCTGTAAAACCATCTGGTCCTGGACTTTTCTTAGCTGGGAGGTCTCTTATTGCTGTTTCTATTTCAATGCTTGATATGGGCCTGTTAAGCTGGTTTAACTCATCTTGGTTTAGTTTTGGCATGTCAATATTTGCTAGGAAAAGGTCCATTTCTGTCAAGTTCTCAAACTTATTAGCATAAAGTTTTGAGAAGTATTCCCTTATAATGTTCTGAATCTTGATTGTTTCCGTGGTGATGTTTCCATTCTCATCTCTGAGTTTATTAATTTGGGTGTGTTCTCTTCTTTTTCTGATAAGATTTGCTAAGGGTCTGTCAATTTTGTTAATTTTTTCGAAGAACCAACCCTTTGTTTTGTTGATTCTTTCTATAGTTTTTTTGGATTCTAATTCATTTAATTCTGATTTAATTTTGATTATTTCTTTCCATCTACTGGATTGGGGTTTATCTTGCTGCTCTTTTTCAAGGAGGTTTAGATGTGTCATTAAACTGCTAGTTTCAGATCTCTCCAATTTGTTGATGTAGGAGCTCAGAGCTATAAACTTGCCTCTGAGTACTGCCTTTGCTGTGTCCCAGAGGAGCTGGTAATTTGTGTGTTCATTTTTGTTGAATAGCATGAACATTTGAATTTCCTTTCTAATCTCTTCCATGACCCAATCTTGATTCAGCAGTGTGTTGTTCAGCCTCCATGTGATACCGGACTTTCTTTGGTGGCTTTTGGTGTTGAGTTCTAATTTTATTCCCTTGTGGTCAGAGAGAATGCAAGGTATAACTTCAATGTTTCTGAATTTAGACAAGTTTACTTTGTGGCCTAATATGTGGTCTAATAAATGTCATTCTATATGATCATATGCACATAGCAATTGAGCCTTTGTGATCATCTCCTATCCTTTAGCTTTTTTTGATCAAGACTAGCATTTTACCAGTTGAGTTTCACCTCTACTTTTGGATTCTAGATTGTTTTTATTATTTTATTTTGTGGTTAATTGGAGATGAGTCTCAGGGACATTGCTGCCCTAGCTGGGACAAACTCCCAAGTAGCTTTGATTACAGGCCAGAGCCCAGCTCATACTTCTATATGAGCAAAGAAAAGAAAATGAAAAGATAGTATCAAACTGCTTACACTGAATACTTTTAAGGAAGGTGAATTGGAGGGGAATTGAGGGGAAATTGATAGCTTTTTCCTTATAGCTCTCTTTGGGGACTGCTCAAAGATTACACTTCAAAAGAAAGAAAAGGTAACATGTTTTTATCTGAAATCAACATCATACTGGATTCAGAGCAGTGTCTTAAGGAGAGCAAGATTGCCAGTTCAGCATGACTGAGGGGATGGGGTTTGGCCAATGGCATTGCAGGAGGAGGAGGTGAGAAAGATCAGAAAGTAGACTTCTTGACTTATTGAATGTAGAGGAGAAAGAAGAAAACAACAGCAACAAACAAGATGATGGTGGGGGGGAATCAGCAATTTAGGAACTCATTTTATAAAATAAAATGATATATTTCAATGATTTGAGGGGATCACAGCTTATATGACTGCAAATATCTAACCAGCTGTCAAAGAGCAACAGCCAGTGAGCAAATGCACCAGATACCTAGTTCAAGTCTTGGTCTCAGAAGAAAAATAAAACAATTTTCAAAGACAAATCACTCGTTTGATCTAGAAATAAAGTATATGTATAAGCATGACACATAGCCCTGGGACATCTTTGTCATTCCACAAACATTTTGGGAGCACCTGCCATAGGCAGGTACGCAATACTTAGTGCTGGGCACACAGCATACAGGGGGGACATAGTACGGGCTGCCTCCAGTTCACACTGAGGGCAAAGCAATTGGTGCCTGAGCCATAATTGGTTGCCATAATCATGAGGAGATCTCAGACCAGTGTTGGGTGTTTCAAAAGTGCTGCCTGTCGGTATTTAAATAGAGCTTTCTTGGAGTTGCCTTAGTTCCTTTCAGCACACTTCCCAGTTGTCATTTACATTATTTATTTCACAAATTCTTCTTAGTAAATAATACCAATAGATCCACTAGGACTTAAGGAAATTAGAAGGAATGGAAATTAAACACCCGGTATGGGTTTGCATTTCTACCTTTTCAGATAAAAGGGTCATGAGGAAGAGGAGCGTATAAGATGAATGCAGGAAGGGAAAGACTCCATTAACATACCTGACTTCTCTCTGAGGATTATTTTGTTTTGTTTTATCTTGTTGGGATTTTTTTGTTTGTTTGCTTGCTTTTTCCCAGTAGTAGGGATTGAATTTAGGGCCTCTCACTTGCTAGGCAGGTGCTCTACCACTTGAGCCAAACCTCCAGCCACTTTTTGCATAGTTACTTTCAAGATAGGGTCTCAATTTATGCTTGAGCCAGCCTGTGCTGTAGTCTTCCTACTTAAGCCTTCTTGTGTCACTGGGGATGACAAAGTGAGCACTGCACCCAGCCATTGTGCTTCCTCTGTAGCTAGTGTAACAGGTATGCAATCAGCCACTATTGAGACAGTCTTGTGAACTTCTTTTGCCCTGGCTGGCCTCCACCTGCAGCGCCTGATCGCTCCTCCCAAGTAGCTAGTATTACAGGGTTGAGCCACCATGTTCAGCTCCCTGAGGGTTTTATTACAATGCCCACTTCATTATGATGGAACTAACACTTAGGGACCTTAAGAAACTTGTCCACCATCATCAGGTAATAAATAAAAAGAATAGATACTAAAACTCAACTCTGTCCTTATAGCTAATGCTTTTAATCAAATAAATAAGAAATAAGAACAAATGCAAATATTAGCTATCACTTATTGAGCTAATACTATATGCTAAGAATTACTTGTCTCTTTTTTGCAGGTTAACTTTTCTTTCTAGGGTGGCCTTGAACCCTCAATCCTTCTGCTCCCAGCCTCCCAAGAGGCCACCAGAAAGTGTCTCTTGATATGCAAACCATTGCCTTCTCCCAAATGGCCTGTGTTAAATTGCTTAAGCTTTATAGTTAGAGCTGAGGGAGACAGTGTTAAAAAAAAAAAAACAAGGAAAGCAGAAAAATCACTGATTAGATTACAGGAGGACTGGAGGTTTTGCTGTAAGTCAACTTTCTGTTGCAGGGAAGAGTTGGAGTTGTTTAGTACTCATTTCTCAGAGGATTGTGAGCTGGACCATGAATAAGAGTCCCCTGTCCCTCTGGGCCTAGCTTCCTCATCCGTATTCAGGAACCATTGCTCCAACCCCCATCTCACAGACACAGTAAAAATGAGGAGAGGAATGTCTGCTAGAGAACCTGTGATGCATCTTGTAAACTAATTGTTTGGGCCCAGCCAGTGCTGGTTAATCTCTCTGTGATACCTAACATGGATTTGATTGTCTCAGACCTTATAAACCCCATTGGAACAAATGGGCATCCATAATTAAAACAACTTGGTGCCAACATGTAAAGGCCCAGATGGGTGGACTACAAATAGACCACCCACATATGGGAATTCAGTGTACGATAACATGAAATTTTAAGTCACTGGGAGATTTTTAGACAGATCGGTGAGTGTCAGAACAACTGGGCAACCAAACAGATAAGCAATGAGCCAGGCCTGCCTTCCACTCACCCAACAGCTCCCATGTGTCTCAGTGACTTACACATGACAATCATTCAACTATCTATTCCTAGGCAATAACACAGGACAGTTTGCTTATTTATTTTTGAGATGAATATCTCACTAAAAAACACAAAGCTACCAAAGCCACAAGGGCAAAGATTTCTAAATTTGTATTACAAAACTTTTAAATTCTTGGGAAAAGTATAATCTGACATAGGATAATCAGATTTGGAATATTTAGCATACCCGTTTTCTCTGACATATATCAGTTCTTAGTTGTGAAAATGGATACAGAGCAATTAAAAATAAATGAATAGTGGAGTGCTGGTGGCTACTCAAGAGGCTGAGCTCTGAGAATCACAGTTTAAAGTCAGCAGGAAAGTCCATGAGACTCTTATTTCCAATTAACTACCAAACAAGCTGGAAGTGGAGCTGTGGCTCAAGAGTGCCAGCCCTGAGCTAACAGCCCTTTGACCCTGAGTTCAAGCCCTAGGCAGGGGGGAAAAAAAAGGATGAACCCCAAGATAAGGATTCAAATGATTTTTTCTTTCTTGCGATTTTTTTCTAACATATTTATAAGATGATTTCTTTGTTGCTTTGTATGTCCCTCCCCCACAGTATACCCCCTGTTTTTCACTGTATTTGATGTTGGTATACTTTGTGGAGGGGAAGGGAAAAAAACCAAATTGTTTAAATAGGGATCCAGGCGTACCATTGCAACAATGAGATGTACAAGACGTTATATCGTACTTTGGCTGGGGGGGAGTGCGATGGGAAGGGGAAACAAAGGAGGAGGCAACAATGCTTGATAAGAAATGTACTCATTACATTGCTCATGTAATTGTAACCCCCTCTGTATGGTATTTTCACAATTTAAAAAAAAAAGGAAACTTCCATGCTAGTAGCAAAACGCTACTTCAAATGAGCAAATAAATGTAAGTACTGCATAAAACTGATAATATACACATTTAAATATATAAAAAGTATTCATACTCCTCCTCCCTCAAAACAAATTAAATGAAACCTAAATTTCATTAGGAAGCAACTCTCATCTGTCAAATTTGTCCTAAACCCAAACAAAAAAATGTGTTAAAAGTCTAGGAATAATGGTGTGATACATGCCTAGAATCCCAACACTAGAGAAGCTGAGCAGGAGGATCTTAAGTTCAGGGCAGTATGGACAACATAAAAAGATCTTGTCTCAAAAGAAAAAAAATAGCGCTAATATGCCAGATTGGCAAAGGTATGCACAAATTTTCTTGTATTTTAGGTAGAAAGGTAGATTGTTTCAAAAACCAATTTGTCTTATCTATCACAATTATGAGTACTTTTGTTCTTTAGCCTACCAAGACTGCTTCTGAGAATTTATACTGGAGATCTATTTGTATATGTATATGACAGGATATATTTAGGAATGTTTTCTTAGCAAATTCATGACACCATAGGTAGCCAGTGAGGGACAGTTGTACAAATGTGAGACATAGCTAAAATGGCTCAAGCTATTGGAAAGAATGTTGTCACTGGGGGAAAATATGAGGCAGATCCTTATCATAAAAATATATTAAGTGGGCTGGGAAGGTGGCTCAGTGGTAGAGTGCTTGCCTTGCATGCATGAGGCCCTGGGTTCGATTCCTCAGCACCACATAAGCAAAAAGAAAAAAGCCGGAAGTGGTGTTGTGGCTCAAGTGGTAGAGGGCTAGCCTTGAGCTGAAGAGCTGAGGGACAGTGCCCTGGCCCAGAGTTCAGGACCCACGACCGGACCAAAAAAAATATATATATATATATATTAAGTGACAAAAGCAAAATTCAGAATAGTTACACCCAATTCTGTGCTAGCATGCTAGCATATACTTCATAATGTAAAGAATATTGTAAGTACACTAAGAACCAATGGCTCATACCTGTAATCCTAACTACTCGGGAGGCTGAAATCTAGAGAATCAAGGTTCAAAGCCATCTCAGGTGGAAAAATTATCAAGATTATCTCTAAAATAACCAGCAAGCTTGGCCCAGGTGATTCACACCTATAATTGTAGCTACTCAGAAGGCTGAGATTGAGGATCACGGTTCAAAGCTAGTCAAGGAACAAAAGTCCCTTTGATACTCTTATCTCCAATTATCCACTCAAAAACCAGAAGTAGAGCTGGGGTTCAAAGTGGTAGAGTACTAGCCTTGAGCAAAAAGAGTTCAGGGACAGTGCCCAGGCCCTGAGTTCAAGCTTTACAACCAACAAAAAATAACCAGCAAAATGCCAGACTGGAGGCATGGCATAATGGTAAATGGTAGAGCACCAGACAAGCCGGCTGAAGCAAGCATGAGGCCTTGAGTACCAAATCTCGATACCACATTAGTGTGCATGTTTGTGCTTGTGTGCTGTCACATGTGTATGAAGCATAATTAGTCATATAGCAATAGAAATGATATATACTATGTCATTTACAAATAATAAACAATTTTCATTGTAAATCGCACCTAATATCAGTATGGCTAGTTATTTCTTCTAAAATCCACTGTGAAGTGTTTTTGTTGTTTTTGTTTATTTGTTTTTGGGGGTTTTTTTTGGTGCCAGTACTATCTGGGGCTTGAACTCTGAGCCCCACTTGAGCCACAGCTCCATTTCCAGCTTTTCTGATGTTTAATAGAAGATGAGAATCTCACAGACTTTCCTGACTGGGTTGGCTTCAAACTATGACCCTCAGATCTTAGTCTTCTAGGTAGCTAGGATTATGGGTGTGAGCCCAATGGTGTCCAACTGTGCAGTGTTTAGTAACCCCACCTGCACAGTTGTATTACAGCATTACACCATGAATAAGCTTAATTGCTGTTTGGGGAGCAAAGGGTTTGTTCATATCATTGACACATGGGTGGGGATCA
Organism: Dipodomys merriami; assembly: GCF_024711535.1. Classification (NCBI taxonomy): domain Eukaryota; kingdom Metazoa; phylum Chordata; class Mammalia; order Rodentia; family Heteromyidae; genus Dipodomys; species Dipodomys merriami. The sequence goes on from NW_027202937.1 coordinate 32,804,857, forward strand.
AACAAGAAAGTTGGACGGTATTTCACTTTTATCTATGAGTAAAATGAAAAGGAAACAATAAATACGTATGCTAGAACTTGACTTATCAGTGACATGAGCAGCTTCTTTGCAATATCAAATAATATTTTTAACACAAGTAGCATATTTCCTCAAGATTGAGAGAACATCTTGCAGTTTAACCAGCATAATTCTCAATTTCTCCACCATTCTTAAGTCTAGACCAAGGGTCAGCCACCCGTGGTCCTTGAGCTCAATCTGGTCTGCCATCTGGTTTTGTAAATACCATCTGGCACATGGCCCTGTCCATTCATCTGTGTTGTCTTTGTGTCACTTCAATAATAGACACATGGCCCACAAAGCCCAAGATGTTTACTCCCTGGTTTTTTTCCAGACAAAGTTTGCAGTTCTCTGGTCTAGACGACCAACAACTGTGACAAGAATCAACAACCATGGGACACTGAAACACAGCATTTGCTGACCTTTCACCATCATCAACACATCCTCACTGAGGGCTAAGCTGGGAAGAAGCTCAGATTGCTTAGTGTTGTCTCTGCAAAGGTCAAGCCGTATGAGACGGTGTATATCTGCAAGGTGAAAACCTTCAGAACATGCATAATGGTAAGATACAAAGATATGAAGCTGAGGGTTTTTGACTATTTGTTTTTAATATCATTGAATCAATTAAAAGGTCATCTGGCTGGGCACTGATGGCTCACGCCTATAATCCTAGATACTGAGGAGGCTGAGATCTGAGGATCGTGGTTCAAAGCCAGCCCAGGCAGGAAAGTCCATGAGACTTATCTCCAATAAACCACCAGAAAACGAGAAGAGGTGCTGTGGCTCAAGTGGTAGAGCACTAGCCTTGAGCTGAAGAGCTGAGGAACAGCGCCCAAGCCCAGAGTTCAAGCCCCACAACCAACAAAAAAAAAAGTCATTTAATTTAGCATTGAATAATGGCTATATTTGACTATCAGAATTCACAAAAAATTAGCAGTTGGCCCTTCAGGCTGGTGCAGGGATGCCAGTGAAGAGATGCTGATGCAAAGGCTGCTACAAAGAGGCTGGTACACAGAGGCAGGTGCACAGAGGCTGGTGCAGAGGTTCTGGTATAGCTGGCTGGCACAGCAGGCTCCAGCACTGCACAAGTCCCAGAGTACTTGCAAAGGCATGAGGAACATAAGCAGGGCCCTCACAGCTGTATATCCACAGCTCTTGAAAGCAGAGTACAGCAGGAAGCTGCCTAAAACAGGGCACATTGAAGCTGGACCTTGCAATAGAGTGAGCCGTCGGAGTTGAAGTGAAATTAAAATGTACTTTTTAATGTTCATCCTTTGGTACAAAATATGAATGTGTATGAAATTGTAAATCATATACCTGTATATCCCCTTTCCACCTTGAATCAATCTTTTGAAAGCCAGCTCTGCAAAAGCTTTGGCTCTGCATGCCTCAAGGATGCTGGTGAAGTGACCTGGCATTGTACCAGGCTGGCCTGGTGTGCTTCCAGTAGGATGCATCTCCTGAGGCCAGGGCGGGGAGCCCCAGAGGCCGAGCAACAAGCACTATGAATCAGCAATAGTTTGGATAGAAATGCCAGCCAATCACAGCCTCAGGAGCTTTGGCCCCCCACCGCCTCACTTCTCTTTCTCCTTCACTATTTGCTTGTTCATCTTTCCTGGAAAAATTAAGTCCAATTTTCCCTTTCACCAATTTCTCTGCCTTTTTCAAGGGCAAACCATAGCAGCTGCCTGCCAGCCACTTCCTACATGCCAAACCTTGCAGACTATATTTACCCCAGTGCTTCTATTTCCTGGGGCTGGGGCTGGGGCTCTGCTCACGGGATCAGCCAGTGAGCGAGATGGCTGCCAGCCTGGGGCCACACGCCACCTCCCAGCTGGTGCCCCACGTATCTGCTTGATGCAGACCAGCTTGGCTGCTGCAGGCTGCTTCCCCAAGAGCTCCAGGAAAAGCTGGCCTGAGAAGAGAGAGGGCCATCTCATCAACAAGGCTACCTGAGGTCTCCTGGTGTCTCTGCTATTTGCCTCCTCCAACCAGCTCCCCCAGATTTCTGACTTTACTCCTGGGCCTACCTTGATGCATGTCCTTGGTTCTTTTCTGTTCTCTGGACTCTTTCTCCCACTTGATGCTGACATCTCTGCCTCACTGCTCATCTGACCTGCACCCTGGCCTCCTGGAGCCCCCATCCTCCTCCCTCGCCCCCTCTCCGGCCCCCTTGCAGGCAGCGGAGGCAGACCATTCCTTCTAAGGACCCGGATCCAGAAAGGTTCCACTCTTGCCACATGCTGCCCTGCCTTCAGCCTTCTCAGATCTGGTCTCTCTCTTCCTTCTTTCTGCATCCCCAGCCTCACCATGGATTCCAAATCGCCACTGGCCCACTTCCAAGTCACAGTGGTGGTGCTATAGAAGAGACTTCCTTTGTGATGATGGGCACCTTAAGCAGTGCACATGTTGTGTCCCTCGGTGAGTCTGCACAGCTTCTTCCCCAGCCACTTGCTAGGCCAAGCAAAGAAGGTTTCCTCAAGAGACTATCTTGGCACTTTTCCCCGAAGCAGACATCAATTTGTACAAAAGAGGTTTATTAAGACGTGATCTCAGGAAATACTAGGAGAGAGTGGGAGAGGAAGAACAAGAAACACACACAAGGATGCAAATATGCAGCCTTTCACTCCTGCACTGTTGCCTTTCAACCCATCCCAGCTTAGCAGCAGAAGTCAACAGTCATTTCACTAGGCCCACAGATTCTGGGGTCAGAAACTAGGCCACAGCAATGGCGAGAGATTTCTGTTCCCTTGTGCCTGGAAAGAACCAGAGACAGGGCAGTTCTGTGACTGGGAACTAGAACCTCTGGAAACTTCTTCACAATATGACTCTGGAGGTGGAATGATCTAAAGGTCAAACCCAATACCCGGCCTTCCATCCAGCTTGGGCTTTTTACACGATGGATGTTAAGTTCTAAGAGCAAGCATTCCGGCTCTGGGTACAAGAGTTCTGAGATGCCAAGGCAAAAGCAGCAAGATTCTTTCTGACCTACTTGCAGAAGTCAGTAATGAATTCTCTTGATTTGACTACATTCTATTTGTTACAATCATTCAAAACAATCCAAATTCAAGGGGTTTGGACAAATTGATGGGCATATAAAAAGACTGGACATATAAAAACTTGATGGGCATAGAGTAAGATTGCATTGCAGGAGAGCACGGACTGCCCATATCACATGCCCATCTATGCTCAGCCACAGGGAGGATGTGAATTTCCCAGTACTTCTGTCTCTCAGAGACTGGGTAAAGCAGGCTCTGGCCACCAGGGGCAGAGTCTCAGATGCCAGCCTATGAAACTGAAGGCAACACATGGGAGCCTATGTATGTAGGGCACTTTTTTTTTTTTTTTTTTTTTTTTTTGGTGCTGGTACCTGGGCTTAAACCCAGGGCCTCAAGCTCTCATTTGGCATTTGCACTCAAGATGGGTGCCCTACTACTTAAACCATACCTCCACCTCCTTTTTTCTTTTCAGCACCTGGTGGTTTTGCTCAGTGGCTAGAGATCTATCAACTGAGCCATGCCTCCAACCCCTCCATGTTATATTAATGCGGTACTTCCCCACCCCACCCCCCATTTCCAGCACCGTGTATGTGAAATTGGAAAGGAATCCCAGGTGACATTCAACAGATCTTCCTGAGTTAAAATTATGCTCACTTTTAAAGCTGACATAAGTACACAGTATGCAATCATCGAAACAAAGACTTCTGAATCTTGATTCCCTCAAACAATGTATTATAAACATGCAAAATACTAATTAAGATTCATCCATAGCCTTGTTCAATCCAGGTTGAAGGGGAAATTCAGACAAAAGTTTCCAGGTGCCCCCAGGAATTCCAACATGGATGCTTCCACTTCTTGACCTTGACCTCATTTCCTGCAAGGAGCTAGTAAGAATTGGCTAATCTGGCTGCACCTGGCAGGTGGGGCTTTTGATACACCCAAAGAGAAATGAAACAAATTTGAAGGGATGATGTCAGCACTTGGCTATAACTCAGTGGTGTGCTTTTCCTGGTGCTGTCTGACATTGCTACATCATAGTCAACGTCAGAAATGTCAGCTTTGCCCTGAACCAGCAGCTGTAAAGGCAAATAAAAGGATTGGCCGTGGGCCAGTTTGGCAAATGAGCTGACCCTCCTATTTCATTTTCTGGCCAAATTGCTGAGTTAGAAACAGATTCACTATTTTGTTTTCGGTTCCCTCTGAGATGATTTTTTTCCAAGCAACTTTCTCTTAAGTGGATGTCAATCAGTAATTTCTACATGCAAGTTTTCTCAGCTAAGGCACTATTCAATTCTTGGTACAGTCATTCTTTTTGGAAGTGTGGTGCAGGATGTATAACTTAGCACTGTCTTTGGTCTCTACCATTAGAAGTCAGTAGAAACTCCCTTCTGCAAGATGACAACCAGGGATATCTCCAGACATTGTCCCTGGGCTCTAGAATCCCAGAGATCTTACTTCCTGACACTGACCATTTCCTTGTCTTTAAATCCCTTCTTAAGTAGAAGATTAATGAATAAATGTGCTCTTTTTCATCCCTTCTCAGATGTCCTAGGGAAAATAATACATGGGGGCCACAGCCTTGTTTTATTATTTGGAGATATTCTCTTAAGCCCAGCTAGGTTTCAAACTAGCATTTCACTACCTCACTCAAAAACAGAGAGTGAAGCTGGGCACCAGTGGCTCACAACTGTAATCCTAGCTACTCAGGAGGTTGAGATCTGAGGATCGTGGTTCAAAGCCAACCAGGGCAAGAAAGTATGTGAGACTCTTATTTCCAATAAACCACCAGAAAACCAGAAGTCGCTCTGTGGCTCAAGTGGTAGAGCACTGCCCTTGAGCTAAAGAGCTTGGGGACAGAGCCGAGGCCCAGAGTTTGGACAGAGCTGAGGCCCAGAGTTCAACCCCTAATACTGGAAAACAACAACAACAACAATAAAAACAAAAACACACAGTGATTTCCATAAACAGAGGGTACATCCTCTGTATGTAGTGTATGTGTGTGTGTGTGTGTGTGTCTGTCTGTCTGTCTGTGTCTGTGAGTGTCTGTGTGTCTGTGTGTTTGTGTGCCAGTACTAGGGCTTAAACTCAGAGCTATGTGATTTTGCTAAGCTTTTTCATTCAAGGCTGATGCTCTACTTGAGCCACACCTCCACTTTGGGCTTTTTGCTGTTTAATTGGAGACAACAATTTCTTGGATTTGTCTTCCTGGGCTGTCTTGGAGTTTGGAGTTAAGATCCTCAGATCTCAGCCTCCTGAGTAGCTACAGGCATGAGCCAACAATGTATAGCCTACAACTTTACTGTATGTGTGTGTGTATGTGTGGTGTGTATGTATGTTCCTGTGTGCACATGTGCACATGCATGATGCAGCTTGAACTCAGGGTCTCCCTGAGCTTTTTTTCTTGCTCAAGGCTAGTACTCTAACACTTGATCCACAGCTCCAATTCTGGCTTTTTGGTGGTTAATTGGAGATAAGGATTTCCCAGACTTTCCTGTCCAAGTTGTCTTTGAATCAAAATCCTCAGACCATGAGCCACCATAGCCCAGCTTAAGTCTACTTTCTTTTCTTTGCTTTTTTTTTTTTTTTTGTCAGTCATAGGGCTTGAACTCTGGGTCTGGGCTCTGTCTCTGAGCTCTTCTGCTCAAGGCTAATACTCTACCACTTGAGCCACAGAGCCACTTCCAGTTTTCTGGTGGTTAATTGGAGATAAGAGTCTCTCGGACTTTCTTGCCTGGACTGGCTCTGAACTGTGATTCTCAGATCTCAGCCTCTTGAGTATCCAGGATTACAGGCATAAGCTTCCAGCGCCTGGCTGCAAATCTACTTTTTTAACCATGTATTTAAGGATCTCCACTATCTGGGTTTGGAGTCTTGGGGAGAACTGTGCTAAGCAAACAAGTTAGACATTTTTCTGTCATTACCATTGGCCAAGTATCGTGGTGAGAGGGATTGGAGAGTCCTGTGGGTACAGAGTGTTCTTTGTCTGGAGGAGAGGGCTGGGACAGTAATAATACACCTTCACCTACCTTGGGTCACATATCTTGGGAGAAGAATTCCTGACATGGATCACTGTGGCTGGGTGCCTTTCTCAAAGTCCTGACAATTAGTATTTCTAATACTGCTAACTTGTACTGCTTTGTATTGTTAATGGCTTTTTCCAGTGAGTGTACTGTCCCAAATCAATGGTAAATTCCTCCAAACAGTGACAGCATCTAGTATAAACATTTACACAGAGCGGTGCTTGAAAAAAATAAATGACTCAGTTGATTCCTGAGAAAATAGAGTAAGAGATGCTTGAATAGCAAGGTTATGACCAAACTCAGAGTTGGAAAGAGCAGATTGAAGTTGGCTGTAAGTCACATATACTAATTAATAGCAAAGAAAGTCATGTGGGATTCAGCATTACTCAAAATTCCATTTAAAAGCAGGGCGTTGGTGGCTCATGCCTGTAATCCTAGCTACTCAGGACGCTGAGATCTAAGGATCACGGTTCAAAGCCAGCCTGGGCAGGAAAGTCTGTTAGACTCTTAATCTCCAATAAAACCACTAGAAAACCGGAAGTGGTGCTGTGGTTCAAGCAGTAGACTGCTCACCTTGATCTGAAGAGCACAGGGACAGAGCCCAAACCCGAAGTTCAAGCCCCACAACCAACCAAAAAATCCCACTTCATCAGGCCAGGCACCGGTGGCTCACACCTGTAATCCTAGCTACTCAAGAGGCTGAGATGTGAGAATTGCATTGTTAAGCCAACCCTGTCAGGAAAGTCTGAAACTCTTGGCTCCAATAAACTACTCAGAAAAAGATGGAAGTGGAGCTGTAGAGCACTAGCCTTGAGAACAAAAGAGGCTCACGATATTGTCCAGGCCCTGAGTTCAAGACCAGGACTGGCAAAAACAAGCAAACAAAAAAAACCCACTTCATCAAAGCTGGATGATGCTGGCTCATACTTGTAATCCTAGCTACTAAGAAGGCTGATAACTGAAGATCATAATTCAAAGCCAGCCCAGGAAGGGAAGTTCATGATACTCTGATCTCCAATTAACCACCAAAAAGCCAGAAGTAGAGCCATAGTTCAAGTGGCAGAGTAATCCTTAAACAAAAGTACTGATGAATAGTATCCAGGACATGTGCTCAAGCCCCCAGTATTCAGACAGAAACACACACACACACACACACACACACACACACACACACACACACACACACACACACACACACACACACACACACACACACACACACACACACACACACACACACACACACACACACACACACACACACACACACCCATTCCATCAAAGCCAAGCAACGGTGGCTCATACCTGTAATCTTAACTACTCAGGAGATCTGAAAATAGCAATTCAAAGGCAGCTGGGACAAATCCATGAGTCTCTTATTCCCAATTAACTACCAAAAAGCTAGAAGTGGGAGTATAGCTCAAGTAGTAGAGCACAAGCCTTGAGTGAGAATAGCTAAGTGAGTACTTGAGACGCGCATGCACACACACGCACACACACACACACTATACACACACAAACACAAGCACTCCATCAATCCAGCATTTGTATATAGACAGTTCTTTTCCCTGTGCAGATGACAGAAGCTGCTGCAGCTGGTCACAGGGCATCACTGTATTAGTCTACACCAAGTGCCAGATTGAAGCCAATGTCACTTCTCCAGGCTACTGTCAGTCATCTTCCCACATTCAAGGGCACAAACAATGCATTTGTCTGGACCTGTTATGCTGCAGTCTTGCAGTGACCTTTGGGATTGATTGCCTCATCCGATTCCACGAAGGCTTCTGCTAAGCAAGAGAGAGCTGGTTGTACATGCAGCGACCAGGCCAAGTTCACCTTCACTAACACCCTGTCATATTGTTGGCAAAAACAATAATTGTTGCCTATTACACACTGTAGGGAAAAGAATTTATCTAAACCAACATAAGTGGAATGGGGTGGGAAGGCCACAACTCTATCTGTATTAACCTCTTCCAAGTATACATTTATTCCAGAACTTTCCTTTGAAGTCTTCATGGTTGTCTCCAGACAACCTCATTATCTCTGGGTTGAATTTCACCTAGACAGATCTCTTCACAAATCTGCTGCCTCAGGACATTGAAGTGAGCTAGTCTCCCTTTAGAATACATCAGTGCTCTTTTAAAGTAAATAAGTAGAACTGTTTATGTTGTCAAATGATCCACTGAAAATGGCAAAGTAGGTTATGATTGAGAAGAAGAATAAGGATGTGTTTTAAGGAAAATGGTTAGGAACTCTTAGTGAACAATTATACTCATTTATTCATGTATTTGTATGTTACCATCAGGCCTAAAGACTTTATAATAAGTGATTTATGAACAATAAAATATTAATAGAAGCCAGGCACCAATGGTTTACACCTCTAATCCTAGCTACTCAGGAGGCTGAGATCTGAGGATCACAGTTGGAAGCCAGCAGGGGCAGAAAAGTCTTATCTCCAATTAACTACCAAAAGCCAGAGATGGAGGTATGGCTGAAGTAGGAAAGTACCTGTTTGGGGGAAAAAAAAAAAAACTAAACTCCAGGCCCTGAGTTCAAGGCTCAGTATAATCATAAAACATATGGCTGTATTAGAAGAAGTTAGGTAAAATAACAAAAGACAAAGTAAGAGAGGGGAGCAAAAATTCTGGACATCAAAGGAAAACAGGCTACTATGAACACATCTTAGCTCCTGGATACCAAAAATTTGGGAAAACAGGAAAGGCTGACTAACCAGTCAGTGTCTCTGATTCTGAGTCATCACAGCCTAGGAATCAGGATCCCTAGGTGTCAAAATGGAAAGAAGAAATCAAGAGAGAGCTGCTTTTCTAGTACTGAAAGCAATTTCCCACATACAGTTTCTGTAAAGGCTACAAGCAGTGAACCGCACTGTTTGCTAACAGCTAAGGAATACCTTTGCTGATGGCTATCACCTGGTTATTTGCATGTCAATCTTCTGTAAAGGCATCAGAACATGTAGTAGCAGGAAAGAACCAGCTTGGGCCTGGAATGGAGGAAATCTCTGCTCTGTGTTTTAGACTTCTTCTAGACTCTGAGTGATCAAGTGAGGAGAGCCATACACAAAGTAGGTGCGCAGTAAAAGTGAGCAATTGTTACTGTCACTATTCACAATCATCAGTCCTAGACAGACTGCAAAAGGCCAAGAAAAATAGATCCTGCTTCTGCTGTGGCTCACTTGAAGTATAGTGACCAGTTTTCCCTAACTTATCTCTCTGCTCTTCAGACAGCTGGCCAAGGAGTCATTATTTTCATTCACCAGATGGAAAGGCCACGCAGCAGCTGGATTAAAGGTTTTCAAAAGTATGTGGCAAGGGGCTGGGAAGATGGCTCAGTGGTAGAGTGCTTGCCTTGCATGCATGAGGCCCTGGGTTCAATTCCTCAGCACCTCATAAGCAGAAAAAGCCAGAAGTGGCGCTGTGGCTCAAGTGGTAGAGTACTAGCTGAAGAGCTTAGGGACAATGCCCAGGCCCAGAGTTCAGGCACCACAACTGACAAAAAAAAAACGTGTGTGGCAGGACTGAGCATCCAACTCTGTGCTTATCGATCAGGTTCTGTCCCTCAGCAGGACACAATGACTTTGACTGGCTGGGAGGGGAGCCGTGCTCCAGTATTCAGTGGGAGGTATCCCAGTTACAGTTTGGTTCTGAAAATTCAAGCCTGTCCTAGTTATAGTGGCTTTTATCAAAAAGACCAAAATAACAAATGCTGGGGAGGATGGAGAAAAAGGGAAAGTTTCGTATACTCTTGGTAGGAATGTAAATTAGGATACCCACTATGCAAAAAAGTATGGTGATTTCTGAAAAAAAGATAGAAATAGAACTACCATATGATCCAGCAATCCACTACTGCATACATACCCAAAGGATATGAAAATCTATATGTCCAAGAGACATTTGCACTCCTATGTTCCTTGCAAGACTATGCACAATAGTCAAGATATGGAACTAACCAGTATAAGAATGAAAAAAGAAAAGGTAGCATATAGATGTAATGGAATATTATTCAGCCTTTAAAAAGAGTGAACTCGTGTCATTTGCAATAATGTGGATGAAACTGGAGGACATTAGGTTGAATGAAATTAGTCAGACAGGGGCTGGGAGCGGAAGGGCACCCGCCCTGGGTTCGATCCTCAGCCCTGGGGAAAAAAAAATAGTCAGACACAGAAGACAAACACCATGAGCTTCCACTCATCTATAAAAGTTAAATGAACTAGAGAGTTGAACAGTAGTTACCAGAGCGAGAGAGAGAAAGACAGACAGTGTACTGGGGCCTGAATTCGAGATCTGAGCACTATCCCTGAGCTTTTTTGCTCAAGGCTAGAACTCTGCCACTGAGCCACACCTTTATTTTCTGCTTTTGTTGATTAAATATGAGTCTCACAGACTTTTCTGCCTGAGTTGGCTTTAAACCACAATCCTAACTGGGTGACAGTGGCTTACACCTGTAATCCTAGCTACTCAGGAGGCTGAGATCTGAGGATCACTGTTTGAAGCCAGCCTGAGCAGAAAAGTGCCCGAGAAACTCTTATCTCCAATAAACTACTCAAAAATAGCCAGAAGTGATGCTGTGGCTCAAATGGTAGAGAGCTAGCCTTGAGTACAAAGAGGCTCGGGGACAGTGCCCAGACCCTAGTTCAAGCCCAGAACCAGGGGAAAAAAAAAAAAAAAAACTCCCACAATTTTTACATCTCAGCCTCCTGAATAGCTAGGATTACAAGCATGTGCCACTGATGTCCAGCTCCAAACAGTTTGATAACAGAAATGAGTTTGAATGTTCTATAACACAATAAAGTGACTGTCATTTGTAACCATTTATTATATATTTTAAAATAATTAGAGGAGATAAATTCAAAGTTTTCTGATGCAAAGCAATGAATAATGTTTAAGAATGTTAATTACCCTAAAACTGTCATTCATTACACATTGTATTTATGTATCAAACTTTGCAACTCACAAACGCATGCCAACTATTGCTTAGTTTCACTAAGTTATTATTTATTAAACTGTTAAAAAATGTCATTTATAGCTAACTGTGAACAGGGTTTTATAACAAACTTACAGAAAAGCTACAGAATAGCACAAAGAGCTCTCAGAGAACAGGTTAAAATTCTGTGATTATCCCAGAAAGGCCCCTAGGTAACAAGCACATTCTTGTGCCTTTTGTTTTGTTCCTTTCCAGGCAAGCTCTTTCGGCTCTGGGCTGTTGGACCTAAGGTGGTTTAAGATTTCAGGACAGGTGTCATAGATGGTCACTCATTCCACATGTACCATGTCTTCATTGCCATTGTGCATCTATGGAACAAATAGAGAAGTGCATTGTACTCCTCCCTAAGTGTTCTGTGCAGTAGCACAGGGGAGCAATTTGTCCCATCACTGGTGATGTTCATTTTCACTGTTTGAGGAAGATGGTGTCCCTTTGTGTTTAGTATAGTTTATTTTTGTTTTGATGTTTTCTATTTTGTTTTGTGTGTGTACATGTGTGCCTATACTAGAAACTGAAGTCAGGTCCGAGCCCAGTCCCCTAGCTTTTTTGCTCAAGGCTGGCACTCTACCACTTGAGTCATACCTCCACTTCTGGCCTTTTGCTACTTGGAGATGAGAGTCTCACAGACTTTCCTGCTTGGACTGGCTTCAAACCACAGTCTTCAGAACTCTGCTTCCTGAGTAGTTAGGATTACAAGCATGAGTGCCTGGCTAGTGCAGAGTTTTAAGAGGAGATGTCTTGAACCTTTGTAAATATCCTATTTCTCATCAAAATTTTGTATATATACTATTCATCAAAGTTGATTTATATCTATAATTGTTGTCCATAGTAATTTTCAAATTCCACCATATTTATTGTGTCTCCTCCATTATTTTTTTCCACATTTATTTGTATTTATATGGACTGAGATTTCTGCTTTATCCAGTAATAGATAATATACAACCACAATTACTTTAGCACATCACTTACCCTCTTTGTGAGCAATCCATTGATCTATGTATCTGTTTATCCCAGTACTATACTGTATAATCTTATATTTTAAAGTCAAGTAGCAAAATGTTTCCTGTTTTGTTCCCTTTTTGTTTTTTGTTTTGTGTGACAGTCCTGAATTAGGGCGTAGGCACTGTTCCTGAGGGGGTTTTTTGCTCCAGCTGGTACTCTATCACTTGAGCCACAGCTCTACTTTTGGCTTTTTTGGTGCTTAATTGGAGATAAGAGTCTCACAAGCTTTCTTCTTTGGGCTGGCTTTGAACTTTAATCCTCATATCTCATCCTCCTGAGTAGCTAGAATTATAGATGTGAGCCACCAGCACACCTAGCTCCTGTTTTGTTCTTTATGCTCAAGATGGATTTAGCTATTTCAGGGGCTTTGTGGTTACAGATTTCAGAACTGTTTTTCTAGTTCTGTGAAGACTATCAATGGTACTTTGGTAAGAATCATGCTGAATCTGTAATCATTTTGGGTTGTGATTCTTCCAATCCATGAACATAAGCTGTATGTTACATGTGTCTGTGGTGTGTGTGTGTGTGTGTGTGTGTGTGTGTGTGTGTGTGTGTGTGTGTGTGTGTGTGTGTGTGTGTGTGTGTGTGTGTGTGTGTTCTTCAATTTTTGTCATCAGTGTTTTTCCTATAGAGAGATTTTGTTTCTTTAGTGAAATTTATTCCTACAAGACACCAGTGGCTCATATCTATAATCCTAGCTACTAAGGAGGCTAAGATTTGAAGACTGAGGTTCAAAGGCAGCCCAAGCAGGAAAGTCTGTGACTCAAGTGGTAGAGCTCTAGCCTTGAACTAAGCAAATGCTCAGGTCCTGAGTTCAAGCCCCAGGACCAGCACAAATAAAAATTATTCCTGCTTTTAAAAAATATTTTACTTTTGTAATTGTCATAAATGGGATTGTTCAGGAAAACCATGAAGTCCTAGGCAGGTCATATGTAATGTCTGGAAAGAAAAGCAGTGAAATCACTTCTTTAAAGTAGATGCATTTTCTCTAATCCTGAAATGTTTTGACACCAGGATCCCAGGAACATGCCCGCTAGATGAAAATCAAATGTGAATCCCATTGTACAAATGGTTCACTGCTGTGTATAGAAACCCTGCACCTACGGTCTGTCACTCAAACCTTGTATCTACAGACAGCTGTCACTCAAGCCTTGCATCTACAGTCACTCAAGACTTACATCTACAGACACCAGTCACTCAAACTTTGTGTCAGCCAATAGCTGTCATTCAGAAGGTCTCTGGGTATCTTGGGAGAAGCTACCACTAGGATGTGCTAGGATCCTGAAAGGAGCAAGTGAGTTCAAATTTTTTTCATAAGGCTGTGCTTTCTATAAGGCTTATTTGTCATATAATTATTTCTAAACCATACTTCTTTATTGAGGTAATAAAAGAAGTATCTAAAACCCATGTGTAAGAGAGGTCATTATGCCTTTTGCCATGATCCTAATCCTTAGAGATGATGACTACACCCTGTTTGCTACCTACTTATCCCCATTTGTCTCTGCAAAACTAGAAATCTACATTTGTCTGATTCTTAGTGAGGAAATTTATCTTCTAAGGAAAACTGAATGTCAGTTTATCTGTGACACTCATGTGTGAATGGCTCTTTAATTTTTGTTTGCTCATGTCAGAGCATGAACTCCCAGCCTCACACTCTCACTTGGTTGGCACTTTACCACTTCCAGATTTTTGCTGGTTAATTGGAGATAAGAGTATGTCAGATTTGTCTGCCTAGGCTGGTTTTGAACCTTGTTCCTCATTCTCAGCTCTCAAATTCCCAAATAGTTAGAGGCATCCAGTTGCCTCTGTATTTTCTTTTAATCTGAGCATTTCACTAGGAGAGGCCAGTATTGTCATTTTGATAGTGGGTCAATAGTGCTGTTCTTTATACAAAAACACCTGGATTATTATATAATCTAATAATTATTTCTTAACTAAATATGAAATTAATTTAATATCAATTAATATTAAATATATTTATTAAATTATAAATACTAAACTTATAAAGCATGGATTATTAAATAATCTGTATTTCTGTATGATTAGGAACATTATTATAATATCCAGCAATTATGAAATCCACACTGACTTTGAGGTACTGTCATGGCAGTAAAATGCTCGGGAGAAAGGTAGTGATAGCCCCTTTCAGATGGAGAAAGTAGCAGTGATAAATTAAGTAATGCTGCCAAGGTCATACAGCAAGCACCTGGCAGAGTCTATATTCAAATTTATTCAAGCCAAAATCAATATGTGTTGAAGTAATTCAAGCTATCAGGTTCATCCCTGCTACCCTCAAGTAATCAGACTAGAATTGTGAAATGGTTAGAATTTGTTGGAAACTGTTTCATGATTTCACTGTGTGTTTTGGAGGAGCAGGTTGAAGTGATATGTTTGGAGTCTGCCTTCCGGCACTTACCACACACTGGATGAATTGAAAGCTGAGGTGTACCCTGGAGACCAAAACTGCACTCTTTCCAGCTTTCAGCTGTCCGGACTCCCAACTCTGCTTTCTTCTCTTCCCAGGACCCCAGTAGCAGGGACGGGAGCTTCTCCAAGCTTGCTACCAACCATGTTTGTTTGTTTTTTTTCCCCTTACATGTTTTTTCTCCTACTTCTGAAGTCTTACATTCATTCTTTCTTTATCATTATAATGTATGCATATCTTAGAGGGGGGGGAATTCCAGGACTGGAACTAGTTTGGGCACTATCCCTTAGACTTTTCATTCAAAGCTGGTACCCTACCACTTGAACCATGGCTCTACTTTTAGTTTTTTTGCTGGTTAATTGGCAATGAGTCTCATGGACTTTTCTGCCTGGAGTAGTCTCGAACCTCAATCCTCAGAGCTCATCCTCCTATGTAGCTAGGATTATAGGCATGAGCCATAACTACTCAGCTTTCATGCATACCTTTTAAAAATCATTAATTTAAAAAAACATGAAAAACTAGGGCTGGGAAGGTGGCTCAGTGGTAGAGTGCTTGCCTTGCATGCATGAGGCCCTGGGTTCGATTCCTCAGCACCACATAAGCAAAAAGAAAAAAGCCGGAAGTGGCGCTGTGGCTCAAGTGGTAGAGCGCTAGCCTTGAGCTGAAGAGCTGAGAGACAGCGCCCAGGCCCAGAGTTCAGGCCCCACGACTGGACCCAAAAAAAAAAAAAAAAGAAAAAAAGAAAAAAGAAAAAGAAAAATTAGCAACCTCCTATCTCAGTCCCCAGTTTTGTATCCTGAGCACTGCTGTTTTAGTTATTTTAGCATTTTGTTTCCTGTTTAAAATGTGTTATTCCAAAATTTGTTGATTAATACATTTTTGCCTGTTTTTTTACTTCCTATGATAAAGATAAGGATAGAGTTTTCATGAACGTTCTCTTTATCATGGGAGATTACATCACAAGTGTTGCAATATGGTTTTAGCTCTATTCATATTGGGTGTTGTGTCCTCTTAAACACTGAGGACACAAAGGGTCAATCTTACCATGATGTCTTCTTTCTAAAGAAGTCAAAATTGGCAAACTATAGAGAAAGCCAGTAAACTAGAGCTGGATGAACCAGAGCGGGAGATCTGAGATTGAGAAGACTGATGTAAGTAAAACTAAACCCACCAAGAAGACTCATATATTGTATCAGGAATGAAAGAGGAAACACTACCACACTCCTATGCACATCAAGAGAGATTAGAGATGACTATACACCAACAAATTAGCCAAAAAATATAAAGGGCTATATTCCCTAAATGATAGAGATTGCCAAAACTGGCACAAGAAGAAATGTAAAATATGAGTAAGCCCTCTATCTATTAAATAAATGCTATTGAAACTTAAAAGCTTCCCAGAAAAAATCTAAGTCTCTAGTGAATTCTATCAAATATGTGAGGAGATAATAAAACTATAAAAAAAGGCACTGCAAAAACTGGTCATAAAATAGAACATTAATACAGAGGGCTTCATAAAAAAATGATAGAGCCTCATAAGTCACTAGGGTTACAGTCATGAACCACAGCTCTTTGTTATGTTTTGTAGTTAATAGAAAACACAACTCCACCAGATTATGCTAACTATCTTGGTGATTTCACTTTTTTTCTTTGCTTTTTTGGAGATACTGAGATAGAACTCAAGGCCTTGTGCTTAGTAGAAAAGTGCTATATCACCTAAGTCATGCCTCCATCCTGGTATTTCTATGAGTTTATTTTGTATTGTAAATATAATGTTAAATTTTTTATTTTCTAAATTTAGCTGTTGGTTTATACAAATTCTGTTGACAATTTGGACTCTCTCTGACCACTCTGATAAATCTACTTAGAAGTACTAGTAATACCTATACTCATATTCCTTTAGGATGTTTATGTAGAAAACCATCCACAAATACAATGTTTCTCTTTTCCAGCTTGTATAGGTTTTATTGCAGATACATAGATTTCTGGCAGAGATGGAGATTTCCTCCCTGTTCCCTAGGTCTTCCTCCACCAAGTGAGATGTTTTCTGTTAACTGTGTAGTTTATAGATGTCCTTTATCAGTTGATAGAAGTTTTGTTTTCTTTCTTTGTTGTTTGTGTTTTCAGTCAGCATCTCTCTACATAGCCTACATTCTGCTGCCTCAGTCTTCCATGTGATAGGATTATAGACATACACCACGGTGCCTGCTAACAATTTCTTTTTCCATGAAAGTTTTAAAAGTTTTAATCAGTAAGAGTCAAGGTTTGTTGAATCGTTTTCCTGCATGTATGAGGATCACATTTATTCTGCTTTTATGACTAATAGTCTTTCCTCCCCTCCCTCAGGAGGAACTGGAACTCAGGCCCTGACCACTGTCTGTGATCTTTTCTCCCCTGCCCCCAAGGCTAGCACTCTACCCGTTGAGTCACAGCTCCACTTCTAGCTTTTTGATGGTTAATTGGAGATAACAGTCTTTTGGTCTTTCCTGCCTTGGATAGATTCCAATCATAATCTTCCCATCTCAGCCTCCTGAGAAGCTAGGAATACAGGTATAAACCACCAGTGCCCAGCTATATTGGTCACTTTTTTGTCAGTCGTGGGTCTTGAATTTTGAGCCTGGGCACTGTCCCTCAGCTCTTCAGCTCAAGGCTAATGCTCTACCACTTGAGCCACAATTCCACTTCCAGTTTTCTGGTGGTTAATTGGAGATAAGATCCTCACAGACTTTCCTGCCCAGGCTGGCTTTAAACCTCAATCCTCACATCTCAGCCTCCTGAGGAGCTAGGATTACAAGTGTGAGCCACCAGCACTCAGCCTATTTTAAAGCTTTTTTTTTTTTTTCG
The DNA here is from genome assembly GCF_024711535.1 of Dipodomys merriami. Taxonomy (NCBI): domain Eukaryota; kingdom Metazoa; phylum Chordata; class Mammalia; order Rodentia; family Heteromyidae; genus Dipodomys; species Dipodomys merriami. The sequence continues at coordinate 32,822,205 of NW_027202937.1, forward strand.
GGTCCGGTCGTGGGGCCTGAACTTTGGCCTGGGCACTGTCCCTCAGCTCTTCAGCTCAAGGCTAGCACTCTACCACTTGTAAGCCACATTGCCACTTCTGGCTTTTTTTTCCCTGCTTATTTGGTGCTGAAGAATCGAACTCAGGGCCTCATGCATGCAAGGCAAGCACTCAACCACTGAGCCACCTTCCCAGCCCTATTTTAAAGCTTTTTTAAGAAAAGAATATGAGCTATGTAGTTTTATTTTCTTCTAATGTCTGTGTGTGTGTGTGTGTGTGTGTGTGTGTGTGTGTGTGCGTGTGTGTGTGCGTGTGTGAACTGGTACTGGAGATTGCACTCAGGGCCTCAAGCTCTTACTTGGCTTTTTTGCTCAAGGCTGGTGCTCTACAACTCAAGCCACACCTCCATTTCTGGCTTTTTGCTGGTTACCTAGAGAGAAGAGTTTCACAGACTTTCCTACCCAAGCTGGCTTTGAACCATGATCCTCAGATCTCAGCCTCCTGAGTAGTTAAGGTTACAGGCATCAGCCACTAGCGCCTGGCTTTAATGCCTTCTAAAGTCCATGCTGTCCTTTAAAAATGATGCGGGATATGCTCCTCTTCCTCTGTCTGCTGAGTGTATCTTATCATGGTGTCATCTCCTTACATATTTGATGGAGTCTACTACTTTCTGAAAACAAATGATAACAAAACAAGGCAAGTCACACCTGGGAAGAAAATATTTGGAATATGTACATTTGAAGAAAAATATATAACCAGAATATATAAAGGACCCATAAATTCAATAATATAAATATAAATAATCTACTTTTTAATGGGGAAGTATTTGAACAAATACTTCAAAAAAATTTAAAAATACATGAAAAGAAGCCAGGCACCAGTGCTTCATGCCTGTAATCCTAGCTAGGAAGGCTGTGATCCAAAGCACTGTGCTTCAAAGCCAGGAGAAAAGTCTCCAACTCCAACTCCAACTCCAAAATAACCAGCAAACGCCAGACTAGAAATATGGCTCAAGTTGTCAAGTGCCAGCCAAGCAAGGAAGCTGAGTGAGAGCATGAGACGCTGAGTTAAAATCCCAATACCAGCGTGGGAAAAAAAAGCACATGAGAAGACATTTGACAAGTTATTCATCACAGCGCTGTAAGGACACAAGATACTACATTACACTCAGCTGGCTATCCTTCATGTAGGGGAGCTTGGTCCTTAGGGTGGGACTTGGTAGTGAGGTAATGGGGCCTAGTAGGCAGTAATTAGGCTGGGGAGTGGGGGAAGGGGTGGCCTTAGGGAGCAGGAAGTAAGTTCCCATAAGAGCAAGTTGCTATATGGTGACATTCGTGTACTTGACTCTGTCTACATACAGCTAGTTTCCTTTCCACTTTCTATCATACAGTGACAGCAAAAGTGTCTTCACCATGCCACCAGTGCCATGCTGTTTAGTCTGTGCAGCAACTCACTTTGTGAGCCAAATAAACTTCTTTATATATTACACAGCAGTCATTTTGTTATACACACATAAAACTGACAATGCATTGGTTACAATAAATATATCAAGTGTTAGCAAGTATATGAGGAACTGAAACTCTCACATACATTGGATGCACATGTGAAATAACATACTTATTTTAGAGAAAAATTGGCAGATTGTTGTTGCATTAAATATGTACTGCCAGGCACTGATGGTTCATATCTGTAATCCTACCTATGCAGCAAGCTGAGATTTGAAGATCACAATACAAAGTCAACCCAGACAAACAAACTGAAACACTTATCTCTAATGAATCAGTAAAAATCCAGAAGTAGAAGGGTGGTTCAAGTAGTAGAGTGCCAGCCTTGATTTTTTTTATCAGTGTGGGACTTGAACTCTGGGCCTGGACACTCTCCCTGCGCTCTTCAGCTCAAGGCTAGCACTCTACCACTTGAGCCACAGTGCCACTTGTGGCTTTTTCTGTTTATATAGTGTTAAGGAATCGAACCCAGGGCCTCATGCATGCTAGGAAAGCACTCTACCACTGAGCCACCTTCCTAGCCCTAATGCCAGCCTTGACTGAAAATGCCAAGTGAGAACATGAGGCCCTAAGTGTAAGCCCAGGTACCAGTAATAAATAGAGTTAATTAATTAATTAATAAAATATCATTTGATCTAACAATTCCACTTCTATACATTTACCATTGGAAGTGAAAACATGTTCATATAGAATCATATTCTTGAACATTCATAGTAGCTTTATTCTTTCATCTAAGCTGGAAGTAACCAACCCCAAAACAGATAAATAGATAAACTGTGATAGAGTCAAGCTGTAGAATTCTACAAGCGATAAAAAAAAAAAAGAATGGCTCCTACCTGTAACCCTAACTACTCAGGAGGCTGATATCTGGAGGACTGAGTTTCAAAGCCAGCTTGAAAAGAATTTAAAAGACTTGGTCTCCAAAATAACCAGCAAAAGTGGGGCAGGAGGTGTGGCCCAAGTGGCAGAAGATTCACCAAGCAAGCAAGTAGTGTGAAGCCCTGAGTTCAAAACCTAGTACCAGAAAAATACTAATTATTTTTAAATGAGTCCCTGAAGCAAAAGCATTATGCAAAATACAGAGTTCAGACACAAAAGAATACATACTGTATGGTTCTACTTATATGGTTCTACTTTACATACAGAAAGCAAAGCTACAGTGGCAGAAAGCAGATATGAACCTAGTTTCCCAGGTCCAGAAATTGAAGGAACAATAAAGGAATTGCTTGTAAAAGGACACAAGAAACTTGTTAAGATGACAGCATATGTCTCATACGTATGATGATAGTCACATTATTGTCTTTTCAAAATCAGCATTTCTCAACTGGGCACTGTTGACACCATGGGGCAGATAAGAGTCTCATGGATTTTCCTGCCCAGTTTGGCTTCAAACTGCAATCCTCGACTTCCTGAGGCATGAGCGGCTAAAGCCCAACAACAAAGCTGATTTTTTAAATATAGGAAATGGTTGGGGATGGCATTTTTACACTATCTTTTAAATTTTTTATTGTCTTTAAGTAATTGCATAATGTCAACATGTCCATTTATGAGTATAGTAAGGATGACGTTATTTATTCTTGGGACATAGACTTGTTAGTTACCTATATTGCAAGTCCTCCTATATTTGGGAAAGCCTATATTTATTTATTAAAATTATTTTTTGTGGATCTTTAGAGATATTCTATTATTTTTCTAATATTTGTCCTGGTTACTGTGAAAGCTGATGTCATCTTCACTCCTAAAACTTTGCAATCTGTTTTATCTCTCAAAGTTTTCTTACCCTTTTTTTTTTTTTTTTTGTCAAGTTAGGTTCTTGTGGGAAACTGGAAAATTCTGTTCCTCAACTCTAGGAAATTTTCAAGTGTTATTTGCTTTAAAAATCCTCCTATTTTCCTATTCGCTCTCTCTGGAACTGAAGAAAGATGCTGGCCTCCCTACACTCCCAGCACATGGGCTGGCATGCTCATCTTATCTCACAGTCATAGAAAGTTAGACATCTTCCCATCTTCATGTCTGCTTTCCAGAAGATAGGCTTGATCTTCCAAGTCATTCTAAAACTTTCTTTCAACTTTCATATTTTGAATTTCAAAGAGCTCTTTCTTATTCGTAGATGGTTCCTTTTCTCCAAGGACCTTATCATAACCAAATGTCTTTTGTCTTTTGATGTAGACACCTGTATCTTCTAGAGATCCCTCTAGTTTCCATCTCTCACAGTGAAAGCTGTCTGGGAATGCCTGGTGCTTTTTAGCTAGTGGTCTATACTTCAGGACAGCAGATAGTCCTGGAAGCATAGAAAGGATTTGTTGAGTTGGTAGCCTTCAGGAGATGAATAAGTAAAAAGTAAATGTCATAAGTAAAAAGTTAATTTTTCTCTTGGGAAAATGTCATTTTCTGAAAGTACTTTCTCTGGTGACATATAGTTCTTCCAAAGGTGAATTGCCCCCCTTTGGACAACAGAGGCATCCCTGACTTCCAGTGTTCTTGGCAGAGGGTTAGGGAATCAGAAAGGTAAAGTCTCATCATCAGGTCTTCCCTGATTGAAACTCAAATCTCATTCTTGACTGTCAGTGTGTCCTGTGCCCCCAAGTCTGTAATCTCTCAAATGTAGTTTTGTGGGGGGTTTTGGTGGGTGTAGATACTGGGACTTGAACTTAGGGCCTCACACTTTCCCTTAGATTTTTCATTCAAGGCTGGCACTCTACCACTTAAACCATAGTTCCACTATTGGATTTTTGCTGGTTGGTTAGTTGAACTTTCTGCCCAGACTAGCCTTGAATGGAGAACCTCAGATCTCGGCCTCTAGAGTAGCAAGAATTGCAGGCATGAGTCACTAGTGCCTAGTTCATATGCAGATATCAAAGAAAATGGCTCTTGTTCTATTCTTCTGGAGTAGCAGAATAAGGCTATCATGTAGAAGACACAAGAGTCACAGGTGGTGGGGACTGTCATTTATAGAGCCATAATTCTTTTGTGAACACACATACATGTATTTGCACACTCCTTCCTTCCTTCCTTCCACCCTTCCTTCCTTCCTTCCTTCCTTCCTTCCTTCCTTCCTTCCTTCCTTCCTGCCTGCCTGCCTGCCTGCCTTCCTGCCTTCTTTCTTTCCTTTCTTTCTTTCTTTCTTTGTTTCTTTGTTTCTTTGTTTCTTTCTTTCTTTTTTTCTTCCTTTCTTCCTTCCTTCCTTCCTTCCTTTCTTTCCTTCACCCCCCTCTGTCTCTAGAACAGGAATGTGGGTCAGGGTGGGATACACTGGGTCAAGATTTGCTGTGACTTGGGGAAAGTCTTTCAAGATGAGATGAGGGGAATGTGATTTTCCAGGAAAGCTTCGGAGGGAAAGAACAAATAGAGGTGAGTAAGGGCAAACAGAAGACTGGATCCCAGGGGCATAGGCAGGGCTGCCTGGGAAGGGCTGGAGCCCAGGGGTACAGGCAGAGAGAGCTGCTTGGAAGGGCAGCAGGGCTTGAATAAAGGGTGGCCACAGAACGGGGAGGGCAGTGCACACCACAGCAAGAAGTTTGCATGACTTCCCACCCATTTTCTGTACAAGTAGGAGCTGAGAGCGTGAGAAGCCTGGGTGAAAGGGAGGCCAACATGGATGCCTTTATAGGAAGAGCCACAGCAGCTATAGAAGGACGACATGGGTGAGTAACCAGCAAGGACTGCTGTCTCCCAAGCCCTGGCTCATTTGTCCTCAGGAATAAAGCCAGATCTTTAGAAGCTCATCATAAGGAGGAGCTGAACAACAAAACAAAACCTATACAAAAGACCAAAACGTCTCAGACAGCTGCTCTCTTACCTCTTCCAGCTCTGCAGGGCTGGGGAATTGCATTCTAAGGCACATCTCCTAATTCCATTTCTGTTTGAAGAATCTCCCGACGTTATATGTGAAAAATCTCCTGACTTTATACAGGAGATTGGGAGGAAAGCCCAGTACCCAAGGACTCTGCCACCACCACACCCTCTTCCCTGAGTTCCTTCGAACCAGCTTGAACTCCAGAAAAAGCCAGTATTTCTTGAGAAAACAAGTTCAGAGGCCAACTCAACAGGATAACTTAGGAAGACCGACTAAAAGATGCAAAGGGTAAGAAGGGGGTTAGCTAGAGTTCTTATTAGGAAGACAGTTAACACCCATTTATTTTCAAAAACAAGAAAATACAACAAAGAAACAAAAACCTGTAGATAGCCAAACAATATCCAAATATATCAATAATTAAGTGTATTTAAATGAAAGTTACCACCAGTCCAACCAGGTGCTATTTATAAGAGAGACTAATTAAATATAAAGATCTGCAAAAAGATGGAGAAAATAACATGCTTACAAATATAAATCTTTTGATAGCCATATAAGATATTTCTATCATTTGAAGTAGATTTGGACATGTGGCTCAAATGGTAGAATACTTACCTAATGAGTACAAGGCCCTGAGTTCAAACCCTAGTACTCTCACAAAATAGATTTGAAAACAAGCTTTCAAATCTCCTTTTGATTTGTGATATTGAGCATGTTTTCATGTACTTGTTGACCATCTGTCTGTCTTCTTCTTCTTCTTTTTTTTTTTGGGGGGGGGTCCGGTCGTGGGGCCTGAACTCTGGGCCTGAGCACTGTCCCTCAGCTCTTCAGCTCAAGGCTAGTGCTCTACCACTTGAGCCACAGCACCACTTCCGGCTTTTTTCTTTTTGCTTATGTGGTGCTGAGGAATCGAACCCAGGGCCTCATGCATAAAAGGCAAGTGCTCTACCACTGAGCCACCTTCCCAGCCCTGTCTGTCTTCTTTTGTGTAGTATATTTACAGATCATTTTTTAGGTTAAGTTTTTATTTTTTTTCTGTTAAGTTATTTGAGTTTCTATAGTTTTACCTAGTACATCTAAAGCTTTAAAATTTTTGTGCAGTTACTGAGGATTGAAAGGGTCCAAAGAGTCATTACAAATTAATAAAAGTTTCGTTTTAATTAAAGAACAACTTTAAATATAAGTGCACATAATAAAATAGTCCCAAAGGGAGTTGTAGATAAAACAATAATAGATCATTGCCCTGGCTTCAATTCTCAGTAGCTGTACAAAATTTTTAAAGCCTTAGATGTACTAGGTAAAACTACAGAAACTCAAATAACTTAACAGAAAAAAATAAAAATAAAAACTCAACCTAAAAAATGATCTGTGAATATACTACACAAAAGAAGACAGACAGATGGTCAACAAGTACATGAAAACATGCTCAGTATCAAAAATCAAAATAAAAGGAGATTTTATCTTACCCCAGTCAGAATGGCTCATCCGAAAGCAAAACATAGCCATTGCTGGCAAGGATGTAGAGAAAGGAAACTCTCATGCACTGTTGATGGGAATGAATTTAGTATAAGCATTATGGAGAACAGTGTAGAATTTTCTCAGAAAACTAAAAATACAGCTACCAGATGATCTAGCAACCCCACTACTGCATATACACACAAAGGAGATAAAGTCAGTATGTCCAAGTGATACTTGCACTACTGTGTTTATGACTAAAATGTGTTTATAACCAAAATATGCAACTGATCAAGATGTCCCTCAATGAATGAATGAACAAATAAAATGGGAGGTACACACAAAGCACACACACACATACATACACACACATATAGAAATAAAATACACACAATGGTATGTTACTCAGCCATAAAAAATGAAACTGTCATTTGCAACACATGGATGGAACTAGAAGACATTGTAGCCTGATATAAGTCAAATATCACATGTCCTCATATGCAGAGGCTAAAACTGGATCTCAAAGAAGTAGAGAACAGAATTGTGATTGCCAGAGACTAGAAAGGAAGCATGGGGAAAGATGGTCAGTCAGTGGGTTCTAGGCTGAGTTGGACTGGCAGGACCAATGACTTCTAATGTTTTGAAGCACAATAGGATAATTGAAGAAAAATTAATGGGTATTTCAATGTTCCCAACACAAAGAAATGATAAATGTCCAAAGTAATAGATCAACCAATTACTTTAATCTGATCACTACACATTTAAACATGTATTGAAATCTTACTCTGTAGATTATAATGTTCAGTTGGTATATGCCAATGAAAGATAAAAACATTTACATTTTTTTGGCAAAACAAAGGCAAATTGTGCCTGGCCTCAGTTATCAAATAGATCGTGAAGATTTTTTTAAACTTAGGAAGAATATTGAGGATAATAACCACCCAATCACAAGTTATGAGCAACTCGATCGACATTTCCTGGGTATGTGAGGAGATCCCCCAAGGATTAAATAATACAAACTGTTCACAAATACAATAAAATACATGCAAACATTTCATCATGCATTAGTCATAAAGTCTCCACAAATATCAAACCAAAGTATGAAACTCTGAAGGCAATGAGGTTAAATTGGAAGTTTAAAATATAAGTGACCACATATTTAGCATAATTACCAAATGTCTCATGGATTAAAGAGAAAAATATCAAAATGGAAAAACCTTTAGTCTTAAACTGAAAGACAATACAAACAACACCTAAAAAAAGTTTTGGGATGTCACCAATACGTACTTTGAGAGAAATTTGTAGCCAAATATATTAGAAAGGAACAAGATCTGTAAACTATTGATCTTTGTTTTAGTCAAAATAGTGAAGAAAAACACAAGAAATGCAAATAAATTAAGTAACTCAGAAAACAAAAATAGAAGAAATCAACAAGCTAGAAAACAGGACCATAATGGAGAATAAACAAAGCCTACAAGTTGATTCTTTGCTAAAATCAATTATATAAACTTCTTGGAGGTAAGAAGATTGAAGTTACAATAAGTAATATTATAGAAGAAGAGGAGCTACAACTACATGTGAAGTACACATAATAAAGATCAAAGAATAAGATAAACAGTAATAAGGCAACAACTTTTACAATTATCCACAAAAATGCAACTTTCTAATTTCTGATTCAAACAATATAGCTTGAATATGCTATGAAAGAACATGTACAGCGCTTAAATGATTCACACACAAACACACTTAGTGGACTTAAATGTGAGATTTTCAATGATGACACATTGATCTCCAACTCATTTTTTGTGATGGAGATATTGGAAGAGAACAAAGAGATGAACAAATAAAGAAAAACATCCCTACCCTTCTTAAATGTCCACTCTGTGATGCTGTTAAAAGCACATACAATAAATCTGATAGGTAAAATACAATGTTAGATATGGGTAAGTGCTATGCAGCAAAATAGCAAAGACAAACAGGAGATGGGCCAAGGTAGGAAGACCTTGAGGAGATGAGGGTAAAATCCATGGTTGACTAGGGGAAGAAGAGTGCAAAGGCCCTGAGATGGGAGCAAAACTCGTGTGTTCAAGAAGGAAGATGGAAAACAGTGTGGCCTAGGGTAGAGCAGGCCAGCTGGGAGGAACTCAGGAAATAAGGGGCCAGACCTTGACTTTGACTTAGGGCAACACAGACTAGAATGTTCTCACTTGATTTAGCTGACGTTTTCACAAGACAGGTCAAACTGCTGTTTTGAAAACTGCTGACAAGAGGTCAAAGGAAAGAAGTCCAGTAAGAAGTTCTCAAAGCCATGTAGGCTGGCATGGTGGGGGCCAAAGTGGATTTGGGCTGTGAGGGTGAAGACAAATGGTTTGGATTCTGGGCAACTCGGAAAGTTGGAGTCTGCAGGGCTTGAAGGTGGATTGGGTTGGGATGAGAATGGGGAATTGTGTAGGAGTCCAGGGCTTTGGGACTGTTGGGCCTGAGCAACTGGGAACAAGGAGTCTCTGTTGGTGATGAACCTGCAAACATCTGAAAGAAGAGGAAGAGGAGCGTGAGATAGAGACACAGAACTTTCACTCCCTGCTTAGGAACTGGAACTCCCACCACAACCCAAAGTAGCCTGAGGACACACCTTAAAATGGCCATTTGAGGAGACACAGGAACCGCATTATGAAGATAAGCATGAGGCAGGGTACACAAAGAGCCCATTTTCAGCAAGTAGAGCAGAGAATATGTGTACAGAGACAACAAAAAAAGGAGTTGATTTTTATCTACATCTTAATATTGTGGGCCATAAAACACCCCTATGAAACCAGCAGTGCAGGGTGATTAGGTGGAGAAACTGAGGTTCTGAGAGATTAAGTTATTGACCTGGGGGCAAATAGTAAGGGGCATAGGTGGATCAAAAGGCCCAACATAGGAATGCATTCTTGTAATCCCAGATACTTGGGAGGCAGAGATAGGAGGATCAAGACTAGCCTAGACAAAATGGTTTTCATACCTGATCTAAAAAAAATGAAAAAGCCAGATGTGGTCATTTACCTCTGTAATCCCAGCTATAGGTAGGAAGATCAAAGTCCAAAGCTGAAAAATAACTTAAATAAGGCTCAAGCAATAGAGCACAGTACTTTCCCAGCAAACATAAAACCAAGTCCAACAGTCCAGAGGAAGATGGCGGAGGAAAAGTTAGAGGCTAAACAACTGAAACTCAGTAAACATAAATCCTGAGAGGGGCTCCAGGCTGGGCTCTGTGATTGTCTCAGTAGCACTCAGGGTAAAGCTACTGATCTCTGACAGGCTTCAACCCTAACTACAACCTAGACTCATAGGAACTCCAAACTAGAGAAAACAGCCATCTCCCTCTTTTGTGATACTCAAAGCAGATCTCCCTCCCACTGTACTATCCTGGGAGGAGGATCATAAAGTCCTGGGTAAGGCAGAGCTTCTCTCTGCATGCCCAAACAAACTGATTTAAGAAACCAATCAAGTCACAGGAAAACCAAATACCACAAGCAAACCTCTAGAGACTCTACCCAAAGACTGGTTATGGACACAGGGGAATACAAGATCCCCTCCCCGACCAAAAAAAAAAAAAAAAAATCAAATAACTCTTTTTTCTACCTAATTTTAATTTTTTTTTAAAAATGTTTTCTATTTCTTTTTTTCCATAATTTTTATTTTAGGTGAGTGTGAGTTTTTTCTTTCTTTACTCTTTTCCCTTTGGTCTTTGTGTGTGTGTGTGTGTGTGTGTGTGTGTGTGTGTGTGTGTGTGTGTGACTTAATTGCTATTCTGCTCATACCCAGATATATACCCATTGTCACTTATTAGACCTTATCCTTCATTGTGTGCATACTTAATTCAGAATTTGATTACTCAATTCACAACCTTTGGTTTAACTCCTTTAATAGTAATATTATTTCTTTACACTTATATAATTGTAAAGTGTTTCATTTTTTAAATTTAAATCATTATTTTTTCATTTTTTCTTGATTCTTTGTCTCTCTCCTTTCGTTCTACCCATTTCCTCTCTGAAATTAGGGCTTGGTTAAATTCCCTCTTTCCTTTTCCCTCTCCATATTCCTCTAATCTGATTTTTTCCCCACAATTTTCCCTAAACCTATTAATTTCTGGTCTGCTGACTCCCTCTTTGACATTCTTCGCCATTAATCCATAGTTGAATTAGATTGTATCTATTGAACTAGACTGTATTTGTACTCATTTTGACTGTGTCAATCAATCAGTGTGCAACTACAGGATTCTGGTTGATGCTTGCCTTAAAATGGTGCTCTGGCTGGGCACCAGTGGCTCACACCTGTAATCCTAGCTACTGAGGAAGCTGAGATCTGAGGATTGCGGTTCAAAGCCAGCCCAGGCAGGAAAGTCCATGAAACTCTTATCTCCAATAAAACACCAGAAAACCAGAAGTGGCACTGTAGCTCAAGTGGTAGAGTGCTAGCCTTAAGCTGAAGAGCTGAGGGACAGCACTCAAGCTCACACACAGTTCAAGCCCCATGACCAACAACAACCAAAAAAAATAGTGTTCTAGAGTGAAATTGGTTTTGCTTTCATACCAAATGGGCAGAACAACCAGAGAAACACAAGAAAAATGGGAAGTCCAGGTATCTCAACTGCCACTCATGATACTCAGGCAACAGAACAGTTAATGAATAATGCAGATGAGAGTTCCCAAAAAGCTCTACAAACACCATTGGTAAACATGCTGAATGAAAATATTGAAAGCCTGCAAAGAACTCTTTGTGAGCATGATAGGGAACAAGATGAGGATAACCAAAGATTAATACAGGAACTTCACGAGCATGATGAAGGTAACCAAAAATTAATACAGCAATCTTATGAGCATGAGGAAGCTAATCAAAGATTAATACAGGAATCTCATGAGCAGGCTGAGAATAGACAAAGATTAATACAGGAATTGCGTGAGCGTGAGGAAGCTAATCAAAGATTGACACAGGAATTGCATGAGCGGGATGAGAATACATAAAGATCAATGGAGGCATTCATGGAATGGAATCCACAAACAGACAGCTGAAGAAATCCAGGGAGAACACAAAGGGAAGGCTGAATGGAGCCCATCAGAAGGAAAGGGAGTCCAATGAAACCATAACCAATCAACTAAGGGATTTGAGAATGAACACTGAAAACCATATTAAAGAAGTAAAGAAGTCCATACAAGATCTAAAACAAAGCTCAAAAAAAGAATTTGAAACCATCAAAGCCAACCAATTAGAAGGAAAGGAAATAAAAAACAAAGTAGAAAGTCTTGACAGTAGGTTAGACCATGTAGAAGATCGAATTTCTGGGATTGAAGACAGCCTAGATATTATAGAGAAAGAACAGACAACTATTCAAGACAAATCCAAGAAATATGATATGTCTACTGAACAGTTAGAAGACACCATCAATATATCTCCATCAAACCAGCCCTGCAAAAAGATATTTAAAGATGTCCTACATATAGAAAAACAACACAAATGCAATAAAGGCCAAGAAACTGCACCCAAACAGAGAATCCAAGAGAATCATAGGAAGAACCTAGTTGCCACAGCCCCCAAGAAGGTGGATAACATAGCAGGAACTACCAAACACCTCTCAGTCCTAATTCTCAATATCAATGGACTTAACTCTCCAATTAAGTGACATAGACTGTATAGTTGGATTAAAAAAGCAAGATCAACATATTCTGAAAGTGAAAGGCTGGAATTAAATCTACAAAGCAAATGGCTCCCATAAACAGGTGGGAATTCCAATCCTAATATCAAATAAAATAGACTTCAAATTAAAATTAGTGAGAAGAGATAAAGAAGGTGACTACATACTAATTAAGGGATCTCTCAGGAGGATATAACAATTCTAAATATCTATTCACCAAACAATGGAGCACTCAAATTTATCCAACAAACACTACTTTCCCTCAAATCTCACATAGATCCAAAGACATTAATTGTTGGGGACTTTACCCACCGGATAGATCAGCCTGGCAAAAACTCAACAGAGAAGCCTCAGATCTAAACAACTGCATAAACCAACTAGCCTTAAGAGACATCTACTGAATATTTCACCCAGCAGCATCAGAATACACATTCTTCTCAGCAGTACTCGGAACAGTCTCCAAAATAGACTACATTTTAGGTCACAAAGCAAAGTTGTCCAAATACAAAAACACTGAAATTACTCCCTGCATTCTCTCAGACCACAGGGAAATAAAATTAGAACTCAACACCAAAAGCCACCAAAGAAAGTCCTGTAACATGTGGAGGCTGTACAACACATTGTTGAACCACCAGTGGGTCATGGTAGAAATTAGAAAGGAAATTCAAATGTTCATGATATTCAACAAAAATGAACACACAAATTACCAGCTCCTCTGGGACACAGCAAAGGCAGTACTCAGAGGCAAGTTTATAGCTCTGAGTTCCTACATCAACAAATTGGAAAGATCTGAAACCAACAATTTAATGAGACATCTGAACCTCCTTTAAAAAGAGCAGCAAGCTAAACCCCAATCCAGTAGGTGGAAAAAAATAATTAAAATTAAATCAGAATTAAATGAATTAGAATCCAAAAAAAATAAAATAAAATAAATAGAATCAACAAAACAAAGAGTTGGTTCTTCAAAAAAATTAACAAAATTGACAGACCCTTAGCAAATCTTATCAGAAAAAGAAGAGAACACACCCAAATAAACAAACTCAGAGATGAGAAAGGAAATATCACCACAGAAACAACCAAGATTCAGAATATTAAAGGGAATACTTCTTAAACCTTTATGCTAATAAGTTTGAGAATCTGGATGAAATGGACAATTTCCTACCAAATATCAACATGTAGAAACTAAATGAAGATGAGTTAAACCAATTTAACAGATCCATATCAAGCATCGAAATAGAAACAGCAATAAGAGATCTAAACAAGAGATCTAAGAAAAGCCCAGGACCAGATAGATTTACAGTGGAATTCTACAAGGCCTTCAAAGCAGAATTCATACCAATACTCCTCCAACTCTTTAATGAAATGGAAAGTGAAAGTTCACTACCAAACTCTATGACGCCATCATAATCCTCATCGCAAAACCAAGCAGAGACTCATCAAACAAAGAGAACTATAGACACATTTCTTTGCTGAACAACGATGCAATACTTCTCAACAAAATTTTGGCCAATCGACTTCAACAACTCATCAAAAAAAACATACACCACAATCAAACATGATTCATTTCAGGGCTGCAAAGTTGGTTCAATTTACAGAAATCAATTAATATAATTCATCACATCAACAAGAGCAAGGATAAGAACTACATGATTATCTCAATAGATGCAGAAAAAGCATTTGGCAAAATCCAACACCCCTTTATGATGAAGGCTCTGGAAAAACTAGGAATCCATGGAACATTCCTCAATACAATAAAGGCTGTATATGACAAACCTACTGCCAGCCTTATACTTAATGCAAAAAGCTAAAGTTATTTCCTCTAAACTCAGGAATGAGACAAGGATGTCCACTCTCTCCACTTGTATTCAACGTAGTATTAGAATGCCTAGCTAGAGCAATAAGACAAGATGCAAACATAAAGGAGATCCAAATAGGTAAAGATGAAGTAAAACTCTCTCTCTTTGCAGATGACATGACCTTGTATTTAAAGAATCCCATGGACTCCATTCCCAAATAACTCGAGCTGATTTGAAACTTTGGTAAAGTAGCAGGGTATAAAATTAACCCTCAAAAATCAATGGCTTTTCTGTATGCCAACAATGAGGAGTGTGCAGCTGAAATCAGGAAAGCAACTCCACAAAAAATAAAATACCTAGGAGTTACCTTAACTAAAGAAGTGAAGGACCTCTAAGATGAAAACCTTAAAAACCTGAAAAAGTAAATTAAAGCAGAATGTAGGAAGTAGAAAAACCTCCCATGCTCCTGAATTAGGAGGATTAACATCATGAAAATGGCAACTTTCCAAGGCTTTCTACAAATTCAATGTAATACCTATCAATATTCCAACCTCATTCTTCAATGAAATAGAAGAAACAATCCAAAAATTCATATGGATCAATAAAAGACCCCGAATAGCAAAAATATCCTTAGCAAAAAGAACAGTGCTGGAGGAATATCAATACCAAATTTCAAACTCTACTACAAAGCCATGGTAATCAAAACAGCTTGGTACTGGCACAAGCACAGACCTGATGACCAATGGAATAGAACTGAAGACCTAGAAATTAACCCACAGACCTATAGCCACATAATCTTTGATAAGGGAGCTAAAAAGTAGAATGGAAGAAGACAGCCTCTTCAGTAAATGGTGCTGGTTAAATACCTGTAGAAAACTAAAGCTAGGTCCTTATATATCACCCTGCACCAGAATCAACTCCAAATGGATCAAAGACCTCAAAGTCAAAGAAGACACCTTGAAAACATTATAGGAAGGAAAAGGAGAAACTCTAGGGCCCCTTGGCACAGGCCAATATTTTCTTAATAAAGACCCAGAAACACAACAAATCAAAGTTGGACAAATGAGATTGCATGAAGTTGCAGAGCTTCTGCAAGGCAAAGGACATAGCTAGCAAGATCAATAGAAAGCCCATGGATTGGGGGAAGATCTTCACTAGCCATACAACAGACAAGGGTCTCATATCTAAAATATACTTAGAACTCAAAAAATTAAATCCCCAACAACAAATTCTCAAAGAAACAACTGCGGGCTAAAGACTTACAGAGAAACTTCTCTGAAGAGGAAATAAGAATGGCCAATAGATGGGGGGAAGGGGAGGATGGGAAGGGATGGGAAGGGGAAACAAAGGAGGAGGCTACAATGCTTGATAAGAAATGTACTCATTATCTTGCCCATGTAATTGTAACCCCTCTGTAAGGTATTTTCACAATAAAAAATAAATAAAAATTTAAAAAAAGAATGGCCAATAGACACATGAAGAAATGCTCAACCTCTCTAGCCATAAAAGAAATGCAAATCAAAGCAACATTGAGATTCCACCTCACCTCAAGAAATCTAATAACAGATGCTGGAGGGGATGTGGCCAAAAGGGAACCCTACTACACTGTTGGTGGGAATGTAAACTTGTTCAACCACTTTGGAAAGCAGTATGAAGCTTTCTTAAAAGACTCCACATAAAGCTCCCCTATGACCCAGCAATCCCAAATGATCACAAACAAGGGTCTACTAAAGCTAACAGCACAACTACATTTATTGCAGCATTATTTACCATAGCTAAGATATGGAACCAACCCAGATGCCCCTCAGTAGATGAATGGGTCAAGAAAATGTGGTAAATATACACAATGGAATTCTATGCCTCCATCAGAAAGAATGACATTGCCCCGTTTGTTAGGAAATGCCAAGACTTGGGAAAAATATATATATTAAGTGAAGTAAGCCAGGCCCAAAGAAACATAGGCCCCATGGTTTCCCTTATTTGCAATAACTAATATATGTCTAGGACAAGCAGAAAAGTTCAAAAGCTATATACATATGACTATATGATGATGTTAAGCAAAATGAACCCCAAGACAGGGACACAAGTGGTTTTTTTCTTTCTTGCTATTGTTTTTAATGTACTTATAATGTGCTATGTGATTTTTTGTTTCTTTGGTATGTTCCTCACCCACAGTATAACCCATGTTTTCACTGTATTTGATTCCAGTGCCCTGCATCTTGTATATATGCTTTTCTAATTTGGGGAGGGGAAGGGAAAAAACAAAATCCTTAAATAGAGATACAGGTTTACCCATTGTAACAGTGAGATGTATAAGACATTACATTAAAAATGAACTTTACAACTTGTGGGGGGAGGGAGGGAGGAGTTGGGAATATGGGGAGGGAAGGAATGGTAGGGGAAAAACAAAGGAGGAGGTAAAAATGCTCAATAGGAAATGTACTCATTACCTTACTCATGTAACTGTAACCACTCTGTAACACTATTTTTACAATTAAAAAAAACTGTATTAAAAAAAAACAAGTGCAAGGCTGTATCCACTCTACTGGCTCTTGGAACCTTGCTGCTTCCTATAGTGCCATTCTTATTATTTTGTTTGTTTTGTGGTTGTTTTCATAAGCTGCATCTCAGGGTTGCTGTCTGAGCAGCCTGAGTACTTTCACTACCCATCTACCCATGACTTCTTTGATAATAAGACAGTTCTATTCACCTTCCCTTCAACTCTATGAACAGTTTGTTTGTGTGTGTGTGTCTGAGAGAGAGAGAGAGAGAGAGAGAGAGAGAGAGAGAGAGAGAGAGAGAGAGAGAGAGACAGCATGCTGGCACTTGAACTCATGGCTGGGGTGCTGTGTTTTAGCTTTTTCACTCAAGTCTAGCACTCTACCACTTAAGCCACAGCTCCACTTCTGGCTTTTTGCTGGTTAATTCAAAATAAGAGCCCCATGGATTTTCCTTCTCTGGACTGGCTTTGAACTGCAATCCTCAGATCTCAGCCTCCTGAGTAGCTAGGGTTATATGATTTTATTCAAAATCAGTTCTATGACAACTGCACTTCTACCTCACTGCCTGTACCCTCGCATAAACAAGCCCAAAAAACCAGGGCACTCTGGAGGCCCTTATGAGACCACATGACTTGCTGCTGAGGCCAGGATCCAGAGACTCTGCACAACATCCAGCCTTGATCCCTCTGTGGAACCCTGGTCACATAGTGACTGGAGGAAGAGACATGCCCACAAAGCTGACCTTCCAAGGAGCAAGGGTCTTCCTTGCCACTCTTGCCACCTTTTTTCCCATGCAGTGGCTACCTGATCCACTAACCCCACCCCACAAAACCCTGACCCATGTGACTATGATGCATCCTCCACCTTTACTCAGGCAGGAGCTGATAGAAAGGCAGTTGGAACCCTTTGGGGGAGAAACTTCACCCAAAGCCCTTGGTAGCAGGGACTGTCCCAGCCACCTTGGTGGGTTCTGTTCTCCTTAACCTTGGCAGCCTCATCCTTAAACACAGGAGTTTTGCAATCGCCTCTCCTGCACATTCCTTAAGGGTGTTGCACCAGGAAAAGCAGTCTGTGTATGGTAACAGTGTTTGCATTTGTGTTCTACCACGCATATTATTATCGTGATCAGCCTTCTAGCAGCCATGACCTTGATCACAGTGGTCCTTGAAGCTCATCCATGTCAACCCTTCCAGATACTCAATCTTCCTCCCAACATGGCTAGGCCTTTTGTTGTAGGAGTCCTCAGACAGTCCAGTTCATCAGAGGACCATTCTTTCTGCCAAAAAGTTCTTTCTTTTCTTTTCTTTCCTTCCTGTTTCTTTCATTTTTTTGTAGGAATAGGAATATAAAAAGTCTCATTGATCAACATGCATTTTATTCATAAACTGCTTTGTTAAATGGCAACTCTTTTATACAACTACTTAAATATAAAAATAAATTAAAATAATTGTAAAAAGATATAATACAGAATCCTTTTGTGGTTGTTTTTTTGCCAGTATTGGGGCTTTAACTCAGGACCTGGGGGCTGACCTTGAGCTTTTGATAAAGGCCATTGCTTTACAACTTGAACCACAGAGTCACTTCTAGCTTATTTGGGAGTTTAGTGGAGATTAGACTTCTCTGCCTGGGCTGACTTCAGACTGCGATCCTCAGATCTCAGCCTCCTAAGTAGCTAGGATTACAAGTGTGAGCCACCAGCACTCGACAAGAATTTTTCCATCTCTTTCTCATTTCTTTCTCTCTTTCTCCTTTCTTTCTTTTATTCTGCTGATATTAGGGCTTGAACTCAGGGCCTCTCACTTGGCTTTTTCACTTGCTGCTGATGCTCTACCACTTGAGCCATCCTCTACTTCCAGCTTTTGGTGGTTAATTGAAAATAAATGACTCTCTAATTTGTTTTCCCCAGCTACCTCTGAACTGAGGTTTTCAAATCTCAGCCTCCTGAGTAGCTGGGAGCCACTAGCACCTGGCTCAGAAAGTTCATTATATGAAAAACTTCTGTCTCCTCAGGCCTCAGTGTAGAAATAGGCAAATAAGGGCCTCTTACTGGATTCAGACAACCCCAGCCCCCCAAAAAGGTAGCTTTCAGATACCAGAAGAAAATCCCCAGCACCCATGTGTCCCACCAACCAAGCCTCATGGCTTCTATCAACCATTCCAAGCTTGTTACCTGGCTACCAGCTAACAATTGTTGTGGTGCTCCAGATCCTGAGCATGCCTTTTCCAAACTTTCCCTGCCTGATCCCCCTAGTATCCCTGTGCAGTGGGGGTTTCTCATTTGACAAATGAGCTCAGGACATTCTAAAGATTCCAGTGGCATGATTGGAGAAAGAGCCAGAGCTCAGGAAAGGGGACAGCTCAGCACCTGATACAAGATGTTGAGGATATGAGAAGTTGTTGGCTAGGCCCAAAGTAGCAGCATCAGGTAAATAGATAAACCAGAACTCAGAGATCACAATTAGTGGAGGCTACCAGAGAGAAAGAGAGAGGAAGAAGGGGATAGAAAGGGAGAGGGGACTAAGGAGGAGAGGAGGGAGAGAAAGAGAGAGAGAGGTAGAGGGAGAGAGAGACCGAGAGAAGAGGGCAAGTGCTCAGGATGTTCATTGCCTTGGAGATCATTAAAGAGCATAGAATGTTCTGGATTCCAGCTGGGTCTGACAGTGGCAGAGGGATGAGAACAATCCAGAAGGAACCAGAATGAACATAGACATGGAGGGAATTTTCTCATTTGGACAGAAATATGGATGAAAGATAAACGGTGGGACTGAGCAAGATGAAGCATCCTTTCAGAAATACTCATTGAACCTTCACTGAACTGAACACCACCCCATCTTCTCCGGGGACTTGGAGAAAGGCCAGCCAGCAGGCGACAAGACTGTGTCCACGTTGACTCTGCCGTCCCCTAACCACATTCCACATTCCTCGTGGCATGGCTCAGGGAGGAGAGCTCTGTGGTGGAGACTGGAGTGTTCTACCCCACAAAACTGGCAACCTGCCCAGAGCTTGCCAAACCAGCCCCATCCCCTTGAAATCCAGTTCAAAGCAGCCCAGGCCACTACCATTGGTGATTGCATTCTAGCGCCCATTCATCTTTTCCCTTTGTTCCCTCTTGCTTCAATGTAAATGAATGGCAATAAATCTCTACCCTAGATACCCACAAACACTTTTCTGATTAAAATAGTGCCTTCCTGGACTTAACATCTCAAAACTGACATTCTAAGTTAAGGATCAAATATAAGCAATTTGCAGACTCCAAGCCTGTTCCCCCTTGTTGATTTGTTGACAAAATAATTCACAGACAGTTCCCAGGCCCTCAGCCACAGAGCTATAAACAAGCTTGCAGAGTCTGAATGAACCAGAACAGACACCAAATAAAACCGTGCATCTTAAAAACATCTAGAACACAGGCATGCCTGCTAAAGTACTCCAATTCACATGGTCACGTACAAAGTACAAAATGCCAAGCATGGAACATTATGTTTCTGCAGGTTTTGATTTTTATGTTTTCTCAGTGTGTTTGTTGTTTGAGCTTTTCTGTTTGACTGAGTGAGCCTTGGGATATTAGGAAATGAGTCAGGTAAACCAGCACCACCAGCATTGCTAGCATTGCTGACTTGAGAATTTTAACAGGCTGTTCTCTCTTATTTAGTATAAGTGATACACAGTAACTCAATTCCATTCCAGACCAACCATGTTCATTGAGCTTTTCCATGTGCTCAGAGGCCTGTCTTGGATAGTCCTTTTTTTTCTTTGTAACTCTACTGGGGCTTAAACTTAGGTCCTTACACCCTCAGTTTTTTCCCTCAAAGTTGGCACTTTACCACTTGAGCCACATCTCTAGTTCTAGCTTTTTGCTGTTTAATTGGAGATAAGAGTCTCTCAGATTTGTCTGCCTAGGCTGGTTTTGAACCGTGATCCTCATATCTTAGCTTCCTGAGTAGCTAGGATTACAGGCATGAGCAACTGTGGATAGTCTTTAAGGTGGCAGATGTGTAGTTAATTATGCATTTGATGCTGGTGTAGGTATACTAAGACAACAGATGACACATTCTGGGGTGGGAAGTTAACCCAATAATTAGCACAATTGCAGAGTGAACAGAGATAGTTATTATTTAGCCCTGCCCTTGGTGAGTTTGCAGTCTATGCGCCACACAAGGACATAGGAATTTACAGTACTGTCACAGTGATCACAGAAGCGGGAAGAAGGGGGGGTGGGAGCTTGAACAAACAAAACGCAAAAGGAAGGAAATTGGTGTCACTCAGATAAAGTCTCCACTGACTCTACCCATGGGAGTCCAGTAGACATGATGTAATGGCCACCACTTACAGGCCTAGCCTGGGTACCACCTCCTCAGGCTCAAGCTAGGCATCCATTCAGGGGCAGAAAGGAGCTTCTTTCTGCCTGGACACATGATCTCTCTGCCTGGATGGAATGTTGACACCAGTAGCAATATGGGAACCACACCATGGACATGGCCTACCCTCCCACATATTCCCCCCATCCACCCTTGTTCCCCAGGTGTTTCAGTGATAAGCATGATTGATGCAGGTCATTCAGTTGTCAGATCTAGCTGTATAACTCTCAAGTTCACATTTCTCCAGCTAAGACAGCAGTCTTGGTCTTCCTTAAGCCACCCACCCTACTGGGCTATGGAAGAGCCTCAATGTAGCCAGAGTGCAGGTGGGAATATTAGCAGGAAAATTCTTAGAGATGGGGTTACTAGGAGATGAGGTAGGAGAAAAGGAAGTGATTGAGAGGAAGGGAAGGAAGGAATAGTTCTCAGCAAACACTTGCTCTCTTCATTTGACTTCTACACCACTGTTGACTGAAACATATTTCCCAGTGATTGGCACTGTCCTTACCCTTAAACAAGATATTTCATCATTAGTGCCATCACTTGGCACTGAGAACTGCTACCGCCTCTGTTGGAACCTATCTCCTTGGAAGTTCACTTTCCTTGGAAGTTCTTCCTCTTCTTCTTCTTCCTCCTCCTCCTCTTCTCTTTCCCCTCCTCTTTCTCCTCCTGTGTCTCCTCTCCCTCTCCTACTTTTTCTTGTTCCCTCTTGTCCTTATCCTCCTCCTCTTCTTTTTCTTCTTCTCCCTCCTCCTTTCTCCGTTTCCTCCTTCTTCTGTCTCTCTCTGTGTTTGCCTAGCTGTCTCCCACTCTTTTTCTCCTCCTTCCTCTCCCTCTCCCTCTCCCTCTCCCCTCCCCCTTCCACACCATCAGTTCTGGCCCTTGAGCCTGTTCTCTCCACTGTGTGCTGTGTACACAAGAAACCTGGGGGATCTATTTTGCCATGTGGCCATTCCTTCCTATTGACAACCCCTAGAGGTGCCTTATCAAATCTTAAAAACTCTCTTGTGGCCTCCAGAGCAAAGCTTTCCATCTACCGGGTAAACAGTCCCACCCAGATGTCATTTGGTCACATCTTGTCCAACACAGAAATCATTCTCTTGTCACTGCCACCACCAACATCTGCCATCTGTAACCAGAGGTGATGCCAGGGAGGACTATGTAGAGTACCATGATGAACCAAGGTGTGGTATTCCCCTAGAGAATCTAAGAACCCTCCTGAATTCATCAACACTTTAGAAATCTGATCTCCACTCCTTATTTTATAGTCTACTATCCAATGTCACAATTCCTGCAAATGCGCATCTCCAAATTACATGGGAAAATGTCCACTTCACCATCTTACTGGGTCTCTTTCTTATATTGGGTTTCAAGTCTCCTTAAGTCAAGTCTCTTTCCAATATTTCCATTCTGAAAAGAACTCTTTCTCAGAAAGTAGAAGCTAAGACTGGGTGCAGTAGTTCACATCTTGTCATCTCAGCTACTCAGGAGGTCAAGATTTGGAGGATCATGATTGGAGGCCACTCAGTCACAATCAACAAGTCTGTGGAGGGACATGCCTGTAATCCCAGCTGCATGGAAGGCATAGTCAGGAGAATCACAGCTCAAATCCAACCTATTAAAAGTTTATGAGAGGGCTGGGAAGGTAGCTCAGTGGTAGAGTGCTTGCCTTGCATGCCAGAGGCCCTGAGTTCGATTCCTCAGTACCACATATGCAAAAAGAAAAAAGCCAAAAGTGGCACTGTGGCTCAAGTGGTAGAGCGCTAGACTTGAGCTGAAGAGCTGAGGGAAGTGCCCAGGCCCAGAGTTCAGGCTCCACGACCGGACCCAAAAAAAAAAAAAAGTTTATGAGACAACACCCTCTCCTAACATCCCAACTAACAAGGTAGGCATAGTGGTTCACTTCCATAATCATACCTCTTTCAGGGGAGTAGAGAATCATGGTCTGAAAGAGAGCAAAAGCAAAAGGAAAATGGAAGAAGAGGACGAATGGCATGGTTCCAGTGGTGAGTACTATTCAAGCTCCAATGCCCACCCCCAAAAAGGTAAAAGCTGATGATAATTTGATCTGTTTTCCTTTTCTGAAGAATCAGATGGTGTTGTGCCATTTCCTCCAGGTTATAGTCTTATCTCCTTCTCATTCTCTTGTTCAAAACACAGCTCTCAAATCCTTTTAATTCCCTTTATAGTCTCCACAAGATTTAATACAATCCAACCTTTCCCTAATTTGCCAGTATGCTTACAGTCAAAAGAGGTGGAAATCCCAGCTGAGGGGAGATTTTCCTGTTCCTGGGCCAAAGCCTAAGAAAGGCAGGCAGGAGACCCAAGCAAGCTCTCAGAGCCCATGCGGCTTACCTGTCATGCTTTGGCCTCAGTTTCTCTCTGTGCCTAATATCCAGCTGTTTCTCCTCGGGGTAGTCTCTGGCAACAACAATGGTGACTCTCACCCTCTATAGCTCTTTAGTCATCCAGCAAATGCGTTGTGCTCTTGTCTCCAACTTAAAGAAGCCAAGGAAAGACTCTGTTTATGTCAGCTGGGCTCAATCCATTATACCATTTGATGAATCACTGTGCTCAATACAGTAAAATAAGTCACCCCTCAGAGGTCACATACTCACTTCTGTTGTCATGTTGTCTGCCTTCCTGACCTCTCTCTTGCAAGGTGGGCAAGGGGTGGCTCCTGAGTCATTGTCATGCCCTGTGAAGGGGGAAACCTTTCAGACCTCTCTCTGCAGAGAAGATAGGTGCAGGGGACAGGTGTGGGAAACAGGCTTACAAAAGATGAGGCTGACATACCCTGTCCTACACAGGCTTTCCATTTTATAGAGGGGCAGACTGAGGTCTTGTGGCTCTAGGAGACTTGCCTAGTTCATGGCTACTAAGAATAAGGCTTACCCTAACTCAGGCAACAGCATTTCCTCACTACCTTATGCTTCCAGTTCTCTGCTTTCTTGCCTTCTGGAACCCATCTTATTATTTCTTTTTATTAAAACACGTTCAACCAAATGTTGACCCTTGTCCACCTTCACCTGCCTCCTCACACGTTTTCCCTTCCTTCTGTAGCTCACATGAGTCACCTCAGTGCACTAGTCGCTCTGTCTCTAGGCATGGTCGTAGCTTTCCAACTCTCTATTGTGTGAGCCAAACTGACTTTTGCTTCCTCACGGATAGCTCTCAGAACCTTCTTTTTGCTGCATCACCAAGTGCCTAAGGTCCAGATGCAAATTTCTACCTGTCTAGAAGATATCTCCACAGCTACCCACCTAGGAAAAAAATACACTCAACCTACGTTTCTTCACATGCCAGTACACTGGAACATGAGAGATAAAGACAAGATGTTCAGAATCCAAAGATTTGCCTCGTACCATGACTTCACCATTTTGGGGGAAGAGCTCATTACAACATGAAGTCTCCAACCATCCTTCCAGTTCAGGTAAAAGCCTGTTAAGAGCATGGACTCAGAAGCAGTGGGCCTGAATGTTAATCCTTCTCTGTCTCATTAACTATATAACCTCCATCAAGGTCATTAACCTCTTTGGCCCTGGGTTTTCCTCCTGCCAAAAGGAGTTCTTCATAGGATCACCCCCATGTTTTAGTTCTATGAAATGGATTTATCCAAGGCTTTATACAGAAGTCAGCAGGTTTGGAGCTTTTAGAAACTACAGTGTGCTATGCATTTATAGTGCTCCCCAGTGTCCTGTATTGTACTAGACAGGTCACTGGTGGTTGCACATGAGAAAAACCCAATTCCACAATAAAAGAAAGGCATCTAGAGCCTGAACCCTGGCCAATGCCAGAGACAGCAATGGGCCTCAGGTTTGGTTTTAAATGCTAGAATGGAAATGGTGGAGTAAAAAGACATAGAGCCTGTTCACCAAGAGAAGAAACTTCTCTACTCAGCTTCATATTAGTTAAACTCATCATGCCTAGGATTGACCCTGTCCCAACTTTGCACCCAAATGGCTTGAGTGCAATGCAGGAATGTGCCTAAGGGCAAGCAGATGGCACATGTGGTACATGGTTGAAAGCAGAGGACACAGAAATCTGACATTTGCATGTTTTCCCTTAGTACTGGCTCTTTGTGTCTAGCTTCCCTCCCACATGGGTGCACATAGACATGCACTGGCCTACAGGCATTCTCCCTGGGAGGGCAGACAAGGTCCTCCTGATGGGAGGAGGATGTAGAAGGAGGGCAAAAATGAGGATGGGTCATAGGGTAGCAGTGACAGAGCCCATGGACTGCCCTGACATGCTAATCCCTACTCTGTCAACTCCCAAGGACCTCAAGTCCCTCTAGACTCCTGGCAAATCTGTTGATTTTCAGCCCAACTGTGATGTTAAGTTCAATTTCCCAGGCAATCAAGTCCCCTCCACTCTGAAGCTACTCTCCACCACTTCTTCTTAGCCTCCTGTATGGTGTGGCTATGGGCCATTAGGCCAAGCTGCCTTGATTCCAGAGGGCACACCTCATTTGCTGGTGAATTAATTCTTACTGGTAATCTATGTAAGGCTTTTTCCAAGCAAAGATGTTATGTCACCTTCATACCATCTAGGAGAATGGTTTCATTTTCTCCACCCATTGAAGAATTAAAAGGCAGGAAAGTGCTTAAGGTAAACAGAGGAAGTTTGTTTGAAAGAGAAAAGAAAGGCGTGGAAAAAAAAAAGTTGAAAGCTGTTCATCAGCCGAAGAGCTCCAAAGAGGACTCCAACGAAATACTCTCATAAGGCCAGTTTTTACCAGGTTCCTCCCAGAGCTCCTCTCCAGGGCTCTGCACTGATTGTTTGAAGACTTGAGCATGTGCTGCTCCAGCTCTTTTCATTGGTTGATGGCATCCAGGGCATTATGGGAAGAAGAAGTATTTGAGCAGGAACATAAGGCCTGTTTCCATAGAAACAAGAAGTGCCATAATGGGACACGTAATTAGTCCCATGTTAAAGAGGCCACTTTTTATCCCTGACTACCTAACAGTTCCCCTTTCTCTCAAACTTCCTTTGGTTTTGCCTTTGCCGAGAGTGGAAGCCTGCAGGACAAGGATGCAGACATGGCAGAGAATGGTCGGTCCTGACCAAGGAATTGGGCCAAAGACCGAATGACATAGTGAAAGGAGAAGGTTCTTTTAGTCTCTCTCTCTCCTTCTCTGCCTGTCAGGTAACCATGGCTGGAGTTCTTGCTGACTTGAGACCCAGTTTCTGTATATATGAGCTGAGGTTAGGTCTGTGTCTACCACACATGACTAATGTAAGGATTAGGGAGACTGTTCACGAAGCATATCCTTTGTCACATTGACACAGATGACACACAGAAGATGAGTGCATTCAAGACTGGCTTTGTAAAATTGTTCTCATTGTTTTGTTAGTATTGGGGCTTGAACTCAGGGCCTTGTATTTGCTTGGTGTTCTTGCTCATGGTTGGTGTGCTACCTGCCAAGCCATGCCTCCACCCCAGCTTTTTGCTGGTAATTGTGAAGATTAGTTTTGAAGACTTTTCTGCCCAGGCTGGTTTCAAACCACAATCTTCTGTATAGCAGCTTCCTGAATATCTAGGATTACAGGTGTGAGCCACCAATGTTCAATTTTGTCAGTTCTTTCCTATGGCAGAGCTTGGACTGGTAACTCTAGCTTTTCAATGTTGCCCATTCTACTACCCACCTCCACCATGACCAGAAGGCCTCTCCAGTCTTATGTTAAAAGTAACAACAATAGCCAGGCACTGGTGACTACTCCTAGCTACTCAGGAGGTTGAGATTTTAGGATGGTGGTTTGAAGCCAGCCTGAGCAGAAACATCAGTATGATTCTTATCTCCAGTTAACTACCAAAAAGCCAGAAATAGAGCTATGGCTCAAGTAGTAGACCACTAGCCTTGAGCAAAAAAAAGCTCAGCGACAGCACCCAGGCCCTGAGTTCAAGCTCCAAAACTGGTACACACACAAAAATAATATTACAGTTCCAGGATACTTTTGTTATTTCCAGTTTATGGATGTGGAGACCAAGTTGGTAATGGGTTGGTAATTCTACAGTACTATTATACTGTCATTTTACAGATGTGGAAACAGAGGGTAACTGAGTAACTTGCCTGATGTCACAATGTGCCAAGCCTACATGAGAATCCAGGTGTGGATTTAGATACTAAATTCTAAAACAGTATCACTCAGCATCTTTAAGGAGCTGCTAGGATTTCTGCTCACAGGCATAGTGGGTTTGCTTCCTTGCTGAGGGACAGCCCTGATATGCAGATAACCAAGCTAAGGTCACCATGGCTCCTTGGAGTCTATTGTTTCTCTTGAATTGAAACAAAAACACACTCTAAATAAGCTAAGGACTGCTTGTCCATGTGGGGGAGAAAAGCAGCATAGACATCAGCCAGATGTGCGTGTGCGGCCTGTCTTGGACCTCCTCCCATAATTTTGCTCTGAGTCAACAACAATCAGCAATGCTTACGGACACAGGACTATGTCAAGACCAGCAGGAGTACTAAGATATATCACTGTGGAGGAGGCAAAGGGTGAAGTGGGGGGATGGAGAGGAGTGGGAAAAGGAAAAACGTCCTTTAATGGATGACGAAAATACCTAATCCAGAGTGGGAAATGGAAAGTATTCAGAGTGAAGAGGATCCACCTTCAGACCTCAGATTGGGCTTAGTTTTATTTTTCAGCTCTTCTTGCTCCAAAAGGTAGTTTCCTTGTTCACAATGTATTTCCCTCCCACCTCAATCTCTTCCTGTAAAGAGATTTTGTAACTTCAGCTAGTGCCACAGGATATAAAACCCCCTCTCCACCCACCCTTCCAGCCTCTGTGCCTGAGCTGGGGTTTGAAACTGCTGTATTAAAATGCATGGGTGTAAACGCCCTTTTAAATCCTGGGAGTGCTAAAGCCCAGGCAACTGTTTTTTTCCATTACTGAAACAGTCAGTTGAGAAGTTTCACCATAAAACCTACACATTGTTGACAGTGAATTTGGAACCAAGTGGCCAGATTAGATATGTGTGTGTGCATGCGGCGCACGCGCGCACGCGCACGTGTGTGCGTGTGTATTTATGTCCTTACTGGGACTTGAAATCAGGGCTAGGGAACTGACCATTAATTTTCTTGCTCAAAGCTAATTCTCTACTATTTGAGCCATAGCTCCACTTCTAGTTTTTTTTGCTAATTACTTGGAGATAAGAGTCTCACTGACTATCCTGCCCAAGCTGGCTTTGAACCACAATATTCAGATCTCAGCCTCCTAAGTGATTAGGATTACAGGCATGTGCCACTGGCACCCAGCACCATTGCTGAGATTTTTAAGAAGGAAAATATAAATACTAGTTTTCTATCTTGTCTTGCTTTGAGGCTTGTACATGGAAAAATACACAATTAGAATAAAGAAAGCAGAAGAACAGGGATGAGAGGAAGGAGCAGAGAGAAATAAGAACAGGAAGGGGGATGGAAGAAAGAATGGTACAGAACTAGCCATGCCTGGCACTTCACTACTCCTCAGGGATGAGGCTGGGCACCTCCCCAGAGCAGCCATCAGTGCTCAGAAGGAAGAGTAGATGCACCCTTCCTCACTGGTGACCAGGCAGGGGCAAATGCCCATGGGTTTGACCCCTACCTCCTGAATGCACTAGGAGCAAGGACAGAAATTAAAGTAATCTGGTCCTTCACAACAACCCTAGTGTGGGAGAGAAGTCCTTGCGCTTCTCCAGAGTACTGCTTGACTTCCCCTCCCCAAATATCCTATTTTTTTTCTTTTGGTGCTAGTACAGGGACTTGAACTCAGGGCCTGGGTACTGTCCCAAAGCTTTTTTTTTTACTTAAGGCTAGCATTCTAACACAGCTCCACTTCTAGCTTTTTGCAGGTTAATTGGAGATAAGAGTCTCACAGACTTTCCTGCCAGGGCTGACTTCGAACCACTTATGTTAGTCCCCAGAGTAGCTAGAATTACAGGTGCAAGCAACCAGTGCTTGGCTCCCAAGCATCTTTAAACTGGAAGCTTCTCAGCATCCAAGGAAAGAACTGTCTCACTTAGAGCTGACAGATGGTATGTGACTGCCCATGCATCCCTTGATTCATCAGCAAATCCTTCCTAGAGGTCCTTCTCCCTCCCCTGGCTGGGCCTTTTCAAATCCTTATCAGTGTTGCAAGATGCAATTGTTAATTGTGTCACTCCAGATCTTCCAAAAAGCAGTCACTAGGATAGAAATTGAATGCACACAGATGTTAAAAGAAAAAATTGCACAAGTTGAGGGAAATAAGAAGCGAAACAGAAAGGCTAGGTGCCATCAGATTTGCAATGCAAGTTCAACCCCAAGGGAAAACAAAGCAAAGGAAGGTTGAGAAGTGCACCATACAGTTGAAATCTACAGAACCATCAGAGAGTCCTTGAGGCCCAGTTATTTGACAAAAGATTCCCAGGTCTCCTGAGCCCAGGCACCTCAGTCTTTATACTATACTTGTGCTTATTGGCAGGGAGCCACCCAGGGAAGGCTGGTCTTAGCATAAACCCAGCTACAGCTGGGCCCAGCTCAGTCTTGCTCCTCAGAGCAGGGGCCTGTGGGGGCCCCCTCACACAGCTGCTTCTCCAGCCTTGTCTCAGTGGGGAGGATTCTCTCCAGCACCTGCTCCATCAGCTCTGAAAGGCAGCTAATGATCTAGCAGCTGTGGAGGGAGGAAGATGTATGGGCTCAGTGCCCACCAGGAAGGTCAGACCCTTGACTTCAACATCTACTACAAGGATGCAGGGAAGATGCTAAAACTGGGCAGGTGGATCCTGGGGGTGGAGCTCCCACACACTTCTGGAACTTACCTTCCTTCAGTGGTGTGTTCAAGGCACACCTGTAATCCCAACTCAAGAGGCGGAGCCAGGAAAATCATGAGTTTAAAAAAACAAAACAAAACACGGAGCCGGGCGCCAGTGGCTCACGCCTATAATCCTAGCTACTCAGGAGGCTGAGATCTGAGGATCTCTGTTCAAAGCCAGCCCTGGCAGAAAAGTCCGTGAGACTCTTATCTCCAATTAACCACCAGAAAACCAGAAGTGGCGCTGTGGTTCAAGCAGTAGAGCACTCGCCTGGAGCTGAAGAGTGCAGGGATAGCACCCAAGCCCAGAGTTCAAACCCCACAACCGACCAAAAGAAAAAAAAAGGGAGGATGCACCTTTTCATATACTCCATGCCTAGCCTGAGTATTAATGGAAGAAGACAAAAATATCCTGGAAACACCTTCCCGCTCTGAGCAAAGCCTCCCATCTCCAAAGGACAAAAATAAAATTTTAAAAACTGGCTTTTGAACTGATGACTTTTTTTCCTAGTACTGGAACTTGAACACAAAGTCTGGGAGCTGTACCTTAGCTTTTTCCACTCAGGGTGAGTGCTCTACTACTTGAGCTACAGCTTCACTTTTGGCTTTTTGCTGGTTAATTAGATAAGACTTTCCTGCTTGGACTGGCTTCAAACCACAATCCCCAGATCTCAGCCTGCTGAGTAGCTAGGAATATAGGCATGAACCACTGGAACCTAAATGAATTGATGACTCTTGATAGAAAAAAAAAAAATCTGAGAGGCGGCTTTTAACCAATCATACAACTGTAAAGATCTAAGGGAGTGATTTGGAGCTCTCCTCTTCCTGAGAGGGGTAGGGGACTGTATGTTTTTTGTGGCCCTCACTACCCAACAACCACATACATTGTATCTGCTCTCCCAGGAAGGAAGACTCAAACAGGAGTTCCCCTTATCTGAGGTTTTTCTTTCTACAATGTCAGTGACTGGAGAGTGCAGTCCAAATAGATGAGAGGAAATTTCCAGAAATAAACAATTCAGAGCCAAAGATACACAGTGAGAAAAAGATGGCCTCTTCAATAACCTGTGTTGGGGAAACGGGGCATCCATATGCAGAAAACTAAAAGTGGATCCCTACTTGTCACCATGCACTAATACCAACTCAAAATGGATCAAAGACCTCAACACCAGACCTGAAACTTTGAAATTAGTACAAGAGGGAGTAAAAGAAACACTAAAACTCATAGGCATAGGCAGAAACCTTTTGAAAACAGTCTCAGGGGTACAGAAGATAGGAGAGGGACTTGACAAATAGGACTGCATCAAACTAAAATGTTTCTGCACAGCAAAGGACATAGTTACTAAACTAGAAAGACAGCCAGCTGACTGGGAGAAGATTTTTACCAGCAATACATCAGACAAAGGCCTAATATCCAAAATATACAAGGAACTCAAGAAACTAACCTCTCCAAAAGCGAATAAACCAATCATTAAATAGGAACTAAGGAGATACTTCTCAGAAGAGCTAAGAATGACAAAGAAGCACATGAGGAAATGTTCATCTTCCCTGGCCATAAAGGAAATGCAAATAAAAACAACTCTGAAATTTCATATCACCCCATTTAGATTGGCCAACATTGTGAATTTGAACAACAAATGTTGGTGGGGATGTGGGGGGGAAAGAACCCTATTCCACTGTCGGTGGGAATGTAAGCTACTACAACCACTTTGGATAGCATTCTGGAGGTTCCTCAAAAAACTAAACATAAATCTTCCCTACGATCTAGCCATACCACTCCTGGGTATCAACCCACACAAGCCAAGATACCATAAAAGCACTTGCATACCCATGTTTGTTGCTGCACTATTCACAATAGCCAAGTTGTGGAAACAGCCTAGATGCCCTACAATATCATGAGTGGATCAAAAAATATGGTATCTACACAAGATGGAATTTTACACACCCATTAGAATAATATTATGTTATTTGCAGAAAATGGATGGACCCAGAACAAATAATATTAAGTGATGTAAGCCAAGCTTACAGACAGACATTTTTCGCTCATATGCAGAAGCTAGATCTAAAATACACTGAGACATCATAAATTATATAGGTCTTTAGGCATTCACACACAGTTGAGACCAAAGAAGGATACTCTTAGGAGAGGAACACAAAGGCACAATGCCTATGTGCATCTGATCATACAAAATAGTATTTATCAAAATGAACTCTAGGAAATTAAGGTCTTTTTTCTGTTTTGCTGTTTTTTTCTTTTCTTTTCTTTTTGTTCTGTTTGCTTATATGCCTTTGGGAACATAAGGGAAGGCACAGAGATGGAGGGACAAAGGGTGAACAAATGCAGCAATGGCACTCACTGGACACTATATTGAAAATTAACTTTACAACTTTTGGGTAGAGGATGGGAGGGAAAAGCTAGGAGAGAGAAAGGGAAGGGTTGATATTGCCTGACTGTTACTCCTCTGAATATCACCTTTATAATAACAATAAAAACATTAAGAAATAAACAATTCATGTTTTGAATTATGCATGAGCAGCATAATAAAATCTCACTCCATCCCATACAGATATAGCTCATCCTTCTGTCCAGTGTAGCCACACTGTATACACTACTTACCCATTGGACACTGATGCACCATCTTGGTTATCAATTTGATATGATAGCCATTTACTTACTTTTACTTAATGATAGCTCCAAAGTGCAAGAGTAATTATGCTGTCAGTTTTATTACAGCTCCTGGTTATAGTGATTTTCTTATTAGTTATTATTAATATCTTATTTATCTAATTTATGTATTAAACAACATCACAGGTATGTATGAATTTGGAAAAATATAGTATATATAAGCTCATTTCTATCCAGGGCTTTAAGCATCCATTAGAATCTTGGAGTGTACCACTCTTCAATAAGTGGGGACTACCATATCAATGTGAACCTGCATTTCCAACAGGGCTTGAACTAGGGTAAAGCAATAGAGGCCATTGGGCACAAAGTCCCAGGACAAAATCCTTCTCTGGGTTGCATTAATACAAGCCAGCACCTAAGAGAATGTCTCCCTTTGCAGGATGAGTTGGGTTGGGGGGGTCCTCTAAGCCATCCCACAGCCCTTCAAGGGCTAGCCAAAGCCCACCTGCTCCATGGAGCCTTCTCTTAGAAACCACCAACTCCCGAACCCATTCCTGCAAGATCTTTGAGCTTCTGTCTACTGCAAATACACAGTTTGCGACCATATTACCTCACATTGTCGGTTAGGAACCCTGATCCCTCAAAGTGATAGAGCCTTCTTCCTATCTCTGAAAGTCCTTTCACATCAGCAGTATGAGCTAAGGAGGGCTGGAGGGACTCTGTGTGGCTACCTTCTATCTCAGGCAAGTTGTCAACATGGTCCCCATGGCCACAGATGCTGAATCTCTACTGTACTAAGAAATTTTTATTGTAAAGATGCTGTACAGAGGATAACAGTACATTGCCTTACTCATGTAAGGCATTACTTGTTGATCATTGTTACCCCTTCCCTTGTTTTCTCTCTATCCCTTCCCTTCCCCATCTCCTACACTCCTCCCCACCCCACCCCCACCCAAAGTTGTAAAGTTCATTTCCAACATACTGTCCTGTGAGTCTCCTTGTTGCAATGGGTCATCCTGTGTCCTTGTTTCAGCTCTTTGTTATTCCTCTTCCCCTTCCCAGATTAAACAAATGTATATACAAGATGCAGGGTACCAAAATCAAGTACATGACAACAGGGGATATACCATAGGGGAAAGAACATACAAAGGAAACAAAAAAACACATATGAATTACAGGAAGACCATGCTTTGGACATATCATAAAGAAAGAAAGCTGCCAAAGAGAGGTGACGATGCTCAGCTATCCTTCACACTGTCTAAACAGAAAGGATGGCAGCTGGGAGCATTGTTCTCTGTCCACCCCTGGGAAATCAGGGAGAGTCTGTGTCCACCAAAGGCCTTTCTTACCAAATCTACTGTTGGGGAGCTGTTGTCTGGATTAACAGCTACAGCAGCTGATCTGCTTGAATTCCATAGGGCAAGATCATGTTGGGGTTCATTTCCCTTGCTCTTCAAGGTCCTGAAAAGTCAGACATGAGATGACAAATATTGGCATGAAGAAAAACAGTTCCAATCTTTTGGAATATTTATTCCATGAGATGCCATGGGGATGACTTTGCACAGCAGCAAATGAAGCTCTAAGCCAAGCAATAGCCTGTAATCTTAGCTACTCAGGAGTTAAGTTCTGAGAATCGTGATTCGAAGTCAGCCCAGGCACGAAAGTCTACAAGACTCTTAACCCAATTTTAAGCTGCAAGAAGGGGGCTGGGAATGTGGCTTAGTGGTAGAGTGCTTGCCTTGTATGTAAGCTTCAGGAAGCTGGAACTAGAGGTGCAGTGTAAGTGGTAGAGCACCAGCAAAAAAAAAAAAAAAAAAACTGGCTGGGAAGGTGGCTCAGTGGTAGAGCGTTTGCCTTGCATGCATGAGGCCCTGGGTTCCTTACATCAAATAAGCAGAAAAAAAAGCCAGAAGTGGTGCTGTAGCTCAAGTGGTAGAGTGCTAGCCTTGAGCTGAAGTGCTGAGGGACAGCGCCCAGGCCCAGAGTTCAGGTCCTATGACCGGACCCCCCCCCCCAATAAAAAAAAACAACTAAAGAACAATGAGAGAGTCCAGATTCAAGCTCCTGTAGTGGTACACACACACAAATGTAGAGTTCTAACTAATCTATTGTTTCTGTGGATTCTAGAAAGGAGCAAAATCTGTCCTTTATTGATATACAGGGAGTTGGCTGCTGACATCTAGGAAGAAATGAAGGAGCCCAAGGCCAAAAGGTTCCCCTCTTGGTTCCCTTGGGTTCTTATTTGTCCCTAAAGCTATATGCCTGAAGATTTCAGCCAGAGAGTCACAAGGTGGAGGTTACAACAAACACAGGCTCCCAGGTCCCCTTCTAGAATTGCCACTTCAGTCTGTGGTGAGTGATCCTGGAAGCAGCATGGTTATCCAGCTCTCCTGGAAGTTTCTGTGCAGGCAGAGTGGGCTAGGCTGTAAGAACTCCAACAACATAACTGGCTGATGG
Source organism: Dipodomys merriami (assembly GCF_024711535.1). Classification (NCBI taxonomy): domain Eukaryota; kingdom Metazoa; phylum Chordata; class Mammalia; order Rodentia; family Heteromyidae; genus Dipodomys; species Dipodomys merriami. The sequence goes on from NW_027202937.1 coordinate 32,857,138, forward strand.
TTCTTTATTCTATAAAACAAGTTCTGGATTTCAACCCTGACACTACTTCCCAACTCACACTACTGACCCCAGGCAAGTTACTCAGTCTTTCTGGGCCCTATTTTTTTTCTAGTGGCATTCATACACTACATCATTTACTTCATCTTGTAGAGTTGCTGTGGGGATAAAATGAGATAATTCATATAAAACACTAAGCACAGGGTCTAGGCACCAAAAGTGCTAAATAAATAGTAGCTGCTGATCTTACTCATGGCATTGAGGTCATTATACTGCAGCCTAACAAACTATCCAATAGGAAAGTGGCTTGGAACAACAATAGCATTGGTATGGCTCTGGTTTGTCAACCCCACTGGACTCCAACTAGAATGGTTATAAAGCTGAAGTCTGAAAATACCTGCAAACCAGCCTACTCACTGGTCAGGTGTCCTTGGTTGGCTGTTGCCTGGGGCTTCAGGCAAGGCCAAGACTGGAACACCCACCCACATGGGCCTGCCTATGGTGGCTGGAAATAGAAACAAGAAGAAAGAGAGAGGCAGAGATGATGGGGGAGGACAGGGAAAAGAAGAGAGACAGAGAGCGCTTGACATTGGCTCTGTGTGTGTGTGTGTGTGTGTGTGACTCAAGGACTTGAGCTCTTACTTGTTTTTTTGCTCCACAGTGGTGGTCTACTGCTTGAGTTATGCCTTAACTCCAAGTTTTTTACTAGGGAATTGGATATAAGAATCTCACAGACTTTTCTGTCTGGGCTGGCTTCACATTATGATCATCAGCCTTCTGAGTAGCTAGAGTTATGGGCATGAGCCACCAGCACCTGGCCCATCCCTCAGAAGCTACCCATGATCATTGCCATGATCATTTTCTTGTTCAAAATGAGTCACAAGAGCTGGCCCGTATTCAAGGGGCAGTATTAGAATCTACCATTTGCTGGAGAAATGCCAGAGTTTGTATAAATACTTTAAGACCATATCATTACCTGACACATCCAACACAGGCTAGTTCCTATGACCTCGTTTCCTAGTTTCATGGATAATGATGGTCTAAATCATTGACTCCACTCTGCCTTTTCTGTAATGCTCGGTTAAGCTTTCACAGTCTGGTCCTGCAATTCAGGCCAGGGAGCCTTTGAGCAACCACTGGCCCATCATTAGAAAACATATGGGGCAAGTGTTTGCCTGGGAAATGACACAGCCTAGCAGGGTTGTGGGAAGGGAGGATGGAATGAATGGACCAACATGCATTCACTGGCACTCACTGGGCTGTGCCAAGCCCATGGAAGTGATGAAGACAGCCCTATGGTGACCTGAAAAGCAGATTGCTTCAGGAGCCAGGACAGAAAGACCTGGTCACCAGGCTCCAGTCACTCCCAGTTAGAATCTGAGGAAATAACTTGTTTGGAATCATCAACCTGTCACAACCAAACCCAACCAATGACACTGCCAGTACACTCATTTCCTGGCTTCTACACTTTACGTATGTTTGTTTGGGGTTTTTTTTGGCCAGTCCTGGGGCTTGAACTCAAGGCCTGGGCACTGTCCTTGAGCTTCTTTTGCTCAAAGCTAGCATTCTACCACTTGAGCCACAGCACCACTTCTGGCTTTTTCTGTGTATGTGGTACTGAGGAATTGAACCCAGGGCTTCCTGCATGCTAGGCAAGCACTCTACCACTGAGCCACTTTCCTGGCCCTACAGTTTACTGTAAAAGGAGCCAAATCCCAAACAAAGAAGCTAACATTTACATTTTATTCGTGATTGTGTGTGTGTGTGTGTGTGTGTGTGTGTGTGTGTGTGTGTGTGTGTGTGTGTGTGTGTGTGTGTGTGTGTGTGTGTGTGTGTGTGCCAGTACTGGGGCCTGAACTAAGGAACTATCCCTTAGCTTTTTCCCCTCAAGGTTGGCACTCTACCAATTAAGGACACCTCCACTTCTGGCGTTTTGCTGGTTAGAGATAAGATTCTTACAGATTTTTCTGCCTGGACTGGCTTTGAACTGCAGTCCTCAGATCTTAATCTAAGTAGCTAGCCACTAGTACCCAGAACATTTTTTGAAACAACAGCCCTAAGCTCGGCACAGGTGGTTCATGCCTGTAATCCTAGCTACTAGGGAGGCTGACATCTGAGGATCGTGGTGCAAAGCCAGCCCTGACAGGAAAGTCTGTAAGACTATTACCTCTAATTAACTACCAAGAGACCCAGAAGTAGAGTTGTGACTCAAGTGGTAGATCACTAGCTCCTGAGCACAAACACTCGGGGACAGCATCAAGGTGTTGAATATAAGCTTCAGGAAGAGGAGGAGGAGGAGGAGGAGGAGGAGGAGGAGGAGGAGGAGGAGGAGGAGGAGGAGGAGGAGGAGGAGGAGGAGGAGGAGGAGGAGGAGGAGGAGGAGGAGGAGGAGGAGGAGGAAAGGGAGGAAAGGAAGGAAAGAAGGGAGAGAAGGAGGGAGAGAGGGAGGGAAGGAAGGGAGTGAGGGAGGGAAAAGAGAGGGAAAGAAAAAAAGAAAAATGGAAGAGAATATGCTAATATCCAATGTATCTCCTAGTACCCACACAAATTGATAATGTGTTAGTTACTACATCAATTAAACAAACACTTGTAATTGGGAAGTCTTGCTTGCCAATTCTGGGTACTGAAATACATAAGTACTTTTCCTAAGGGTTTGTGTCTGTCCCCCATGGTATCTAGCATATATTCCCAGATATGTACTGTCACAAGCCCAGCCCTTCTCTGCAAAGCCTCACAGCTCCAACACCAGAGAAGTAGGGGAGGCAGGAGAGGCAAGGGAGGCAGAAGAGGACACCAAATGTGAAGGGTCAAGTAGGTGGGGCCTGAGTATCAGTCTTCTAGGACTTTAAAAGCTTGGATTCATTCCTCTTCAAATCTAATCCATCAAGTTTACAAGAATGATCTCTAGTCTTCATTGCAGGAAATGATTATAAAGGGCTATGAAGAGAAGAGACAGGGACAGTTAGGAGACAGTCATGCCACTGAGAGAACACACAGCAGGATGTGATCAGAGCAGAGCAGTAGAGAGAAGTAGTGGGATTTGGAGTCTATTTTCACAAATCTGCCAGGGCTCAGTGGATAAATGGATGGCACAAAAAGAGAGGAAATAGTATCACAAACAATTCTGGTGTTTGAGGTCCCAGGGAGTGAGGAATAGGTAAAGCTATATATGGAGACAGAAAAGACTGAGGAGCAGCCGCTATTAGGTAGAGAAATAGGAGTTCTTCTGTGGCCACCTAGCAAGAGATGCCTGACACAGGTCTATAATGGAGTTGTCAAGAAGGCAGGTAGATTTAGGAGTCTGTAGAGCCAGAGGAAATCAGGATAGTGAGATCATCAGCAAAAGGACGGTAGCTAATCACATAGAAAGAAAATAGGGAGACTAAACATTTAGAGGTGAGACGGGTGGGAGACTCTGAGAAGGATGAGCTGATGAGACAGCAAGAAAACCAGAGGAATGGAATAGAGTAGAACGAAGGAAATTATGGAATGGAGTGGAGTAGAATGGAATGGATTGGAGTGGAATGGTATAGGAAGGAAGAGAAAGAAAGGGGAAGGGAGAAGAGAGGAAAGGAAGGGAAAGGAGGTGAGGAGAGAAAGGCAGGGAAGGGAAGGCTGGAGAAATGTTCCAAATGGGAAGAGTGGTCATGCATGCCAAATGGAAAAGACAAGTAAGAGGATCTTAGTTGACCTTGGTTGAGCTAGGTGGGAACAGCTTCATGAATACAGTAGCCTGAAAAGAACTTTGAAGAGAAAGACAGTGAGAAAGAAGAGCAGGCAGCATGGCATCTTCTTACTTGGAGGGAGAGCAGAGAAAATTCAGCCACAATGACACAGACATGGAGCTTAAACAAGAGTCAAGGATGGTTCATGGTGCCCTCAGGGAAAATGGAGTGGAGAAGCAGAAACTGATGCTGCTGAGGGGAAAGAAATGAGCTTGCTCAAGCATTTGTCAATGGTTATAAGTACATTTGTTTGCATGGTTTCTTTTCATTTAGGGATATTTTTGGCTTAGATATTCTTCATTTCTGTGATTCTAATATAAAGTTTACACTTTCTAGTAAAAGAATATCACATCCTCCCATTATGAGAAAATGCCCAAGGCTGGTTTAATTGGGTATATGAGATCCTTAGATGTGCACATTCTCACAGCCTTCAGATTATTCATTTTGAATGTTCTCTATGTCCACCAGATAACACATGGTCACTCCCGTTTATGACCTCAGCTTCTGACAAGCTGCATTACTCACAATTCCCCAAAGGCCACATTGTTTCAAGCTGCTGTACCTTGGACCCTCACACCAACCCCTGCCTGCTCCAGCTTTCCCATGTGTCTCCTCTTGTCACATTCTCTTGGCAACCCTCCCTGCCTTGAGCCTGCACCAACCTCTATAGATTTTGTCTTTGTTTTCTTTTTATAAAGGTAATGTACAATCCCAGAGGTATTACAAACCAAGAGTTACAAAATGAAGCTAACTGTGTGAAATTATGATAAAAAACAATGTGTTTGCTTATAGAAAATACAAGCAATACAGAAAGGAATCAAGAAAGAGATCAAAATCCACACCCTCAGGGGGAAATTAAAACACTATTAACATTCTATTCCCTGTCCACCAGTTTTTCTGTAATTCTGCATAGGAAGAGACTTACCTAGGAAAGTAGAATTAGTCCTTATAAGAGTTAATGTTAATTGTCAACATGATTGGATTGAAAACATCTAGGAGATTAGTAAAGCATAGCTCAGTATGTCTTTGAAAGTGTTTCCAGAGACACTTAGAACATGAGGGTTGTGACCTAAGGAATAGACTAATCTCTTGATGGGTTCATCATGTGATGTATTATTGGGAGTTGATGAACTGAAGGAAGTGGATGTGTTTACAGGAAGTAAGTCACTGGGGCTGTGTTTTGGGGACCTACTCTCACCTATCCCTTTCTGTATTCCCTCCCTCTACTTCCTGGCCACCATTCTGTAAGCCATTCCACCATGCCTTCCCAGCCATGATGGACAAACTCCTCCTTCCTGCTTGGGTTGTTTCTGTCAGCTATTTGATCATAAAGTAATTAATATCCTTCTAGACAAATTTGTACCATCTTACTATTTTCTTCCACCAAATATAGGCACTGTATAGGACCCATGTGGGTTTATAAAATTAATGAGTAAGAGCATGTGTGGCCACCTAAATCAGTATCAGCAAGAATAATGAAATTTCTGGATGTCACTTACAGATGAAGAGAAAAACTCAGAAAGAAAGGAGAACCCACTGTTCTAAAAGGAACAGGGGAATACTCCAAAGTACTTTGCTCTAAAACAAATATAAATAGTGGTGCTTCAAATTGCTGTGGAAATTATATCTTAAATAAATACTACTGAAATAACTGAGAAATTTAGAGTTTTAGTTCATACAAAAGGAGACCATAGAAAAACTACAAGACTATGTGGGTAAACAGCCATGGGATAAGACCAGAATAATAAAAGAACAGATATAAAATGATCAATTGATTGACAGCTCATAATAAAAAAGACCCTCACAAAATTTAAAGGCAAATGGGAAAATATTTTTGAAGCATTAAATCAATAGCCTTACTATATAGCAGTCTTATGAGTCAATAAGATAAAAGCACTCATTGAAAACAAGCAAAGGAAATGAGGAAAGTAAGTCATAAGAAAAGAGAAATTAACAACACCTATCAGATTTTACAGGATGAATTATGTTATAAGACAAAGTCACTAGAATTTATGAAAGACACATTTTTTATAATACCTTTTTGTTCTGCAAGGCTAACCAAAGTTTAAAAAGAATATTGATCATTGTTGATGACAATATTTTCAACAGTTATTTTCCAGGATGGTCAAAATATATATGAGCTGGTTCTTCTGTGGATCTAAGCCCTTGTAGAATATGTGAGTCAATGTTATAACTATATTGCAGAGAAGCAGTTAGATGAAAAGATCTTAACTGTGCTCATTTTGGATGAGTTACAGTTATCCTTTCAACTCTTTGTTTTGCCAGTGTTCTGAACTCAACTTCCACCTCTCAATTAGAGATTAAAAAGTAAAAAAAGAGCTAGGCACCAGTAACTCAAGCCTGTTATCCTATCTACTCAGAGGCTGAGATCTAAAGATCATGGTTCAAAGTCAGTCCAGGCAGACAAATCCAAGAAACTCTTATCTCCAATTAGCCAACAAAAAGCTGGAAGTGATGATGTGGCTCAAGTAGTAAAGCACCAACCTTGAGGGGGAAAAAAAATCTAAGCACAAGGCCCTGACTTCAAGCTCCAGTACCAATAGCAATAAATAAATAAATAAATGAGGAATTTCAGGCAGAGGTGACTAGTTGACATTAATATTTACTTTCATTTCCCCCAAATCCTAACATAAACAGTAAAGCAATTTTTAAGACCTAGATCCATGACTAGGAGAATAGGAAAAGAACATTTGAGAAACTGGAAAGTAAAGGAGGAGACAGAACTGATGGAACAAGCTAGAGCTGACAGCAGGGAAAACCAAGATGTAACCTGAGTCTCACTGCAGGCCTTCCAACAAGCTCTAGAGTTGGCTACACCACATTCCTTTAGAAATGGAGAGACGACAGAGCTGAAAACAGAAGGTCTGGTTGGAAATCTGTCAGAAGTAGTGTTACCCCACTAGCTCTCCCTTCCAACCCCACAGAGTGGAGTAGGGAATTCTTTTCCTACTGGAGAGTAAAACCAAATGCCTTTGAACGAGAAGCATGAAGCAGAGTGAGGATTTGTTTGTGAAGCAGAGGCACTGTAGATGTGTACTCATTGAATAGATATCCAATCATCCACACCCCCCCCCGACTCACAGAAAGATGACAGCCAGGTTTATACCCTCAAAGCAGAGGCTTAAATGTTTCCCTCTGAAGAATCCAATAAGGAAAAGAAAAGAAGAAGAGCATAATCATCTGTGAGTTTCTTAATGCAACAGCCAAGCTAAATCACCTTACAATTCATTACACATCAGTACAGCTCTTCCCTCACTCATCCACCATTACCATCAATATATACAAGTTTTCAAATGGATTTTTAGTGCAGGACTCCTGAACTATGAGCAGAGTGGTATCTCCAGATAACCAAAGAAAGCATTTGCCTTTATTTTGTTGATTCTAAAATGCAAATGTAAGACATATCTAAAATCCAGATTGATTGATGCGATTATAAAATCACCATAAGCCAAGAGCCCATCATGATGCAGTTGTACAAAATGATGTCATACATGCCTTGTTGTAAGATCAAGAGTTACTAACATCAAAGTGTTCTATAGTCAGTAAAACATGGTAATATGCAAGCCACAGACAAAAGCAAACTGGAGAAAGCAAGACAGAGGGAAAAAACACCATCACCACCAAACCACTGTTAATGTGTTAGGGAGAGAGTGTATTTTGTTTAAAAAAAGTCTTTGAAAAAGAAACATTCAATTAGTTCTTGAGAATTACAGTAAGATAGCTTATTATAGAAAATTTCCCAGGGAAAAGAGCAGAGACAAAGAGACAGAATGCAGAGAGAAAAATATAAAAAAAAAAAAACTTGGAGAATTGCCCAGGAGTTCCAAAATGAGAAGTAGAAAAAAGTTATCAGGAAAATGACTCAAGATAAATATCCCAGAACTGAAAGACATAAGATTCTAGATTAAAAGAGGCTCACCAGGTCCCAGAAGAACCACAAATGACCCACAACAAAGCACATCATTGTGATGTTTCAGAAGACAAGGGACCAAGAAAAGATTCTACAAACTTCAAAAGAGAGGGAGAACAACCTAGATTTATAAAACAGGCCAGAATATAACTGTACAAAATCTCCAAGTGTCTGAAGTAATTTATTTTTTCAGTTGTGGGGCTTGAACTCTGGGCCTGGGCACTTCCCTTGGCTCTTCAGCTTAAGGCTAGCACTCTACCACTTGAGCCACAGCACCACTTCCAGTTTTCTGTTGGTTTATTAAGCATAATAGTCTCACAGACTTTCCATTTTTCTGTTGGTTTATTAAAGATAATAGTCTCACAGACTTTCCTGCCCAGGCTGGTTTTGAACCATGATCCTCAAATCTCAGCCTCCTGAATAGTGAGGTTTAAAGGTATGAACCATCAGCACCTAGCTGCAGTACATTTTTTTAAACTAGAATTTAAGCTCTTTTCACACCTACAAAGAAAGAAATGCCAGAAGGTAGGTGAAGGCAGAACCCAAGATGATAAATGTTCATTCATAAATATCCGAAATCCAGAAGAGGTTCAAGAAGAAGAAATTGGGCATACTGTGTTCATAGATATCTGGAGAGTTAGCATTGAATTAGTGCCTGTATATAGGAAGCCAAACCAAAAAATAAGGCAATTGTTAACTCTACATAAAACAAAAAGATATGACCAAATCCAGGCACTGGTGGCTCATGCCTATAACCCTAGCTACTCAAGATTACAATTCAAAGTCAGCACAGGCAGAAAAGTCTATGAGACTCTTTTCTCCAATTAACCACTAGATCACTGGAAGTAGGGCTGTGGCTCAAAGTGGCAGAGTGCTAGGGACAGCATTCAGGTCCTGAGTTGAAGCCCCACGATTGACACCCCCCCTTAAAAAAAAAGATACGAGAAAAAAAAGAAAAGAAATCATGTGCATCAGTCATCATAAACACAGAATAATGAGCCAAGCAGAACTGATGTTGAGAGAATAGAGGAATTGCATTCTGAGTGTCAGGTGGGCAAAAGATGACAAAGTCCTTATATTCAAGTAAATACTATTCGATTCCTTCTTCAGTTTTAAATGATACTTTTTTATACATTTACATATTATCACTTGTACTCAACGGAGTGAGTTGGAGGCTCAAATTCAGGGCCTCACACTTGCTTGGCTTTCTTGATCACAGCTGGTGCTCTACCACTTGAAGCATGCCATTTTGTGGGTTAATTGGAGATGGGAGATCTCACTATTCTGAGCTTACTTCAAACCTCAATCGCTCACATCAGCCTCTTGAGTAGCTAAGATTACAGACCTGAGTCACTCAAGCACAGATAGATTTCGTTTGGGGGGAGGTTTTGTCGGTCGTGGAGCTTGAATTCTGGGCCTGGGCACTGTCCCTCAGCTCTTCAGCTCAAGGCTAGCACTCTACCACTTGAGCCACAGCACCACTTCCAGTTTTCTGAGTAGTTTATTGGAGATAAGAGTTTCACAGACTTTCCTGCCTGGGCTGACTTTACCCCACAATCCTCAGATCTAGCCTCTGGAGTAGCTGGCATGAGCCACGGCACCTGGCTCGATTTTCATATTTTTTAAATATTACATTTTAAATAGATTTATGTATCTCAAAAATACAGAAGTGGCTATCCAAAACAAAACAAAAAAAACAGGAAAGTTGTAAATAGATGCTTCTGAATATTGAGACTAGTTGCTGCTTTAATTTTTTTAATCAGCCATGTATCATCTTAATATTGTAGTTCATATATTGCTATAACAAAAAATCTTTTTTCAATAATAGTGAGTAAGCATTAGTGTGGAGAGCAGATGGGTCTCTTAAGTGTGTTACCCACAGGAAATACGGCTGTGTGTTAGAAATAGCTCAGGATCTTGGGGTGTCACATAGTAATAAAGACACCAACTAGAAAGGAACTCAGCAAAGTTTACTTCTGCAGAAGAGGACCCCATGAGCCAAAAATATGGCAAGCAAGCACAGTACAGGTAGGCAGCTCCCTTTTTATCCCTAACCCAGGCCTCACCTCCCCACCCCACCCCTGCTCACATTGGCTGAGCTGAGGTTCACAACTGTGGCTTAACAGGATGTAACTAAAATTCAAGGTGCTTCTAACAAGATGTTTTAATTAAAGTGCTCAGGAAAAGGATGTTTGTAAGTAAAATGCAATTAACAAGGAGGCCAACCCACCTGGCCAAAGCAGGAACCCTTAAGAAATATCATTCTTTCAAGATTAACAGAAAACAAGCAAATTACTTTGATAGAAAAGTAGTAGTTCTCTAGACCTAAGTAACCTACTTACTGCACAAAGCTATGATGAGGCTGAAAAGGGAAGACCATAGGAGTGGCTGGTACTTTAACACTTTAAATCTCCACATCCCTGCATCTGATCTTTATCATCAAAGAGGTTTACAGGGACTGTCAGAGTGACTCAAGTGGTAGACTGCCTGCTTAGTAAGGTCCTGAATTCAAAACCCAGTACTGCCCAGGGAGGTGGGAAACTTAAGAGATAGTATCTTTTAAACTAAGTACCAACTGATCACGGTTAGTATCTTTTAAACTAAGTACCAAGGGATCACAAGGTGAGTTCAAGCTCATTACCAGTTTTAAAGAAATGGGATTGTGATTCCACCTTAGCACAGTTAGAATGGCCATTATTGAGAAATCTAATAACAGATGCTGGTGGGGATGTGGCCAAAAGTGAACACTACTACACTGTAAGTGGGAGTGCATGTTCAGCCACTCTGGAAAGCAGTATGGAGGTTCCTCAAAAGGCTAAACATAGAGCTCCCCTATGGCCCAGCAATACTACTCCTGGGCATTTACCTAAATGACCACAAAAAGGCCATACTAAAGCTACTAGCACAACCATGTTCATTGCAGCATTATTTACCATAGCTATGGAACCAACCCAGATGACTCTCAGTAGATGAATGGATCAAGAAAATGTGATATGTATGCACAATGGAGTTCTATGCTTCTATCAGAAAGAATGACATTGCCCCATTCATAAGGAAATAGAAAGACATGGAAAAAATTATATTAAGTGAAGTATGCCAGAGCTAAATAAAAGTAGGTTGCATAGTTTCCCTAATTTGTAATAACTAGATTATGTCTATGATATTCTTAACAGGGGACCTCAATAACCCAATTGCTAAATCTATAGGACCATATGTAATGAAGTGTAACATGAACTCCAAGAATTGGAAACAAGAGATTCTTACTACATCCTGTATGTAGTTATTTACTTTTTTTCTCTTTTAGTTGTCTGTACCTTGTGTCTTGTATATAAGTTTATTTGATCTGGGGAAGAGAAAGAAAATCATAGAAACAGCAGAACAAAGGATGAACTAAAGTAACATTGATACTCACATGACACTATGTTGGAAATGAACTTTACAACTTGGTGGGGAGGGGAATAAGAAGGGGTAAGTTGGAGAAAATGAGGGATGGGGCAAGTGTTTAAAAATGTACTCCTTACTTACGTAACTGTAACCCCCCCCAATTCACCACCTTTTCAATAAAGATTAAAAAATTGGGGATGTAGTGTGTGTGTGTGTGTGTGTGTGTGTGTGTGTGTGTGTGTGATTGTTAGGTACTTGGAGATTGACCATGCTTGTTGCTTTTTATGCTATAAAGGATATTTTTCAAGTTCATGGTTTAATGTCTTGTTTCAAATATTGAATGTACTCAGGCAGCATGTCACAGTTTCAATCATTCCATTCACTCATTTTTGGATAATTCCCCCACACCTGCTCTAGCCACCCCCCGTTCTCCAGCTTCCTCTGCATTTAAACACCAGCCATCAAAACAGAACTCCAATTCCACATGTAAACCCATTAACACAGAATTCAAAAACTCTTTTTTTCTGAAGATAATCAGAAATAATATAGAAGAAAAAGTGATTTCAAAGCCATTTGTCCTTTACTGGGGTGCTTTCTGACAAGCAGAGGAGAATATACAGAAAGGAGGAGCTCCGAAAGAAATATGGACATTAAACAGGTTTGAAAGTGAGACAAATGTTCAAGTAATTTCCAGTTCCAAGCTGCCAGTCCTTAGTAGCTAATTCAGCCCCGTAAGAACTTCCTATGCAATTACCATATCCATATCCTCGGCATCACCCCTCTAAGCCCCTCCTCACTCCTCTCCTAAGACGGCTAAGCTGTCATCAACCCTCACTAGCCACACCTGATGCCCACTGATTTGTCCTAATCTGTGGTCCTTCAACAGTGGCTGACAGATAACTATTCTCTCCTTAGTAGAACACTTTTTCTGCCTTTGTGACACATTGTAACCCTAGTGACTATTCCTAAACACCCTCCCAGTTGTCCTGACCTTCCTCTTAGTTTAGACAATTGCTACACCTGCTCATGGCTTCCTTGCTGCCCATTCTTGCTGATTGATGTTGGAACATGGAACACTCAGAAGCTATTCATTAAGAATGTAACCGTAACCACTGCTCGTGGCTGGTACTGTAATCCTAAGTACTTAGAAGGCTAAGATCTGAAGATCTCCTGAGCAGACAATAGACAAATCCAAGAGACTTTTACCTCCACTTAATGAGCAAATTGCCTGGTGGAGATGTAGTTCAAGTGGCCCAACACTGGCTTTGCATAAAAAAAGCAAAGGGAGAGCATGAAGCCTTAGAAGCTTCCAGCTGCAGTTAAATGAAAGTCAACTCTTTACATCAGGTCCCCCACTAGAGTTGTAATCTAACCTTCTGTTCCTCTTGAAACACCACCAAATGGTTGTCTTTAGCATGCCCTCCATTTCAGGTCCTCAGCCCCTCCCACAAAACCAGTTGATCTGGCCAGACCTAACTGCAACTGACCTCCAGCCCTGGCCATTGGCTGTTCCTCACACTTCACTTCCTGGACTACCATTTTACCCCTATCCCCCAGCTGCATCAGCAAAATGCTACCTAACTGTCAACTATTACAATCAGAAAACACTGCCCAGGCTATATATTATCTTTAGCATTCAGCTGCACACAGAGAAGGCTTCTCATACTTCCCACTCCTAGCCCCCTGACTATAAATTTGACCCTGAACAAAAAATGGGCATCATTTCTCCCTCTCCCATGAGAGAGGTGGCCTTGTCAACCACTGCTGAGAATAACCTCCTTTGCTGTACATGATTATGTCCATGTGGTCTTCTGGAATGGTGACTTTCAGTGGTCATCTTGCTGGCTGTTCAGTCTGACTTCCAGTGTCAGGTCCTATGCCTTTCTGTCAGTCACTCTAAAGAGATTGCTCCCTCTCACTCACTGTCAGTCACCTTATTCATTTCCTTCCTGTCAGTTGCTACGAAGTAAAATTCCCCCTTGTCCATTGATTTACATGACAATTGCAACTTCATCCCTACAACTAAGCTCCCTGAGGACAGGAACTTGTCTGGAACAGTGTTTAGATCACAGTAAGGACTAAATGAATATTCATTTTAATCAATAATCAGAGGGGGAAATACCAGCCTAAGAAAAATGTAATAAAAAGAATACAACAGAAGATCCTGGAGAAAACACAATCTAGACACCAGTAGAGACCTTTAAAACTTCTAATCAGTATCTCAGACAAAACAGGTTATTGTTATGGATTGACACATGAGTCCTGCTGCTGGTCACTTTAGTCCTGATGCTGGTCACTTTGTTTCCAGTGTGAAAATGACATATATCTTCAAGAGGTGAGGCCTACGGTTAGTGATTAAGATATCACTGGTGGAACAAATTAACACTGGTCTCAGTGAGTTCTGCTGGAAGTAGGCTGTTAAAATAAAAAATAAAGACTTGGCAAGGTGCAGGTGGCTCAGGCCTATAATCCTAGCTATTCAGGAGGCTGAGAGCTGAGGATCACAGCTCAGAGCCAGCCATGGCAATAAAGTCCTTGAGACTTTACCAAAAGTGGAGCTGTGGCTCAAGTGGTAGAGCACTAGCTTTGTGCAAAAGAAGCTTAGTTCAAGTCCCAAGACAAGCACAAAATTTTTTAAAAAGCTGGGCTCCAGTGGCTCATTCCTGTACTCCTATCTACGGAGGAGACTGAGATCTGAGGATTGCAGTTCAAAGCAATATCCATGAGACTCTGATCTACTGTTAACCATCAAAAATGCGGGAAGTGGAGCTGTGGCTCAAATGCTAGAGTGCCAACCTTGAGCAAAACCTCAGGAACAGTGCCCAGGCCCTGAGCTCAGGCCTTAGGTCCAACACACAATAAAAAAATCTGGGTTCAGATTTGGCCTGGGGGCTTCCGGATCACAAAGTGGGTTTGTGTTTAGGAGCTCAAGCCTGGGACAATGGTGTGCATTCCTTGAATCATCATTCCAGTTCTGTTCTGGATCTTCAAAAACTTCCTGGAACCATACTTGTACCCTCTGGTCTCCCCTTTTGTTGGCCGAATATGGCCTAGAAAAGCTGTACAAGAAGCCAACAATAAAAATAAAAGCATAGTAGGCTACAAGAATGCAGACACAAATGGATTACCAACAAAAGGACCAATAGAAATCTCTGATAAAAAGAAAGACTAATGTGATTTTCCCCAAAGAATCTTAGTTGTTTGAAAAATGGACCTGATGATATGAAGCACCTTCTTTGTAGTTGTATCTGACCTTTTTCTCTAAGACCAGAATTCTGGATAGACAATTTAGATATTACCTGGTACTAATCAGGAAATACATGGTATTTATGTTTAAAATGAACTTAGTTGTATTTAATGATCTCATTTCTGAGTTCCTTTTCCATTAAAGTAGTTCTCATTCCTTTATTACTGTTTTAATAATATGAATAAGTAGGAGATTTGTGCCAGTAGACCCTCTACTTAAAATCCTTGGTCCTTTAGCACTTGTTCAAAAGAATTTTCCATTTGCTGTAACTTAAAGGTTTCTAATTTGAATAATTTTACTGTGAAATAGTACAATGATAATGATGTGAAAAGATGCCATGCAGTAGTTCATAAGAGTAGTACCTGCTGCTTATGGCTCTGATGAAGATGAAAAATGTGGAAATAGGAAAAATTCCTTGATAAATGAAACATCTTTTACATATACATCTAATATATAAATTATAATCCTGTTACATTCTTTCTGTTCCTACAAATGCATTAAACATTCAGTTTAAAAAAATCTGGGTTCATGGGGCTGGGAAGGTGGCTCAGTGGTAGAGCGCATGCCTTGCATGCCAGAGGCCCTGGGTTCGATTCCTCAGCATCACATAAGCAAAAAGAAAAAAGCCGGAAGTGGTGCTGTGGCTCAAGTGGTAGAGCGCTAGCCTTGAGCTGAAGAGCTGAGGGACAGTGCCTAGGCCCAGAGTTCAGGCCCCATGACCGGACCCAAAAAAAAAACAAAACGAACAAACAAATAAAAAAATCTGGGTTCAGTCAGGCATCAGTGGCTCATGCCTCTAATCCTAGCTACTTAGGAGGCTAAGATCTGAGGAGCATGCTTCAAAGTTAGTTGGGACAGGAAAGTCATGAGACTCTTATCTCCAATTAACCACCAGGAAGTAGTTAGTAGAGCTGTTGTGGTGTTAGCCTTGAATAAAAAAACTCAGGACTGTGCCCAGGCCCTGAGTTCAAGCACCACAACTGACCAAAAAAAGAAAATCTTGGGAAGTAGCACTGAGGCTCAAGTGGAAGAGCACTAGCCTTGAGTACAAGAGTTCAGGAACAGTGCCTTGGCCCCAAGTTCAAGCCCCATGACCAAATTTTTTTTTTGTTCAGCAGTGTATGCCTATTATCCCAACTATCCATGAATCATAAATAGGAGTATTGGTCTGGGAATGTGGCTTAGTGGTACAGTGCTTGCCTAGCATGCATGAAGCCCTGGGTTCAATTCCTCAGTACCACATATACAGAAAATGCCAGAAGTGGTGCTGTGGCTCAAGTGGAAGAGTGCTAGCCTTGAGCAAAAGAAGCTCAGGAACAGTGTCCAGGCCCTGAGTTCAAGCCCCAGGACAGAAAGAAAGGAAGAAAGGATGAAAGAAAGAAAGAAAGGACGAAAGAAAGAAAGGACAAAAGAAAGAAAGAAAGAAAGATAGATAGATAGATAGATAGATAGATAGATAGATAAGATAGGAGGTTGAAGGTCTAGGTTCTGGCATATTTTCAAATAGGCAAGACCTTATCTGAAAAACTCCAGGAGTACTGGGAGCATGATTCCAGTGGTAGAGCATCTGCCTAGCAGAGTCCCAAGTTCAAACACCAGTATCACAATGAAAAAAAGAAACTCTGCCAGAGAAATCAAGCATAAGGAAAACAGATGAAAACACAACATCACCATCATCGGTATCACCATTATAATAATGAAAGTTTACAATGCCAAACTTAAAGGTTCTAGAAAAAATAAGTTGTCAACAAAGGAACCAGAATTATATTGTGATAGTTTTCACTTAGTGATCTTTTCTGAAGACATTATTCAAGTATGTACCACAGCAAAAAAAGAAAGGAGTACAAGAAAGTAACAGGCACCCTAGTCTATCCAAAAGAGAATGAAAAGTCTCTAGGTTGGTAATCAAAGTGGCAGGTTTAGGAAGCAAATTAAAACCAGGAAAATTTAGAAAACTCAAATTCTGAAAGAGTATTTATAAGGAAAATGAATTCTCCACAATAAATGTTATAATGTATCAGTGGGATAATTTTAGTGTAACATGGTCTTATAGAACAATTAACAAAAAAGTATTTATAGGAGAGACAGGGAGAACCATGGAAGGAGTGACATTGATCAGCACGCATTATATTTGTAAACTACTTTGTTGAATGGCAATTCCTTTGTACAACTACTTAATGATAGTTTTAAAAGCTAAAAAAAAGCATTTATAATCACCACCCCATACTCAAGGGCTTAGCATCTATAGATTTAACCAAGCATGAATTAAATTTTCAGAAAAAAAGTGTATCTGTCCTGAACACATACAAACTTTGTTTTCCTCCTCATTCTGTACACAATATAAAGTGACATTTATATGGAATTTATGTTGTAGTCCATATTGTAAGTAATCGAGAAGATATGTTAACAGATATGGGAGGATGAAGAATATACTTATGCAATATGTAAATGCTACACCAAATTATATGTACAAGATAAGCATCTGAGGATTTTGGTATAATAAGGGTCTAGGAAGTAGTCCCACATAGATACCCAAGGACAACTTCAGTTACAATAACCTTCTTCTCTTCTAGAAAAAAAAATCTCTTCCTACCAGATTTTGAGAGTTTCCTTTTTCCTTTGGATACATGAATATAATTTAAGATTTAATTTAGGATTAAAACCCTGAACACAATTTAGGATCTCATCCCACTTCTAGTTAGTTATGCAGTTATGTCACATGGTTAGTCACTGAACAAATATTTATGTAACCAACACATTATACTCTTCATATTGGCTTTAGTGTTTTGAATCAACCATGGCAAAGCATTAAAGCCATAGATGGGTACAAAACAGAACAAGTTATAAAACTAGACCTTGAAATATACACACAAATGATAAGAGCTAAAATTGGATGAATGAAGCAGAAAAGCTATATGTGTAGTAACTGATTTTTTATTGATACACAGAATTCAAGAGAAACTTTAGTTGATAGGTCAAAATATAAAAGTTCAAGATATTATTTAAAGCTGTAGTGGTAACCACAAGAGGAACTAAAAATAAAAAGTGACAAGCAGAGGAAGGAAAGAGAATTCATCAGTGACATGATGAGAAAATAATGGATTCTTTCTAAAAAAAAAAAAACTTACACATCAAGAAATAGAAACAAAATCATATTAATTAGAAATATGACAATATTTACCAAAAACTAAAAAGACAATATTTAAAATGTTTTATCTCTAAGGTGTAAAACAGGCCAAGGTTTTGGTGGAAAAAGAAAACTGACTTTTCACTTCTAACTCTCATGATATTTAAAATATGTTCTGTATGATTGTTGTAAGAAGGTATTTAGGAGCTGGGCATTGTTGGCTCATGCCTGTAGTTGTAGTTACTCAGGAGACAAAGATCTAAGAATCAAGGTTTGAACCCAATCCAGGCAGAAAAGTCTGTGAGACTTATTTCTCCAATTACTCAGCAAAAAGCCAGAGGTAGTGGTATGGTTCAAGTGGTAGAGCACTAGCCTTGAGCAAATAAAGCCAAGGAAGAGCTTGAGATTCTGAGTTAAAACCCTGGAACAAGAAAATAAAGAAATATTTAGTTTTCAAAATTAAAATTGGCACACGATTTAAATTCCAGATATGAAAGCTCCAAATAGGATTAAATACCTTCTTGGCTGTAGTCCCCAATGGCTGAATGATCTGTAAAATCTCTCCACATCTAATATTCAATGATCCAGTGACCTAGAATTTGACTTCAGACACTGCCAACATCATCTCTACTGGAAATACATTGTCCATGTTTCTATTTCAACCATATAAGTAGGGGAAGCTTGCAAGAACATTTCTGTGCTTTTCATTTCATTTATAATATCAAGGGAGAACCTATTTTGGAAACAAACCACAGCACAGTATCTTCCTGAAGGCTAGCTTTAGCCATGACTGTTTTTCTTATAGAATTGACACTGTACTTTTTCTTAAGTATTCTACTTAATTCTCACACTAATGAAAGTACTCTACTTAATTCTCACACTCTTTGCAGTAAAGACAGCATCTAACTTATGAGGACCCTGAGTTCCAGAGATGCATGTCACCAGCCCAAGAACTCTCACTGCTAAATAATGAAAATCAGAGCTCAGAATCGTTGCTGAGTACAAATACTGATCTCTCCACTAACTTGGCTGCTTCCAATGTCTTAAAATTCCAAGTGATTCAAAGACATGTCAGTGGTCAACAGTATATTAAAAAGTCTTGAAGCCAAGTGCTGGTGATTCACACCTGTAAACCTAACTACTTTCAGGAGACTGGGATCTGTGGATCACATTTCAAAGCTAGCCTGGGCAGGAAAATCCATGAGACTTTTACCTTCAATTAATAACCAAAACAAACAAAAAGCTGAAAGTAGAACTGTGGCTTAAGTGGTAGAGTACTAGCCTAAAGAAGAAAAGCTCGAGACAGAGCCGAGGCCCTGAGTTCAAACCCCAGAATGGGAAGAGAAGAAAAAAAAAAGTTCAACATCCCTAATCATTGCAAAGATTGAAATCAAAGCCAGAATGATATCATCTCAGTCTTTGTTGGCTAACAAACACAAAAGAATTGGGCACTGGTGGCTCACATCTGTAATCCTAGCTACTCATGAGTCTGAGATCTGAGTATTGAAATTCAAAGCCACCCTGAGCAAAAACATCCATGAGACTCTTATCAATTAACCAGTAAAAAGCTAAAGTAAAACTTAGGGACAGCACCTAAGCCCTGAGTTCAAGCCCCAATACCAGCACACACACACACACACACACACACACACACACACACACACACACACACACACACACACACACACACACACACACACACACACACACACACACACACACACACACACACACACACACACACACACACACAAAACCCAAGCATACAAAGATAATAAGCATTATCAGGAATACATAGAACCCTTGCACCCATGGGTGAGCATGTAAACTGGTACAGTCATTATGGAAGAGTGAGGTTGTATCTCAAAAAATTAAAATTAGATCTACCATATGATCCAGCAATCTGACTTCCGAGGATATACCCCAAAGAAATTAAATGAAATGACATTGAAGAAATACCCGTGCTCTGCTGCCCATTGCTATTATTCATAATAGCTAAGGTACGAAATCAACCCAAGCATCAACAACAGAATGGATAAAGAAAACAGACACACAATGGAATATGGCTTAGCTTTAAAAAAAAGAAAAAGATAAAGAAAAAAGGGAATGCCATTTGTGCCGTGGATGAAACTAGAAGACATTATGCTAAATGGAATAGAACAGAGGAAAACAAATACTGTGTGAGCTAACTTAGAAATGGGATCTAAAATAGTCAAACTCGTAGAGGCAGAAAAGTAAAATGGTGTTACCCCAGGCTAGGGGAGGAGAAATGGAGATGTTGGTCAAAGGATAGAAAGTTTAGATACTCAGGATGAGAAACTTCTGGTGATCATACTTTACAGAACAAAGACTCAACAACATTGCTTTGGAGGCTTGGCTCTGGCTTAAAATTTGAGACCTTAAGTGTTCCCATCACAAAAACAATTTTTCCAAAGCTCTAGAGAGAATCAAGATGGAAGGATAATTCTCCCAGACCATTTCCTGAGAAATTTTCAAGCTGGGTATAAAAAAAAAACCTGGGCAAGAATAGCCCTGGAAATGAAAACTGAAGTACAGCCTCATTCGTAACCATAGATGTAAAAATCCTGAACAAAATATTAGCAAACAAAATATTGGCATACTGAACCTGGTAATTGAATATAATGCAAAAAGAAACACCATGACCAAGTTGGATTGATTCCAAGAATTAAAGATCAGGTTCATATTAGACCATATATTAATATACTTTAATCTCATTAGTAGAAAAACATATTGTAACATGAATTAATGTGGAAAAGCATTTAATAAAATTCCAACCAGTATACACGAGACCAAAAGCAAAACATATATTCCAACAGGAAAAAGAAAGGAATGTTTGTATTACAGGCTCACACCTATGATCCTGCCACTCAGGTGGCTGAGATTTGAGAACTGAAGATTGGAGCCAGCTGGGCAAGACAAAACTTTGATATTTTTATCTCCTAATAACATGCAAAAAGCCAGAAGTGGAGGTATGCCTTAAGTTGATAGAGAGCTAGCCATGAACAGAAAAAGCTAATAGACAGTTTAAGGCTCTGAGTTCAAGCCCCAATGCCAGCTTAAAATAAAAATTCTATGAAGAATATTTATAGAATCCAAAGAACATAAAAGCAAAAGAACAATGTACAGCAGGCATATTCTGTAAAAGACATGAATGGCCAAGACTTACTCCACCTCATTATTAATCATGGAACTACATATTAAAATGATGCTAAAATAGACTTTCAAAAACAAAATCCCAACAAAATCAAGCATTGGCACAGGATATAGAACCACAAGTATTCTCATACATTGTTGCCAAGAGTATAGATTGGTTCAACCACAAGAGAAAGAAATTTGGCATTGAAACTGGTATGCTCAACTGTCATTCCAGCCACCCTCTATATTTCACAGAAAATGGAACACTGAATCTACATTCCCAAGACACCCATAGAGTGAAGGTTCTAGTATTAGTGTTTGATCCATTCAGTGCTCTCAATGAGACCTGAACTGAGCTAAGGGGATGGATTAGCAGGGCTGAAGGTGTTCATTCTGCAGGTAGGGATTATAATGGTTGTTTCCCAATCTCACAGCGTACAGGCTTGGTTCTCAGAACTGACAGGTCTAACCAGGGCTTCCTAATCTGGCTAAAGTAACTCCTTAATTGTCCCTAAGGCAGTGTGATTTAGGGCCAGAATTGAATTGGCAGCTTTTGGTTTTAAAACATAGCTTCCTTTGAAGGGAAAAGTAGTGGCTTTCTTGGTGCCAGTCCTTTGGTGTGGCTTTGGGAGTCATTCCTAGAGTTCAGTTTAGAGTCTGTTCTTTCAACACTCCCAACAAAAATCAATCACCTATAATAAATTCCTCCTGATTCAATGATCCATGGATGTAGCCTTTTCTTTGTTAACTACATGTTGATCATTACATCTAACAAAGATATACTTACATGTGCCCCACAGCACAGTTCTAAAAATCCCAAATATATACCCTAAGAAACTATTAGGTATGTTAACAATCCAGATGCACAAAGAATTTATTGCAGCCTGATTTGTAATAATTTTTTTAAATGGAACCAATCCAATGACCATTGAGAATAGGATGGATAATAGGTTATGATATAATTAAGAGATTATGTTAAATGAAAATTCACAGTACTATATGTGTGTGTGATTTTATTTACAGTTATGCATCAGTTAATAGGGATATACTCTAATAGATGCATTATTAAACAATTTCATCCTTGTGTGAACATCAGTATATACTTACACAAACTAAGAAGGCTATGAGTTGCTAGGCAACATAATCATATGGGATCATTCTCCATATATGAAATCTTTCATTGGTCAAAACATCATTACATAGTATTTGGCTATATGTAAGTTTAAAACAAAATAATAATTAATCGTATCAAAACTAATGTATTATTTGGAGATAAGCATGTAATAAAACTGTAGAAAAATGCAGAAGTATTCATCACAGGGTTCAGGATAATCACTAGAAACAGGTATGCAGGATATTTCAACAGATAGTGTGTTATTTTGAAGTTGGAAACATGCTGGTACTCACTTTACATTTTTGTTACACAGTCATCTGTATAATGTATTTGATCATCCTAAATGTTACAGATAATAAAGAATATACCTATAAATCTATAAGTAAATACATTGGGTGGTATGTGAGTGATTACAAATGAATTAACTGAAGTGTAAGACTCTATGGAGAGCTTAAGTAGTATAATCTTTCAGAAAGACTAGGTCAAAGCTCAACAAAATCAATACCAGGAAATGGGGTCAGCCAAATGGGGGGTAAGAGGAGAGATGTAGATGAATAAAGTAGGGAAAGGTGGGAGAATGTAGTTAAGAATTCATTGTATTACAGCAAAATTAAGAAAAGGAAAAGGGTGAGTCAAATTGGGGGGTGAGAATGTTGGAAGGGGGTGACCCTGATGAAGATGCATTGTATTCATAAACTGCTTTGTTATATGGCACCTCCTTTGTACAATTACTAAAAGATAAAACTTTTTTAATATTAAAAAAAGTATAAGAAAGTAAAAATAAAGGTGTCAACAGAACCAACCATCCAATTAAATTCTGTCCTAAAGATGTACCCGCATAAAAATGAAATGAGGAAGTGGCATTGTGGCTCAAGCAGTAGAGCGCTGGCCTTGAGTTGAAGCATGCAGGGACAGCGCCCAAGCCCAGAGTTCAAGCCCCATGATCAACAACAACAAAAAAGATAAAAATG
This sequence comes from Dipodomys merriami, assembly GCF_024711535.1. Classification (NCBI taxonomy): domain Eukaryota; kingdom Metazoa; phylum Chordata; class Mammalia; order Rodentia; family Heteromyidae; genus Dipodomys; species Dipodomys merriami. The sequence continues at coordinate 32,879,790 of NW_027202937.1, forward strand.
AAATGAGACAAGTATAAGAATATTATTGTGACGGGCACTGGTGGCTCATGCCTGTAATCCTAGCTATTCAGGAGGCTGAGATCTGAGGATCATGGTTCAAAGCCTTCCTGGGCAGGAAAGTCCATGAAACTCTTACCTCCAATAAACCTCCAGAAAACCGGAAGTGGTGCTGTAGCTCAAATGGTAGAATGCTAGCCTTGACCTGAAGAACTGAGGGACAGCGCTCAAGCCCAGAGTTCAAGCCCACGACCAACAACAACAGCAAAATTGACAAAAAAAAAAAAAAGGATTATTTTTGTGACATTAAACTGTAAAAAGGTTGAAAATAACACAAATAGCTGTTTAGTCTAAGGGCTTTGGTCATGCTCAATTGGTAGAATAAAGCCTATCAAGTATGAGACCTGAAGTACAAACCTCAGTCCTATCATAAAGAGAAACAAATAGTATATGTTGGAGGCAATGGTAAATTCAACATAATAAAGTTGAATTCTGCTGCAAAGTATAGGAAAGAGTTCTATTTATGGATATAATACAATCTCCAGTATGTTTTCGATGAAAAATATATAGTAGGCCTTGATAGATAGTTCAGTGGTAAAGCATGTGGTTAACATGCAATAGCCCTTGGCTTCAATTTCCTGAACCACAATTTTTTTTTTTAAACTTCAGCATGAACAACAATGAGAATAATAGCTTTTGGATTAAAAACAAAGAGATGAAACATATAATACTATACTGATACTGTACTACAGTATTTGTGCATACATCTGAATAACCTTTATTTCAAAATTGAAACATTATAAAAATGAATTAGAAACTAATGAAAATGACTAGAATTATATTAGAAACAAGGAGTAGGAAGTATAGCCTAGTGGCGGAAGTCTTACCTGAGACACAGGAGGCTATGGGTGTGATCCTTAGTACTGTCAATAAATAAATAAGATTCTCTAAATATATATTTTCACACATTTTAACTTTTGATCTATGGAATTACATTACATTCTCAAATAATAAACCTAAATCCTAAAGAAAAAACAAAAACAAAAAGCAAGTTCGGTAATTAGAATTGAAAACTAAATTAAAATAAGCTAGTCATATTGGAAACAACCATCCTAAGGCATGATCTCAAGGGACCGAGTAAAAAATACCAGCTTCATGACAATTCATGTTTGGTGACACCTTCTGCAAAACCAAATTTCATTTAGCAGTCTATCACTAGTAGAAAAAAATGGTACATTATTTTTGAAACTATGAATGCTATAGGATGATAGCTAAATACAATAAGGTTATTGGGAATTAACAGTATGAAGAGAAATTATAATAATAAAATCAAGTAGGTTAGATCTCATAATTCAATGTTAAATTTGAAAGTAAACAATGTGGTGCTAAACAGTGCAATCATTTAGCATTAGTAAATTCACATTTTTTTTCACCAAGTTGCCCAGACTGAGGCTCATATTTCAGTGTTCCAAGCAGTGGGAACAACATCCCATACTAATGAAAATTTTCATACTTGGAAATTTGGGGGAGGGCTGGTACTAGAATTTGAACTCAAAGGCTTTGCACTTAATCTATTTGCTCATATGGAGCTCTATCATTTAAGTCAGATCTTAGCCTGGCTTTTGTTGTTTATTTTGAAGATGAAGCCTCACAGACTTTTCTGCCCAGGCTGGTTTAGAAACATGATCCCTCAGGTCCCTCCCACATGAGTCACATGCTCTGGCTAATCTTTCAAACATAAATTTCCTCATTCTGCCCACCAGAAGGGCCTAAGTTTTGCCATGTGAAAATTCGGCACATATATGCACTCACAAAACTCAGATTTTGGTTACTAAATAACATTTTCCACTCCAAGAAGCCAGAATTCCTTGGGAAAATGGCTAATCTAAGCTGGAGGCAAGAAACAGAAGAGTCTAAGACATCTTGAAGTAGAAACTAAGATGATGTTCAAAAGCTTAAGGTATTGCCTAGTGGGATATTCCTATAAGCCCAGCCCTCAGGAGGCTAAAGCAGAAGAATTTGAGGTCAATCAGAGCTCAACAAGTCTCAAACAGAACAAAGTAATGGGGACATGTCAAAATTCCAGAAGCCAGCTTTTAAAAAAAAAATCAGCTACAATTTCTAGCTCTGAAAATTGCAGTCAGTGAAAAGGAAGGATTTGTTTTGTGTTTATAGGCAAATGCTGGATGATAAACATAAGTGGAAAGGTAAAATTATAAAGTTACCATTTAGGGCTGGGAAGGTAGCTCATTGATAGAGTGCTTGCCTTGCATGCTTGAGGCCCTGGGTTCAATTCCTCAGCACCACCTAAACAGAAAAAGCTGGAAGTGGCACTGTAACTCAAGTGATAGAGTGCTATCTTTGTGCTGAAGAGCTGAGGGACATTGCTCAGCCCCAGCGTTCAAGCCCCATGATCAACGAAAGAGAGAGAGAGACAGAGAGACAGAGAGACAGAGAGAGACAGAGAGAGAGAGAGAGAGAGAGAGAGAGAGAGAGAGAGAGAGAGAGAGAGAGAGAGAGAGAGAGAGAGAGAGAGAAAATTATCATTTGGCATTTTTCATGAAATAGCTGACCAAAGCAAAGATAATCAATGGAAGCTAAAAATCACTCAACAAAAGAGAGACATTGGTCATTGGATAAAAAGTTTCAGTTGCTGCCATGAGTGGTTCAAGCCAAATGAAGTTTGAAGCCAGATTGGGCAGTAAAGTCCAAAACACTCCATCTCAAAATAGCTAGCAAAAAGCTGAGCTAGATGTGTTGCTCAAAGTGGTAAAGTGCCAGCCATTAGCAAGTAAGCTAATTGATTTCAAGCCCTAGAACTAGGGGGGAAAATGTTTCAGCAGACTCCAGTAGCCCATACCTATTATTCTAACTACTCAGGAGGCCAAGATCTGAGACTCATAGTTTGAAGCAAGCCCATATAGATAAATCCAACTCTTCTCTCTGACCAACAAATAACCAGACATAAAACACCAGCTGTGAGCAAAAAAGCTGAGTAACAATAAGCGGTACCCAGTACTGGCAAAAAAAAATTCACTGACAAAGGAAAGTAAGTTCTGCTATTTGACATGGTAGCTTCCAAAATAGCTCAAAGAATTTTTAAAGTCTCAACACAAAAAAGGCAAATAGGAGACACCAGTGGCTCATGCCAGTAATCCTAATTACTCAGGAGGCTGAGATCTGTGATGTGAAGATTATGGTTTGAAGCCAGACAGGCAAGAAAGTCCATAAGATTCTTATCTCCAATAAACTAGTAAAAAAGCTGGAAGTGGGGCTGTGGCTTGAGTGGCAGAGTTTCAACCTGAGCAAAAAAACTCAGGGAGAGTGCCCAAGCCCTGGATTCAAGCCCCAGTATTCACAGTACTCACACAAACACACACACACATACAAAAAACACACATGTATATGCACACACATGCATACACATACAACATACATGCATACATACACACATACATACACACAATAAAGGAATAAAGGAAAGAGAAGAAAAGAAAAATAGTTGCTTATTGCCTGATTTTATCATTCCACAATGCACACATGTATGGAGACATCACAATATATCCCATAAATATATGGAATTATTGTCAATTGAAAACAAAAATAAGCCAGGCATTAGTGGCTTACACTTGTAATCCTAGTTACTCAGGAGGCTGAGATCTGAGGATTGAGATTCAAAGCCAGCCTGGGTAGGAAAGTCAATGAGACTCATCTTCAATTAACCAAAAAGGCTGGAAGTGAAGTTGTGGCTCAAGTGGTTGAGTTCTAGCCTTGAACACAAAAGCTCAGAGACACGACCCAGGTCCTGAATTCAAGTCCCAGGATCACCACAAATGGAAAAAAAAACTTTGAAAAATAAAAATAAATTTTGTAAACTTGATTTTCATATGGTGTCAATTCATGCCTCCTTCATGGTAATACATGAAGCCCACAGCACTACCTGTGAAGTTTCTCACCAAACAGGTTTCATTTCAGTTTAATCAAACCTTAAGTTCTTTACAACTTCCAGGTGCAGGAGACAGAGACCAAGCCAAGAGACACTAAGAGGAAACCATCAGACAAATCCAGAATACAAGAGGTTTTTAAGTAGCATGATCGCCTCTGCTACAAATATACTTGGGAGAAGGGAAGAAGAGAAATGGCTGTTCTAAAAAAGGAAATTCTTAACTGGATTTGGAAAAAATACTGGATCTTTACACAAATTAGAGAAGAAGACATTTGGGGAACAAATAAGGAACTTCAAACGTAGACAGGAGAATCATTAGTTGCACTAGAGATATTGTGTTTTTGTCACTTTTAAGGATGTGTGTTAAAGTATTTAGAGATGAAGGCAGTTTCTTGAGGATGTAATGTAACTTCTAAATGGTTTGAGTGTGTATGCGTGTGTATTTGTGTGCATGTGTGTATAGGTGTAGTTGGCTTCTATATTCTTCAGTTCTATATCTACAAAGTCAAACAACTGTGGATCTAAACGAAGGTTACAGACCAGTGGCTCACACCTGTAATCGTAGCTACTCAGGAGACTGGGATCTGAGGATAGAGGTTCAAAGCCAGCCCAGGCAGGAAAGCCTGTCAGATTCTCATCTCCAGTTAACCACTAAAAAGCTGTGGCTCAAGAGGTAGAGTGCTAGCCTTGAACACAAATGCTCAGGAACAGAGCCAAAGCCCTGACTTCAACCTCTAAGAACGGCACCCAAAAATTCAAGAATTTCATCTCTACTGAGCATATACTATGGCTTTTTCCTGATACTATTCTTTAGACAATGTGATAAAATGATTCACTCAGCATTTACACCACATTAACTATTAGACGTTGTCTAGAGAAGATTTCAAGTTTGTAAAGGTTGAAAGTTCTATGAAAATACTGCACTATTTTATTTCAGAGACTTGAGCATTCATAGATTTTAGTATTCAGGGGAGAGGGAATCTGGAGCCAAACCTCTCAGATACCAAGGAAGGAATGCATAGGTGTGTGTGTATATACATATATATATATATATATATATATATATACATATATACACACTTTTACATATATTTATATATGAAGCAAATTTTAAAATTTTGAAATATATGTCAGGTTTTTTTTTGTTTTTTTGTTTTTGTTTTTTTTTGCTGGTCATGGGGCCTGAACCCTGGGCCTGGGCGCTGTCCCTCAGCTCTTCAGCTCAAGGCTAGCACTCTACCACTTGAGTGACAGCACCACTTCTGGCTTTTTCTGCTTATGTGGTGCTAAGGAATCGACCCTAGGCTTCATGCATGCAAGGCAAGCACTCTACCACTGAGCCACCTTCCCAGCCCTATATGTCAGTTCTTGATACTCTATTTTCTATTTCTGTATTAGTTGAAATATTTCACAATATAAGTGCAAACTTTTAAAATGAAGTTAAAATTGCAGAAAGAATTTATTATAGTACTAAATAATATAGTACTAAATTATATAGTACTAAAAAATCAGCAACTGGTTCCACAGATATTTGTTGACACATAAATATGCGTAATATATATATTCAAATAAAAATGATTTTTTCCTAGAGAATTCCCAGTATAGATTAGGTATACTAAGTAGAGAATGCAAGGGGAGCCAGGTACAATGATTTAAACTGTAATCTTAATTGCTTGGGAGGTGGAGATTCAGCATACAAGGCAAAAACAGAAAAAGAAACAAGACTCCAACTTAACCAATGGCTGGGCATAGTGGTGCATGCCTGTCATTCCCAGTTATACAGAGAAGCACAAATAAGAGGACCACAGTCCAAGTCAACCCAGGCATAATGCCCTATCTCTAACATAACCAATGCAAAAAGGAGCTGAAATGGTAGAGCACCTGCCTAGAAAGTGGGAGGCCCTGAGTTCAAACTCCAGTACTGCCAAAAGAAAATAGGAAGGAGGAGATAAACTTACCAATAATTAGAACATGATATTGATTCCTAAATAGATCGGTTCATGTTCTTACCACACTCAGCCATTTTAGAGACCTTGGTAAGTTGGTTGTAACAGCCAACCAGATTCTTGTCTTCCTAGAGATTCTCCATCTTTTTCTAGCAAGCATATACTGAAAAACATGATATTCCAAAGATGCTATTCCTTGGGAATTTCATAATGGCAGACTCAAAAACTCAGTTACATGGAAGAGTTTAAATAACTGGAGAATCACCAATTTTCTCCTGAAGAGTCAAATCTCACTGTGAAGGACCTCAACTTTCAGAATTAAAATCATCAGTGCTTCTGGACTTAATCATCTTTTTGGACAATCAGATACCTTTAAAGATGATATTTTCCTTATAAAAGAAGAGGAAGAGCTGGGTGACAGTGGCTCACACATATAATCCTATTTACTAAGGAGGCTGAATAGAAAGTCTTGAGGCTCTTATCTCCAATTAAACACCAAAAAAGCCAGAAGTGGAGGTGTAACTCAAGTACTGCAGTGCCCAGGCCCCTGAGTTCAAGCCCCAAGACCAGTACAAAAAAAAAAAAGAGGAAGAATGTGACTTGAGGCTTTTCAGAAGTGATCTCTGTGGAGTCCTAAAAGAGAGATCTCTGCTGCTTGTTCAGCCTCCTGCTGGAAATCACCTCAGTCATATGCAGATGATTTGAACTGCTCTTCTGTATTTTATGACATCATAGAGAGCACACGCATCTTATTATCAAGCAGACTCACCAACCTCCCAGCAATCATGAACCCCAGCCCTCCACCTCTCCTGCTTCTCAGTGCTCCTTTCACCAGTTCTGAACCTGGGAATGATCTGTAAACACAGGTGCAGATGCTCAGCCCTAGATTTAGAAACTACTGTTTTTACATCTTCCAATGGGATCAGACCAAAGACATGTAAAAAGGGGCTGGGTTTTTTCTCTGTGTGTGTACACATATGTGTGTACATGTGACTCTTAGCTTCGAAGGATGTTACAAGAAGCAGTGTGACTCATCCACCACTATTTCACAAGCTCCAAAGGTAAGGTGTGGCTGATTGTGTTCACATGGCATCACAAGGGGTGGGGGTGGGGTCTTTTATGAGGCAGAGACTCTGTCTGATGACCCAAAGGCAGCCTCAAGACCCAGTGGTATAGTGACCCACTGCTTCCTTGAGGACAACATCTGTTCCTACAGCACTTCCCTGAAGGAGATGCTCAAACAACAACGTTCTGGAAAACTCATCTCAGGAGGCAAAGCAGGTAGGAACAGGAAGAGGAAGTAAGGGCAGAGGAAACCAATCCAGAGGCCCATCCCTGCCTCAACCAAATGCTCCATTTTCAAATGCTCTGTTCATGGACTGACCATGTTTGCAGCAAAAAAAATTCCAAGTGAACACATAGTTTCTGTACCTTATTGTTTTGTATGTATGTCAATACTAGGGCTTGAATCCAGAATTTTGAGCTCTTGCTTGGCTTTTTCACACAAGGTTGGCACTCTATTTCTTGAGCCACACACTCCCATTTCAATTTTGCTGGTTAACTGGAGATAAAGTCTACTAAGAACACCTAGAGTGTCAACATTAAATTGAGGACAGACTGAAGAAGGCCTTGAGTTGTAAATGAAAACAGATTTTCATGTCAGGCCATGTGGAATGAATAGGATGGTAGAAGCAATGTTTAAGACTTACTTGGTTCCAGTATTCCAGATGAAGACTACAGTTGGGAAATAAAGTAGAAGCACCAACAGCCAGGTATATTAGATAATAAAGCTTTGAATTGGAATTCTTTTTTTTTTGTTTGTTTGTTTTGAAGGTCGTGGGGCTTGAACTCTGGGCCTGGACGCTGTCCCTGAGCTCTTCAGCTCAAGGCAAGCACTCAACCACTTGAGCCACAGTGCTACTTCGGGTTTTCTGGTGGTTTATTGGAGATAAGAGTCTCATGGAAGTTTCTGCCCAAGCTGACTATGAACCACGATCCTCAGATCTCAGCCTCCTGAGTAGCTAGGATTACAGGCGTGAGCCACTGGAGCCCAGCAGAGAATTCAAATTCTTTTTTAAAAGGAAAAATACAAAAAATATTTCAAAAGGGGAAAATGCTGGGTTTTGTCAGTAATAAGATTTGGGATCTGGGTGACTTTGGTTCATGCCTATAATCCTAACAACTCAGGAGGCTGAGTTCTGAGGATTGCTGTTCAAAGCCAACCTTGGCAGCAAAGTTGGTGAGACTCTTATCTCCAATTAACCACCAGAAAACAAGAAGTGATACAAGAGCGCTGTGGCTCAAAGTGGTAGAGTGCTAGCCTTGAGTGGAAGAGCTCAGGGACAGTGCCCAGGCCCTGAGTTCAGGCCCCATGACTGACACATCCTATTTTTGGTCCCTAGATCAGGACACCTATAGGTTAGTGGTGACTTACAAATTGACATGAGTTGATTTCTCATCCCAATGTCAGGTTCATATAGCCATTTAGCTACACAATATATCCACTAAAATGTCTCCTATTACTTTTCCAGTATAGTAGATGGCATCCCATTCATTCACCCCCCAGAATCCCAGAATTCTAGGAGTCAAGTTTCATAACTCCCAGTGAGTGATTTTTACCATCATTTCTGTTCTATCACCAAGGGCTATTGATCTGCTTCCCAAGCCTCTGTCTTTGGTTCGTTTCCCTGTCGGTAAATAACAATCATCAAGCTACTACCATCTCTTAACTACTCTCCTACCTTCTCTCATTTTGTCTTTGCACTCAGCCACATGATAGTTATACAGTGAAAATGTTTTACCTCCTTGCTATAAAAAGGTTCTGGTGTCACTGTCACTGATTTTAGGATAAAGATGATTTCACACTGGCTGCATAGCCTTAGTGCTTTCCTTACCTAACTCTCCACCTTTATCTTACATAGTGTCATTTGTGTTTTGAGATGTCCCACACTCTGGGACTCCACCCATCCTGCTTCCTCCAATTGTGAGTCATCCATCCTCCAGCTACTCTTCCTTTCAAAATTACATCATAATCCCTTTATGAGCATCCTCTTTGACTACCTTGTGTAGTTGAATTTCTCCATATACATTTTATATACAGTGCTTTATTCTATTCTTTCCACATTTCTCAGGGATATATTCTCATCATCAATGAAACTGAGGAAATGAAGCCCTGAGTTTCAAATAATGTATCCAAGATCACCTTAAACCTCACAAGATTTAAAATTTGTTTATTGTATCTTGTCTTCTGACCTTCCAAGTCTTTCATCTATGGCTTTAAGACCTAAAAAAAAAAAAATCAGATATCCAGGGTTGGGAATGTGGCTAGTGGTAGAGTGCTTGTCATACATGCATGAAGCCCTGGGTTCGATTCCTCAGCACCACATAAATAGGAAATGCCAGAAGTAGCACTGTGGCTCAAGTGCTAGACTTGAGCAAAAGAAGCTCAGGGATGGTGTCCAGGTCCTGAGTTCAGGTGCCAGGACTGGTAAAAAAAAAAAATCAAATATCCAAAATGGGTGCATTTTATTATAGGAAAATATCTTAGCCGGCGCCAGTGGCTCACACTTGTAATCCTAGCTACTCAGGAGGCTGAGATCTGAGGATCATGGTTCAAAGCCAGCAGAAAAGTCTGTGAGACTCTCATCTCCAATTAACCACTAGAAAACTGGAAGTGGTGCTGTGGCTCAGGCGGTAGAGCACTCACCTTGAGTTGAAGAGCGCAGGGATAGCGCCCAAGCCGAGAGTTCAAGCCCCACGACCAACAAAAAATCTTAATGTTAAGGTGACTGTCGAAACACTTGTTGTCTCTGGGGTTTTCAGTAGAGTGACCCTAATGGATATGAGGGAGAATTGACTATAGCAGTTCTTTTTTTTTTTCTTGTTCATTAATGTATTTAAAGTTATACATTGGCTTTTACGTACTGTTTTTGTGGCATTAGGGATTTTATTTCCTTTCTCTAACACTCTTAGATGTCATAAATTATTTTTATTATCAAATTGAGGGCAGGATAGAGAATTACTTACTCTTTAGCTCTATTTACCCTAATTCTAAGATGTATTGTCTTATTCTGGTCTAAGTATGTTTTAAAGTAAACATTACTTAATAATGGATTATCTTCTTTTAAACAAGTAGGACTTTATTTTGTCAATTCTTTTAAGATGGTAAGGCTATGATGAAATTGTACATGCAAAACATGGGATGGAGTCGTGGTATTCATTGAATCTTTCTTTATGATCTGCTGTGGGGGGGGGGGACTCTGTTCGGGAGCGGGGTGTTTGTTTTTGTATTTTTGCTCGTGGTAGGACTTGAATTCAGGGCCTGGGCGCACTCCCTCAGCTCTTTTGCGCAAGCCTAACACACTATGTCTTTGAGCCACAGTACCACTTCCAACTTTCTGGTAGTTAATTGGAATTGAGTTTCACAGACTTTCCTTCCCAGGCTGGCTTTGAATTGTGATCCCTAGATCTCAGCCTCCTGAGTAGCTAGGATTACAGGCATGAGCCAGTGGGCACCCTGCTTGTTTTCTGTTTATTTTGAGTAATATATATGTGTTGTATTTTCAGTTCATGATCATGCTGTTTTTTATCTCTATTTGATTTTTAGTAAAAATGCATGTTAAAACATTTGCAGGTGGGCCCTGGAGGCTCATGCCTGTAATTCTTGCTACTCAGGAGTCTGAGATCTGAGGATCACAGTTCGAAGCCAGCCCAGGCAGGAAAACCCAGGAGATTCTTTATCTCTAATCAACCACCAGAAAACTGGAAGTGGCACTATGTCTCAAAGTGACAGAGCACTAGCCTTGAGCAAGAGAGCTCAGAGACAGTGCCTAGGCTCTAAGCTCCAAGCCCCACATTAAGACAAAAAAAAAAGTGTATTCATTTTTCCTACTTATTTAATAAGAGTTGAATATTATATTTTTTGATGCATGTGTGTACGTGTTTGATGCATGTTTGTGATGAATGTACCAATGTTCTACTGGTCTTTAAACACTTAAATTCTAAAATATAATATACACATTACAAGATATGTATTGTAGTTATATAATATAACATACATATTTATATTTCAACAAAAGTGTGTGAAGCTTACAAATATATTTAAATATATACGTATATAATCACTACTAAGGTACTAAGGTCAAGAAATAAAATACGTTAATATTTTTTAAGTTAACATTCAAAAAAAATCTGACTCCAAGCTTGGCTCATGTCTATAATCCTAGCTGCTCAGGAGTCTGAACTGACAACTGCAGTTCAAAGTCACCTGGGCAGTTCCAGAAGTGGAGCCTTGAGCCAAAAAACTCAGGGATAGTGCCAAGGCCCAGAGTTCAAACCCCAGCACCAGCACATACCAAAAAAATTTTTACTCTAACCAAATTTCAAGCTTTCCTGAGCAATCTACCTTTTCCACTAAGCCTTCCATATACTTTGTGCTTCTTAGGGATTGGGAGACTCATTGTCATGTGTTACTGCTGCCATCCGTTACACTTGTTCATCTGCAGCCCTTGCCTTGCACTTTATTACTGTTCCTTTGAGATTCCCTTGTCACTTATATCTACCAAAAAACCTCCCCAGGCTTCAAATGACAATAATTCATGTATCCTCTGAACCTTCCTTCACTCCTGAAAATAACCTCTGCAGCTCTCCTCTTTGTATTGCTGCATCTTTAAAAACATATTTACCGTAAGCTAGTTTCCATATCCTCTTCATATGGTAATTATTTTATCTGTTGAGTTTAGGCTTCTTGAAAGTTGGACCAGATTACACTCTAGATTTCCCATAACTGCTGATTGGATATGAGACAAATAGTAAACATTCAATCATTTAAAGAAATGAACAGACTATCCCTTTATTCTATCTATGTTTCATCAATCAAGATAGCTGAGATTTTTGTTTGTTTGTTTCAAATATCTCTTTGTTAATTTCTTTTTCACTTTTGAGTAGTGCCATCTTGTATCAGGGCCTGATCACATTGAAATTGCGGCAGAAAGAGACAGGGAGGAGGGAAGTGAGTAAGAAGGAAAGGAAAGGAAGGAAGGAAGGAAGGAAGGAGAGGAAAAGAAAGAGAAGGGAAAGGGAAAGGACGAGCAGACGGAATGGTGCTATGCTCACATCTCCTCCCAGACAAACTAAATCAATTTCTGGAGAAGGAGTCAAGATACCCAGAGTAAGAAAGGTTGGACAAAAGGGATTGCATGAAACTGCAGAGCTTATGCATGGCAAAGGACATAGCTAGCAAGATCAATAGAAAGCCATGGATTGGGAGAAGATCTTCACTAGCCATACAACGGACAAGGGTCTCATATCTAAAATATACTTAGAACTCAAAAAATTAAATCCCCCAACAACAAATCCTCAAAAAAAAACCTGCCCAATAAATAAGTGGGCTAAAGACTTACAGAGAAACTTCTCTGAAGAGGAAATAAGAATGGCCAATAGACACATGAAGAAATGCTGAACTTCTCTGGCCATAAAAGAAATGCAAATCAAAACAACATTGAGATACCACCTCACCCCAGTTAGAATGGCTATAATCAAGAAATCTGGATGGGATGTGGCCAAAAGGGAACCCTACTGCATTGCTAGTGGGAGTCTAAACTTGTTCAACCACTTTGGAAAGCAGTATGAAGGTTCCTCAAAAGACTTCATAAAGAGCTTCCCTATGACCCAGCAATCCCACTTTTGGGCATTTACCCAAATGATCACAAACAAGACCATACTAAAGCTACCAGCACAACTATGTTTATTGCAGCATTATTTACCATAGCTAAGATATGGAACCAACCCAGATGCTCCTCAGTAGATGAATGGATCAAGAAAATGTGAGATATATATATATATAATGGAATTCTATGCCTCCATCAGAAAGAATGATATTGCCCTATTTCTTAGGAAATGGAAAGACTTGGAAAAAATTATATGAAGTGAAGTAAGCCAGGCTTAAAGAAACATAGGTCCCATGGTTTCCCTTATTTGCAATAACTAGTACATGTCTAGGACAAGCAGAAAAGGTCAAAAGCGATGTACATATGACCATATAAGATGATGATAAGTGAAATGAACCTCAAGATAGCACACAAGTGGTTTTTTTTCTTTCTTGCTATTATTTTTAACGTAGTTATAATGTACTATATGATTTTTTTGTTTCTTTGGTATGTTCCTCTCCCACAGTACCCCCCCACGACTGTAGCCCCCCACGACCGCACCCCCCCAAAAAAAAATCCAATTCATCTTTTCAAACACAAGCTTCAATGCATGTTTACTCTTTTTGTTATTGTTGTTGGTCGTGGGGCTTGAACTCTGGGCCTGGGCGCTGTCCCTCAGCTCTTCAGCTCAAGGCAAGCACTCTACCACTTGAGCCACAGCACCACTTCCAGTTTTCTGGTGGTTTATTGGAGATAAGAGTTTCACAGACTTTCCTGCCCAGGCTGGCTTTGAACTTCGATCCTCAGATTTCAGCCTCCTGAGTAGCTAGGATTGCTAGTTTATTCTTAAATCACCTCATCCAGAGAATCCACATGATCAATATAATAGATACTCAGAACAAGATGAATAGAGAGACTGAATCCCTAGAAGCTTTGCACCACAGGCCCTATTCAATAAGCTCAGCTGTTTCTTCCAGTAGGCACCTGTGCTGTAAGATGTCTTCGCACAGATGCCTTGCACTCTTTTTTCTTTGTTCCTTGGACCTGTAATTTCCCTTACTGCTTCCCCTACTCATAAACACTAGCTATTCTTCAGGGTCCTTCTCATGTTTTACATCCTTCAGAAGTATCCTAATCTTCTGTTCTTCTCTTTGTCTGAGGTTTAAATAAACATTATTTAGAATCTAGAAAATTTTTAAGAAAGTAGGAGTTATTTACTGAAGATGGAGCAGCTTGTAAATGTCAGAGCTAAGAACAGATTCAGATCTTGAAAGCTCTTGTCAGAATGCTTGTTGGTCATGATGGTCTGCCTTGCTCCTTCTCCTTGGATTCCACCCCAAGAGGGGCAGAGGCCCTTTTCTCTTGTCTTAAGCACAATGACATACCTTTACTGTGATAGCTCATTACCTGCTGCATTGGGTGGCAAAACCCAGCAAAGAGCATAGGACTCAGGAGTCAGGCAAATTCAGATGCTGGGATTGTTTTCTAACAATCTTCTCCTGGAGTTGTTCTTTGTGTGTATGGACAGAGAACAGCATTCCCTCCTTGTCACTGACATGCACATCAAACATGGAGTTTGTTGTGTTCCATTTGAATAAAGAAAAGCACCCATCTTAAACTGGGCATGGATAGGCTTCAGCAGGGGCTGTAGGAGAGCAGGCCATCAGTACAATAGAAAAGAAAAAGTGACAGTTAAGTAGAAAAGAAACCCTGCAAGCTCTATGAATAGTCTGAAGCCAGGACTGGCAGGGAAATGGCTCCCGCAGAGGCTGTCTGTTCCTGCCAGAGCAGCTCACAACAACAGGGGCCCTGAGAATTTAGGCTAGGAACAGTGGCAACGAGAGGATTAGAATCCTGTACTCCAGCCATAAGGCGCTGTTGTCCCATGTCCTTGGCAGGTTTGGAAGTGATTTCCTTTCCCTTGGCTACTGAGATGGCAGGAATTCCCCTGAATTTCTTCCTGGGTAAGATTGTTGGCAAAGGCCCCAGTGAAGGAAGGAAAGTGAGGGAAAGCAACCAGGACGAGCCATGCAGGTGGCTGCTATCTCCATTTGCAGCAGTTGGTGGCCCAGGGAAGTCATGAGTTGCAAGGCCAGACTCTTTCCCAGGCACAGCTGAAGGACACTTGTGACTGACAGCTGCTGATTGTGGGTTCCCTTGTACCCTGTGTCCTGTCACCCTGGGGATCCTCCCTCTCATACGGAGTTGCTTGTCCCCAAGAGGAAAAGATCTGTGAGAGTCAGCAGAGGATTTTAGAATTTAAAATGATTCCCATTCAGAAAAATTGGATGAGAGGGGGAAAAAAACCATTCATAACTCACTGTTACAGCTTTCCATCCAAGCCACAAGAACTAGGGCTGAGGACTTCTGCTTAGCTCTGCCATTTACAAAGCCTGTGACCCTGGATTCCATGGATATTTTCATCTTTCCTACATCAAATGAGGAAGTCACACAAAATGGCCCTTGAACATGACCCTGATAATTCTCTAGATTCAAATTTTCATTTTACAATCACAGAGTTGAGGATAAAAATCACACAGCTGTCAGATGCAGAGCGGACTGGAAACTCCCTCCTAAAATCTGGTGCTGCTTTGCCCTACCAGCACCCTAGTCCTGTGACTCATGAGTTCCAGCCGTGCTCTTACTAGGAATCCTCAGAAAAGGATCCAGTGAAAGGCCACCCCCCCAAAAAAAAATGGCAGGCTTCATAGGTGACTTTCAAACCCCAACAAGAAATCTCTACTCTCTTACCAAGGCCCCATAAACAATGAGTCAAAATACATCATCATGAGAATGATTAGTCAACTTGACTTTATATAACTTCGAACAAATGAGTAGATCTTTCATAATAACTTAACCAAAAAAAACCAGATTAGCCTGGCATCAGTGGTTCACACCTATAATTGTAGCCTCTCAGGAGGCTGACATCTGGAGGATCATGGTTTGAAGTCACCCTAGGCAGAAAAGTCCAGGCTAGAGTCATGGCTCAAGCGGTAGAGCTCCAGCCATGATCAAGACAGCTGAGTAAATGCAAAGCCCTGAGTTCAAGCACTAATACTACAAAACAAAACAAAACTTACAAACCCAATCTTGAATCTTATCATTTTCTGAGAGTCATCTCTATCAATGTGGCACACTGTGGTCTAGGGTTTTGTATGTGTCATTTTCATGCCATAATTACAGTAGCCTAGGAGGTATGTACAGTTATGACCAGACTCTTACAGATGTAGACAGAGTAGAGAGGTCACATGTCTGGGCACCCAGGGGAGGGATACAGCCAGCATCTAATCAATATCCTGATGCCATCCCAGATGCCTTTCAGTGATAGTTAGACCTGATGTCCTTGTCTGTCTTCTCTGAAGTAAGGTTTCCCAGTGGCAGAAGGATAAGAGAGAATATCCCAGTGCCAAGATTCAAGACCTAGCTCCAACATTTACTAGATGACTTTGGGGAAGTTAACTATATGCATGACCATGCCTTATCTAGAAAGTATTATAGACTATTGGGGAAGTTAACTATATGCATGGCCATGCCTTATCTAGAAAGTATTATAGAATATTGGGGAAGTTAACTATAAGCATGGCCATCCTTATCTAGAAAGTATTATAGAATATTGTTCACAAGGTTATAAACATTAGAGAATACATGTGAAGTGCTCAGTGTCATGCAAACTTCATAATAAATAATCTCAATAACAATTACCATTGTGGTAATAGTTGGACAGCATGGCTGTGGTGAGCCCCAGCCAATTGCTGGCTTTTTTAGCTCTTAGCCCTCCAGAATATTCCCTTAGCTTCCTGTAAAAGCAAACACAATCCCAAGATGTAAAAGATGTAAAAGACCAGCAACTACCCACATGCCACGGAGGTGGGCACATGGACAAATTGGGAAATGATGCCAACCTAAAGGCTGTGGCCCTTTCAGTCACGTTGTGTGTTCCTCAATAGACCTTGAATGCTGATTCCCTGTGAATTCCATCCTCTAATTTGTTTAGAAAGACCTTGCCCTATTTACCTGTGTTGACCTCAGTGATCCAAATGTACTAAGTTGGGGTTGTACCAGCTGTGTATGCCTTGAGTTAAAATAGTTTTAAAGATAAATGACATTTTTCAATCTTTGTGCCTTAAAAGCCAATGGAACTGAATGATCTCCATTGTTTTTATTTATCTGACATAAAAGAAGTGGATGAACTTCACAGCACCATCTTGAGCCACACTTCCATATATGTTTTCTAATTGGAGATAGGAGTCTCTTTGATCTGCCCAGGCTGGCTCCAAGCAGTGTTTCACAGCTCTGAGCTTCCTGAGTAACTAGAATGATAGGCACAGCATAGCAGCACCTGGCTCCTCTATTCTTATTGCGTTGCTTCCTCATTTCAGTGAGAATACCTTCTCACTTTTCCACTTCTGGTTCTTGTGGATAAGCTATGGTTTATGTGTGTATCTCCCAGCTAGACTATAGGCCACTTGAAGACAGAAGCACTTCCTTATCGCCTTGGTGTCTCCCCATCTGTTAAAGAAGGTAGAAACATTTTCATGCTAGCTACTTGGTTTACTTTACTCTTTTATGTTTTTATATATTCATCATTGTGAATTGCAAGCAACCAAGACATTGACATATATGATGAATAGGAGCACGTTTGACAATTTCAAACGTTTTTATTCTTTATCAGGTTGAATGCATTATTACTTTTTGACATGGTCCCTAGTGATATTTATTACATCCTCTGCAAAGCACAAAACACTGGCTCACTCTCAGATTCAATGTGGAGGTAGATAAGCTATTAACCGTCATGAGCCTTCTTTTTCATGCTTACTGTAATATCTTCTCTTTTTGGAATTGTAATTGCAGGTGGTAATCAGAGAACTTAAGAAAGCCCAGGAGAATTTTATGGCATTCCAGACCAAACACGGACCAGCCAGGGGAAAGCAAGAAGAAGAACCGGAAACACAGAGTACCCTACTGGAAAGTTATTCCTGAAGAGAGACAATGGTAAGACCTTCCACCAAAAGTTATAGAGGGTCCTCCCATTAACTAAAAAGTAATTTTATCCAGGTACAGTACCTCAAGCCTGTAATCATAACCACTTTGGAGGCAGAGATCTGAGGATAGCAATTCAAGACCAGTCTAGGCATAAAAGTTTGCAAGACTTCACAGAAATTAAAGAACACATAGTGAACAAATGCAGCAGTGGTATTTACTAGACACTATGTTGAAAATTAACTACGTGACTTGCAGGTGAGGATGGGAGGGAAAAACTGGGAGAGAGAGGGGGGAAAGAGAGAGAGAGAGAGAGAGAGAGAGAGAGAGAGAGAGAGAGAGAGAGAAAGAGAAGGGGTGACATTGTCCCAAAAGAAATGTACTCTACCCGATTTATGTGACTGTAACCCCTCTGTATACCACCTTTATACTAACAATTTTTAAAATATTTACAAAAAAAGTTTGTAAAAATTCCATCTCAACCAATGGCTTGAAGTGGTGGCACGCACCTGGATAAAGCATCATGTCTTGGGCACAATGCTACACATCTGTCATTCCCAACTACCTAAGAAGCACAAGTAGGAGGACCACAGCCCAGGCTGACCCTAGGCATAAAGGCAGACACCACCTCAAACATAACAAAGTAGGCCATCTGCCTTACAAGTAGGAGGCCTTTGAGCTCAACCCTCGGGATTGAAGTGGGGAAAAAAGAAAAAGAAGATTTATTGGTATGGTTTTTAGAACTTGTACACAACATAAGCATCCTACAAGCCACAGTCATTAACACTGTCACTGTTTTCACCATGCCTTCTCTCTTGGAAGCTCCCCTCCCTTCCTCTGAATCTTCTCCCACCTGGCTTCTCTAAATTAATTTTTGAAACCAGAGATGCTGGTTTAGGGCAGTGGTTGCTTTTGGATCTCCTCCTATTGCTTTCTTTAATAAGTTTAATGACCTAAGAAATACTTGGCTGGTTTCCATTGTCCACTTCCTCCAAGTCATATGGTAGCACATCCTACACCCAGTGTTTACTAGTATCAAAGAAGACAACGCTAATTCTTTTTGCCTTATCTGCACTAAGGGAGGTTTGGATTTCTCACACACTGGATAGAATGTGAAAGAGGCTAACTACCTTGCTAAGCAATAATGAGCAAGTCAGGATGTCAGCAGAGCTGGCACCCTGAGGAACTCATCCATGCCTTATTTTATTTTATTTTTTGGTCGGTCATGGGGCTTGAACTCTGGGCCTAGGCTCTGCACCTCAGCTCTTCAGCTCAAAGCTAGCACTCTACCACTTGAGCCACATCACCACTTCTGGTTTCCTGGTAGTTTACTAGAGATAAGAGTTTCACAGACTTTCCTGCCCAGGCTGGCTTTGAACCTCAATCCTCAGACCTCAGCTTCCTGAGTAGGATTACAGGCATGAGCCACCAGTGCCCAGCTCATCCATCCCTTTTTTAATTTGTTTGTTGTGTATGTTTTTGGTTTCTCCCATCAAAAAGGCTGAGAGTTCTGAGCAGGATGGATAGCAGTGAGTAAGGCACCGCCACCAAGAGCTGCTATTCTGTAGAAAGAATTAGGCATTCCAAGCAATACTCTGCGGTGTCCAAAGGGAGGGACAAAGTGTTACCCGAGGTAAAATTGAGGGGAAGTGTATATTCCACTTGGTAGAGGTCCAGGTTGGTTCTAAGAATGGAGTTTGAATTCGGTAAGGCTTTCAAGTGTAAGTACAAGCAGGTATGGAAGAGCTTGGAACAGAACTCAGAAAGACCAGGATGTGGATACGGGTAGGGAAGCAGGAAAGGGACCGCAGCTACACTTAAGAGAAGTTGCTCTCCTTCCCCTGATACCTGTTTTCCACCACTAGGATCCAGCAGAGATATTCTCTTGCAACCAATGGACTGCAGGAAATTTCTGCTTAGTCAAGGTTGTCTTAGTGTTTAAAAGGAAAGGGATTTTTTTGGTTTTTTTTTACTTTTTTAATTTTTCTTGTTCTTAAATCTTAAAAGCACAAACAATGAGATTAGGTTCAGCTTGGCAGTAGAGTACCTCATTAATATGTATGAGCCCTAGGTTCCACCTCCAGCTCCACGAAATAAACAAATACACAAAAGTGTATTTTAAAAGTCCATATTCTCATCAACTAGAGATAATATAATAAATGTACCAATCTTTACTATTAATGCAAATTAATATTTTCATTTTAATTCTGTTTTTATTTCTTTCTTTTTAAAAATGGAAATTCAAGCCAGATACTGATGGCTAAGTTTACAGGCATAAGCCACCAGTGCCCTGCCATTAAATAATATTATAGAAAAAAATCCCTTTATATGTGCTCTGTGCATATGCCAAGGCATTTATCTTTAGTACAAATCTATAGAAGTAGGGTTACAGGTAAAAGAACTGTTCATCTGCATTGAAACATGGTGTCTCTTGATAAAATTGAACATCATCACTTAAACTTTTACCACCCATTAAGTACTATTCCCTTATCTTGGCCCCTATTCTTAGGAAGTCTGAGATCACTTAAGTCATTAGAGTATTCACTTTTTATAGTTTTTAAAATTATGATTTACTTTTATGAAGATTAGATGTATTTGTACAGTCAAAACAATAAAGCTATAATGAAGACAAGCAGGAGAACTATCATGGTGGAGATCCTTGACCGGTGCATTTCAAAGCAGAACATTATTACCCAGAAGAAGATTGTGAATTAAGACCAGTTAATCTTGAGCTACAGTGGCGCAATTGGTTAGCAAGCGGTACTGATTAAGACCAGTTAATCTGTTCACCTGCAGTGGAAAATACGAATCTTTTTTTTTTGTCGGTCGTGGGGCTTGAACTCTGGGCTTGAGGCATTGTCCCTCAGCTCTTCAGCTCAAGGCGAGCGCTCTACCACTTGAGCTATAGCGCCACTTCCGGTTTTCTAGTGGTTTATTGGAGATAAGAGTTTCACAGACTTTCCTGCCCGGGCTGGCTTTGAACCACGATCCTCAGATCTCAGCCTCCTGAGTAGCTAGGATTACAGATGTGAGCCACCAGCACGTGGCAAAAAAATATGAATCTTTTATGGGCACAATCTCTTTGTTGAAGTGGTCACCAGAATCTTCATATCTGACAATTCTTGCCACTTTTTTTTTAATCAAAATGACTCCTATCACCAGTACAGAGAAAGAAAATTGTCTGTTAAATGAAACTCATATTTGGCCCAAGTTCTCCCCATTTTGTGTAAAATAATGTGTTGATCTTTTGGCTTCTAAATTCCTTTCAGCAATCCATTTTCATGGCTATTGCTGCTCAAGATTATGACCCAACAATTATAAAGTTCCTTCATCATAAATTTACTGGATTATCAACCCCAATCATCATAGTCTAAGATTGAAGAGTACACCTGTGAGGAAGTCATTGAATTTTTACCATGGGATAGTGGAATCTTTCTTATTCCAGGTCCTCACATTTATTTGAAGGGAAAAATAATCATGTTTTGAAAATGGAGTCAAATGGAGTACATGCGACAGACGTTTTTTAACATAACCAAAACAAATGTATGTGATTTTTCTTTCCAATAGTTTGATATTTTCATTAGAACTTATTTTTTGTCAGTCTTGGGGCTTGAACTCTGGGCCTGGGCACTGTCCCTGATCTCTTCAGCTCAAGACTAGCACTCTACCACTTGAGCCACAGCACCACTTCAAGTTTTGTGGTGGCTAATTGGAGATGAGTCTCATGAGGACTTTCCTGACTGGGCTGGCTTTGAACAATGATCCTCAGATCTCAGCCTCCTGAGTAGCTAGGATTACAGGTATGAGTCATCAGTGCCCGGCTTCATTGAAACTTTATTGTGAAATTTGATTTTCTTACAGACAGTCATTCAATAAATGTCAAATCGACTAAATTCCATGCACTTACATCAAGTTCTTCCATATATCTTTATGTCATATCTTCTAGTTGGAAAATGTTACTACTAACAACAGCCATTTCTGAGATAAACATTCTCTTCATCTATGGAGAATATGAAAATAATGTCAAAGTGAAGAGTTAGGTGGGTGAGATAAATTATTAAATCTAGGGAGGAAGGAAGGAAAGAAAGAAGAAAGGAAGGAAGAAAGGAAGGAAGGAAGGAAGGAAGGAAGGAAGGAAGGATAGAAGAGAGAAGATTAAAAAAGAAGATAGGGCTAGGAAGGTGGCTCAGTGGTAGAGCACTTGCCTTGCATGCCTGAGGCCCTGGGTTGGATTCTTCAGCACCACATAAGCAAAAAGAAAAAAGCCGGAAGTGGCACTGTGGCTCAAGTGGTAGAGTGCTAGCCTTGAGCTGAAGAGCTGAGGGACAGCGTCCAGGCCCAGAGTTCAGGCCCCAAGACCGGACCCCCCCAAAAAAAATAATAATAAAAAAAGAAGATAAAAGGGGAAAAAGAAAGGAAGGAAAGGAGAGGGGCTGGGCATGTGGCTTAGTGGTAGATTGCTTGCCTAGCATACATGAAGCCTTGGGTTCAATTCCTCAGTACCACATAAACAGAAAAGGCCAGAAGTGGTGCTGTAGCTCAAAAGGTAGAGTGCTAGCCTTAAGCAAAACTAGCTCAGGGACAGTGCCCAGGCTCTGAGTTAAGTCCCCAGGACTGAAAAAAATAAAAATAAAAATAAAATAAAAAGAAGAGAAAGAAGAAGGAAGGAAGGAAGGAAAATGGGCATGGTTGTACACACCTGTAATCATAATACTTGAGAGGTAGAAGCAGAAGTATCAAGAGTTTGAAGCAGCCTAGGCACAAAAAAACTAAAATAAAAAAGGAAAAAGAAAGGTAAAGAGGGAAGGAGGAAGGGAGGCAGGGAGAAAGTAAGTAAAAAAGAGAGGAAGGAGGGAGAGGGGCAGGGGAAGGAGAGAGAGAGGCAGGGAAGGAAGAAGAGAGCAATCCTACCATAACCTCAGCCCAAACTGCTAATTTGTTTTAAACAATTTGCCCAACTCATAGGCAATAGCAATGATTTAGGGAGCAGAAGTAGATCAGGAAAATTGCTATTAAATGGTGAGGGTAAAGTGATGTGTATTTGAAATTCTGGCTTCCTGGAGTGAATAGTCAAAAGCTCTCTTACTGGAAAATAATATATTGAATTAAAAAGCATTCAGATCAAGGAAGATTTCTAACCCAATTAAATTCTCTCCTCCTAACCAGCCATTTACTAACACAGTAAGAAAGCTGTAATACTTCATTTGATAAACATATATAAATGAGAGGGGAGAAAGGGAGAAAAATAAGCTATATTCCAACTGTTACCTCAATGTAAATAAAGATTTCAAAATATTAGCTTTATTGCTCCTTTAACCTATCCAATTGGCCTATGTCCCAGGTATTAAAATATATCAATAAACAGAATTAGTAACAAGGCAGAAAGGCTCTTTGTGACAGGTAAATGTCTTCTCTCTTTTCAAGATCACAGCATGTAGGCTGAGCAAAGAAACAAGAAACTATCATTTAATATATCCATTTTTTAAAATAACAATATTCAAGCAGCTCTGTTTTTTCACTGTGAGGTACTTCGCTACTTTCCTCATTCAAAACATCCTAACAATCATATCTACATGACATTTTGCTGTTAAATGTGTTCATTGGTCACTTCCCCAAAGAATGAACAGATTCTGACAACACCTGCTCAGTTCACTTTGTGGCAATTTACCTTTAAAAAAAAAAAAAAACTTGCAAACCTAAATTTCATAATAAAGGGGGAATATTCTGTTACCATTATATCAAACAGCTTTACTTTAAATACAATCACAGAGTTCTTTTGAAAGATAAGTTCTGGGGGAAAAAAGTCTTATTTATTTGGTTTTGGTGCCAGTCCTAGGGCTTGAACTCAGCACCTGTGCACTGTCCCTGTAATTTTTTTTGCTCAAGGCTAGTGTTCTACCACTTGAGCCACAGCTCCATTTCTGGCTTTTTAGATGTTTAACTGGAGATAAAAGTCTCACAGACCTTGCTGGCTGGGTTAGCTTCAAACTGTCATCCTTAGATCTCTTGAGTTGCTATGATTACAGGCATGAGCCACCAGTGGCTAGCCACAAAAAATGTATATATATATATATATATATATATATATATATATATATATATAAATTTTTATTACACACACACACATACACACACACACACACACACACACACACACACACACACACACACACACACACACACACACAGTGCATGCTGCAGTAAACTAAAGTCTCAAGTTCTGAGATTCCCCACCACACAGACTCACATGAGGCAACTGGTCACCCTAGTGTCAGCAGTCATTATGAAAGAATCAGCAGAGTCTGAGGGCCCTATTTAATCGAGTTAACCAAGCCCTTCCAAGTTACTGTGTATAAAGGACTGTGAAGAACAGGGATGAACAGGCACTAGTCAGGGTCCAGGCAGGGGACAGTTTGGTCAAACTGATCATTTGTGAAGATGCATTTGCAGAGCTGTGAGCAGAGTTTGAGGAACAGAGAGACAGAGAAACACCCTGGATGGCAAAGGTGAAGAGTCCTGTGCACCTGAATCAGTGCAAGGTACCAACCCTGAACTTGTCAAAAGCCAATGGAGAGGGAGCCCGAACCCTACCCCACTGCCTTCCACTGGAAACCCAACCAGAAGACAGAAGATGGGTGGCAATGGGTCCCCATCTGTCAGCATCCAACACTATAATGCAAGGTTGGGGTGGTCTGCAGGAATACAAATACAGAAGCCTGACAGGAATGTTTAGAAATGTTCCCATGGGCCACTGTAATGATGACAAGATTATGAGTGGCATTATGATGTTCTTCACTGTGGGTTTTCAACATCTGGATGTGGAACAAGAATTACTTTGGTCAGTTAATCATGATGTTGAATATGCTGTTTATCTGTTTGAGAATATCGCCTTGCTGGTGCCACTTGGGTTTGAAACTTTTCACTTCTGATAATTCTGTGATTTTGTTCATGTTTTCTCGAAACCATTTAACACGTTCAACTTATATTAGTCTTGTAGTCATTAAGCCTTGTCCTTCCTCACAACATTTTTAAAAGGTAGAGGTAAAGGAGTGGCTCAAATGGTAAAGAACCTGCCTAGCAAGTGCAAGGCCTTGAGTTCAAACCCCAACTATACAAAAATAAATAAATACAAGATAGGGAGAAGAAAGAAGAAAACAGGCAGGGAAGGGGAGGAAAGGGAAAGGGAAGAGGAAAAGAAGAGGAAGGAAGGAAATATAGAACTTCCACACAGAGGGGCTGGGAAGGTGGCTCAGTGGTACAGCGCATGCCTTGCATGCCAGAGGCCCTGGGTTCGATTCCTCAGCACCACATAAGCAAAAAGAAAAAGCCGGAAGTGGCGCTGTGGCTCAAGTGGTAGAGCGCTAGCCTTGAGCTGAAGAGCTGAGGGACGGCGCCCAGGCCCAGAGTTCAGGCCCCACAACCGGACCCAGAAAAAAAAAAAAAAAAGAACTTCCACACAGATCTATTCAGGTCTTCACTTCCTCAATACCAGTAGCCATTTGCACTTTGAATCAAATGAGATTAATACAGCATTCCAATAGACAAAGGTTTCCACAGAAGCATGAATTTACTTTGTTTCATTCTATTGATAGACAGTGCAAATCAATAGGTAACAATGTGTATTCAAATGAAATTCATACAGGTTAGAAAGATGAATAGAGCCTGGCAGTGGTGGCTCAAGCCTGTAATCCTAGCTACTCAGGAGGCTGAGCTCTGAGGATTGCAGTTCAAAGGCAGGAAAGTCCATGAAACCCTTATCTCCAATAAACCACCAGAAAACCAGAAGTGGCGCTATAGCTCTAGTGGTAGAGATCTAGCTTTGAGCTGAAGAGCTGAGGGACAGCACTCAGGTCCAGAGTTCAAGCCCCATGACCAACAAAAAAATAAAGAAAGAAAGAAAAGAAAGAAAGAAAGAAGAAGAAAGAAAGAAAGAAAGAAAGATCTTGCATGTTACTAGAAAAGAAACCTAAGGACTCCTCTCAAATTCCATATAAAGAACTTGCTCATACACACAGTAGGTTTGCCGTGTACAGCCCTTCCAAGGCCTGGGAACACGTTGCAAATGTGTGTGTATTACTGCATTAGCATAGTTCAGGCTATTACCAAGTCACCTCTCTATACAAGTTAACTTGCTATGTTAGACTTCATGATTTCTTCTTTCTCTCTCCATTCCAACTCCATCATCCTTCCTCCAGCTTTATTTGCATTGAAAATAAAAATTTTTAAGTACCCCCATTTGATATCATGTTAAGCTTAAGCCCTGTATAGACAGATTCTTAAATTTTCATTGACAAACTGCTTCCAGCTGCCCTGGGGAGTGGGGGTGGGACTCCACCACAATAAAACACAGTGTTTGCAGAGAATTTCAGCTGCCACCTGGGGGCTGGGTGGACTCAATGAAGGCTATTTAGCAAGGCTAGGAGTGAAGCAGTGACAAATGGTCTGTTGACTTTTTTCTGGGTCTGTGGTTTCAGGATGGGTTGGTTTCCGTCTTGCTGGCTCTTTCTTCAGTGTTACTTACTAAGCTTTTCCACATTTGAAGCCTGATCCTGCCTCTCTTGCTGGCTTCTGGCAGCAAGCTTTGGAATGTCCACAAAAACCGTTTATTGGCGAGATGGTTTACACTTGAGACTATGGGCAAAATATGATTTTAGACTCTGTGCTTTGGCATTTATATACATATATTTAAAGAAGTCTTTCTTCAACTAACTTGAACCGTTTTTCATCTTTACAGTGTTATCACTGCATTCACACGAAATGAAACTGTTCCTTTTTTTTTTTTAATCTCTGGCCATACCTAATAAAATTAGGCTTGTTTGAATATGATTAGCTTTAGCCTCAACTACCTTAGAACCAAACATCTGCTTGGGCTTGGATCCTGGCTTGGACTTTGTCTTAGACTCAGCCCCTTTGGCTAATATTCCTGGAGCACCTTCGCTGGCTGTGGCCACAGACTCAAACGTCTCAGCTTCCTGTTTTTCACCTCCCTCCTTTTGAACAGCCTTCCTCCTTCATCCTTCTTGGTTCTAGAACATTTCCAATTATTCCCACTGCAGGGTTCTGAGGCCAGACAATTGGCCAATGAATTAAATTGTTCTAAGATCTCAAGTAGACAGTTTTCATCCACTTCTGATGACAAATCTCGGCATCTTATTCAAAGAAAAACAAGTCAATTTCACTGAAGGCTTGTCAAAGAATTCTAAAAGGTTTCAGCTCCCAAGAAGATTTCAGATTCCAATTGTAGAGACCAGAGAGCATTTCTTCTTCAGAAAGATGTCATGGATTGGAGGTCCTTTTTGTACACTTCTTCATATGGTGTCTAATTCAGGATTCAAGGTCAGACAGCCATTTGAAGTATAAAAAAATGTTTCTATAATCCAAAATTTGGGGGGGTAATCTACAGGCAACTTTGAACTTTTTAAAGTTTCACACCAGCCATTCAATTTAGTACAACTCTACTTATCCTCAGTCTTCAGCCTTGTTTAAGTGATGTTTGCTAAGCCTAGGACCAGCACATGTACACACACACACACACACACACACACACACACACACACACACACACACACACACAAACACACACACACACACACACTCCTCTTCTTACCCCCCAGTTTCCCAGTTTCTGTGTCAGGAGCTTATGAATACTTCCTATGGGCCTCCTCAATCCCATTTGCTAGTCAGGCACTCACTAATTGATGCTGTCTAGGGGTAAGGGTTTGTTTCTCTGCTGATTAATGAATTAAAAGGCAGGGAAGTGTTTAAAGCAGACAGAGCATGTTTATTTAAAAGTGAAAGGAAAAATTGAAACATTCTCCATAGAGAAGGGCCCCAGAACTGGGAATCCAATGCAGTTTCCTAGGAGGGTAGTTGTTGTAATACAGGGGATCCTCCTCTAGGCTTGGCCCGGAATGCTTGGTGGCTTGTGAACGTAACAAGGCATTATGGGAAGAAGAAGCTTTTTGGTGGGTACCAAGAGCATTATGGTAAGAAGCACCATGATAGCCTAAATATTAGCCATCAAATGTTATACCCTCCATTTTTGAAAATTCCTTTCTACCTATCCAAAGGCCTACCTCTTCCCTCAAAATGACAACACAGAATGAGCAGAATCCTAACATAAGGGTGATAAAATCCCCAATGCTCACCTCTCCAACAACTTGATCTCTGCACTTAGAATTTCCCTCCTAGACTCTGAGATGAAAGGTCACAGTCTGGCTGGATGCCAGTGGCTCACACCTGTAATCCTAGCTACTCAGGAGGCTGAGATCTGAGGTTTATGGTTCAAAGCCATCCCAGGCAGGAAAGTCCATGAAAGTCTTATCTCCAATAAAACCACTAGAAAACCGGAAGTGGCACTGTGGCTCAAGTGGCAGAGTACTCACCTTGAGCTCAAGCCCAGAGTTCAAGAACCACGACTGACAAAAAAAAAAAAAGACATAGCCTGTTTATACCTCTCATCTTCAGGGCTTGCTCTTTATACACACCCATGCACATACTCCAGAATCACTATATCTCCCTGGAAATACAAAACAACCTTCATGTTTCCAGACCCTGTTACCTCCCCAGACCTTTGGCATATCTAAAGCCTACCTAGGCTGGACATACCCCCAATTATTCACTGTTTTTGAGGATGAAATATTTGTTACACTTAGACATGGATCTGACAACTCTTCTTACATGTCCAAATACCAAGGACCTATCCCTCAAGTAATTAGAAATCTATCATAAAAATAATAATAGTAATGGTCCAAGCACTTTTTGTTTATGTTTGCGATGCTAGAGATAAAACCTTCATGCATGCTAGTCAAGTGCTATGCCACTGAGCTGCAACCCTTACGCCAGTAGTTGTCTTTGAGCTATTTGGTTTAAAGGGTAGAGACCATACTACAGGCTATGTGAAATATGCCAAAATCTTCTAGTAAATTCATTTGTCTGTTGATGCTTTAAGATGTTACCAAAGTGATGTCATGTGTCATAATCACTGGTTGCCTGTAGCCTGGGAAAGGTATGATTGGTTTAGCACTGTACAACCAGTCTGTGGTTTAAAGCATTGCTGAAAGTAAACAACTGACCCCAAGGACTAAATTCAACATAAGGTTTTATACCCAGGTAATGGAACCAACACGTCCCTATAAGAAGAAAGGACGATCTTTGGGAAACATGGCTTAGTGGCTTCAGTGCTGGCACCAAATAAATATCTTCTTACTCTACTAGCCCATCTTCAAGCACTACTCATAAGCTAAACTGGACTCAGCTAGAGGGGCAGAAAATGAAGAACAAGGGAAAGCATAGTTTGTATTTCCTGTAGATAATTCCCTGTCATTGATCACTGGTAATCAGTGATCAGGGAGAGCTCTGAGAAAGAGTTGCCTACTGAGCCAGATGACTCTATGCAGGACTTGTCTACACAGTTAGTGCTGAATAATAATAACAATAATAACAAATCAACAGAGACCAACTGAAAAGCCTCCTTACAGAGCAGAGTTGTGAAGGGTATGTTCTGTGTAGGAAGAAAAGTAGAGCATGTGTACACAGGACAGAGTGTCACAATTAGCATTGGAGTTGGAGCCATGAAACCCGATGCTGGTCATGCAGATCCCTGAGTGCCATGCTAAAAAGCTTTGTGGGCATCCTTAAGACTGTGAACTGCCACTTGTTTTTAAAAACAACAACATTTCAGAAGAAGACCTCTGCTGTATTACAGAAGGATCGGAATGGAGAAGAGTTACATGTGAGGAGACAAGGAAAATGACACTAGAAGGCATCAAATAAATTTAAGAACCTCCTCTACCCCTTCCCATTCCTTCTTTAGGTCCCTTCCTTCTGAGACTAAAAGTATTTCCTGAAACTACATAGCATCAATGGTACCCTTGACAAAGGCCTTTTGACAAAAGCCTTCATACAGTTGAGGTCAAACACCTCCGGTCCCCACCCATTCTGATTGTCTTCCTTTACATACTGTGTCACTCACCCTAACAATTTTTCACTCTTAGTAAACTAGCCAAAAATGGTTAAATGTGATTATTTGGAGTAGTGAAATCATCTATAATATTGTTTTCTTCATCCCTGTGGTTTTCTCCTACTTGGGTGTAAAGCAATATTGCTTTGGTCATTTTGTGGTCTTCAATGTCAAGTATACTACTTAACTGTAGGGAAAATACTGCCTTGCTAGTATTGCCCGTGTTTGGAAGGTTACACTTCTGATAATACATTCTATGACTATATTTGTCTTTTTCAAAGCCACTTAACACTTTTGGCTTACATAAATCTTGTAGTTAACTAAAGCCTCTAGGTCTTTTTCACATGAGTGTTCATATAAATCATGGCTCTCCCATCCCATTCTCATCTTTATGAGTAGTTAAAGATATAAATCCTTCTTATAGTATTAAAGGATGCTAGTGTATTAAATTACCTAAATAGCCAGCATGGCTTCAACAGGGGACCTCACTAATCCAAATGGTGAGAATTCCAGGGTCAAATGCCTCCATGGAACCATAAAATATTCCTTCAATTATTCACTGCTACAAAAATAGTAATTTTTTAAAAATCATCTGGGTGCTGGTGGCTAATGCCTGTATTCATGAGGCAGAGATCTGGGGATCACAGTTCAAAGTTAGTCGGAGCAGAAAAGTCCATGATACTCTTATCTCAAATTAATGGCCTAAAAGCCAAAAATAAAGCTGTGTTTCAAATGGTTGAGAGCTACCCTTGAGCACAAATGGTCAGGGACAGGACCAGGGCCCTGAGTTCAAGTCCCAGAACTAGCACACAGAAAAAGAAAGAAAGAAAGAAAAGACCAAGGAAATTGGGTACTTGTGGCTCCCATCTGTAGTCTTAAATATTCAGGCAGCTGAAATATGAAGATCCAGGTTCAAAGCTAACCCTGGCAGAAAAGGCCTCAAGATTGTATCTCCAGTTACTTAGCATAATACCTCACTGGGCAACAGTGAGCAAGAAAGCCAAGAGAGAGAATGTAGACCCTGCATTAAAGCCTGGTACACATTAAGAAGAAAAATTTCAAAAGAAAGAAAGAAGAAGAGAGAAAGAAAGAAAGAAGAGAGAAAGAAAGAGAGAAAGAGGAAGGAAAGAAGGAAAGAAAGAAGGAAAGGAAGGAAGAAGAGAGAAAGAAGAGAAGAAAGAAAGAAGAAAGAAAAGAAGGAAGGCAGGTACTCAGGGAACAGAAGGAAGAAATGAAGAAAGAAGAAAAGAAATAAAACAGGGGCTGGGAAGGTGGCTCAGTGGTAGAGCGCTTGCCTTTCATGCCTGAGGCCCTGGGTTTGATTCCTCAGCACCACATAAGCAAAAAGAAAAAAGCCGGAAGTGGCGCTGTGGCTCAAGTGGTAGAGCACTAGCCTTGAGCTGAATTGCTGAAGGACAGCGCCCAGGCTGAGTTCAAGCCCCACGACCGGACCCAAAAAAAAAAAAAGAAAGAAAGAAAGAAAACAAAGAAGGAAGGAAGAGAAGGAAAGAAGAGAAAAAAAGAAATAAAAAGTAATATATGTATAGGCTCATTCAAAATGGTAAGAAAAAATTCAGTATCCCTTCAATTTTAAGTAAAAAAGATAATTAAAAAATGAGAAAAGTATTATATACAAAAAAGGTAAGGAAGAAAAAGCAAGAAAGATAGAAAAAGAAAAGGAAAGAAAGAGTAAGACATCGATCTAGACTACTGGCAGGAATAGGAGGACTGGCAGGAGGATTTGGTTGGATGGGAGTGGTGGAAGTGGAAATGAGGATGTATCACCATGGTTAGGTGCCTCCAACACTGTAGATTGATGGAGAGGAGGATGGGATGAGGGAAAATTGTCTTAACCCTCAGAAAAGCCATTAAGCATATCCATCCTCCTTTTTGACCATAGGCCTTGGGCATCTGAGGGAGTCAGTCTTCTGTTGTGATCCAGACTGTGTGGCCCAAAGCCAGGAAGTGTATATACTAGAATCTGCTAAAGCATTTATCCTGGCATTTCCTCCCAGATGTGAGTACAGATTTTCCATACACACAGGTGTCTGCCAGGTGACTCAGTATGCTCTCCTTCCTTCTCTTCCCCAGGGCCTGAGTAGTAGCCAGCCTCACCAGGAGCCAGCACAACCCTGCAAGCTTCAAGAACCATGGCAACCTACCTGTCAGGTAGGTGCGTAGGGGCAGTTCAGGACTTTCCTGGTCACACTGGAAGTCCTAAGGGTAAAGGCAAAGATGACCTCTGCTCACACAGCATGGCCAAATCAATTCAGTGGGGTTTGAATTACATATTTTTTAGAATTGGATGCATAAAAATATGTGAGGTGGATAATAATAATTTTCTTAAGTGTTAGGTACCAGTGATACACATCTGCAATCCTAGCTACTCAGAAGGCTGAGGTCTGAGGATTATGGTTTGAAGCCATCCCACGCAGAAAAGTCTCAGACTATTATCTCCAATTAACCAACAAAAAAGCTTGAACTGGAGGTGTGGCTCAACCCTTAGAGTGCTAACCTTAACAACAACAAAAAAAAAACTAAGAGACAATATCCAGGTCCTGAGTTCAAACCTTAATGCCTATGTACACAAAGTTGTATTAAAACAAAAAATTAAATGCAGATGACACAGTGCAATGAACAAATGAATTACCTAAACTGTTTGGCAAACAGAGCAAACTGATTTTACAAGTTTTTTTTAACTCCTTTCTCCAACTTCCAAACTTCTGGTCCCTTCTTGATGTTTTGGGTTGAACAGTAAAATCAGCTGTATTCTGGTCCCTGAAAGTGCATTTCCAGTGTTTAGAAATTGAGTAGGGTAAGTCAGAAATTAATTTTACATCCATTGGGGGACTTTTCCCTCTGTCTCCAGCTCAGGTCCTACTTGTGATCCAAAGAATCATATTTGGAAGGTTAGTAATTTTACTAACCTTCCTCTCACTGTGGCTCCAAGCCCCTATTGGGTTGGGGGAAAGGAAGGTAGAAGGGTTAGGCATTGCACCATCAAAGTCCTGTCTTGGTAGCCAGATCCTCTCTCCGGGAGACTCTTCTTCAGGAGACCTATGATGCCTCATTATTGTACATCCTTGCACTGTTGTCTGATGTTCTGTGTGTGTTTACTGTCACAACCCACTCCCAGGCTTCTGCCCACCTATGGCTATCACAACCCGGGGTTTGGGGAAGGAGACTCCCATCTTCTCCTTTCTGGGATGGGTTATGGCAGCAAGCCTGTCATTCTGAAATCTCTAGATGAAAAGTAGGGGTGAACTTTTATGTTCACACAAGCTCCTGAACTCCAGGTGTAAAAGACACAGAATTGCCTCTCAGGCACATCTTACTGCCCTGTGTAAGTGACAGCAGCCTTAGCAAGTAGCAAGGGAGGAAAGCCGTTACCTCCTTGTCCATGGGGAAGCCTTGCTTTTTGCTCTAGAGGTGTTCTTTGACTTCTAATGCAGTTACACTCTCTCCACAAATTCATAGTAGGTAGAAAATGCACCTAATGCACCTACCTAAGCAAATCCTAGCTTAGCAACCTAGCACACTGCAGTGTCAGTTGACTGTCTCATGATCACAGGGCTGGCAGGGCTGCGGCTTGCAGTCACTGCCCAGCACGACCACAGCACTGGCCCACATATCTCTCTAGTCCCTGGGGTGGGCATAATGGACAGGGGTTCAAACTCTCAAATAGAGTTTCTACTGAATGTCTATCACTTTCACTAGATTGTAAAGTCAAAAACAATCAATTTGAACATCTCTAAGTTTTAGG
Source organism: Dipodomys merriami (assembly GCF_024711535.1). Classification (NCBI taxonomy): domain Eukaryota; kingdom Metazoa; phylum Chordata; class Mammalia; order Rodentia; family Heteromyidae; genus Dipodomys; species Dipodomys merriami. The sequence goes on from NW_027202937.1 coordinate 32,913,031, forward strand.
TGGTCTGTAGTGGTAACATTGGAGGCCATCATTGTTCATGAAGGACCAGTAGGGAACACTACACGCTATCCCTTTAGATCTTTCCTGTGCTTGGATTTCTTGCAGTCAGGTGGAATTTGTAGACCGATTCCACGATAAATAGTTTTACGTTTATAAAACAATATATAGGATTACAAAAGACATGATGCTACTGACATGCAAGTATTAAATCATTTTGATTTGGACTGTATGCACAGTGCTGGAGGCTTATTTGTCTGTAATCCTAGTGATCCAGGAAGCTGAGATCAAGAAAGTGATAGTTTTAAGCCAGCCTTGGCAGAAAAGTTAGTGAGGTTCTATCCACCGGGAAAAAAAAAAGCAAAAAGCCATGCAGAAGACACCATTCAAGTGGTAGAACACCAGCCAAAAAAGCAAACTGAGAAAGCCCTGAGTTCATATCCTGGTACTAGGGGGAAAAATTGGACTCTATTAATAATTTTTTTTTGGTCCGGTTGTGGGCCTGAACTCTGGGCCTGGGCACTGTACCTTAGCTCTTCAGCTCAAGGCTAGCACTCTACCACTTGAGTCACAGAACCACTTCTGGCTTTTTTTTTCTGCTTATGTGGTGCTGAGGAATCAAACCCAGGGCCTCATGCATGCGAAGCAAGCACTCTACCACTGAGCCACCTTCTCAGACCTTAATAATGTTTTTATTAAACTACTTTTCTGAAGTATAAGTGGCATATAAAAAGCTGTCTATAGTTAATATATGCACCTTAATGAGTATGGAGATAAGTATGTACTTGTGGAACCATCACTATGACCCATACCACAAATATGCTTTCAAAAGTTTCCTCCTGCCTCATTCATTCATTCATTCATTCATTCATTCATTCATTCACTTTTTGACTTCTTATGAGAATACTGAACAAAAGAGCTCTAAGATTTCCTCATCTTCCATCATTAAACTTGGTTCTCTTTTATCCTTTTGACCTCCTGCCCCGGCCCAGTCCCTGCTTCCACCCTCTGCTTCTTGAGTTTAACTGTCTTACATTCCTCAAATAAGTGGCATCGTATTGTCCTTCTGCATCTAGTTTATTTCACTTAAATACTGCTTTATCAACACATGATGTAGGAAGTTCTAGCAGTAATTTCTAAGTAGGAACAAACATAAATGGCATTTTGAGAAACCCACACCTGCATGTGATGTGAAAACACCTGTGGTTTCTAGTGGCAATAAAGTTACAATTGTGGCTGATAGGGCCCTAATTAGTAATGGAAGGAAATGCAAATTTTCAGCTAGAGGGACAAGAGTGGTTTATTTCCTCATCTTGTTCAATGGACCCTCTGAATTCTACTCACAAACCCCTGAGGACTAATAAAAATGCCTTGCCCTAACACCAAGACTACCTGCTCAAGGATCCTCCCACATCCTTTCTGCTCTGCTTATATATAGGTCAATGTGGGTGGAAGGGAGGTGGCTGCAGGGCCGGTTTGATGGCCTGTTGGTAAGGTTTGCAGGGTCACCTAGCAACTCCTTCAGGAGTGGAAAGAAGTTAAAACCAAAATCTTGAACCAGGACACTGAGGTAAAAGGAAGGGGAACCTTCTAAATGACCATTAGCTGTAAGTTCTATGCTCCAGGCTTGTGACAATATTCCAGAACTGTTATCAGTATTTACCTCTGGAAAGGTTGGAAAGAGGAGAGGGAAGTAATTTGCCACGTTGAACTCATTTCATGAAAAAATTAATAAAGATGTATCATGTTTAAGTGATCAAAAATGAGTCTAAACTTTTTACTAGAGGAAACCAAAATGTGACTTTAACTCATCTGAGGCTAATACGGACTTTCTAAGCATAAGGTAACTGAAGAAATGATGGGAAGAATTTGACAGATTGGATTACACAAGAAAATATGTCAAAACACAATAATGTCACAGACAAACTAAAAGAAAAATAACAAACTAGAAGAAATATTTGCAAGAAAAACTGTAGAAAAACAGCTCAGAAGCTGTGTGCCAATGGCTCCTGCCTGTAATCCTATTCAGGAGGCTGAGATCTGAAGATCACAGTTAAAGTCAGCCCAGGCAGAAAAGTCCATGAGACGCTTATCTCCAATTAAACCCTAAAAAAGCTGGAAGTAGAGGTCTGAGTCAAGTGGTAGAACGCTAGCCTTGAACACAAATGCTCAAGGACAGTGCCTAGGCCCTAAGGTCAAACCTCAGGACTGGGGCACGCACACAAGCACACACACGAGTGTGTGCACACACACAGACACACACACAAAGAGCTAAGAGTTATATATTATTAGATAATTTTACCAATGAGTAAGGAAAATAGCAAGATGCTGTAAGCACTGTTTTAGACTATTTTATACAGTCCTTTCTGCCCAGATTTTACCATATCCATCTCTGGACAAAGAGAATCCTAAATACAGAGATTGAATCTCTGAAATCAGTGAAGGCTGATGCCACGTTCACCACACTTTGATCCCAGTTCAGTTCAGGGTTTGGTATTAGCCACTGGTAATCTGCTGTAAGCCAGATAAGACCTCTGTGAGACCCTACAGCAAAGGGATCTGAATTCCTACAATGGAATGAGAATGAGCTAATCTCATTCTCTGTCCTAGCATCCACCTAGGCATGAGGAGATCCTACAATAAGAATGTAAAAAATGTCTCGAGAAATAAATATTATGCATATGTACCTTGCCTTCTGGAACAGCATTGTACTGCAGGGAAAAGAGCATACATAGGCTTTGAAATCAAACAAACTTGATCCAAATCCTGGCTCTGTCTACTTACTATCCATACAACAGTCTAAATCTTGACTTCTTGATCTTTGAAGCAAGAATATCTTTCTCACAGAATAGCTGTGAGGTCAAGAGGTAGGAGATAAGATCCTTACCTCACACCATACAGTCCAGAAGGATTGTTTTAATGTTTAATATTAAAGTTTTTAGAAATATAAGAGAATATGCTAATGACTTTAGAATAAGAAAGGATTTCTTAAATAATGTTCCCAAAGGATAAATGATTTAAAATAAAGATATGGAAATTGAACTATATCAAAGTTTAAAACTTCTACACAAAAAATGTTAGAAATAAAAACACAGCTGGGTTCTGTTGGCTCACACTGCAATCCTAGATACTCAGGAGTCTGAGATCTAAGGATCATGATGATTCCAAGCCAGAAATTGGACACTTACCTCCAATTAACCAGCCGGAAGCTAAAAGTGGAGGTAAAGTGCCAGCCTTGAATGAAAAACAAGGGGAGAACCTGAGGAACTGATGAGTTCAAGCCCCAGTACCGGCATACACGTATACCTCTACACAGAGTTTAAAAAAAAACTAAAATAAGTTACTTGTCGCATATTATGAAAAGAAAAAGCAGGGCTGGGGATGTATCACAATGGTGGAGCTATAGTTAGCATGTATAAGGTTTGAGGTCTGATCTTTAGCACTGCAAGAAAAATTTTGAAAAGCATTCTTGTATGGAACATACTGACAATTTAAAAATGAACTTAAGCCCATAGACAAATGAGCAAATGATGTGTATAATAATTCACAAAAGAAACAAGTACAGTAAGCAAATATAAGAAAAGAAGCCAAACTTCACTATAAACATAGAAATGCAAATCAATCCACACTACACTCTCAGGAAACATAAGAGTAGGAAAAACTCCCATAACAGAAAAACTTTAAAATTCTGATAGAACCAAGTATTGGTAAGGATTATGGGAAATCAAAGATTTGTATGCATTAGTAGTGGAAATGTAAATTGTTTCAAATCGTGTTGGAGAATAATTGGGCACTATCCAGTAAAGTTAAAACTGGGCCCAATCTCTGATCCAACAGTTCTTAAGAAACAGTTGTTAGTCGTGCGGGAAAGTCCATCAGACTCTTATCTCAAATTAACCAGAAAACTGGAAGTGATGCCATGGCTCAAGTGGTAGAGTGCTTGCCTTGAGCTGAAGAGCTCAGGACAGCACCCAGGTCCAGAGTTCAAGCTCCACGACCAACAACAACAAAAAAGTATATACTTTTAACATGATAACATACTGTATAAAGGTTGTTAGAATCTTTTAGGAGGTAGAGCCTAGTAAAAGGAAGTTAGGTAATTGGGGTAGTGCTTTTGAAGGGTTATTGGTATTCCCTCCCCTCCACCCCCAAACCATGGGGTAAACAGTCCTTCCTTACAACACATTCCCCCCTATGATGTGCTGTGCTGCCACAAACCCAAAGTAACAGGGCAAGTGACCATGGACCTTTGCTTTATTTAAGTTAATTCTCTTGTGTATTTTATCAGAGCAGTGAAAAGTTGATTAACACAATATCCATGTTGTAAAATATGAATACATGGACTTGTATACACACCAAATTACTGATGGAAAAGAAAAAAAGGAAGTTAGGAAGGAAATAGAAGTATTACATGTGGTGTGTGTGTATATGTGTGTGTGTGTGTGTGTGTGTGTGTGTGTGTGTGTGTGTGTGTGTGTGTGTGTGTGTGTGTGTGTGTGTGAATACTGAGTCTTGAACTCAGAACCTCATATTCTTAGCTTGGCTGGCTAGCTCTTTATCACTTGAGCCACACCTTCATTTCTGGCATTTTTTTTCTAGTTAATTGTAGATAAGAGTATCTCAAATGTGTCTCCCAAGTCTGGCTCCAAACTGCAACTCTTTAGATCTCAGCCTTCTGAGTAGCTAAGATTGTAGATGTGAGGGGCTGGGAAGGTGGCTCAGTGGTAGAGTGTTTGCCTAGCAGGCAGAGGACCTGGGTTCGATTTCTCAGCACCACACAAACAAAAAAAATAAAAAATAAATAAATAAAAAGATTATAGATGTGAGCTACATGCACCTGCAATTACTTACTTTTTGATGCTTTTAAAAATCTTTACCAAAAATAAAATTGGAAATGTGAAAAACTAAGTTGATTACATGTCTATTAACTACCTTTTAAGTTATCTGCCAATTATAGATAAATATATTTTTTGGGGGGAGGGGGTCCAGTCATGGGCCTGAACTCAGGGCCTGGGCGCTGTCCCTCAGCTCTTCAGCTCAAGGTTAGAGCTCTACTACTTGAGGCACAGCACCACTTCCAGCTTTTTCCTTTTTTTGCTTCTGTGATGCTGAGGAATCAAACCCAGGGCCTCATGCATGCAAGGCAAGTGCGCCACCTTCCCAGCCCAATAAATATATATTTTAACTACACCAAACAGGTAGCTTCTCCCCACCTAGCTCTTCTAGCTACCAGCCACCATGTATCATAAAACAACATAAAATCAATATTGAGCCACATGCTAGACCAATGGTTATCAACTAGGGCAATTGTCACCCCCACAGTATACTTAGCAATGTCTGAAGACATTTTGGTTGTCAAAATTGGAGCAGAAGATTTGCTGCTATGTAGAGCATGGTGGTGCACACCTGTACTCCTAGCTACATGGGAGGAGGAGATAGGATCATAGTCTGAAGCTAGCCCAGGGAAAATTATGAGACCTTATCTGAAAAGCAAGCTAAAAAAAAAAAAAAAGGATTGTGAGGTGTGGCTCAAGTGGTAGACCCTGAGTTCAATCACCAGTACTGAAAGGAAAAAGAAAGAGGAAGAGGAAGAGAATGGAGAAGGAGGAAGCAGCTACTAGAATATAGAGGGTAGAACCCAGGGCTCTAGTGAATAGCCTCCAAAGCACTATGTTTCCACCACAATGAATCATCAGGTACAAAGTATAAGGGCAGGATATGGCTCTGAGTACAGTCCTTGTTGGCATACTTAAGGACCTAGGTTCCATCCTCTGCAATGCCAAAAAATAAAAATATAAGTCAATATTGCTGAAGTTGCGAATACCAGTGTAAGCCCACAGAAAATTAAACATATTCTCCTTGAACTGGATGTAATATACTAACTTTGACTAAATCACCAGATCAGGGAAAACCACTCCTTTAAAAAAAATATACTTAATTTTTAAAATTATTTTAAGTAGTTGTACAAAGCAGTTTATGAATACAATACATCTTGACCATGTTAACCCTTTCAACATTTTCATTCATCCCTCCCCTACCCACCTGTTTCCTCACTCTTCTTAATTTTGTAGAATATATGTTGGATTCTTGACTGTATTCTTCCCTTCTTCTCCTCTTCATTTGTCCACTCCTTTCCCCTTGACCCCATCCTACCACCTTTGAGTAGCCACTTCTGATGTTTTATTTTGCTTAAATTTGGAAAATCACTCATTTCTATACCCTGAGGTAGACCCAGGATAGAGCAGCTCCTGCCCAAACAATTGCCTCCAGTTCCTTTCTCAATGTCCACAGCAGCTGAGTACCACTTGTTAAGAGCACACACACTAACCATTTAACTAGGGGGAAAATGTTTACTTGAAAACTTAGCCCTGAAAATTTATCTTACTTGTATAGCTCATTCTAACATTGGCTGTTTTCAAAGCTAAAGGAAATGCAAATAGTCCAGCTGATGTTGTGATCAGATCTCAAATTCACAGCACTACATCATCTGCTCCATATTCTTAAAGTTCAGTCAGCACGAAGAGTGCATCGTAATGATTAGATACCATTTCATACCACAACCTCCAGCTTCCCACCTTGAGTAAAATATATTTCTTTCTGCTTCAATTAGTTGAAACCAAATGTAGGCAAACCAGGGCTGGTTTTGGTAGCTCCATGGTACTGACAGGTTTCTTTTTGCTGTCTGTGGTATGGCCCCATTCTCACAGCACAAGATAAGCAGTCCAAAATCTGTGCACATTTGGTACTGATACACGTTTTTGGAACATTTTTGACCCATGCTTGAATGAGAAGATATGAGACCTGAAAATACAGTGGGCCAATCGAACAGATTTTTTTTCCAGCTGGACAGCAATCTACTTGTCAAAATCAGGATTCTTTTAATAAATAAGACAAGAGTAGAGTTAGAAAGGCAGAGAGACAGCTAGCATCTTCTGCTGTCATCTGTTCCTTTGTCTCCCTAAATAAACGTGAATACCCTCTTCTACATACAATCCCTCTGCAAAGGAGACAAGCTCAAAATTCCATCCAGTTTGTTATACCTCACTCTAGATGAGGTACAGTCATCTCCATTATTACTTGATGTGGCTTCTCATCATCTGTTAATTTGTAAACCAAAAATAAGTTAGCTCCAGCTATATGCAATATAATTGCTCAAGTAGAAGCAGAAATATAATAGTCCATACCAAAGCCAGGTATTGGTGGTTCACCCTTAATAAATCCTAGCTATTCAGAAGGCTGAGATTTGAGTATCACCATTTGAAGCCAGCCAGGGCAGGAAAGTCTATGAGGCTCTTACCTCCAATAAACTACTAAAACCAGTTAGAAGTAGAGCTGTAGCTCAAGTGATAGAATGGTAGGCCTTGAGATCAAGCCCCAGGACCAGCAAAAAACTACAACAACAACAAAAACCAAACACATCAAAATAGATGGTAATGTATGACTTCAGTCCCAGAAGCTTAGAAAGCTGAGGCAGGACGATTGCCTGAACCACCATGATATTAGAACCAGCATGGATTATATAACTAAAGACTCTCTTAAAACTAAACAAAACAAAACATTCATACTAGCCATGTGCTGGTGGCACACTCTTATAAATCCTAGCTCAGTTCAGGAGGCCTGTAAGATTGAGGGATGGTGATTTGAAGCCACCCTGACCGAAAAGTCTTTGAGAGTTTGTTTCCAATTAACCAGCAAAAAGTAGGGCTGGAGACATGGAGCAAGTGGTAGAGTACTAGGTATGAGAAAATAAGCTAAGTGCAAGGCTTTGAGTTCAAACTGCAGTATGGAAAAAAGAAAAAAATCACACTAGAAAAGGAAGGAAATAAAAACATTTTAGTAGTTTCTACGCTGAAACTACGTCGCAACACTACTGACAAGGAGAAATGGTAGGCTCCCTTGCTGCCAGGGAGAGTGTACCTTGATTGGCTTCTCTGGCAGATGCTGCTTTGGACCTTGGAGGAACTCTGCCCATTGGTCCCCATGATCTCCGGCTTTCCCCTCCAGGAGGTCTTTCCCTATGGAGATAAGTGGGCATGTCAGGAGCACTGGAAGATAGGATCACTTTGAGGCTATATGGTTTCCACAGCCAACCTCTTGCTTTTGCAGGTATCAGTTTCCAAAGATCATTTTGAGAATTGAGCAATCAGAAATTTTTGCAGTCCAAACTTGAAGTTTCTGTTCACATATTGTCAGCTCCTGTGGAGTCTATTGGTTTCCAGGTGGTTATAAGAGTGTTTATGACAGGGTCCAAAAGTACTCTTCAGCCTGAAGGGCTGATCTTTTATTTATAGCTCTTTGTGTCTTACCCCTTCTCTTCCCTCTCAAATAGATGCTGGCTACCTTGAGCCAGTTTGAAACCCAGAAAGAAGTTGTCATAGAGCTTCATTGAAAGCCAACAATACACACCAAAACTTTGTTTTCTACCTCCAGCCCTTAACAACACTTTCAGTAGGCAGGTAGCTTACTTTATATGACACATCTTGTGACCACCAGAATGTCACACTAAACTGGGTGCTAGTGTCTCATGACTATAATTCTAGGCAAAATTCTACTCAGGAAGCTGAGATGTGAGGATTATGGTTCAAACCAGCCAGCAAAGATATGTCTGTGAGACTCTAATTTTCAATTAACAACTTTGTGACAGAAAAGCCAGAAGTGGAGATGTAGCTCAAGTGGTTGAATGACAGTCTTGAACAAAAAAGCCAAATAAGTGCATAATGTCCCAAATTTAAGTGCCAGTTCTGGCAAGGAAAAAAAAAACAGTCATACCAACTATCCAATCAACAATATCTACTCAATTATGTCTGAGACAAGCAGAAAAGGTCAAATAAGTTGATGTTAGGTGAAATGAACCCCAAGATAAGTATTCAAAGGTTTTTTCTTTCATGTAATTGTTTCTAACATATTTATAAGATGATTTTTTTGTTGCTTTGTATGTCCCTCCCCCACGGTATAACCCCTGCTCTTTCTGTATTTGATGGTGGTATAATTTGTGGAGAGGAAGGACAAAAACAAATCGTTTAAATAGGGATTCAGGTGGACCCATTGCAACAATGAGATGTACAAGTTGTTATGTCAAAGAATGAACTTTACAACTTTGGCAAGGGGAGTCAAAGGGGGAGGAAGGGGAGATGGGAGGGGATGGGAAGGGGAAACAAAGGAGGAGGAAACAATGCTTGATAAGAAATGTACTCATTATCTTGTACATGTAATGGTAACCCCTCTGTACAGTATTTTCACAATAAAAAAAAGAAACTGGAAAAAAAAGAAATGTACTCATTACCTTACTTTACGTAACTGACACCCCTCTGTATATCACCTGCACAATTAAAAAAATAAATTACTAAAGTGGAAAAATAAAAATAAAATAAAATAACCAACCAAAATAAAATCTACTCAATTGACTGCTACATAACCTGCTTCTCCATGGACAAAATAACACATTTTTCTGGATATTACATATATCATCCAAATCCCAGGTATCAAATTGCATATTGATTAGGATAAGGTTTAGCTATTTAGAACAGGAAAATGCAAAATAAGGGTGATTTAAAACAGAACAAGGTGCTAACCCTGCAAATTTGACTTGTCAAATGTGTGATATGGTCAGAAATATATTATTAGTTTCTGTTACTGTAACAAAGACTTGCGATCATCAATTTACAAAAAGGAAAAGTTTGTTTGGGCCCAAAGTTTGGGAGGTTTTAGTTTAGTTCCATTGCTTTGAGCCTGAGTGAAGCAGCACATCATATCAGGAATGTAGAATAGAACAAATCCACTCATTTCCTGGCTAGGAAGTGAAAGCCAGGGAGAAAAAGACCAGAGTTCCACAGTTGCCATCGAGGCCATACCCCAACCACTGAAGACGGCCTCAATCCTGCTCCTTAAAGCTTCCACTACTTCCTAAGAGTACCAAGCTAAGGATCAAATTTTCAACATATGGGCCTTAGGAATTTATTTAATATTCAAACTATAAGCTGGGTGTTAATGGCTCCTACCTGTAATCTTAGCTACTTAGGAGGATGAGATAAGAGGATCACAGTTCAAAGCCAACCTAGGCATAAAAGTCTGTGAGACCCTTACCTACAATAAACCACCAAAAAAAGTGGGAAGTGAAGCTATGGCTCAAGTGGTACTGCAACAGTCTTGAGTGAAAAGGTTAAGTGGTCAGGTCCTGAGTTCAAGTTCTGGCATGGGTATACAGGCACGCATGCACACACACACACACACATGTGCGCACACACATACACACACACACACACACACACACACACACACACACACACACACCAAGATACAAACTCTAGCTGGCTCACACCTACAATCCTAGCTACTCAGGAAATGGAGATACCGAGGACTATGGTTTGAAGCCAGATGGTGGAAAATCCCATAAGATTCTATCCTAAAAATAATCAACAGGGCTGGGAAGGTGGCTCAGTGGTAGAACGCTTGCCTTGCATGCATGAGGCCCTGGGTTTGATTCCTCAGCACCACATAAGAAAAAAGAAAAAAGCTGGAGGTGGAGTTGTGGCTCAAGTGGTAGAGCGCTAGCCTTGAGCTGAAGAGCTGAGGGACAGTGCCCAGGCCCAGAGTTCAGGCCCCATAATTGGACCCCCCAAAAAAAATCAACAAAAAGAAGGGCTAGAAACTTGGCTGACATGGTAAAGTGCCAACCTAGTAAGCAAGCTGAACAAATATGAGGCCCTGAGTTCAAACCCTGGTACTTACAAAGATCAAAAGTATGAAGCTCTTATACAGTACAGAGATTTGAACTTAGGCACTCTATCACTTGAGTGCTTTATGTATTTATGTTATGTATGTATGTATCTATGTATCTATGTATATATGTATTTTGTCAGTAGTAGGGCTTGAACTCTGGGCCTGGGCACTGTCCCTCAGTGGGTACTGTCTACCTTGAGACAAAGCACCACTGCCAGTTTTCTGGTGGTTTATTAGAAATAAGAGTCTCATGGGGGGCTGGGAAGGTGGTTCAGTGGTAGAGCACTTGCCTTGCATGCATGAGGCCCTGGGTTCAATTCCTCAGCACCACATAAACAGAAAAAACAAACGGAAGTGGTGTTGTGGATCAAGTGGCAGAGTGCTAGCCTTGAGCTGAAGAGCTGAGGGACAGCGCCCAGGCCCAAAGTTCAGGCCCCACGACCAGACCCCCCCCCAAAAAAAGTTAATTAAAACAAAAAAGAGTCTCATGGACTTTTCCTGCCCAGGCTGGCTTTGAACCATGATCCTCAGGTCTCAGCCTCCTGAGTAGCTAGCATTGCAGGTATGAGCCACCAGTGTCAGGCTGTTTTCTTTTTTGACTAGAGTCTCACAGTTATGCCTGGGCAGGCATGGATTGCCATCCTTCTATTTACACTTTCCATGTAGCTACAATGACATACACACACCACCACACCACCATGCCCACCTTTTTATTAGGGCTTTTTTGTTAGGGCTGGCCTCAAATCATAATTCTCCTGATCTTAGCCTTCCAAATAACTACGATTAAAGGCATGAGACACTGTTCTGAACTCATATTTGTTTAATTATAACAGTACCTAGTAATACCTTCTACCCAAAAGAGTTTTATTTATATAAGACACTCGAGTAATGGAGTAACATGCTCCTTTTCCTATGTAACTTTTAAACCTTTTCACAAGTTGCAACAAAATCTAAGATAATATATTTCATAATAATGATGACTAGTTCCCAACCAAGAAGGACAACAATCTGGAGAGACAGGGATATGAAGTTTAATCACTTACAAGCAAAGCAAAGGCCAGATGAGAACTGGGAAGAAGGTCATGGCAGGAAAGATCATTAGAAGCACATTAGCCCAGAATCTAACAATAAAATTGCTAAGTTATGAGAGAGAGAGAGAGAGAGAGAGAGAGAGAGAGACAGACAGACAGACAGACAGACAGACAGAGACAGAGACAGAGAAGGAGAAAGAGACAGAGGCGGAGAGAGAGAGATGCTTGTTGACATCAAAGAAGAATTATTATTATTAACACGATAAGCCCCTAATACCATAAATTGTTTTTTTCTCTTTTTTCCCCTCCTTTTTCTTTTTTCTTTCTTTCTTTTTTTTTGGTCCGGTCGTGGGGCCTGAACGCTGGGCCTGGGCACTATCCCTCAGCTCTTCAGCTCAAGGCTCTACCACTTGAGCCACAGCGCCACTTCTGGCTTTTTTCTTTTTACTTATGTGGTGCTGAGGAATCGAACCCAAGGCCTCATGCATGCAAGGCAAGCGCTCTACCACTGAGCCACCTTCCCAGCCCTCTTTCTTTCTTTTTTAAATGCTGGTACGGAGGCATGAACCCAGAGTCAAGCCACCCTCCCTTAACTTTTTCACTCAAAACTGGTACTATAGCACTTGAGCCACACCTCCACTTTCAATTTTTGCTGATTTAATAAAGATGAATCTCATAGACTTTTCTGCCTGGGCTGACTCTGAACTTTGATCCTCAAATCTCAGCCTCCTTAGTAACTAAGATTACAGTCATGAGCTACCCAGTGCCCTAAATTCTTTATGTACATTAGTGTCCTAAAGCCTTATAAAGTAGATACTAATATGATCAACATTTTACAGATAAGGAAAATGAAGCTGGAAGAGTTTAAAACAATTCATTCAACATTATAGCAAGTGGAAAGAACCACTACAGGAACTTAGGTCTCAGAGATCAAATCTCTTAACTATTTGGTGATTTTGTTTTGTTTTTCAGAGAAATGACTCCCAATCATGTTAATTGTTTAATAGTAGACAATCACCCATCATCTGCATAATTGACTTCTGTTCATCATGAAGAAAGTCAGCCACATATTCATAATTGGTATTTATATAATATGAACCTTGTGGGAAGAAATGAGAGATAAGGAAGAGTAGCACTTAGGGAAATGAAAAATAGATGAAGTATCATCTTAAGATCTGTCATTCTTTTCTTAGAAGATTCCCTTACCCCCTCCCTCCTTGTTATTAAATACTGTCTCCCCTTCATTGAGCACATATGACCACAAAGTCCAGATCTTCTCTCAGAGAAAAGGATATCAGGTTCTGTGAGCTCAGGTGCTGGGTTTAGGAGAGCCATGTCAGACCCAGGAAAAACAGACATAGAAAAGCCTTCCTTTATATGTGCCCAACCAAAGACCTAGATGGATAAATAGAAGCTTATCCAAACCATGTGTGTATGTGTGTGTGTGTGTGTGTGTGTGTGTGTGCGCGCGCACGCGCGCACATATGCATGATGGGGGTGGGGGAGAGGGAGGGTACAGCCAGGCAATTCCAAAAGAGGAAGTAGTGTGCAAAATTGCAGAACAGCTAGCTTAGGACTCTATAACCCAAATTTGGGAGCTTATTGGTGTGACAAGAATCAGCCTACAGGTCAAATCATGAAGGTCTTTATATGCATATGAACCAGAATACACTTCATCTTAAAAAGGATGGAATAATAAATATAAGAAGGACACATCAACATTGAACTTCAGAAAGTTCATTCTAAGATGGGTGCTGGTGGCTCACATCTGTAATTCTAGCAACTCAGGAGGCTGAGACATAGAGGATCATCAAGGCAGAAAAGTCCTTAAGACTCTTTTTCCAAAATAACTGTTAAAAAGCCAAGCTGAAGATATGATTCAAGTGGTCGAGTGCTACCTGAGCAAACAAGCTTAAGTGAGCTCAAGACCCTGAGTTCAAACCCTGGTATGGAAAAAGAAAATTCATTCTAGATGCAGGGCAGAGGGTATTGAAAGATGATCTACAGGTGGAATGCCAGTCAAGGAAATGCTGTTTTTCTGGAGGTTAATAGCCAGAACTAAGGGACAGAAAAGGACAGGCCTGGTGAACAAGAGAATGAGGAATCAAGTCCAGTGCTCATGTTTCTGACTTGGAAAATTGGGCACATGGAAGATAAACAGATAAGAAAGGAGCAGAATTTGAGACAGGTTCATGTCAAGTAGAACTCGTAGGAGTCCAGAGTTCACAGGAGGGATCTGAAGGGAAGGCGTTGGAGTTGTTGGTACACGGAGTAATTGGAGCAAGGGAAGGATGAGGTCATCCTGGAAGTGTGCGAGTAAGCTCCTTCCTGCACCTGGTGCACACTGAGCCAGGTTTTCCTGCCTGCTGGCCTCTCACCCACCCTCCTCTTGTGGGTTTTGCCTCCTCCATAGGATGGTTGCCTCAGTCCTCATCCAAACACAGTCCTGAGTCTCTTTCTCTCTGGATCTCTCTCCTACTGACTCTAGCAAGTGACTTAATGATACAAATTTATTGCTACTAATAGATTAATACCTAAATCATTTCTGAATTTTAGTCTAAGAGATAGGATTTGGATCCATAGAAATCTAAAATGTGTCCAACCATGGTGGTACATGTCTATAATCATAGGTATGCTGGAAGTGGATAATCCATTCCAGGCACAAGACCCTATCCAAGAAATAACTACTGTCAAAAGAACTAAGGACATGGTTCAAATAGTACAATGCCTACCTAGAAAACACAAGGCCCTGAGTTCAAACAAAATCTCAGAAGTTTTACTTTCTTTTATTTGTCTTTCTATTTTGTGGTAGACCCTAACACTATAACCCTTATTTCATCAATCATGGATTTTCCCAAAATCTGTGTGCTTTTTGTTGTTGTTGTTTTGCTTTGAAAGCATGGATCCAAATTGCTTTTCCAAGTCTAATCCTTTTTGTCTTAAAGAACCCATATATACACTAAGGGCATTCATTCATTTGCAGGAATGAACAATTCAGATTCGGCATACATTGGTGCCAGATACTGACAAAACAGAATTGAGAGGCCTTCATATTAGGGCCACCAGGCAGTGGTGGGGGTGGGGGAGAGGCAGGGAAGAAAGAACTGTGCCTAAGTCAAATACCAAGACCCCAGGTGGTACTTCCCTTGGGAGTCATTAGAGCTTCTTTGCCATGTTCCTATGGCACTGTGGCATTTGTCGTAGTGTTTTAGTTCTTTTGTTTTCAGTCTGTCTTTCCTTCTATATTGCAAGTTCACAAAAAAGAAGTATACTGCCTTACTCCCCATATTTGTGTGTTTTCAGGGAGTATGTAGTATGAGTTTAATATCTGCTGAGAAAATGACTGACTGGAGGGCTTTGGGAGGTAGAAGCCATTGGGCGAGACTGTCAGAGACCTCTGGTCACCAAGTCTGATTGTTAGGAAGCATGGAATTTCTGCTGCTCTGGGTTTTTTACCCAGGAAAAGGCATAAGAAATACTCGTTAATAGCGCAGGTCATGTGGCAATTGTCCAACTGGGTTCTGGAGAGTTTTGAGGACACAGGAATGGAAAGCTGGTACTAAGAACCAGACCCAGGAGTATAAATAAAGTGTGGTGGTATTGTGGGCAGACAAGGAAGTCACACAGGCCAAGAGGATGAAGAAACACAGGAGGGGAAACCAGGAAAGGAAATCATGTATGATTGGATGGAGTGACTGATGGTAAAGACAGTAATTGTGTGTGTGTGTGTGTGTGTGCATGCGTGCGCGCGCACACGCATGCCAGTCCTGGAACTTGAACTCAGGACCTAGGTGCTATCTCTTAGCATTTGTACTCAAGCGTGACACTTGAGCCTGCTTCCAGCTTTTTGCTGGTTTTTGGTCTCATGGATTTTTCTGTCCAGTCTGGCTTCAAATCTCAATCTTCAGATGAGGCATCCAACTAGAAAAATAAATATTAATAAAAGAAAAAGTGGAGAAGAAAAATCTTGGCAAATGAAAAAGTGAAGATAAGACAAATATTTTTTTTAAATGTGCAAAAACCTTATAACCATCTCAGCTGGGTTTGAGGCTCAGGCCTATAATCCTATCTATTCAGGAGACTGAGATCTAAGGACCATGGTTCAAAGCCAGCTCAGGTTAACAAATCCATGAGACTTTTATCTTCAATTAATGAGGAAAAAACCAGAAATGAAATCATGTCTCAAGTGGCAGAGCCCTAGCAATGAGAGAAAAAAACTGATAGTGTGAGTCCCTGAGTTCAAGCCCCCTACCTCAGTACAAGAATAAATAATCATCTCAATAGTCTTCTACAGTCATATCTTCTCTGCTATTTAAAACTTTCCTAAAGTCTCAGGAAAAGAAACATCTCTTCCATCCTTTCCTCCTTTCTTTTCTTCCTTCCTTCCTTCCTTCTTTTTCTTTTTCTTTCTTTTTATATCTTTCTTCTCCTTGGAAGTGCTGGGGATGACACCAGGATCTTGCATATTATCACCACTGAGCAGCAATTCTAGTGCAGAAGAAAACATTTTAACTCCTACAATAGAATCATAGCCATCATCAAGCCCTCCTGTCTTTTTAAAGGAGAAAATTGAGAGCCAGAGAACAGAAGTTACTTCCCTGCAGATACACTGTCAGGTCATTTTTGAACCTAAGCCAAAATCAGTCTGAATTCCCAGAACTATATTCATTTCTATAGATATTTGTTTCCTATTCCTATTTCTCCAGATACCTTCCACTGAAATGGCAATACTGAAACTGTAATACATACCTGAATATATATATATATATATATATATATATATTTAAGTTAGTCAATAAATAAGCAGTAGGTATTTAATAAATGGAATGGATAGATACATAGATGGATGGATAGATGAATGGATGAATGGATGGATAGATAGATGGATATGAGTGAGTGGGTGGATGGATGATTGGAAACTGGATAGATGGGTTGGTAAGTGGTTGGATGGGTGTATAAGTATGGAATAGATGGGTAGATGGATGGGTTAGATGTGGTGGATAGGTGGGTGAGTGGAAGGATGGATTACTGTATTACTGTCCCATTAATATCTAAATATTTCTTAAATGAATTGATGCTTTCTGACTTTCACTGTTAGTTGAATACAACTTCCATCTCCATATGGGCAAAGATCCCAGATTGTTTTAAAGAATAGTCAGTAAATATTGATCTAATGGATAAATTAGAATAGTGATGTTCTCAAGTAACTTATAATATCATTGAAACATGGGCACAAGAAGGAATAATTAACAATACAGGAAAGTGACGTGTTAAATGCATAAATACATTATAAGCTATTTGTAGCATGATTATACAATTTATTTTATAAACTAGGTCTCTGATGAGAGTAAAGGGGTTTTGCTAATATATCAAAACTATAGAAATCAAATGGGCTATGTAGTCAATGTAGGTATAAAGGAGTTCAAATTAAAGATACTTGTTCAATATTCTCAGGAAAGAATTGTCACCTTTGTGCAAGCTTGTCCTCATGCCCTAAAACCATTTTCTTCTCATTTCTAATAACTAATCTCCTTAAGATTAATAAATATGATATATTAAAATGAAGATTAAAAGTGTATATAAATGATAAAGTTTAGAAAAAGATCCTTTTTTTCTTGTGCTTGTACTGGGGCTTGAACTAAGGGCCTGGATACTATCTCTGAGATTTTTGGTTCAAAGCTAGTGATCCTACCACTTGAGCCACAATTCCACTTTTTGATGGTTCATTGGAGATAAGAGTCACAAGGACTTTTCTGCCCAGGTTGGCTTCAAACTGCAATCATCAGATTTCAGTCTCCCAAGAAGCTAGTATTACAGGTGTGAGCCAATGGCGCTCAGAGAAAGATTTGTAGATATAAGAAACAATAAGTTGTTTTCAACTTAGACATGTCTTTTTAGAACTTTTTGCATACTGGTAGTGGGGCTTGAATTAAGGGCTTCATGCTCATTTGCTCGTGGGAGCCCAGCTCTTTTCAGAGTTCTTAATGATAGCTAATTGGTTTTGAACAAACGGTGTGTGTGTGTGTGTGTGTGTGTGTGTGTGTGTGTGTGTGTGTGTGTGTGTGTGTGTGTGTGTGTGTGTGTGTGTGTGTGTGCGCTCGCGCGCGCGCGCGTGCTCATATTGGGGCTTGAATTTAGGGCCTGGACACTGTCCTTCAGCTTTTTCTCTCAAGGATAATGTTCTACCACTTGAGCCACAGCTCTATTTCTGACTTTGTGGTAGTTAATTGGAGATAAGTCTTGGAGATTTGTTAGTCTAGGCTGGCTTTGAATCCGCCTCCGAAGTAGCTATGATTACAGGCATCAGCCACTACAATTTATTTTTAAGTTATAGAAATGTTGCTAAAAAGGATAAGATGGTAGGTTTACACACTTGCTACAGAATTGTGGTCCATAAGTATAAACCCATAGCACCAACATCATCTGGGAACCTTAGAAATACAGTTGCACAGACCTATGCAGAATTTTGTATCAGAATTAGACACAAAGTCCCTCAAGTGAGTTTTTGTTTGGTTGTTTTTTGGCTTGAACTTAGGGCCTCACACTTGCTTTGGCCATATTCCCAGTCTGTTTTGGATGTTAGTTGTCTTTCAGATAAGGTCTCCTACTTTTTTTTGCCTGGATTCTTTGGACCTCTATCTTCCTACCTGCACCTTTTGAGTAGCTGGGATGACAGACATGTACCACTGTATCTGGTCTTGCCTTGCTTTTTCTACATTTTTTGTGCAAGTACTGGGGCTTGAACTCAGGACCTCATACCGATGTGTAGCATTTTGTGCTTATATCTAGTGCTTTACCACTTGAGCCACATCTCTCCACTTCTGCTTTTTGTTTATTAATAGAAAAGTAACAGGCTCCTAAATTTGTCTTCCCAGGCTGGCTTTGAACTGGAATCCTAAGATCTCAGCCTCCTGAGTAGCAATTACAGGCATCAGCCACTGTTTTCTGGCTACAAATGCTATTTTTAAGTTATAGAAATACTGCTAAAAGAAGGGGAAACAAAGGAGGAGGCTACAATGCTTGATAAAAAATGTACTCATCTTGCTCATGTATTTGTAACCCCTCTGTACAGTATTTTCACAATAAAAAAAGTAAAAAAAAAAGAAATGCTGCTAAAAAGGGTAGGATTACAGGTATGAGCCAACAGTGCCATACTTCCTTTGATTTTGGACCATTTAAATGTGTAGAACTTTAATGACAAAAATGAGGAGAACTGTTGTTTACAAAGAGTAAAACTGGATAGATACCCTATATTCCTACATTTGTAGTCTGTTCAGGAATAAGGTTGAAATACAGAATCACATTCACATTACAAACTGTCATAAAAATGGAGGACCATTAACATGTAATGAGGGTCCTTGCTTGTCTTTCCTATGCCTGCTTTGCTGGCTCTAGGTCCAGCATAAACTTGGTAATATGAGCAAGGACATAGCTGCAAGCTAGGCTGTATTGTATCCCTATTTATTTATGTATCTATTTACTTATTTGCATATACCAAAGCTTATGAACTCTGGGCCTGGAGTTCTCATTCAGCTTCTTTGCTCAAGGCTGTACTCTACAACTTGCGCCATGCCTCCAGTTCAGCATTTTACTGATTATTTGGAGACAGTTTCTTGGATTTGTTTGCCCAGGCTGGCTTAGAGCCTTGTCAGATCTCAGCCTCCTGAGCAGATAGGATTATAGGTGTGAATTGCCAGCATCTGACTCTTGAGCCTTTTTTTTTGTTTTTTTGTCAGTTGTGGAGCTTGAACTCTGGCCCAGGGCACTATCCCTGAGTGCTTTTGCTCTATCACTTTAAGCGACAGCTCTGCTTCCAATTTTTGAGTGGTTAATACGAGATAAGAGTCTCAAGGAAACTTTTCTTCGCAGGCTGGTTTTGAACCATAATCCTCAGATCTCAGCCTTCTGAGTAGTTAGGGTTACAGGCATGAGCCACCAGTACCAGCTGCCTCTCTATTTTAGCAGCCATTAAATAGCTTTCCATTCTCTAACATGTATCGCTGCACAGGTGACCTGATGAATCAATCCCCTGCAGAATGAAGCAACAATAATGACTTTAGAGCAATTAGCACAGGGACAGTAGATCTTCCTAGCAAGCTCTTGCTTGTGTTAGTATTTGCAGTATCTCCTGGGTGGGTACTCTTGAGAATTCTACTCCTGTCCTATTACCGTTGACAAGGCTGGAAATAGCAAGAATAGCAGCTCAGGGTACACCATTACCTTCCTTCCTAAGATGAATGTTGAGAAGAGCAATGAGAGGGTTGTAAGTGCCTTCAAATAAAGGTATTTTATGGCTGTTTAAGGCTGTAAGTCATTCAGTCATAGTCTCTTTTGCCTGCTGGCATGACAACTTTAAAAATTTACATTTCTGAACTTATACTTTAACAGGATTTCATCATTACTTTGGGGAAGATTTAAATGTACAGTCTGGGCTGAAATCAGGATAATATTGACTAAACACCCTCCTAGGCCTCTCCTAACAGAAACAATTACCCTGCCTTCTAAGAGTTCAAATTCCAAAAAGGATCGGTGAATGCTACAATAACTGAATCCATTTTCCTGAAAGGCCAGACAGGCAATGTATTTCACAGTACTAACTATGGATCTTAGCCCTCAGAGAGGTGTTAGGATCCAGGGTTTGTTTTTTTTTTTGTTTTGTTTGTTTTGGGCTGGTCCTGGGGCTTGAACTCAGGTGCTGTCTCTAAGCCTTTTTGTGTTCAAGGCTAACACTCTACCACTTGAACCAGAGTTGGCTTTTTCTGAGTAGGTTTTGGAAGATTAGAGTCTCACAGACTTTTCCTACCCTGGCTGGCTTCAAACATGATCCTCAGATCTCAGTCTCCTAAGTAGCTAGGATTATAGGCATGAGCCACTGGCATGGAGTTAGGTCCCAGTTCTCAGAATTGTGTGGATACTGAGGGTTTTACTTGCTCTGCACTAAGGACCAAATCAGTAAGGACAAAATGGGAGTCTCTGTTTAAAAATTCTTTGGAGGGGCTGGGAAGGTGGCTCAGGGGTAGAGTGCTTGCCTTGCATGCATGAGGCCCTGGGTTCGATTCCTCAGCACCACATGAGCAGGAAAAAAAGCCGGAAGTAGCGCTATGGCTCAGGTGGTAGAGTGCTAGCCTTGAGCTAAAAAGCTGAGGGACAGCACCCAAGCCCAGAGTTCAGGCCCCACAACTGCCCCCCCAAAAAAAAAATTTTTTTTTTTTGGAAATCAGGTGCTGATAGCTTATGCCTATAGGCCTAGGATAGAGGATCAAGGTTTAAAATCATCCTGGGCAGGAAACTTCATGAGATTTATTAACCATTCAAAACAAACAACAACAAAAGAAGTGGAGCTTAATTGGTAGAGTGCTAGCCTTGAACAAAAGTCAGGGACAGTGCCTTGGCCCTCAGTTCAAGAGACACTACCTGCACTAGAAAGCAAAAACAAACCTCTTTGGGGCTAGAGGTACAAATCAGGGATAGAACATTACTCTAGCATTCATGTGGCTCTGGATTCAGAATCTTAAGTAACAACACCAACACCAACACACACACACCAACACACACACACACACACACACACACACACACACACACACACATACACACACACACACACACACACACCATCTTTTAGGTCTTCACATAAAAATGATACATATATTCTTAATGATCTTTCATTATCAAACTGAGAAAATAGATTCCAAGAAGTCCTGTAATTATGAAACAGAAACTGTCTGGGAGGAGTGCTCACCCACCTGCGTACTAAACTGGATTAGGCAATTGTGTTAGTAAGTTTTCTTTCACTGTGACAAAATATTTGATATGACCAATTTAAAAAGAGGACAGGTTTATTTTGCTTTATACTTTAGAGGTTTCAGTCCATCTTTGCTTGAACTATTATCTTGAGGTCTATGACAAAACATGACAGCATAGCAGTAAGGCCTATAGCCAAGAAGGCTACTCACCTCAGGATGGCAAGGAAGCAAAAGAAAGAGAAGATAGAGGCAGTCTAACTATTCCCTTCAGGGCATGCCCCAGGAGCAGAAGACCTCTCATTGGATTAAAATTCTTAAAGGTCACCTTCCAGTGATACCACAGACTGGAAATCAAGCCTTTAACATGTAGGCCTCTGGGAGACACCTAAATCCTAACAGTAATTTCCCTAAGAAAACTTCCTCCTTTTCCCTTGTGCCCATTCCCAACCTATTAATAAAGAGTATCTACACCCTAGGCTATCCCTAGAGAATACAGCCCTGAACTCTCTTGCTTTCTAGTGCCTTGCTAAAACACTAAATTTTGAGAAAAAATGTTTATGGAAGGGTAGGCAAATTCTTCAGTCTGTTGGATATCCTAAAATTTACCTTTGGATCAAACATGATCATCAGAGCTCTGTGGATTTAGATTATAGGTATTTACCTCCTTGCAGAACTGATTTGACTGAGTTTTTTGTGTTTACATGTGGGGGAGGTAATCACATTCAAGTCTAAGAAATATGTTCTTGTGTTTAACGGGGATTTTATTGGTAGCCCAATCTGACAGAGTGCCAGTTTTCTCTTTGTGAAACCCCACAGAAGAAACTTTCCTAGGGTTGCAAAGCTGACTCCTCTAAACAACTTTGTCTTATTAATAACAGCATCAATCTGCTAACTAGATTTGCTAGCAGATATCTGAGGCAGTAAACTTAAGAGCGGAAAGGCTTTTTTTGGCTCCTGGTTTCAGAGGTTTCAGTCCATAGTCATTTGAGCCTGGAGTGAAGTGGCATGTCAGGACAGGAAGTATGTAGTACAGCAAAGCTGATCACTTCATGACAACCAGGAGGGGAAAGAGAAAGAAGAGGCTAGGCCCTCACAACCTTTTTGAGGGCACACTCCCAATGATCTAAATTCTTCAACTAGGTGCCAGGTGCCAGTGGCTCATGTCTGTAATCCTAGCTAATTTGGAGGCTGATATCTAAGGATTTTTGTTTAAAGCCATCTGGCAGGAAAGTCCACGAGACTTTTATCTCCAATTAACCAGCAAGTTAAGTCTGAAGAAAAATTGTGGCTCAGTGATAGAGTGCCAGTCTTGAGCAAAAAAAAGCTAAGGGACAGTGTCCAGTCCCTGAGTTCAAATCTCAGTACCAGCAAAAACAAAACAAAACAAAACAAAAACTTCTTACTGGGCTCCACCTTTACCATTTTCCACTAGAGCTAAGCTGGGTACCAATCCTAAGCACACAGGACTTGGGGGATAATTAAGATTCAAACTCTAGCACTGGGAATATTTTTGTTTTCACCACTAGAAAACAAAAGCCAAACTTATTTAGCAAATGGGTTATATTACTCTATATCTTTCTAGTTGCCTATATGTCGTTAAGACAATTTGCTCTTTTGTATGTACTAGTACATACATCAGCTCAAGGCTGATGATGCTCTACCACTTGAGCTGCATCTCCACTTCTGGCTTTTTACTGGTTTTGGAGATAAGAATCTCTCTGATTTGTCTGATGGGGTAGCTTTGAACTGAGACTCTCAGATCTCCATCTCTTCAGTGGCTAGGATTACAGGTGTGAGCTCCACACAATTTTTTTTTTCTTGAAAACAAAGTGTGAAGCCTGGCATTGTGGTAGATACTGAGGCAAGAGGATCACAAAACCCTGTGCCCCCAAACATAAATATATTGGTAACTTTTCAAATTTCAGTTGAATTGAGTCCCAGGCTCCAGTGACAACTTGATTCAGACCTTAACCTAAGAATTTGTAGCCACAGGATCTTGGGCATGCCACTCAGAAGTGACTTCTTAGAGGCCTACTTAAGTGATAAATGATATTGCCAAATCCATAAGCTGACAAGTTTTCATAACAGAAGATCCCTTTAGTTCTATCTGTTTCTTAAACATACAGCCAGACACACTGATTGGTGGATAAGGTACTTGATCTTTGATATTTAGTTCTTTGTTTCACCAACATGCAGCAAAGTATAACGTCAACAAGTTGACTTGGATTTTGTGACAATGTAGACAAAGATTGAAGTTTGCTCTTTGCTTTCAGGATACACCAACAAATAATTTCAATTTCCAGAAAAATATTTGAACTTTAAAGAGCTGTTTCCCAACAACTTTGACTCTTATTTACACATTCAAATGGCATCATATTATTTTCATTATCTATTATGGGCTGAAAAATGAATCCTATTTGTAAAATTAATGGATGATTACTCTGGTTTCCAAGGAAGCCTATTTCTGAAGGTGATAAATTTGTGCTCCCAAAAACACCCTTTTATGTGTCCTTCCAAATTCCTGAAATTACTCTGAGATTTATGAATGTGTTTTTTCTGCAACATTTGGAAATACTTGCTTACTCTTTTCTTGAAATCATCTTACTCTTGAATTCTGTAACATTTTCCTCTCTCTCTCTCTTTCTCTCTCTTTTTCTCTTTCTGCTGAAGATTTTGTGTTGGTAATATTTTCTGATCCTCTTCCCATTCCCTTATGGTGGTTATTCCCAGTTACACCACTAAGGCTGGTGGGATTCTCCCCTGTGCTTCTTAGAATCACTAATCCTTTTGATGAATCAATTCTCAGCCTTGTCAGTCTTGCTAGTGCCATTGGCCCAAGCCTGTAATCCTCACTACTCAGGAGGCTGAGATCTAAGCATCCTGGTTCAAAAACAACCCAGACAGGAAAGCCCTTTAAACTATCTCCAATTTACCACCAAAGAGCCAAAAGTGGAGGTGTGGCTCAAGTGATAGAGCACCAGCCTTAAATGCAAAAGCTAAGGGAGAGTGTACAGGTCCTGAGGTCAAACCCAGTACTGGCACAGAACAACAAATTATCAGCCTTAACAAATGATTCTCCTGTCCTGAATATGCTCTTGAGTTTTGCTTATCTTAGATTTCCTGTTAAATACTTCCACTGACATCTCAAATAAATCATGTCAATTATCAGTAATAACTGCTAAGTCTCATGAAATGTAGTACTAACAAGAAATATATCTGTTTACTAAGAGCAACATCGTGTGCTTTTAAGACATATCTCATTTAATCCTCTGAAACATAATATAAATGAGTTCTACCACCTTCATTTCAGTATTCAGAAACTGGAAATAGGAGAAGTAAAAAACAAATTGTCCTGGGTCTCACTAAGATTAGATTGTAAAAAGTAAAATGAAATGTAAGTCTGGCAAATTAAGCTACCTCCCCAAAATCTAAAATGAAATTCTTTTCTCCTGTCCATTTTTTTGGCCTATTCTCCTAAATATTGAAGCTTAAGACTTTGGGTTTTGGGGCTGGGATGTAGCTCAGTGGCAAAGCGCTTGCCTAGCAAGTGCAACGTCCTAGGTTCGATCCCCAGTACCAAAAAAAAAAAAAAAAAAAGAAAGAAAAGACAAAGACTTTGGGTTTTTCTTAGATTTTCTCTCCTTCATATTTCCTTTCATATCAATTAATCAGTAAGTCCTGCAATATTGTTTCTTCCTAGTTTTCTTCCCTTAGTTCATACCTTATTGATGTGTCTGCCTTTAGTATCTATGCACAACCTCCCTTTCTGATGACTGCTAAGTAACCTCCCAGAAGGTATCATTGGCACCATGGCTTAGCTTCTGCTGACCATAGATTCTTTGCCTGACAGTCTAAAGCAACTGTTTTCCAGTTTTATCAGTGACTAGAGCCCAGGACCTATACCTCACATAACTCTTCCACATTCACATTCTTCCCAACCCTGGATATACATCTCATTTCCTGTCTTCCAATTTTTTATTTTTATTGACTTCATTGACTTGAATTAAATATTCTTTTGCTTCTTTCCCTCTAAGTGTGCAACTCAAATTTCTCTGACTTGATTTTTGTTCTTTACCTTTTTCTGAAGCTCCTCTACTGTGTTATTGTATTGCTCAGCACAATTATATGTTGTCTTGGGTTGTAATTAAAATTCTTGTGTGTGTGTGGTCCCTTTGGACAGGTTTTTAATTCTTCTAGGAATTGCAACATGGATTTGCAACATGTATAACCTTTAGATATTTGAAATTATTTATCACATCAATTATTCTACAAAGAACACAATACTCATTAAAAGAAAGCAGATTACTTTGACAGTGGCAATAGGGGATCATAAATGGTTTTAGAATTAAGAACACCTAAACACAAGTATAATCTGCCTTCATGAATTTAGTCATTATTTTATAACATAGGTTTCCTTCTGTTGCCTCATGGCTTATGGACAATGGTGATACTCTTGGCTTACTGTAATGTTTATAGCCTGAGATGATGTACATGGCCTATTATGAAGCCCATAGCTGATGGTAGTACTCATAGCTTAGGATATTGCTCATGACCTATGGTAATGGGCATTGATTATTGTGATGTTCATAGTCTATGGTGATACTCGTGGCCTATGTTGATGCTTATGGCTATTGTAATTAATGGCTTATGGTGATGTCCTATGGTGATGTTCATGGCCTATTGTGATGTTCAGGGATTATTGTGATATTTATGATCTAAGGTGATTGTATGGCTTATGGTGATGCTCATGGCCTACGGTGATGTTCGTGGCCTACTGAGATAGCATTGAACTAATGCCTGGCTCCCATATTTACTGAGAAAACTTTACATGCTCATGTTACCACAGGTATTTGGAAACCCTAATTGAGCCTATGTAGTTTGCTCTGGAGTTGAGAATTATTTGTCTTACAGAGTTAAATGGTCAGGTGTGGTTATACATGCCAGTAAGCACTCAGGAAGCAGAGACAAGAGGATCTGGAATTTGAAGCCAATCTGGGCTACATAGTAAGACCTTGTCTCAAATGACCAGGGGGTGGAGATGTGGCAGCTCAAGTGGAGGAATGCCTGCCTAGAACAAAGAGGCCTTAAGTTCAACCAATTCTCCCATCAAAAATATCAAATGACCAAGGACCAAGGATTGTAATTCAGTGATGAAGTGCTTGGCTAACCATGAACAAGACTCTAGATTCAATCTCTAGAACCAAAAAAAATAAAAGAAAGAAGAAGGAAAGAAAAGGAAAGAAAACTCCTAGTGGAAGTTACTTTAGAACTAGTGTGAGTATTCAACCTATTAACTTTGTGTGCCTCGGTGTTTAAATGAAAAAATAGTCTTTTAGAATGGGGAAATTACTTTCAATACATTTAAAGAAAATGCATTGTATGCATTTTATTCTCTAATACTGAATTTAGTTAAGTCCTTCTAAACACTTACCATTTAATAAGAGAAATTTAAGATTATAACTATCTTTTTTTAAATTTAAGAATAGGTTTTCTAAATTTGTAAACATATTTTTATATAATTTTTAAAAACTAATTTTTGTTGATTGAGAATATGGCTTAGTGGTAGTGTGCTTGCCTAGCATGCATGAAGCCCTAGGTTCAATTCCTCAGTACCACAAAAACAGAAAAAGCAGGAAGTGGTACTGTGGCTCAAGTGGTAGAGTGCTAGCCTTGAGCAAAAGAAACTCAATGACAGTGTCCAGACCCTGAGTTCAAGCCCCAGGACTGGCAAAAAAAAAATAGTTGTACAAAGGGATTTCAATTCAACATGTCAGTTTATAAATACATCTTGATCATTGTCACTCCTCCCATCCTCCCCTAACTACCCCCTCAAGTTTCCTAGCTCCATTTTCACATATGTACATTTGAGTATTATGATTATATTCACTCACCCGTCTTCTACCTCCACCCCCCCATGAAGTCCCACCCCCACCTCACACAAAAGATGTTTCAGCTTCCTGGTATTCATTTAATTAAACTGTCAGTTGTTCAAAGAGATTATACTATGGGAATTCATACTTACCTTTGTCAGTTTGAGTGTATTTATACAAACATAGTCCTATAAATGTTTATTCAAACATTTTAAGGGCTGCTTAATATTTTGTATTGATATTTAGTTGTGTTTATCTGTATGATATTAAAAATGTTCCATATTTTCATTTTTAATAACTTTGACAATTCTAGTACTTACATTAAAAAAGCACATTGATCTTTTTATTTTTAGAAATTGTAGGATGCTCACAATAACTTTCCTTGCACAGATTGCTGCTGCTTTGTTTTTCTGGATTCCCAAAAGCAAGTCTATTGTTTCTTCAGCTGTAGCTAGATAGTCAACTGAGGTTGAAACAGTTCTTTCTTTCCATGAAATAACTTCAACTGGATAGTCCCATTCTATCATAGTCAAGAAAGGATGTCCCAACCAGGCGCCAGTGGCTCATGCCTGTAATCCTAGCTACTCAGGAGGCTGAGATCTGAGGATCACAGTTCAAAGCCAGCAGGGGCATGAAAGTCCATGAAACTCTTAACTCCAATAAGCCACCAGAAAACCAGAAGTGGCACTGTAGCTCAAGTGGTAGAGTGCTAGCCTTGAGCTGAATTGCTGAGGGAAAGCACTCAGGCCCAGAGTTCAAGCTCACAGATGACAAAAAAGAAAAGAAAAGAAAAGAAAAAGGATGTCCCCTTGCTCAGTGTTCCATAAACATTTACTATAGAATTACAGGACAGAGTGGATAGTAGGTTGACCTCATCATCATTGATCTGTCCTGGAGCATAGAATCCAAGTACTGTTGTTTAAGACCTCTTTGAAGCCCCTCTCTCAAACCAAGTGGTGATACATTCAAACACACTCAAAGACAAAAACAAAATAAACAGCACAGCAATACAAAAAAAAATCTAAGTAGAAAATATCCAAGAATAATAAATGCTTAGGCGGCTGTCAGATTGTGCAGTGTTGATGAGCTTAGTGCTAAGTGCTAAAGGCATTGACTCTTTATAGACTGGTCAGAAAAGTTAGTTTTACTTAGAGGAATATTCATGAAGTTGGCAATGAGCCAGAGGAAGGAGAGGAATCTTCAGCCAAGAAGAAGGAGAGGCTGTTTCTGGCCTAGGAGAAGGTAGATGTGAAATCGACTATTTGGAGTGAGAAATCTGGACCTATACTATAAAGAAAGGAGTGAGAAGGAAATCTGACAAAAAAGAAAAATCTTTGATTGAAAGATTAGTAGCATAATGAAAGAAATGTAGAAAGAAATGTAGTCTTAATGTAGATGAAACTGTCAAAGATAAGTCTTTAAGAAAACTACATAAACCAGTCATTTTACCCTATACTCTTCTCTGGAATTCTCCCAATCAACCCAACAGTTGTTCTGTTCTGTCCCACCCCACAGAACAAGAGCCCACTGGCTTTTCCTCATTCCTTGATGATGAAATTCAATGAGATCAAGTGTTACACATCACAGGATCCTTTCACATTCCTTGCAACTACATTGTTATATTAAGCAGAGAATCTCTTTTCTGGAAATGTTCAAAATAACCATGAAAAAAATTAGTGTTTTTTTTCCTGACCATTTTTTATACACTTTTTAAAAACTATTTCCACAACCTGAGAGCTAATTTGGGATGTGCTCTTAGGGGCAGATGACGACCCAGATTGAGCACTCCCTAGTTATAGTTAAGTTAAATAGATCTTAAAATAGATCCTTTCAAAGCTGCATCTCAAGGAATAATTCAGTGCAGGAATATAAAGTACCATGAGTAGGTCTGTTGCAGAAAGATTTTTTGGTGCAAATAAACTTTTACCATGACTAAATGGCATCTACTTATGAGGTGGTATTTGAGAGCCCTGAGACCACCTACTCTATCAGAATAAGCTGTGTTTATTGTATCTATGGTTCTTGTCCCATGTTTTAGTCTCAACCTATTTCCTCTCTGTACCATGGAGATAATAATAGCCATTTTATGAAATTGTTGTAAAGATTAAATCTGGTTTCTAGCAATGGCAGACTAAATGAGTCAATCTAGAAAGTAAGTCAAATTAGGAAAGGTTCAGGAATAACACCTTTAAGAATCTGATCCTTAAATTATTAGCATATTCAGTGTGAAAGGCCCAGAAAGCTAATAAGATAGCAAAAAACTGAAAAGGGAAGTTTGCAAGCCCATGGAGGTGAACTTGGTGTTTTATACTTTTTCTTTAAGAGCAAGACCTAGAAGCTAAGAGACCAATAGGCTGTGTGTGCTTTTGAAAGCTATAAAGGACTAAGGATGACAGAGGCTGGTGTTCAGGGCCCATCAAGGAATGTGAGGTCTCCTCAATGAAGTGTACTTACACTGGATTAGATGTCCAAAAGAACCTATAGAAAAAGACGGTTCAAAGCTCTGAGCTTTGGATCACTTTAATTCAAGAACTTGGATTTAGGTGACTTACAAGTGTTTGTGCCCTTAGGTAGATGATTGAAGCAAACATATACACTTTGCAGAAAAAGATAGTATCATATGAGACCTCAAACCTTCTACAACTTTACAAATGCAATTTCTAGTACATGATAAAAATAATCTGATAACACAAGAGTAAAATAATATGAACATACAAAAGTACAACATCACAAATTTAAGAATAGAAACAGCAAACAATAGAAATCAACCCACAAAAGCCCCAGATACCAGATTTTGAGACATGAACTTCAAAATAGCATTATTACTAAGGTCAAGGAGATGATGACAAAACAAAACTGAAATTTTCAACCAACAACAAAAATAACAAGTACATAATCTGGATTGAAAAACACAACAAATAAATTTAAGAGCAGAGTAGACACAATTACAAAGAGAAATAGTAAACTCAAAAATCAGAAGAAAGTTCCCAGAATGAAGTTAAGAACAAGTGAAAAGAAAATTCAGGAAAGATAGTAAAACATGCAGAAATACAGGGGAAAAACTCTACTATGTGTTCATTGGAAACATAAAATGGAAGATGTCACTGAGATAGAATTAATATTAAGAGAAGATGTGCAAAGAAATTTTCCAAGCTGGTTAAAACCATCAATATGTCCTATGAACCCAAAGCAGAGTAAGTATGCAACCAAGATGTAGCTCCATCACAGTAAAGCTCCTAAAAGACAAAGACAAAGAGAAAACCTTAGAGGAAAAGACAAACTATCTTCAAGGCAGCAAAAGTATAGCAGATATTGCAATGAAAGGTACAAAGCAATAAACTAAAATACATTGAAAGTACTGAGAAAAATAAGAAAATTGCCAACCTGCAGTTCTATACCAAGTATAACAAGTAACATAAGCTTAGATAGAAAGGTAAAATAAGGATTTTTTTTTTTTTTGGTTGGTCATGAGGCTTGAACTCTGGGCCTGGGTGCTGTCCCTCAGCTCATCAACTCAAAGCTACTGCTCAACCACAGCACCACTTCCGGTTTTCTGGTGGTTTATTGAGATAAGAGTCTCAAGCACTTTCCTGCCTGGCCTTGCCAGCCTCCTGAGTAGCTAGGAGTAGAGGCATGAGTCATTGGCACCCGGCAAATAAGGACTTTTTAAGAAAAACAAACATGGAAACCTTCCTCATCAATCTGAACTGAAAAAAATATTATTCTTTAAATAGAAGGAAAATGATTCCAAATAGAAAGTTGAGGTTCAGTTTTGTTTTTTTAAAGGTCAATAAAAGGGACTAAACATGCGAATCTAAGTAATGCTGACTGTAGAAGCCCATAATTACAATGACTTTTGGCATTTAAAACAAAAAATACAAACAATAATAAAAACGGGACACGGAATAAGTGATATAATGTGGAATAGTATTCTCATGCTGTCTAGGAAAAGGATAAAAACATTCATATTAACTTAGTAAAGAGAACAGCTATCACTACATATTGTAATATATGACTTTCAAGGTAATAAAAGAGAGCAATGTAATAATTCTTTAAAAGATTCTTAATCAATCTGCAACTACTCAGTGAAGGAAAGAAAAATAAAATAGAAAATATTGATAAATATGGTAAGATGAAAATTGAACATATGCCAGGTGCTAGAGGCTAGTGCCTGGCATCCCAGCTACTTGGGAGGCTGAGAACATAAGGATCACAGTTTGAGACCAGTCTGGGTAGAAAATTCACAGTCTCAACCCATAGTTGAGCACTGCCATTTGTACCTGTCATCCTAGCTTCACAGGTGGCTAAGATTAGGGAGAATGATAGTGCCAGGTAAATCTAGGCAGAAAAGTGAGACACCAGCTCAGTGAAAGAAGCTAGGCATGGTGGCATGACCCTAGTATTCCAGGAAGCCTATAATAAGTGGATCAAGATGGGGATGCTTGCCTGGACAGGAAGAGAGATTCTATTTCAATAACAAACAGAGCAAAGGAGTGTTGGAGATATGGCTCAGTAGTAGGGTACCTGCCTAACAAACTTGAAGCCCTGAGTTCAAACCTCGGTACAGCCAAATAAATAAATAAATAAAAATAAACAAATCCTGAAACTATACATGTCAATTATTACTTTTATTGTCAATAGAAGTAAATGTTCTAAAGGACAAATATTATCAAATTATTTTGGTGATTATTGCCAAATTATTAGATTTAAAAACAAAATTGTTAGCTGGTTGCTGGTGACTCATGCCTGTAATCCTAGCTACTCAGGAGGCTGAGATCTGAGGATTGTGATTCCAAGACAGCCTGGGCAGGAAAGCCCATAAGACTCTTAGCTTCAATTAACCACCTGAAAATCAAAAGTGGAGCTGTGGCTCAAAGTGGCAGAGCATCAGCCTTGAGCAAAAGAGTTTTCAGGGACAGCACCCTGGCCAAGAGTTCAAGACCCACGACTAACAAAATTTTTTTTAAATCATTAATTGTAAGAGATAAGTAAAATATAAAGTACCAGAAAGGTTAGAAATAGAAAAATGGACAGACTTTTCCTTCATGGAAATATAAATCAAAGAAACTTAGTTTTATGTATTTTAATATCAAACCAATTTAAAGTCAAAAGTATGACTGAAGTCTTTTCTATTTGGCAGTACTGGGGTTTGATTGAACACAGAGCCTCATGCTTGCTTGGCTTGTTTGCTCAATGGGTGTTCTACCACTGAGCTATGCCTCCATGCTGGCTTTTTGCTGGTTTTTTTTTTTTTTTTTTTTTTTGCCGGTCATGGGGCCTGAACTCTAGGCCTGGTGCTGTCCCTCAACTCTTCAGCTCAAGGCTAGTGCTCTACCACTTAGCCACAGTGCCACTTCCAGCTTTTTCTGCTTATATGGTGCTGAGGAATCAAACCCAGGGCCTCATGCATGCAAGGCAAGCACTCTACCACTGAGCCACCTTCCCAGCCCCTTGCATGTTATTTTAGAGATAAAGTCTAATAGACTTTTCCTCTCTGGATGGTATCAAATCTTCATTCTCTGGTTCTCAGCTTGCTAAGTAGTTAAGATTACAGGCATAAGACACCTGTACCTGGCAATACTGGTGTCTTTAGGATGACAAAATACTACCTTTATAAGGTAAATATAACAACTTTAAACTTTATGGCTTAAAACATATAAAACAAAAAGTAACAAGACAGAAGACATAGATGAGGTCACAGACATAAGGAAAGATTTTTAATATATTTATCCCAGTAACTGCAAGATTTGAATATAGTGAAGTTGAAGTGTATATGTATGTGAATGTGTGTGTGTTTGGTGTGTGTGTGTGTGTGTGTGTGTGTGTGTGTGTGTGTGTGTGTGTGTGTGTGTGTGTGTGTGTGTGTGTCTGAATGTTTGTGTGTGTGGAGGGAAAGGAAGAAGAAGGAGAGGAGGAAAGAGAAAGAAAAAATAACTCACTGTGTCCAACTGTAAAATATGGTCTTTTGAAGGACCATAAAATTTGCAAAATTTAAGCATGTTTGTAATGTATGTCAACTCTTAAATTTCAAAGGACTGAAAGTCTACAGACTATGATTTTGTCCATCACTTCAGTAAACCAGAAATCAAATGCTATTTTTTTGTTCTTGTTGGTCATAGGGGCTTGAACTCTGGGTTTGGGCACTGTCCCTCAGCTCTTCTGCTCAAGGCGCAAAGCACTTTACCACTTGAGCCACAGGGCCACTTCCAGTTTTCTGATGGTTCATTGGAGATAAGAGTTTCACAGCTTTTCCTGCCTGGGCTGGCTTTGAACCTCGATCTTCAGATCTCAGCCACTGAGTAGCTGGGATTACAGGTGTGAGCCACCCGTGCTGGGCATTTTTATTTTTAAAATAAAAGCTTTAAGGCATGATGCTAGTGGCTCACATCTGTAATCCTATCTACTTAGGATGCTGAGAGAGGCTGAGATCTGAGGATGGAGGTTCAAAGGCAGCCCAGGCCAGAATATCTGTGAGACTCCTATCTCCAATTAACTACCAGAAAACCGGAAGTAGAACTGTGGCTTAAAGTGGTAGAGCACTAGCCTTGAGCTGAAGAGCTCAGGGACAGCCCCCAGTCCCAGAGTTCAAGCCCCACGACCAACAAAAAAAAAAAAAGAAAGAAAGAAAGAAGAAATATACTTTTAATAACCTATCATCAAAGAAGAAACCATAAAGGGAATTAGAACATAATTTAAAGTAAATGATAATGAAAATATAAAATACAAAGACTTGTGGAATGCAGGAAAATTTATAAATGTGGATGCATACATTTGAAAAGAAAGACTGAATGTCAATGAACAAATCACATTAACATTAAAAATAATAATAAAGCTCAAAAGAAAATTGAATAACAGTAGAAACATAATAACATAAAATAAATGTCACAATATAAAGAATCAAAGGAGACATAAATTAACATTTTTTGAAAGACTAGTAATAAATGCCTGGAAAGACAGATAAAGAAATCATGCATACTTTCAAGAATAAAAAAATGAGACATTACTACAGATCCCACAAATATTAAAATGTCATGAAAGAACTTGCCTATAAATTTGAAAATTCAGATAAAATAGACAAATTGATGTAGGAAGAAAGAGAAAATCTGAGTCTTTCTTAAAGCATTTGAAGCTTTAAAATCTTCCCCCCAAAACGCAACAGATGAGTTTACAAGCAAACACACATAGAGACTAAAAGAAAAATAATGCCAGGTGTTGTGGTTCATGCCTGTAATCCTAGCGATCCAGGATGTTAAAATCTGAGAACTGAGGTTTAAAGCTAGCCTCCAGGATATATATGACACTCTTATCTCCAATTAATCACCAAAAAGCCAAAAGTAGAACTGTAGCTCAAGTGATAGAATACTAGCCATGAACAAAAAATGCTAAGGGAAAGTGCCCTGGCCCTGAGTTCAAGCCCCAGTACTGGCATATACATAAGAAAAATGCCATTTTATACAATCTAAGTAGTAATGAGAGAAAGCACATATCTAATTATTTTGTGAGGTCTGTATAACTTTCCTACTCAAATCTGACCAAGATATAAGAAAGTAACATTTCAGGCCAAGCTTTCTCATGAACATAGATTCAAAATTCTAAACACATTGCTAATACATCAAAACAATGTATTTAAGAAAAGTAAAACTAGTTTAAAGGTATTATTTAAAAAATGATGAAGCAAAGTGCTGGTGGCTCCTTGCTATTCAAGAGTGAGATCTGAGGATTGCAGTTTGAAGCCAGTCCAGGTAAGAAAGCCCCAGAGACTCTAATCTCCAATTAACTGCCAAAAAAGTGAAAGTGGAGCTGTGGCTCAAGTGGTAAAGTGCTAGATTTGGGCACAAAAGCTCAAGGACAGTGCCTATGCCCTGAATTCAAGCCCCACCATTGCCACACACACAATAATGATGCCTTCAGTAATTCAAGGCACTAGAAAAATTATGGAAGCACTCTTACAAAATACAAAAATCCCCTAGGTGCCAGTGGCTCACACTCGTAAACTTATCTACTCAGGAGGCTGAAACCTGAGAATCACGGTTTGAAGCCAGCCACGGCAGGAAAGTCTGTGTGATTCATATCTACAGTTAACTACCAAAAAAGCCAGAAGTGGAGCTGTAGTACAGCTATATCCTTGAGTAAAAGAAGCTCAGGGACAGCACCCAGACCCTGACCCAAGCCCAAGCACTGATCACACTCACTCACTCACACACACACACACACACACACACACACACACACACACACACACACACACACACACACACACACACACGTAATTTTTAGTAGATGACAGAATCTGGCACCCATTCATAATTTAATAACTAAAAAGAAAACTTTTAGAAAACTAGGTTTAGAAAAGACATTGCCACATTAACTATAATCTGACTTGTTGAATTGAAACCCCTTTGTACAGCTACTTAAAATAAAAATAAAAAAAAAGAAAGAAGACACTGCCTTACTCTGATTAAAAAGGCCTCCAAAGTTCCTGTAGTAAATATCATTGCTAATGGTTAAATCATTCCTGGTGTAATATAAACAAAGACAAGATGAGCACCATTGGCAGTTTTGTTCAGGGTACATTGCAGGTCCACAGTGCAGTGCTATCTCCTCATGGGCATGTTTAGTGTGCACTTGGCTTCTGCTAACCAGGGCTACTTAACATTTAACTTAAAATAATTAGACATCTAAAACAAACAAGCAACCTCTCCCCAAATCAAATTTAATGCAATAGGGCAGTCATTCTCTAATTGCTCTACCCAATCATTCATATTTCAACCCTTTAAAATGTGACTGCTTAGGAAACCACAGACATTATTGTGAAACCCCTCTCCAGACTTGTCTTCCTCTTCATGCCATCTGATAATCCCCTTCCTCTTCTCTGCATTGAAATTTCTTTAAGATTTTTAGAGATGTCTTGTCCCACATCTTGGTTTTTGTACAAGTTTTCCCCAATATGGAATCATCTCCTTGACTACATTCTTTTTTTTTTTTTTTTTTTGGGTCCGGTCGTGGGGCCTGAACTCTGGGCCTGGGCGCTGTCCCTCAGCTCTTCAGCTCAAGGCTAGCACTCTACCACCTGAGCCACAGCGCCACTTCCGGCTTTTTTCTTTTTGCTTATGTGGTGCTGAGGAATCGAACCCAGGGCCTTGAGCATTCAAGGCAAGCACTTTACCACTGAGCCACCTTCCCAGCCCTTGACTACATTCTTAATTCAAGCTCATCCATTTATTTTAGCTTATTCGTTTAGTTAGATATGACATAACCAAAACTCAAAAGCCCCAACAGCAGTGAATACATCTAGTACCCCTTTCTTGCTTTTTAATAGGCATGTTTCATGAAAGGAATCAGGGCTCCTTGTATGAATGGCTGATTCTGAAACTAGAAAAAACTACATAAAATGAACATAGAGGATTTTGTATTGCCAGAAAAACCAACAAATGCTAAAAGTGAACCACAACAATAACAAAACCATCTACCCCATAGTGAAGGAAGTAGGTCAAAGAAGCCCACTGAAAGAATTGGAACAAGCTGAATACAATAAATAGAACTGATTATAATCTGAAATATGTAATAAGTATCCATGAGTCTATATTGATTTCAATCAATAAATTAACAAGTGGGGGGGGGAGAGAATATTATGCTCTGCAGAATTATTTCAAATACTTCTGTAAATGTTGGGCCTTTAAGTAGGATCTTAGATTCTCATTCCTCAAATGTTGGTGGTCCACAGTTATTTCCTTCCAAAGTGTTCAGCATGGGAAAGGGAAAAGATGAGTGTGAAAGATTCTAGTTAGTAGGATGTGACAGAATGACACTTGATCTTCTCTCCCCAAACCCCAAAACCAACCCCAGTCTAATCAAGTGACTAACCTAAGACAAACTCCAATTGAAGACATTCTACAAAATAACACATCCAAACTATCAAGGACATCAAATAGAAGGAGAGTCTAAGAAATCATTACAACCATGATTAGCTGAAGGAATCAGGAAGGATAATTGCAATGTGGTATCCTTCATAAGACCCTAGTATAAGGAAGAGAAAATTAGGTAAAAACTAAGGATACCTGAATAAAGTAATGGTATATTGGACTATAAGTGTAGCTCAGTGGTAGTGTGTGTGCTTAGGATGAATAAGTCCTTGGGTTCAATCTCCAGCCTCTCTCTCTCTCTCTCTCTCTCTCTCTCACACACACACACACACACACACACACACACACACACACAGAGTCAGTCAATGAATCTTGTGACAAATGAAACAGAATAATACAAAGAACTAAATAAAGAGCTGGGCACCGGTGGGCTCATGCCTGTAATCCTAGCTACTCAGAAGGCTGAGATCTGAGGATCACAATTCAAGGCCAGCCTGGGCACGAAAGTCTGTGAGACTCTTATCTCCAATAAACCACTCAAAACCAGAAGTGGCACTGTGGCTCAAGCATTCTACTTGAGCTGAAGAACTGAGGGTCAGCACCCAGGCCCAGAGTTCAAGTCCCATGACTGACAAAAAAATAAATAAATAAAAGGAAAAAAGAAAAAAAGAATATATGTGGAAACTGTGCTATCTTTACAATTTTCCTGTAAATATAAAAGTATATCAAAACCACAAAAAAACTAAATATGCCCTTAAGCTGGTGACTGTGCTCACATCTGTCCTACTAGCTACTAAGGAGGCTGAGATCAGAGGATCATGTTGGAAGCATCTGGGAAGGTAAATTCTGAGAGACTCTTATCTCCAATTAATTAAAAACAACCACCCCCCTCCCCCAAAATAACCTGAAGTGGAGCTGTTGCTCAAGTGGTAGAGCATTAGCCTTGAGCAAAAAAGAAAAAAAAAAAGAGCTCAGGGATAGCGCCCAGACCCTGAGTTCAAGCTGTAGCACCAGCACAAAAAAATATAAAAATAATAAATATGCCTTAAATACTGAGCATGCTAAATATGGTATATTTCTTACTTCCTAGAAATAAGAATAAAGTTTGCCAAGTAATAGCCTAGATATAGAATATTACTAGGCAATTGGTCCATAGGCTCTATATTATTCTTTGTGTGTGTGTATGTGTGTGTGTGTGTGTGTGTGTGTGTGTGTAGTAGTAGTAGTAGTAGTAGTAGTAGTAGTAGTAGTAGTAGTAGTAGTAGAACTTGAACACAGTGCCAGGGTATTTTTCCTCAGCTTTTTTTTTTTTTTTTTTTTTTTTTTGCTTAAAGGTAACATTCTACCACTTGAGCCACAGCTCCATTTCTTTTTGGTGGTTAATTGGTAATACAATCTCATAGACTTTTCTGCAATCCTCAGATCTCAGCCTCCTGAGTAGCTATGATTACAGTCAGGAGCTACCAGTGTTCAAGTCTTTTTTGTCTTTTTGAATGTCAAGTATTTCATTGCTTTTTAGAATACTAAATGTAAAGCAAGGTGTACAGAAATAAAACAACGTTGATTTCTTAATTTTTTTGTATAAAATTATTTGAAGACAGTTCTTCAATGATTCTACTTTGATAGTTCTCAGGCATGGTTCGATGGGCATTGTCCTTGAGGAAGCAGTGGATAAGTTATCCCTTTAGGTCAAGCTCACAGCTTCTTGTCATTTTTCCTTGACTTGCAATTAAAAGCATTGTTTCCCAGACTATTGACATGTCTGTCTAGCCTAATAGATAGTTAGCTGCCTATGATCTGGGGTAAGTACGTGCCTATATATTGATTAGCAAGCAACCTGGCAATCAACTTATCAATAGATATTCATCAAATGAATGTATGATTTAGTGATTCAAAATACTGACATTAGGTTACTTGCATCCAAGCAAGAATTTTAGCTTCTTTACTTAACTAAAAAGGGAATCAGTAACCATGACTATTCCATGCCTTTTGTTGTTGTTGTTGTTGGTGGTGGTGGTGGTTATGGGGCTTGAACTTTGGGCCTGGGCGCTGTCCTTGAGCTCTTCAGCTCAAAGCAAGTGTTCTACCCCTTGAGCCACAGCACCGCTTCCACCATGACTATTCCAAAAGGTGCTTTGTGGATGAATGTTTTTTCCTAAGAGATATTTGTAAATGCTAACTATAATTTTATTAAGCACTTGTTGAATTAAAGAGCATAATATGTGTCAAGTTGTTTAGAACAGTTCCCAACACAGAGTAAGTTAACGTTTTTGTTCAATAGCAATATTTAGAAATTCTGTATTCTTTGAAAGGAAGGGGGCTAGTTTTAGGATATGTGATAATTCAGAAAGAAGCTTGGTCTGAACACCCTTGAAGTATTTGTGAAAAATCATGTATACTACCAAAAGGGCTCATTATACCATTTAAGAAAATAGTTTCAAAGCACTTATTACAACATTCGTGTATAATAATAAACCCAACCCAATAATAATATGGGGCTTTGCTATCCCTCTTTAAAATTGCACTTAGCTTTAAAATTTTTGATCTAGCTTAAATATAACAAATACATTTTTACATTATGACTTAATACACAATATATATGCATATGGAAGTGTATATATGATCATGTATATATACACATAACATGTATATAAAATGTACGTATGCTTATGTGTATGGAAACAAAACTTCACTCTGTAATAGTCACCCTTAGTGAAGTAATGGATGCTAAGTTCATTCCATTGTATCCATTCCATTGTGTCTCATTTAAAAAATGCTCTTCAGCTCCTCAAAGAAACAACTGCCCAATAAATAAGTGGGCTAAAGACTTAGAGAGAAACTTCTCTGAAGAGGAAAGAAGGATGGCCAATAGACACATGAAAAAATGCTCAACCTCCCTAGCCATAAAAGAAATATATAAATCAAAACAACATTGAGATATCACCTCACTCCAGTTAGAATGGCTATAATCAAGAACTCTAACAACAACAGATGCTGGAGGGGATGTGGCCAAAAGGAAACCTTACTGCATTGTTGGTGGGAGTGTAAACTTGTTCAACCACTTTGGAAAGTAGTATGGAGGTTCCTCAAAAGACTCTACATAGAGCTCCCCTATGACCCAGCAATCTCACTTTTGGGCATTTACCCAAGTGTTCACAAACAAGACCACACTAAAGCTACCAGCATGACTATGTTTACTACAGCATTATTTACCATAGCTAAGATATGGAACCAACCCAGATGCCCCTCAGTAGATGAATGGATCAAGAAAATGTGGTATATATACACAATGGAATTCTATGCCTCCATAAGAAAGAATGACATTTGTTAGGAAATGGAAAGGCTTGGAAAAAATTATATTAAGTGAAGTAAGCCATGCCCAAAGAAACATAAGTCCCATGGTTTCCCTTATTTACAATAACTAGTATATGTCTGAGACAAGCAGAAATGGTCAGATAAGTTGATGTTAGGTGAAATGAATCCCAAGATAAGTATTCAAATGTTTTTTCTTTCATGCGATTGTTTCTAACATATTTATAAGATTATTTCTTTGTTGCTTTTATGTCCCTCCCCCACGGTATAACCCTTGCTTTCACTGTATTTGATGTTGGCATAATTTGTGGAGGGGAAGGGAAAAAACAAATCATTTAAATAGGGATACAGGTGGACCCATTGCAACAATGAGATGTACAAGTCGTTATGTGGAAAAACGAACTTTACAACTTTGGGTGGGGGTAGGGGGGTGGATATGTGGGGGTGGGGGAGATGGGAATGGATAGGAAGGGGAAACAAAGCAGGAGGTAACAATGCTTGATAAGAAATGTACTCATTATCTTGCCCATGTAATTGTAACTCCTCTGTACTGTATTTTCACACACACACACACACACACACACACACACACACAAAGTTCTTCAGGCATGTTGGTAAACAATTGTAATCTCAGCTACTCTGGAGGTAGAGATTGAGAGGATCATAGCTTGAGGATAGCTTAGACAAAAAGTTAGAGAAAGCACATCTGTTTTTTTTTTTTGGCCAGTCATGGGGCCTGAACTCTGGGCCTGGGTGCTGTCCCACAGCTCTTCAGCTCAAGGCTAGCACTCTACCACTTGAGCCACAGTGTCATTTCCAGCTTTTTTCTGCTTATATGGTACTGAGGAATCAAACCCAGGGCCTCATGCATGCAAGGCGAGCACTCTACCACTGAGCTACCTTCCTAGCCCATGAGAGAGCACAACTTAACAAAAAGCTAGGCATATCTATAATCCCAGCTACGTAGGCCTGAGGCCTGTGGGCTATGTTGGCCTGAGCACAGCCACAGGCAAAAAAGTGGTAGACTCTAAGTGAAAAGTAACCTAAAAAGTGAAAGCTGGAAGAATAACTCAAGTGATAGAGTTCCTGACTAGTAAGCACAGGTTCTGGGTTCAAATGCTAGTATGGCAATAAATAAATAAATAAATAAATAAATAAACTGGTGCCCACAGCTCACACCTATAATCCCAGCTACTCAGAGGCTCCTATCTGAGGGCTGCAGTTCAGAGCCATACTGGACAGGAAAGTCTGTGAGTCTTACCACCAAAAATACAGAGTGGAGTTATGGCTCAAGTGGTAGAGTGCTAGCCTTGAGCACAAAAAGCTTAGGGACAGTGCAGTTTAAGCTGCAGGACCAAACCAAAGTAAGTACACAAATATAACATAAAATAAGAAATGCTAACATCTACTAAAATGATTCAGTGATCTACTAATGGCTGAAATCTGTAGTTTTCTCTCTTTCTCTCTCTCCATCTGTCACAGCTTCTCATCTTCTCATGCATTAGCATACTTTCAGATTACCTGGGACTTGAACTCTGTGCCTGGGCACTGTTCCTGAGTTCTTCAGCTGAAGGCTAGCACTCTACCATTTGAGCAAGAGAGCCACTTCAGGTTTTCTGGTGGTTAATTGGAGGTAAGAGTCTCACGGACTTTCCTTCCTGGGCTGGCTTTGAACCGCGATCCTCAGATCTCAGCCTCCAAAGTAGCTAGGATTACAGGCATGAGCCATTGGTGCCCAGCTCTGAAAGACTTCTTGAACAGATGTGGGAGTCTTGTGGGAGAGTGAAAGGGGAGTATACACTTAAAAAAAATCATAACAAAGGATAAAGGGGGAACCAGTGCAACAGTGATACTCACAAAACAATATGTTGGAAATAATCTATACAACTTGCGGGGGTGGGGGGGAAGGGTTGAGGGGAGGGAAATTGGGAGAAAATTGAGGGAAGTAGTAACAATTTCCACAAGAAATAGACTCACTACCTTACTTATGTCATTGTAACCCTTTACACTTTACCTTGACAATAAAATAAAAATTTTTTAAAAGAAGTTTAAAAAAATCAGAACCTGGAACCTGCTAAAGGGAAATAGAGATTTAACCCAGAACCTTGAGCACATTAGGTGAATAACCTTTGAGCTAAACCACCAACCCAGAGAAATTATATAAAGGGTGCTGTTGATTGTACTGGTCCAGAGACCACAACTTGACAATCTTTATACTACATAATACTTGGGCTAGAAGCTAAACAAAATCAAACCAACCCTAAGCTCCATTACTTGCCTTCATATACCTATGTGGTCCCAGTTTTACATTCAAATACACTTACTCTATGTTTTAGACTCCCTACCCACTTGAGTCCTAGACTGATTCTGGGTTTCCTTGCTTTTAGTGGCCCTGCTGTTCCTATTTCTTTGCTAACCACAATGTCCACAAATATCTTCCCATTTGTTCTAGTTATCTCTCTCTCTTTTTCTTTCCAAGACCATTCAGTAAAGAGGTTACTGAATGGAATGGCCTCACTTGAGTAATACACATAATCAATAATCCCAGTAAGTCAAGAGAAGTAATACTTGCTGTTTTTAGGAATCCAAAATTAGTGAGTAATCTAGCATCAAGTCAACCAAAAAGTCACCAAGTGCCTTGTAGTTACTTATTCTTTATGACTTTTGGTTTTCACTCTTTGCAGAAGGAAGGATAATGTATAAAGTTATTAATAATTAAAAAAACCTGATCAGTCACTTCAATTAAAAGGCACAACAAAAAATGTAATTATACGTGTTCTTTTGGTATACTCATCAGTAGCTAAGTAAAAAAAGGAGCTACAGTTGAAAATATTACATTTAGTAAAAAAGAAAATGACCCTTAATGGCAGTATCCCAGCCTAAGAGGGAACTGGTGAAATCCAATGTTGGTTCTCAGAAATGCCATCCCTGGGGTAGATTGTTTGACCTGGAAACAACAGTGTGGCAGTGTCCACTGGCTTCCATATGAAATAGAGCAATGTAGCCAGGCCCAGGATAGAGAGGGACAGGGTGATTATTTGACCAGTGGCTAAAACCAGGAATCAAAGCCTGAAAAAGGCACCTGAGGACCAATGTATGATTTCAAGAATGAGGAACTGCTT
Source organism: Dipodomys merriami (assembly GCF_024711535.1). Lineage (NCBI taxonomy): Eukaryota > Metazoa > Chordata > Mammalia > Rodentia > Heteromyidae > Dipodomys > Dipodomys merriami. Next base: position 32,956,691 of record NW_027202937.1, read on the forward strand.
GGCTCCAAGTTCAGAAAAAGAGCCTTATGTCTGAATTCACTTGATGACTACATTTCTGTTTCTCTCTTTTGCCTCTCAGATTTGAGCTGTTCTTTTTTTTTTTTTTTTTTTGAGTAGGTGATTGAGATGGGAATCGCACTATATTTTATGGAGTGAGTATCTATATAAGAATATTTGATTTCCTTTTAGCCTCAGCGTATTTAAACAAACGAACAAGCAAATAAACTTAGTTCCCCTCATAAAAAAATCACAACTAAATCCTAAGTTTTGGAAGAAGTACCTTGGATAGTATATTCTTTTGGGGTCAAAACTGTGGAAGGAAATCTTGGTCAGCAGCTTTTCACAGCCATCCAACCTTAAAATGCCTTTGGCTTGGAGAGCAGGAGGATGCAAGATTTTGGCTTCTTTTGTCTTTAAAGTACCATCCCCCATCTTCTCAGCAGGCTTTGCTTCTTGGAATTCAAATGTAGATGAAATGCAGATTACTGGGTGAAAGTAGGGACCAGTTTGGCTGTGGAGTGGAGTGAGCAAGATCTCTGTTAGTAGACTTAGTCTTTGTTCCCTTGAGGTAAAAATGGCTACAATTTCTGATTTGAAGAGTCTCAACTTGGGTTACACTGGTTGTTTATTAGTTGTTTTGGTATATTTGGAAAAGGAGTAAAATGGATTTTATGAGCCTCTACTGCTGGCCCTGGTCAGGTAAGAGCTAAAGCTTATTGCTGGTTACACTTATATCTGTTGTCTCTTGTTGCCCTCTTCCATAATATGTTAAAATATGTGTCTTTCTTGTCTATCCCGTTGTTCGGTATGTATTTTTGGTCAAGTCTTCTGGGTGTTAGGGGATGTAATTTTGCTTTTATTCTCAATCTACTGAGAAAGTACTTTCACTGGGCACCCACACACGTGGTCATGGTAACTACTGCAAAACTTCACTATTTCATAAAAGGCGGTATAAATCTCAAGCCATCCATTGATCTTGGGCATATTTACTTTTGTTATAAGCACTGATAAAATGTGGTTCATATTAAAAATCAGAGGAAATCAGAATTTGCTTAAAAGTGGAAATGATGAGGTTGAAAAATATCTGTAGTTAAAATGAAGTTTGATAATCCATTTTTTTTTTCTCCTTAAAGGAGGGCAACAGGGAGATGAGAAGGGAAAAAGCAGAAGATACGACCAAATGTTCAATCTCTAGTTGGGTCTTTAGGATCCAACAGTTTTCTCTAAGACCATATTTGGTCTTTGGGACTTTCAAATGTCCCAATGGAAGCCAACTTAATTTTGGTGGAGACGATTGGACTTGTTTTGGAGAATGGATTGCCCTTGCTTTGGTACACCCTACCATTAGTTTAAACATGGTCAATTAACCATAGCAGCATAAATAATCCAGATTCGAGTGAAAGGTCTAATGTAAACTGACAAGTTGACTTTTTGCTGAAGCTCTTCCTATCCTCCTCTCCCTTTTTCTTGGGCAACAGTGACAGTATCAAAGGCGCTTTAGAGTTGATATAGTTAACATTCCTTTACTGTTAAGCACAGGGTGGAGCACCAAGTGAGTACTTACCAAGTTCTGTTCTGAAAGTGGCCGGTAACTAGGGTGATGGTCTTGGGGGAAAAAAGAGATGGTTAACCATGAATCTGTTCATTCTCTACTCCAACAGGAAGCTGGCTTTCAGCAAAGAGGACCTAGCTGGTCTTAAACTAGTTGGTCTTCAGGGCACCATATTAGTGACCTAGTATTTGATTACATTTTCAGTTAACTTGTTTCCCTTTCTGATCCAGGTAGAGGAACCTGCAGGAGAATTCCCCCCACCCTGTTTTGTGTGTGTGTGTGGGGGGGGGGGTTGGTAGCTATTTTGCTTGTGTTGATTTTTAACTATCACTTACAAGCATTTGAACACTTTGGTAGTGTTGTTGGGTTGAATGTCTGAGACTAGTGTATAAAGCAGTAGCCCTTGCTTTCCAGGAGCTTAGTTTCTGTTGAACAACTGGCATGTCTAAAATCATTTAGTTTAGTACACAATGGGAGATGCTAACTGGCTACAAAGTAATGCATTCTTTAGAGGCGGGTCCATCCAGGAAGTAGATTTTGAGGCCTTGAACAGTAGATGAGTTGGAGACTTTGGTTTGTGATTCTTGTGAAGGAATTCAATGGCGGGAATTGAATTTGTGGATAAAGGGCTTTCTTGTGGACACAAACTACAGATTCACTGAGTAACAACTTTGTATGTAGGGGATGATTCTAGGGGGCAAAAGGGTAAAACGTGAAGACTAAGAGTGGATAAACATTGAAGCTATGTTGAGATAAATGCTGCCACGGAGCATGCGTCGGGAGTGCTCAGGAAGTCAGGAAGGTTATGTTTGTTTTGGGGATGGTGTAGGAGTTACGCGTTCAAGATTCAAAGGGGGCATTGCCGGCGGCAGGAATCACAGGTTGAGGGACCCGTGAAAAGCGATCCCACGACTTGGTTTTGCAGAGAGTAGGTGGTTTTTCCGGGGAAGGGCAAGAAACTGGGAGGTGTGGTGGTTAAAATGCTGTTTGCACACCTACGAACTTGCGGAAGGAGCTTGGTGGCTGGGAGGAGGATTAGAATGGAGCACTGTGGAATGGGGTTTTAGTAAAGGATGCTTTACTGAGAAAAGGCGAGATCTTCCAAATGTAGGGCCTGCAGGAGAACGTGGGAAAATGTCTCTGCAGTCTTCTGAGTGGCTGGATGAGTAGGGCACAGGAACCCAACATTTCCCTTTCTCCACAGATAGGGAAACGTCCAGGTCCCCGCAGGTGATCCCTGTGGGCTGGCTCATTTAGCCAGAAGGGCTAGCCCACTGCTTTGACCAGGAGAGTGAGGTGCAGCCGTCCACCCCCACCCCAAGGGCATCACCACTGACATCTCCGTTCCATTAGAACCCAGACCTCTGAGGCCCCTGATTCCGACACCACCTCCGACATCCCTTCAGAGAGGTGGTATCTCCAAGAGGAACCAGAGGCCAGTGTGTGGTGACTGCGGGCAGCGCCAAGGCTGCCGCGCCCTCGCGCCGCACTCCGCGGTGCCGGGCTCCCGCCCCGGCTCCCCCTCCTCCCGTCTTTGGCCGAGCTTGCGTGCCCGCCGGAGTGCGCCGAGCTGCCCGGTGGGGCGCGTGGTCCGGACTCCGGGTCTTGGCGGCGGCTGCAGGGCCGCCGGGCACGTGGTAGGGAGGGGGTTCCACCTGGCCACGCCGCGGGCCCAAAGCGGGCTGACCGGTCCCGCGCCCTCAGTGGAGAAGAGTAGGCCACAGGGCTCTCCCGCAGTGAAACGAGTGTGGCCGCTGCCGTCGGGGCGGGGAGCTGAGAAGCCTGTCAGATCCCCTGGCTAACTTCTGGCCCGCCGATACGTGCCTCAGTGGGCACTGCCGCCTTTCTCTGGGTCGTCGAGGTCAAAGTCCTGCCCTCCCCCAGGCAGCGAGTGCCCACGTCTAGGCAGGCCGGTGGGCGGTGCCAAGGTTGGGCGGACCCTGGCGAGCAGGACTCAGGGAACTCGGGGCCCCGCCCACTTCGGTCTGCCCCGCCCACTGCTCTCAACAGCCCCGCCCACTCGATCTCCGGCTCCTCCCCTTCCTGCCGGCTCTCTCCCGGCCACCCACCACAGGCGCCCAGGCCCGGAACGGAGCCCGTGCTCCCCTCGGCCGCCCCGCCCCGCCGCCTCCTGCTCCTCCTGCGAGGGCGGCCCGAAAACCCGGAGCGCGGGAGCGTGGCTCCACCGGGCCGGGCGACCGTACTGGGCATGCTCAGTAGCCGGGGCAGGTTTTTTTGGTCGCAAGTAGGAAGCTTTTTGCACCTCACCGGAGAGGGGAGCCGCGGATCCCTTGGCGCCGCCTGTGCCGCCGCCGTGCCCGCCCCAGCCCGCCGGGCGCGATGAGCCCGTGCCCGAGCCTCAGTCGGCCCGCCGGGGAGTGAGCGCGGGGCGCCCAGGGCGCGTTGCGCAGCTGCTCCTGCGCACAACCCCGCCGCCGCCGGCGGCCCGCACTGGCCGGGGAGTGTGAGAGGCTCGTCCGTGCACCGCGCCCGGCGCCGGGAGCGGAGCAGGAAGCGCAGGCCACGCAGGGACCCAACTGAAACAAAGTGTCGGCTGCCGGGCGCCGCGCCCCGACCCCGCCGCGCCCGCCCGCAACTCCGCCGCCCACCATGGCTTCTGAGGAGCTGTACGAGGTACCTCCCCTCCCCCCCGGCCCCCGGGCCGCCCCCCCTCCGGGCTCTGCCCACCCACCCTCTCCTCCCGGCCCGCCCGACGGCCCCGCTCCGCCGCCGGCGCCCGCCGCGGCCCCTCCCCCGCCGCGGCCGCAGTTTGCTGGACGGGAAATGTGTGTGAGGGGAGCCCGGCCACGCTACTCCGAGGGGCCGGCGGGCGGGGGCTGCCGGAGTTGTGGCTCGGGGGGAAGTAGCGCTGACACGAGTGACTTGCTCGCACTGAGCGAGAAGTGGTGTTGGCGTGGGCAAGTGGGAGTGAAGCCCCTGGCTCGCGCTCGGCGGGGTCTGTGGGCGGTGCGGGGGGGGGCGTTGTTTTTCCTTTCCATTTAATAAAGCATTTGAAGTAGTTTTTGCTTCTTAAGGGGTTCGGAAAGAGGGGGGACCGGAGGATCTGTGCAACTGTCTTGAGTGCCGCTTAGCCAAAGGATGCAAAATATCTCACCGAAAGGGCTAAACGTTGACCACATGCTTTAATTAGGTTAGTATTGTGGCCAGAGCCAGGAAATTTAAATTTAACGCCGATACACCGTCGCCGCAGCGTTGAAAGTAAGCAAGGGTACAATCAAGACAAGAAAAGTTAGGGGCAGTGGGTCTGCCAACTTCCAACTTCCACTTGGAGAGTTATCCATTTGAATCTTTGGACGTACTGTGTGTGTCTTGATATAACTTCATGATGATTTCAAAGTTGACTTTCTGGGAGTACAAAAGAGTGTAAGGCTTTCTGTTTTATGGAGAAACGATTCTCTGGTTTCACATATTTATAAATATATCTTTTTAAAGAGACTTAAGTGGTTTTGGGTATGCTCCAGATTCATCTTTACGGTGTGTTTAGGGACCTAGGTGTCCAGGGACTTAAACATCTCTAGCAAGTAGAACCCTTTGGTTGGCCCCAAGTGATCTTCCACAGTGTCTTCTCTGTGTGTATTATTGCCAATGGCTTGAAGTGGAGCGTTGTTGACAACAGTGACAGTCTTCTAGTAACTTTTATTGTTGCTTAAGTGTCTGAGAAAGTTTTCAGGAAGCTACTTTTGATAGTTAATGTGCCTTAGTTGGTACTAAAAATTCATTGCAGCCCATTCATTGCAGCTGTTATACATACATTATACGTACATTATACATAGTCACTGGGTATGTTGAAAGGGAGGGGGAAAAATCTTCCTGTCCCCAAGAAGCTTTCCTTCCAAGAAGAAAAGTGTCTTGTGTGGGGAAGGCCCAGAAATAGAGGATTGGTCTTCCTGGCAAAGTCAGGCATCAGGATAGTGCAGAACACCAGACAAAGGGTAGCTGGGGGTAGGGAGTTGGTTAGTTTCTTTTTCATTAGCTCACTTTTGGGTAGTTTAGTTTGCATTTGTTTTTGTAATTATACATATCTGCTCCATTTAATGTTTGGACAAGAGTAGCACCTTATACATAAGTTGTATCCTATATGTATAAAAATGAGTCTGGAGATAACACATCACTAGTGGATTGAATTGAATTTTAGGTTTTTTTTCTATTTTTAATCTATATCTTTCAAGTTTTCTTTCTTTCTTTTTTTTGTTCGGTGGTGGGGCTTGAACTCTGGGCTTGGGTGCTGTCCCTGCGCTCTTCAGCTCAAGGCGCAAGCTGAAGGCTCTCTACTGCTTGAGCCACAGCACCACTTCCGGTTGTCTAGTGGTTTATTGGAGATAAGAGTCTCACGGACTTTTCCTGCCCTGCTGGCTTTGAGCCTTGATCCTCAGATCTCAGCCTCCTGAGTAGCTAGGATTACAGGCGTGAGCCACCGGCGCCTGGCTTTTTTCAAGTTTTCTACTCAACATTTTCCTCACAAATCATATATAAGTCCCTTTTTTTAATCCTCTTTGTAGTAGTTTGAACTGCATACTTAGTAAATTTGTTTGGAGGTTCCATAGAGAGAGCACAAGGAGCATCTGTTTGGGAGAAATAAGTACATTGAAAGAAATGATATACCTGCCTTTACTCCTGAGCTTTGAGTCGGGTTTTACTTTAGATTTAGGGGATAAAAAGGAATCAAAGAAACGTCATTGAGATGATGATGTGTGTATAGTAAATACACAATGACTGGTCAATGTTTTTCAAGCTGTTTTTTTTTAAACTTATGTACTTGTAGGCAACACTATGACTATATTACAATTAAAAGTTGACATTGGAGCCAGGCTTGTGAATATAGTAATGTAATACTCCATTGTAATGTAATACCAGTGCTTGAGAGGTTGAGGGAAGAAGAGTGGGAAAGCAAGGCCACCCTGGCCTACATAGCAAGACCCTTTCTCAAAAAGCAAAAATAAAAAAGAAAGTTCACATTAGAAAGTTTTGTTTCTGTTGATTGTGGGGCTTGAATTTAGGGCCTGGACTCTACCCTTGAGCTCTTTTGCTCAAGGCTAGTCCTGTACCACTTCAAACCACAATTCTACTTCCAGTGTTCTAGTGGTTAATTGGAGATGAGTCTCATGGACTTCCCTGCTTGTATTGGCTTTGAACCTGGATCCTTACATCTCAACTTCTTGAGTAACTAGGATTACAAGCGTGAACCACTGGTGCCTGGCTTCATTCTTGAAAGTTTTGCATAGCAGTTACCCAGAAGCAAATAACTAGTTACTGAATTTGAGTTATCACCTCAGGTAAATTAGCATTGAAAGCTCAGTTTCGCATTTGTGAAATTGGGATCAATGCTTCCTTCATAGAGCTGTAAAGTTTAAATGAGAAAATACATAAAGGATGCCCCTACAATTCCCCCCAAAAGTACTTAGTAAGTGATAATTATTTCATTGTAACTGATTTAAAATGCCCCTTGGAGACCTATTTTTTTGTTTCTAGAGAAAGTTGTATTTTTTGATTAAGGCAGTCTTATTTGTGCAGTGATAGACAACTATAAGTAAACACTAGTCCGATGGGCTGGAGAGAACACCTAAGTGTCCAGTGTTCAGTGGCCAGATCAAGGGACATTAGTTGCCCCATTTTCTCCAGTTTTCCCTAAGTTGAAGTTTTTCATGTTTAGCCTAAGGTTCCATGAATCTAGGGAGACTTAAACAAGAGGGATGCAAAGTCTTCCCTCTTTAAGTAAATGTCATGGTAGGATGACAGGATGATAATACCTTCATGAACTTGAATGAATTACCTAACTGCTGAACTTCAAAAGGAAATAAATATCTCCAACACTTAGCATGGAGCCTGGTATATAGAGACAGGTCCATAGTAAATGTGTAAGTACTCTTGGAACCTGTGCTTTGTGAATAAAAAATAATGGGTTTTGGAAAAGATGGATGAAACATGAGTCTTTTAAAATAGGAAGAACTTTCATTACATGAAGGATGGAATAGGAATAGATTTACTCCAGCAGCTAGGCCCTATAGGGGAAAACAGCTTTTGGACTCAACATAGATAAGAACTTTTTAGCTTTCACAAAAGGATCAAGCATTCTTTATTTAAAAATTTAAAAATACATTTGTATTTAAAAGTTGACAGAGTTGTATTCTGGACAATATAATGTTTTGAGTTTATATACATTGAAGGATGTTAAAAGCTATATAGTTATAATTATTTATGTGGTGAGAACAGTCACACACTATGATATTAACTATGGTCACCAGTGCTGTACAATAATAGTTCTCTTGAACTTAGTCCTCTGTACATCTCCCCAGTGTGCCCTCCTAGTAACTACTACTGGACTTCTGTGAGATGAGCATTTTAGATCATGCAGTATTTGTCATTCTGTGCCTGACTTATTTCACTTGGTATAATAATCTATAGTATTATATGATAGTATTTCTTCTTTGTAATGGCTAAAGATATTCTGTTATTTATATATGCCACATTTCCTCTCTACATCCTTTGAAGGACTCACACTGGTTCCACTTGGCTATTGTGAAGAGTCTCAAAATAAACATGGTGCAGATAACTTCAACATACTGATTTTATTTCCTTTGGATATATAGGCTCAGTAATGAAATTGCTGGATTATATGGTAATTGTGTCTAATCTTTTGAGGAACCTTCATGCAGTTTTATTTATTAATGTACATTGAACCTTCCTTGCATTCTAGATGAATCTGTTTTGATCCTGGTGGATGATGCCTGTTGAATTGAGTTTGCTGCTGTTTGTAACTGTTTGCTTATATGCTTACTAGATACATTAACTTTGCTTTTCTATTATTGTTGTTGCTTCATCCTTGTCTGTTGGTATCAGAATACTGCTACCCTTATAATTTAAGTTTGGAATTATTCTCTTGAGTGAGGACTTGGGAAGGTGATACTTTTTAAATGTTTGGTAGAACTTGGCTCTGAAGCTATCAAGTTGTAGGCCTTGCTTTGATGGGAGACTTTATTCCTGGTTTACTTAGATTTTCTTATTTTTTCATAATCCAATCTTGGTAAGAGCCTTGGAACATATAATGGTTTAAAGTACATTCTTAGGATCATTTGTGTTTCTGTGGTGTCTGTTGTAATGTCTCCTTTTTCTAGCATTATTTTTGTCTAGTTAATGGTTTGTTGGTTTGGGTGATCTTTTTCTTTTTTTGTACTCAGAATTGAACTCAGAGACTTGTGCTTGCTAGGCACACCTCAGCCTTGTTTCGACTGGTTACTTTTGAGATATAGGATCTTACTTCTTATCTACCTGTGTAGGCTTTCTGTAATTGCTGGAACACAGGATTGCAGGTACATTCCCTGTGTTGAGGTTCCAGAACCCTGTTAAGATGGAGTCAGGGCTGGCTGCTCTTGAACTCTGATTCTTCCAATCTCAGTAGGATGCCAGGCTTGAGCCATACCCCAAGCCCTTTTTGCTTTTAGTTATTTTTTGGGTAGTGTCTTGTAGACCTACCTGGACTGGCTTCTTATTTCATGAATACCTCACCATGTCTAATTTTAGTGGTAGAGAGGGTAGCTTTCAAATTTTTTACCCTGACTGACTAATATGAATTGCAAACGTCCATACTAATGATCTCCACACCTTACGTAGCCTGGCCTAGCCTTTTATTGTTGCTGTTGTTTTGATTGATTTTGGTGGTATTTGGGTTTGAACTTGGTATGTAGGCATTATTGTTTGAGCATGCCTTCAGTTTTTTGAGATAGGCGCTTAATTTTTGCCTGGGTCATCCTGAATTGCGATCCTCCTATTTATGCATCCTCCTATCACCCTGGATGACAGGCCCCTCACCATGGAGTCTCTCAGAATCTTTTATCCTGTCTGGCCTTGAACTACGATCCTTCTAATCATTTTCTGCCATTTAGCTAGTATGTAAGCCATTAGTGCCTGGGGTGGTCCTTGTTTTTTTCAGGCATGGTCTTAACTATATAGCTCAGGCTTATCTTGAATTTATGATCTTTCTAATTTGGCACCTAAGTACTGTGATTCTGGGTATGGGCTATCACACCTGGCTTGAGAATCATTTTATAACCTACTCTATCCTGACTAATCCTGACTAATCTATCCTGAAGAATGTTCTGTGTGTAGTTGAGAAGATTGTGTATTGTGCTGTTGTTGAGTGAAATGTTCTATGCATGTCTTTTAGGTCCATTTGATCCTAGAGTGTAGTTAAACTCACTGTTCCTTGTTGATTTTCTTGTCAGGATGATGTGTCCATTGCTGAAAGTAGAGGTATTAAAAATCCCTTATTATTCTAATGCAGTCTATCTGATTTTTTGGGTTTATTAATACTTGTTTTGTATATGTAGACGTTCTGATCCTGGGTGTGTGTGTGTGTGTGTATTTGTGTATATATGTATATATTCCTACCTTTTGTTTGTTCATTTTGTTTTTGTAAAATGAACTCCTTTAAAACTGTATTGTGCCTCTTTGGCTTGACAGTACTGGGTTAAAGTTTACCTGGTGGAGCTATAGCTGCTCACATTCTCGTTTGGTTTCCAGTTGCAGGGAATATTCTTGTTTATTCTGTATGTGTCCTCACAGGTAAAATTGAGTTTCTGTGTGTACCATATACAAGTGGTTACTTATGATAATTTGCCTTAAGGGTTTTTGATTTTATGATGCAAAAATATACGTATTCACTAGAAATTGTTCAATTTTGACTCTTTCCTAGACTAGCATTCTGTGGTCTGACCCTCTTTTGATGCTGGGCTGTGGCAGTCGCACGCAGCTCTTAGGTATCCAGAGTCTTTTGAGGGGAAACAATCTGTAAGTACAGTGTGCTGAGGTGTTGAGCTGTGTTATTTGGTGGGTTGGAAGTATTAAATCCATTTTGATTTAGAATTTTTTTTGGGGGGGTCGGTTATGGGGCTTCTCTGGGTCTGGGCGCTCTCCCTCAGCTCTTCAGCTAAGGTGAGCACTCTACCACTTGAGCCATAGTGGGCATTTTCTGTTTTTTGGTGGTTAATTAGAGATAAGAGTCTCATGGACTTTCCTGCCTAGGCTGGCTTTGAAATGTGAACCTCAGATCTCAGCCTGTGAACCTCAGATCTCAGCCTCTTGAATAGCTAGGGATTACAGGTGTGAGCCACCGGCACTGGGCAGGATGTTCTTAAAATTGGTTTATCCTAAATTGAAGAGTATTTGTACTTGAGTTGTTTTATTAAATCCAGTTGGCCACTCTAGAATATAACCTACTATTCAAGATAATTACTGATAGCTAAAGACTTACTGCCATTATTGTTTTCTAGTTATTTTGCATGTGCTTTCACTTACCTATCATTGTGAGTAGGTTTTGTTTTGTTTTTTTGTTTTTTTTTTTCCTAATACAGTAGATCCTTAGCATCATAGTTGTACTCAAGATCGGGCTGGGAAGGTGGCACAGTGGTAGAGCGCTTGCCTTGCATGCCTGAGGCCCTGAGTTCAATTCCTCAGCATCACATAAGTAAAAAGAAAAAAGCCGGAAGTGACGCTGTGGCTCAAGTGGTAGAGCGCTAGCCTTGAGCTGAAGAGCTGAGGGACAGCGCCCAGGCCCAGAGTTCAGGCCCCACAACCGGACCCCTCATCTCCCCCCCCCCCAAAATAAAAGAAATGGCTCAAGATGTTGAGGTGTCACATAGGAATAGAACACCAACTCCAGAACTTGGCAAGGCAGTTTGCTTCTGCAGAAAAATTTGGTAAGCAAGCACACTGCAGGCAAGCTGCTCCCTTCTTATCCCTAATTAAGCAGTCTCTCCTCCTCTGCTCAGATTGGCTGGGCTCAGGTTCACAATCTGCAAAAGGATATGGCTTTTAATTAACAGGATGTAACTAAAATTTAAGGAGCCTGTAGCAGGATGTTGTAATTACAGTTCAGCAGGAAAAGGATATAACTAAAAAGTAATAAACAAAGGCCAAAAGCCACCTGGCCAAAGCAGGAACTTCTCAGAAAAAAACATTCTCACAGATTGACAGTAGGGAAGCAATCTGTTGGAGCTTCTTTTCTCACATGCCTCCATTGAGGAAAACCTATGAGAGTTCGGGATGCTTAGAGTTCACTGCTGTATTTCTGATGCTTGATTCATCTTTTCCATAATGCTACCTAGCTTCCAATAAAGATATCTTTCAACAAATCTAGAATTTTTACTTCACTTCAAATAAGTACATTCACACTTAGTTTGCTTTTTGGGAGGCAAAATTTAAAAAATACAGGGCAGGGGAAACACTTTTTAAAGCCATTTGATGATAATGGGACTGACTGAGACTTCTCTGCATCCACTGAGCTAAGTAATGTGTACAGAGATAATGATAAGTTTTTGGTTTTGAAGTTTCTCTTTAATTAATTAACTTGATTGTGGTTGGTCAAAACCATGTGTAATAAATCTGCAATAAGGCAGGCTGATGCAAGTATGTTTTGATTCCTTCTTATTTCAGGTTGGTTTGTGGTTACCTTGAGTCTTATGAAAAGCATTTTGAAGTTACAGCATACAGATAATATATTATTTTCAGCTATTGACAGTGGAATTCTGATCACAAAACAATTTGCATTTATCCTTCTGTACCTCACATATCTTAAATTTTTTATTTCACAATTGGTGTCATTTCATATTGTACATCAGTTACCAGGCATCATTTCAGTCTTACTGTTTATGTAAAGATCCCCTGTGGTAGGCCATGCAGTTTTATTGCAGGTCCTCAGCTTTGTTGTGCAAAAGCAGGAGCCCATATGCAACACTCAGGAATGAGCCTCTTGATCCAGTAAAACTGCTTTTTTGTTTTACCTTTCTTTCTTTCTTTCTTTCTTTCTTTCTTTCTTTCTTTCTTTTTCTTTCTTTCTTTCTTTCTTTCTTTCCAACCTCACTATGTGGCCCAGGCTGGTCTTGACCTTACAGTCCTGTTGCCTCTACCTCCAGAGTGCTGAGATTACTGGCTCAGTAAAGTTAGAATTTTGTGTCATTTTTATGTGTCATTTTATGGATATGATTCCTGGAGCCCTCTCAAGTCACTTAAAAATGTGAAAAAAAATTCCTAACTTTTGAGTTCCTCAAACATAGACAGTGGGCTGGTTTTTGGTCTCTAGGTCCAGGTTGTTAACTTCTTTGAGATATTCTGTTATGATCTGTTGAAGAGCTAAGTTTTACTTTAGAATTGAGAGCATGTAGAGGTGGTAAAGTAGAGTAATTCAGTTAAAGGCCTTTTTTCCATTCTGAACACATGGATGGAAGTTCTGGATGTCTTCCTTCACTGTTTAATGGGTATGTGACTTGTTGAGTGACTGTCTCTCTTGAACTTACTTACTGGATAACTGAAGAATTGTAAGACCTATAAGATATTAGCATGTGCCAGTAATTTGTAGTTTGTGCCCAGTTGTTGAGTGATAGATTATTCTTCTCTTCTTAAAGAGAAAAAACTTGGCAACTCATACACTTTAAAACAAAACAAAAGGAGTTAGAGATTACAAAATACACAGTAAATTTGATTATATCACCAAAGAGATCAAAAGAACCTTAATATATGTAGTGGTCAAGTAACCACTTGATGATGATGACTACTTGATCATGATTATGACTGATAAAAAAAGAAAAAAAGTTATTTTGAAGCAGTACAGTGAAATGTTCATGTGTATTTTGCAAACGTATAGACTGTTTTCATGCTTTTTAATCTTGTGAATTGTTGAGAACATGTACTCTTGGACTCAAATGGTTGTATGCAGACATTTCATATGCAGTTCCTTAGAACAGCTTTCTTTTTTTTTTTCTGTTCCTATATATGTCACAAAGTCTTGTTCTTTTGCTAGAATATCTAAGAATCATTGACTTTCTCCTCATGCTCTTTAGTGATTTTAACTGTGAGGGATATTTTCTTGGAATGTAGGTAACACTTCATCTGTAGTGTTCAGATTCACAGCTTTGAATGTCTGTGATGTACAAAGACCAGCCCCCATCCCAAAATGAATACTTTTCTAAAAATATTTTTTATTGTTATTATAAAGGTGATGTACAGAGGGGTTACCAGTTTTTAAGTCAGGTAATGAGTACTTTTTTTTTTTTGCTCATTCTGGGGCTTAAACTTAGGGTCCAAGCTCTGACCCTGAGTCTCTCTGCTCAAGGCTAGCGCTCTACTACTTGAGCCATGATGCCATGATGCTTTTTCTGTTTATGTGGTACTGAGGAATTGAGCCTAGGTCTTCATGCACTCTAGGCAAGCACTGTGCCTACCACTAAGCCGATTCCTAGCCATGAGTACTTTTCTTTATGGACAATGTTACCATTTCCTTCACTCTCAATTTTTCCTTTCCATCTCTGCCCACAAATTCTGTAGTTCATTTTCAACATGTACCACTGCTGCATTTGTTCACCCTTAATCCCTCCATTTCTGGAGTTCATTTTGATAAATGTTATTTTTAAAAAATTTTTATTGTGAAGATACTATACAGAGAGTTACAGTTACATGAGCAAGGTAATGAGTACACTTTCTATTGAGCATTGTTACCCCCTCCATTGTTTCCCCCCTACCATCCCTTCCCTCCTTACCTTCCCCCCTTCCCCAAGGTTCTTTATTTTTAATTGTGATTAAGTGATTACATAATTGATAAATGTTATTTTATATGACCAAAGAGAAGTAGTACTTTCAAAGTTTATATCAATCAGTAGAACAAGATCATCTCAAGTTCTGTTTAAAATACAGATTCTTAGACTCAATTCATGAGACTGAATTTTCAGTATTTGGATTGAGACAAGATTCTGTGTTTCAGCAAACTTTTTTTTGTAATGCTGATACATTTAGGAATTTAAGGATTACCACCCCTATCCCCCTTTTTGAGGCTCTTAACTGTATAGGTGGAAATGGGAGAGGTTGGGATTTGCCTAGCAGAGGAGGAGGATCAGGGTGGATCAAATTCCCTTTGCAGGCTCTTGACCATTGCTGGCTAGTTAACTGAGTCATTCCAGGAAGGGAATATTAAGAACTGTAAGAAATTTAGGTAAGGCTAGTAAGATTTCTTTTTCCATCTTCATTGTATAGCATATTTGTCCATCTGATTGTAAGTGTTTTAAAGCTAGGGATAGTTTTCTAGTTATTTACTGCAGTTCAAAATATTGCAGTAGTTGAATAATTGTTGGATTACATTAGTAGAATAGGCAATTACAGGAATGATTCTATTCCTGACCCTTCAAAGTTGTCCTCTTCCAAATGTCTTTTGTGCTGTCTTTTTACACTTTCCTCTCATCTGCTCTTACACGGTTTCAACTCTAGGATGGAGCGAGCTTCTAACTTTATATTTTCCCATACAATCTAATTCTCTTCAGCTTTTTAAAATGATTGAAATTTTGGGTTCTGTGTTCTCCAGGGAGTTTAGCAAAGGGCTGTTCCATTTGTATGGAAATTCATACAAGTAGACGAGCATTTTTGGGAAGAGAGGATCAGCATCTTTTATCTGATTGGTAGAGAGATCTGGGAGTCTTAAGCAAATACCAGGTTGCAATTAAGACCCCTGAACTAAGACTTGCCTTTCACTGTTCTTCAGTGACTACTTGCACATTATTTTTGTTAAACTCATTTCTACTGCACACAGTCTATACTAAAACATATTAAAATGTCATGGATCGAGTGTGGAAGTCTGCTATTTCTGGTCTTACAGTGATGTTTCTTGAATTAAACACATATGGAAAGTAAAATTTTTATCAGCATTTAACATTACTTCAGACAATAGGACTTCAGTGGCTATCACTATTATTATTATTATTATTTTTTGCTCTTTTTGTGTTGGTCCTGGGCTTGAACTGAGTACCTAGGCACTAGCCTTGAGCTCAAGGCTAGTGTGCTACCTACCATACGAGCCAAATTTCCACTTATGGCTTTTTTTTTTAAATTTTTTTAAATTTAAAAAAATTTTTTTTTTGGGTCCGCTCGTGGGGCCTGAACTCTGGGCCTGGGCGCTGTCCCTCAGCTCTTCAGCTCAAGGCTAGCGCTCTACCACTTGAGCTTATGGCTTTTTTTGTGAGGTAGTTTATTGGAGATACCCATCTCACAGATTTTCCTACCTGGGCTGGCTTTAAACTGATTCTCAGATCTCAGCCTCCTGAGTTACTAGGATTACAGGCATGAGTCACTAACACCTGGCAAGACTTTAGGATTCTTATAATGTACCATGTGGTTTTTTGTTGTTGTTGTTGTTGTTTCTTTTGTATGTTATTCTCCCATGGTATAACCCCTGTTTTCACTGTATTTGATTCATTTGCTATGCTTCTTGTATATACATTTTCCTCATTTGGGGAGGGGAAGGGAAATAACAAAATGCTGAAACAAGGATACAGGTTAACCCATTGTAACAATGAGATGTACAAGACACTGTTGAAAACAAACTTTACAACCTGGGGGATGGGGAGAAGCTGGGGAGATGGGGGGTAGTGATGGTAGGGGAAAAACAAAGGAGGGGGTAATAATGCTTGATAGGAAATGTACTTGTTACCTTACTCATGTAACAGTAACCCCTCTGTACAGTATTTTTACAATAAAAATATATATACAAAAAAAGACTTTAGGATTCTTTCCCTTTAATACATCCCTAAACTTAGCTTGCTATTATTTTCTAGTGTTTGATTATATGACAAAACAGAACATTATTACTTCCTTCTATTTCACAACTTCTTCCTGTTTTCTTGTCTTTTCCCCCCCTTTCCTTTAATGGAAAAAGTCTTCAGGGTTTTAATTATCTGGCAAGTTTTTATTTTATTATTAATTAATTTTATTTTGAGTAGTAGAATTATATTTCACAGAAAACCATTTAATTGTGTGTGTGTGTGTGTTTTTTTTTTTACAATTAGTTTTCTTTCAGTATTTGCAGATACTAATCTCCTGTCTTCTGGACAGCTTGTGGTTAGAGTAGATGTAGTAGAGGAGATGTATTTTCTGTCTCTGGAGATTTATGTTTTTAACCAGGGTGTTCTGTAGTTTTGTTCTATTGTATTTTGTGTGACTTTGTTTTCATGAACAAGCTCAGCATATATTTCTTTTGTTGTTTTCTGCTTGTCCAGTGCTAAAAAGCTCTTGATCATTCTGTCTTCAAATGCTGCTTTTCTTTATGTTCTTTTTTTCCTTTCTTTTTTCTGGTGGTTCTTGAGGGTCCTCGAAGGTCCTCCTATGTAGGTCGTGCTTACCTGTGATCCTCCTTAGTGGAGAGATTACAGGCCCTGTGCCTGAACTCCCTTTCTGGAATCTTCCCATTCTCTCTTCCATATCTTTCTCATTTTTATCTCCTTAGTTTTTTAATTTTTAAATTTATTCCCTTTTCTGTACATCTATGTAAGTTCTCATTGATCCTTTTTTCTCCTTTTTCATTTTCTTTCCTTTCTCTTCCATATCTTTCTCATTTTTATCTCCTTAGTTTTTTAATTTTTAAATTTATTCCCTTTTCTGTACATCTATGTAAGTTCTCATTGATCCTTTTTTCTCTTTTTTCATTTTCTTTCCTTTATCTCTTCATTTTCTTCTCTCCCTCCCTCCCCCTCTCTTTTGGTGCCAGTATCAGAGCTTTTGAACTCAGGACATCTCACTCTTGCTTAGCTTTACTAGTGCTCTACCACTCAAGCCGCTCCTCCAGTTATTTCATTTTCTTTTGTGAGTTGCGTCATAGATATTTCCTTGACTCTGGCTTCTAGCAGATGAGCTATCTTTAATCTACTTAATTCATCCATTGAGTTAGTGGGGTTTTTTTCCCCCCTGTTTTCTTCCTGTTATCCACCAAATCTCACTTTTTAATACTAGCCTTTGGTGTTTTTCTATTTCCATAATTTATTTATTCATCATGGCTGTATTGCATGGAGTTACAGAGGTACTTGGATTTCTCTTTGAGGGAGCCCAATGAAATAAGAAGGATTATATTGTATTGGAGATCTAGGCCCTCTTTTGCTGCTATTTATCCTTTATTTTATTTTCCATTGACTGGCTGCCAGAATCTGAACATGCCACATTGATTTGGATTTGTGATATTATGAACAGGATCAAGGGTTTGAACCAATATTGAGATTTACCTAGTGATACTGAAAATGTAGATAAAAGGATAAACTAGATTTCATGGATCCTGATCATGAAAATAGATATAGTAGCTGTACATCAATTGCTTCAGAAGCAAAACGTTCTGCCTGTTCTGATATATAAACATTTTCTCTAACTTTCTTTGTCTGAAGTTGGCCTGTTAAGTTGGTCTGGGTTTGTCTTTCCTTGTCTACCTCTACATCCATTCTCTACACCTGTCACTTGCAGGTTTGGAAGAGCGCCAGCTTGCTAGCCTGTGTCTCCTCACTCAAAAACCCCATCAGAAGAGCTGGGAGTTTGGTCCAGTGGTAAAGGACTCACCTAGCATGACTGAATTCCTGGGTTCTCTCCCCTGCCCAGCAGAAAAACACAGACAAGAACCCAAAGGACCTTACAAGAATTAACCAGCAAAAAAATCTTCCCATTCAGATTCTGTGGGAATTACCTTTTACTTTAGTATAATTTTCACATGCTCACACATCATTTCCTTAGGATACAATATTTATACACTTTTTTCTGGAATGGTTTTGTGCTTTTGGCATATCTTAGTGTTGAGGACATGAATATGGTAGACAGTCAATAATTATTGACATTTTCCTAAAATAAAAGTATTAGTGACTAGAGTTATGTTATAGAACTTTATATTTAGGATCTGGCTACATGGTTGCAAATTGAAACTCTAAATTTGAGGGAGGCAATTTTGTTCCTAGAAAGAATTTGGGTGTTAATATTGAAGTGAATTTTGAGTTTCAAAAACAGAAATGTAGCTGGGCGCCAGTGGCTCACACCAGTAATTCTAGTTATTCAGGTTGAGATGTGAGAATCACAGTTCAAAGCTAGGCCAGGCAGGAAAGTATGAGAGACTCTTATCTCCAATAAACCACCAGAAAACTGGAAGTGGTGACCTGGCTCAAGTAGAGCTCTAGCCTTGAGCTGAAGAGCTGAGGGACAGTGCCCAGGCCCAGAGTTCAAGCCCCACAACCTATTAAAAAAACAAACAGAAATGTGTTTTTATGCTTCTATTGGTGAAAAGTGTATATGGGGAAAAGATGTCAGCTAACACATGAAGGTGGAGAAGTCAGCTTGAATGTGTTTGGGAAGTATTTATACCTGTGTCTGATTTCTATTCTTAATAGTTTCCTTTGTGTATGGTTTTCTAGACGATGACACTTTCCTGCCATTCGTTAGATGACACACAGCAATTTGATCGCAGGTCATGAATATTCTTTGGTTAAAATGTGCCATTTTCACTGTTTTAAGATTTCAGGGCACCACTTAGTTGCACACAGAAGCATTTCTTAATTTAGCATGTAACTAATGTGGAGAAACAAGCTTTTGAGCTCATAAGAGAACTAGGACCAAAAAAAAAAATTCTTCATAGTTTAAAAGAATGTCATTTTCCATGCACATAGGTCAGTGCTGAGATTGTTTACCTTTGTTTTAGACACAGTATGCTTGGGCTTACGTGGCTTCCTTAGTATTTTAAGGATATTTGGTAGAGAACAGGCATCTGCCCAAGGAAGATAAAGCGGTATTAATAACTTATAGTTCCACCCAGGTTGTCTCAATAGCAGAGAGTGAGCAGATATTCTTATGAGAAGATGGATGTGGGAGTTGTGGATTACACTTTCTTTACAAGCCTGCCTGTGTTTGTGTCCTAATATTTTTTGTCATGCTGATAATGTACTGTATAGACTTTTTTTTTTTTTTTTTTTGGTCGGCCGTGGGACTTGAACTCTGGGCCTGGGCGCTGTCCCTCAGCTCTTCAGCTCAAGGCGAGCGCTCTACCACTTGAGCTACAGCGCCACTTCCGGTTTTCTGGTGGTTTATTGGAGATAGGAGTCTCACGGTCTCTCCTGCCCGGGCTGGCTTTGAACCGTGATCCTCAGATCTCAGCCTCCTGAGTAGCTAGGATTACAGGCGTGAGCCACCAGCGCCCGGCCTGTATAGACTTTTTGGGATTGAGGTTGACAGTTCATTATGAAGTCTTTTCCATAAGTCTGTTCTCAGATTGGTGTTTCAGGACAATGAGCCATGGGTTAGTGTCTTCCTGGAATCTGTGATCTACTTTGTGTGCATACTGGGCTTCAGAAACAGGACTTAACTTCCAGAAGAATGCTAGGTAAAGGAAGTATCAGCTGATGTGGTGACATGAAAATGAGAAGACTTATGATTTTAAAAATCTTGTTTCAGTAATGGTTTTCTTAATAAAAGTTTATAAAGATACTTGTTCTGTCTAAAGTCATCTTATTGCTGGGTGTTCAGAGATACATTGGCTGTTTTTTATCAGCTCAGCCTACTGCTTCTCTGTGAGAGTAATGGTGCTGCCATTTGGAGTCAGCCATGTGATCTGCTGCTCAAGAGTCTCGGTTAGAATGGGGTGTGTATTTCAAATGTCTCCCTACATTTGAAGCTACAACAAATTTCTGATTTAAGTAACCCTTCCCCCAAAAGACCTATGTGTTGAAAAATTGTTCCCCAACATTTGACATTATTAGTCAGTGATAGAACTTTCGAGAGGTGTGGCCTTACGGAAGGAAATCAGGTTATTAGGAAAATGCTTTTGAAGAATATATGGGGGCTCTGGTTTCTGGCTGCCATCAGGTGAGCAGTTTTAATCCATCATGTGCTCCTCTGGCTTGTCCTAGGCCCAGGAAACAAGATCTATGGATTGAAACTATTGAAGCCAAATAACCCTTTTCCTCCTTATAAGTTATTTCAGGTATTTTGTTACAATGATGGAGAAGTTGACAAACATAATCATCTCTCTCCCTCCTGTTTTGTTCACATATCCAGCTTTGGTTCCTTGATTTTCAGGCTCCTGTTAGGTTCTGGATCATGACACTAATTCTGCTTTTTTTTTTTTTGCTAGTTATCTTGTAGAACCTGGGCCTCCAAAACAGAGATTGACTTTTATCACCTAGTGTTTTTTGTTTTGTTTTTTAAAATCTGCAGTCTATAGGCAAGTTTTCTCCATGTCTTAAACCCTAGCATGTGGGCTAAGTGTTACCAACACTCCAGCATGGAACCATCCTAGACCTCTATCTGCTTCTCTCTGGTATGCTTTTAAGTTCACAGCTAGAGTAAGTGGTTATTTTATTGCCCTTTCTAAGGTTGGAAAGGGATGTGTATATTTGAAGAGTGCTCAAGCAGAATATGATCGGTTTTGTTCTACATCATATAGTAGTCTGTTCTACATCATATAGTAGTCTCCTAGTGGATGAGATCCCTAGTGGATGAGAGAAACTGGATAATATCCAAACCATCTCTGTACTATGCCTTTTCCTATTTGCACTGCTATAATTGGCTACGTATGGTACCCAAAGACCCATATGTTGAAGGCTTATAAAGTAGTTTGATGATATTTTATTTGGAGGAATCTTTTATTTGGTGGGGGCGGGGCCTAGTAGGAGGTCTTCTGCTCATTGGGGTCATGCACTTCAAGGCATAATGAGATCCTGGTTTGTTCCTCTTTTTGTCTTTTCTATCATATGTACCCTGCCATGATGTGCCACTGTAGTCCTAAAGCAAGGGAGCTAGTCAGTCAGGTTCTGAAACTTCAAATCACAATAACCTTTTTCTCTGTGTAAATTGATTATCTCAGGCATATTGTTAAGGAATGGAAAGCTTACTACATTTATGTGACTAACACATGTGACCACATAAATTAGGCACAATAAGAGATTGACAATAATAAAGTAAAAATAAAAATAATAGTATTCTACAATAGAAGTTATGTGAATGTATTCTCAAAACATCATTGTAATTTCACCTTTTCACTAGTGGCAGGACCACTATATAGCTTTGTTTGGCTTATCTTCACCAACATTACTACTCTTGAACTTTAGGGCTTATAAACTAGTTTGGTGACATTTTATTTGGAGGAGCCTTTTATTTGGTTAGGGGTTGGGGCCTAATGGGTCTTCAGAAGCACTAAGATACAGTGACAAGATGCCTAATGGCAGGTAGCTAATACATGATGGGCACATGACACAAAATGGTGTCTTAGGCGGGATGATAAGATGTTTCATCATACTGTTCACAGTGGTACCCAATTAAAAACCTAGAAATTATTCTAGCACTTTTCATTTGTATTTTTAGATGAGAGTTGATTTGATACCTGAAACCACAAGAAAGTAAAAGTTTAAAATGGGGTCTAGAGGGAGACTTCTTCTCCACTCAGATGTGGAGAATTCATATTTCCAAGTTCCCCTATGTTTCTTTGGAATTTGTATACCTAACAGCTCTTTTCCTACCCCTTCCAATTTTTTTTGTTAGTCATGGGGCTTCTCTCAATAGACTTAGTTTTTGATTGCTTTAGTTTATTCTGGACTTCATTTAAAAGTGAAGATTTGGCACCATGGAAGGGATTCAAAAGACTAAAGTGTAGCACTAAAGAGAAATTTTGATAATTTTTTTGTGCTATATATAGCCTCTTGGCCCTGTTATATCACTATGTGAACCCACCCCCAATGACCCCAGCAGAACTGAGGATCATCCCTAGTTGTAGTTTGTATGTGAAGGTCTGTCTGTGCCTGTTGAAGTAAGAAGGTGGAAATCAAAGAGCACATTAAAATGTCTCATGTGCTACTGCCTCCCTGCCCAGACTAAGTATCACATACTGTAGAGTACTATTATCCCACATTACTCCATACTATGTAGGGAAAATGGGATGCCTACAGATAACAGTTCATAAAAATAGAATCATATATGTACAGAAGGCAGGTAAATAGAAGTAAACTGGGATTGCAGAATTTTATACAAAATTTTATATAAAATCCCTTATTCATTAATCACATTACTTTGTAATGGGTTCTCAGTTTTGTTAAAATGTTGAAAATATCTTCTGATATATGTCTTCGGTATTCGTTCTTTTTTTTTTTTTTGGTCGGCTGTGGGGCTTGAACTCTGGGCCTGGACGGTGTCCTTCAGCTCTTCAGCTCAAGGCGAGCGCTCTACCACTTGAGCTACAGCGCCACTTCCGGTTTTCTGGTGGTTTATTGGAGATAGGAGTCTCACGGTCTCTCCTGCCCGGGCTGGCTTTGAACCGTGATCCTCAGATCTCAGCCTCCTGAGTAGCTAGGATTACAGGCGTGAGCCACCGGCGCCCAGCGGTCTTCATTCTTTATTAAGCTCTCCCCTTCCCCCTTCTGGTGGTGATACTGTGATTTGAATCTCAGGACTTTGCACTTGCTAGGTAAGTACTCTTTCAGTTGAGTCACATCCTCCACCTTTCATACATTTGTTTTTTCTAATAGGATACTACTTTTTTGGACTAATAGGATACTACTGTTTTGGGCTGGCTTTTAGACTATGATCCTCCTTCCTTCAAAACTGGAATACTAGAACCACTAGTCCTGGTTTTATATTGGTTGTAATGGGTGTCTCAT
This sequence comes from Dipodomys merriami, assembly GCF_024711535.1. Taxonomy (NCBI): domain Eukaryota; kingdom Metazoa; phylum Chordata; class Mammalia; order Rodentia; family Heteromyidae; genus Dipodomys; species Dipodomys merriami. Next base: position 32,979,683 of record NW_027202937.1, read on the forward strand.
GAACTTTTTGCCCAGGCTGGCTTCAAACCCTACTGCAGGCATGAATCACCATGCTATTTTAGTAAAATTCTTTAAGTTATAGTTATAGTGAAAATGTTGATTTTAATATAGTCAGGTTTTTCCTTGATTAATTAAGATGCATTGTACTCATTGTACTCATAAAATGGCATTGAACTGAAATCCCTTTCTACAACTAAAGATAATTTTAAAAAATTAAAAAAATATTTTCTTCTCCCAGTGACTGCTGTATTTTCATCTAAAATTACCTTTTACAGTATGAACTTGTGTGTGTGTGTATGTATGTGTGTGTGTGTGTGTGTGTGCGTGCATGTGCACACTTGCACATGTGCTGATCCTGGGTTTGATCTAGGACCTGAGCACTGTCCTTGTGCTTTTTGAGTAAGGCTAGGGCTCTACCACTTAGGTTACAGCTCCACTTCAGGCTTTTTGTTGGTTAATTGCAGATAGGAATCCAACAGATTTTCCTTCCCAGTCTGACCTCAAACCATGATCCTCAGGTCTAAGCCTCCTCAGTAGCTAGGACTACAGACGTGCTTTACTGGTAACTGGCTACAGTATGAATTTTGATAAACCAGTATTTATTTTTTTATTGCCATATATCGAACTATATAATGAATGGTTTTATCATGACCTTTTCATGCATGCATACATTGTGCTTTTTGGTCATCTTTATTCTCTACATCACTTTCCTATCCTCCCCATTCCTTCACTTTCCCTTTTCACTTTTCTAGTAGTCCTCTTTTTACTAGTCTTCCTTTTACTTTCATGACCTTGATGGTTTTGTTTTTCCCTAGCTTCTACAAGAGAAAACACGTAATACTTGTTTATTTCACTTAACTTGATGAGTTCTTGTTCTATCTTCCATCATAGGCACAAAACTCCACTGTGTATATATTTTTTTTACCTATTCATTAGTTGATAACTAGTATTTGTTAGCTTGTTTTGGCAATACTAGAGTTTGAACTCAGAGCCTTGAGCTTTCCTTCAGCTGTCTTTCAACTGAAGCCGTAACTTCAGCTCAGCATTTTGCTGTTTTATTGGAGATGGAGTCTTATAGTCTTATATATTTTCTTGCCCAGACTAGCCTCCAACCAATAATATATAGTATATATTAATATATATTAATGTATAATATAAAGCACTTTTTTGGGGGAGGGCTCTGGTCGTGGGGCCTGAACTATGGGCCTGGGCGCTGTCCCTCAGCTTTTAACTCAAGGCTAGCGCTCTACCACTTGAGCCACAGTGCCACTTCTGGCTTTTTTCTTTTTGCTTATGTGGTGCTGAGGAATTGAACCCAGGGCCTCATGCATTCAAGGCAAGCGCTCTACCACTGAGCCACCTTCCCAGCTCCTATAAAGCACATTTATAAATGTAGATCACATGTCACATTTATTAAAAAGTTTATCTCTCCTTCATTTGCCACCTTTGTCACAGAGGTTTTCAATGATGCATGGGTTAGTGTCTTCTGTTCAGTTGATGTTTGTCCTTTCCTGAGTCATACCACATTGAGTTCCTGTGGCTTTACAGTACATCTCAGAAACTTGCCCTGCCACATACCTGCACCTTGCTTTTAACCCACACATTTCTTGTACTTTAATGTCTGCATGCTGTAGCCATCTGGCTATATGGGAAACCATGTTGGATTGGTAGATAGTTTATCTATTCTAATTCAGAGCACATGGGAAACAGCAGTACCCGTAAACCTCCTTCCAGGTGCTTTATTCTAATTAGGATGGGGAACATATGAAATTGAATTTTGAAAGGTTCTAGATTCTTATAGATTTATATGTAGTCCATGATATCTTATACAAGTACATACAGTTTCTTTTTATACTATTGGCTAATACTGTGGTGTAAAATGTTGAGTAAGTGTAACAGCTAACAATTGTTTTATTTAAAGGATGGTCCTGTAAATTTTTACTGTTAAAGGGATAATAGCTAGATGCTCATTATTTTTAATATAGTGAAATTTGTACTACTTTCTACTGAGTAGTTTTAATCATGGTTATTGTATTGAATGTATTTTCTGCATTTCCTGGAGATACCTTTTATCCTCCTCTTAATTTTTAAAAGTTTTTTGTTGCAACCTGCCAGGCACCCCTTAACCCACCTCGAGTGGGAGCAAGGCAGTAAATGAAATCAGAATGTGGAATTGAGGTTTGGGATACCAGGGGACCTGTAGCCTTCCGCCAGCTTCAGATCCCAAGGTTCCATTCACCAGAGTTTTTATTGGTCTTATGCAGGAAGTAAGATACAAACTTCAAAATCTGACAATATTTTGTATACAAGTGGTAGATGATCTTATTCTGGGAAGGAGAGCTAAATGGTAAACAGCTTACAAGTTGTATAAATCTTAGTCTAGCCTCAAGCTCCCACACAGTTTAGGGTGGAGTTAGCCCCTACTCAGGATAGAAATGCGAATTCCCCTAAGCCAGGACTGATTGATCTTTCCAGGAAATGCTGTGTGCTGAGACTATGTTGGGAGAAGGCATTCCAAACTCCCAGTTCTTTCAGGGTCTCTTTCACAGCTTGGAGTTTTGGGCTCACAGTTTTTAATGTATTTTTGTTGTTGAGCCATCCTTGCATTTCTGAACGCTTTTCAGTCCATGTGTATTGTATCATGTATATCATTACATTCTTTTCCTAGTCATTGTTGTTTCATGAAAGAAATAACAAGTGTTTTTTTTCATTCTCAGTTTTCAGATTCTTTGGATTTTCTTTTTTCTTTTTTTTTTTTTGGTCGGTTGTGGGACTTGAACTCTGGGCCTGAACGCTGTCCCTCAGCTCTTCAGCTCAAGGCTAGAGCTCTACCACTTAAGCCACAGTGCCACTTCGCCTTTTTCTGTTTATGTGGTGCTGAGGAATTGAACCCAGGGCCTCATGTATGCAAGGCAAGCACTCTACCACTGAGCCACCTTCCCAGCCCCATTCTTTGGATTTTCTACTTCTAGATTTCAGTGTTCATACATTATCTTGGTTATAAAAGGGAAGTGATTTGATGATTCATTAAAGAATTAGTCTCGATCTTTTTAGTGCTTTCCACTTCTTTATCTTCATTGCTGGGGTTTGAACTCAAGGCTGTGTATATGGAAGACAACTGTTCTATGATGGTACCTTAGAACTTCTAAAAAAGGTACTGAATTTTTGTTTAGCATGCTTCGTGTTGTGTGAGCTTTTTTCTTTCACCTAATAGTTTTTTGTTTTGTTTTTTGTTTTTTTGTCGGTAGTGGGGCTTGAACTCTGGCATGGGCACTCCTCAACCCTTCAGCTCAAGGCTAGTGCTCTACCACTTGAGCCACAGCCCCACTTCCAGTTTTCTAAGTGGTTTATTGGAGATAAAAGTCTCTTGGACTTTTCCTGCCTGTCCTGGCTTTGAACTGTGATCCTCAGATCTCAGCCTCCTGAGTAGCTAGGATTAAAGATTGAGCCACCAACACGGCCTCTCATTTTTTAAAGAGTCAGTTTTGGATTTCTTATTTTTTGTTCTGTATTTCCTTTTGAATTTTTTAGGTAATTTGTTTACTTATTTATTGAGCATAGCTCCTATTGTTTTCCAAAAAGGGCTATAAAATTATCTACTACAAGATGGGGCACCAGAGGCTCATTCCTATAATCCTAGCTACTCAGGAGGTTGAAATCTGAGAACCATGGTTCCAAGCCAGCCCAGGCAGGAAAGTTCTGAAGATTCTTATCTCCACTTAATCACCCAAAAGTAGTAAGTGGAGCTGTGGCTTAAGTGGTAGAGCACTAGCCTTGAGCAAAATAATCTCAGAGACAGTGCCCAGGTCCTGAGTGAAGCCCTAGGACTGGAACAACAAAACAAAATAAAAGATTATCTACTAAAGCTTTAATAATGTAAGCTTGAGTCATTATTTCAATCTTAAATGTCTTTAGATCTATCTGTTTAAAACTAAAATAGATTTACTTAGTTTCATTAGGATAAAAATTTGTTTTCAGACTTGGAGAAAATTATATTAATTGAAGTAAGCCAGACCCAAAGAAACAGGTCCAATAGTTTTCCCTTACTTCCAATAACTAGTATATGTCTAGGATAATTTTGCCAGACAAGCAGAAAAGGTCAAAAGTTATGTACATATGATCATATAAGATCATGCTGAGCGAAATGAACCCCAGGATAGGGACACAAGAAGTTTTATCTTTGTCACTGTTTTTAATATACTATGTGATTTTTTTTTTTTGTTTCTTTTGTATGTTCTTCCCCCAGAGTATAACCCGTTTTCATTGTATTTGATTCTGGTGCCCTGCATCTTGTATGTACATTTTTCTAATTTGGGGAGGGGAAGGGAAATAAAATGCTGGGACAAGGATACAGGTTGACCCATTGTAACAATAAGACCTATAAGACACTATGTTGAAAACAAACTTTACAACATGGGGGAGGAGGGAGGGGTTGGGGAGGGGGGTGGGAAGGGAGTGTAGGGAAAAATCAAAGGAGGGGGTAACAATGCTCAATAGGAAAGGTACTCATTACTCATGTAACTGTAACCCCTCTGAACAGTATCTTTACAATAAAATATAAAAAATGAAATAAAATAATTATAGGAAAAATGGTTTTCGAGGTAAAGTAGTATAAAAAATTGACAATCATAGGATGTTTGTTTGGGGGAGCATTCCTGTGTTTATATGGTTTTGCTTTACAACTGTATGGAACACCCAGCAAAATTTCATTGTGTTTCTTTTCTGAATTTAATGTTTATTATAATTACTAAAATATTTAAATTTTATTGGCTATAAGTCTAAAACATTGTAAAGCAAATTTCTACCCAGCTAGAAAGCCACTAATAGTGCTGATAGTGAGAATAGCATCAGACATACTCCTGTCTTCTCTGTGAGCCATTTGATTGCCTGTTCGTGTCTGTTTCTTACCCTCAACAGTTCTGTAGTCTGTAGTTCTGTAATTCTGTAGTGGAAGAGCAGACATGAAGTGCTTTTGATCTGTGTATGGATGACCTCTGAGGATGTTGATCCTTGAGGAATTGTTTATAGAATCTGAAGACATATCTACAAATTCCTTCCCTTGTTGTTAGAGTTAAATGGTCTCATTAAAGTATTTAGGAAGCTTTCTCTTGTTTATTGAAATTGGTTTTGTTACTTTTGATTTTTCCATAAATGTTCACTATAATTTATTAGTGAAACCACTTGGGACTAAGATTTCCTTTGTGTTAATTTTTTAGATTTTTAGTGGAAATAGGCTATGTGGACTATAGATTTCTTCTTGAGTAAGTTTTGATGTGTTTCTATAACGGAAAAGTTGACTTTATTAGAAATTAATTATTTTTGCTCTTTTATTATTTACCTTTCACTTTTGTGTTTTTTAGTTTAAAGTAGTTTAGGTCATTAGTTGAAGACTTTTATGTAAACATTTAACTCTGTAAAGTTACCATCCATTTGTTATCATCTAAGCTTGATATTAGTGTATCCTGCAAAGTTCTATTTGCTTTATTCTCTATTTTTTGAGAAAATCTTGTGATATTGCTTTGGACTGTCCTGTCTTCAAGTAATTCTCCTACTTGAGCCACTGGGACTATGGGTTCCTACCACCACATCCAGGTTTTGAGCTCAACTACAATTTTTTTTCCCCCATGACTTGAAGCTGGTTGTATCTTTTCCAGCTCCAGGCTTTACAGCCATAGATGTCAGGATAGATAGTTTATAGACTTGGGTTAGTTTTCAAATATGTGAGGTTTTCCCCCCTAGATATTTTTGTTGATTTTTTTTTTTTTTTTTTTTTTTGGGTCCGGTCGTGGGGCCTGAACTCTGGGCCTGGGCGCTGTCCCTCAGCTCTTCAGCTCAAGGCTAGCGCTCTACCACTATGAGCCACAGCACCACTTCCGGCTTTTTTCTTTTTTTTGCTTATGTGGTGCTGAGGAATCGAACCCAGGGCCTCGAGCATGCAAGGCAAGCGCTCTACCACTGAGCCACCTTCCCAGCCCATTTTTGTTGATTTTTAATTCAGTCAAGGAACATTAAATCCTATAGAGATTTAACTTCTGAATTCTATTCAGACCTGATTTATAGCCTAGTGTATGATCTGTCTTGATAACTGTTATTCAGTTGTTGAGTGTTTCCTAAATCTCAGCTAACGTAAGGGTGAGACATATTTAACTTTTCCATATTAGCATTGCTTTTTTGGGGGAGGGGTCCACATTAGTTACTGAGAAGTATGTTAGAATCTCTAACTATTAAATACACGTTTATTGTTTCCTTTATTTTTGTTTCACATTTTGAAGCTCTGTCATTAGATGAATGTGTGTTTTTAATATCCTCTCTTGACTCTGGGTGTTTGCGTGTGTTGGAACTTGGGGCTTGAACTCAGGGCTCGGAGCACTCCCTCAGCTTTTTCCACTCATGGCTGTTGCTCTGCCACTTGAGTCACTCTCCCAAACCTTAAGCCCAGCTCTTTGGCTGGTCTGAGACTTCTGTGCCTGGACTGACTTGCTTCAAACAATAATCCTCAGATCTCAACCTCCTGAGTAGCTAGGATGGCAGATGTGAGCTACCAGTGCCTGAGTATAGTCGCTATGAAATAGGATTGTTCTTTGAAGTCTACTTTGTTTTGCATTAGTATATCTGTTTCAGTGTATAACTTTATCCAGCCTGTTATTTTTAGTTTGTTTGTCTTTATTTAAAGTGCTTTAGAAACTAGAATATAGTTGGTTTGTTATTAAAAAATCCAGTCTGACAATTTCTGCCTTTTGATAGGAATTTTTACCGCTTATATTCAAAACACTTTTGCTTTCTTGTTCTTTCCTTGGATCAAACTCAGGGCCTTGTGCTACAACTAGTGACATCACTATAATTACTAATATGATTATGCTTAGTCCTATCATTTTGTGATTTTTAAGGGAAAGAATTTTATTTACTTTTAGTTTTGTTTTATTTTGTATTGTGTGTGTGTGTGTGTTAATCAGAAGTTTTAATTCAGCTTGGTGCCAGTGGCTCATACATGTAAGCATAGCTATTCAGGAGGACTGAGATCTGAGGATTGTGCTTAATTATCATTTCTGATTTTGTTCATTTCCTCCTCCAGGTTAGGTTTGCTATATCGTATAATTTACAATTGGACTATAGAACTTTTTTCTTTTTCTTAGTGTCTCATTGTTGCTAGGGTGGCACTGTACTACTTGAGCCTTGTCTTTATATTTCTTTGCTTTATTTTCCAGATGGGGGACTTGAATTTTTGCCCCAGGTTGGCCTACATGATTCTCTTACATATACCTTCCCTGTAGTTGGGATTGAACTACATGTCCCACACTTAGGACTTCGTTTAGTAATTCATGTTGTACATATTTGCCAGTGACAAAAATGGAATTGGGAATGCTTTTACCTTCATATTTAAGTGGTAGTTTTACTGGATGCTTGACTTGAGTTTTTTCTTCTTGAAGCCATTTGTATAAATGGTTCAGTCCATACATTAGTGCTCCCATGTCCATAGTTTTTATTGAAAATTGTTGTTTATTCTCTTTCCCAGTCTGTAATATGCCATTGTCCTCTGGTTATTTTCAGGATGTATCTTCTTGGGAGTACTTATGTTTCCGTTACTCTTTAAGTTTACTGAACTTTTCAGGAGATTTCCCTTCCCTCATCCCTCTTCCCTCTTCCCTCTTCCCTCTTTCCTCTCTCTTCCCTCTTTCTTTCCTCCCTCTTTCTTTCTTGCTTTCTTGCTTCAAGCATTTTTCTTCCTTTCTTTGATATTGTAACTACTGAGTATTATTGGAGATTGTACTGCTTTTTGTTGCAGTTACTTTGGTAGATTTTTGTTAGTTTTCTTTTTTGGTTAGTGCTGGGGTTTGAACTCAGGGCTTCTTTCTTGCTGGGCAGATGCTCTGAGTTTGAATTATTCCTCCAGTTCTTTGCTCTGAATATAGCTTGAATTAGGGTATGTTGCCACAGTTGGGATGACAGATGCATGCCACCATGCCCAGTCTTTTTCATTGAAATACCAGGCTTGTAAATGTTTTTGCCAGGCTGGTCTAGAACTGCAGTTCCCCAATGTCTGCCTCCTAAATAGCTGGTATTAGCAGGCATGAGCCATTGGTGCCCAGCCATTACACGCTGGTCCTGGGGCTTTAACTCAGATCCTGGGTGCTTTCCCTGAGCTTCTTTTGTGAGGTTAGTGCTTTGCTACTTGAGCCACACAGCTCCCCTCCTGGCTGTTTTGGTGGTTTAGTAGAGATAACTTTCTGATCTGGCTTCAAAATTTAATCTTCAGATCTCAGCATCCTGAGTAGCTAGGATTATAGGTGTGAACCATCAGTGCCAGCATCTTTCTCTTTTTAATCTTTCTGTTCTTCACATTATTCTATTTTTAAGTTCATTGCACATGGTAGAAGGAAGCATCATTTTCATTTTTAACCAGTTCACTTGTGTTTATTTTAGTAAATGTTTTGTTCAGATAGACAATTTTCATTCTAGTATAACTTCTCTGTGGAGATGGTGATACTTATTTATTCATTGATAGAATAGTTTCAACTATTTCTGCTTACAAAGCTATCTATGTCCAATATCTTGGCCCAGTTAGAGTCATTTTATTGGCTGCCATTTGTGTATTGATAATATTTTCCTGTCTTTTTTTGTTGTTGTCTAATTGAAAATTGAACATAGGCTGTGGTGACTTTGAACTTACATATTCTAATGAACATTATTGTAGCAGACAAGTTTTGAGCTCAACTACAATTTTTTTTCCCCCATGACTTGAAGCTGGTTGTATCTTTTCCAGCTCCAGGCTTTACAGCCATAGATGTCAGGATAGATCAGTGTTTTTAGCCAAAAAACCAAACTTGCTCTTTTTGCCCTTTTCTGATTGTAGTTTTTATCCTTCACCAGGCTTTTGAAACACTATATAACTCCCTGCCTGCCTGCCTGCCTGCCTGCCTGCCTGCCTGCCTGCCTGCCTGCCTGCCTGCCTGCCTGCCTGCCTGCCTGCCTACCTACCTACCTACCTACCATTTAAATTCAGATATTTGCCATTTAAGAGAATGGACCTTTTCCTTTGGAAATATTAGAGTACCTTTAGTCTGTTTCATAAGTACTCTGTGATTCCATTGCTTTTATTTTGTTCACTTTTTGTAATGGAGAATTGTGTGACTTTCAGCCACTCCTTTTTTCTGTTCATTTTTGAGTGAAGCAAGTCTGTACACTCTCTCAAGAAGGATGTCTGGAGAGGTGTTCTGAAACCACAGCTCCAGAGCTCCCTCTTGTGTCCCTTCAGTAAGCAGTTTTGAGAGTGTGTCCTCCCATTTTCCTCTTTCAATCTTTCTTCCCAGTTCTCTGTCCCTCCCTACTTAATCATATGGTTTCTTAAGCACTTTTCCTTAATGGATCCCTGTGTTTTACAGCAGGTGTATCCATCATCTCCCCCACCCCTCCTATCAGTTGTGTTAGATGCTGTGGTCCCCTTGGTTAGTTGCCATTGGCTTCCTCTCCATTCTCCTTAGACATAACCTGATAAATCTGAATTGTTAGCCTTTGCTTGTTTATTCCTGTAGCTCAACTGTCTTCATAGTAGGTGGAGTCATAACCTTTCTTTTGGCTGTTGTCTAAAGTCACTTGCTTTTGGGAAGGAGTCAAGATGCTTCTGGTTTCCCCATACCTCCACATTCTCTCCCCTTTGGAATTAGGGTTTTGTCCTGCTTTGAAAGCTGGAATGTGGTTGAGAACTCTCACCCCTACCTTCCATATAACCAAGATTGGATAGTATTTAGATTTTCTGACTCCTTTGTCTCCTAGTTACCTTTCACTTGAGAAGTAGCCTGGGACTAAACCAGCTGTGTGGGTCTCAGATTAGCGTTGTGTAGGCCCTTTGTGTCTCACCTTTAGGTTATAGGAATCAGCCTGTGCCCTTGCTAGCTTCTGTTTTTGATTTTTGTCCCCATGTTTGTGAACATGATGTGAGTAATGCATAGTATTTATTTAAAAGTTTTCCACTTCTCTGTGTATGCCTTTACTGTTCACCACATTGACGAAAGTGAACTTGTCTCTTGAAACTTTCCTTTTCTCGTGACTTACCTATCTCATGGCTCAGCATGTTTTGCTATCTTAAGTCCTTTTGATTTTGAAATACCTTTATTTTCTTACATTTTCTAATGGTTTGCTACCTTCTCCATACGAATCTGTACAAGTCCTTTGTTTTTGGCATACTTGGGCTCTGAGTCACTCAAGACTGACCTGTATAGTTAGTAGGGTGAGCAAAAGCATGGTACTTGTTTATGAGACCTTGAAAGCCCTGACTATGCCTACATTACTCGATGGGAAGATAGCTATATCCAGAAAGGTCCTTGGCAGGAACTTGCTTTAGTCATTCTTCTCCAGATTTATACCTAGGGATGCTGAGACAAAAAAGTGACTACTGAATTATGATCAAGTGCAAGACTGAGAACTGAATCAACTACTCTTGATGCTAGGGGAGGTATAAGTCACTGCCTTTCAGAGCTGGAGGCCATGATTCAATGATGCTGAAGTAGAACTGCTTCTTGCAGTGGGTTGAGAGCCAGGGCCCACCCCTCTAAAGTCAGTGCCCTGTCCTGTATCCCTGTTGGGAAGGACCACATAATGTTGGGTTTATTCCCACACTTACTTATCCCACCACTGACTGCTTTAAAAGCAAACTAGTTTCTATATTGGTTTTTATATTATTGTACCATTTCTCAAGCATTAGCTGCTATTGAAAGAAACTAATGTGTGTCCTCCTTGGTACATTCTTTATCCTGTCGCTATCAATAGACACTCTTAGATCTTTGAGGAAATGTCTTTCAGTGACAAGTTAACCTACTAGTAAGTACAGTAGTGGTAATGACTTTAAACTCATTACTTAAAACACAAAATTGGTAAATTGTGTGGCATTATTGGCCCATTTTACATACAAACCCATTGTTTTTTTGTATTTTTATTTTTATATACTCCAGGTTACGTTTGTTTTGAATATGATGAAAGTAAGAGGTAGAAGTTATTCATGGTAGTCCATGGTTGATGATGATTTCAGCTTAAAATAAAGGATTTGAGTAAAAATTTCCAACTATCATTCCTCCAAAAGTAAACTAGAAAGTATACATGAATACTGATTACATATATAAGTATATCATATAGAAACTACTGTCAATGTCAAGACACTAAAGCTATTAATATACTAGCCAGTGAGAGAATGGGCTTTTTCCTCTAAACAATACTAATTTTGCCTTTGGAAAATTTGTAGAATCAGATATGATTGTTAGTCTGTAGATGTTTTAATAAGTGTTTCAATAGTTTTAATAGATTGTTAGTCCCTAGATGTTAAAAAAGTATGTTTGATGAAAGGCTTGGATCAGGCAAGGTATAGTGAGGAGTCAGATGCTACACTGGTCATTTGAATGGAGAAAATTTGCACAAAATTCTGTTAAGTAGTGAAAGTTGGCTACTGCGAAGATTGCTAATCAGGGTTCTCCAGAGGAACAGAACCACATGTGTATAGATTATAGGAATTGGATCACATAATGAAGGCTGAGAACCTTGGCAGGTGGTTCTAAAAACTGTCTCCTGTTGGCAAGCTGGAGACCCAGAAAAGTAGAACCCAATGGTGTGAGTCCCATTCTGAGTCCAAAGGCCTAGAACCAGAAACACAAGTGCGGAGTGTTGGAAGAAAATGTCCCACCTGGGTAAATCATCTTTTCTTCTGCCTTTTTGTACTTTTGCGCTCCTAATAGATGGAAAAATATTCACCCCCACTAGCTAGCTAATCTCTTCCAGGGATACATTTATAGAAACACCCAGAAATATGCTTACCAATCCAGGCAAGTTGACATGTCAAATTAGTCATGAAGCGGATAAGTCTAGTCTCTAATATATTCTGGAGTGGCAACTGTAGACCGCAGCTGGTGAAGAGAGAGACACTAGAACATAGAGGAGGCAGCCTCTGTGTTTGGCCAGGTGCTGAAGCACAAAGGAAAAAAGGCTACTTCCATGCAGTGTTCCAGCAGCGCCCTCTGTTGGCAAAACATAGATCATGAGAGTTGGCTGTGGATAAAATCCAAAAGTAGACAGGCAGGAAGAGAGACAGTCTGTTCATACATTCTTCTTGTGCTCCCAGTGTGGCCTTTTGATCCTTGAATTCCCCTACCAAAATATGTCAGTGGCTCTCCACATTTAAAAACATTTTTAAGCTTTTATTTTTGAATAATTTTCAGCTTACAAATGTAAAAATGGTACAGTTCTCAAATAACCCTCATCCTAACTTCCTGAATACCTTTTGTACATAACATGGTTATCACAATGTGAAAGTTCATTGGAATGAGTTCCATGCTCCAGGGATTATTCACCTGTCACCTGTTTGCACATTAATGTATCTTCTGTTGCAGGATCCAGTGTTGCACTTACTAGTTGTTTCTATTTAGCTTTTCTCTGTGACAGTTCCTCTTCCTTGATGTTCATGACATTGACATTTTGGAAAGTTATTTTGTAGATCAAACCAAGTCCTTCACAAACGTGTGTCCTGTGTTAGTTTGCTAATCTATCATAACAAAATTCAGACTGTAGCTGGTTTACAAAATAGAACTTTATTCTAACAGCTCTGGAGGCTTGAAGTTCTCAAGCAGTCTTCTCTTCCCTACTTGTGTATGGAGTCTGTGTTCTTTCCAGGAAGCTTATGGAAGGCTGTCCCTCACTGTGTTCTCAGTGGTGTTCCCCTGGGCATGTTTACTCTTTGGTGTGTTTGTGAAATAGTCTTCCTTTTTTTTTTTTTTGGCTGTACTGGAGTTGGAACTCAGTACCTCATTCTTGCTAGGGCTCTTGTCCTCAGTCCTTTGCTTTTAGTTTGTTCAGAGAGGATTTTTGTGCTTTTTGTCTAGAAAGTTTCAGATCATGATCCTTCTACTACTGCCTCTTGAGTAGATGGGGCCATAGTTTAGTGCCACCATGCCTTATTACTACTTTCTATCTCCTGTATGACTTGGAATGCAGATGTGTGCCATTGCATACTCCACATCACTTTTGTTTGCTTAGGTGAGGTCTTGCTTTGTATTCATTCGTTTTTTCATTCATTCATTCATTCATTCATTCATTCATGTGATTATAAGCTATACATTAAAAAATTCAATTTGTTATAATTCAGTGCTTTTACTTGACTCATTGGGCTACTCATCAGCAGCAGTCAATCATTCAGTTTTGTTGCTGTGTCCTTCGATGCCTCCTTTTCTGTTCCCTCACAGTCACCTTTATTTTCAGCCACCACAGAACACTCAAGGTTCATCTTGGGCTGTCCTTGACCCAGCCTTGAATTCAGCTATTTTTGCAATGAGACTTGTTCCAGTTTTTGGTTATTCTGTTTTGTCTTTAGAGACAGGGTATCTTACCACTGGCCTTCCAATTATTACATAGTTCAGGCTAACCTCAAACTGGTGATTCTGCTTCTGCTTCCCAAGTGCCAGGATTACAGGTATATGTCACCACACCCAGTAGTATTTAGAAACTGAAGGGGCAGGTATGCTTCTGAAGTGCTACTGCTTCACAGTCCTTCACAAGTCTGAGCTGTGGAAGTATGTGCACATAGTTATGCACAGAACTTTATGGTCTGTCTGTATATGTACTTAAAAATTCAGAGTTTGTATTCTAAGTTCCATTTCTAGTCTTAACACCAAGTGTTCATTCTAACATTTCTTTCCTCATTCATAACTTTATCTAAAGAGGAATATGATCCCCATTATCTCACATTTGCTCAATTCTAGTATGTACGTAGAAGTAGTTTCAGATTTCCCTGTGACAGCCTCACCACCTACATAAAAAACATCATTGGATGCAGTATATTTGCTGCTCTTTAGAATAAAGTTTTATTGGAAACAGTTTGCCTATGTGCTTATAATGTTTGTGATAGCTCTTTGTGTAGTGATCAAGAGTAGTTGAAGCAGAGAGTGGCTGGCCTGCAAAACTGAAAACATTTACTATCTGGTCCTCCACAGAACATTTTTGCTGATTTCTAAACTCTTAGGAGGAGAGATGTATACATTTCTTGTCTTTAGTCTTAGAATCCTAGTTCACTTATTCATTTGTTACTGTTTGTGTTTCATTTTTGGCTCCAGTTGATTGTAATTATTTTTTATTTTTTTTATTTTTTTATATGGGCAGGGAAAGGGAAGCCCCTCGCCGGGCGCACACGCACACATGCACGCGGCGTGCACGGCAGGCGCCCCGCCGTCCACAGTTGATTGTAATTATGAACTTTTGCTCTGGCACTAGCAGGTGGAACTGTGCAAAAAGGTGTCATCAGAACCATCACTCCCTCCTTTGTGCCTGCTTTTCCTCTCCACTCCATTTCTGCCCTCTCCGGTAGGTAGCCAGGGGATTGACTTTTATAAATTCTTCATGTCCTTTCCTCATTTTGATCTTTCTCACAAGAAGAAGAGTAGCATTTTTAGAAGGTACTGCTTTGCACTCTACTTTTTTACTTAGCGGTCCATCCTGGAAATCGCTCCAAACCAGCTCTTGATGATTATCCTGGTTTTTTAGAAATAACTGTACTGGATTCCATTGTGTAAATATACTGTAGTTTAACTGCCCTCATAGGTGGCATTGAGAATGTCTCTAGTGTTTTGCTGTATAGTTTTGCTGTAGTGAGTGACCTCATGTTTGTGTAGTTTGCTACTGTTGGAGGCCTGTTTGCAAGATACATTCTAAAAGTGGTGTTACTGGGGCAGAACAAAGTAGCTGCAGGTGTAATTCTGTTTGCAGCAGTCCTCAAGTTCCCCAGAAAGGTAGGCTCAGTTTGCATTCACAGCAAAGTGTAGAAGGCCTATTTCCTACCTTAGCAGAGTGTAGCTTTTCCCCAGTCTCGCGTTTTTAACTTGGAATTTCTTTAGCAGGGACATTCAACACTTAGGTATGTTTTCTCTCTTCTGGCATTGTTTTCATTTTTGGAAGATGAATTGATTTTTTTTTTCTATTTGCTATCAGAGTTTAGCCACATTCTTATTTCTGTGTTCTTGTGTAGTGAGAGTATTAGTCTTTGATGATAATCCCATGCTTCTCTCCCCCCCCTCCCCCCAGTCGTGTGGCTTGAACTCAGGTCCTGGGCTTTTGCTCAAGGCTAGTGCTCTACCACTTTGAGCCACAGTGCTACTTCCAGTTTCCTGGTGGTTAATTGGAGGTGAGTCTCAGACTTTCCTGCCCAGGTTGCCTTCAAACAATGGTCCTCAGCTCTCAGTCTCCTGAGTAGCTAGGATCACAAGCATGAGCCACCAGTACCTGGCTTTCCTTCTACTCCACCCCACCCCCTCACTCTCACCCCGGTCATGGAGCCTGAACTCTGGGCCTGGGTGCTGTCCCTCAGCTCTTAAGCTCAAGGCTAGAACTCTTTTTGTTGTTGTTGTTGCTGTTGTTTGCTAGTCCTGGAGCTTGAACTCAGGGCCTGGGCACTATCTCTGAGCCTCTCTGTTCAAGGTCAGTGCTCTACCACTTGAGCCATAGTGCTACTTCCAGCTTTTTGCTGTTTATGTGGTACTGAGGAATTGAACCCAGGGTTTCACACATGCTAGACAAGCACTGTACTACTAAGCCACATTTCCAGCTGTTCCTTGCACCTTTTTTTTTTTTAATTTGGTTGGTCATGGGTCTTGAACTCTGGACACTGTCCCTCAGCTCTTCAGCTCAAGGCTAATGCTCTACCACTTGAGCCATAGCGCCACTTCCGGTTTTCTGATGGGTTAACTGGAGATAAGAGTCTCACGGACTTTTCCTGCCTGGCCTTGCTTTGAACTGCGATCCTCAGATCTCAGCCTCCTAAGTAGCTAGTATTATAGGTGTGAGCCACCGGCACCCAGCCTTCCTTGCACTTTTGAATTTGATTATGCCATGTGTGTTTGGTTTTGTCTTGGTCATCCCTTGTCTGCTGTCTAAAGGTTAATGCCTGGAATGATAGTCCTCTAAATGTGCCTTTGGGTATCTTCTGCTCTTCTCATTAGCACTGCCAATGTATGTACACTCTTAAGTTCCAGACTCAGTCAGCTAAGCAGTAGTTCTCCAGTGATTTCTCAGCTAGAATGAAAGAGAAATTAATACCTGCCTTCTCAGAGGTTGCTGCTTTGAAAAGTTTGGACTTCATGTTCTTGAGATAATGATTCCCTGAGATAATATGACTAGTACCATTTAACTAAATCAGGGTTTCAGTTTTCATTAGTTGCTGTGTCTGTATGGAATAATTCCCCATTGGATTTAAGACTTTCTTCCCAATTAAGACATGAATTCATGAATCCATCACCAGCCAATACCTTGTTTTATAATCCCAGAATATGAAAAATTTGCAAATTCCACTGTTAAATGGAATAGTATCTAGTTTATTTGAAGTACAATAAAAAATACCATACCATAAACTAGATGGCTTATAAGTAGGTCAGTTTATTGCTTTATTGTTATGGAGGCTGAAGTCCAAGGTCAAGACATCATCAGATTCTTATTGTCTGATTCATAGTAGGAGTCTTCTCACTGTGCCCTTACACAGCTCCCTAGAGTCTGTAACCCGGGCACTAATGATCTGATTGCTTCAGAAAGACCTCCCCCTCCCAATACAGTGATGTCAGGGATTAGGTTTCTATGTATGAATTTTGGGGGATACAGATATTCAGACCATGGAAGTGGTCATGAGTGGCAGCTACATACCATTCTTAGTATATAGTGAACTGGCTAGAGTGTAGGGCAGCCCAGGGAAACCTCCATGCCAGGTCCTCACTCTTGAAGGCCCTCTAGACTTCTGTTGGTTGGCAAGCTCACCAATCTTTTAGGAGTGAGGAAAGATTTTCTTTTTTTTAACTGTATTTTTTTTTGGTCTTTTCTTTTTTGGTACTGGGGATCGAACCCAGGACGTTGGCACTTGCTAGGCAAGCACTTTGCCACTGAGCTACATCCCAGCCCAGGATTTTCTATGGAAGGATAAATTAACAAGACTATGATGTAGATAAAACATAGTAGGCCATGTAGAACTTTTTAAATTAACTTGTATAGATAATACTTGACAGAAGTAGCATTTATTTTTTACTTAAACTTACTAGACTTAAGCAATTTTAAGTGAGAATAAGACATTTGATTTTTAAGATAGTACTTTGAAAAGAGCCTCTGAAGTAACTCTGTGATGTCACCCAGCTTAGCAGTGTATTTTTTACAGTTATTTGTCTTTTGATGCAGTTACTAATTACTGTTGGAGGACCAGAGGTAGCTAACATTAACTGACCCTTTCTGAGTGTCACCATTTAGGATTTAATAACTGCTGATCCAAAAGTGTTCCAGCATGGCTTTTAAAAATGACATTTTAATTGCCCAAGTACCAATTACATTTCTTGTACAACAAATGAAAACATTCTCAGTAAGACAGAAGCAACTTTTGTCTCTCAGTAAGAGTTGGTTATAAATGCTACTCAGTACCACCCAAACATAGTGCATTGGGGTTGGTGTATTTCAAGATCCTTAGGTAATCTGCAGTAGGGGTGTATAATTATTTATGTGTTAGGAAAGTAGAAAGTACTGTGGATAAATTTAAATTCTCACAGAGGATACAATTATGTGACTGTTCTATCAAAAAGATAACCTGTAAAGGTTTCTATGTGGGTTGGTAGCCCTATCTGATTCTTAGTTTCTTCCTGGCTTTTTGGTACTGTCTAGTGATTAGTCACATCACCGAAGGGTTTAAGGTCATTTACAGTTTTGTTTGCCATGTCCAGTGTGGAATTGAACTCCCACAGTGTTCTTGTAAATTTGTGTCAGGAAGAGTGTATGGAAGAGTGTAAAAAATTCCATACTTAAGGATCTTGCCATTTCTCCTCTCAAGTAATACCCATTTGTTTCTGTGATCATTTTGTACATTTATATTGTTTTAATTACAGAAGTATTCATTTCTTACATCAGCTTGTTCAATTCTCCCCTTTGCTGTAAGTCTTCACAGTTTTTTTACTTTTAAAGAAAATTCATATTCTTCTGTAGGAAATTTAAAATTTAGAACTTTCCTGTGTAAAGTTCTAGCGGAGTCATCATGGCAGGCAATGACTTTGAATCTAGAGTAATTGAGCAAAGAGTAATCATGCTCCTTTTGTGAGCCCTCTGATACCCATCCTTTTTAAAAATTATTTTTATTTTGGTGTTTCTAGAGTTTAAGTACAGGCTTTCTGCTTCTTGAACTGTACATCCAGAGCGTTTTTGCTGTGATTATTTTTGAGATTGGCTCCAGCCTTTTGCCTTGGCCAGGGTGGAATCATAATCCTCCTAATCTCAGCCTCCCCAGTAGGATTATAGGCATGAGACCTGATGCCCACATGTTTATATGCTATATATTGTACTTGCATTTCTTTTCTGGCAGATTTATTCTTAAGTAATTTTCTAGCTCTCCCCCTTCCCTCCTTATGCCAGGCCTGGGGCTGGAACTCAGGGTCTGGCTGCTGTTACTTTTTTTTCCCCTTCAAGCATAACATTCTGCCACTTGAGCCACAGTTTCACTTCTCGCTTTTTGCCAGCTAATTGAAGATGAGTCTCACAGACTTTTCGGCCCTGGCTGGCTTCAAACTGACATCCTTTGATCTCAACCTACTGAGTAGCTAGTATTACAACTGTGACTCACCTGTACCTGTATTAGCTGTTTTCTGATTTTTTTTTAAAGGACTGCTTTTGAATTGCTGTCATTGCATAGGAAAAGCACTAGACTTCTCTTGTATGTGTTATATATTTTATCTGGTTCCTTTGTTGGACAGTGATGGTTTTTATTTTGTGTGTAGGCAGTTGTAGATCTTCTAATGAACTATGGCTTGATATTTTATATCCATTGCATTTTCTTGTCTAGCATATACTGGGAAATTCCAGGAAAGAAAATGTCAGTAGGAACATGGTAAACAACATAGTTGCCATCTACTTCATTCTTTGGGTACTTCTGTTTCAGCATTTATAGTGTGACTTCCTCCAAATATTTCATAGGCATCCTACCCATATTTTCCAGGGAAGAGGTCTTTGTTACTTTAAAAATAATGAGTGAATTTTGTTGTTGATGATGTGCTTTTGCAGCATCCATTGGTCATTTTATTTTTCCAAATATCTAATGATGGCAGCAATATTTGGTTTTCTAGGAATTCTGGGACATACTGTACTTGATAAGCATTATTCTTTCGCCCTTGATGGATTCATTCTTCTGCATTATTTGTTTAGAAGCTTACATCACTGCTTTGAGATTGACCCATGTATTTCTGTATGGGTTTGTTGTGGTGATTTTGTTTTGTCAGATATTCTTAGAATGCATTATTTACTTGTTGATGCTTTGGCTGAATAATAAACAGAATTGAGGGCTGGGAAGGTGGCTCAGTGGGAGAGCGCTTGCCTTGCAAGCCTGAGGCCCTGGGTTCGATTCCTCAGCACCATATAAGCAAAACGAAAAAAGCTGGAAGTGGTGCTGTGGCTCAAGTGGTAGAGTGCTAGCTTTGAGCTGAAGAGCTGAGGGACAGCGCCCAGGCCCAGAGTTCAGGCCCCATGACCGGACCCCCCATAAAAAACAAAACAAAACAGAATTGATGTGTTTTTTTTTTTTTTTCAAAAGCAATGAACATTGAATTTTGGTGCATCTGAGTAGGTAGCATTCCAATTATTTTAGTTACCACATTTAGTTAAAATTGTTTTTAGTGGCTAGCTAAAGTGATACACAGCTGTAATCTGGCATTCAGGAGGCAGAGGCAGGGGGATTGCAAATTCATGGCCAGCCTGGGCTTATGGAGTAACATCCTGTCTCCAACAAAGATCAACAAATTCATAGCAACCTTTTGGGAACATTTTCTAAAAATATTAGACTAATTTTAAAGCTTTATATAAGTAACTTTTTTTTTTTTGGTCGGTCCTGGGGCTTCAACTCTGGGCCTGAGCTCTTCAGCTCAAGGCAGGCGCTTTACCACTTGAGCCACAGCACCACTTAAGGTTTTCTGGTAGTTTATTGGAGATAAGTGTCTCAAGGACTTTCCTGGCTTTGAACTGTAATCCTCAGATCTTAGCCTCCTGAATAGCTAGGATTACAGGCATGAGCACTGGCGCCCAGCTTTATAAATAAGTAACTTTATTTTAGAATCAAAATCATAAAACTAATGAATCTATAAGTCATTAACTTGAACCTACCAGAATAAAACTGAACAAATTTTACTGTACATTAAGATCACAGAAACTTAAAATGAGAAGTGTCCTTCAGTTCACTGTGGGGTTTAATTATATCAGAATACAGTGGACAAGCAGCCCATTTAGGATTGAGAATTGCTTCCACTGATGTGCTTGTAGTGAGATTTGTGTGGAATTCACAGAATTGTGAGAGAAGGAAGATATGAGCTAGAAAAGCTGGTGATATGTAGCAGCTGCCAGTCTTTGGCCATAAACAAACGTACCCATTTCCCCTGGTTCTGACTTTCAATTTGCTTTCTTTTCCAAAGGCGTATTTCTAAACCCACCAACAGGAACTTGAGTTTTAATAATTAAATTATGCTTATTAACTAGTAGCAAGTATAGATGGGAAAAAAGAACATCTATTTTCTAATCCTTCCTCATCTTGATCTTCCAGAGCATGCACACATGTGTATATGTCTGTATTTTGCTTGTCTGTGAACATTGTGTCATATAGGCTGATTTTAAAATACCCACTAGAAGTTCATACATATAACTGTGTTCATTTTTTCTTTGTAACTTCAGAATAGGTATTTTGGTTATATATCATTAGATAATTGCTTTGTACATGTGAACCATTTTACTTAAGACCTCATGGTTCTTTTTTCCATATATGTTTTACTACAATTATCCATTTCCCTGTTGGCTTTTAGGTTATTAACAGTTTTTCAAATGGACTTACTAGGTCAAAAAAAGTATACATATTAAAAAATTCAGGTTTGCTAGATTGCCTTCCAGATAGGATGGTTACACCCATAGAAGTGTCTGCTCTCACACACATATGTTGGGTCTGGTTATAATCTGCCTTTACTTTTTGCTAATCTAATGGACAAGACAAGGACACATTACTAGAGCTGTTCTGCTGATGCTCTGTCAATTCAGCCATACCTCCAGCTTAGGTTTTTGCTGGATTTTGGAGATGGAATCTCTTGGACTTTTTTCTGATCTTGGACTGCCATCCTCCAAATTGCAGCCTCCTAAGTAGTTAGATAGAATTGCAGGCAGGGGCAACTGGTGCCTAGCTTATTATTACCTTTATAATGAGATTTAACATTTTTTCCTTCTTTTGAATTTAGTGGGTTTTATTTTTATTTTTTTACTTATTAGCGCATACTCAATTTTCATATATTTCTGAAAGTAATATTTAGCTTCATTCAACAATTAAGCTATTCTGTGATAGTATCACAGAATTTACATTAATATCACTGTAAAAGTGAGTTTTGATAATTGAGTGTGCAGGTCTCAACATCTTATTGTCTAAATTGTCATAGCTATTGATTATAGATTGTTGTGTTTTTTTTAATGAGTTTTATTTTGAACTTTTGGGAGTAGTAGCTATGTTTTGTGTTTTACATAGATAAAATATAAAAGATGTCTGAGAAGTTAATGCTACCCATATTGGTATTTCTGTGTAGTTATATTTCATTACAGAATACATCTTCATTTTTCAGCAAGCAAACATTATTCTGATAGCATAACTATAATGAGAACAATAAGTAGCCAGTGACTGTATATATCCATGGAGATTGTGAATAGTTTAGGTGGAGGTAGACTCAAGCTCCAGCCTCACTCCATACATGCCGTGGAGTTCACAAACTCCCATGATTAACATGGTTGCTCTGAACTATGTATTTGTGTTCTATTTTACAGATTGTAAGCATTTCCCTGGTGTCATTAAAGCACCTTTAACATAACTAAATGCGTATTTTACATCCTACTTGTATTGTTTCAAAAATCCATTTAATCCTATAGTCATTTTATCCTTCCCCACTTTTTTTTTTTTTTTTGTAATTATGACATATGGAAAAGGCTGTGGCATCTGGTTGTAGAGCACTAAAGAGTGGACCTACTGAGAAGCAAGGAAGTTCAGGAGAGCCTTTCTAATGTTCACACACACATCAAATAGAGTGCTCTTTCTCAACAGGTATTTAATTGCAGGTACACAGTTAGAAGTAATATTCTGATCTGCTCTTGGATCGTACTTTCTGTTTGAGGAGAGGATTAAACGAATTACAGTACAATTACTAGGTCAGAAGCCAGGACCATTTCAAGCTTTTGTTGAAGCCAGCTATTAACAGGAGAACCTGAGCAGGCCATCCAGCACTGGGTATTATCCAGCAAAGAAAATAAAATCCAGAGCTCGCTTAATAGAAAAGTGCTGACTTTTAATTTGTATTTTTAGATCATCAGAAGCAAGGTAAGTAGGTTGAAAATTTTTGTTAGTCCTTTTCTCTTTAAAAATCATTTAATACTAACTACACATTAAGCCCTTTACAGCAAATATAGCTCTCAATTTATTTTCTTTATTTCTGCACCTCTTGTAAGCAAGTAAACAGGACTTCCTATTTATAATTTGGACATGAACAGTGCTTCATTTAAAGTTGAATTTTTCTCATTCATATTTTACCCAGAATTGTGTTTTGGGGTTCTATATGTCATAACTAGTCAATATTACCCGTACTGCTTATGATTCACCATGTCCACATATTAAAAGTAAACTGGTTTGCTCTATCACAGTTGGATAAATTTTTCTGTGTTGTCTCATGTCTTGTAGCAAACATTCTCTCAAAGAAACTTAAGAAGTATGGTTTTCTCACTGACTGTGTTTGCTGTATTGGCAATTCTTGTTCTGTACTTGCTGCTGAAGATGGCATTCTCTCTATGTCCTTGTGTGACAGGGTATTGGAAAACACCAGAATGGGGAGTAAGTAAGAAGAAATCACTTGTTCTTAGAAAAGGAAAGGATTGTGGAAAAAAATCTGTGACCAGGTTCTGTGTGTGTGTGTGTGTGTGTGTGTGTGTGTGTGTGTGTGTGTGTGTGTGTGTGTGTGTGTGCGCGCGCGCGTGTGTGCGTGTGTGTGTGTGTGTGCGTGTGTGTGTGCGTGCGTGCGTGCGCGTGCGCGCACTCACCAGATTTTGAGCAAATGGACTTTTCTCTTTTGGATGCCCTGTTTTACTACTTGTGCTCTGGTTATCCAGCTTTGTCTATTTTGTCACCAGATTAATTTGTTCCTTTAGGGAAAAGAGAAGCACAAAACTGTAGTTATGTATCCTGTAGTAAAAGACAAAATGGGGAAGTTATTAAAGCCATCTTACTGTCTTTCAAACATTGAGATTGGGGAACAGTGTCTTTTTTTGTTTGTTTACTATGAATTAGTTATAGAGGTTAAAGGACTTCTTTCTGTTGTTTTTCTTTTAGGAAATTTTGGAAAACTTGTCTCCAATACATCTTTTTTTTAAAATTTAATTTTATTTTATTTGTGAACATACTGTACAGAGGGGTTACAATTACATGGGCAGGATAATGCGTACATTTCTTACCAAGCATTGCAGCCTCCTCCTTTGGTTTACCCTTCACATCCCTTCCCAGCCTCCCCCCTCCCCCCCAATCCCAATCCTTCTCCTTCCCCCCTTCTCTCTCCCCCCCCCCCCCCCCGCACCGACATTGTAAAGCTCGTTTTGGACATGACAACTTGTACTTCTCATTGTTGCAACAGGTCCACCTGTATCCTTAAACAACTAGTTTTTCCCCATCTCCTCCACAAGTTATACTGACATCAAATATAGTGAAAGCAGGGGTTATACTGTGGGGGAGGGACATACAAAGCAACAAAGAGATAATCTTATAAATGCGTTAGAGACACATGCATGAAAGAAAAAAACATTAAAATACATATCTAAGGGTTCATTTTCCTGACATCATATTATCTGACCTTTTCCGCTTGACTCATACATATACTAAATATTGCAAATAAGGGAAACCATGGGACCTATGTTTCTTTGGGCCTGGCTTACTTCACTTAATATAATTTTTTCCAAGTTTTTCCATTTCCTAACAAATGGGGCAATGTCATTCTTTCTGATGGAGACATAGAATTCCATTGTGTATATATACCACATTTTCTTTTTTTTAATTTAATTTAATTTTATTTGTGAACATACTGTACAGAGGAGTTACAATTACGTGGGCAGGATAATGCGTACATTTCTTACCAAGCATTGCAGCCTCCTCCTTTGTTTACCCTTCACATCCCTTCCCAGCCTCCCCCCTCCCCCCCATATACCACATTTTCTTGATCCATTCATCTACTGAGGGGCATCTGGGTTGGTTCCATATCTTAGCTATGGTAAATAATGCTGCAATAAACATTGTTGTGCTGGTAGCTTTAGTGTGGTCTTGTTTGTAAACATTTGGGTAAATGCCCAAAAGTGGGATTGCTGGGTCATAGGGGAGCTCTATGTGAAGTCTTTTGAGGAACCTCCATACTGCTTTCCAAAGTGGTTGAACAAGTTTACATTCCCACCAACAATGAAGTAAGGTTCCTTTCTGTCCACATCCCCTCCAGCATCTGTTGTTGTTAGAGTTCTTGATTTTTGCCTTTCTAACTGGGGTGAGGTGATATCTCAATGTTGTTTTGATTTGCATTTCTTTTATGGCTAGGGATGTTGAACATTTCTTCATGTGTCTATTGGCCATCCTTCTTTCTTCTTCAGAGAAGTTTCTCTGTAAGTCTTTAGCCCACTTATTTATTGGGCAGTTGTTTCTTTGAGGATTTGTTGTTGGGGGGGTTAATTTTTTGAGTTCCAAGTATATTTTAGATATGAGACCCTTGTCCGTTGTATGGCTAGTAAAGATCTTCTCCCAATCCATGGGCTTTCTATTGATCTTGCTAGCTATGTCATTTGCCCTGCAGAAGCTCTGCAACTTTATGCAATCCCATTTGTCCAACCTTTCTTTGATTTGTTGTGTTTCCGGGTCTCTATTCAGAAAATTTTGGCCTGAGCCAAGGAGACCTAGGGTTTCTCCTATTCCATCCTGTAATGTTTTCAGAGTGTCTGCTTTGACTTCAAGGTCTTTGATCCATTTGGAGTTGATTCAGGTGCAGGGTGATATATAAGGATCTAGCTTTAGTTTTCTACATGTAGTTAACCAATTTTGCCAGCACCATTTACTGAAGAGGTTGTCTTTCTTCCATTCTATTGTTTTAGCTCCCTTATCGAAGATTAGATGGCTATAGGTCTGTAGGTTCATTTCTGGGTTTTCAATTCTATTCCATTGGTCCTGAGGTCTGTTCTTAGGCCAATACCAAGCTGTTTTGATTACTATGGCTTTATAGTAGAGTTTGAAGTTTGGTATTGATATTCCTCCAGCAGTGTTCTTTCCGTTGAGGAGCGTTTTTGCTATTCGGGGTCTTTTATTGTTCCATATGAATTTTTGGATTGCCTCTTCTATTTCCTTGAAGAATGAGGGTGGAATTTTGATAGGTATTGCGTTGAATTTGTAGATAGCCTTGGGAAGTATTGCCATTTTCACGATGCTAATCTTTCCAATCCAGGAGCATGGGAGGTTTTGCCATTTTTTAAGTTCTGTGTTGATTTCCTTTTTTAAGATTTTAAAGTTTTCATCATAGAGGTCCTTCACTTCTTTAGTTAAGTTAATTCCTAGGTATTTTATTTTTTGTGGGGCTATTACAAATGGAGTTGCTTTCCTAATTTCAGCCACACTTTTCTCATTGTTGGCATACAGAAAAGCCATTGATTTTTGGGGGTTAATTTTATAACCTTCTACTTTGCCAAAGTTTTGGATCAGCTTGAGTAATTTGGGAGTGGAGTCTATGGGATTCTTTAAATACAAGATCATGTCATATGCAAAGAGGGAGAGTTTTATTTCTTCTTTCCCTATTTGGATCCCCTTTATGTCTGCATCTTGTCTTATTGCTGTAGCTAGGCATTCTAATACTAGTTTGAAGAGAAGTGGAGAGAGTGGGCATCCTTGTCTTGTTCCTGAGTTAAGAGGAAATGGCTTTAGTTTTTCACCATTGAGTATAATGCTGGCTGTAGGTTTGTCATATACAGCCTTTATTGTATTGAGGAATGTTCCATGGATTCCTAATTTTTCCAAAACCTTCATCATAAAGGGGTGTTGGATCTTGTCGAATGCTTTTTCTGCATCTATTGAGATAACCATGTGGTTCTTATTCTTGCTCCTGTTGATGTGATGAATAATATTAATTGATTTGCGCATATTGAACCAGCTTTGCATCCCTGAAATGAATCCTGTTTGATCGTGGTGTATGATTTTTGGCTGATTTGTTGAAGTCGATTGGCCAAAATTTTGTTGAGAAGTTTTGCATCAATGTTCATCAAAGAAATGGGTCTATAGTTCTCTTTCTTTGATGAGTCCCTGCCTGGTTTTGGGATGAGGGTTATGATGGCTTCATAGAATGTGTTCGGTAGTGAGCTTTCTCTTTCAATTTCATTGAAGAGTTGGAGGAGTACTGGTGTGAGCTCTGCTTTGAAGGCCTTGTAAAATTCCGCTGTAAAACCATCTGGTCCTGGACTTTTCTTAGCTGGGAGGTCTCTTATTGCTGTTTCTATTTCAGTGCTTGATATGGGCCTGTTAAGATTAACTCATCTTGGTTTAGTTTTGGCATGTCAATATTTGCTAGGAAAAGGTCCATTTCTGTCAAGTTCTCAAACTTATTAGCATAAAGTTTTGAGAAGTATTCCCTTATTATTTTTCTGAATCTTGGTTGTTTCCGTGGTGATGTTTCCATTCTCATCTCTGAGTTTATTAATTTGGGTGTGTTCTCTTCTTTTTCTGATAAGATTTGCTAAGGGTCTGTCAATTTTGTTAAGTTTTTCGAAGAACCAACTCTTTGTTTTGTTGATTCTTTCTATAGTTTTTTTGGATTCTAATTCATTTAGTTCTGATTTAATTTTGATTATTTCTTTCCGTCTACTGGATTGGGGTTTATCTTGCTGCTCTTTTTCAAGGAGGTTTATATGTGTCATTAAATTGCTAGTTTCAGATCGCTCCAATTTGTTGATGTAGGAGCTCAGAGCTATAAACTTGCCTCTGAGTACTGCCTTTGCTGTGTCCCAGAGGAGCTGGTAATTTGTGTGTTCATTTTTGTTGAATAGCATGAACATATTAATTTCCTTTCTAATCTCTTCCATGACCCACTCATGATTCAGCAGTGTGTTGTTCAGCCTCCATGTGATGCCGGACTTTCTTTGGTGGCTTTTGGTGTTGAGTTTTGTTTTTCTTTTTCAAAGAATGGGTGGCATTGGGCCTTTAGGTGGACACATCTCTTATGAAAGTTAGCAGGTCTGCATAACTACAATGCAGATCTTAAGATTGAGAATGCTTCAGAGCTAGAATTGAGTACAGTGACTTTTGAGTACGGCCCACGGATCCCAATTTCTGTATTCCTTGATAGTGACAGTTGGCCCTCTTGTCTCCAGATATGTATCTGAATGAAGCCAGTTGTGGATTGAAAATGGCAAAGCATCTTCGTCTGTACTAAACATATACAGAACTTCAACTATTTACATGGTATTTATACTGTATGGATATGTCTTATAGAGGTGAATGCCAACATATGAGAGATTGTGCATACAGCCTTTATAAATACAGAACCATTATTTATGTAAAGAACTTGAACATTGGTGAATATTGGTATCTGGGGGAGTCCTGGAACCAATGAACCAAAGGGCAACTTATTAATGCCTGCCTTTTTAAAGTGTTTGTGTTGTGGAAATGCTCTGGACCAATTTTTGTGAGAAGGTCTATTATTCACATGCATCCCCTTGTGCTGTGAAATCTGAGAGTTCTTTTTACTGACCAGTGCATGGAAGAATAGAGTTATTGCTCATGTATACTAGTCATTGGGTCTAGACTACTTTAGTCTAATGGTGTCAGTGCTCAGGTTGGAGGATGATTTCACCTTCTCATGGCCTACTAATAGACAATGGCAAAATTGAGGCTACCACTCTTAGCCTGGTGCATTTGAGCCATAGGGCATGATATGTGACAGGCCTGTGCGATAGATGTGACTTGTGTGTGCCCTTTCTCTTTCTGATCAGTTGATAATCTCCATGCCATGACAACTTGCTGATTTGGGGAACCTGCGTCTTACTTTACAGGTATCAATCATCATGTCAGCCTAAAGTACCTGGTATCTTTAGTTTACCCCTCAGGACTTCAGAATCAGAGAAGTGAATTATGATACATTTCTTTTTCTTTTTTTCTTTCTTTTGCTAATTTCTTTATTTGTTTTGTAATCTAATAGGTGTTTATGGCAGTATTTTTTTAGGGAAGGTATCTGAAACCCCCACCCCCACCCCTGGGGTCATTTAACAATGTCTAAAGACACTTTGCTTGTTAGGGTTAGGCTAGGGTGTGTGTGTGGAGAGTACCTTTGTCATACAGTGAATGGAGGCTGCTGAACTTCCCACAGCAAGCAGGGATTCATGTGGCCTTAAATGCTAGAAGTTCCGGGGAATAAACAGTTGGAAAGGCTGCAGGTGGCTTCAGCAGGACAAGGGACATTAAGAAAGTGATAAGGCGAGTGGAGCAACCCTCCAGAGAAGGTTAGGAAGAGAGTTTGGCTGGGGAGAGGAGGTTTAGAAGAGGGTAGGGGAGAAAGTAGAACATTTTGGAGCAGTGGGTGGGAGCTATAGACTGACCCCCTAGTTCATCTACCAAGTGCTCCCTGTGGAGTACAGCTATCCATGGTAGTACTAGGTTTTCCCTTAAGAGTGTAAATGCTCCCAAAGGGTAGATGAAAACATTCTTGTTTTCAGTAGTTGGAACATTTCTTAGTTGTTTCAGGCCCTGGTATATACACCGTGATTACTAAAAATACCCAATGTACTCTTTCTGTAGCGTCAAACAAGAGACATTAAAAAACAATGTCATTGGTAGGTTGGCTTTGAAGCTGGCATTGTGATTTTGATGTATAACATTTCAGGCCCAGGCATTAATTTGGTTAACAGTTCAATGTTCTAAGTCCAGTTTATACTATGGGGAGAAAGGTAAGTTCTGTTGGTTGAATTCTGCCACTTCGTTTTCTTTCTGACAGCATCAGGCTTTTCAGGGTCCTGAGGCTCAGCTGCTTATCTCTGAGTTACTGTCTCCAGTGCATGGGATAAAAGAGTCTGACACTCAGTGCAGTTGACAGCCTCCTGAGTAGCAAGTATTCTGTTGTATTTAAGAAGAAGTTAGGTAGACAGGAGATTTCAGAAGCTCTGTGAAAGAAAATGAGATCAGTTAGACCAATTCCTGCTAGATGCATTGGGAAGTGATTAGAAATGATGTCCACAAGATGGTTTTAATTGCATGGATGGAAATCTTCCTTCAAAACTAAAATTAAAATGTAGATCAGAGTAAAAGATAGCAGCAGGCCTAGAATAGATCAGAAAGGTAGAACAATGAAACATTTTGAAATCTGTAAAAACAAGTCCAGAGGCTTTGCCTCATGTCCAAAATGAAATGTAGTCAAGAAGTGCTTTATATCTTAAGCTCTGTTCTTAGTACTGACTCTATTAATTGCATTGGAGGCAGTTTTTTGGATTTTCCAGACTTACACCTAATTATATTAATTGTATTAATGGTGTAAGTTAGAGTCACTTTTCATCATACCACTATTGATATTTTTCTCACCTTTTATCTTAAAGGCTCTAGGTGACATTTCAGATATAGAAAATGTAGAGGGGAGGCCATTATCATTACTGTGTGTGGGGAGTACAGGAGTTTCCATGTACTCCTAAATTTACGGAATAGAAAATTTAAGGCCTACTCCTGTGGGATTATGTAGATGAAAATATATACCGCTTAGATCATTATAATTTGCCATAATTTCAGTTGTTCTCAGTCAGTTACATTTTGTTCATACTCGGTAAACAAATTAGCTTCCATTTTAACCTTTTAAAAATTAATATCACTGCTATAAATGTTAAACTAGAAGTATAGAAAGCATTAAAGCAATAGTGTCTTCAGAAATATCACTTCTAATGTTTATTGGTTGATGAAGAAATTTTATGTTAAGCTCATTTTCATGTTCACCATGGAAAGTACTTGTCTTCATTTTGATTGAGCCTCAAGAACTTTTAGTATTGACAGTGAAGGTGGTTTGGGTTTCAAGGCGCCCCAGAAACCATTTTGAGATATTACCATTGTGGAATATTACCAGACAGCAGGATATGGGGTCCTTTAGCTGCTAGTTGCTGCCATATGGTATGGAAAATGAAACTTTTATTTTATGTCTTTTCATGGTGTACAAAATATTTTTAGTAAAATTTTCAGTTAAATTCCTATCTGGGTCACACAGATAACAGAGAGAACCCCAAAAGCTGTTATCCAGGGTTAACTCCTAATCTCGGTGTCAGTGCTCATGAAGAAGTTTATTTCTTCCTGCATGTGGAATCCTACATTTTTTTTTTTGGTTTAGTTTTGGATAGGATTTTAATAAAATATCAGCTGGCCAGTTTTACAGATCATTTGGAATCCTACCTTGTAATGATAAATTCAGTGTCTTGAACAAGCAAATACCTTAACAGAGTGTACCTATGCTGAAGCATGCTCAGTTATGCCTATGCCTTGGCATGGACCATCTATTTATCATAGTAAGAAGCTACCATCACTGTAAATCACTCTGTACAGTAGAGAGAAAAGGTGCAAGATTTATTAGCTTTCTTGAGCAAAATTAAAAATTTGGTAATTTTATAATTCCATTTCATAACTTATGTTCTAGAGTTTGACTTTACTTTTAAGTGTTTAATCACTTGATCTTTTCCTGTGATATATTCACCAGAAATAACATATTCAGAGAGCAGACCCATTCCCATTTCTCACTTATATATTCTGTACCTAATACAGTACCTAATTCAGTACCTAATACAGCTAAAGTACTGTAAGCTGGGAGCTTGTTAGGTCTGTTCCTGATAAGGGACATGGACAATCCCTGTTTAGGAGGCTTGATTGGTTAGTACTGCTAACCATAGTGTCACCACTACTCTTTCTTTGTGGTAAAATATATGTAATATAAATTGTCAATATAAATTTCCTACCTTTTAAATTAGTGTATATTAGTTGTATTTCCATACATGCATAAAATGCACTTTGATTAAATGTGTCCATTCTAGTACTCCTGGCATTATAACATTTTTAGTGTGTGATCTAGTGATATTAATAACATTGTTTTCAAAGCTTTCAGATTACTTGGACTAGGAACCCTGTCACTTATTAAGCAATAATTCTGATTCCTAACTACTCCCATTCCATCCCCTGGAAATCTCTATTATGCTTTGTGATTCAGTGAATTTGCCTATTACAGATATTTGATATAAGTGTAATCATACAATCAATATTTATCTTTTGTGTCTGGCTTCTTTCATTTAGCATGTTTTCAAGATTTGTATGTGTTTTATATATCAAAACTTTGTTCCTTTTTATGGCTGAACAATATTTTATTGTGTGAATATACCACATTTTATTTATTTGTTCATCTTAGTGGGCAAGTATGTGGCTTTTCCCCCCGTGTCTTGTCTCATTCATGTAAATAATACTGCCATAAACATTGACATACAAGTATGTGTTTGAATCTCTTGTCCTTACTTTCCACGTATGTCTAGGACTGGATCATATGTCATGGTGGATCAGTATTGGGTTCTATTTTTAACTTTGTTCGGGAATCATTAAAGTATTTTCCATAGTGGCTACCCCATTGCATATTCCTATCCAGCAACAGTTATCCACATTTATTTTCAGTTTTTGATTAGAGCCATCCAATAGCTATAAAATGATATTTGCTTCTCTGTTTTTGTTTTGTTTTGTTTTCTTGTACTGGGGTTTGAACTCAGAGCCTTGTACTTGCTAGTCAGGTATACTTGAACCATGCCTCCAACCCTTTTGTTTTAGTTACTTTTCCCATAG
The DNA here is from genome assembly GCF_024711535.1 of Dipodomys merriami. Lineage (NCBI taxonomy): Eukaryota > Metazoa > Chordata > Mammalia > Rodentia > Heteromyidae > Dipodomys > Dipodomys merriami. The sequence goes on from NW_027202937.1 coordinate 33,011,571, forward strand.
GACTTCACAGTTTTGCCTGGGTTTGTTTGGAATTCGATATTCCTATTTATACTAGTTGGGATTGAAGGTGTGAGTCATCTTTAAGTGTTTAATCACTTGATGTATTTTTTTTCTTGAAAATTACAGATATTCAGAGTAGACTCATTCCCATTTCTCAGTTATGTATCTTGGTGCCTAGTACATGTGCTGAAGTACTCTCAGCTTGTCATTTGTTTGATAAGGAACATGGACAGCTTGTGGTTTAGGTTAGAATTGGAGGATAAGGAGGTACCATTTATCAAAGCAGTTTTATGTATACAGTGCATCTTCATCAGTGTCACCCCTTTATCATTCTCATCCCCTTTGACCCACCTCTTCCTTTTCTTTATTTTGTGGTGTATAAAATGAATTCTTGACTGCATTCCCCCCACCCCTTTCCCTCCTCATTAACCTATACCTCTCTGCTTGCCCTCCTCCCTTGCAAATAACCATATCCTGTGCTTATTTTGTTTGGCTTTGGTCTAAAACAATTATTCTATTTGAGCTCTCTGTAGAGTCTATTATACTTGAGTTAATTAATTTGTAACCACTTGCAAACCACTCAACATGTTTACTTAGAGATTTATAGGCATATTCTGTCTATCACAGATTAGGAAAACCATGCAACCTTTGTTTCTCTGGGTCTGGCTTACCTAATATATTTTTTTCCAGGTCTTGCCATTTCCTACGAGTGGTACAATATCATTCTTTCAAATGGATGAGTAAAATTCCATTGAGAAGATGTACTACATTTTCTTGATCCATTTATCCATTGAAGGGCATCTGAATTGAATCAATGTCTTGGCTATGGTGAATAGTGCTGCAGTGAACAATGTAAGATTGGAAACCATGAAACTATTGCAGTAAGAGGTGTGGAAACTCTAAGGCTCCTGAGCTCAAGTTGAAAGTAAAGATCCAGAAACACAAAAAACTAAAGAGAGACTTGAAAAATGTAATCACATCGAACTTGAAAAAATTGATGCTTGGCAATGGACATAGCTCAGAGGCTAAATAGAAAGCCTACAGAATGAGAGGAGAAAGTTACATCCAAAATCTATGTAAATTAAATATAATTAAGTTTAACCCTCAGAGAGAGTGAGGGAAGGGGTTATATTGTCAAAGAATAAATGTACTCATTACCTGACTAATGTAACTGTAACCCCTCTGTATATTCCTTTGTAATAATAAAAAAGAAAAAATTAAACCTCAAAGAAACAATTAATAAATAGGCTAACAACTTAAAGAGACATCTCAGAACAAATAAAAATGACTATTAATAGACTCATGAAGAAACAGACATTTGAACATTTCTAGCTATGTAGGAAATACAAGTCAAAACAACACTGAAATTCTACCTTACCCCAGTTAGAATGGTCACTGTCAAGAAAACAATAACAAATGCTGGCGAAGATGGGGCTAAAAGGGAACTCTTACATTTTTGGTAGGAATGTAAGGTTGTTCAAACACTGTGGAAAGCAGTATGGAAGTTCCTCAAGAAACTAAACATACAGCTACTCTATGACCCAGCAATTCCACTGTTAGGTTTTTAATCCCATAGAACACACACATTACAGTAAAGTCACCAGCATAATCATGTTCATTACTTTCTGTTTTTATTTAGCCTTTGTTAGGTTATTCTCAAAAATAATAGTTTTCTTCATTTTTTTTGTTTTCTACTCCATAGGTTCCATTTTAGTTATAATAACTTTAATTTGTTGATTCTGTATCTTTTGTTTTCTTACTCAAATCTGTTGTCAGACTGTTCTTTCTTTCAGTTCTATAATACTTTATATAAATTCTAGTTCTTGATTTTGTTCATAGATCATTTCCCTATTTTCTTTAATTCTTAATGTCTGTTAGCTTATTTTTGCTGGAACTAGAAGGATGCACCAGCACGCCTAGCTCTCCTTTACGTTTGCCTTTTTTTTAAAGTATATTTAAAATTCATTTGTAAGGTAACTATATGGCCTTCCATGTAGCTAGTTTTTATCAGTTGTTTTTAGATAAATGGACTGCCTATACTTTCTGATTTCTTTATTTGCCTTGTGATGTTGAAAGATTGACATTTGAAAATCATATACTAATTTTGAAAATCAGTTTTTTTCTATTTTGCAGTTTTTCCTTTGTCTTTTTTTTTTTTTTAATTGATGAAGGCTATCTAGTCTGTTTAGTGGTATTTCCACAGTATTTTTGCAGAGTATATTCCTTGTTATCTGTTGTTACTGAAGACTGTTTCTTAGCTTATTGCCACTAATGTTTAGAAACTTCCTTGGGTGCTAGAGCTAAATAGAACAAAGTAAAACACCTCTCCTTACATGTTGATTCTGGGAGGGCATTCCTTTCATACCTTGCCAGGTCTACACTGAGCTGGGCCAAAAACTGGAGTTCTTGATATATATGTGGTTTAGTGTCATTCAATGTATTCTTCAATGGTTTTTTTTAATGCTTTTCATTGCATATGTGCTGTAGAATTTGTTATGTGTCTGCCATAAGATCTTTTATCCCAGGTTTCTAGTTGTTCCTCTTATAGTATTTTTGAACAGTGATCCCACTTTCCTCTGTTAATGGCACCATGCAGCTGTCCTGCAGGGTAGCCCGGTCTGGAAGAGAGAGAGAGAGAGAGAGAGAGAGAGAGAGAGAGAGAGAGAGAGAGTGTCTGTGTGTGTTGGTTGGTCATGGGGCTTGAACTCTGGGCCTTAGCTCAAGGCTAGCACTCTATCACTTGAGCTACAGCTACAGCGCCACTTCCTCTTTTCTGGTGGCTTATTGGAGATAAGAGTTTCACGGACTTTTCCTGCCTGGGCTGGATTTGAACCGTGATCCTCAGATCTTAGCCTCCTGAGTAGCTAGGATTACAGGCGTGAGCCACCGGCGCCCAGCCGAGTCTGGAAATTTTTAAATCACTGTTACTTAAAAGGTTTCAGTTTCACTCATAAATGTTGTGTATGACTAGGTAAAGTAGAAAGAAGCTCTCTAAAACTTTAAGTGACCTCTGTTTAATTTCCTACAAGTGCTTTTAGACTTTGAAAGCCCTAATAAAATTTGGATTTTTGCCTGGTAGGTATATTCTCCATTTGCTTCATTTGGCTTTTTCCTCCTTTCAGGGTTCCTTTTGCTGCTATGTCTGTGTGCCATTATTAGCAGGACTCTAGCTAACTTGCCCCTTGTCCATCTACAGTATAAAGTGTCCCAATAAAGTCTGTTTTCCCCTTCATGTAACATAACTAGAGACATATTTCACATTTGATTATCCATTTATCAGTTACTGAACATATATGTTGATTTGAAGTATGTCTCCATTGGTAGAGTGCCAGCCTACCAAGTAGAATCCCCTAAGTTCAAACTCCAGCATACCCCCAAAGAACGTTGTACATGTTTTGGTGAAGACAAGTTCTTGAGTAGATACTGAGAGTAGAGTGGCTGGGTCATATGGTAATTAATTAGTTGTTAAACCAGTCACCACAAAGTGACTGTGCCATTCTATATTCCCACAAGCAGTATGTGAGGATTATGATTCCCCCATATCCTTGCCCAGTACCTGTTAGCTAGTACTTGCATTTTGTAGAAGCTCCTCAGAAAGGGGTATCTCATTTGGGTTACAGTCTCCCTCTCCCCTCTGTCCTCTGTCCTCTGTCCTCTGCCCTCCTCCCTCCCTCCCTCCCTCCCTCCTCCTCCTCCTCATTCTCCTCCTCCTCTTCCTCCCCCTTTCCTTTTTTCCTTCTCCTCTCCCCTCCCTTCCTCTTCCCCCTTCTCCATTCCCTCTTCCTCTCTTTCTTCCATCCCATCTTCTCCCAGGCCCCAGTCTGAGCTATGGTGTTATTATAGTAATTTTCAAATTACTGTGGGTTTATTAGGATGTGAAGATATCACCATAGCCTACAGGTGTCTTAGAAAGACGAGGTGTTGGTCTGGGAAGGCATCTTAGCGGTAGAGTGCTTGCCTAGCATGCATGAAGCCCTGGGTTCAGTTCCTCAGGACCATATAAACAGAAAAAGCCAGAAGCGGTGCTGTGGTTCAGATGGTAGAGTGCTAGCCTTGAACAAGAAGAAGCTTAGGGACAGTGCCCATTCCCTGAGTTCGCAAGTCCCAGGGATGGCGGGGAAAAAAAAAAGTAGACCAGGTGTAGATGCTTCTCCTGGATTTACAATGGGTTTATATCTATAGGCAGTTGAAAACACATTCATTCATATGCTGATTTTAAAAAAAACACAGAAAACCATTGCAAAGTGAGAAAAAAAATTATAAGCCAAACCATCATGCATCCAGAACTATAATTTATCACTCTGATGGAGACATATGAGAGCAAAACAGGGGTGGGTATGGGGACTCAATATGGGTACATGCTTTTCTGAAATACTTGTTCATTAATTTGCTTTATTGTGTCTGTAGCCATATCAAATGGGCCTATTCAAAAACTCCCAAACTTAAAAGTAAACTTCTGTGCATTTAAATGAGTAAATTGAGGTTATCCTAGCTATTCAAGAGGCAAGAGTTCAAGAAGATCATAGAAGTCAGTCTAGGCAAAAAGCTAATAAAATTTCATCTCAATAAGCCTGATGTTGGTAGTGCATGTCTCTGATCCTTGCTAGGTGAAAAGTATAGGTAGGATCAAGATCTGAAACTGGATTAAAAAAATAGGAGACTGAAAAAATAACTGCTGCAAAAAAGGACTAGGGGATATAGCTCAAGTGATAGAGCACCTGCCTAGGAAGTACCAGGCCCTGAGTTTAAGCCCAAGTACTATCTTCTTCATACCATCAGAACAACAAATGATTATCTACATATTACAAAAATGAGTAAATTATTCTTGGTATATTTTCACATACTTAAAAAATTTCACATAATTTATCATGTATTTGTTGTAGTATTACTTATTACTTATGGTTTTGTTCTTCAAATTTTTTGCACACTTCTTTAAAGCTACTTTAACACAAACACACTGTAGACTTGTTGATTTGAATTTCTTTTTCTCTGCATGCCTATTCCCTTGCTTGACACCTTTGAGTGGCTCACTTGACACTGGTGGCAATTCAAGAGGCTGAGATCAAAGGATCACAGTTTAAACCAGTATTGACAGACAAATCTTCAAGATTTATTTGTATTTAACTAGCAAAAAAAGCCAAAACTGGAGACATGGCTAAAGGGGTAGGGATGTCATCCAAGAGCAAAAATGCCGAGGGAGTGGTGAAAAACCCTGCGTTCAAGCCTCAGTACCTACACATACACACATACACACACAAAATTAGTCTTGTATTAGGATAGCTTTTAAGTTCAGGACAACTTCGACTGAAGAGGAAATATTTTTAGTATTGTTTTTAAAAAATTAAGATAAAAATATTTTAGCAGTTTCTTTTTTCTCTTTTGCAATAGAGCTATTTTATAGGTTAGTTTGATATCCTTTAAAAATATAAAGATACTGTGAATGGATGAATGTATATGAAGCATTCACTAGTTACAAAGGAAGGAAATAGTGTCACATGTGACTACAAGCATGAATCTTTATTTTTTGATTATGTATGAAATTTTATTTGTACTCATTGCTTGTTGGTCTTGAATATAACATTCATCATATAATCAACATATTAATAAAGGGAATAGTTTTTATATTTAAAGGTATTCTAATTTGTGCAAACAGACATTATTCAATTATTATTGAGAGCCGGGTGGCAGTGGCTCACGCCTGTAATCCTAGCTACTCAGGAGGCTGAGATCTGAGGATTGCAGTTCAAAGCCAGCCCCTGCAGGAAACTATCTCATCTCCAATAAACTACTCAAAAAACCCAGAAGTAGCACTGTGGCTCAAGTGGTAGAACACTCTCCTGGAGCAAAAAAGCTCAAGGGAGAGTGCCCAGGCCCAGCCCTGACTAGCCCTCCCCCCCCCCCAAAAAAAAAGAAAAAAACCACTTATATTTGCAAGTTTTAAAGAAATCCATCTGTTTCTAAAGGGAATACAACCCAGATTTACATGTTTCACCAAAAAAAAAGTTGTAATCATTTTACAACACTTGGTTGATTCTCATAGTATTCTCTCTAAGGCTCATGGCAAAAAGAGTACACACTGTTGTTCATGTTTCTAGTAAAGGTTAGTTTGGTTTTCATTTCTTTGTATCTCTGAAAATCTGTATTTGTATTAAAATCACAAAAGTCATTATTAGCTTTTCACTTTTTAGTAAGGATGTAGAAAACCTTTTTCCTTAATGGGCCAGATAGTGAATATCTTTTGCTGTGAGCCATTCTTATGTCACAGCTAGTCATAATATTCTGTGGTAGCTGAGGAGTAGCTGTAGAACTTGCAAATAGATGAGTCTGACTGTAACAGTACATTTTCTTTCATGGACACAGCTTTCATTTATTACAAGTTGTTCTAATTTTGGCCTTTTCTAAACACCAGTAACCCTGGGGAGCATTGTGCCCTAACCCATGTGCCAGAACAAGTAGTAAATGAATTTGCATAGTTTGCTGGTTCCTGTCCATGAATTGGAACCCTCCCCACCCCCCAAAAATCACTAATGGAATTGAGTTTTGTTTTTGACAACTAGAACCAACTGTTAGAGGGCCAGTATTTAATGGCTATGGTGCCACTTTTTAATGGCACAGGACATTTAGAGAGAAACATGTACTAGTGATTTGAACATTTTATCTAAACGAAAAGCCATGTTATACAAAGAAGTGTAAATACTATAATTATTTGAATATAAATTTTGTAACTGCTCTTTGTAATTAGTTGTTCGGGGGCCCTGTTTTCTTAAAACTTAAACTAGTGTGTATTGATACTTGTTCAGAGTTTATCTGGCTTTGTGGATTTAGTGATAGGACTGAGGATAAATGCAAATCACATTCATCAACTTTCTGATCTTGAGCAATCGAATCTCAGAAGATTAAGCTTGTAGTTTTTTAAGTTCATTGCCACTACAATGGCTTATTGCAAAATAAAAATGATTCAAACAAGAGTGGATTTACCCTATTCCATTAATGGCTATCCATGAAAGTAATCTCTAAATTGTTTCCCGGGTATTTCATACACAAGAGTCTGCTTTGCTCCATTAATGTGTGGCTACTACCTAGGGACCTGGAAAAGGCCCAGAAAACAAGCTTGAATGTATTTTGGACATGGTAAAATATGAATACATTTTGTAATATTAAGGATTGAATTTAGGGTCTCCCACTTGTAGGCAAGTACTTTTCCATTTGAGTTATGCCTCCAGCCCTGACATTGTGAACTGAAATCTCTGTTCACTGCATATGCATCTTTCACACACCGTTTGAGAACATTGTACATAAAATAGAGGCATATTAAGCTTTTGGCTTACTATAATGCAGTCACGATATGTAATTAAAATGGAGAAACACAACGACCAAACCATTTTAACTATTGAAACAAGCAGATGTTAAGCCAAGTCTGTTCTCAGGAGGCTAGAGCATAGGTTTTTCTTATGTAATCTTATAAAATTAAACTTTCATTATTTGGATCTTTTTCCTGTCGCAGTTTGGTCAGCAAATAGCCTCCTATCAGGTTCCTTTAGCAGACCTACTTGCTTGCTGGCCCCCCTGTCTCACAGGCTACATTTGCACATTTTACTGTGAGAGTGAAGACCCCAAAAACAATTGTCAATTGTGTTCACTACTTAAAACCCAGCACCAATTACCCACAAATGTTATTTGTGGTCTTTCAGCTATGGGATGTACTAGAGTCAACAGCATGTGAGGGCAGTTGTTTATTTCTGGTTCTGACCTCAGTTTTAGGCTCAGTAACACTTGGGAAAGTACTGGCTCATGGGAAATGAAGTGTTTCAATAACTTGCTTACTGTCCCACATGTTTTTTTTCATCAGTCTAGTGGACTGCTAGTCAACTTTTTTCTTGTGAGAAAACTAGGCATCTTCCAATAACAGGACATAAGTCTGAGATCATGTCTGTATTCATCACCTGGCATTTTGGTGGTGATCATCTGTATAAAATGCCAGGCGCAGTCTTCCCGTAGTTCTGCTTGCCCTGTGCTGGAAGCTCAGTAGAGTCTAATCCATATAGTTGCTTCATGCAGCCATTATATATCTCAGGTTTTGCCCTGAAACTTCAAGAACAAGCCAGCAGGTGATTTTTCATGTCAAGTTTCAAAATTCTTTTGAGCAGATGAAAAATGTCCCTTAAATACTAACAACTTTTGTGTTTTAAAATAAACCAGTGGCTGTAGCTCTACAGCCTGGACAGAACTCACCAAATGAAAGGTGGCAGATGCTGGAAGCCTCCAAGTCTCCAGGGTGTAGTGAGTCAGAAATTAAAGGCAGGAGTTCTCTGTCAAGATAGTTGTAAGGTTGTTTCCAAAAATGATCTGCTAAAGCTCTTCTGAGGCTTTGTGCCAGTATAACCGTCTCACACTTGAAGTTCACTGTTTAATGGCCAGTTTTATTTTCCTTGTTTATGCTCTTATTTATAAATATTAAATTTTTAATAAAGATGTAGCCATAGTTGCCTATTGTTCGCTGAAATTTGGTAGGCTTCATCCAGAAAACTGCATGCTTTGTGGGGTAAAAGGGAGTCTTTGAGGGGCATCTGTTGTTTTCTGTCTCAGGCTCTGTAACAGTGCCTGATACATGAGTCTGATGATTGTTGAATGAATGAACAAACTTAGTAACTTGATCACACAAAGTCACTTTTTTTGTGTGTGATTTTTTTTTTGTTTCCTATGACATTTTTCACAGAAATTGGAGACTGTGTAGTGTTTTGAAAAGTAGACAAAATTATCTGTTCTGTGTTCTCTCAAATATTCAGATTGAAAACATCTTCTCACACCTTGAGCTAGAGTAGTTAGGCCTCCTCTCACAGTGCTGTGATTTTTCCCTTTTTGACAAATGCATGAGTGAACAGACACTAGACCCCAGTACATGATTTTTTGTTTAGGGTCAACAATGAAGGCTGAATTGCACTGGTAGCCTCTGACCTAAAGAAAGTCCAACTCCATGAAAAGGCAGATACTTGGACTGGGAGAGGAATTTCTAGGGACTGTGAGCACTGGGTATTTTAGTGTGTTATTATTTGTAGTTTCTTTGGGGTTTTGGGTATGCTAAGGTGATGAGCAAATAAGAGGTTGAGAGTCTTACTCAGCACCTTCGAAGGAGCCAGAATTCCTTTTAGTTTCCTACTTTGTAACTTCTCTGGGAAGGTATGTGGGACGCCTATGAGCCAGTGAAGGCAATAGAAACAAAGGGTCGAAAGTGTAGATAGGGTATTTGAAGGTGAGCTTGTTTATTTGTTGATGATGACTAATTTACATAAAGGAGTAAATACAAAGACTTAAAAGATAGAACTGTAATGCATTTTACCCTAATTGTCATTAAACTTTTTTTTAAAGGGTATTTCATTGTGACATTTCCACATGTTTACAATGCTGATAGTAATCAAATTTAGGTTTAATCACTCTTAGCTTTGACAAATGGTCATATTTATGAACATGCTCGGCCTGTAATTGTAGCACTTGGGAGGCTAAGGTGGAGGATTGCGGGATTTAGGCCAACCCAGATATAGAGAAGACCTGTCTCAAAAACAGCACCAGCAGCAGCAGCAGCAGCAGCAACAACAACAACAAAACAAAAGCAGGCTGGGAAGCTGGCTCAGTGGTAGAGTGCTTGCCTTGTATGCATGAGGCCCTGGGTTTGATTCCTCAGCATCACATAAGCAGAAAAAGCTGGAAGCGGCACTGTGGCTTGAGCTGAAGAGCTGAGAGATGGTGCCCAAGCCCAGAGTTCAGGCCCCATGATCAACCAAAAAAAAAAGCAGAAACAGCTGGGCATCTGGCGACTTATGCCTGTAATCCTAGCTTCTCAGCAGGCTGAGATATGAGGATCATGATTTGAAGACAGCCTGGGCAGAAAAGTCTGTGACTTTTGTTTCCAAAAACTACTCAGAAAAAGCTGGAAGTGGCAGTGTGGTTTAGTTGGTAGAGTGCTGTACTTCAGCACAGAGAGGCTCAGGGACAGCGCCCAGGCCCCGAGTTTGGAAAAAACAAACCAATACCCCTCAAACCCAAAACACTCAGAAGAAAAATATTCTGGTTATTTGAGAACCTCTTGGGGAAACTCTTACTTTAGTCTTGTCATCTCACTTTTATAAATTCTTGAAGGCAAGGATTATGATGGAATTAAAATAGTAAAACATTTTATGGGGATAGGGGTTTCATAATAGTATTGAAGCTCATTAAAAATATGGAGTGAAAAGGCCAATTATGAAAATAGATAATACTGACTTTTGGCAAAATGAGTCTTTATGGAAGTATACATTAGTGATCATCTGCCAAATACAAGTGCTTTTTGAGGTTAATGAAATTATAAACAGGAAGTTGTAGACACTGATCAATATTGAGCAGCACAATATTTATGGAGGAGTATGTTTTTTCAAATTTTTTAAAGTATTCAGTGTGGTATATTACTAATTCGTTTAGGGAGGTTATTTAAATAAGTTGTTTCTTTAGTACTTTTGTACATAAATATTGTTTAGAATGCTATCACCTAGCTATAGTTTATTTTTAATATAAAATTTGCCCCAACACCAAGCATGTTGGAGAGTCATTGAGTCTTTTGTACTAGTGATATTCACATAGGAGGCTGCAGCAGGGAGTGACACCTGCTGATCCTGCCTGAATGAAGCCACACATGGATTAATGTAAAGTAAGCACCAGGCCATAAGCAAGAATTGAGGCAGCAAGGTGGTGTGAAGTGTCAGGACACAACAGAAGCAGGAGACAGGGAGAAGTACTAGGGGCACAGGCAGAAGAGGCCAGTCCCCATGTGGCAATCAAATGACAGATGAACTGGATTACTTCAGGTCAGTCACTTAGCACTGGAATCCTTTTTTCTCCTGAATAAACTGATAGAGAACACAAGTTTATCCCAGTTTATTAATGTTGTGGGATTTAGAGGAATATTCTCAGTAAAAAAGGCATCACAACAAGTGCATATAATGATAAGTATTAGCTTTTGTTTGATATTAGCTTATTGAGTCTTTACAATAGTGCTCCAAGTCAAGTGCCAGTATAGCATTTATTCCTGGAGTTTTAAACAGATCTCTGCTTACACACACACACACACACACACACACACACACACACACACACACACACACACACACACACACACACACACACACACACACACACACACACACACACACACACACACACACACACACACACCTTCAACTACTTATACACATTTATACAATATAAAGCACATAATATAGTACATATGTAACTATCATTTTGCCATAAATTATATTCTATTAAAAAGTTCAGTTTGGTGAACTTTTGTCAGTTAACTGGGGAAATTCATAAAACTTGTATAAAGCTGTGATGGGAAACTCACTCTGATTTTATCTTCCCATTACTTGCTCTTGGTATTATTTAAGATAGTGATTTCTTTAAAGGTATTCATGAAATTCTTTTCTCTATAAGATTTCTACTAGAGTCCTAAAATTTACAATGGTACATGATATGGAACACTGATTTTGTGATGATAGTATAGATCAGGGAATAGTATGTTGTTAGATCATCAAAAGTGCTTATTTAGTCAGATTGTGAAACCCGTGCTGGAATTTAATTAAGTAAATGGAGTACTGACTGGTGAATAGTGAGGTAAATGCTCCTCCATTTGGGACACTGGAAAGGGAGGGGTGGAAACAACTTGGATACTTAATAAAAACCTTCAGGAGTTACAATACTATTTGAAAAAGTTTGTCATTATGTGTTGTTTACCAAAACAAGTCCTTTTGAACTGACACACGGACAGTCAAGAAATGCTGCTCATTGTTTATTATTGGTCAAGAAGATGGGGAGGGTTATGCAGGTATCAGGGCAATATGGCAATAACTAAGACTGAGTACTAAAGTCTGCAACTAAGACTGTGACTTAATCTTGTGCCCCTAAAGGGTTGGCAGACAGCACCGTCTCCTCAACCACTCACCCACTCAAAACACAATCCATTGTTCAGAGTGGGGTAATCATTTTGCAATGCTTTACGTGCACAGGTAGGCAAAATTGTACAGATTGATCTTGTTGTCAGAGCATATCTTATTCATAGAAATCATCTGGAACTATATTTGAGCTCTGATGCTTACTTTGTAACCATGTGCAAGTTGCCTTTAGTTTTCTCATCAATGAAATGGATGATGGATAGAAGGATAGTGAGAATCAAGAATGATGAGATTAAAGATTTAGCCCCATGCTCACTTATTTTAGCTGTCTTTGCCAAAAGGTGAAGGGTTTTCATGGAAGTGTAAGCACTTTCCTGAGTTGAGAGTTCCTTTGCTAGAGATGTGTAAGCCAGGAATGAGCCTTTCATATCTCTACTGTGATGGAGTGTTGGCAATACCTCCTCTCAGCACAAGGTCCTGAGTTCAAGCCTGACTCAGTATAGCCCCCATCATTGTGGGTTTATGATTCTTATTCCATGGTATAAGATAATTTTTTTAAATTGATAAATATATGGTCAGTAGGAACCCTTTCTTGGGGATGTCTTTATTATGTTGCCATCCTCTGCATTCCTTCATTGATCTTAGAGTTCTTATTTGCTTTGAGGGTTGAAAAGATGGCCCAGGCCTTGTGCTTCCTGTGTAGTTGATGACATTACCAAACATTTAGTGAATAGTTAGTAGTAGTAAGAAGATGGAGTTTGCATTACCTCTAGTTAAGGGTTCTTCCACAAGGTAGAAACTGAAAGGGTCTGTACCTGTCTACCCCTTTCGGTGTAGGAGATTCCAAATGGACACCAGGCTGGGCCCAGATCCCTGCTATATGCTTCCCTGCACATGTGTATATGCAATTTGTCTCCGTATAGCTTCGGTAAGCTTGCACTCCCAAAACTGTGCTGTGCTTGTTCAGACACTCCCACTCTGATGTCAGCAGAAGCATGTGCTGTCATTCTTAATATTGAAATGTGAGAGACTAATAGTCACATTTGGGCTGGGCCCTATGATGGGAAGATCATTCAGATTTATGCAAATTCTAGTGACAATGGTCCTGACCAACAGTGCTGCATTTCTACATTTATTTTGACATTGACTTGACATGGCTGAACCTGTTTCTCATTGAGTGTCTCATGTTCTGAATTCATTTGATTTCCTGATATTGTTGTGAAATTTATTTTACCTATCGCTTGTCTTACTGTGAATTGGAAGTTTCGTTAAAATGCTTAGTGAGACATCAACCTCTCAACCTCTTTATGTGAAAGGATGCTCTTGTGCTTCACATGTCCCTCTACTAGACTCAGTGGCAGGTTGTCTCTGCCAGAGCAGATGACCTGTTAGGTAACACTGACACCAGGCAGAAGTCCCATCTCCCACTGTTGGTCAAACATGTGAATTCAGCATCCTCTGATGGTCCTCACAGAATCTTCACAGCGAATGCTGCAAAATGATTTCCTGTGTTTGTCTTTGATAAGAAGTATTTAGTAGGAAGAATTACTGTGTAAAGCATTTCTCTCAAGAACTGGGATAAACTGTAGTTTGTCCTGAAAAGACAAAAAGACAAGGCTTTTTTTTCCCCCAAAGTAAGTTTTAGCCAGGTGCTGATGGTTCACACTGTAATTTTATCTACTTAGACTGATGATAAAAGGATTGTGATTCAAAGCCAACTGAACAGAAAAGTTCACAAGACCCCCTTTCAATGTATAGCTGAGTACAGTAGCAAGTGCCTGTCATCCCAAACTGTGGGCAACTGAAATTGGGAGGATTGTAGTGCTAGTCCAACCCAGGCAGAAAAATTCAAGAGACTCCATCTCCAGAGAGGAAGACTGATCTTGGTGGTATGCACTGTGATTCCAGAGATGATGGGAAGCCTAGAATAGATGGATTGCAGTCCAGATGCACTCCTGGGTGTAAGACCAAATCCTAGTCTTTAACTAGGTAGGTGCTAGTGGCTTACGCTTGTAATTTCTACTCAGGAGGCTGAATCTGGAAGATTATTGTTCAAGGCCAGTACAGGCAGAAAAATCACTATGCTTCATCTATAAAATAACCACAAAAAGGGGAATTGTTGACATGGCTGAAATGGTTGAGTGGCAGCCTAACAAGAATGGGTCCCTTCCTAAATTTAAGCTCCAGTAACTCTAGGGGAAAAAAACAACCTACTGTAAAACAGGGTTTAGGAGCATGAGTCAAATAGTAGATCACCTGTCTAGCCAACAAGGCCTTGAGTTCAAGCCTGACTCAGTATATCCCCCATCATTGTGGGTTTATGATTTTTATTCAGTGGTAAAATGTAATCTTTTTAAATTGACAAATATATGGTCAATAGGAACCCTTTCTTGGGGGTGTCTTTATTATGCTGCCATCCTTCATTGGTCTTGGAGTTCTTATTTGCTTTGAGGGTCGGAAAGATGGTCCAGGCCTTGTGCTTCCTGTGTAGTTGATGACTATTACCAAACATTTAGTGAATATTTAGAGGTTTGAGGGGTAAATGTACCACATTGAAAGATGTACAGTCCTTATGATAATACCTAGGGTGGTATTTCTATTTTCCTGGTAAAATGAGGACACCAAAGCTCAGAGAGGTTGAGGGAAAAAGGTAAGGTAACTTCTCAAAAATAAGTTGTTAAATGGGCCAGAGCCTGTCTTCTGCTAACAGTTTTTCCAACCACATTCTTCAAAGACCTCTTACAATCTGACATACAGTCTTGTCTGTTACTGCCCCACCCTTCTTCCATGTTTAGCACCAAGGAGAGCTCTTAGAATATCCTGACTTGGCATCTCACCACTTTCTTGCTTCACCCACTGATTCTTTCTGTGTTGTCTCTACCTCCTGCCTTTCTTCTTCTGAGATAAGCCCTCCTGACAGAAGGGCACGTTTTCAGTATGGAGAATAGGGCCAGGTTCCAATGTGGTACTGGCTTTTCACACTAGTTCCCCGGCCCAGCTGAGGCTTTTCCTCCTACATCACCCAAGAAAAGAACAGAGCAGACCCTCAGGGTTACCATGAAGTCTGAAAACATCTTTACCGTGGTGCAGTGGTACTTTAACTGATCCTAGGCTCTCACACACTCATTACTTTTTCCTGAATTCTTTCCATTGTTAAAATTCTCCCCACTTCCCCCCCTCCCCCAGGAACCCAGCAGCAAGATTCTCCTGAGATGCTATTTTGTTATTCTTTGTGCAGAATCTCTGTACCTGTTCCTACTAACTCCACTGAGGTGCACATACTTGTATACCAGTCTCCAAGGTGCAATCAGCTGCACCAGCCTCCTCCAGAGTGCCATCTGAGAACAAAACCACAACTGACACACCTTTGCTGTCAACAGCTATTAGTTTCTAATACTTAGTATGAATTTGAGCAGACCAGTTCTTTTCACTGGAGTTATTGCTTAGACTCATTTAATCCACATTGTGTTATCTTGAAGCATAACTTAGCTTATCTTCAAAACATCTTCCTCGTCCCAGTTTCCTTAAAAACTCAGCATCCTTTGTTCACATTTCCCTGCATTATGCAGTGATACATTTACTCCAGTATTTTCTAAAGTTTGAACTTGAGGGATCTTCCATACAAGGAATTGTATACTATGCAGGCTCTTAGTGTGTCATTTCATTAAGTGGTATGCATTTGTGTCACATGGTAACTCTGTATGTGAACTCCCCTTTTTAACACTGTTCCTATGCTGATCTTCTCTCTCAACATGTGTTTTTGAGTGATGGAATGCCAAGTCACCTGGGAGAAGATACAGAGGTGAAAAAGTGGGTCTATTGGCCAGTACAACCTTCTGAGGTTGTGTACCTTAGAGTAAGCTTTCTGCTTGCCTATAGCTATGACAGGTTTAATTGTGTACACCTCTACCTTGGCTATTGCTCTTGACTACTTGCCTTAGAAGTTATTAGCTGAAATTTAGAAAAAGACAAATTGACTGAGGTCTATGATGCTCATCAGCCAACACTTGTGCATCATGAGATTTGGGGCTAAGATTGAAATTTGACCAAATCCAGCTGCAATGTTGTATGTGAAAAAGTTAAGTATGAGCTTATTTATCAGTGTTAGAATTATAGGCAAGGTTGCGTCGTAATAATATAAAGAAAAAAATTACAATAAATTTAGGATAATGGTGTCATAGATGTAATCTTAATATTTTAGATTGACTTTATAAGTATAATATAAATATGTTCTACAGGAACTACTGGAGTCACAACGATAGATAGGAAAACAAAGAATTGTCTCAGCAAGGCAAAATATTCTTCTGCGCATCCAGATGCACCATCAGCCAAAACTCTGGCAAGCATGCATACAGAACAGGCAGTCTGCTCCCATATTCCTAATACAGCAGGCCCTGCCCCTCTGCTTAGATTGGTTGAACTCAGGTTCACAACTTGCTCTCAGTTGCCTAGTTTAAATAGGGTAAAAATGTATTTACAAAAGGTTATTTTGAGGACTGGGAAGGTGGCTCAGTGGTAGATCGCTTGCCTTGCATGCATGCGGCCCTGGGTTGGATTCCTCAGCACCACATAAGCAAAAAGAAAAAAGCCGCAAGTGGCGCTATGGCTCAAGTGGTAGAGCGCTATCCTTGAGCTGAAGAGCTGAGGGACAGTGCCCAGGCCCAGAGTTCAGGCCCCACGACTGGAACCGCCCCCCCCCCCAAAAAAAAGGTTATTTTGAAATAAGATTAACAGTATACAAGTAATCTCAATATATACCTATTCTGGGGCATGTCATAATTCCACCTTGAAAAGAGACCAGTTTAAGACAAAGTTTTACATTAAAAAAAAAATCCCAAAGCAGTTCCTCTTTTCTTTAACAAGAGCCAGGTCACCAGTCCAAAGCAGGTACTTTTAAGCAACAGACTTTGATAGAAAAGACAGTTTTTCTCACAAATAGAAAGATGGTTTATACATAAACTAATCTCAAGAGAGCCAATGTAAGACCAACATCTGACCCCCTAAAATAGAGAGGATTGAGCTTCTTTTCTATTACTATTCTTACATCAGCAGTTTCTAACCTATTTAAACTCTGGTCCCTTTTGGAATCAGCTACAAAGCCACAGGTTCACAATCTAGAAACTACATGTTTTCAGGATTTTTTCTTTCTTTGTTTCTTTTTGGGGGTGGGGGGGGAGGTGGAGGAGGCTTGACTTCTGGGCCTGGGCGTTGTCCCTGATCTGTTTTGGAGTGGAGCCATGGCTCCATTTCCAGTTTTTGAATAGTTAATTGGAGATAAAACACTCAGGGGGCCTATCTGCCTGGCAGGCTTTGAACCCAGATCCTCAGATCTAAGCCTCCCGAGTAGCTAGGATTACAAGTATGACCTACCAGCTCAGAAAATCCCTTTGGGATTTTCTATAGAGAACCAGGGAAGTAGAAAATTCACCTGAAAGTTATGTGTGGACCCTCTTTCTCCAACACTCAACCTAGGAAAGATGGTTGGAAACATAATACATCACAACCTACTATACACATCTATGAGTGTACAAAATGAAACATTCCACAGAACACTAACCTTGGCATGCACAGCACCCTGTAATGCTCATTTTATGAAATGTTATGAATTAAAATGACTTTATGGCACACTTAAAGGTCTGCTCCTGCAGTTTGACAAATGTAACCTTGATGTATAAAGAGGCCAGGTTTTAGAGACCTGCTCATTATGGTCAAACTTAGTATTAGAATGTCTTATGCGCAGACACAGTTCTTAAGCTTATCTGTCTGTTAAGAATAGCTTGGGACCCGCTGTAAGGAAGAATTGCAGTTTAGTATCTGGCACAATAACAGTAGTAAGCGCTGACCCATAATGTTCCTATAGACTGAGACCTCTTACCTTCTCTATCTAACAAGCATGCTATGTTAGGAACTTAACTATGTTCCAGTGATCAAAACAGACAATTGGAGAAGATGAAAACTAGCGAGAAAATAAGTGATTCAAATTTCAGTCAGTGCCAAGGAGAAAAACAAAGTAGAGGAGATGTGAAGTGTTGGTATAACATTTGAAAGTTTAGGTAAGGTTTCTAGGATTTTAGCCTAAGTGAGAAATAACTTTGGAGTAGTATGAAGGGATGTGTGGAAGTTCACTGTGTAGACAGTATAGCATAGCATAGCATCGCTATGTGGAGAGTAACAACTGAGGGAGCAGAGGAGCAGGCTGAGACAGGCTGGCTCTTTGGGATGCTAAGCAGGTATACGGAGGCTCAGAATAGGCAGGAATTTGGATGCCATGTGTTCCTGATTAGAAAAGGCCTGGAAGATATTAGGATCCTTCATTTTTACTTTGACATAATTTATTTTTTATAGTTATTATAAAGGTGATGTATAGACTTATATAAGTCAGGTAAGAAGGACATTTCTTTTTTGAACAGTATTACCCCTTCCCTCACTCTCCCACTTTTCCCTCACATAATTCCTCTTTACTTTGACAGAGAAACTTTAAACTGCTCAAACCAGTAATCCGTATGCTTTTTTTATGCTCACAAATCATGATGTTACTATGTGGAAAGAAATGAGCTGAATCTTTCTTCACCTGCATACTCACATTAACTATATAGTATTGACCATTTCAACTAGAGAAGTGCAGGGGTTTTTTAATTGTGGTAACTTACCATGTTAACTTTCATAGGTGTACAGTTTAAATAGAGCCACAGTATTCTGCAGCCATCAGACATCTTTAGAACTCTAAACAATAATAAAGTTTTGCATTCAGATATTCTTCAAAATATCTCAGTTATACAACTTTGTGATGAAAAGCTTTTATATATAAAAATAGGATATTTTATATGCGTGAGATTAAATACTTAATTTTGAAGATGCTTATAATGCTGCTGTAGTAGACTTTTCCAAGTGGGACTAAACTTGCTGATAATACTTGAAAAAGAAGTTAATAGACACTTTACCTTTTCTTGCTGATGCCCCTCTGCAAACCTGAGATGTTCTCTGTGGCTTTGTTATTCTTGGGAGTCCCTTGAAAGAAGGTAGGTTGTGTTGTGTAAGAACATTTCAGTTGCCTATTTATTTATTATGCTACTACTGGTGCCTGAACTTAGGTCCTGGGCGCTGTCCCTTAACTTTCTTCACTCAAGAGTAGCATTCTACCACCTGAGCCACACCTCCACTTTTGGCATTTGGTTGGTTAATTGTAGATTAAGAGTCCCAAGGACTTTCCTGTCTCAGCCCGCTTAGAACTTCATTAGCCTACTAAGTAGCTTACTTACAGCTGTGTGTGAGCTACTGGTGCTTAGCTTTTGCTGCCTTTTGATATGTGCAAATGCATTTATAAAATTACCCTGATTGGTAGATTCCAAAGGATGGTTTCTCATAATTTTACCCATTCAGTGATTTCTTTTGCTTATTTTAATAAATTCTTCTATTGGATTCTAGAGTTTTCTTTTTTTGCTATTTGTTTCTGGAAAGGGCCTGCAGAATTCAACCTTATTCCAGTTACTTCATTGAACTTTACAGGAAATCACCTCAAATTCTTTCTAAGAAATAAAGTCAACTTTGTTCCTCTTACTTCTCTCATCATACTACTTTAAGTGGCATGGTTTAGAGAAATGGTTTTGCAGATTTTTGATTATATCTGTTCTTTTTTTTCTTTTTTGTCAGTCTTGGGGTCTCTGCGCTGTCCTTCAGCTCTTCAACTCAAGGCTAGCACTCTACCACTTGAGCCACAGCACCACTTCAGGCTTTTTCTGCTTATGTGGTGCTGAGGAATTGAACTCAGGGCCTCATCCATGCAAGGCAAGCACTGCACCGCTGAGCCACCTTCACAGCTCTGATTATATCCATTCTCTGGGAGATTTTTCCACAATTCAGCTTGTCCCCTTTTTACTTATTACTATACATTGTACTAGCTCAAGGCTCTTTGTTTCCTTTTCTTACTCCCCTTGCTCTTCAGAATTCTGAATATGAGAATTTCAAGTAGGAACCTCATTCCTTTTCTTTCTGTGATCTCACAGTATGTGTCTTGTCCAAGTAGGGCTTTATGTTTTTTAAGTGCATACTAACAGGAAAAAACAAGCAATAAAGTGAACTGTACCAAGATTGTGAAAACTTTTACACATGAGAACTAAAGCACTGTTTTATGAATCATTCCTCCATGAATCATTCCTCCAGATTATCTCCTTTTTTATAGTCATGATTTGGTTAACAGAATTATCAAGAATTGTAGATGTCAACCTCCAAAGTCTTTATACCCAAACATCCTAATTATTTTTCACAGCAACCCTGCAGTTGACATCCCTAATCTGAAGGTCTCCATCATCAGAAACTTTGAACACTGATATGTTCAGAAAGTGTTGTATTAGGGAATATTTTAGATTTTAGAGTTTTGGATTAGGGATATACAGGTGACTGATCAAGTGTGTAAATATTCCCAAATCCATAGAGCTCAGACATGTAAAACACTTAAGCATTTTTGATATGGGATACTCATTCTGTACTGCTGTTGTCCAGTGATGTAACTGAACCTTTTGGATCATGGAACCTGCCCACAAGCCCTCCCCTTCACCTAGCAAGTATGAACCTCAGACCTGCTCATCTCTGTAATTCCTTCCCATGCTATTTTTGTCTGTCCATGGCATGCATAGTTTTCTGTTACCTGCCTCCTGTCTTTCTTGGATTTTTCTAGGCATTGCTGTGTGAACCAAAATAGACACAAAGAAAGAGTATTTGCCTCATAGCATTATGGTTTTCATTGACACTTAGGTTCTAACAGCCCGTATTTTTAGGATTCTTCATCACAGAAATATATAACATGTCAATTATGGTCACCTCTATACTATTGTTACTACTGATAAGGAGCTCCTAACTGGAGACTCAGCACCACCCATATGCTAACATGTGTTTGCTACACTGTCTCAGGTCACTAATAGAAAACTCTTAACAGGGACCAAGAGAGTAAATGATGGCTAAACTTTTCACATGGAGGAAGAGAAGGAGAAAGAAGAGGCTTGCAGGAAAGGAAACAAGACTTATTTCTTAAGATACATAATGCAAATGCTTTAATTTGTGAAACCACCACTGCATTGCACTATTACATAAAGGTATACAACCATACCAGTATCCCCTAGATAGATTTTGGAGTCTGTTCAAAGGAGTGCTTTCTCAAAAAAGCTGCTGTGCGCCTCTGGTTTAGCTTACCTGCATTTCTAGCTTTTAAGTCAGAACTGAGGAAAACAAGTCTCTATTACATTCTGGTATTCCTCAAAGCACCACAATGGTTTGGTTGTGGTAATGGAAGATGCTCAGCTTCCGTAACATCATTCAAGATCTCTACAGAAGTTGAGTTTTTTTCTTAAGTGTTTCATTTGGTCTGAGTATGTGTGTCCCAAGTATGTTTGCAAGAGTTTTGAATCGTCTTGTGGACTGTGTACCAACCAAGATTGCACAGAGGAGCAAGATATCATTCTCTGGTAATATACTCCTGTTAGCAGAAGGCTTAGGAGTTGTTTGTCCATGCAGATACTCCTCAACAAGAATATGACCAACAATTTTCATCAGATCGTATCAGTGAAATCTGCCACAAATGTTCCTTTCCCTAAGAGCACTGGTTGGCATATTTTGAACTTAATTTAGTTTTGGCATCTCTTGACAAAAGAGATTGTTGATTGGTTAGTTGTAAACATGAGGAGGAAAGTAAATAGTTTGGTTTTTAAGTTTAAGGTATATGGTCGTCTGCCTATGTCCTTGTAGTTTCTCACTTTACTGTGTCATATTAAAACAGAACTCAATAGAAAATTCCCAGTCTCAGAATTGTTCCTCTACAGTTTCATCTTTGTCTCCATTCATTTAATAAATCCAGCCTAGAAAACATAGTAGCAATCATTCAGATGCCAAACAGGAATTTCTTTATATGATTTCTTCAAGCTCTCTATCCAGCATTTCTGTTTGTGTTGCCAATGAGAAAAAAAAATCATTATTTGTTTTTGAGGTATCTGGAGTGCAGTTATGAAGTAACTTTCTGTGGTTATTTTTTAGCAGCTGTGTGGGAGTTCTATCCAACATCCTTGTACAGCATATTTACAAAATGTTTGTGCCTTTGTCAATAATAAACAAAGTGGATTTGTCCGTACCAGGTACCATTCCACAAACCCCAAGAAGTGAGACTTACTGCTAGATTTTCTCAGTGGCCTTTTCTAAGAAAGTTAATCCTTTTGTACATATATGTGGATTAACAAATAATAAAATATACTTACTAATATATTGATATTATTTTTACTGTTATGTTTTATATATATATATATATGCTAGTAAAATAATATGTATGGGGATTGCCATGGTATGTAGTAACATCTTAGAAAAAGAAAAGTGATGAAAATATACTATGTATTTCTCATGAGGTATACTGAAATTCACGTTTGCTAAAAGCCTAAGCCATAGTGTTTTTCCTTTGTTTATATTCTGAAAGTTATTTTGCCATTTAGCCTTCTTTGGAAAAAATTGAAATTTTCTCTGCTTAACTGGGCACGATTGTGCTTGCCTGTCATCCCAGATGTGCAGAAGGCTGTGATTAGGAGGGTGGGGGTTCCAAGCCCCCTCCCCCCCAAAAAACCCACAAAACAACAACAAACTTGTATGATTCCATCTCAGCAGGAAAAAACCCAAACAAGTAAAAACTGGGTATGGCATATGTACCTGTCCTCATAATCAGGCATCTAACCTGGCACAAAAGGAGTGTTGGAAAAACAATTAAAATGGGCTGAGAGTATGGCCCAAATGATAATAGAGCACCTGTCTAGGAAGTGTGCAAAGCTCTGAGTTCAAACTCTACATTATTGGCCCCCCATGAAGAAATTGAAAGAAAATACTCTTTACTAATCTATCTCAATAATAAATTGCTAGGTGTAAGAGTACAGAATTCTACTATTATTGAAGGAGCTCAAAAGTGAAATGTGTGCTTGAGGCTCTGTGTTGCATGTTGTGATGTGCACAGACTGTGTCTAGTTTGAAACAGTTGAGAAGGAAGTGGATAGGGAACGGACAAGTGTGCTGCAGCCACATAGAGTGCACCCCTCACCCACCCATTTCTCATTCTGCTCTGCTTTCCACTTGTCCTTGCCTGTGTGTACATGCCACTGTCTTGGTTTGTTTTTCTAAAGTCCTTGTTATTAAAACCTTTTCATGTTGTTAAGTGCCCACCAAAATTCTCAGCCTCAGTCTTCCTTCACACCTAGCAAGCCTTTTGCAGACAGAAGATGTATCTTACTTGGGTGAGGTTAAATGTTATTCATGTGTTTATTGGTGGTGGGTTTTCTTTCATCTAGACTCAGTTTGCAGTGTTGGGCTTCCTGGTTTGAAAGTGCTTTTTATGCAAGAATAATTATCCTCTTATCCACAGCTTGCCAGTCTTATTTTATGGTGGTTCTTTTTTGTGTTCAGCATTAGCATTAGGATGGAAAAGCACTCACCATCACTTTTGTGGCAGGAACTAGTATGCAGTGCTGCACATGGAAAGATCTGTGAGGAATCACAGACTTTGTAAACCAGTAGCAGTCTTACATTGTTAGCCAGAAACATTTCTTCATGTCATGACTGATCCCAGTTTGGGAGTTGCATGAGGCTATGGTTGACATACAACAAACCAATGTGTGGATCTTAGATATACAGAGATGAATTTTGATAGATGCATACACTTACGTAATTAGCATCCAAGAGAGATACAGAACATTTTCACTACCTTAGCGTCTCAATCCAACCTCCTTTCCCCACCACAGATAAACATCTTTGATTTCTTTTCTGTAGGATGTTTTTGGCTTTTCTAATACCATTCAATGCAGTTATAGGGTATGTACACATTCATATCTTGTTCATTGGCTGAGCAGTGTGCTTCTATTATGCAATAACAGCATTGTTTTGCTATCAGTCAGCTTTCCATTCTAACAAATACTGAACAAAGCCCCCAGATATGGAAGGAAATTCCGAGAGGTTTTAGTTATGGTTGGTTTGGTCCTTGTGACAAGGAAGCACGCCATAGGAGCGTGTGCCAGAGGAGCTGCTCACCTCCCTGCTGCTGGGAAGCAAAGAGAGCTAGGAAGTTTGTGGCTTGGCTTCTCATTCTCAAACCCAGACTGTAAAATTATTATTTACATAGTATGTTTTGTAGCCATCTGTTTCTTTATATTTATGCTATATCACTTGTAGATTGTGTGTGTGTGTGTGCGTGTGTGTGTGTATTTTGGTTTTTCAACTCAGTGACAATTCTTGCCTTTTAACTAGAACTCTTTATCCTTCGGTTTGGTTCTAGTAATTTATTGATTTTTTTCCCTCCATCTCTTATGTTTTAGTTTTCATTTTTCTGTGTGCCATTTCTGGCTTTCTGGTAGTTAATTGGATATAAGAGTTGCATGGACTTTCTTGCCCAGACTGGCTTTGAACCACTATCCTCAGATCTCAGCTTCCTAAGTAGTTAGGATTATAGGCATGAGTCACCAAAGCCCAGTTTCTCATCTCTTGTTTTTGTTACTTTCATTAATAACATTATTGAGATTTGAAAGTAGTAGTTCTGTGTAGTTCCCAGGGCTCAGCATCAATTGGTGCCTGAATATAACTCAAACTCTGGAGGTGTTTCCTGGTTCATCTGTATTTTATGTAAAACATAACCTTTAACAGAATAATTCAAGTAAGTTTTTGTATTTGTGCTATTTTTATGTATTTTATTCCTATATATGATAAGCCTCATAATACTGTTTGGAATTTTGTATTAAAAACTACAGTTTATCACAAAGTTAAGATGAACCATAAAAGTGAAGTCATGATTAGTCATGTATTTATCGTTTCTGGTTCTCTTTATCCCAATAGATCTGTTTGAGTTACAGCTGGTATATCTACACAAATTTCCTTTTGACATTTATCATAATGGAGATTGCTGTCTGTTTTCTTTTGGTTTCTTGTGTTTATGAACATTGCAGCCATTAGCTACTTAGTTTCTTCTAGACTGTGTTAAGATGTTTGTACCTACAAAAACAGTGTCTTCTGCCAGAAGTTGGGGCAAGCTCATTGTCAATACAGATTTGGCCTTCTAAGCTCAAGGTGTTCCTCTCTCCCTTTCTCTCTCCCCCCCCCCCCCCCCTCCTAGGTCATGGGGCTTCAACTCTGGGCCTGGGCGCTATCCCTCAGCTCTTCAGCTCAAGGTCACAGAACCACTCCGGTTTTCTGGTGGTTAATTGGAGATGAGTCTCAGACTTTCCTGCCTGGGCTGGCTTTGAACTGCAATCCTCAGATCTCAGTCTCCTGAATAGCTAGGATTACAAGCGTGAGTCATTAAGCCCTCTTTGTGTTATCCTGGGGATTTCAGGGCTCAACAGAATGAAATTAGCAAGTGTTTTGGTTCTCTGCTGTTGTCCCTGGTTCCCTTCTATCTGTGGCTGTAGATTCTCTTGCAGGTATCCAGGTAACAGTGCAGGCCCATTATCAGCCTGTGCCTAAGGTAGAATTGTAGACCCACCACAGTTGACAATTGTAAAGACAGGAAGCTGACAAGGATGTAATTTTCTTAAATAGGATGATGGAGCCTCGGGAAGTGCTTGACATTGAAGGCTGAGACACAGTCCTTTCTGTACTTCATTGCCTTTTTGAGTGTCAGAGGTTGGGGATATCCTTGACAGGACAGGCGTCTTTGGCCCTTTTCCGACATCATAGGGAAGAGAATGCAAGAGAATGTAAAAAGCAGGCCAGCACTCTTGGGGAGATTGGTGGGGGGGGGGGGGGGCTGTAGGGGTAGAGGAGTTAAACAATGGTGGTAACAGCTTGACTCTTCATGTTCTGTCTTCCATACTGCCCTTCTTTCTTGCCATCCTCAGGTCATTAGGGAGATGCAGTAAAAAGTCTCTTTGTTGTCTGGGATGGATACAGGTGCTGGCTTCTGACATAGACCAATACTTGTAAGAAAACAGTGACCAGGCATTAGCTAGTCTTGGGCTCTTCCTGCCCCAAGGGACCCAGTGGTTTCCATCATTGATGAAGGTAAACCACTAGAGAAGTAAAAGCCCACCTTAAGTCAGGAGATTCTTGCACTGAACTCCGCTGTTTGGAAACATTTCTCCTAGCCCTTCCTTTTAAACCAGTGAAAACCTGGGTTTAGCATGATGGTGGGCCAGCTAATGCCCACAATGATGGTGTAGCCTTTTAAAAGTTCCTGCACGTTAGGACAGAATGAGCCAAGATATGCCACCTTCACAGCTCTACCTGAAGCAAGGAGGCCCCAACTCAGACACATGATGAAGGTAGTCCCCCTGAGAGGAGGCTTCTTCAGAGTGAAGGAAGTTAGGTTGAGCAGCTGCTGGGCCACACCAAGCAGGAGGTACTGCGGTGTGTTCCGCTCCCTCTGTACCCTGATCTTTTCTCTATCCCTGCTTCTGCCCCAACTGCATGGTAGTAAGATGCTTGGAAATCAGGCAGTCTAGGGTAGTCTAGGGAATCTAGGGAATTTTTGTGCTGGGGAGGAGCTTGGTATATTTGACTCTGTTGGGTGTGGTCACCCAGATCACCAACTTTCCCATACTCAGCATAGGTAGTATCTGAATTCTGTTGATTGGCCCTGGCCAGCTTTGTCCAGTGGGGAAGACAAGTAATGTGTGGACAGAGCCTATGAATCAATGCAATGTTCTGTTATTACTGTGCACATGATAGTTTGCAGGAACTTACACAGGCTTTTATGCTTCCCTATTTCATAAGCACCAGAGGATTCTTTCAATTGGAAGCAACTGTGAATGGATTATAACACTCATTGGTGTGCATAGGTCACCTACCCCATACCCCCACCTCTTGCCATTTACTAATACTTTTGCCTGACCAGGGTTTAGTGGAGTGCCTCTACCACTGGCACCCAAAACTTTCCTTCTGGATGACATTCTGTTAGTTGGTACATCAGGAGCTTCAGTCTCAAAAGCTTGGAACCAAGCTGCCTCTGAACTCTGTCATCACTGTAGCCAGAAACAGTAGAATGGTTCCACACCCATATCTACCACACAACCATCTGCTAACACCTAGCTGTCTGTCCTGCCCTAGAAACAAGGATACTGCTCAGTAATTTGAACTGTAGGCCTTAACTGCTATAGTTAGCTGAAAAAGTATTTGGGAAGCATTGTCAATCTGTGTTGTCTGTGACTTTGAAGAACTAGCTTGTCCCATTGGACTATATTCTTTACATGAAGGCAAGTACTAACATATCTGCCTCCTACAAACATGGTGACTTGCATCTTGGAGATGAGCAAAAGGAACCCCAAGTGTTCAAAGAGAAACTATCAAAGCCGGGCACTGGTGGCTCTCACCTGTAAGCTACTCAGGAGGCTGAAATCTGAGGATTGCAGTTCAAAGCCAGCCCAGAGAGGAAATTCTCTGGGACTCTTACCTCCAGTTAACTACCTGAAAACCAGAAGTGGCAATGTGGTTCAAAGTGGTAGATCACTAGCCTTGAGCAAAAGAGCTCAGGGACAGCCCAGGTCTTGAGTTCAAGCCCCAGACCTTGACAAAAAAGAGAGAAACTATCAAAAGAACCTGTGATTCTCTCTCTTTGAGTTTTTCAAAGGGCAAACTCCTTGAGGAATGTTTGACTTTCTGTATTTATACCTTTTCCTACAGGCCATTAACTTGCTGTGTGAGTCATTGATGAGATGTTAAGAAATTTGTACAGGAGTTTGTCTGAAATGATCAATCTGAAATACCTTGGCCCTGGAAGATAGTCAAGTTAGCTGTGATTCACTGGCCCAGGTTTTATGGATAGATGATAGAAATACTCCAAATTTCCTTCCTCCTTCAGGTCAAGACAAGTGTTCATGCAATTGCTAATGCTTCCTGTTATACTGGTAGTAATGGCCCCAGACAAGAAAAACTCAGTCTTAAACAAAAACCCTAGCCATCTGAGGTGTAGCCCCTGTTGTTTGATGGAGTTTGTGTAACTGGCTCCATCCAGGACTTTGGCAAACAATTAAGCTCAGTATTGTAGTCTGCTCATTCTGATATTAGAATCCTAAGGTGTGATGGTAGTTTTTATTAAATGTTGTGACACAGATTAAATGGACTTGATTCAGCCTCTGTTGGTCAGATCGATCAAAGAGGTTTGTAGAGTGGGTTCTCAGAGGGAAGTTTCCCAGAAGCCAAAGCTGTAAAAGCAGGGGAGGTAATTCACTAGGGATCACTTGCATTTCTCTGTCTTTGGAGATCACTGATTGTTATCTATCCTGGGCTAAGTTTTTAATAGTTGTATAGCAAAAAGCCTTGGAGACAAAGATAATGTCTCCCTCAAATTGTAGGGTAGTCATCCCAGCTTTGTGCTTTGGGTTCCTCAAAGTCAGGGTTCCTTTCCTGAAATACAACTCATGTCTGGCTTTTAGGGATTGGAGCTCCCACAACAGTGTAAATAGGTAATGATTTGCTGAGAGCTCCTAATAAAGTAATGAAATATTTTGTCTGATGAGGAGTGTCTTATCTACAGTTAGCACCCATGAAAATGTCAAAAACATTTCAAGTCTAGCACCAGTTGCTCACACCTGTAATCCTACCTGCTCAAGAGGCTGAAATCTGAGGATCCTGGTTCAAAGCCAACCCCAGGTAGGAAAGTTTGTGAGAATTTTCACTGTGCGTGAAGATACAGCCCAAGTGGTAGAGCACTAGCTTTGAGCACAAAAGTCAAGGACTGTGTCCATGCCCTATGGTTAAGCCCAAGGACCAGCTCAAATTTTTAGAGATTCTTGAGGTTGTTAAACCAACCACCAGATTCTTTTCCAAAGTGACTGTGCCATTCTACAGTCCCATAAGCAGTATGTGAGGAATGTGATTCCTCCAAATTCTTGCCAGCATTTATTTCCCTTTTTTTTTTTTTTTTTTTTTTTTTGGTAGTAGCTCTCTAGAAAGTGCTATCTCATTTTGGTTACAATCTCCCCCTCTCTCTTTCCCCTATCCTCTCTTCCCTCCCTCTCTCTTTCCCTCTCTATCCCTGTCCCTCCCTGTCTATCTCCCTGTCTTCCTCCCCAGTGTAGAAGCTTACTTGAGCTTACTAAGCAAGCACTCTAGCACTTGAGCCATCACACACACACACACACACACACACACACACACACACACACACACACACACACACACACACGCGTATATATGTATTATGTATTTATTATGTATTTATGTATATCCCCATAGTGTCTCAATTATTTGAACTCAGAACCTTGGTATGCTGGGCTAGCACTACATGACTGACCTGTGCTTTTAGCATTATGTTCGGCTGGTTTTAGGATAGGATCTCCCTTCTTAGGCACATGCTTGAATTGCTATCTTGCCTACTTTAGTCTTCCTTTAGTTACTGGAATCACAGGCACATACTACCATGTCCAGCTTCCCTCTGTAGAGATGTTGCCTCTTGGACTTTTCTGACCAGGCTGTCCTGGAATATCAGACCATTCAATCTTAGCTTCCCATGATAGATCAATGCTATCATGTCAACTATGAATTGAGAAAAGATCTCATGAACTTTTCAGGCTAGCTTTAAGCTGAGATCTTCCCCATTTTAGGCTCCCATGTAGCATAGGTTTCATAAGTGAGCTGTCAGTGCCCAGTTGTATCAGACACTTTACCCTAGCTGGCCTTAGATTCTAATCCTCCTGCACCAGCCTTTCCTTCCATAGCTTGGATTAAAGGCATGTACCATCATGCTTAGCAAAGTGTATTTCCTTTATAGCTAATGATGAATATAATTTCGTGTTCTTATTGGTTATTTCCAGATCTTTGGAGAAAAATCTATTCTTATTTATGTATTTATTTTTATTGTGAAAATACTGTACAGAGGGGTTACAATTATATAGGCAAGATAATGAGTACATTTCTTATCAAGCATTGTAGCCTCCTCCTTTGTTTGCCCTTTCCATCCCTTCCCATCCTCTCCCCTCCCCCCCCATCCACCCGCCCAATCCTCCCCGCCCCTCCCCCCCCCCCACCAAAGTTGTAAAGTTCATTTTTCCACATAACGACTTGTACGTCTCATTGTTGCAATGGGTCCACCTGTATCCCTATTTAAATGATTTGTTTTTTCCCTTCCCCTCCACAAATTATACCAACATCAAATACAGTGAAAGCAGGGGCTATACTGTGGGGGAGGGACATACAAAGCAACAAAGAAATAATCTTATAAATGTGTTAGAAACAATCACATGAAAGAAAAAAAATTTGAATACATATCTTAGGGTTCATTTCCCTAACATCAACTTATCTGACCTTTTCTGCTTGACTCAGACATATACTAGTTATTGCAAATAAGGGAAACCATGGGACCTATGTTTCTTTGGGCCTGGCTTATTTCACTTAATTTTTTCCAAGCCTTTCCATTTCCTAACAAATGGGGCAATGTCATTCTTTCTGATGGAGGCATAGAATTCCATTGTGTATATATACCACATTTTCTTGATCCATTCATCTACTGAGGGGCATCTGGGTTGGTTCCATATCTTAGCTATGGTAAATAATGCTGTAGTAAACATAGTTGTGCTGGTAGCTTTAGTATGGTCTTGTTTGTGAACATTTGGGCAAATGCCCAAAAGTGGGAGTGCTGGGTCATAGGGGAGCTCTATGTGGAGTATTTTGAGGAACCTCCATACTGCTTTCCAAAGTGGTTGAACAAGTTTACACTCTCACCAGCAATGCAGTAAGGTTCCCTTCTGTCCACATCCCTTCCAGCATCTGTTGTTATTAGAGTTCTTGATTATAGCCATTCTAACTGAGGTGAGGTGGTATCTCAATGTTGTTTTGATTTGCATTTCTTTTATGGCTAGGGAGGTTGAGCATTTTTTCATGTGTCTATTGGCCATCCTTCTTTCCTCTTCAGAGAAGTTTCTCTGTAAGTCTTTAGCCCACTTATTTATTGGGCAGTTGTTTCTTTGAAAATTCTATTCTGATACTAAAACTGAATTGTCTTTTTTAAATTGAGTTACAGATTTTATATATTCTTAATACAGTCCTTTGTAGAAGGAAAAATATCCTATTATATGGATTGTATTTTTACTTTTTTAGTGGTGACTGAAACAGAAAAGATTTTTTTGTGTGAATCTTTTAAAAATTTTACTGAAACGTGATGTGCACCGGGGTTACAGTTACATAGTCAGGCAATGAGTACATTTCCTTCTGAACAGTGTCACCCCACTCCCTCATTCTTTGTTTTTCCCCTCCTGTCTCCCTTTCCACCTAAGTTGTTTAGTTTATTTTCACCATAATGTCTAGTGAGTATCACTGCTGAATTAGCTCACCTTTTGTCCCATTGTTTTTGTGCTTCCTCTTCTTGTCCCCAAATTAGATAGACTTATATACAAGACAAAGGGTACAGAAATTAAATATGATGACAAAAGAGAATAAACCAAAGGAAAAAAAAAAGAAAAAAAACCTCAGGAACAGTACAATAAAAATACCTCTTGTTTCATTCATTTCAATTAGCATCATTTTATTTTATTTTTATTTTTTTCTCTTTAAGACCAGTCACATTTAATGTCCCCTAGATATGGTCGGAATAATACCTACCAATTTTCTATTTGT
The DNA here is from genome assembly GCF_024711535.1 of Dipodomys merriami. Classification (NCBI taxonomy): domain Eukaryota; kingdom Metazoa; phylum Chordata; class Mammalia; order Rodentia; family Heteromyidae; genus Dipodomys; species Dipodomys merriami. The sequence continues at coordinate 33,043,043 of NW_027202937.1, forward strand.
TCCAATTGTTTTGATGTCTTTTTTTTTGTGTGTGAAAATACCGTACCAGAGGGGTTACAATTGTACATGGGCAAGATAATGAGTACATTTTTTATCAAGCATTGTTGCCTCCTCCTTTGTTTCCCCTTCCCGTCTCCCCCCCCCCCCCCGCCAAAGTTGTAAAGTTTGTTTTCTGACATAACAACTTGTACATCTCATTGTTGTGATGGGTCCACCTGTATCCCTATTTAAACGATTTGTTTTTTCCCCTTCCTCTCCACAAATTACACCGACATCAAATACAGTGAAAGCAGAGGTTATACCATGGGGAGGGACATACAAAGCAACAAAGAAATCATCTTATAAATATGTTAGAAACAATCCCATGAAAGAAAAAACCTTTGAATACTTATCTTGGGGTTCATTTCACCTAACATCAACTTATCTGACAGGCTTCTCAAAAGACTCCACATAGAGCTCCCCTGTGACCCAGCAATCCCACTTTTGGGCATCTACCCAAATGTTCACAAACAAGACCACACTAAAGCTACCAGCACGACTATGTTTATTGCAGCATTATTTACCAGAGCTAAGATATGGAACCAACCCAGATGCCCCTCAGTAGATGAATGGATCAAGAAAATGTGGTATATATACACAATGGAATTCTATGCCTCCATCAGAAAGAATGACATTGCCCCATTTGTTAGGAAATGGAAAGACTTGGAAAAAATTATATTAAGTGAAATAAGCCAGGCCCAAAGAAACATAGGCCCCACGGTTTCCCTTATTTGCAATAACTAGTATGGTATATGTTGATTAGCATCATTTGAATATGTCATATGTATGTAGCTATTGTGCTTTTGTGATCCTCTCCTAAGAATGTTTAGATAAGTATGTCCAAGTGTAATTATTTGTCTTTTACTATCCAACCCAGAGGTCACATCTATTAAGGGGGTAGCAGTAGTTTCAGTAGGTTCTCTTTGTCTCTTTCCCTGATTTCTGCTAAACTTTTGGCTCCATTTGCTGCTATGTCTAGCTCATACTAGTTGACTACTATTGTTTTGTATATTGTGTCGTGTATACATTGTTGACTAGTCTAATCCTCTTAAGTTCAGGCCGGGGTAGCTTTTGAAGCTAGCCTGAGGTTTGTACTTAATCAGTAGGATTTTTCTTACCCAATTCTCTCTGTTAGATTAGATGTCCAGTGACTTAGCTTTTGTGGCTCTTAATTACCATTTTTAGGGGTACCTTTGGGCATGAACACTCACACTATGTTTCCAATAAAGTCAGTTATTTGAGGGACTAGTTCTCTTTTGGGTTGACTCCTCTGGATCAAGCCTGTGAACTACTACTTTGGGTGCCAGAACAAATCTCTGACCACATGAAATGTAACCCCTAAGAGTGAGTCCAAGCTCAAGTCTGTGTGGCTTACCTTTCCTAGAAAAATTTAGTAAGTTTTCATTGGAAGCTAAAGGCAAGGGGTCCAAAAGATTTTGGGCTCACCCACCTAAAGTGAGCAGCTGAGATACTGAACTGGAGGGTGGGGAACAGGGTGTGTGTGTTGGGGGTGGGGGAGTAGGACATGGCCAATGTCATAACTGTTCTTTTGCCAATAGATTCTCTTGAATCAGTTTCTTTGTGTGCGCTATGACTTTAGGGTACCCTCCAGAACTTTTTCTCCTTGGTTTTCATCAGCTGTAATAGTTGGGGAGTATGTGTAGAGCCCCTAAGCTTCCTTCCACTCTTTGGGTTAAGGCTCCACCCGTGGTTTTGACTGTGGTCTGAGCCATGGGTCTGCAGAGCTGTTCAGATGTATTCTGCCTAGTCTCCACAGTTGTGGCCTTATGTATCAGGCCTCTCACCTTCCCCCATTGATTTCAGTTGATTGTTTGCTTTTTGGTTGAAACGTGGTCTTAATTTGATGTGCTTTATGCTGAGTATCTGTTTTCCTTCTGGAAGTCTGAAATTTTGTTACCCACTAGGCAGAGGGCGCCCAGGTGTGCAACCACCAGTAAAATTTATCTGGAGACATCCTCACATGTGTGGTCACAGCTCGCTTCTGGAGGGATGAATTATGATGCCCTGGGGAGAGGACACTGGCAAGCTCCTATCTCTTCTGCTTCATGTACCATTTAATCTTGGCTGATTTGGGCAGTATCCTTCCACTGTAGTTAATCATAGCCATGTGTGAGTCCATGTGCCAGATCTCTCAGTCCCCCATGTGTGAGGCATCAAACATGAAGGTGGTCTCAGGGACCCTCTTGCCCACCAACTGCTGTTATGTACTGGACTGTCATGTTTAGGACGTTCCAGGATTTATAGTGGTTTATGCATATTGATTTGGGCTCAGCCTTTGGTGGTGTGTGCTATCATATGTTAAGTTTCCAGCTACTCTATGACTCCTAGGCTGAACTTTGTACCTAAAGCAACTAAGCTTTCTGCCTAAGTTCTGCCAGCCTTGTACAGCCCTAGGCAAATGAATGGACTTGAAGTAAAAGCCAGCATGGAGTTTTCTGTTTCAGGATCCACTTCTCTTTGCTTCTGCACAGTTTTGGTTTCTTTCCAGTGCCTTTCTTTCTGGCATTGGACCTATAGCCTCTTTTTATAATACAGAGGCTCCTCAGTTTAAGATGAGGTTACCGCCCAGTTAACCCACTATAAGTTGAAAATACTGGAAGGAATCATCTCCTGTCCATGCCCAGCATTGCCGGTCAGGATCCCACCACAGCATTGTCTCTAGTTCAGAAAAAGATCACAATTCAAAATTTGGAATTTGGTGTCTGTATCTGTGTCATGTCACAACATGATAAAACTGAAAGTTCCTGTCTGTGACTGACTACATTAAAAAAAAGCTTAAGCAATGTTTTTGGTTGGGCATGGTGTCCCACAACTATATTCCTAGTTACTTGGAAGTAGAGATTGGGAGGATCAGAGTTTAGGCCTACCCAGACAAAAAGCTAATGAGACACTTCATCTCAAAAACAAAAAAAACAGGGCTTAGTGATATATACTGGTCATCTCAGCTGTTCTGGAATGTAAGTAAAAGGATCCCAACCTGATTGGTCCTGAACACTAAATGTGATAACTAAAAACAAAATAAACTGGTGGCATGTCTCAGGTTAGTCAGCTTGAAACCCTGAGTTTCAAACTCTAGTACTCCCCCGCAAAAAAAGGGGGGGAATTTTTAAATGTTTTCCTTATATAAGAGACTGTTGCATTTTAAAAGTCATCAGAATTCCTGTAGTGATGCTTTGCTGATTCGTATTATCCAGTCATTAGTATGAGACCCAAACCTGAAAAAAGTTCTCAACCTTGCCTATCATTTTACATTTACTTCAGCAGCCTCCTCATACTCTTCTGGGAGGGATAAGATCAAGTAGAAACAACCTGCACAGCCATTGACAAGTGATATGTCAGATTGCTCCTTGGATGGACTTTTTCTTGTGAGCCAGGGTGCCTTGCCCTGCTTTGTATTTTAATTTCAACAGTAGCTGAATTACCCATACTTTCTCTCCTCCTGGCCCTTAAACTGTGTAGTATTCTCACAGATTTCATTTCTGTTTATATGTTCTTGAACCTTTCACCAATTTCTTCTTTCTGCCTCTGTAACTGAGAACACATTGCAGCACATTTCTGGACCCAATGATGCCAAATATGGTCCAAGGTAGGTGCAGCAAGTAGGTGGCTTAAGGGCTTAGGAGGATCTTTTTCGATTGATTTCATCACTCTGTAAACCCTGAGAGCTTTGTAATGTAAAGGAACACTTTGGTTCCGAATTGTGGTGTTTCAGATGAGTGTTAGGAAACTTAAAAAGCACTTTGCTCAGCTTAGTTACATATATGTAAAGGTACACTGAGTGTGATTGTGGAACAGAGCAAAGCAGAGTCTGGATAATTTGGGTATATATGTTCATACCTTTCTTTCTTCAGTGTTCCATCACTTTTAACAATGTTAGTAAAACGTCCACAATTCTATACTTTATACATCCTTTCACAAAGAGTTGATTTTTTATGGAATTCTGTGCATTGAAATTCTGTAAAACTAGAGGCGCTGTGGCTCAAAGTGGTAGAGCACTAGCCTTGAGTAAAGAAATTCTGTAAAACTAGAGGAGAGCTACCTGTGTACTTTGAGAAAGATCTTGTTAAACAGTTATGATGTAGAGAAACTCCAGGAAGGTGACTGAAACTTGAAGAAATATTTACGTTCTCATGCACAGGAAGGAATTTTAGGTTAAATATTCCAGCAAAATTTTGTTGAACCTTAATGATGCCAGATTTGTAGGAGATTTGATTACATTAGCTACTCAGACAGGAGGAATCATTAGGACCTTCCTTTTTCAAAAGCCACCCATCCTTCTGGGGGATCAGGCTGTATGGACTTCATGTACCCAGCTCTTTGGTATTTGGTATTGGCTCTAGTGTCCAGTGGTCAGTGTGAGTCTTGCAGACCTCTCACATTGTAGACAGGCATACTTTTTCCTTATATATGTGTCATTTAAATACTTGGGGGGCTGGGAAGGTGGCTCAGTGGTAGAGCGCTTGCCTTGCATGCCTGAGGCCCTGGGTTCAATTCCTCAGCACCACATAAGCAAAACGAAAAAAGCCGGAAGTGGCACTGTGGCTCAAGTGGTAGAGCGCTAGCCTTGAGCTGAAGAGCTGAGAGACAGCGCCCAGGCCCAGAGTTCAGGCCCCACGACCGGACCCAAAAACAAAACAAACAAATACTTGGAAAATTAAAAGAACAATATTATTTATAGTGCATAAAATTTGTAAAATTCAAAGTTCATTATAAATGAGTTCTTGTATTAATACCACCTTAGTAGTTACGTATTATCTATACCTGTTTCTTTTGCCCCCATGGCAGAGTTTAGTGGCTGGGAGACCTTATTCTCTTTATAGGTACCAACCTCTGGTGTACTACTGCTTTCCTTTAGTATCTGTAAAAAGTCCAGCCACTGATCAGATCTGAGGGACCAGCTTGTGTGTATGCATGAGTGCGTGCACACATGCACAGCTGAAGATGTGCAGGGGCTGAAGGGCCAAGAGGAGAAAACCCAGGAATACAAGATAAAGGAAGGAAGGGAAAGAAGCCTACTTCTGCCCCCTACACCCCTGCCTCAGCTTCAGGGAAATGAAGGAAAGGAAAAAGGGGTCCTCTGGCTTCGAGTACATGTTTCTGGAATGGAAATTGATTTAGGAAGGAACAAATAAAAGGATTAAGCATAGTTTTCCCATAAGGGATGATTTCTTAACCCCTTCCCTTTAAAACTTTTAAACTTCTACTGCCATGAAATTGGTTTTTGTGGAAGTTTCTAGAAATACATGTTTTTTGTTAAATTGAAATGCTTGCACCTTTATGCATAGCTATTCACAAGTGAAAAAGCTGAGGAAAAGCACTTTAAAAGCTTTCCTTCTTGTATTATGGACTGTGTGGACTTGGCTCACACTGTTATGACATTAATTTCTGGCTCAGGAGATCTGTTAGGTGTGAACTCTGTCTCTTAACAAACATGGCTGGCTTAATCCTCTCCATAGAGAGAGTATGTGTTTCATTTTAGGTTGTTCTGTAGTTGGAGTTTTAATCCTCTGTATCTGAAATTGATATACTGGGGTGTTGGTTATGGATTTTTACAAGAAGTGATGAGGACAGGTATTTTCTGGAGTTTCATACAGTTGTGTTCAAACAGCCTACATTATTTTTTAGTATTAAAGAACTAGGCACAGCAGTGTTTAACTTTGCTAGAGTTTAACTGATGTCCTTGATAATGATATACTTAGACCTTGTGTATAAAGAGCTGCTACCTGGCTGTAGCATCTGTCTCCCAGACATGATACCACCCAAAGTGACAAACAGACACTTGTGGCCACTAGAGAAGTCTGGTAGTTTTTACATTAAGTGTATATGTAGCAACAAATATGAAATAGTTCTTCAGTAACACGTGGGTGTTATACTAATTTTTTCATTTGAATTAATCTCTCATTTACACTTTGAATATCAAAATCAAGCCAGCGTGTGTATGTGAGTTTATAAATTTCATATATGACTTATGGATAATAATTCAAAGATCAATGGCATCTTTAGAAGATTACAAGTAAAGCCAATATTTGAAGATAAATTTAACCTGACCATCATAGAGCATCTTATTACAACAAATTACCTTTTTAGCCTTAACTTCGTGCTTTAGAATAATACAGTAAATGATGTGTTTCTGCACAATTGAGAAGGCTCCTAGTCCCTCCCAGGTTATTGCCTACTTCTGGTCATCTAAGTATACCCAGGTATAATACCTAGTGCTGCTTCACTCATCTCTTTAAGAACCAACTGAGGCTGTCAGGGTTCAGTGGAGAAATAAAACACAGCCCTCCCCCCCCAAACTGATAACTGAAAATATATTTCTGATTTAATATTTAAAGGAAGAATGTAGTTTGAAATTATTTTCTTGTGGTAAAACATTTTTATTTCATCTGAAACATAGCAACATAAAAATTATACCTATTAATGGGTTTCATGTAATTCTTTGACAGATAGATAGATAGATAGATAGATAGATAGATAGATAGATAGATATTCTGAGCAGAATTTTTGAGCTTTTCACTTGAACCTATGAGTCAAAGAAATCTCAAGTGTTTTATTACTATTTTATTTTCAGCTAAGTAGAGTTGAGGAAGAAAGACTTTAATGATGATCCATGATGCTTTTTTGTTTTCTTTTGTGCCAGTACTGTGGCTTGAACTCAGGGCCTCTTTCTGTTGGCTTTTTTTAATTCATAGCTGATGATATTGTGTTCTCCATTTCTGGCATTTTGCTGGTTAATTGAAGATACAAGTGTCTCAGATTTGTCTGCCTGAGCTGGTTTCTAACTGTGAGTCTCAGTCTTAGCCTCCTAACCAGTTAAGATTGTATGAGCTTTCATTAGTTTTGATGTTTTCTGATTAAACTTGTTCCTTTCTTGTAGCAGTTAGTTTTGTTTTATAAATTTTTTCTATTCTCATATTCAGGTTGAAAGGATTGTTGACAAAAGAAAAAACAAAAAAGGGAAGACAGAGTATCTGGTTCGGTGGAAAGGCTATGACAGCGAGGACGACACATGGGAGCCTGAGCAACATCTGGTGAACTGTGAGGAGTACATACATGACTTCAACCGCCGCCACAGTGAGAAGCAGAAAGAGAGTGGCCTAGCTCGTGCAAATAGGACCTCTCCCAACAATGCTAGGAAGCAGATCTCCAGGTCCACCAACAGCAGCTTCTCTAAGACCTCTCCCAAGACACTAGTGATCGGCAAAGACCACGAGACCAAAACCAGCCAGTTGTTTGCTGCCAGCCAGAAGTTCAGGAAAAACACAGCTCCGTCTCTTTCAAGCCGAAAGAACATGGACCTCGCAAAGTCAGGTATCAAGATCCTTGTGCCTAAGAGCCCCATTAAGAGCAGGACCTCGGTGGACGGCTTTCAGAGTGAGAGCCCTGAGAAACTGGATCCAGTCGAGCAGGGACCAGAGGACACAGTAGCGCCGGAGGTAGCTGCAGAGAAGCCAGTTGGAGCTTTGTTGGGCCCTGGTGCAGAGCGAGCCAGAATGGGGAGCAGGCCCCGAATACATCCACTAGTGCCTCAGGTGTCTGGCCCTGTGACCGCAGCCATGGCCACAGGCTTGGCTGTTAATGGAAAAGGTGAGTGCTTGGGTAGGCTGCCATAGCTGTTGCTCTAAACTATGGGCAGTGACTCTGAGGGTCCTTCTCAGAAGTGGGAAAGTGTCTGCAAGACCTTTGGGAGATCTTACCAACCTAACTTTTCTTTCTTCCTGGTTTTTGGCATTTGTCTTTTAAGACAACACCAGCTGTTTCTGCCACCCTTACTGTCTCAACACACTGAATTGCTCTAAGCAGTGTCTTGCAATAAATATGTTGTAGTTTTTTGTTCGTTTTTTGAAGTAGGTAGCTACCTTTATATATTCTTAGACATTGAGTCTGATGTTAAGAACCTACCTTCAGTTAGTTAAGTGTGGCTGGTATTGATTTGCAAGCTATGCCTCTTGTTTAGCATGCCCATTTGAGTAACCAGAAATGCTTTTAGCATTTCCTACTGGAGGTTCAAAAATAGTTCTGTTTTGCTGTGTCATTCAGGTGGTCAGGGTTTGCTGTTCTTGTTTCATAGTAGGACTGCATTGAACACTGTTCCTGTGTTATCCTCACCGTGCCCACTTCTAGGATGTGCATCTTCCTTGGTTGTGACATAACCTGCCCATAAATCCTTCTCAGACCTTCCCCACAATTTATAGGCTAGCCATTTTTACACAATTTACATATTTTTCTCAGCCAAGCTCCACTGGACATGCCTCACTTTAGGCCTGGGTTGTGTCTTAAATTGCCATAGGTGTGCTGCTAGGGATAACAAAGGTCAGGTCTCATACATGATACACATGTGCTATATCACCTAATAGTCCTTGCCACAGCTATCTGATAGCTCTTCTGTTTCTTGCCATTGACAGCTCCCATTCATTTCCTGTCACTATTGCACAGGCTGGTTTCCACTAGCTAAGCTGATGAGCCCCCTCCTGACTGCTTTAGGGAATGACTCTGTCCTGAAGGCCTGTAGGCTGACCTGTACCTGCTCTGTTGGTACCAGGACAGAGTGCCCCTTCTTCCTCCATCACCTCAGGAGCTATGGTTCTTTAGAGCTCTGGCCCTTTGTGTTGAGTTTTCAATTGCTCACTCATGCATGTGCATATGCATATGTATCCTTCAACCCAATCCCAGTAGAATAGTGGAAAATGAAGTGCTGTTGATTTGCTGAAGAGCCACTTTCCTCCACAGAGAAGTGTTCCTCTACAACATTGTTCTAACTGTGCATTCAACAGGTTTTCATTTAGGGCTGCGTATATTCTGTAATCTTGGATTTCCTTTTGGGCAGAAAATTGCCATCTTGCTAGTAATATTTTTTCAAATACATACAACATGAATACTGCTCTTCCTGCTCTAAGTCAGCTCTCACCTGGGACAAGTACATTTGTTTATAGGTGTGATAACTGCCCTTGAGCTGGCCCGTGTACATAAACAGTTTCTTCTCTCTTACTCACTTGTATGGGAAGGACCATGGAAGTTTAGAAGTGGAGGAGATTGTCATCCAGGCAGAGAAGTTGATTCTGGGAGAGGTGGTTCTGGCACAGTGAGCTGAATTCAATGAGATAATCAGAGTTGTGTCCCAGTTTCTCTTCCTATATTTCTCCCCATTCTAGTTTATTGCCTAGATGGAGAACTGGCTGCACCTTTATTGATGACAGGGCAACCTGGTTGGCAACCTGGAGCCTCTGCCTGACTTGTATGGCCTATAAACCAAGAAGGGGTTTCACATTTTCTAATGGCTTTTAAAAAAATGAAAATCAAGAGGAATATTTACCAAGATTTGAAATATAAGAAACTAAAATGTAGCCAGGTACTGTAGCTTATATCTGTATTCCTATCTTCTTGGGAGACTGATACTGGGAGGTTTACAGTTTGAGACTAGCTGTGGCAAAAATAGTTTGAGACCACATCTCAACCAATTAAAAACTGGGCATAGTAGTGCACATCTGTTAGCCCAGCTACTGGAGGAAGCATCAACGGGAAGATTTTGGTTTAGGCTGGCCAATGCCAAAAAGCCAAGACCCCATTTGAAAAGAAATGAAAGCAAAAAGGACCAGCGGTGTGGCTCAAGTTGTAGAGTATCTGCCTAGGAAGCATAAGGCACTAGGTTCAAATTCCAGTACTGGGGGTTGGAGTAGGGAGGGTAGACAGAAAAATTAGTGTCCTACATAAAGTTTGATTGGAATGTAACTGTATTCCTTTGTGTAAGAATTGCAGCAGGATGTTTGCCTAATCATGCTAGGTCCCTGGTCTGGAGAGTAGAGTTTCAGTTTTGTTATTTTAGGAGGAGCAGAAATGGCTTCAGGAGCTCTGTGGGCCCCCTTTTATGGTCCACAAAAATGGTGTGCATGTGTGCTCATTTTGGCAAAGATTCACAAACTTTGAGCCAACATGGCTTTCTAGTCCTTTTTCACTAAACCTAGAAGCTTTGACTGATTACTGCTTCCCACACTGCTTTGCTCCCCTCATGTCCTCCAGGAAAACAACATTGCTCTTGAGTAATGTCTTTCACAAAGGAAACTTGCCCTGGGCAGAAGCCCCATTTCTTTATATTTCGTATATAAGGAAGCTAATAGCTCCTATTTGAATATGATTTTGTTAACTTCCTTATGTGAAAATGTCCGTAAAGTACTTTAAATTTAAACCAAAACTGTTAAGTATAAAATCTTAAGTTATAATGGAAAAGAATAGGTACCTCCTCCCCTGGGGGCCTCCTGACATGTTCTTCTGAATACACGAGATGGCAAAGAAGGTGGCTCAGTTCCTTTGCTTTGTAGTGCCTTCCCCCTTCCTGTGGCAGAGAGCTACTTCATCATTTGTCTACTAATGTGTAAGCTCCAAGAAGGAATGCCTCTTCACATCACTGCCTGATAAGTAGCAGATTCTGTGTAAGCCTGTACATGAAATGATTCTGATAGAGTGAGTGTTCATTGAAGATGAGCCCTTCAGAGCTCATAGTTCAGAGCAAATGGGAAAGAGAGCGCCTGGGAAGAGATGTTCTTGAGATGAGGAGGGGTCTAGGCCAGAAACAAATTTCTAGAAAGCTAAGTATTTCTCTTTCTTGAATGAAGAGAACACATACTGAAGTTCTGTTGATCCATGTACAGCAAATTTTAAAGCCATTGTTTATTTTTCCTTCCCAGATTATAATTTTAGCACTTTGTAAGAAAATTGATGTGTTTTTCTAAAATTAATTGAAGCAGATACCAGTGGAATCATTGGGAAATGAACCATCTCCTATTCCAGACGTTAATCATGGGTTTATTTATTTGGGGGGGGTATATTTGCCTCTAGAAACAGCAAATATTTGAGTATCTATGAACAGGAGGGAATGTTTCTGAGGATGAAACAAAGGTTTAAAAAATGAACTGATAAAACTGCATTACAATTCATGATTTCATGCCAGTCAGAATGGCTATCATGAAGAAAAGTAAAACACAATAAATGCTGGCCAGTGTGGTGGAGAAGAAAGGCACACTTAATCACTGTTGATCGAAATATAACAGTGTAGCCACTATGAAAACCACTATAGTTATCTCTCTCTCTCTCTCTCTCTCTCTCTCTCTCTCTCTCTCTCTCTCTCTGTTTTTTATAAAAGGAAGTACTATGTGATGCTGCTATACCATTCCAAATGAACCAGAGTCAGCATACAATAGAGATTCTTGCACATCCATGTTTATTGCAGCACTGTTAACAATAACCAAACTATGGAATCAACCTATGTCCATTTATGGATGAATTGAAAAAGAAATGTGTGTGTGTGTGTGTGTGTGTGTGTGTGTGTGTGTATACACACTGGAATATTCAGCCATTAAACAAAAATTATGTCATTTTCAGGAAAATGGATGGAAATGGAAATCATCATATTATGCTAAATAAGTTACACTCACAAAAACAAGTATAATGTATTTTCTCTCAGAGTGGATTCTCAGTTTAAAATAGTCATGAAAGTAAAAGGGGCATTACTTGAAAAGAGGAAGAGGACCAGCAAGAATTGGGGGGAAAAGGGAAATGGGGACTTAAATATGATTAAAATAGCCGGGCTTTGGTGGTTCGTGCCTGTAATCCTAGCTACTCAGGAGGCTGAGATCTGAGGATCACAGTTCAAAGCCAGCCCAGGCAAGAAAACTGGAAGTGGCGCTGTGGCTCAAGCAGTAGAGAGCTAGCATTCAGCTCAAGAGCTGAGGGACAGTGCCCAAGCTCAGAGATCAAGTTCCATGACCAACTCCCAAAAAATGATTAAAATATATACATGTATGAAAATTACATGATATAAGTTATAATTTTATGCAATTAGTGTATGCTCAAAAATGGGAGAAATTTTTAAGTGTAATGGATGACTTGTCTTTTTCTTAGTTATCATTATAGTAAGTGAATGGTGATTTCTTGCTCTAATTGCTTAATTAGTCCTACAAAAGTCTTTAATTGGTCCTACAAAAGAAGCAATTACTTTTTTTTTTTTTTTCTTGGTGGTGGGGCCTGAACTCTGGGCCTTGGCACAGTCCCTCAGCTCTTCAGCTCAAGGCTAGTGCTCTACCATTTGAACCACAGCACCACTTCCGGCTTTTTCTGCTTATGTGGTACTGAGGATTTGAACCCAGGGCCTCATGCATGCAAGTCAAGCACTCTACCACTGAGCCACCTTCCCATTAAGTTGTGGGTTGTCATGACTATTCTGTCATGAATTTATATAATCAGTCATTATTCCACAAGTAGGAAATTAAAAAATGATAGAAGCAAAATTAAAAGAACAGAATTAAAAGAATAAACTCTACCATTGTTACTATGTAGATGTGGCTAGTAAACATCCAAGTAAAAGCCAAGAAATTTAGAAAGTTAGTGACTGAAAAGACCTTTCCATACCTTCTTTCCTTAAGGATGTTCATTTTGATTTCTTCAGAGTATGACTTCATCTTGAGAATGGGCATAGATAATCTGGCTCTGTGTCTTTTGATTCCTAGGGAACCATAACCACCACTGCAACAGAACTCTCAGAAAAGGGACCAGTGAGTATTTAATACTCCAAAACTGACCCTGGGGGAAGGTAAAGATGTCAGGATACTTCTGAGTCTAGAGGTAGCTGCAAAGGCGATGTCTACTTGAAAGGAGCATTAGAAGCCAAGTTAGAGCAGACTAACAATTGAAAGTATGTATGAAAATTTGATTCTTTTTTTTAATCTCATTTTGGAAACAGCAAATATTTGATATCACTTCCTGTGTAAGAGGCCCACACTGAATATATCCACATGTATTACCTCAATTATTCTTTGTTTAGGAGCTGAAGTTACTAAATTTAGGAAATCTAAAAACAAAAAATACAGACCAAAGGGGAATAAACCTTTTTTTTTTTTTGCTTTTTTAAATTTTATTTTGTGAAGATGCTGTACAGAGGAGTTACAGTTACATGAGTAAGACAATGAGTACATTTCTTATCCAGCATTGTTACCCCTTTCCCTTTTTGTTCTCCTACTAAGTCCCCCACCCCCGAAGTTGTAAAGTTCATTTCCAACATAGTGTCTTGTAGGTATCATTTTGTAATGGGTCATCCTCTGTCCTTGTTTCAGCGTTTTGTTCAGGAGTAAATCTTTGCCACAAGCATACCAATATGCATCACTATTTCCAGTTTGGTTTCTTAAGTGGAGCAAGTGATTAGTCAGAGTGTATAGACCTATGATTTTGTTCCTTTTCATGTTTTCAATTTTCTCACACCTTGCTTGAGCCCTTGATACAGTTCTTAGTATGACCTTCCCTTTTGTAATCTCCCATTTTATGTAACAATGAACTAAAATGTAACCTGTTCAACTAGCCTAAGCAGTATACGAAAAAGAAAAAGAAATGGTACCCAATTCTCTTAGATTCTGTAATTGCCAGGCCTGTGAATTAAACTTATAAAAATACAGATAAACAGGAAAAGGGACATACATGTTTTATTAATATTTTTAATTTTATATGCTCAGAGGGGTGCTGCCAGAAAGAAGAAACATCAGAAAAGGATTAAATGTCAGCGCTACGCTGTTTTAACAACAACCAGTAAACTATGGAGAAAGACAAGAGAAAGGCCCAGGAAGGTTTGGGCCTCTAGGGGTGGCAGGTTGTAAGAAAATCAAAATAAATGCAAACTAATAGAGGACAAAGCCAGTTTTTAGAAAGGCATATTTATGCAGGCTCACCTCAGTTGAATCTCCGCAGTGATGAGGGTGGTTTTTCTGATATTAAAGACAGGGGCATCTTTACAAGTGAAAATTTATGTATAAAGGCAGTAGGCAGAGCCTATTGCCTTCAACTCAAAATAATCCATGTGTCAAAGCAGTGTATTTGAGGTGTAGTATATTCTGATTCAGTCAGGGTATGAACTTAGCCCACCTTTGCCTAGGGAAAATAGAGCATGAGGACTGACCAGCTTAAACTGTGAGGGGAAGCACCTTCTCAGGGACTTGATCGTTCCTGCCCTTCAAGTGTTGGTTGTACAGGACTGCAGGCAGTGTTTACCCAGTAAGCCAGTCTCCAAGCCCCATTGCCAGTCTAGAAACTAACTTGGCACATATGGTACTCAGGCCCATGCCGGCAGCACCTGGGAACCTGTGCCCTGTGCCTAACTCCTAAATTGGAATCTCAAATCAGAGGTTCAGCAATCTAGCAAGCACTCAGATGATTGTGGCACTTGCCAAGGTTTTTGGCCTGTGTTACATTTTTATTGCAGTTTTCAGCTCTGTAGAGCACTGTGTGAACTCAGTAAAAATGATGTCAAATGATTCCATTTACAGTTTTTTTTTTCCCCAGTCCTGGGGCTTGAACTCAGGGCCTGGACACTGTTTCTGAGCTTTTGCTCAAGGCTAGCAATCTACCACTTGAACCACAGCATCACTTCACTGAGGAATAGAACCCAGAATGTCATGCATAATAGACAAGCGCTGTACCTCTAAGTCACATTCCCAGCCCCATTTACAGTGTATTTTAAATTCTTACAGAATGAGATCTCTCTCTCTCTCTCTCTCTCTCTCTCTCTCTCTCTCTATATATATATATATATATATATATATATATATATATATATACATACATACATATATACACACATCAATATCAGTAAGTATATTAGACAGATTGGTACATATTGATATTGATACATATTCATTCTACATCCTCCGCCCTACACTCTTGAAATTGCTTAGGTTAGCATATCTTTGTAAAACAGTTATACAGTGCTGGAGATTGGACTCAGAGACTTGTACATGTGATCTAGCATTGAACTACATCATTCTCTTCCTCCCCTGAACCCCCCCCCCCCCCCCGCCTTTACCCCAGCCCTAGCTGGGGTATCTTTACTTGTATTTTAACTTAAGATGGTCTTTAGGTTTTTATAATTTTTTCCTCGTACTGGGCTTGAACTTAAGACCTCTTGTTCACTTGATTGTTGCTCATGGCTAGCCCTCTTCCACTTGCACTATACTTCCAGCCCTCTAATTCCTTTTTAATATAGATTTTAATAAAATAACACCTAATTTAATTCGTGTACTCCCTTACACCTTCCAAAAAGGGGGGGGAAACCTACCTTTTCTTACTTCAGAAATAACTGCTGGTTGGCAGGTTTCTTTCATACATTTTCTTTTTTGAGGTTTTTATTTTATTTTTTTTTTTTTACTGCTTGGACCTAGCCCATATTGAACCTATCATCTTTTCTCAGCCTTGGAATTGGGCCTCTCCACCATCTAGGTGACAGTAGTAGTCTTAGCATTGGAATGTATCCAAAGTCCTCAGCCTCACCCACACACATCCCACAAAGATCCTGTAGTGTTAATGCATCCTTTAAGTGAAAACCATGACTGTATACACTGGGGTGCATTGTTGTCATGGTCTTCCTCCCTATACATTTTAATGACGTTACAACTGCAGAAATGTTAACACATATCTTACTTACAAGAAAAGTAACATAAATGCCAATTTTTACACAGGTAATTTAGCAATACTTGGAGCAAAATGGAAAGTTTATCATTATTTCCACTGAGTGCCCCAGAGAGAACATAAAGTTTATATACTTGTCTGTTGCTAAATGAAATAATACTGCTAAAATGACTGGCATTGCTGGGCACCAGTGGCTCATGCCTGTAATCCTAGCTACTCAAGAGGCTGAGATCTGGGGAACGAGGTTCAAAGCCAGCCCAGGCAGGAAAGCCCGTGAGACTTTTGCCTCCATTTAACCACCAGAAAACTGAAGTGATGCTGTGGCTCAAGTGGTAGAGCACTAGCCTTAAGCTGAAGAGCTGAGGGACAGCGCCCAGGCCCAGAGTTCAAGCCCCATGACCGACCACCCCTCACCCCCCCTCCCCCCCAACCAAAAAAAAAAAAAGACTGGCATTTTCATTTTGCATTTATCTTTGTGTCTTAGAGGATTTTCTGGTTTAAGACTCATCACTTCAGTTTCAAACTTTACATGTGTTTTCTTATTAATTAAGTGACAAAAACAACATAAAAAACACCTATATATTCATCACCCAGATTCACTACTAGTTTGCTTTTTTTGCTTACTTTCTCTTCCTCCTTTTTACTCGTTTACATGACTGTACATACCTGTTTAGGGGCACATACATATTTTTCCTGTACCATTGAGAGTGTGTTGGTAAGCTCTTAACACTGACCAGGGACCATAGTGTGAGCTGAAGTATACATACTTCCTAAGGGTATACTTCTTAGGCTCACACTAATGCAGTAGGGCAAATTAGCCTCTGCCTTTAGCATCTGGAAAGCCTCAAGTTAAATGGCATTAACTTTATGGTTCCTGCTCACTTTTGAATGTGTGAAAGGATATTGCTTTAATTTAGAGTCTCTAAGTATAATTTAAAAGAAATTTTGATTTCTTAAGTCAAATGCCAAGATATTTGTAACTTGAACTGGTACAAGGAAAGAATAAAAAAGTTACTTTTTTAGATTAAATTCCTTTTAAAATTTTCTCTCATGGGGCTGGGAAGGTGGCTCAGTGGTAGAGCACTTGCCTTGCATGCCTGAGGCCCTGAGTTCAATTCCTCAGCACGACATAAGCAAAAAGAAAAAAGCCGGAAAAACCAGTTGTTTAAGGATACAGGTGGAACTGTTGCAACAATGAGAAGTACAAGTTGTCATGTCCAAAACGAGCTTTACAACGTCGGTGTGGGGGGGGGAGAAGGGGGGGAAGGAGAAGGATTGGGATTGGGGGGGGAGGGGAGAGGCTGGGAAGGGATGTGAAGGGTAAACAAAGGAGGAGGCTGCAATGCTTGGTAAGAAATGTACGCATTATCCTGCCCATGTAATTGTAACCCCTCTGTACAGTATGTTCACAAATAAAATTAAATTAAATTAAAAAAAAGAAAAAAGCCGGAAGTGGCACTGTGGCTCAAGTGGTAGAGCGCTAGCCTTGAGCTGAAGAGTTGAGGGACAGCACCCAGGCCCAGAGTTCAGGCCCACAACCGGACCCAAAAAAAAATTTTTTTTTTTCTCTCATTGCTTTGATATTTGCTGTAGTACTAGTGGGGGCTAAATACCTGTAATGAGTCCCAGTTGTTCCCCATTTTTATTCTATTTTATTTTTATTTTATTCTTCCATTTTATTGCTATTATCTGCAGAAGGGATCTGATCTTCTGGAATGTTCTTCCAGAAGCATTCTCTTATGGCTAGGTGAATGAGTATGCAGGCTGTCCAGGCTGACTTCCTGAGCATGCTACTCTCTCTGCCTTTGTCTTTGTTAAGTCCGTAGCTCCACTGTGCTTCCTTCATAGAATCCTGTTTTACAGATGAGACTGGTTGTAAAGGAGAAAGTGTTTTGATAGAAGTGACTGCAGACTTGGTGAGAAAAATCTACACTAAAACCAATTTCTGACTTTGTTATTTCTAATGTGTCACATGATAGGGACAAGTGACTTTTATAATTCACACTTCTTGTAAGTACTATATTAATAAGACTTTTTTTCTACTCAGATATGTATAACTGAGCTCAAATGAACAAATAAGTCAATGAAAATGATATCTCTTGGCTCATGTAACCAAGATCCAAGCACTACTAGCTTTGGGCCTGACAAGTTACCAAGCCCCAGCCTGCTGGTTATCCTCCTCTGGGCTGTGTTTGCCTCAGTTTTTGTAGAAGGAAAGTAATGTCAGGATAGAAATGTTTCTCTTCTGCAAAATTTCCTTGTGAGATAAACCTCTAAACCCTTTAACTTTAAGCAGGGGAGGATAGGGTGGTTCCCAAGGAGATCCAGGGCTAGTGACAGTAGCAGTGGAAATAGATACTGGCAGAACTCTAGGCAGTCTTAACACAATTAAAATTACTAAGTACAATTAAAGTAGAATGCATATCAGAGAATATCTTGTGTGCTGATATTCACTTGATTACTACCTTCAAAGTAATGTCATGTTCAGATTGTGAGCAGTCTGTTCAAACAGAATCAAATCCTCCAAATTAGCCCCATTCTTGATGCTGCTCACCAGGAGACTGAGCTTTATGTTCGTCTTTCTACTTGAATCTACTGGTAGTTCTTCATCCTCTTGTAGTCTTGTCCTTGTGAGATAGAGGTTACATTTATTCCCTTCTTATGTCCAGTTCTGTGTCACGTTTTATATGTCAGCCACATTAACAAATGAAGAAAGGCTATTCAAAGACAGATTGTCAGGAATAGTTGATAGGAAGATACTAGGGTTTAAAATTCCCCAAGGCTCTTCTACTTTGGGTGCAGAAATGTTCACTGAAGTGATTTAGTCAATGGATGAGAGCCCATTTCCTAGAGAACTATAAAAGAACTAGCAGAGGAGATAGGCAGACTGCACAAAGTCCAGTTTTGTAGGGGTTTCCAGAATAGTAATTAAGGATAGCAGCAAGAACAGGACTTCCCCATGATGATTCAGATCAAAGAAAAGGGGCTTATATACTGTTCCTGGAAAGATTATTTTATCCATGCCAGGATGTGCCTGTTTTATCTCAATATCAAAGATATCAGATGTGTCCCTGGTGCTTACTGCACCACGGTCTGTTCATAAAGCTTCACATACCAGTCTAATGTTTGGTTTGTTTCTAGTATGCCGTGGAAGTCTGCAGGCAATAGACCAGAGTTACTCAGGGAGGTAATTGAGGCAGTTAACATTCTGGCTCCATTCAATTTAAGCTGAACCCCTGTAGATCCCTTCTTACCTACCTTGCAACTTGGGGAATACGGCTTTCATGTTCATAGTGGTATCTTCCTCACTCCCCTAGTGCTCACTCTCCTGTCCTTTCCCACACCTTCTTACCCTAAGAATTTCTGTTCCCCCTAGTACTTCAAGCAGAGGATTCTTCTCCTTGGTTGGTGCATCTGCAAAACTGCTTCCTAGCTGAGACCTGAGTCTGTCCTGGTGTGTGTTCTTCCCCATTGTTGATGAGCTCGCCATTCTCTTCCAACATATACTTGGCAAACTTTGTTTTATCTTTATAAAATACTTCTGTCCAGAGCACCTTTTGTTCACCTTTTACCTCCCTAGCTGTTTGCTCTTTGTTTACCTGATCAGCTGCATCCTTACTATTTACCTGATCAGCTGTATCCTTACTTGCTATGTCATAAAGTAATAAAACATTACTTGTTATGTCATCCATATTCAGAAGACACCTATGTAGTTTACTAGGCCATCAGGAAAAGTCTCAAAGCATTGCTTGGAAATAACTGTGGGTGGGATTCCACCTGAGCCCCACCCCAAAAACTTAAGAGTACCTTTTCCTGCTGATGAGCTCAACAGGCTTGTGCTCTTGTCCTTTTCAATGGGAAGTGTACAAGGGAACTTTCTGAAATCTTATCCTTCTATTCCATGCCACATGGTAGGTGGCCACTAAGTGTATGGAATGACACTGCTGCCTTTTCTTTTTCTTCTTTGTGGTTGTTGTCATCATCATCTTTCTCCTCCTCCTCCCTCCTCCGTCCTCCCTCCCCCCCCCTCCTCCTCTTCCTCCTTCTCCCCCCCCCCCCTCACCTGCCACTCCTTAACCTGGGCACTGTCCCTTACCTTTTTTGCCCAAGACTGGTGTTCTACAGTGCTGGTTCAAGGGCTTGAACTCAAGGCCTGCCCCTGAGCTGTTTGCTTTAGGCTCTACCACTTGTGCCACAGCTGCACTTCTGGCTTTTTGGTGATCAACTGGAGATTAAAATGGCAGGGACTTCAAATTGCAGTCCTCAAATATCAGACTATTAAGTAGCTAGGACCATAGGTGTGTGCCACTGGAGCCCAGCTAGCATTTTCTTCTTTTATGATTCATCTTAATGTGTTTTTGCATTATTCTTTTATGAAAATTAATACTATATTATTTTATATGGTCAAACTGAAGTTAAAAGATTTATTCAACTTCCACAAACAATGGAAGTTTCAAAGAGCATTCCCGCCTAAATTGGGAGACGCAGACTACTGCTTTTAAGTCTCAGTCTCCCAGTGCTACTGGGAAAGCAAGATCCTCTTACCTGCCATTAGGAGTCTCTGACCCAGGGAACCTTGAGTGTACCTCCCCTCTGACTTTGGTGACTTGGGCTCCCATGCCAGCATTTGGCTGTGCTTAATCTGACATGGCTGCAGCACAATTCCTCACTCCTGATTACCTATCTTTAGTGGTTTCTGAGTTCCTGAAATAATTTTTCTTCTGGTCTTAAGGCATTTTTTTAAAAACCTTACTTTTAGTTTCTGACATGTGTGTATCTCATGCCATACACTGGCAGGCAACTACCTCTTCACAGGGGAGTTTCTAGAAACTCCATGCCCCTTCAGCACATACCTACTGAGCACTTGTATGCCAGACTTTGTGCTGAGTGCTGAGCATTCAGAGATCATGACACCGCCTGTGGATTCTGGGAGTTCCTAGCCCGCTGCAACAGATAGATGTTTCTGGTCATAGGAGTCCATTTGAATGCTTTGTAGTTGACAGAGCCACTAATCACCTCACCTATCGCCAGATCAGAGGCCAGGCCACCCCATGGTATAGAAAGTTACAGTCAACAGTTGTAGGCAGCATTCCTTAAGGCAGGAGCAGTGTGGGAGATGGTAATAAAATACTTGAACACACCTACTCTTACTGGAGTGGTGACATCTAATGAGATAAACTGTCTTCATGAAAAAGTAATTACCCTAATAATAATTACCCATTTCCTCTGGTGATAAAGATCTAATATAACTGACTCTCAGCCTAAGACCATAAATAGAATCCACTGAAGCATTCCAAATAGAGAGTATTAAGAAACATTTAAACTTTACCTGCAAAGTATTTGTAAATTTGGAATTTTTTCTGAGCTCTGTGTTTGCTCTTCAGAGCAAATAGGTTTCTTACTTGTTCTTGCCCCTACCCTTTCAGCCAGTGACACTTTATACTCAGGTTTATTTATGATCATCTGGTTCCCTGCCACAACCGTTGCTATTTAAGAGTTATTTGTGCTTAAAAATTTAAGTGGGGGCTGGGAAGGCGGCTCAATGGTAGAGCGCTTGCCTTGCATTCCTGAGGCCCTGGGTTCGATTCCTCAGCACCACATAAGCAAAAAGAAAAAAGCCAGAAGTGGTGCTGTTACTCAAGTGGTAGAGTGCTAGCGTTGAGCTGAAGAGTTGAGGGACAGCGCCTAGGCCCAGAGTTCAGGCCCCACAACCGGACCCAAAAAAAAAAAAATTAAGTGGGAACATACTAGGTTCTTTTTTTTTTTGTTTTGTTTTGTTTTGGTCAGTCGTGGCACCTGAACACTGGGCCTATGTGCTGTCCCTCAGCTCTTCAGCTCAGGGCTAGTGCTTTACCACTTGAGCCACAGTGCCACTTCCAGCTTTTTCTGCTTGTGTGGTGCTGAGGAATCGAACCCAGGGCCTCATACATGCAAGGCAAGCACTCTACCACTGAGCCACCTTCCCAGCCCCCATACTAGGTTCTTAAATGTAAAGTAATCCCTTTCTGCCTGATCACCCCAAAGCATGTTAATATGTTTGCCATTGCAGGTTTTACTTGGGCCAACGGGCATGTAAGGGGAAAAGGGGAAGAAATGTTAAATGACCTTGTGTTTCTGGGACAGATGGTTGTGTGGGAACCCAACTATATTATCCATTAAAGAGTGTAGTGGTAGGGGCTGGGAAGGTGGCTCAGTGGTAGAGCTCTTGCCTTGCATGCATGAGGCCCTGGGTTTGATTCCTCAGCACCACATAAGCAAAAAGAAAAAAAGCTGGAAGTGGTGCTGTGGCTCAAGTGGTAGAGTGCTAGCCTTGAGCTGAAGAACTGAGGGACAGCGCCCAGGCCCAGAGTTCAGGCCCCACGACCGGACCCCCCCCCCAAAAAAAAAAAATAGTGTAGTGGTAGACTGCAGCTCCCTTCTATGAGCAGTGATTGTCACCAGCCTTTGCACTTAGAGATGTAGATCCTCCGTCCCTGTGTCATCCGCAAGACCTGGTGAACGCTTTCTGGACACAATCTTAGAAAGATGGCCACTACTTTCTATGGCAGCACAGCCATAGAAAGTACCTGGGTTTACCCAATGAGGATCCCGACTCTGATGATATGTTTGTGCTTTCCTGTGTTCTCCACCCTTCTCAACCTAATGAGAATGCTAAACCTAGTTGGGACTCTTGGTTAATCTGAAGGACCATTTATGGGGCTTGTACTGCCACTCTCTCTCTTGGGACAATCCTGAACTGTCTTCTTGACAATTTTTAGTATTTTTCATCACTTAGGAGGACTGTGCTTCAGTACCTTGCCTGAGATGGTTTGCTTAGTACACTGAGAGGAGTGGTAGGCATATTGAGAGGCAATTTGTAGGAAAGGAGGGACTGCTATATTAGAGCAGTAGTAATGAAAGGGGAAATGGTCACAAAATTTGTGTTTATGGGATTATAACATTCATGAAGCTGTTTTCTCTGCTTGGGTTAGAGCTGAAGACCCCCCTGCTTTCATGTTTAGGAACCCTTCACTTCCTCACTACCGGCTTCTTAAGTGTTAGTAACCTCGTAGCCAGATCTTGCATTTGGGCCATGATTTGGATGTAGTTTGACTGTGTCCTCCAAGTGTTAATGTGTTGGGAGTTTGTTTCTCAGAGATAGTAGCTAGAGGGAAGTGATTAGGTATTGGGTATATTGAAACAGATTAACATAGTGCTTTGGTTCCCTGGTGTCGGTCTGTCTCTTCTCCCACGTCTCCCTCTCATCATTCTCATGTTCCCACCATGATGCCATGGTCTCCTAACCAGATGATGAGGACTCCAGGCCCTTGTGGGCCTTCCAAGTAACTAAATAAACCTTTTTATGTGTTATTTAACCTCGGATAATTTAGTATAGTAATGGATAATGAGCTAGTATTGTTCATTTTTACAAGACCATTTCTCTTGCTAGCTATAATCACTGGAAATTCTTTGTGTCACTAGGGCAGTTGGAACATTGATAGAAAAAAACTTAATTATGGTAAAAACTTAGAATTATACATGATAAGACAGCATAATCTATGAGGAGGGGTGCCTACAATTTTCATTTAAGTGTTATATTGGCAATGGGATAGTTGCATTTTCTCCAGTCATAAAAGTGCCTCCCAGTAGAAGGGTGCTATGAATTTCATTGAATATAACAGCAGACATTCTTACTTGAAGTCCATAAAGTAAATGGAGATTATTTTTCATCTTGCCAATATTTTAAATTATCCCATGTTAACACTTATAATAATAATGTTTCCTTCTTGAATGACAATTTCAGGAAAGCTTAGTAGTTTGCATAGTTGGGATTACTTCTAAAGGTTAAATGACATTTTGGTTTTGTAGGGGGAACTGTGAAAAAGTGAATATTATGTGTGGTACAAAAGATCACAATGTGTACTACTCTGTTGCTGATATTCTATGAGCATGGCTGTTTCTTTGTATCTGTCTTTCACAAACTTTGAAGGTACAAAGTCATCCAGCCCACAAAAGCTTGGAACATGTAACATGTTACATACAGTGTCATTTGAGGTACAGTGTTTACAGTCTCTGGGTGGAACCAATGTGTTATGGACTATGAAGGAAAAAGTAGAAAGCAAATTTCTCCCATTTCTACTCTTAAATTTGACTTCAGAGTTCTTCCAGACAAACCTCACTTGATGAAATGAACGTTGTAAAATACAGGAAGCCCTTTGTATGGTTACCTAGATTATCACAGTTTTAATAGCAACAAACCAAGAAGAGTAGTGCAAAATCACCTTAAGCTGTGTTTTGTTGTGGTTTCGCTGGTTCTATCTAGGGGAACAGATTGCCCCCAGTGAATTTTGTACTTGCAAAATATCCACATGCCAGGTTCTGGTAATGTGTTCTTGATCAATAAATGGTCTAAAGTATCTCTCCCCCCCCCCCCCCCCCACTGTATTAGTCATTTAGAAGGACTACGTAACATACAATCTAATTTGTGTGATTTCCAGTTTTCACAAGGGATTCTCTAATACACATTTAATAGGCAGTTACACACTGGGTTTTCTTGATTATATGGTCTGTGTACTGCTGTGATACCCCAGGATAGCCCTTTTCCACAAACCTGAAAACTGAACCATGTTACTGTTTAATAAGTCCAAGTTAGATACTACAGATCCTCCAGGCTTCAGTATGACAGGTGAATGAATGCACCAGTGAGCTGGACTACTGCAGACGCAGGGTGTCACCTCTGTCTGGAGCCTGGGAGGTGGGGAAGAAAGCACAGTATGTCTCTGTAGACTGGCATATATTTCCTTGATGTGTAAAAGAAGTGAGATAAATGCTGACTGCCAGCATTTGCTCTAGTGCCATGTTGATCTAGTAGTTAAAATTGATCGCAAGACTAAATTTTAAGCTGGGCACTGATGGCTCATGCCCGTAATCCTAGCTACTTGGGAGGTTGAGCTCTGAAGATCAATTTAAAATTAGCCCAAGCAGGAAGAAAGTCCATGGACTTCTATCTCCAGATAATCACCAGAGCTGAAAGTGGGGCTGTGGCTCAAGTAGTAGAGCTGTAGCATTGAGCAGAAAAGCTCAAGGACAGCACCCAGGCTCTGAGTTCAAGCCCCAGGATCAGCATGCCTGCATGTGTACACAAATATGCACACAATACACACACCTTGAAATTCCTATGTAATGTTTTATTTTGTATTTATAATACTCACGTGTAGCTTTTTGGGTTTCATGTTGAGACCAGCATTTTGTGTTGGATTTTAGTACTGTGCTGATGATGTGAGCTTTGGTTCTTTCAGTCTTCCTCAGTGATTGTCAGGACCATGGTTTAGAATCGTGACTGCAGACCATCCTTGGGAAACCTTGCAGCTAGATTGGTGGTATAGAAATGACATAAGGAAATGTTTCATTTCAATTGTTTGCTTAGTTATTTTGTTTTGCAGATTAAGCTAGCTACTTTGTGCAGACATATGTCAGGATTTTTCTGAGGACATTTGTCTTTTGTTGAGAGACAGTGCTTTTCTGTAGACCTTATAAATGGTACACCTTGGACATGAAGGCCAGCAACCTTCATCCCTGACTCTCCAGGGTTCTAGGATGTTTTCTCAGTAAAATCTTCTACTAGTTTAAAATACTTCTTACAAGGTAATGCCCAACCTATGAACTTTCCTCAGTCTTTTTTCTCCTCTTAGCAGAAATGAAACTTTAATTCTCATCAGAGCAACCAGTATCTCATGTAGTCTGAATCCACTACAAAACCTCCAGCCCACTTTGTGTTTATACATCCAGCTCTTCTGCCCTTTCCTGGTTAAGGCTGTGATACCTACTAACTGGAGATAACTTTCATGATATGTGGTCCCCTTCCATATCTGTGTAGAGGCTGTGTTCTTTGCTAGGTTCTATTTGTCTGGTTCTCAGAGGTTTCAAGACAGGTTTGGAAATCCCCCTACCCATGTACAGATATGGTATGCTAAGTATACGAGCAAATGATTAGGATTGGATGATAAGATGCCCCATGCCTTTCATCTGTGTATAAATACGTATGTGTCATGCGTATGTCACATGATATATGCTCTACTTGCATGTTATATGCATATGTGTGTCATGCAGTTACTTGAACCATACCTCTAGCCTGGCTTGCTTTCTGATTATTTTGGCTGCAGAACTTTTTTTTTTTTTTTTTTTTTTTTTTTTTTGCTGTGAACTTTTCTGCCCAACTGGCTTTTGAATTACAGTTCCTGGATCTCAGCTACCCTAGTAGCCTTGTTTTAATATTTTAAAATAATACATATTATTATAAGCATTAGGGGAAAAGAAAAACTCTTGACTGCTTTGTAGTCAGTACTAATCCAATTCTATAACTGCTGCCTCCATCTCTAGCTTCCCAAGCCAAGAGCCATCCTCACCTTGCCCCATAATCTCCCCCCCCCCCCCCCCCCCCCGTCAGTTGTGGAACTTGAACTCAAGGCCTGGGCACTGTCCCTGAGCTTTTTTGCCCAAGGCTAGTGCTCTATTACTTCAAGCCACTTCCAGTTTTCTGGTAGTTAATTGGAGGTTGCAGTCTCATGGGTTTTCCTATGCTTACTGGCTTGGAACTGATCCTCAGATCTCAGCTTCCTGAGGAGCTAAGATAACAGGTGTGAGCCACCAGCTCCTTGCCCCAAATTCTTAGTATCATCAAGCTCATACCACCCCATGACCTCTCATTGCTACCCTCCAGGCCAAGCAATTGATGTCTCATTTTTTTCCGTTTTTCAGTCAATTCTTGCAGTTAGCCACCTGACGTGTACCTTACATGTAAATTATGTATCATATATATCTTTTTTTTTTTTTTTTTGGGTCCAGTCATGGGGCCTGAACTCTGGGCCTGGGCGCTGTCCCTCAGCTCTTCAGCTCAAGGCTAGCGCTCTACCACTTGAGCCACAGCGCCACTTCCGGCTTTTTTCTTTTTGCTTATATGGTGCTGAGGAATCGAACCCAGGGCCTCAGGCTTGCAAGGCAAGCGCTCTACCACTGAGCCACCTTCCCAGCCCCCATATATATCTTAAGACTCTCCTTGGGTTTTTGATGTGCTTGAGATAAAATTAAAACTTCATACTATAATCTGTAGATCACTGTAGGTTTGGTCCTTCATTGCTTACTCAGCTTCTTCACTTTTTAGAATTGGCCAGTTTCTCCTCCCTTATGGGGTTGTTTTGTTTTTCAGAGCTGAGGACTGAACTCAGGGTCTGCTCTCCCACTCAGCTAAATCCTCAGCCCAAATGGCTTTATTTTGTTTTAGTATTATCTTTAAGTAGTTGTACAACAGGATTTCAATTCAACATGTTAATTTCCTTGTGGTTTTGCACATATATCCATTTTCCTTCCCATTCTTTTTTATCTGGTTAGTTAACTCTGTATTCCTGTTGTCAGATCACTGGTACTTTGTAGAAGAAGCCTTCCTTGACTGCTCCCTTCCATCCCCTCTTCCTCTCTATCTTGCAGCTTCTCAGCATTCACCTGTGGTTATATCTGCATGCCTAGCATGTTAAGTTGTTCATTTAAGCTGTAATCCGTAATATAATACGATCTATTCAGCCCTATAGGGTCAGCACCTTGAATTATGCCAGACTGTGCTTACCTGCTCAGGTTAAGTTGTGGTGCTGATTTTCTTATTCTCTTCCTGCTGGACTAAGTTTCTAGAAAGCCAACTCCATGGTTTTATCCCTATGTACCTTGCCAGGAGAATTACTTATTGATGAATGAGTTCCTGAATCAAAACACTCTTGACCACTATGTGCCAAGTATCCAGAGGTCCATTTGGTGTCACAAATATGACTGTGTCATTGGTATGCTGTCCCCAGAGCCTGGTGCTTCCCAAGTAGAAACCAGCTACAAAGAATCTGTAACTTAGCATAGCATGTATGTGCCCCAGTACAACTGGAGAGAAAGGAGTCTCGTGGTTGGAGAGGAAGTTGTGTCTGGTTGAGTTCTACAGGAATATTATAAAGAGAGGGAAGGATTGATTGAGTTTGTAAGGTGGCAGTATTGGGAGAGATGAGCTGTGTAGAAGGGAATCATGAAGTAATTCTGGCAATTTATCTACCTCTAGACCTTTCTTGAAAAAGGATTTAAGACATCTTACAGTGTGGAAGTACAGTGTTTTATTTTAAGGAAGACATCAAGACAAGTACAAATGTAAACGTAGTAAGTTCAAAGGTATTACTAATCCAGAAAATTGAAGCCTTGTTATCGAAGATTTCAGGGGCAGTAAATCTGCCTTGGAGTAGTGGAACTGGGAAGTAAAGCTCAACAGCAGTCACATATAGGGAATCTTCAGTCCTCACCCTCTCCCTTACAACCCACACTGGCTGAGGGAGAGGTATTTGTTTAGACATTGGGACTGGGTCATGTTCAAAGACAGATAGGGTCCAAAGTGGCTGTTTAAGTTATGGTTTAGGAGTAGGGGATCTGCAGGAATCTCCACTATTACAGGGCCATTAAGTCTGCTTATTCCCTAGGTATCCATACACAGAGCCGAGGGGCCAGCTGCTCATCTGCTCACTTCTAGGTGAAGAGGGAGAGGAGATGAGCAAGAGCCAGCCTCTCCCCCTACCTCCCCACCCCCCAGTGTTTATCTACAACTAATGAGGTAAGGGAGGTCTTGAGTGAGGCAGGATTGTTCATGTGACCTACACTCTCCTGGTGTCTGGAGAAGCCATCAGGGCCTTGTGCTGGAGAAGGTACAGCTCAGTTTGTCATTTGATCTTGGGGCCTGGAGGACTGGGCAGCCAGAGACTAGAACTTACCAAGATCATGCTGATAGAATAAACCTTGAAATAGGAGTTGGCATATGAGAAATATTAGGAAAGAAACCACACCGAATAGAAACATGGAAGATAGTCCTTAAAAGCTCTGCCATCACACGGCCAGTGAATAAGAAGTGAGAGAATGGCAAGCCTCCTCTTCCCCATTTTCAAGTGTGTAAATATCATAGCTAACTTTGTTACTATGGAGAACCAAAAGTTAACTGAAGGGTGCACATGAGGCCCCGTGTTCCATCCCTAGCACTATTTTTTTTTTAAAGTTTACCACAACAAGGAAGCTGAGATCTGAGGATCACTGTTAGAGCCAGCCTAGGCAGGAAAGTGTGAGATTCTTTATCTCTAATTAGCAAGTTTAAACAAACAAGCAAAACAAAGTGGAACCTGGGGCTGGAATGGTAGGGTACCAGCCTTGAGTGAAAAAGCTCAGGGACAACAGCAACCAGGCCCTAAGTTTAAGTCCCCAGTATTTTCACCAAAATAAAAGTTAACCACTCTGATGCTTTATACACAAAGTCGACTTCTTTAAGTGCTCCTTGAGTTATTAAAGAACTATATAATGAAAATAATGCAGTTCTTTTCAAAAAATTAACGTGGCCTAAATTTGGAAAGGCTATGACACTAGTCTGAGGAACTTTAGGAACGAAATAAATGCTTGCTGGCCTTTGGCTTGCTTTTGGTCCTAAAGTTGTTAGCACATTAAAAAAAACAACTAAAAGTTTGAGTTCACAAGATTTTTTAAAATAATGTTTAAATTATGCATTTTAATATAAAAATAGCTTGTATCACATCAGATTTTCAAGCCCCACAATGTTGTAGATATAACTGCATCAAAATTACTAATTTTAAAATTTGCATCAAAGGACTTGCCACAGCCAGCATTAAAGACACCTCACTGGGTTATTGTGATGTTGATGTATGCCAATTTTTTTCAAGTCCCTATTAAGAGTGAGTTTCCAGTCCATCTGGCAGAGCCTTTTTTAAATCCAAGAGACACTTTGTTATTCTTTCCAGGCAGTGGATTTGCATCTTCAAAGATGAGGTGCCTGTTAATATGACAAGATAAGCAATTATTACTTTGAGTTGTCATATATCTCTACAAACAGGAAGCCTATCTTTTTCGAAGTTACTGTAGTGAGATGATAGTTGTAATGGACTGTAGGATGTGAGGACTGAAAACTGCCTGCGTGATGCTGTCCTGTGTATAGAGGTGAGGTAGTAGTTTGTTTTAAATGTGGAAAGCAAGCAGGTTTACAATCACACTGATATCATATGATTAAAGTAGAAATTACATGGTTTTCAAGAGTTTTTTTTTCTCCTAAAGTTACTGTTGTTTTTAATCACATTTATTTTGAAATTTCAAATACAATAAAGAAGTATATAACTCAAAGAGCTGGGCTGTTTATAAATGGACATTTAAAATGGGTGAAAAATTGTGGTAGAATTTGTGAGAAAGGGATAGGAAGATGTTGAAGGCTGCAGATTGTGGTGAGGCTTGTTACCTTATCCCTAAGGTAGGCACCTGTGCAGAGTACAAATGGCACATACATGTCAACATACATATGGCTGAACTGGGGATGATTCATCCCTAACACAGGGAGATGTCCTGAGAAATGTATTTTTAGGTGACTGTTGTGGCATAAAAGTCACATTGCACAGATACATAAGCATAGATGGTATAGGTAGATCTAGGTCCCTCAATGTGGCCTCATGAAGCAGTCAGGTGATCATGAGATGTGTGAGGCTGCTGCTGGTGTTAGATGGCAGATTGTAGCAATAAAACATACAGTATAGTATCCCTTAAAATTATATTAAGGTAGGCACAGTGATACACATTCCTTGTAATCCTAGCATTCGGAAGATTGGAAAAAGAAGATGGAAAGTTAGAGCGGAGTCTGGACTACCAGCGAGACCTTGACTCAAAAATGAAACAACTACCCCTCCCAAATGTTACAGTTCAGGATGTAAATGGTCTCCAAAGAGCCATGTGCTAAGGCTTAGTAGCACGCATATGGCATTGCTGGAAGGTGATGAATCCTTTAAGATATAGAACATAGTGGAAGGAAGTTAGGTTGCTGGACATGTGTCCTTGGAGAAGATTGGGTCTCCAGCACCCATCTCTTTCCCAGCCTTTTTGAGGTGAATATTCTGTAATTTGCTTCCACTACTGTCCTGTTCTGTGCCATCACAGGCCATAAGGGCTAGATCACTGGACTATAAACTGAAACAGTTTCCTAAAAACCTTTCTTTGTGTATGTATTTTAGCTCTGTTATTTTGTCACGGCAAAGGAAAGCTGTCTTAACATAGAACAACAAAGCAGAAGCAGTCATGTGTTTCATCCACATTAAGTACTATATATAATTGTATGCACAGTACTTTAGTAAGGCTGGCAGTGCCATATGTCCATATAAAAGTTAGGGGGTTTGGGATGTTTCAGTTGCTTTTAAGATGATTGTGTGGCTTTTAGCTGAATCAGATAACTTCCTACATTTTATTTGTCTGTTGAGCTAGCCATGCATTCCTGGCACAGTGCAAGAATTGCATTGTAGAGGAGTTGCTCAAGATGTGTAATCATTTTGTACTTTTCTGGATTCATTTTTGCTGTATGTTGTGGAGAATTTTTGAATCTGTGTTCATAAGGACTATTGACTTGTGTTCCTGTGTTTTTCGCTTTGATATCATGGTAATGAATTTAAAAGGATTTCTGCTACTGTATCATATGAGAGTTTGTGAAGGGTTAGTGTTATGTCTTTTTTACACATTGGTAGTAGTCACCACTGAAGCCATCTGATTATGGTTTGGCTTTGTGTTTATTTAACCTGTAGGCATTATAGGTCTATTTCAGTATATTCCCATTTTCTCTTCTAAAGTTGGTTTGGGTAGTTTTTCTTTCTAGGAATTTGTACATTTCCTCTAGATTGTCAGTTTATTATTGTAAAGTTCTTCCTGGTTTTTTCTTAATCCTTGCATTTCTGTAAAATTGGTGGCAATGTCCCCTTCTTCAGTCCTGATTTAGTACTGCTAGATACTCTCTTTTGGTGAGTGGTATACCTATTTCTTGAGTTTATTGAGCTTTTCAAAGAACCAGCCTTTGGTTTCTTTTGGGGTTGTTTTGCTATTTTCCTGCACTCTAGTTCATTTATTTCTATATTCAGCTCTTTTGTTTACTTTCTGTTTT
Source organism: Dipodomys merriami (assembly GCF_024711535.1). Taxonomy (NCBI): domain Eukaryota; kingdom Metazoa; phylum Chordata; class Mammalia; order Rodentia; family Heteromyidae; genus Dipodomys; species Dipodomys merriami. Next base: position 33,074,505 of record NW_027202937.1, read on the forward strand.
AAAGTATTTTTTATTGAGATTAAATGATTACATAAATTTCACAGTATTGTAGGATAAGGCAAATTGTTATTATCATGGTCTATAACGTTTGCGAATTCTATGAGCTTTGACAACTATTTCTTCCCTTTTGCTTAGTGTTAGCTGTTCCCTCTTTCCTTCTCATTCTCTCCTGGCCCAGTGTTTGCCTTGAGTTGCTTACTACATTTTCATCAGTGTCCAGTGCAGCTGATGGGCCCCTCTGTTGTATGTTTTCCCCTGTTTCCCTCTGATTCTGTTTGTCCTAGCTTCCTTCAGATGTGTGCATGTATATACTATATATGTGGTCAACAAGACGGGGTCATTTAGTAATGATACAACAAAATGGAGGTCTTCTCGAGTCCTGTTTACTTTCTCATATCTCCTTGCATTTTCTATTTAATATCCACATATCAGGGAGACCATGTGCCATTTGTTTCTCTGTTTTTGGCTTACCTTGCTCAAAATGATTTGTTCTAGTTCCATCCATTTCCCTGCAAATACCATTATTTTGTCCTTTCTAATGACTGCATAATATTACATTGTATATAGGCACCACAATTTTTGGATCCATTCATCTGTAGTGGGACATCTGGGTTGTTTCCATATCTTGGCGATTGTGAAGAGCGCTGCAATGACCATGGAGGTGTGTGTGTCCTTGTATCCTGGTTCCTGATGCTCAGGGTAGATGCCAAGGAGTTGTATGGCTGGGTCATAGGGGAGGTATATATTTAGCTTTCCAAAGTGGTTGTATTAGTGTACATTCCCACTAGCAGTGCAGTTGGGTTCCTCTTGTCCACATCCCCGCCAGCATTTGTCATTGGCTGAATTCAGGATGTGGCACATTCTGACCGAGGTAAGGTGGTATCTCAAGGTTGTTTTTATTTGCATTTCCTTTACAGCCAGGGATGATGCTCATTTCCTTGTGTGTTTCTTTGCCATTTTTATCTCTTCTTCTGAGAAGTCTCTCTTTAGCACCCTGACCCACTTATTGATTGGTTTTTTTGGTTTGGGAGTGATTAGTTTCTTGTGTTCCCTATATATAATGGATATTAGGCCCTTGCCTGATATATTGCTGGTAAATATTTTTCCCCAATCAGTTGGCTGTCTTTCTAGTTTGTTAGCTATGTCTTTAGCTGTGCAGAAATTTTTTTATTTTAAGGTAGTCCCATTTGTCAAGTCTCTCTTAAATTTGTTGCGACCCTGGGACTGTGTTCAGGAAATCCTATAAGTTTAAGTGTCTGTCCTACTCTGTCTTGCAGTAGTTTCAGAGTTTCAATTTTGATGTTAAGGTCTTTAATCCATTTGAGTTGATGTTAGTGCAAAGTGACAGACTGGGGTCCACTTACAGTTTTTTTGCATGTGGCCACCCAGTTTCCCCAGCACCAGTAGTTGAAGAGGCTGTGCTTCTTGCCCTGTATGTCTTTGGCTCCTTTGTCAAATATCAGCTGACTGGAGGTATGTGATTTTATTTCTGGATCTTCTAATGTATTCTATTGGTCTTTGGGTCTGTTTTTGTGTCAATACCAAGCAGTTTTTGTTATTATAGCCCTATAGTACAGCTTGAAATTTAGTATTGTGATCCCTCCTGTGTTGTTTTCTTTTGCCTAGAATTGCTTTGGCTATTTTAGGTCTTTTGCTGTTCCATATTAATTTTTGGATTGTTTTCTCTATTTCAGTAAAGAACGTCATCGGGATTTTAATGGGAATTGCATTGAATTTGTATATCATTTTTGACAGTATGGCCATTTTCACTATTAATTCTGCCTATTTAAGAACGTGGAAGGTATTTCCATTTCCTGGAGTCCTCTGATTTCTTTCTTTAGGTTTTTAGTTTTCACTCAATAGTTCCTTTACCTCTTTGGGTAGGTTAATTCCTAGATATTTTATTTTTTATTGAGGTTATTGTGAATGGGGTTGTTTGTTTTATTTCCCTTTGTGCTTGTAAATTGTTGGCGTACTGATTTTTGTGGATTAATTTTGTATCCTGCTACTTTGCTGAAGTGGTTTATAAGCTCTTAAGAGTTTGGGAGTAGAGTTTTTGGACCATTAAGATATAATATCATGTCATCTGCAAATAGGGATAGTTTAACTTCTTCCTTCCCTATGTGGATCCCTTTAATGTCCTTTCTTTGCCTTAGTGCTCTGGCTAAGGATTCCAGAAGTATATTTAAGAGGAGTGGAGAGAGAGGGCATCCTTGCCTTTTTTCCTGATTTTAGGAGAATTTGTTGTAGTTTTTTCCAGTTTAGACTAATATTGGCTATTGGTCTGTTATATATGGCTTTTCTTGTTTTAAGTAATGTTCCTTTATTTTCTGCAGAGCTTTTTAACAAGAATGGGATGTTGCATTTTATCAGAAAGGTAGCTCAGCGTTTGAGTGCTTGCCTTGCATGCATGAGGCCCTGGGTTTGATTCCTCAGCACACATAAACAGAAAAGCCCAGAAGTGGCACTGTGGCCCAAATGGTAGATGCTAGCCTTGAGCCGAAGAGCTCAGGGTACAACGCCTAGACCTAGAGTTCAAGCCCCACGACCGACCTCCCCCCTTCCCCCCACCAAAAATAATGCCTTTCCTGCATCAATGGAGATAATCATGTGGTTGTTGACCTTGGATCTGTTGATGTGATGGATTACATTTATTTATTTATGTATGTTAAGCCATTACTGCATCTCTGGGATGAAGCCTACTTGATCAGAATGTATGATTTTTTTAATATGTTTTTGGATTCAGTTGGCTAAAATTTTATGGAGGCGCTTTGCATCTGTGTTCATCAAAGAGATTGGTCTGTAATTCTCTTTTTTTTGTTGGATCTTTGCCTAGTTTGGGGATGTGTGATACTGGCTTCAAAGAATGAGTTTGGAATTGCTCCCTCTGTTTCTATTGCTTGGAAGAGCTTGAGAGGAGTATGGGTATTAATTCCTTGTTAAAGGTCATATAGAATTCTGTGGTGAATCCATCTGGTCCTGAGCTTTTTCTTTGTTGGAAGACTTCTGATTGCTTCCTCTATCTCATTATAAGTTTTATTGGTTTATCTTATTTATTTATTTATTTCTTGGTTCACTTTGGGCAATTTGTATTTCTCTAAAAATTCATCAATTTCTACTAGGTTTTCCTTGCTTAGTGAGTATAGATTCTGGATATATATAATTGTTTAGATGTCTTCGGTGTTTGTTGTAATTTTTCCTGTGGCATCCCTGATCTTATTGATTTGGGTCTCCTCTCTTTTTAGCTAATGTTGCCAGAAGTCCATCAGTTTTATCATCTTTCCCCTCCAAAAAAACAGCTGTTTGTTTTATTATATTTACAGTTTTCTTACTCTCTGTCTCATTAATTTCAGCTCCTATTTTGGTTATCTCACTCCATCTAGTAACTTTGGGTTCAGTTTTTTCTTGCTTTTCTAGCGTTTTAGTTGCATCATGAGATGATTTACTTGGTTTGTTTCTACTTTCTTGATGTGTGCACTGAGAACAATAAATTGCCCCTCAGGACTGCTTCTGCCATGTCCCACAGGTTTCTTTAGGATGTATTTTTATTTTCATTGAATTGTAGAAACTTTTTATTTTCTTCCTTTATTTCTTCTGTGACCCAGGTGTTGTTGAGGAGTATGCTGTTCGGTTTCCATGTATTTGAGTAATTTCTACAGTATGCTCTGTTATTGTGAACTAGCTTGATTCCACTATGGTCAGATAGAATACAAGGGATTGTGTTGATCCTCTTGTATTTGCTTAAATTCTTTGTATGAACTATAATATGATCTATTTTGGAGAAAGTTCCATGGGCTGATGAGAAGAATGTGTACTGGGTTGTTGGGTGGAAAACTCTGTAGATGTCAATTCAGTCCACTTGAGATATGGCATCATTTAATTTGGAGGTGTCTTTGCTAATCCTCTGGTTGGTAGACCTGTTGTTTGGTGAATTTGGAATATTAAAGTCCCCTAGTATTACTGTATTTGGACCTGTGTTTTCCTCTAAGTCTGAGAATATTTGCTTAACGTATTTGGGTCCACCAGTGTTTGGGGAGTATTAATTGATAGTGGTGATATCCTCTTCTTGGATTGTTCCCTGTATTAATATGTAATGGCCTTCTTTGTCTTTTTGTATTGATTTCAATGAAAAGTTTATTTTGTCATATATCAGGATGGCAACTCCTGTCTTCTTGCTGGGAGCATTTGGATGGTAGATCTTCCTCCAGCTCTTTAGAGTTTGTTTTTAACCTTTGGCTATAAGATGGGTCTCTTGAAGACAACAAATGGATGCATCTTGTTTTCTGATCCAATCTACAGTTCTTTTTCTTTTGATTGGTGAATTGTGTCCATTAATATTTACGGTTATTACAGAGAGGCATACTATGTTTCATTTTCCTGTTTTCCTAGGTTTTTCTTTTTCCTTTTCTCCTGTGCTTACTAATTTGTTCTTCTAGTGATATATGTCTGGTGTAGATCCCTGATCTTGTTTTCTTTAGATTGTAATTCCCCTCTTAATATTCTTTGCAGTGCTGGATTATTGTTTATAAATTCATTTAGTTTTTCTTTACTGTTAAAAATTTTAGTTTCTCTGTGGCTGGGAAGGTGGCTCAGTGGTAGAGCGCTTGTCTTGCATGCTTGAGGCCCTGGGTTCGGTTCCTCAGCACCACATAAGCAGAAAGAAAAAATAATAATAAAAATTTTAGTTTCTCTGTCGAATGTGAATGCAAGCTTCACTGGATATACCAGTTTGGGTTGGCAGTTACTAGTTCTCAGGGCTTGGATAGTACTTTTCCAGGCTTTCCTTGCATTCAGTGTTTGTGTGGAGAGATCTGCAGTGATTCTGATTTTTTTTCCATCATAGTATAGCTCCTTCTTTGCTTTTGCCGCATGCAAGATCATTTCTTTCTTGTTCAAACCTAGCGTTTTTCCTATGATGTGCCTAGAAGTGTTCCTTCTAGGATCCTCTTGGTAGGTGTTCTGTATGCTTTTGTTGTATAGGTAAAATTCTGTCTTTTAAGATTGGGGAAATTTGGGGTGATAATCTCATTGAATAAGTGTTGCATCCCTCTATTCTGGCATTCCTCTCCTTCATTAACCCCAGCTATACGAAAATTAAATTTCTTGGCACTGTCTGCTTGTTCTTGGCTTTCCCTTTGGCATATTTTGAATGTTTTTTCCATATCTTTTTCTTGCAGTTGCTCCATTTTGTCTTCAGTACTTGATATTCTATTTTCCATTTCATTCACTCTATTAACTATGGCTTGCATTGTGGTTTGCATGGAGGAAATTGAACCATTTATGACTTCTATGTGGGTTCTCAAAGCATTAATTTTGTCTTTTAATTAGGTGTGTACTGAATCTATTTTTGAGTGCATCTCTTGTTTGAAATCCTGGATCCCTTTTGATAATTCATTTCTTTGTTCTTTCTTTAAATTTCTGATGCATTTCTCACTTTAATTCTTGAGTTATTGCCTCTATCAACTCTTGGATGTAGCATTTGACTTCCACTTTTATTTTGCTCTCACTGGTGTTCTTCCCTGGGTAGCTGCTGGCCTTACGGGATGGTTTGCTGCCTTGGCTTTGATAAATCTTGTGATTTTTTGCATGAGATTTCTGGGATTATTGGAGACAAATCCCGAACTCTGATGGTTTTGGTCAATAGGTGGCTGCCTTTGCTTGGTTCTGGGTTAGTTCCTCGGTCAACTGTTGAAGCCTGCTCTCAGCCCTTGGATGGCTGAGAGAGACTCTGATCAGTCTCAGTTTTGTACTGGAACTGTTTAGGGGGCTGTCAGTGGTGCTGTAGCAGATTGCTGTTTGTATGTGCTGTGTAGGTCTCTGGTCAACACTGTGTTCCATGTTCTGTTGAGATGAGTGGGGGCTGGTCTGGTCGGAGCTCCAGGTCTGGGTTTCACAGTACCTTATCTCTGACTTCTGTTTCTGTTTATACTGTTTGTGTCCATGGGAGTCTTCTGTGTTGGCCTTCTATGGACCGCTGTGGCTCTGAGGTCCCTGGTGGCTGCTGGCCGAGCTGCTTTGGCAACTTGGCACAGAGCTGTTCCACCAAGGAGGGGTTGAAGAAGGTTCTTCACGCTTTTCCATCTTTGTGTAGGTTTTGAAGTTTTTTCCTTTTCTTTTTTCACTTCCTATATTTCTGTGGTTGTTCTCCTTTTTGCTGTTGTTGGTCTCTTGGGGAAACCCCAGCTTTGGGACTCAAACTCTATTTGGTTGGAGAGAGCTGTGATGTTTCCCTACTGTTCTGTTGCCATCTTGGGTCCCCCTCTCTCTTTTGATTACTTTCACGTTAACACTTATAGTTTTTCAGGGTTGAAGCTAGTGGTCTGAGATCTTCTTATATATACTTGTGTCCCAAATTTCCTTTTGCTACTGATTTCTGACTTTGTTCCCATATTATTGTTTGTAGATTTCAATTGTCTCCAACATATTTCAAGGCTTACCTTCTTTACACATTAGAGATTTTCCCAATATGCATTTGAAAAGATGTCTTGTTGTTGGAAGTTTATTACTGTATGGAATCATTAGTTATCATTGAAATCCCCAGTAATTGATAGTTTTGCTTTGTTTTTGGTCTCTGTTCTTACATACACATGTGTTTTTAATTGGTATGTCTTCTTGGTATTTTAACCTTCTATTATAGAATTTCCTTTCCCACTGTTATATATTGATTTCTTTTTGTAGTGCTGGGGATCAAACCCAAAACCTCACATATGCTAAGCAAGCAGTCTTCCTGGGCTAACCTCCCCACTTCTTTTTTCCCTTCTGTATTAATAGTTTTAATCTTATCCTTATATGTAGCGCATAGATAGCCATTCCAGTAGTCAGCATAGATTTTTCCCCCCATCTCTGCCTTTTCAATGGAGGGCTTGCATCATCATACTGAAAAAGGTACATTTGTCACATAACATTTCAGTTCATGATGAGCCACATATGATGGTGTATGGAGCCCCAAATTTCTATTGCTTACAATACATTTGTATTTCTAGATTGATATCATTACAAAAGATTTTTTAAAATCTAAAAACATTAGAATGTTAACAGCCGACTAAGGTTAATTTCTTGTTTTGTTTTGTTTTTAAATTTATGTTGTGTAGCCTAAGTATAGAATGTTTGTCAACTTTCCAGCAGTACATTGCAGTATTCTGGGCTTTCACGGTCACTTTCTACTCCACTCACCCAGAGCATTCTCCACTCATGGGTAGTCCTTGAGAATGGGTACCACTTTTTGGGGGGGGGCGTTGTTTTTTGTCTATTTCCTTTTTCCCCCTTATACTAAAGGTTTTGCCTTTTCTGTGTTTGTATGCGCTTTTTATTTGTGGTTCTGGGAATTAAGCCCAGGCCCTCTGTTAAGCTAGCCTTGAATTCCTGAGACAATGAAGGAATTGTATTGCAGATGAGTTGCTCAAGATGTATAATAATTTTTGTATGTTGCTAGATTCAGTTTGCTGTATGTTGTTGAGCATTTTTGAATCTATGTTCATTTGTGTAAGTATTTCTGCTTCTATGTCATGTAGGATGGTATAGCTTATTGCACAGAAAGGTATATTATATAATGAACACCTTTATATGTAGCAGGCTTGCCTTCCAGGTTTGTGTAAGTATGCTCTATGATGAAATCAGCAAATGATACATTTCTCAGAACATATCCCTATTAAGTCATTTGTGGCTGTATTTAGTAGTATAATGGTATATCTACCATTTTCTTGTGTCTCATGTCTCTCCCCATTCTTCCATTAGTGCTTGCCTTTGTATTAAATCGCAGTATACAGTTTTACTTGTTTTCAGTGACTACTCTGAATATCATGTCTTTAAAATCAGGTAGAGGAATGACTGACCGATGTTATAGATCCTTTATTTTGTAATTAGCCCTATGGTTCCTTTATCTCCTGCTCCTTATTTCTTCATGTGGATTTGAGTTACTATCTACTTCCTCATAAAAGTTCAAAAAACTCCCTTTAATTTTTAGTCATAGAGAAAATAGGCCCATGATGAATTACCTGTTTTTGTTTGCAAATGTCTTTTTTCCCCCCTCATTGTTAAGGAATAAATACGTTAAATGTTTATGTTATATGTAGAAGTCTTGGTTGGCATTCTTCTTTTTTCAGCACTGTAAGTAGATTGTCACAAAGCCATTTGTCCTCTGTAGTTTCTGAGAAACCAGCTGTTAATCTTACCCAGAATCCTTGACATCATGTCTTGCTGTTTTGAAGATCTTGTCTTTGTCTTTATATCTTGGAGGGAAACTGAATCTATTTTGCTTGGTGTTCCTTTAGCTTCTTAGATAATAGTGTCATAGCTTTTTGGATTTGCTTTAGCTTCTTAGATGTACAGTTTCATGGCTTTCCGTCAAATTTTCAGTTTTAGGCTATTATCCTTGCAAATACTTTCCTGCTCCTTTCATTCTTTCCCCTGGGGTTCCATAACATATATGTTGACATGCTTAAGGACTTGCTCAGATTGCTGAGGTTTTCTTCATTCCTTTTTGTGTCTGTTTTTGACAGTGTTCTCATTATGCCATAGAGTGAGCTTTCAGAGGTCTTTATCATTTTCACTTAACTCCATTCTGATTTTTTACTTCTCCATATGTTTGGGGGGGCGGGGATATACTTCTAGGAATTTTCTCAGCGTTGGGAACCAGAAGTAGATGTCCATAGGTGAGAGTGAATAAGGATATGACAGCCAGTTTGTGAAGCTGATGGTTCTTGCTTCTGCCCTTAAACACTGCTCTGTGTGTGGTTTATGTGCAAGGATCTCCCTCCATCTCACCATGCTGAGTGTTGTATTTAACTTCATGGGTCAGGTACACCCTGCTGTTCAAATACACTGCACAAAGTTATCTTTTTGCCAGATCTAATGGAAAACTTTGTATATTTCTCTGGAATGAAACCCTAGATTTGAATTTCTCAAAGATTTGTTTTGAATATTTGAATATTTATTTTGAATATTTATGAACACGCAAGCATGCACATGCTGTGTGGCCCTGACATTAGAGGACTTGTTTTAGGGGTTTGATAAGCTTGGGTATTTCTTTTACTATTACAATGATTAACTGATAGTTCCATACTTTGAATGCACAAAAATTACTTTAAAGTCTTTTTGAGAAAACAATTTGGCCAGCATGTTTGAAATGATACAAATTCATTGGACTACTTTTATTCTCCTGAAATGACAAAAGATTTTACTTTTATAAAGTAAAACTTATAACTTTGAGGGTATTCTTTATATAAAATCTATGTTCTTGTGAGTAAAATTCCTTAATGTGTTCATACTGTTACAAAATCTGGCCTGAAATAGATGAAAAGACTAAGTAAATGTCACAAATAACCAAGAATAATTCTCCACGGCTTCACTGGATTAAGTGAAGGCTTGATCCAGTGATGTGAAAACTATTAGGAAGGTGGGCAAAAGAATGCCTGAAAATGATGAACTGGAGTTGGCAGTTCCTGTTTCCCAGGCTTTGCTTTCCCCTTCTAATGATTGCCCATTCATATTGAGGGTGATTCACTCCAGGAACTTCTTGTAAAGCCTGTAAAGCCTGTTTCTGACTATTTCTTTTCTTATAGTACTTTATAAACCCAAGGAGGTTGGGCTGGCCCAGTTACTGAAGGTTCTGCAGCCCACACAGCTCTAGGCGCCAGCACCCTTCCACTGGCCTTCACTGCCCCAGCAGGCTAGCCCTAAAAGCCCACCTGAGTGCTGCATTAAAGTTCCAGGGAAGAATTTGCTGTGAAACATGCTAAGAAAATCATTGCTTTTATGAACTTTGTAGATTTTGTTGAGTTTGTGGCCTGCTGTGTCAGGTGGAGTCCCTGGCTTTTGTCGCTGTTTTGTCCTCCTGGGGTTTGAGTGACTGACTTTCTTTTATATGTATTCACATGTTTTTGTTTGGTTTTTAAAGACCTTCAGGGAGGAATTTCTCTTGGATATTCTAACTATCTGGCTTCTTTTTAAGCCTTAGGCTTGTTTCTATCTCAAGAGGTTTTTGGTGGTGGTGGTGGTGGTGGTGGTGGTGGTGTGTGCATGTGAAGTTCTTTGTTTTGCTCAGAAACCCCAGAAGCAATTCTGGAGCTTTTGTTGTTTTTGTGGGGCTTGAACTCTGGTCTTGGGCACTATCCCTCAGCTCTTCAGCTCAAGACAAGTGCTCTACCACTTGAGCCACAGTGCCACTTCCAGTTTTTCTGGTTTATTGGAGATAGTCTCAAGGACTTTCCTGCCCAGGCTGGCTTTTGAACAATGATCCTCAGATCTCAGCCTCCTGAATAGCTAGGATTACAGGTATGAGCCACCAGAGGCCTGCTGCCTGGAGCTTGTTTTTAGTAGCTAACTATAGGTTTGGCCACTTTTGGTGTTGGATCTCATCTCTGGTTTCCTCTAGTTGGGGTTACCTGTCGTTCAGCCTTTTGGTGTCTGTAACATGGAAATACAGTGCTTAGTGTAAAAGCATTTCAGAGCATAGTTATTATTCCACCTATAAACATTATTCCAGTCAACTATTTCTGATTTAGAGAAGAGGTAGAAACAGAAGGGAAAAGTCAATACTATGATGTGGTGTGCAGGTGTTTGAACACTCATGAAGTTATCAAATGGCGATTCACAAGTATAAACAAAAACAGGTCTTCACTCCTAGCCTGTTGAAAGGCTTATAAACTTTGGTGGGAGTATCAGTATGATACTTGGTTCATCATCAGTATGATGAACTTGTTCTTATTCCGTGTTAACCATTTACTTTCCAAAAGAAATATTTTAATATCTGCTCCTTTGAGAAAGATGTCTTTCTACTAGGGGTGAAAAATGGCACTGAACATATTGGTCTAGTACATACCAGACAGAGTAAATAGAAATTATGAATTAATTTTCTTAGGAGTAGAAGTTTGATGATAGCTAATGTACATGTATCTAACCAACATAGTATCTTTTAATATCTAGAACTTGAGACTAATGGCTATGCACCACTAATAAAATAGAAACTACATTGTAGTCAATTACCTTACAAAAGCAGTAGTTACAAAAGCTAGTTGGTTTTCTAAAAGTCAAGTTAAGCATTATAAAGAAAGTGTTGAGAGAATTCAATCCCATGACCAAGTAACATCATTTCTGCAGTTAATAAAATTTTCTGGTGTGATCTAAAGTAAGATGGCACTGCTAGGGAATTGTATGTTGATTTTTTTGGGGGGGAGGGGGGATGTTCGTGGGGCTTGAACTCGGCCTGGGTGCTGTCCCTCAGATCTCCAGCTCAAGGCTAGTGCTCTACCACTTGAGCCACAGCACTACTTCCAGTTTTCTGGTAGTTTATTAAAGCTAACAGTCTCACGGAGTTTCCTGCCTGAGTTGGCTTTGAACTGTGATCCTCAGATCCCCACCTCGTTAGTAGCTAGGATTACAGGTGTTGTGAGCCACTGGCACCCTGCTACATTGATGTAATTCTTACTGTTACCATATTTTTTAGTGGTGCTGTGGGTGGAACCCAGAGCCTTGTGGGTATATGTGTGCTCCTAACTGTATCCCCAGCCGCTCATTCTTGTTCTTTTTTTTTTTTTTTGTCCGGTCGTGGGGCCTGAACTCTGGGCCTAGGCGCTGTCCCTCAGCTCTTCAGCTCAAGTCTAGTGCTCTACCACTTGAACTACAGCGCCACTTCCAGCTTTTTTTTTTCTTTTTGCTTATGTGGTGTTGAGGAATCGAACCCAGGGCCTCATGCATGCAAGGCAAGTGCTCTACCACTGAGCCACCTTCCTAGCCCAATGTTCTATTATTTTTGTTGTCTTCATTTTTCTTCTTAAATTCTCTTTTTTTCACACTAATCAAAAGTGTATGTCTGCTGATTTTGTGTTCTTTTTTGGTACTTTAAGGTGATGTTGTAATACACAAATAGTTGTTGTTGTTGTTGTTGTTGTTCCTCCCTCTTGATATTTGACCTATTTGTGAAAATATTAATGAGGAAATAGGCTAAATCTAAAATATTGTCTTTTTTTACTTTACTTGGGGAATTTGTCCTGAAAGGCTTAGCTAGACTGGTATGGCTTATATTGCTAATATGTTTTTGCTTGAGTTGTCAAATGTATACCTAAACTTAATAGTTTAAATTTTTCTGTCATTAAAAGACTGATCCTACTTGAATAAAAGTTTCCATTAATCTTTTAAAATAACAGTTCATTTTTAGGGAATTAAGTTTCCTCAGTATTCTTAACTTTGATTCTAAAATGTTGATTTTAACCAGTAGCTTTGTAACTGCTTCATTGTGTATGATTTGAAGAGCTAATTATAAAGATGGGCACTTAAATGTCTTTCAGGCTATTGAAGAGTGCTTGCTTTGATAGATTTGGAAGTCTAAATCCCCTTAGGGATTAGCTCTCTCTGAGGAGCTCAGCATAGCACAGAATGCAGATTAAAGCGGACAGAAGATACCCAGATATCTAGAGTACTGACCTTTATGTTACAAAACCTTAAAACCAAGGGCAATGACATTTGGTCATCTCTAGCTATACTCAGGATTTTGTGTAATTCACACTAATATTGTCAGTGGGAGTGTTTGTTCTGTTCTTGTTTATCCTGTTGTCAAAAGTTATTCTGTAAACCCCTGAATCTTTTTTAAAACGGTAGGAACAAGCTTAATGAGGCAGAACTGTCCTCTTAGGAAAGAGTGTGGCCTCCATACACTCAGTTGTCTAGACAAAAGATAGTTTCCAAATGGTTTATGGTTAGGTGTAGGTGGCTTATACCTGAAATCCTAGCCACGTGATGCTGAGATCTGAGGCTCAAACTTTAAAGCCAGCTTGGATAGGAAAGCCTAGGAGACTCTTTATCTCCAGTTAACCACAAAAAGTCAAAAGTGGAACTGTGGCTCAAGTGGTAGAGGGCTAGCCTTCAACAAAAAAACTCAGGGACTGCATTCAGGCCCTGGGTTCAAGCCCCAGGACTGGCACCCCCTTCTCACCACCCCCCCCCACACACACAAAGACCGAGTTTTCCATATAGTAACCCCTCACTAGTCTTTATAGGATTTTACAATACTTTCTCCCCTTCCTGCCCATCCCAGGAATACTAATGCGAAGAAATTTAACAAGGAAGTGGTCCTGAGCTGTCCATCTCCCCACTTACTTCATCCCATTACTTACCTAATATAACTATTATAAAGAGTTTTAACAATCTTTCTCTAATTTGTTAAAGATCTATGTTACTTGCATGAAGCTCTGGGTTTGATTCCACAGCACCACATAAACAGAAAAAAAGCCAGAAGTGGTGCTGTGGCTCAAGTGGTAGTTCACTAGCCTTGAGCTGAAATGCTGCAGGACACTTCCCAAGCCCAGAGTTCAAGCCCCCCCCCCCAACTGACAAAGAAAAAAAAAAAAAGAATATCTGTCTAAGTAGTTCTGTAGGCTGAGTTAAACCAAGTACTCCCCAAAAATAATCTAATTCAGTAACATTTTCATGTAAGTAGAAACATATAGCATATTAGGTTTTGTGTCTGCCTTCTTTTCAAGGTTAATACATGTTATAGCATATATCAATCAGTAATTTATTCCTTTTTTAGCTCAACAATATTCTACTATGTAGGCATCAAAATTTGTTTCCTTATCAGTCACTGGACATTTGGGTTGTTTCTACTTTTTTTGGCTATTGTGAATAAAGCTGTTATGACACTCATGTAAAAAAAAAAAAGATCTATGTTACTGTTCTCTGTTCTGCTTCAGAACTCATTATGTTCCATCAGTGATAGATGCCAAACACAATGAGTCTGAATGGGGGTCCTTGGCATCAAATGGGCAAGGGGCCTATGTTTCACTCCACAAAGCTAAGGAGTTAGGCAACCCAAGGATCACGTTTTTTCAACCCTACCCACCCACCCACCCACCCAGTAATTATGTGGTCTCATTGATTGGTACTTCCTGAATGGATCTGTCACAGCCATCCCAGGGGACCACGTGGAGGGGGGGGGGGGAGGCACAGGAGTAAGATTATTACAACGTTTATTAGAGGAGCCATATTTCTCCTGGAGAAGGGAGCATATGGCACCTGTCCCTATCCAGGTAGCAGGAGGGACTTGGGGTAGGAAGTGAGAGGTATAGGTGGTAGCTCAGTTGGGTCTGGGTGGAGAGAGGGTGGGGCCAGCTGTAAGGCAGGAACTCCAAGGCTGGAAGGAGCTCAGGTCTGGGTGGAACTGAGGGCCAAAGATGGGCATAATCCTTTTTTTGACAGTAAGTGATACTGGGGATTGAGTTCAGGCCTCACACTTGCTAGGGAGGTGCTCTACCACCACATGAGCCACACCTCCAGGCCCTTTTTGCATTGGTAATTTTTGAGGTAGGTTCTGAGTCCAGGCCAGCCTGGACTACTGTACTCTTGCGTGTGCTTTCCATGACACTTGTGAATGTTTATAACATGTCTTGGCTAGCCTTGAAACTCAGTCCCCCAGTCTCTTCCTCCCAGGTAGATAGAAATATAAGCTTCAGGAACCATGCAAAGCAGTACTTTCCTTTTGTCTGAAAATAGTATTTTTCCCTTTAAGTTTCCTTATTGCTTTCTGTACATAATATTTTTAGATTGGTTCTCTGAAAACTTAGCTATTAAAGTTGATCATTTTAATTGAAGAAACCACAGCTTATATATTCTTCCTATTGATTCCCATAATGGTTTGTGAGTTTATATGCTCTTAATGTCTTTCTTTTGGAATTTTCCATTCATTTGCTTTCATTCTGTTTCTGGCACTCCTGGATTGTTTTAGCTGTTATATTAGTATTAGAATTAGAATTATTAGTATGCTTCGTGGACTAAAGTGGCTTTTACAAATCCTCCATTCTCAGGTGTCCTGCTTGTTTTTTGTTTTTTTTTGTTTTTGTTTCTATTGGTTATGGGGCTTGAACTCAAGGCCTGGGCACTATCCCTGAGCTTTTTTGCCTACAGTTAGCACTCTACAACCTTGAGCTAGGATAACAGGAGTGAACCATAGGCACCTGGCTAGATGTCCTGCGTTTTAGAGAGTGAATTATTTGCCATGAATCAATGGCACATGCCTGTATCCTAACTACTCAAGGGGCTGAGATCTGGAGGATCAAGGTTCTAAGCCAAACTCCATCATCAAAGTAACATCAGAAAGGCAGGCTTGCCCAATGCCAGTGGCTCACACCTATAATCCTAGCTATTCAGGAGGCTGAAATCTGAGGGTCACTGTTTGAAGCAGCTGGGGCAGGAAAACCAGAAAGACTCTTTATCTAATTAATCACAGAAAAAATCTGGATGTGCTGCTGTGGCTCAAGTGGAAAGCACTAGCCTTAAGCAAAAAGAAGCTCAGGGATAGTACCTATGCCCAGAGTTCAAGCCCCAGGACCAGCAAAAAAATAGAAAAGGCTAGAGGTATGCCTCCAGCCTGAAAGTGAAAGTAATAGAGCTCCAGCCAAGTAAGCTAAGAAAACACAAGGCCCTGAGATCAAATTATATAGCCACCAAAAATAAAAGAATTTTATTTGCATATTATACATATTTTCATATTCCATTGCTGCTACTGTGCTGGTAGCTACATGGTAGTTTCCTGCCTTTTGACCCTGGCTCACATGGCCAAGGTTCTGCTCAGGCCTGAGACCTGGAACACCAAGTCTGATTCCTTGTCACCAGAAGTTATCAGCACTGCAAAAGAGATTCACCCAGTTTTAAATTTAGTTCTTAGTTTGTGAGGAAAATCGTTGAATAATAGACTTGAGTTTTTTTTTTTTTTAACAATTGTATCTTGGAGAAAGTGCCTTTGAAATTGGCTAGCATTATCTTAATTCCTAGAACACAGTGCTTGCTATTACTGAATAAGCCACCACAATGTACTTTGTGTATTTGAATGTTATTTTATCAGAAACACAGATTCTGATAGTAAAGCAACATTATTCTTCAGCTCTTGGGTGGACTCTTTACCTATCTCCAGTTAGACTATAGGAGTGAGTATAAAAGGGAGAGATTGTAAAGTCTTTCTTAGAAATTTATTTCCTAGCTCTATAAAAGTTGTTGTATTAGGCATTGATTGTATCATTTAATATACTGTTTGACAAAATGATATAAGTGCTGTATAAAAGCCTAGTTTAGCCAGGCATTGTGGCCTAAACCTGTAATCCTAGCTGGTTGGGGGAAAGGGGGTTAGATTTTTTAAGGCCTGCTTGGGCATAACAGTTCACAAGATACTGTACCGGGGAGAAAGAACATTACACCACAAACTATCACCTCCAGAGAACTCCAGGCTCTATAGTTAATGTATGGGGTAAGTACACTGAAACAGTCATTAGAAAAGACGTAATCTGGACCCAGCAAGGAAACCAATGGCTGTAGCAACCGGAACAGGAAGGAGCTTGCCTGGTATTTCTATTTATAATTGCTAGTCGGGCAGAAGAACCAACCAGCACCCTCCCTTCCCTTTGGCTGTGTTGTATCTGCCCTGATGGGCAGAACCTATGACTAGGTACAGAGAATGCTCCACACTGAGGGCCAAGTTTTGGGAATGGGGAGAGGGATTAGGACAGGCTCATTCTTAATGCTTCTTACGCACGTGGTCCCCTACTAATGATGAGGTTCTGTCCCAATAATAAATAATAACCACTGAATGGTAGGTTCAGAAACACTGTAAGCCCAAGATGCATTGACTGAACTTCATGTGCTGACCATCCTGGCTAAGCTACCAGTACACTGTGCAGCACCTGGTGTCTCACCCCTTGATTGCAGAGCTGTGATGGTTACTGCTGCCCAGCATCCAGAAACAAGATTGGACCACATACAGCTAGCCCAGGAGAAGATCCAAATCCAAAATTTAAAGTACAGGTTTTACTTTTGCCCATCTACAGTTGAGGAGCATTTGCATTTCAGTTTACTTTTGTATGTGAAGAGGTATGTTATCTTAAAGGACTATTTTATGGGTTTTGTGTAATAGACTTCATGAAAATAGAGCATCTCCAAGCCATCTCAGTGCTGATGTAAAGGTGGAATTTTCCTTGGTCTCCAAGTCCCTAGTCCAGAGCTATAGGTGGTCCTCAGGCATATGCAGTTGGAGTTGGGGAACTGTACTGTTGGTTATGGTGAGGGAACCACCAGGCTCTTTGTGGGCTGAGAAACCTAAGGCAGGAAGTGGTGGCAGATTTTAAAGACCATTTGTACCCTAGGGAATAGGCAGGGACAAGATAATGCCCCAACTGATGTTCAAAAACTACTTGTCCTCAGCCAGTGACTTAGGCTTGAGGGTTTAAGGTAGGAATCCCCTCAGGCCATCCAGGTTGAGAGAGAGATTTGAGTGGCCAAATCTGCAGAGACTGGTGCTGGTGGCTGATGCTTTTCTTGGCATCAAGGGAAGTGAGTCTGAAACTAAAGAGAGATAAGTTTGGGGAATAGCCCGCTGTTTGATGTTTGGGTATAACTTAGGAGTGGCCAGACTATGCACAGCAGTGAGGACCAAGGAAGATATAGGGCAGAGAAAGCAGTGAGGCCCACTTCTGTAGAGTGCAAACACATGATGCCTTCTCTCCCTAGTATCTGGAAGAGTGTTCATTCAGCTTGGAAATGCCTTGGGGCCTCCATTGTGGAAGCCATTCAGTTCTGAGTTCTTCACCTGGGCTTCCGCACTGCAGGAGGGATTAGCTGTGTCTGCTTTGACCCTATTGATAGCATTTTGTTCTTCCTGAAGAGGAAAGCACATGTGGTATTTAAGAGTGATCTTTCCCAATCTTCTCTTGTTGCTGGTTTTGGAGTATGTGCCATCTTGAAATATATCATTGATTAGCTGGTCTCATATTTAGGACCAGGTCTAAAATGTAGCTATGAATAAACTGACGCCAAAAATAAATGGCTGATACTGAGCAGTAGGAAGGAAATTAATAGTGTGATTTGTTGTTACTGTTTCCTAAAAGTCCCCCAGCATGAGGCAGGCACTCAAAGAAAGGAAGACCACAAGCTTGAGGCCAAGGAGGGCCATATAGCAAAACACTGTCTCACTTACACCAGCATAGCTTATGGGGGAAATGTCTTAGGGATAAGCAACTCAAAACATTGTTACGGATTGACTCTCAGTAGTAGGGCATTTACTACCATGTTCAAGGCTCTGGGTTCAGTCTCTGGCTCTATCAGACAAACTTTGTCACTGGCACATTAAAACTATAATTCTTCACTTTGAAAAGCAATAGGAGTTTGCTTGTAGAAGTTTGGGAGTTTGGGTATTGTGCAGGGCCACCATATCTGATGTGGGTGGTGTGGCTATTGAGGGATTTGCATTGTGAATTCTGACTTCCTGCTCAGCCACACTCAGCTGGACAGGCTGTGCATTCACCAACTTTGTCCAGATTTGTGTTTCTCATGTGTCATAAAAACATGACATGTGCATCTTCACCCTGCTCCTAGTGTGCCAATTGCAGTGGAATAAAGGGTTAGTAGCTCTGGCAATGTACAATCTCCTCAAAGAGAGCTTAGGATGAGTTTACATTAGCTGAATGCCACTGGAAATCCCTGTGTCTGTGTAAGGAACTTTAGTAATTGAGGAAGTTAGAGAAAAAGGTCATTTTATAATTCTTTATAATTGTAATAAATTAATTCAGCACTTTAATGGAGAAAAAGAGTGCAGATGTTGAAACCCTACCCTTAAGTCCCACATTCATGAGAAAAATTGTCCCTTGATAAATTTGGTTTGGAGATTATATAATTCAAAATTGGTTTTCTGTGTGAGTTTAGATAGGTGTAAATAATAGTATTTTGAAATGTTAAACTATAAGCATGGGTTATTAAGTTGTTAGATACTTTAGTCCTTAACGGCCTGAATGTCTGAGGTGGTTATGAGTTTGAATTCATCACATTGAGACTTGTATTGCCTTGGCAAAACATTAAACTTGCATTTAAACTATTCTAAACCCAGAAATAGTTGGAGAACTGCCATATATCCGGGGTAAAGTAAATGGCAGCCACTGCAGTGCATTTATGGGCATATTTTATACATAAATAAGTTACATAATACTGTGTTTTGCAAATCCTAATGAATTTTAACATCTCCTTAATATTAAACCCCTGAATATGGGGCTGTCTGCAGTTTTCTATGTAAAAAGCATTTTTTTCTGTGCTAAAGGTATTTAAAATACCTTGTTTGTGGGGGCAGGCAGTACTGGGGTTTGAACTCATACTTGCTAAGGTAGGCACTCTATTAGGTGAGCCACACACTCTGGCCCTCTCCCCTTACTTGTTTTTTCTGGAGCCAGCCTGGACTGCAGTGCCTCCTGTGTATGCCTCTTAATATAGCTAGGATGCATCATCTATCCATCTTTTATTTGTCGATAATGTCTCCTTTCCACATCTCTGCCCCTCATGAGCCACCATGCCCCATCAGTAAATAAGACTTTTTTAGAAAAGCAAAATCAACTTTCTAGGTTTTCATTCCCATGCATGGTATGGCCAATACTGGTTTGTAATATATGTAAGTACTCATCTAAGATCTCATCTCAGACTGATTCAAGCTCATTTTCTTTCTCTACACAGTAGATCCTGTGTTCTTCATGTTGACTTACATAAGTTGTAAAGTATGATTCATTCTTTCCAAAAATCTTTGTTTGTTTTCCTTATTAGATTTAACTAGAAATTTTTATTAGACTTATAGTAGTACACTAATAAACATACTATGGTAGTATAAATTACTAACAATTGGTAACAGTAGGTAGTTTTACAGTATTGTATATTCTTCAGAAGCATGATTTTCTTTTTTCATATTTTTAGTAAAATGTAATGTTTCTAATCATTTCTGTATATTCCTTGAAGATTAGGTATATTCTTTAGTTTTGTTATACATATGTTTTTAGACTATATTTTCTAAGTACTTCCCAAATGTAGAAAAGGTATTGTTAGTATGTTTTTGTTTTTCTTGCCCTTATACTACAATATATCACAATTTTCTCAAATGCCCTGTAGCATAAACTATCAACTGTTAATCAACTGAGATTATGCAACTTGAGCAATTAGGAAAATTATTTTTTTGGGGGGGGTCCGATGGTCCGATCATGGGGCCTGAACTCTGGGCCTGGGCACTGTCCCTCAGCTCTTCAGCTCAAGGCTAGCACTCTACCACTTGAGCCACAGCACCACTTCCAGCTTTTTTTCTTTTTGCTTATGTGGTGCTGAGGAATCGAACCCAGGGCCTCTGGCATGCAAGGCATGCGCTCTACCACTGAGCCACCTTCCCAGCTCAATTAGGAAAATTATTGTATGGTTTGTTCTCTGTCATATTTTGACATTAGGGACATCTTTCCAAAAACTTGTGTGGATGCTTTTATCTCTGCTCTGAAGTATTTGTTACAGTCCACTACTCATTAACCAGCCCAACCTAAAAAAGCTTGCAAGCTGTTGTGGGTTAAATCTTGAAGGTTCTCTAAAGTCTTAGCTTGGTCCTTGTCTTTAAGAGGTGGCTTCTAGCAGGAACTTTTGGGGATAAGTCCTCAAAGAGAATTATAGGATGTCCATCTCTTACTTTCTTTGGATAAGTAGCTTTTTCCACTGTATATTCCCACCATTCTGTGCTGCCTTTCTGCAGACCCAAAAGCAACAGAGCCAATTAATCACAGACTGAACTCTCTGTAGCTGTGAGCCAAAATAAACCTTTTCTTCTTATTAGTCAGTTAACAATTATTTATTGTAGTAACACAATACTGACCAAAAGAGAAGTAATCTTTGCTAGTTTAGTTGTTTGTCTTCCTTGCTTGATTGCTGACGATGATGATGATGATGATTTCTGTGTTGTTCTTTCTGCTATGTCAGAAATCAGTCTTGTCCTTTTCTTGAAGATAATTTATATTGCATAATGTCTTCAGAGTGGCTTTAATTTATTTTTGTTAAATTGGTGTGAAAATAGGGGAGAGACTTTTTTCCATTATTAGCCCAAGTTGTTACTACTTTCTGTTTGGAGTTAATTATTTCATTCATATACAGCCCATGTGGGAATTCACTTTATCATACAGTTACCAATCTAATGTTTGGTTTTGTTTTGTTTTGTTTTGTTTTGTTTTTTGGTCGGTCATGGGGCTTGAACTCTGGGCCTGGGCGCTGTCCCTCAGCTCTTCAGCTCAAGGCTAGCGCTCTACCACTTCAGCTACAGCACCACTTCCAGTTTTCTGGTTTATTGGAGATAAGAGTTTCACGGACTTTCCTGCACGGGCTGGCTTTGAATCGCGATCCTCAGATCTCAGTCTCTGACCAGCTAGGATTACAGGCATGAGCCACCAGCGCCCGGCCAATCTAATGTTCTTCATGCCTTTAATATATTCAGGCTTCAGTGTAGTCTCATTTTCTTCTACCAAGAAGAACATCTTTTCACATTTTTTTTAGTACAAGTCAATTGATGACAAATTCTCTCAATTTTCTTTTGTCTAGAATTCTTTTTACCTCCTGACATTGAAGGATATATAGGATGTGTTTATGCTATTCAGGTAGTTTGTTTTGTTATACACTTCCCTTGCTATCATTCTATTTTTTTTGGTCTGTGTATACTGTCTGAAGGTAATTATGCATTTTTTCTATCTTTAGTATCTTTTACAGGTTTTCAACATAATAATAGGTCTCGGTTTGATAGGTGTGTGTGTGTGTGTGTGTGAGAGAGAGAGAGAGAGAGAGAGACAGACAGAGAGAGACACGCACACATCTATATCCTTTGTCAAATTACTTTAGCCATAGGCTTTTGACTTTCATAACATATGCCATAATTTATGCACTACACACGCGCCTCTGTTCTGGGGCTCTAGTTACACATATTTTAGGCTGCTTGATTTCTGCCTACATAGCTCATTTGGGCTCTCTTCATTGTTGTTTCTCTTTCTCTTAATGAAACATTTTGAACAGTCTTTAACCTTTCCCTTTGTACTATGAATCTATTAAGCATAGTGAGTGAAATTTTTACTCCTGATCTTCCATGAACAGCATGTTCAAGTTCAATTTGAAATCCTTGCACATTGAGGGATTTTAAAACTAAGCACCATGTGTGGGCTTGCCAGCACTGGATCTAAAAAGGGCCACGGGTTTGCAAGTGCAGCATAGTTCACAACAGTGAAAGCTTGAATGTTAGCATTGGTTCGCATGTGGGTTGGAAAAGTGAATTCTAATACAGGCACCTAGCAGCCCTAAAGGAAAATAGGGACCCTCATAACGACCAGGCTGCTGACTCATATACACAAAGCAAGAAATATGAGAGAAAATGTGGCATTATGTCTAGGTTTTTAATTCCATTGTAAATTTTTAAAATTTTGTTCATTAGTTGTACAAAGGGGTTTCTGCATCTTGGTATCTTGGAATTTTTAATAGCAGAAATTAAAATACATAATATTTTTCCAGCGATTGACCACAAACACTTGTTTTCACTTAAATACCATTTAAGAGTCTTTTCTGGTGGATTTGGCTTACTGCTTTTCACTTTTGAAGAAGTAGTTCTTGGTTCATAATTAATGACTCATGACCATCCCTCTCTTCTGTTGCTAATTTTACAAGTAGATCCTCATGTATTTCTCAGGCATGGCTTTTGCTTTCTCCTAGCCAGAGCTCTGCATCTATTGCCGCACTAGCCAACACTGAGGTGGCTCGTATAGATAGGGTGATTATTTTGTGTAAATGCTAAGTGCAGCATCTCTCTTACTCTCATCTACCTTGGTAACTGTATCGCTTACTTAGTATAGTCCTGGACCATTATGATAAGCAAAGATGAGGGCTGAAGATGCAGCTCAGTGGTAGAGTACAGGCCTGGCATGCACAGGGCTCCAGTTCAGTCCTCACCACCAAAAGAAGGAAAGGAAACAAATGTTAGTCTCAGGAGACTATATATTAGGACTGATGGAAAAACAGCACCCAGATTGGCATTGAGAAGTTGTGATATGAGGATCACTGGTAGAATGTTTTTGGATGGAGAGAAGACAGCCCTTTGATGTGTGTGTACCCTTTTCAAAAGCAGAGGTAGAAACAGGGGATGACCCTCCGGTAGTCACCTCCTGGACGGGGAAGGAAGAAGCCCTGACATATATGTTACTCTACAGAGACCAGAATCTAAAGCAGCACCACCATACCAGGCCATGGCCCAGCAAGGACAGGTTTGTCACAGGACCTTCTTGCATTAGAGAGAAGTCTTTTGATCACTTTGGCCTTACTATTCATATTTCCTTAGGCAGTTTACTTTTTCTTTCCAACTTGTCAGACCTACAGCAGATCCTCTACAGGAGACCCCTTCTCTCTAATCTCATTCTCTAAAAGTCTCCAAGTTTATAGCTGTACATATTAGACCAAATAAATAGGGGTGGATTTTCTGTCAGACATAGATTGAAACTGAAAGGTATCTTTGAAGTAGCCTTTGTCAAGGTTCTGATTTGGACAGTCTGGTGTTGATAAGTCCTGGGTTTGTGACCAGCATTCTGGTCTAATTCTGAGGTGACACTGGGAGAGAACTCTGGTGATAGGACATCACAGACCACTGTGATTTCAAACTC
This sequence comes from Dipodomys merriami, assembly GCF_024711535.1. Taxonomy (NCBI): domain Eukaryota; kingdom Metazoa; phylum Chordata; class Mammalia; order Rodentia; family Heteromyidae; genus Dipodomys; species Dipodomys merriami. The sequence goes on from NW_027202937.1 coordinate 33,097,952, forward strand.
TTGGCAGGTACATCTCCGTTCATGGATGCACTAACAGCCAATGGAACAACCAACATACAGACGTCTGTTACAGGAGTGACGGCTGGGAAAAGGAAATTTCTTGACGACAGAAGAGACCAGCCTTTTGACAAGCGGTTGCGTTTCAGTGTGAGGCAGACAGAGAGTGCCTACAGATACAGAGATATTGTCGTCAGGAAGCAAGATGGCTTCACCCACATCTTGTTATCCACAAAATCATCTGAGAATAACTCTCTAAACCCAGAGGTGAGAGATGCGCCTTGCTATGCGCTTTGTGCTTCTCCACGCCTGCTTTGCTGAGTGGCTCTTTATGCTCTTCTGAAACCTCCTTCTGAGCTGGCCCACAATGTGCCCAGGAGTTGGGAAGCAGAGGGGACTTGGCAGCTTGGCTGCTAATGACTCTGGCTGCACTGACATGGGGCAGTAGGCCTGTGCAGGGCATCTGCTCCATTCTACTGGTGTGAGCTCCAGTGGGAACTTTGGCTCTTACCAGGAGGAGGCAGCAGTGCCTCTGTCCTCGGGCCACCTCCCAGGTCAGTAGCTCTTCATCTGCAGGGGCTGCGGCTTTGCTGTAGCTCTCATCTTGACATGTTTCTTGTTTGTGCAAGATAACAATGACCGGGTTCTGTCCTGTGAGGAGTTTCCCTGCCATCCTAGAACACTGATGGTCTTAGGCTTGTGGCAGAGCACACAGCAAGGGGCCTTTCTACGCATGTCCATTGTCTAGTACCTGAAAAGGCAGCTTGCAAAAAGGCCAGGAATTCTTTGTTGACAGGATTGTTGTTCAAAAGCCAGTGCTAGGAAGGCTCTAGAATTGGATACATGTCCACTTGCACTGGGGCTCACCAAAGTTTTAAGTTCTAGTGTTGTTTGTTTTCCTTTGTACACAGTTGGAGCAGGTGGTTTCCAGACAAGGAAAGCAAACTATAGAAGGTCTGTGTGCTAGCCATGCTCACACAGAAGAAGCAGTTCTGGGCTTTATCCTTGGTATATTTTTAGACTTCTGTCCCTTCACTGATGATTTTTTTCTTTTATTTTTTCCAAGATAATTTTAAATGATTTAGTGCCCTCTCACATTTTCCTTTCCATGATGGGTTTCCATTTCATGTACTTAGGCACCAAGTCATTTAGGTTTCTGTCCTAAGTTTAAGGAAAAAAAAAGTGTCACTGGACTCACTTTTTCAAAGTAGTTGAATGTGCCGCCTGCTGCACAAACTGTAGAAATACCTAGTGCTGTAGCTTACAGAATCACAGGTTCTCCAGTGATGGAGATGCATGGGTCTTTCTAGTCCTATGCTGTTCTTGATGTTATGTATTTACAGTGAACTCTGTGCCCAGCATCTCAGTCTCTGCTTACAGAAAATAAGCAATGTGCAGACAGTTTATTGTCGTGCTAGGCGAAGCAAAGCACATCAAGCTGGAGATGCATTTTCTGTAGTCGAGGTTGTCAACTAGTAAATTGCTTATAGTACTCTGTACCCAAAGTGCTCCTTATCACTGGAACTTGTGGTGACTTCCAGGTGATGAAAGAAGTCCAGAGTGCCTTGAACACGGCTGCTGCCGATGACAGCAAGCTGGTGCTGCTCAGCGCAGTGGGCAGCGTCTTCTGTTGTGGCCTGGACTTCATTTACTTCATACGCCGTCTCACAGATGACAGAAAGAGAGAAAGCACCAAGATGGCAGATGCAATCAGGTATGTTGTAAAGCCAGTATGTTTACATCAGGGCTGGGTTTGGTTTTCCAAGTACTAGCTCTGAAAAGCACAGCCCTGTACAGGCTTCAAGGACTGTCATTTAACTCAACTAACTCATTTGCCTTTTCTACGGGTCTGACATAAATGACTGCTTATCAGAGGCAAATAACTGATTTTAAGGCTGACACCCAGCACATGCTCAGGCATGTTGGCTAAGAGTGCTCTACAGATAATGTACAGCTGTCTGGTACTTGTGCTGTACCTGCTGACCTCAATCCTGAAGTAGAGATGCTTTCTCTACCAAATAGTAACTGCTGTTGCTGAGCTCTAAAGTAAACTGTGTAGGTTTTGTGCCAATTACTATAGATCATATGGAGAGAGTTTTATTTTTTTTATTACATCCAGTATAATTTCTTCAAGTTTAGCCTAGAAATTACTGAAAGAACTTGAAGATATGCAGTAGAAAATGAATGAAATTTTCCCTGCTCTTATTAGGCAAGGAACCTAGTGTTCACTTCTATCTTTTCTGAATCTAAGTATTCCTTATATGACAGGAAAGGAAGCCATACGCTTACATATATACACAATTTGTTTCAAAATCTGTATATATTGTATAAGTAACTACATCAAACTAATGAACACATATCTGTTTTGTGAGTTTTTTATATTACTAGGATTTGATTGAATTGAAAGCCTCATAATGACTAAGCAAGCTATTTACAGATTGATCCACATTTCCGTCCCTCTTCTTGCTTTAAGTATTTAAAATATTTTTTGAGCTTTCCTGTTCCCTCACCTATACCTCTCACATAGCTGGGATTACAAGCATGAACCACCAAGCCAGAAGTGTTTGTTGAGATAAGGTCTTCTTGCTAACACTTTGCCTAGACTAGCCTTGGACCTCAGTCTTCCCCATCTCTGCTTCCAGAATAACATGCCTATGGTTTGAAATGTTATAATTCCAATATTATTCTGGGGTTTTTAATTTCAGTTTTGTGGTGTGGTACTAGAAGGCACTGACTTCTTTCTTGACTTAATTAAAAGCCTTGATCAGTGGACATAATTTTGCTGTAGACAATCAGAAAATCGTGTGTGTGTGTGTGTGTGTGCGTGTGCGTGTGCGTGTGCGTGTGTCTGTCTGTCTGTGTCTGTGTCTGTGTGGACACTGCTCATTGCTAAACCAGGATGAATCACATGAATTTAAGCCTCACATTTTACACACACACACACACACATACACATACACACACACACACACACACACACACACACACACACACACACACACACACACACACACACACACCCATTGTCTTCTGTGGTGACATTGTACATCTTCCATGAGACCACCTGAGTCCTCTCCTGAGCCTCTCGGAGCTTCTCTCACCAATCTTGCTGCTCTTCAGCCTGCTCCTCCCTCCAGTGTCCAGTCACTGACCTGGACAGTGCTGAGGCTTGTCCTACTGGGATAAGAAAAAGAGAAAAGATAGATCCAGACATTGAAGTAGAGAGCTCATCTCGTGCACTTTGAGGTGACTTTATAAAGATGCGTGTTTTCATCAGCTCCTCACTCCTGTTTCTCCTCCCAGCCTCCCACTTTCCTGCTCTTCTCTGGACTCCCCACAAAAGGCTCAGCTGATATAGGTAACAGACACATCCTATTTCTGTGAAACCTGCGTTGCTGCTGCTTTGATTGAATGTACTTTTCCAGTGAGAGTTTTTCTTAATGTAATAGGGAAGAATCAGAAAAATAATTAGTTAGAGCAGTTTCACTTAAGCTTTCTCTTACTGTTTATTTAAATTAATTTTATATGGATAAGATGGACTTTACACAAAAAAAATCTTTCTCTGCGTACATTTTTTGCTTGTTTCTGTGGTGTCATGTCTCAGACTCCTTAAACCTTTTGAGGCAAAGATCCTCATGTAGCAAATATCCAAAAGAGAAGCAAAGTGAAAATGGAGGCCAACTAACACCTGACATTGTCCACTCGCTAGTGCTGCTGTTTCCACTATTGGAATTGATGATGGCTAGTTTACAGATTCATTGTCATGAAATGGCCATTACATCATTGATAAAAACTGAGTGGCTAGGGATCCATTTATAACATTGAGCCTTTGATGTCTGCATACTAAGTGTCTGAAGGACCCAAGAGCAAGCTCCTCTCCATGGAAGGGAGGTCTCCTCTCATAATGCAGGGAGATAAGGTGGGGAGTTTCCAAAGGAAGAGGCTATTACTCAGCAGTCCTAGATTAGAGGATTTGGAGAGAGAGTAAAATTAACCAGCAACCTGCCCCTAGAACTTGACCTCTTCCTACTCGATCCTTCAGATACTAAAGCTCAATAAACTGAGGAAGGCAGCAAACGAACTCCTAATTTGGTTCTTCTTGCCTGGTTCCCCAGACAATTCCTACACCCTTCCATGAGGGTCTGACTAGATATCTGACCTTGTAAATGTTCTTCTCAGAAAAAATTCTGTTGAATAATAATGTCTTCAAAGTCTAACTTTGTAGCAAATCTTTTCTTCCCTACCATACCTAACACAGCCTTTACCTTAGTTCACAGATAGTCCAATGGGAACACATGATAAGTTCAGTATGCTGCACTGTAGATGTTCTAATGTTTGAGGGCTTTACTTTTTTTTTTCCTCTTTGCCAGTCCTGGGTCTTGAACTCAGGGCCTGAGCACAGTACCTGAGCTTCTTTGCTTTAGGGTAAACTTTTGTAGCTCATGATACTATACCTCTGTGGCCTTGGGAGGTCTCTTCTGAGAGGTCATTTCTACAAAGCTTTGGTGAATGGCTGTGTTTCAACAAACTGACTGTGTTCAGCTCATGTTTTACAAATGAGTTCACACATCATCATGGCCCCTTCCTCTGAGCAGGGGTACTGGTTAATTTAGCATGGATCCCTGAGATAGAGACATAATTTCATTTGACATTATTTTCATTCCAGGTAAATATAGAAATTCTAGTTATAAAACAATGTATCTAGCCTGTTGAAGTCCTGGTGTTGATTTTCCTCATAGACTATAAGAGCAGATTTTTTGAAAAGTATGTGTTCAAATATATCATGGGAGAAACATGATATCGAGGACAGTTTCAATTCTTTTGTGTTCATGTACCATAGCTTTATCATTAAACCCCAATGTGATCTTTCTAACAGTGCCTTTAGGCCTTCTCATTTAGAAATCTTAGATATTAGTGTAGCTGGTTCATTTAAAGGAATTAATTCTTGCCTAGTGCAAAACCTTACTAACCTTGGGGGCATATGACAAGGCTGAGGTGAGGGCGGCCTCACCTCACAGACTGCACCTCACACCAGTTGCTGGACTCTGGGTCTGCAAGCCCTGTTCTCCTGTGATCCTTATGCACCTCCCAGCCTCCCTCCTTGCAATACAGTCTAGCTGTAATCTAGCTACTCAGAAGACTGAGATCCATCCAGAGGATCTTGGTTGAAGACAGCTCAAGCAGACAAGTTTGTTAAAATTCAGCCTCCCAACTAACTAGTGAAAACAGGACTGAAAGTGTGGTTCAAGTAGTCAAGTGTTAGCCAACTAAGTAGAAGGCCCTGAGTCATCCCCCCCACCCCCACCATATTTGCCCTGGGGCAAGTCAGGGGGTGAGTGGGGGGGAGGATAGTAGATGTGGTACTATATCTCATCTTGATAATGGGAACTAATAGGAAGTGTCTCAGGCCCAAGTTGAGAACTCTGCATAAGAAAAGTTGTACTCATTCTGTAATAGTCAGACTCAATATGCTGAAGAATAATAACTGTATATTTATGTAGGTGTAAGTTTATGCTTTGCTCCACTGTGTTAAATCAGTACAAGAAACCACCTCTGAACTCAAGAGTCAGCTGGGGTGGGGAAAAAGAAGCAGATTCCCAATGTAGTAAGTACAGCAACAACCTCCCTGGAACTCTAAAGCCTGTAAAACAAACTCCAGCACAGTACTGGCTATGTTTAATGGCAAGTTCTTATCCCCTGTGAAGGCCACCCTCCCCTTGCCTGCTTTGTTCTCCAAGGTCCTGTGCAGTAGCATCCACCAACACATAATGGGATACAGGCACTGTAGTGTTTGCTGATCTTTCTTTCTAACCTCATGTCTTTAGCCTAATTCTCTGTCCCTGAGTTGATTTACTCCAGTTTATATGACTTTACAAAATACCTATTGTTTGCAGATTCACTACTTGAAGACTGCTATCCGGTCATATCCCTTACTGTTATTTACTTTTCATTCAGCACTGGGCAATATCGGTGCAAGTTTCACTCCCAGGCTTTCTCTTTGCTTGGGCATAAGAAATCCATAGTTAGCAGCATCCTTGGGTGTTCAAAGAGAAAAAAGTGGAAGTCCTGGATATAATGGTCAGTGAGCCCAAGATACCAAAGCAACTCTAGCTATGTCACCTAGAACCAATGGAAGCAGCCAGCCCTGGTGCAGGCTGTGGTTAAACCCTTACAACCTGTAGCAGGTAGATCCACAGTCTACAGCTTTTGGGAGGAATCTTTAAATCTTACTTTGTACAGTTTTCTTCTTGGCAAATTGCATTCTAGAATAGATTTTTCTCATCTGCTTATACATGCAATGTTTTTAGTAATTCCCCTCCCCTTTTTTTTTTATTTTAGAAACTTCGTGAATACTTTCATTCAGTTTAAGAAGCCTATTATTGTAGCAGTAAATGGCCCAGCTATTGGACTAGGAGCGTCCATATTGCCTCTTTGTGATGTGGTTTGGGCTAATGAAAAGGCTTGGTTCCAAACACCCTATACCACCTTCGGACAGAGTCCAGATGGCTGCTCTACTGTTATGTTTCCCAAGATTATGGGAGGCGCATCTGTGAGTACCTTTGTGAAAAAATTATTTTAGACAATGTTGTTCTACTCAATGTATCCAGTGTGTTCTCTGGGGACATTCCATCAAATCACTTTGGTTCGTGGAGCGCTGTGATCCTTCCCAGGAGAAGAAGGCCATTCCTCCCGTGATGAGCCTCCAGATCTGCATAAATCACACTGATACCCAGTTTTCAAACAGGAATTGTGCTTTTACTTTACAATTTAAAAGCTGCCCTTTTAAAGTAGCAGTGAGAGACCATGTAGCAGCCATTCATACACACCTGTAATACTAGCCACTTGGGAGGGTGATACTAGAATTGCAGTTTGAAGCCAGTGTAGATAGAGAAATCCAAGAGATTCTTATTGCATTTTGCCAGGAAAAATCCAGGAGCTGAGGCTGAAATGATAGAGTGCCAGGCTTGAACAAAAAGAGCCAGGATAAGAGACAAAGTCCCTGAATTCAAAGCCCAGTACTTACACCTGCTCATGCTCGCGCACACACGCATGCGCGGGGGCACACACACACACACACACACACACACGATTTAATTTAGGAGAGGTTGTGTTTGTGTTTTCTCTATTATATGGACCGTGTTCCTTAGTTCTAGAGATAGACTGAGAGAATTTGGCACAGAGTAGAATCCTCAGGTTGAGCCCTATTGAAGAGACAGCCTGAAAGTCAGATTGGACAAAGGGACAAGTCAACCTCTTCTGCACATCCTCAACTTCCAGCAAAACTAAGTGTCCATATTTTGACTTGGCCAATTGGCATGATACTACCTTCATACCCATCAGTGTGGGGAGTGCAGGAAGACCGTTATGGCATGTACAATGACTGTAGCTTAGGGAGTTGCAGAAAGAGCTGTGGGCTCCAGCCCACAGCTGGAGCAGCAGGACCTCCCTTAGGGATTCACAGCTCAGTTCACCCTCTGTGTCACTGGGACCTACCTTCTCATGAAGAAACCTCCAGGATCCAGGGTTCTCTCTTCCTTCAGAAGCCTACAGACAGGGGAGAAAGACAGTACAATTTCAGGCAATCTTGGGAACAATTAGAGTACAATGAAGAACAAAATGTGTGTCCTCATCTTTCTGTATTTTCTGAGCATAAGAGTAACTGTAGGAGAAGAAATTGGCAAGCACTGATGAGTAGGTAGGGTTGAGAAGGAAGGCTCATTGGATCTGGGAGCCGCTTGTGTAATCCTAGCTACATAGGAGGCTGAGATTTGGATGATCACTCTTCAGAGCCAGCCAAAGCCAAAAAGTGGGTGATACCTCCTCTCAAGCTAGGGACACATCATCTTAACTACAACAGGAAGCTTAAAATATGTGAGTCCTGACTCAGGCATGTCCCTTGATAGGAAGCAAGACCATATCTGAAAAATGACCAGCCCAAAAAAGCATAGCTCACCTACAAGACCCTGTGTTCTAACACCAGTACCACCAACAAGTGTAAGGCTTGTTGACCTCGGTGCCCCAGTGTGATTCACTGAGATAGCTGTAGCATCTGTTGCTGTGTGGACTCCTGCCAAAGAGGAAGAGTCAGTCTGCCAAAGAGGAAGAGTCAGTCAACATTCCTCAATCTACACCTACCAAGAAAACAAATGCTAGGCGGAACCCCTCACAGTAGCCAAGGATGGTGGAGGGGTGTTGGGAACTGTGGGCCCTCAAAGAGGAGGAGAGCAGGGACCTGCAGGGCCAGATGGACTCCTGAGTGAGAGAAGGTCAGAGGGAGGCTCTGGTGAGGTTGGTATGGGTTTGTGTTTAGTGACTAATATGGCTTCAGTGGAAATGTTCTGGCTTTGATTACTATGTTTTGTGACATGTGAATCAAGGGAGAGCTGGGGCAGTCCAGAGAAACACTTTCAGTTAAATTTTTCATAGGTCCAAACTTATTCTAAATTCTAAGTTGTTTTTGAAAACTGAAATGTGGAGAAGTTAATAAAAGATCACAGCCCCTAGTATTGCCACTGTTTTCTGTAGGTGTACCTCCCCTAGTTATCCCCTGCTGGTGGGTATTTGTCCCAGGGGTCCTCATGCCCCATCCCTGTGTGCTGCTTAAGCCAAAATACCTGTTGTTGGGCAGGGAGGATCAGGAAGCTGTGCTGCACTCAGGTGCCAACAGTGCCTCCTTTCCTTGGAGGCTCAACACATTGCAAAGCTCCGCAGCACCTTACTGGTGCTATGAATAGGATCCTCCAACACTGGCGCTTTGCCTGCATTGGGCCCCCATTCCTGAGACCACGCTTTCTGGAACTTGTGAGGACTGGAGGACAAGACAGGCAGGCCTGGAGGCAGCAGCTTTTCCCATTGGAACAGACTGAGAACCTTGGGAATGAGCTGTGCAAGATGGCTAAACCTTGGTACTCTCCTGAGAAGCCAGGTATTCACTGACCTTAATATGCTAGCCCTCTGTGTCCACCAAACCCTGGCTACTTGGCATGTATGTCTCTTATGCCAGGAATCGATTGGCCAGCAACCAAGACTGGACAGTGCCAATGGGTTCATATGGTTGACTGTCCTGTCCCTTTATGAGTGCTCCCTGATAGATGTGAATGTAATGTAGCAGTCTACATCACATCTTGTCCATCCATCAATCCCTTCATTCATCCCTCAATTCACATACCTCAGCCCTACTTGTCCAGATCTCTGACCAGTAGTCCAGTTTACCACTCAGTACTGGTCAGACCCAATACTCTGACATTAGGTAGATGACCATTGTATCCCTATTAGGGATTCTTTTCCTCTTTTTGTCACTACAGGATAATACTGTAGAGAAGTTACTGGTCCCCTTAGCCCACACTGATTAGCCACGCCCAGTTATGAGCCATTTCTGTAAGCCCATCAAATCTGAGTGAGTCTGAAGGTGTCTTCCCAGAAATTCCATGCCAAGTTTTAAGCTCCTGCCTTTTCTTCACCTGTCGCCATCTTCAGGCATATTATTGAGTTTTTCTGAAACTTGGCCAGTAACCTGAGAAGTCTAAGAGATGGGCACAGTCTCAGCCTCCTGCTACTCTGATACCCAGGAGTCCCACAAGGACAAGAGGGCATTCTGCCCTTACCTGTGAGGACCAAGTTTAACACATGATGGTCCTGGGCCAGGTCCCATAGTGCTCTACCTGGCCTTGAAGCGGCCTTCCAGCCCCCAAATCCCTTTCTACCCCTACCTGTCACTAATTTCCGTGGAAGCCAAAATGGATTTTGGCAAGTGGAGTTTGGTGGAGTATGTGTCACCATCTGTTGCAGATAGAGAATGAAGTAGGATCACATCTGTGCTGTATTGTCCATTTTGCCCTGCTGTGTCCATCTAGCCCTACCTAATTAAGGTTAGATCTTTAAGCTCATTGGGAGTTATTACTAAAGAAGGTGATTTGCTAACAATTAAATGCTAAATCGGGCACTAAAGAATCCTTATTTCTGGGCTGGGAAGGTGGCTCAGTGATGGAGCACTTTGCATTGCATGCATGAGGCCCTGGGTTTGATTCCTCAGCACCACATAAGCAAAAAGAAAAAAAGCTGGAAGTGGCGCTGTGGCTCAAGTGGTAGAATGCTAGCCTTGAGCTGAAGAGCTGAGGGACAGCGCCCAGGCCCAGAGTTCAGGCCTCATGACCGTACCCCCCCCCCCAAAAAAAAAGAAGAATCCTTATTTCCAGGAACATGTTAATCTCATTGGAAGAGATAATCCAGGGAAGGTAAAGATGTGCATTGGTGTGGGAGGATGAGGGCCAACTAGAGGAAATACTAAGTAAATTTGGAAAGGCAAACACCATGTAGTCAAACGGCATTTTGAAGGTGGAGCCTTTGTGCTGAATGTTGTCAGATGTAGAATTTTTTTTTTCCTTGTCAGTTGTGGGGTTTGAACTCAGCCTGAGTACTGTCCCTCAGCTCAAGGCAAGCGCTCTACCGCTTGAGCCACAGTACCACTTCTGGTTTTCTGGTGGTTATGTGGAGATAAGAGTCACCAGCTTCACTTTTTGGCTGGCTTTGAATTTCAGTCCTCATATCTCAGCCTCTTGAGTAGCTAGGATTATAGGCACAAGCCGCTAACGTCCAGCAGTGGTAGAATCTTAAGAGTTCATTGTGTTTGGAAAGATTCAAAGTGGTTTGAAGTCACTGCAAGATAAACACCTGCACCTTGATTAATTCTATCAATCTATACAACAAGGATTGTGTGTAATGTGCGCACACCCATGTGCACTCACACACACCATACACAAAGTTGGAACTGAAAAGATGCTATTGGTACAGACCAGGGAGTACCAGGTATCCCTAGGACCTCTGTGAGTAAAGATGCTGTGCTACAAGCAGCACAAAGTGACCTATACTACGCAAGCTCTTCCTCAGATTTTATGCTCAGCTTCAACCATACCGCCAGCCCTTTCTTTCTGATTATTTTGAAGGTGAGATCTCAAGACTTGCCTGCTTAGGCAGGTCTTGGAACCACCAAACTCTAGATTTAAGCCTCCTTAGTAGCTAAGATTACAGGTAGGAGCCACTGATCCTGGCCCACTGCTTGTGTGTTTAAGTGGGAAACCATAAACAGCCTTGAGTCAGTCATGTCATTCACACTCTTGGGTGTGAGGAATTCCTTTCAATGTCCTGCACGTCCAGCTATTTGGAAAAGAGAAAAGCACAAGTCAGAAAAGACTTCCTAGTAACAAGCAGATGTGCATGGAGATAGCTGGGAAAAAGCAAAGTGGACAACCATGACAGCATGCTGACTAGAGACAGATTGTTCCAGTTAGCCCAGATGGAAAGAATGAGGAAAGGGCATGAATAGGTGAATGGAAAGAGCTATATTGGAGCTATTGGCTGACCTTCAAAGGGCAGAAAGCATGAAAAGAAGTAATGAGGCTGGGCATGGTATTATGTGCCTATGATGCCCATACACAGGTAGCTGACACCAAAGGCACTATCTCAAAAAAGAAGAGAGAAGTGACTGAGGAGAACAGAGCAGAAACCCTACTCAGTGGGTTCTCTGGGCCTGAACATGTTGGCATGCATTCTGTTGAGAATATACTTCCCACTCACCTGGAGGGACTATGCTGCTTCTCTACTGTGTGTTGAGAAGGAAAATGATCATCTCAGAGGGGAAAATTCAGTTGCCCTAGGGCCCTTCTTCTTTATCCATTCTCACTTGTCTACCTTGAAGAACTGACTTAATATGAAGAACAAGATTAAGTGAGATTTCTAATAAGTATTTACTTATAGACCATCCTTAGAAGAGGCTGTTCAGTCAACCTGGGGCTTATCAGAACGTTCTACACTCTTCAGATGCTCATGACCTTGTCCAAGACTATGCTCAAATAATCAGCCTCACTTAGGGTGATGTTCAGAATCTTGCAAGGCCTTCTGCTGAGAAGCAGGTTCCCTGCCGCTGTGTTCATCCCTCCTACTTGTGTTTAAGGGCAGCAAGTCAGCCACACCTGTGCTCTCCAGCACTAGCTTGTGTGCTCTGTGCACTGTCTGGAAGGAAACAACTACTGGCAACTGTGGTGTTCACTTAGTCACTCTGGGTACTTTTCATTAGATTGCATCTCTTGAGAAAGGAGTCTTCTACCAACAGTCTGTTTACCTGAACCCCAGAAGCTCTGGGTCTGGTATTTGGGACCATCAGAGAAACACAGAAGGAAGTCATTGTTTTGACCCATTCTCCCCTCCTCACCCTGCCTGAGCATCTGTGAGCCTGTTGCTGGAATGGTGAAATCCAGACACCTTCCTCTGAAACCTGAAAAGCAACCTAGGACAAAGTTAATGTTGGGTGTAATGTGTATACACATGTATAGATGTATACACAAGTACATGTTTTAAAAACAGAAGTATGTTGACTTACGCCATGCAGTCATGCGAAGCCACATGTCAGACCCACTTAACATGGTAATAATTTTGGGATCATGAAAGTGCTGGCTGCTTTGTCTCTTATATGTATATACATGTGGTGAAATGTGATCTCTAAGGTGGTGTCCAGTAGCATTAGGAAATGGTCTCTGTGTCTCAGGAGCACGTTACTTTTCGTCACACAGATAGGGAAAGTAACCACCTCGTCTGCCATTCTATGCTTGGCTAACTTCTATAAGATTACTAATTACTTGTCCTTATTTGTGGCTCATTTTATTGCATATGAAGAGTTCACACATGGGACCTGGCTTTAGCAAACAGTGCAGATAAAGGAAATTAGACCAATAACCTCAAACACAAAGTAGACCTTTCCTACTTCATACTATTGGAGTCCATGTGATTCTGAATGAAGTTGTCTTTCTCTTTTCTTAATCACCCAGCCCATCTGCCTGTTGGATCTGCCCATACACAATTCATTCTTAGTGCGCATTCGCACATGTGCCACAAGTTCTGGGGTTTTGAGTACCTGTCCTCAATGTGGATGGTGCAGGGCAAGGCCCCCTCTATCTGTTCCCATCATGTTTGATATCGCATCACTCTGCTTCCTTTCAGGCAAATGAAATGTTGCTCAGTGGGCGGAAGCTGACCGCGCAGGAGGCATGTGGCAAGGGCCTGGTCTCCCAGGTGTTCTGGCCAGGGACCTTCACCCAGGAAGTCATGGTTCGAATCAAGGAGCTCGCCTCCTGTAATCCAGTTGTACGTCTAGTTGGTTCTTGTACATGCTAGCTTTTTAAAAACTAAAACGTTGGGCTGGGAAGGTGTCTCAGTGGTAGAGTTCTTGCCTAGCATGCATGAAGTCTTGGGTTCTATTCCTTATTACCACATACCCAGAAAAAGCTGGAAGTGGTGCTGTAGAGTGCTAGCCTTGAGCAAAAGAAGCTTAGGGACAGTGTTCAGGCCCTGAGTTCAAGCCCCAGGACGGGAAAATAAATAGATAAATAAATGTTTTTCTCCAGAGAGCTCACAGACTACATTTTGCCACACGCTTCACTCTGGTGTGAGCACAGCCATGCGTAAGGTTGACCCGCTGACCCAGGCTGCTCTCGGTGCCATCACTGCTGAGAGTTAAAGCAGACACTAGCATCTGCAGTAGCAACGTTTGCACCATTCTCTACTTCGCAGAATCACCCTTTACATTCCCTGTGTTTGATGCTGAATAGTCAGTCTTCTGAAAAAACTGCATTTATCAAGTTACAGGGTGAGATACTGTTTCTTAGTAAGACATACAGCTCTCTTCTAAACAGTCATACGAGCAACCTTCATAAGGAACATTAGGTCTTGTTTAGGAAACCCCCTCACGCTGATCTGAGTGGTTTCATTGGGCATCAGTGGGATGAACACATCCCAAGGCTGCTCCACACAGGCCATGGCAGCCATGCTGGGTTGAAGTCTGATCCAGTGGCAGCTAAGGGCCAGCTGCTGAAACCCAGCTTGCTGAAAATAGTGTAAGAGCCATTTCAAGGTTGAGACTGCCAGCACCATGTAGTGTGAGATCCTCCAGCATCTCACAGAATCCATGAGGATGGTTCCAGCTGCCTCTGCTATGGACCCCAAACTCCAGGGATGCTCCAGTCCTTCTGGGAAAGGGTGTGATGTTTGCATCGTACACTACCCACCTGTGGGCTTCAGATTGTTTCTACATGAATGCCATGTTACTAGGTGTTACATTATACTGCTTAAGGAGTGACTGTCCAGTATAGACATGAAGGGGGTGTTGGTTTTCTGATTATTTGCAATCCTCGGTTAATTGAATCCACAAATGTGGAGCCTACTGATAGGCTAATACTTTCTGAATGCTAGGCCTGGTGTAAATTGTGAAATAATGCCTGTGCTCAACCCATACATGTGGGAAGGAGGCATGCTACTGACCCTTTGTTGTTGGCTACAGGTCCTGGAGGAGTCCAAGGCCCTGGTGCGCTGCAATATGAAGATAGAGCTGGAGCAGGCCAACGAGAGGGAGTGTGAGGTGCTGAAGAAAATCTGGGGCTCAGCTCAGGGCATGGATTCTATGTTAAAATACTTGCAGAGGAAAATTGATGAGTTTTGATGGACGGCTGAGTGCTGGTGATACTGGAACTGGTGTGAGCAGGAAATCCACGGCTCCCAGCTGCCTCACAGCCAGAAACAAGTTCACTCATACTCCATGTGGTAGCGGGGCTGGAGACATGCAAGTTATTTATTACCAAGGAGTTTTTAAGTACTGTAACTTTAAAATAAATAACTACAAAGCTCCTTTGTCCAAACGTCATTATTTTATACCCATACACACATAAGTGTAAAAGCGCAGTGATGAGCACTGTGTTGCTCTTGGAAGTCTAATTTGTTTCCTTTGGCTAGTACTGTAATTTTTTTCTATTGTGTTTTATTCATTTTGAGTGGCAGAAAAGTCAAGAACGTTGTTTCTTCATTCTTTTCCTTCTAGAAACAGAATATACAGGGGTATAGACAACCTCCCTCCCTTCCCCAGACAGATACAAAAAAAAAAATTGTAATATTTCCTTCACCTCCAAGGAGAGAGGCACATATAACCTCAGCTATGGAAATTCAGAGTGAAAAGTCCTGATGAGAAATCCCAACACACACTCAGTGTTCATGCTAAGACCATCAGCCAGTTCTTCCTGATTAAAATTTGTCCAGGTCTTACCCAGGTAACATGAAGAAACACTGTCTGGAAGAGAACTTACTTTGCAGTATTAGTGAATCACTGAATAGCTTAAGTATAAGTAGCTAAGTTATAAGTTAGTCTTAGTGGGTTTTAAGTAGTTTTTCTGACCCTTTTGAAAAATAACTAGATACGTGCTTCTTGTTGCTGGGTGAGAAATACTACTTTTGTATACAATTTTGGTTTTCTGTCTGCAGGTATGATTGATGTATTACACCAAAAAAAGTATTTTTGTTTATCAAATGCAATTTTTAGGTGCACTTAGAATATGCTTTATTTAATAAGTTAAAATTCTTCTGGCACACTATTAAATAAAAACTCATTCAAAACAAGAGAACTACTCTTTAGGACAGTTCCATTTACTGTTTTGGTCTCTGGTCTTGTCCACCATATGCTGAGTACAGTGCAGTGTCTAGAGCGCCCCCATGTGGATGGACTATGCCTTCCTCAGGTGCGGCAGCTGATTCCTCACTCCAAGAAGCCTATAGTTAGGCTTCTGGGTTTGCAATCATTGAATGTATGAAGAATGAAATAAAACCAGACCTTATTTTTGTACAGTTTTGAAGTTTGTACTGAGACCATCACCCCAGCCACATGGAGAACTGTACAGTATGTAAATCTTCCTTTAGTTAGGATGGATTGGTACAGTACTTTTGCATCTGTGGGACCCACTTTTTTGTTCAGTAGTTTGAACTATATATAAACTGTACAATCTGTAAAGTTTTTATAGAATAAATATTCAGCTGTGAAAACTGATTAAATAAAACTAATATTTGTTAACACATTTGAAAATGTTTTTCCAGTTCATTACTTAGGTTTCTCGTGCTGTCTTCACTGGTAAATACACAAATGTGCATCGAACATGTGTTTGGTGACATTAGCCCACATATACCTTCTTTGTCACTCATTTGAGCAGATGTTGTGACTTCTCCAAGACAATTGTGTTGCAAAACTGGTACCTAGCAAGTGAGGAACACATTGTTAAGAGAGAGCAGGGCCCCATCCACTGGTTCTAACACTGCCCGGGGAAGCTCAGTTTTGTCTCCTTCCCCCAAATCCTCCCCATTCTCATCTGAGAGCCTCTGCTATTGACCTTGTAACCACTTTGCCCCTGCCTATGTCCTTCTGTTCTCATGCAGATGTGTTAGAAGGTATTTCTGAGCAGAGCCTTTTCACATTGGCTTCAGAAAATTCCTGGAGGGCCCTCACGTGCAGCCCAAAACTTAAGAGCAGAGTGGATCTCTGACATTGCATGCATCTTCACTCACCCAGGAAGACGTGCCTTTCACACTACTACCCTGCACCTACCTGCCACACAGGATGAAAATGGGCCTGCTCATATGTGGAGTAGGAGCATCAATCTCTGTTATGCATTAGAATCCCCTGACTGTCCTGGCCAAGTGAGACCAATTAAATAGACTCTTTAAAGATCTGGGGTCCTTGACTAGGGCAAGTACCTAGACTTCTGGTTAGCCCTTCCTGAGGATCAATGAGGCAGTGTAGGTGGAAGAGATGGAGCTGTGGATAGGGTATGTGGTTAGAGGTTCAGGATGTCGGGGAGGTAGTGAAGAAATCTTGGAAAAGGAAAGCTCAGTAAATATCTCATGGGATGCATCAACAATAGATTACCAAGCACAAAAAAATTGGTTGAAGACCAGGTTGAAGAATTATGATCAGATAGCAATAAAATTAAGCCATTCTGACCACAATGTTCAAGGGTTCTAAAATGAGACAAAACCACAAAACTGGTGTAGAAGAGGGTAAAACGGTCAAATTACATGTGTCATTGAGTGCCTTGTGTCTAGGATATTTAAAGAACTGGGGTTTGTGAGCCTTATATTTGTATTTAGTAGTTGTATAAAGTAGTTATCACTCTCCGTTTAGGAATATATCTTGATTGGTATGCACCCTTTCATTCTTTTTGTTGTTGTTGTTAGTTGTGGGGCTTGAACTCTGGGCCTGGGCACTGTCCCTGAGCTCTTCAGTTCAAGGCATACACTCTACCACTTGAGCCACAGCGCCACTTCCAACCCCTTTCATTCTTTACTCCCAACCCCTCCCTTTTCTTAATTTTGTAAGATACGCATTGAATATTGTGACTGTTTTCTTTCCCATTTCCTCACTTCATTCATAAAAGAACTTTTGCTTGTTGCTACCATTTCCCCTCTCCCTCTGCCCCCTATCCCATCCTGGTCATGGGGCTTGAATTCAGAGCCAGGGTGCTATCCGTGGTCTTTTACTCTCAAGACTAGGTAATTTGGAGCTACAGCACCATTCCAGGTTTCTGGGTTAATTAGAGATAAGAGTGTAATGGACTTTGCTACCCAGGCTAGATTTCAGCTGTCATCCTCACATCTCTACCTCCTGAGTAGCATTATAGGTGTGAGCCACTGGCACCCAGTGTGTTTTGGTTTTTTTAAGATACAGATTTCTCATTCACATTTTTTTATTTTTTTACCTACATACTTGACTTTCTTGTCCGTCTTGACTGCTTTACTTCATTTATTTGTATCCTTTGAGTTAGCTATTTTTTTAATTTAGGCTATTACATTTTTTCTCACATGTCACTCTTTACAGTCTTTGGATTCAGTTATTAAATAGTTGTAAACTTTGGAATAGTCATTTTGCCTTGCTTTTTTGTATTTCTTGTGCTTCTTAGGTGCAATTTAGACATCTCGACATAGGTATCTTTTCCAGTTTTACCTTAAAAAGCTGGATGGGGCAGTCTCACTTTTCAGCATTTACCCAAACAATCACGAACACGGCCATACTAAAGCTACCAATACAACCATGTTTTACCAGCATTATTCACCATAGCTAAGATATGCAACCAATGCAGATGCTCCTCAGTAGATGAATGGATCAAGAAAATGAAGTAAGCCAAGCCCAAAGAAACATAGTTCCCATGGTTTCCCTTATTTGCAATTACTAGTATATGTCTGGAATAATCTTACCAGACAAGCAGAAAAGGTCAAAAGCCATGTACATATGATCGTATAAGATGATGCTAAGCGAAATGAACCCCAAGGTAGGGACACAAGGTTTTTCTTTGTCACTCTTGTTTCTAATGTTCTGGGTTTTTTTGTTGTTGTTCTATTTGGGTTTTTCTTTTATCATTCTTTTGTAGGTTCTTCCCCCAGGGTATAACTTCTGTTCTCACTACTTGATTCTAGTACCCTGCATCTTGTATATATATTTTTCTAATTTGGGGAGGGGAAGGAAAGTAGCAAGATGCTGAAACAAGGATACAGGTTGACCCATTGTAACAGTAAGACCACAAGACATGTTGAAGACAATCTTTACAATTCTGGGGCTGGGGGAGGGGGGAGGGAGGATTTGGGGAGATGGGGGAGGATGGGATAGTAGGGGAAAGACAAAGGAGGGGGTAACAATGCTGGCTAGGAAATGTACTCATTACCTTACTCATGTAACTGTAACCCCTCTATAGTATCTTTACAATAGAAAAATTATTTTGGGGGACCTAGGGGTTTAACTCAGCAGAAGAGCACCTGCTGGCGAGCACAAGGCTCTAAGTTCGGTCCTCAGCTCTGGAATATATATATATATATATATAAAACATTGAAAAACAGCTGGAGGGGAGGAAACAATATGGGAGTTTGAACTCAAGACTTCCTACTAGACTGGCACTCTACAACTTGAGCTATGACTTCAGTCCTCCTCTTGGTGGTTATTTTGAATGTGGAATTTAAAGAACTTTCCTGTCCTTGCTGGTCATAACTACAATCTAAACCTGGTGAGCTAGGATTACAGGCTTGAGCCACCTGTGCCTGGCTGAACAGTTCTTTTGAGAGCTTAATCAGTACCACTCAAGGAAAGCCATCAGGACAGTACTATCCCAGTTGAGGCTGGTACTATATGTGGGCTGAGATGGACTGGTCAAGGGCCCCTCAGGTCCAGGCTGTATTCACTTAAACTTCCTTTGTGTACCCAGAGATACTGCAGGCCTCAGTGAGCTTTGTAGCCTGTGGTTGGGACAAGTTTCCAATAGCTCTAGAGGGATGCCCTGCCCCAAGCCTAGGTTGAACTCTAAGGAGATCAGAGTAGAAAAAACAAATAGAGCACTGAGCAAGGTGGCAGGTGCATTCTGGTATTCTGCTGCTTATCTCAGCATTCAGATCCTCCAGGAAGAGCAAGTTAGGCAAGCTAGGGAAATTGAGCCATCCTCTGGTCTGGCCTGGTCTTAGAGCTCCCAGCCTCACCATGCAGCAGGAAGACAGCAACAGAAGTTGATGGTTTTAGTCTCTCAGCTAGGATCACAGGCAATAGAGCTGGCCCCTTGCCACAGACAGTATCTAGAGCTTCCTCATAATTGGCCCCTGATTGGCCCCTACTTAAAAACTGGCAGAAGTCACTGTCACACACACACTTGACTTAAGGCTTCTGCAAACTGAGGGCTTATCTGGCAGTTGTGCTGGCCAGTCTGTTGTCACCACATTGGCCTGAATTACCTTTAGCTTCCCTTCATTGCAAGAAGATAGTTGGAACTGGGGGCTGTTTCCTACTCTTCAGTGTGGCCTTTCTGTTGTTTGATGCTTTCCACATCCTGTCACCACTCATGACTCCTAATGCTCTCCCTCCCTCTTCAGAACAGTCTGTCCTTCGTTATCCTGACTCTTCTCATTTGTAGGGTTGTGTGAAGCTTCACGTGTGACATTTACCTCTAAATCTCTTAATATTTTAGTTCAGTGAAAATCTTGTTACAAAAAAAAGCTATCAAAGCCTGGTGCTGGTGGCTTATGCCTGTAATCCTGGCTACTCAGAGGCTGAGATGTGAGGTACACAGTTCAAAGCCAGCCTGTGCAGGAAAGTCAATTGATTCTTATCTCCAATAAGCTACCCAAACAAGCAAAGAAATACACCACCAGAAGTGGAGCTGTGGCTCAAGTGCTATAACACTATCCTTGAGCAAAAAGCAGCTTAGGGCCAGAGCCAGGCCCTGAGTTCAAGCCCCAGGCCCAGCCAAAAAAACAACAAAACAAAATATGGGCCAAATTCTTGAAGACTTCCTCTTTTTTAAATCAGTCTTTTAAATTTAAAATGGAAATTAGGACTAGCAGCAGTGGCTCACACCCATAACCCTAATTACTCAGGAGGCTAGAATCTGAAGATCAAAGAGTGAAACCAGCCCAGGTAGAAAAGTCCCTAAGACTCTGATTTCCAATTAACCAGCCAAAAGCCAGACGTACAGCTATGTAGAGCTCAAGTAGTATATATATATATATATATATATATATATATATATATATATATATATATATATATATATATATATATACCTGTCTATCTACCTATCTATGGGAAGTAGGAACTGAGGTGTAGCAAAGTAGAAGAGTCCTTGCCTACCATCTAGGAGGCCCTGGATTCACATGGTATTGGCAGGTCTAGATGGTTTAATATCTGTGTGTGTGTGTGTGTGTGTGTGGACAATGAAACCCAGTTACTCATTTACACTAGAAAGCCTGAGTGAATTATGGATCATAGTTAATAATAACTGCTTAATACTGGCTATCCATTGTAGCAAATAAAACACAGTAATGAGACAATATGTGTGTGATCACACATTGGGATGAAAAGGGAAGAGGAGGTACAGAGGAGGTAGATAGTGACTGTAACTCTAACAGTTCTTACAATCTTGACAGAAGGGATGGGTGTAGTTCAAAGTACCAGGCTGGTAGAACAGAAGATGCTGCAGGTACTTCTGGAGGGATCTTACCTCAATTGCAGGATGACCAGGATGCTGGCTTCACCACCAGCCAAGTTGCCATAATATGATGCCATGGGTAGTGGCTGAAGCAGAATTCACTTCTCACCATTCTGCAGGCTGGGAAGTATCACAAGCTGGGTGTCAGTACCATCAAGCACCTGGCAACTGCCCTCTGCTTGGCTTGCGGATGGCAGCCTGCTTGCTGTGTAGCCGCAGAAGTGGAGAGAGCTCTAGTCTTATCTCAACTTAGGAGGAAACTAGTCCCATCTAGAGCTCCCTTCTCATGACATGATCTAACCTACTAAATCTAATATTATCACAGTAGGGCTGAAGCTTCAGCACAGGAATTCTGGGAGACATATTCAGTCTATACCAAATGGGCTCCAACAAAGCTGCTGTGTACAGATAATTACACACTGGGTAGATAGTGTGATGCTAAATAAATTACACAGAGCAGCTCTAGTTAAAAATAAGAAGACACAAGATGCCGTTCCATCAGTATTACTGCAGCAGAGTAAGAAGCATTATGGAGGGAGAAGGTCATAGAAGATTCACTGAGGGAGTTTCCAGAGACTGAGCCTAGGATCCTCCATTCATTCCTAACACCCTGGTCCTCCACAGCCCTCTGCTGATCTAGACATTCTTCCTGAAGGGCTGGGGCACAACTCCTTTACACCAGAGCCTGCTGGCAGTGAACACCTGGGCTATGCTACTTCTGCTACCTGAGATGTTCACTGCCATCTCCACCAGGGCGAGCTCTCGGCCACTCCAGGGACAGCCAGCACAGCTAAGGTGCAAAAGGCAGGGCCCGCTGTGCACTCATCCAGGCACAAACCAGTGCAACGGCTTCCCACCTTTGGGCCTCCTGGTCTATTGACTGTGAGATGAACCAATCTTTCTTTCCAAACTAAAATGTCTCTGTCTTGTAACCACTCACCATTATATACTGATATTTGGTAGTACTGATATTTCCTGAAAGTATTTAGTTTGATACTGTAATTGTAACTTTCATCTGTGTTGCTTGTGACCAGCCAGTCAGATCAAGTGAAGAAATCTTTACCAATGAAGTTAAAGAATAGTCCTAGAGTGGGAACTTTTCATTGACTTCACTCACTAACCTCCTCCAAGTATAATTATTCCCAGCTGTTTCCAGTCAGATGTGATGAGAACCCACGTTGACTCTAAAAGGACAGTGCCCCACTGCTGCTCCCCACACACCGTCCCCGCCAAATTGTCACCCTTTCAGTGACAGAGTGCTTTTAAACTTCTTTGTGTTACCTCATCATTCCAGTAGCCAATTACAAAAGAAAATAGGAGTCTTGGTTAGGACTGTGGCTTAGTGGTAGAGTACTTGCTTAGCAAGCATGGAGCCCTGGGTTCGATTCCTAAATACCACAGAAAGCAAAAAAGCTGGAAGTGACACTGTGAGATGTGGTAGGACACTGGGATGAGAACACTGGCCTTGAAAAGACGCTCAAGGACAGTGCCCAGACCCTGGGTTCAAGCCCCAGGACTGGCTATATATATCTTAACTTCTTAGCAACAAGAATGAACAACTTTGGCCGGGCGCTGGTGGCTCACGCCTGTAATCCTAGCTACTCAGGAGGCTGAGATCTGAGGATGGAGGTTCAAAGCCAGCCCAGGCAGGAGAGACCGTGAGACTCCTATCTCCAATAAACCACCAGAAAACCGGAAGTGGCGCGGTAGCTCAAGTGGTAGAGCGCTTGCGTTGAGCTGAAGAGCTGAGGGACAGCGCTCAGGCCCAGAGTTGAAGCCCCACGACCAACCAAAAAAAAAAAAAAGAATGGACAACTTGTTCATGCCTTGGGTTAGAAGAAAAACTGACATTACCTGTCCTGGTCTGCCTGCCTAGCTCTGGGCAGAATGGCAGAATGTCCTTCTGTACACAAGTAATATGCCTTAATGAACTCTCCTATATCTCCCATGTGTTTATTCATCTTATGACACTGGAAACATCTATTTCCCACATGAAGATGTCCAAAGCACTCCACTCCCTATTTCAAGTGTATAGAATCAAAATATACAAAATCATGGATTCCATTCCATACTACTTCCATGTAGTATCCATTTCCAAGGAAATTGGAATCATGACAGGTGACATTCATCTACATAGTCCTCAAATTTGTGTTTGTCCTGTATCTCCTTTTTTTTTTCTTTTCTTTCTAGAGCTAAGACTGTAACTTGGGGGCTTGCACTTGCTAGGCCAGTGCTTTTCCACTGAACTAACTCCCCAATACCTGTATCTCCTGATAATTTTGTCTATATGTATTCCTAGGGAGCACACTTTTTGGGGGGGAGTCTGGTCATGGGGCCTGAACTCTGGGCCTGGGCGCTGTCCCTCAGCTCTTCAGCTCAAGGCTAGCGCTCTACCACTTGAGCCACAGCGCCACTTCCGCTTTTTTTTTCTGCTTATGTGGTGTTCAGGAATTGAACCCAGGGCCTCATGCATGCAAGGCAAGCACGCTACCACTGAGCCACCTTCCCAGCCCAGAGCACACTTTTTGTATTAGCACACTTTATTAACTGTATAGCTTTGTCGTGATAATTCCATACTTGCTTTTGTGCTTTAATCATATTACTTCATTCACCCACTTTCCTTTATTCTCCTTGCAATTTTAATAGGTTTTATTATTCCATTTTCATCCATAAAAAGCAACATTTTAAGTTCTGGTATTTTTGCTTTATTTTTATTTTTAAAGAAACATAGCTTCTGAGAAAGTGGCAAAACAGAAAACAGAGGCATCCTGAGTCACATCATCCATTTCATTTCACGTAATTATATTACACTGTCAAAACCAAAGAGTTAAGACTGGCACAATCCACAGACCTGAAATATACTACCAAGGGTCTCCTTGTGTGTGTGTGTGTGTGTGTGTGTGTGTGTGTGTGTGGTAGAACTATGTATTTATTACATGTGGCTTCATAATTTGACCATCACAGTATAGGAATAGTGTAGCATCATCACAAATATCCCATGCTCATAGGTAACCTTACCCACCTCCCACAACAGCTTTGACTTCTGACCCTTGAACATGACAAATTTTCTTACTTATTTAAGTCTTCCTTATCACAGCAAATTTTGTAGTTTCATTGTACAGGTCTTTCTCACTTTGGTCAGATCAACTCCTAAATTCCTTATGGCTTTTATTGTTTGAATATCATTTCCATTTCTTGTCTGCAGCTTAGAACTTCCAGTATGAGGCAGTAAGAGCACATATTCTTAAAACTTTGAATAATTTTTTTGCACTATGTAGCTTAGGCCACACTTACAAGCTTTCACTGTGCCTAGTCCTTGAATTCTGTATTCTATTTGTGTGTGTGTGTGTGTGTGTGTGTGTGTGTGTGTGTGTGTGTGTGTGTGTGTGTGTGTGTGGTGGTGGTGGTGGTGGTGGTGGTGGTGGTGTACTGGGGATAAAAGCCAGGACCTCACACATGCTTGACAAGCATCCTATCACTCACTGGTCTACCCCTCTAATTCTACAGACATTTTAAACTACAATTTTAATTTCTTAGATATAAGGTTAGAAGATTATCCATTTCTTCTTGAGAGAGCTTCAGTAACATGCACATTTTAGGAATTAGTCAAATTCTTCCATGTTATTGACTTTATGAGGATAAAGGTATTTCTAAGTCATTTAAATCCTTTTATATCTGTAGGATCATTAGCTATGTTACCTTCCTCATGCCTTATGCCTTAGTTTGTGTTCTTTTTTCCCTTGATAAATTTGGCTGAAGGTTTTACTTATCTTTCCATCCATCCAGCCATTATCCATCCACTCACCTTTTCCAAAACCAAGCTTGTGCATCTAATGGGCTTCTTAAATTTTTTTTTGAATCTTACTTTGACTTTCATTATTCCTTTTCTTTCATTTACTTCTAATTTAATTTTCTTTCCAGTTTCTTACAGGAGAATGAAATGAAATAGCTACTTTTGAGATCTTCTAAAACAGTCATTTAATGCTATAAATTTAGCTCTAAGAATTACTTTAGTAACTGTGTGCATGTAGCTCATGCTTGCAATCCTTGGTACTCAGGAGGATGAGATCTGAGGATCACAGTACAGAGCCAGCCTCAGAAAGAAAGTCTGTGAGATTATCTCCAGTTAACCACCAAAAAGCAGGAAGTAGAGCTGTGGCTCAAGTGATAGTGCTCTAGCCTTGAGCACAAAAGCTCAGGGATTTCAAGCCCTGATTTCAAGCCTTAGAACCAGCATGCACTTAGGCATCCATGCACACATGCACGCATGCACCCATGCTTACACACGCGCGCGCACACACACACACACACACACACACACACACACACGGATTTAGGGGTGATTTTTACTGTATGTATTATTATTACAGTGGCATTCATTTTAAAACCTTTACTCAGGTTACATACCTGATTCTCTTTAGATGATTCTTTTTTTTGGCGGGGGCGGGGGGGGGGGCCGGTCGTGGGGCCTGAACTCTGGACCTGGGCGCTGTCCCTCAGCTCTTCAGCTCAAGGCTAGTACTCTACCACTTGAGCCCCAGCGCCACTTCCAGCTTTTTTCTTTTTGCTTATGTGGTGCTGAGGAATCGAACCCAGGGCCTCAGGCATGCAAGGCAAGCGCTCTACCACTGAGCCACCTTCCCAGCCCCTAGATGATTCTTTAACCTATGAATTATCAAGTTACATAGTTACCAAATATTTCAGGAATTTTCAAGGATGTTATTGACTTTTAGTATAGTTTTATTACTACCAGAAATCACATACAATGAATCTTCTCAAATCTGAAATTATTGAATAGGCCTGTTCTACCTACACACATATTCCACATTCACTTGAGAAAGATGGGTGTCTGCTTTGTAGGGTAGAATATTTACATAGGTTAATAGTGTTGCTCATGTTGGCTATATTTTTGCTGATTTTCTGCTTATTTACCCATACAGAGAGAGACATTAAGTCTGATACTGTGTACTTCTCCTTATAGTTTTGAAGTTTGTTTTTTTCACTAGTTGACTATAAAGACAAACTTCTTCAATATCTTCTTTTTGGGGGGGGAGAGGGGGGGTCCGGTCGTGGGGCCTGAACTCTGGGCCTGGGCGCTGTCCCTCAACTCTTCAGCTCAAGGCTAGCGCTCTACCACTTGAGCCACAGCGCCACTTCCGGCTTTTTTCTTTTTGCTTATGTCGTGCTGAGGAATCGAATCCAGGGCCTCATGCATGCAAGGCAAATGCTCTACTACTGAGCCACTTTCCCAGCCCTTCTTCAATGTCTTCTGTCCATTGTTTCTGACATCTCTTGCCTACTTTTCATGCTTTGTAATATTTTTTTAAAACTATGACCTTAGATTCCAGAACCTTCTGAGTTCCCTCAAAATAAGAGGAACTTGTACACACGCACACTTACATTTCTGCCAACTTCAGAGCAATATTTTCCTTTAGCACAGGCTGTCTTCCCGGCTGCTCCAGAAGCCGAGGGGATAAGGATGCGAGGGACACAGACAGCTCCATTCACAGTTTGCCCTGGGGCTAAGTCTATGCTTTGGGGGAGTCTCAACTTTATGTCTCCCTCCTGGTTCTTCTACCTTGTCAGGACCTAAGTTTTCTTGGCTTCTCTGCTGCTCCCCCCTCACCCGAGGCTGTCAAAACAAAAGCCCAATTTCATATTCTTCTGGATTTTTGCTTCATTGACTTTTTTTGCTTCTCTTTTGCAAACAATTCAGTTTCTGGATATATTTAAAATATCTTCTTGTCCCTGTGTATTGTGACAGCTGTTTTTTCATGGGCTCCTATTAGCCACATTGCTAGAAATAAAATGGAACTTGTTGGTTAACAATTCCAAGTTCCCACAGGTCCCTCCCTGGTCCAGAAGCAATAAACACAGTGAGAACAGCTGATGAGGACCCATGCTGGCCTGACATCCAGACTCATCTACTTCAGGGTGAACTCAGCAGCTTCCTGACCATCCTGTGCCTCAGTTTCCTCATAGGGTTGAGTAGAAATTGAGGAGGGAATCCATGAAGAGCCTTACCACAAGGACAGGTCTTGGGAAGGGTCGTAAAGGTCTTCTCATTGCTTGATGAAAGCTGCAGTGAGCAACAGCAGTCCTTACTCAATGGTCCCCTCATCCCAGCTGTCATGACAGCGCAGTGAGCACACCCTGTGCTTGCACTGACAGAGGGAATGAGTGACCAGCCAGTCACTGAGCATGCACCCCACTGCCACATGGATAGGCTGTGCAGGCCAGAATGCAAGCAAATGCTGAGCTGAGGAACATCGTCAGTGCACAGACCCACACACACACAATGAAGAAACCAGAAAACAAGAGTAACTATAAATAACTTTGTATTGCATGGGAGGACAGTCATCGAGTGTTCCAACAGCCATCTGAAGCCAGTAGTCCTGGTTATCAAAAATCACAAAGTTGTACGTATGTTCACCTCCTTTTTGAAAATCATGTTCATTCTCTCTCCAGGAAACAGGGCTGTCTGCAAAGCCTTGAACTGACAAGGTAACCCACGGGGCAGCTTCGGTTCATTGAAGTAATGACTGAAAAAGACAGATCATCCTTAACAAAACGGGAGATGGAGGAATGTCCATACTTACATTTAAAAAAATATATTCTGGAAGTTCTAATGATCTTAAATTTCAGCATTAACTTATACAAACTAGCAGGTGCAGAGTAAGTTCCTGATGCTATATTGTAAGTTCTATAAAGATCAACATGCCAGGGGCTGGGAAGGTGGCTCAGTAGTAGAGCACTTGCCTTGGATGCATGAGGCCCTAGGTTCGATTCCTCAGTCCCACATGAGCAGAAGAAAAAGAAGTGGCGCTGTGGCTCAAGTGATAGAGTGTTATCCTTGAGCTGAAGAGCTGAGGGACAGCGCCCAGGCCCAGAGTTCAGGCCGTATAACCAACAAAACACACACACACACACACACACACACACACACACACACACACACACATATGCACACACTACACACCTAACAAAAGTCACAGTTCTCCCCCTAACTCTGGAACATGTCTGAAGACTCAAAGAACCATGTTAGGGGTTTAACTCAGGGCAGAATACTTGCCTAGTGTGTGCAAGGTTTGGGCTTGAAACCAACAATGACAAAAGAACCCAAACCATAAAACCCTACACAGTGTACAAGGATGTTTCCCTCCCAGTAAGAGTAATGTTTTCAGTCTGATTAGGGAAACGTCACAGAGTAATTCATCCAATTAATCAAAAACTGTCCTTCTTATTGTAGAAAACCAAAGTACTAAGCTAATAAATTGTAAACAAAAAAAAAATAGGTTCAAAAGAGTAAAACATCCCAGGCACAAGAGTCTCAAATTTGTAATACTAGTGACTCAGGAGACTGAGATCTGAAGGAATAAAGTTTGAAGCCAGCCTGAGCAGAAAAGTTGACAAGACTCCATTCACATGAACAAGCCAAATTTTATACTAGAGGCATGGCACAGTGGTAATGTGACAAACTGAAGAACATGAGTTCAAACCACACTAGTGACTGACACAGAGGTAGGGAGAATACTGAAGGTTTTAATATGAAGATATTTTAAAAGTAAGGACAGAGAAAATGATAAACAGGATAATTCTCTGTCTTCACATTACATGCAATGGACATAATTTATTTATATATGACCTTCCCAGATGGCAAAAACAACAAGGAAAAAATAAAACCCTAGCACTTGAATTTAATACTTAGCATACTGTTAGTGCTTAGTGACTCAAAGAATTTCAGTGCTGGAACACATCTTAGGTATGTTTGGGCTGATCAACTCTCTTCTACCCTATTTCTGTCCACACCATTTCAGATTAAACATTTTATACATCTCCAGTACTAAAAGTTATATGTAATTCATCCCACAGAATTCTGCTCTGTTTTTGAATGATGTTCTAATTTTGATTGCATCAAAATGGCTCAGGTTGGAGAAGCAGGAGAGAGTGGTTTGTCTGCTCTGAGCCTCTGCCTCCTTCTCATTAGGAGAGGTGACTTATTCTAGCACATTCTTCAGCAAAGATGACTAACCCAAATGAAACATGACATTTCTATGCTTGATCCCAAGTTAAGTAAAGGGGCCTGCCTTGTGCTCAGCATGCCACCACAGCACCAACACAAAGTAAAAAAGGTGCTTACAACAGCTGTTCCAGAAGAATACAGATCTTCTCTGGAAGGATGAGGCCAGTGATTGCACACAAGCAAGCCCTGGCCACCACTGTGCTTGGCTGGGGACAGCAGTAGGTTGACACGCAATTATGAGGCTCATTATTTCTATCACAAAGAAAAAAAAGAGAAGATACTCAAAACTACTGTGGAATCACATCCTAAGGAGTACATGTCTATTAAAATAAAACAGGAAAAAAATGAATAAAATAAAACAGTAGGCCACAGCCCTGCTCAATTCCCAAGTATAGATACCTGCAGGTCTGCATTACAGAAGACTGCACCCAACCAGTCAAAGAGCTCTGGATACCGCAGGATGACTCTGGCTCTCTCTCCCTGAGCTCAGTGCTCTGCAGCACCACTGCAAATCGTTCACTGTGCTCTGCTCTACTTTAGGTTGATGCTTCTGAATTTGGTATTTGGAAAAGGAAGACATCATTCTTGACTCTGCTGTCCTTCAAACACACATATACAAGACTGTGTGAACATCACAAACAACTCTAGTGAATCCCCAGAAGTAACTCCATTCCTTTCAGAACCACAGGAACCTGGTAGAATTAACACAGCAGCTGTGCAAAACTGTGTTCAACTTAGATGATTAAATCTGCTATCTGCTGCTTGTGCCACACTTTTATAAACACTCACCTTCTTTGATGCTTTCCTGGAAACACACAGTGCTTTCAGACCTGCTCTGTATTACTTTCACTTGCTCCAAGAAGAACATTTCAACTCTATATACAAAACCCAAGTGTATGAACATTAGTGAACTATAATACAATTTAAACAGTAAAACAAGAAGCAATGAATGACAGCTTCCCACTGAAAGATCAGGAACACCTGTGTTTCTTTTCAGTGATGGCTGGGCAGGCA
Source organism: Dipodomys merriami (assembly GCF_024711535.1). Classification (NCBI taxonomy): domain Eukaryota; kingdom Metazoa; phylum Chordata; class Mammalia; order Rodentia; family Heteromyidae; genus Dipodomys; species Dipodomys merriami. Next base: position 33,127,811 of record NW_027202937.1, read on the forward strand.
GCAATCTTGGGAGGTAAGAATAGGGTCCTCCACAGGACAGGGCAGCCTGCTTACTGCCCAGTGTCACAGAGGCAGGCTCCCTGCCCAGTAGAAAGCTTCTTGGGTTTTAGGTTCCATTCCATGATGGAACCTTCTGTGTGTGCCAGCATCATTGGCCAATTTTGTGTCATTCTGGGAACTGGGACTAGGTGAACTGCTGCAAATGCCAACTCTCATATGATGGTGAATTTCAGGAGTCACATTAAATGGAGAGCGGGTAAAGCATCACCTTTGGGTGTGTGTGAGGGTATCCACACACTGCCATGGCAGTGGAGGGACTGCCCTTGATGGAGGTGTGCATCATCTGGCTGGCTGGGGCCCAGGACAAGCAAAGGGGCAGTAGAAAGGGAAATTTGATCTCTCTTCTGTAGACGGTACATTCTGGAGTACACAGAGCCCTTCTACAATTAACTAAGAAAGGGGAACCAAGCATGAATATAACCTTGATATAACTCCAGACATGTCCAACTTCTCAGGCCTTGGGATTCCAGGACTTGTACCCATGGTCCCCTAGGTTCTCAGACCTGTGGCCTTGGATTGAGGAACAGCTTGCCTGGTTCTGAGGCTTCCAGACTTGGGTGGGCATTTCTAGTCTCTAGCTTACAGATAGCTGTGACAGACTTCTCAGCCTCCACACTGTATAAACGGTTTCTCCTCATGAGTTGGTCTGTGTCTGCCTGTCTCTCTTCCCTACGGTGACTGCTATACACTATGGCGACTGTTCCTACTGTTAGGAAAGAAATCCTTTGTCTTGGACAGGAGTTGCTACTTTATTAGCTGGCAGACTGAATCTCAGATTCCACACAGATCCTGAAAAGCTCTGAAAGCAGTCAGCAGGCTTAGGAGCACAAAGCCACATACACCCCATTGCAGGGAAGACTTCAAGTGACAGTGACTTCTGTAAACCTCTCCCCCTTCTGCCTACCTCATGCTTCACAAAGAGACAAGGATCTTTACAGAACTAGGATTCAGGAAAGCAACCTTGCTTGGCTGTGACCAGAAGTCTCCACAAGGAGAAGAAGGATGTGTACATCTCCACAGTGGACCCACCTGCTTCCCCACCCCCAAAAGAGCACTGCACCATTATACTTCCTCATGACTGGGCCAGAAGAATTGTGTAACTGACCAGCGTCACAATGCTTGGATAGGAGCAATGGTAAGCAGATCAACAAACTCAATGAACAAACTTAATGAACATCATCTTCTAAACTAAATTTAGAGTTGTAGTCAAGTACAAGGTACAAATTTGAAATGATACTTAATAACACACATGTGTTACTGCCTACTAGCAATGAGCAAACAGATCACAGATGTCTGTATAACTAGGGGTCATGTGACCCCTAGTTACATGCTAACCAAGACTACATTCTAGGGTCACATTCTGGCCAAGACTACAAAGTGAGCTGGAGGAAAGGAAGGGAAGAAATAGGAGAAAGCTGCCTGCTCTGTCCCAGGATCTCTGAATCCACAGAGAACCCACAAAGATTTAGGCAAATGGTTTCAGACCTAGCTTATTCTGAACCAGGGTTCTCAGCCGAAGAGAAGGGCTGAAGCAGCTTTTTAAATAATGTTTGAAAAATATTGTCTTCAGTAAAGTGATGAATCAAAAATCATCATCAAGTAATTAGCTTTCAAAATCTCAGTTCAAAGCCAGCTCAGACAGGATAATCTGAGACTCTTGGTTTTTTTTTTGGTCCGGTTGGGGGGCCTGAACTTGGCCTGGGTGCTGTCACTCAGCTCTTCAGCTCAAGGCTAGCACTCTACCACTTGAGCCACAGCACCACTTTCGGCTTTTTTTTTTCTGCTTATGTGATGCTGAGGAATCGAACCCAGGGCCTCATGCATGCAAGGCTAGCACTCTACTACTGAGCCACCTTCCCAGAAAACAGAAGGTGGTGCTGTGGCTCAAGTGGAAAAGAGCTCACCTTGAGCTAAAGAGTTCAGGGACAGCACCCATGACTGACCAAAAAACAACAACAACAAAAAAGTCTCACGGACTTTCCTGCCCATGTTGCCTTTGAATTTGCAAGAAAGCATTCCCTGTTATTTATAGAGGCAAGTGCAAAAACCTGTGATGGGTACAATGTGCCTTTGAAGAACTTGTTGAGAAGATCATTCAGATACCTGGACTGTGGGAAAGTGAGAACCAAAACAAGGGCATGAAGCTGTCACACAGGGAAGAAAGTCACGGTGGAGGAGCCTGTGGTGGTTACTGTTCTGTGTTATAAACTCTGGGAAATTCCATCTCTTGCATATTTGATCAGATAGTGACATCTTTCTGCATATAAACTCACTGCTATTTTAGGGACCTTGTAGTTTGCACATAATTGTTTTGTATCATGGCAGTAAATACTTGCAAGAAATCCCACTCTTTGGCTTTCCCAGGTAGAATGTTATGGTATGCATGCACAGTTCATAGTCTTTAAGTTTTTATGTAACATAAAATAGGTGTACCTTTAGGAGTACATTGGATTTTATGATTTACATTTATCATGTAATTTTTAAAAAACATCCACCTGTCTAGTATACATTGATACAGAGTTTACTTTTAGTCTCTTTTTTTTTCTTAAATACTCCTGTCAATTACTGAATTACTTGGTATACAGGTATCATACCTGTCAGATTTCCTTTGAGGAATAACACAAATTTTCTAGAATGTGGAGATTCTCTTAGTACTAAACAAAATTCTCAGAATGTAGCCCAGGTCAATTCATAATTAAATCTCTATTTGTTCTGATGATGCCTCTAAAATGTACTTACACATTAAAGAAGTTTGAGGTTTTCTTTTAAATTTACTTCAATGATTAGTTCAGTTATTTAACTGGAGTTTTAATCCTGTAATGTGTCATTGGATTCACGATCCTTTCACAGTGTTTTAGCTGCCTGGTGTTTGGCAGAATGGCAATAAGGTTTTCCCCATTTTGGTCCCAGAAGAACAGAGAAGAGCAGTGTGCTTCTATAATGCCTTTCGTACTTTCAACTTTGAAAACCAACATCTGTCCTTTTATATGCTGTTAGTGTTCATCAGGTACCTCAACTGTACCCATGTAATGTCTTTGAATATCTGTGTCTTATGATTTCCATAAGTGGCTAGTTGATTCTCAAAACCTATTTCTGTATTTTGAAGGTGAGGAGAAAAACCATTTGAGAAAGGCTTATTGCTTCCAGATTCTGACATGTGTGGGAAAATGCTGTTGCAATGAGAAGGTAGATAATTTGCTGTAACATGTAACCAATAGTTTATCAAAACCAACTTGTACAGACTAATAAATTTTTTCCACAGTATTCAGTTTTCTAACCTCTTGCTATTGTACATTATATTTTATCTTCATGTATCCATTATTTAATTTACTTTGACCTCTGCTATATTAAGCCCCAGATAAGTACTTCATTTTTTTTTAAGGCTGGTCACTGTAATACCCCTCATTAAGATTCTGATATTAATTTCTTGTCAGTTCTCTATGTACAATTGCAAATGATAGAAGACTTTTGTGAATCTTAAAAAAAGAAAAGAAAGGAAGGAAGGAAGGAAGGAAGGAAGGAAGAAAGAAAGAAAGAAAGAAAGAAAGAAAGAAAGAAAGAAAGAAAGAAAGAAAGAAAGAAAGAAAGAAAGAAAGACTGTGACAGGACAAACTTTTTAAAGTGGTAGAAAGTGCCACCTGCTGTTAGAACTGTAGAAATACCCAGTCCTGGTAACGTACAGACCCATAAAATCTCTCCAGTGATGGAAAAGCACGGGTTTTTCTTTTCCTATGCTGTTTTTGATGTTATGTAGTTACAGTGAACCTCAGTGTCTGCTTCCAGAAATGTGCATACTGTTTATTGTTGGGCTTGGCAAAGCAAAGAATATTTGTCTGGTGATGCATTTTTGTAGTCTAGGTTGTCCAATAGTAAAATGGTTATAAGTAGTCTGTACCCAAAGTGCTCCTTATCACTGGAACTTGTGGTGACTTCCAGGTGGTGAAAGAAGTCCAGACCTGAACATGGCTGTGGTCAATGACAGCAAGCTGGTGCTTCTCAGCACAGAGGGCAGCATCTTCTCTTGTAACCTGGATTTCATTTACTTCATAGGGTGTCTCATGGATGACAGGAAGAAAGAAAGCACCAAGAAGGCAGATACCATCAGGTATGCAGAGCCAATGTGTTTGCATTAGAGTTAAGCTTGGTTTTCCAAGTACTATCTCTGAAGAGGACATCTCTGCACAGGCTTCAAGGACTGTCATTTAACTCAACTAACTCATCTGCCTTTTCAACGGGTCTGACATAAATGACTGCTTATCAGAGGAAAATAACTGATTTTAAAGCTGACACCCAGCACATGCTCAGGCATGTTGGCTAAGAGTGCTCTGCAGATAATGACAGCTGTCTGGTACTTGTGCGGTACCTGCTGACCTCAATCCTGAAGTGGAGATGCTTTCTATACCAAATAGTAACTGCTGTTGCTGAGCTGTAAAATAAACTGTGTAGGCTTTGTGCCAATTACTATAGATCATACAGAGAGTTTTATTTTTTAGTACATTCAGTACAATTTCTTCAAATTCAGCCTAGAAACTACTGAGAGAACTTGAAGATATGCAGTAGAAAAGGAATGAAATTCTCCCTACTCTTATTTATTAGGCAAGGAACCTAGTGTTTACTTCTATCTTTTCTGAATTCTAAATATTCCTTAAATGACAGGAAAGAAGCCATATGCTTACCATACACACAATTTGTTTCAAATCTGTATATATTGTATAAGTAACTACATCAAACTAATGAACACATCTTATATTTGTTTTGTGAGTTTATATTACTAGTATTTGATTGAATTGAAAGCCTCATAATGGCTAGGCAAGCCCTCTACCACTTGAGCCACAAAGCAAGCCCTTCTTGCTTTAAGTATTTAAAGTATTTTTTGAGCTTTCCTGTTCCTTCACCTATACCTCTCACATAGCTGGGATTACAATCATGAACCGCCAAGCCAGGAGTGTTTGTTGAGATAAGGTCTTCTTGCTAACACTTTGCCTAGACTAGCCTTGGACCTCAGTCTTCCCCATCTCTGCTTCCAGAATAACATGCCTATGGTTTGAAATGTTATAATTCCAATATTATTCTGGGGTCTTTAATTTCAGTTTTGTGGTGTGGTACTAGAAGGAACTGCCTTCTTCCTTGACTTGAAATTAAAAACCTTGGTCAGTGGACAGAATTTTGCTGTAGACAATCAGAAACTCACATCAGTGTGTGTGTGTGTGTGTGTGTGTGTGTGTGTGTGTGTGTGTGTGTGTCTGTGTGTGTGTGTCTGTGTGGACACTGCTTATTGTTATACCAGGATGAATTAAATGAATTTAAGCCTCACATTTTACACACACACACACACACACACACACACACACACACACACACACACACACACACACACACACACACACACACACACACACACACACACACACACCATTGTCTTCTGTGGTGACGTTGTACATCTTCCATGAGACCACCTGAGTCCTCTGCTGAGCCTCTCGGAGCTTCTCTCACCAATCTTGCTGCTCTTCAGCCTGCTCCTCCCTCCAGTGTCCAGTCACTGACCTGGACAGTGCTGACGTTTGTCCTACTGGGATAAGAAAAAGAGAAAAGATAGATCCAGACATTGAAGTAGAGAGCTCATCTCGTGCACTTTGAGGTGAATATGTAGATGCTTGTTTTCATCAGCTCCTCACTCCTGTTTCTCCTCCCAGCCTCCCACTTTCCTGCTCTTCTCTGGGCTCCCCACAAAAGGCTCAGCTGATATTATAGGAAACAGACACATCCTATTTCTGTGAAACCTGCATTGCTGCTGCTTGGAGTGAATGTATTTCTCCAGTGAGAATTTTTCTTAATGTAATAGAGAAGAATCAGAAAAATAGTTAGCGCAGTTTCACTTAAGCTTTCTCTTACTGTTTATTTAAATTAATTTTATATGGATAAGATGGACTTTACACAAAAAAAATCTTTCTCTGCGTATATTTTTTGCTTGTTTCTGTGGTGTCATGTCTCAGACTCCTTAAACCTTTTGAGGCAAAGATTCTCATGTAGCAAATATCCAAAAGAGAAGCAAAGTGAAAATGGAGGCCAACTAACACCTGACATTGTCCACTCGCTAGTGCTGCTGTTTCCACTATTGGAATTAATGATGGCTAGTTTACAGATTCATTGTCATGAAATGGCCATTACATCATTGATAAAAACTGAGTGGCTAGGGATCCATTTATAACATTGAGCCTTTGATGTCTGCATACTAAGTGTCTGAAGGACCCAAGAGCAAGCTCCTCTCCATGGAAGGGAGGTCTCCTCTCATAATGCAGGGAGATAAGGTGGGGAGTTTCCAAAGGAAGAGGCTATTACTCAGCAGTTCTAGATTAGAGGATTTGGAGAGAGAGTAAAATTAACCAGCAACCTGCCCCTAGAACTTGACCTCTTCCTACTCGATCCTTCAGATACTAAAGCTCAATAAACTGAGGAAGGCAGCAAAGGAACTCCTAATTTGGTCCTTGTTGCCCGATTTCGCCAGAAAGTTCTTACATCTTTTTATGAGGGTCTGACTTGACATCTAAACTCGTAAATGTTCTTCTAAGAAGGAAGTCTATTGAATAATAATGTCTTCAACAACTAACTTTGTAGCAAATCTTTCCTTCCCTACCATACCTCACACAGCCTTTACCTTAGTTCACAGATAATCCAATGGTAACACATATAAGTTTAGTATGCTGCATTGTACATGTTTTCATTCTTGTGGGGTTTAAGTTTTTTTTTTTTTTTTTTTTGCCAGTCCTGGGTCTTGAACTCAGGGCCTGGGCACTGTTCCTGAGCTTCTTTTGCTCAAGGCTAGCTCTCGACCACTAGAGCCACTGTGCCACTCCTGGCCTTTTCTGTTTATGTGGTACTGGGGAAATGTACCCAGGGCTTCATGAATGCTAGGCAAGCACTCTTTCACTAAACCACATTCCCAGTCCTGTGGGCTTTACTTTTAAGTTTTAAAATACACACATAAAAACAAGGCACCTGGTGGTTCATGTCTCTAATCCTAGCTACTCAGGAGGCTGAGATCTGAGGATTGCAGTTTAAAGCCATCTCAGGCAACAAAATCTGTGAGACTCTTCTCTCCAATAAGCTACTCTGTAAAGGCCACAAGTGGTGCTGTGACTACATTGGTAGAACACTAGCTTGGGCACAAAGAGGCACAGTGACAGTGCTCAGGCCCTATATTCAAGCCCCATGAAGAGCAAAAAGAATCTACATATACCCAACAAAAGCTGCACACATTTCCCTCTTTAGGTCCATCATGATCTCCTACTTCTGGACACACTGTAGCTAGACTTTTATAGCTCATGATACCATGCCTTTGTGGCCTTGGGAGGTCTCTCCTGACAGGTCATTTCTACAAAGCTTTGGTGAATGGCTGTGTTTTAACAAACTGACTTTCTGTTCAGCTCATGTTTCACAAATGAGTTCACACATCATCATGGCCCCTTCCTCTGAGCAGGGGTGCTGGTTAATTTAGCATGGATCCCTGAGATAGAGACATAATTTCATTTGACATTATTTTCATTCCAGGTAAAAAATAATAATATCAGTTATAAAACAATGTATTAATTAGCCTGTTGAAGTCCTGTTAAAGTCCTGGACTATGAGAGCAGATTTTTAAAATATATATGTACAAATATATCATGGGAGAAACATGGTATTGAGGACAGTTTTGATTCTTTTGTGTTCATGTACCAGAGCTTTGTCATTAAACTCCAGTGTGATTTTTCTAATAGTGCTTTAGGCTTTCTCAATTAGAAATCTTAGATTTTACTGTAGCTTGTTCATTTAAAGGAATTAATTCTTGCTTAGTGCAAAAAACCTTACCAACCTTGGGGGCATATGACAAGGCTGAGGTGAGGGCGGCCTCACCTCACAGACTGCACCTCACACCAGTTGCTGGACTCTGTGTGTGCAAGTCCTGTTCTCCTGTGATCCTTATGCACCTCCCAGCCTCCCTCCTTGCAATACAATCTAGCTGGGTGCAGGTAGCTCACACCTGCAATCCTAGCTACTCAGAATACTGAGATCCATCCAGAGGATCTTGGTTGAAGACAGCTCAAGTAGAAAAGTCTGTGAAAAGTCAGCCTCCAAAATAAGTAGGGCAACAGGACTGAAAGTGTGACTCAAGTAGTCAAATGACAGCAAATGAATCAGAAGGCCCTGAGTTCAACTCCAGGTATTTTTCGGGGGGGGGGGGGTATGCCCCCAAGGCGGGAGTGGATGTGGCACTATATCCCACTTGATAGGGTTCAGAGAATTGGATAGTAGGAAGTGACTCAAAGGCTGTTGTCAGTTAGGCCCAGGATTACAACTCTGCATGTGAAAAGCTGTAGATATTCTGCAATGGTCAGACTCAAACTACCTAGAAAGAATCACCTTATATTTATGTAGGTGTAAGTTTATGCTTTGCTCCACTGTGTTAAATCAGAACAAGAAACCACCTCTGAACACAGCTCTACAGTGGGGAGGAAGAAGCAGATTCCCAATGTAGTTTAGCATCAACTTCCCTGGAACTGCACAGCCTGTAAAACAACTCCAGCACAGCACTGGCTGTGTTTAATGGGAAGTTCTTGTTTACTGTGAAGGTCACCTTCCCCCCTGCCTGCTTTGTTCTCCAAGCTCCTGTGCAGTGGCAACCATGAACACATAATGGGATATAGGCATTGGGGTGCTTTCTGATCTTTCTTTCCAACCTCATGTCTTAAACTAGGCTATATCCATGTCCTTGTGGCGATTTAGTCCAGGTTATATGATTTAGGAGATACCTGTTATTTCTGGATTCACTGTGTGAAGCCTCCTATCAGGTCAGGTCAGATCCATTAGTCTATTACTCTTCAGTCAGCACCAGGGTACCAAGTTTGTTCCTGAGTTTTCTCTTTACTTGGTCACAAGAAGTCCATGAAGTCAGCAGGATCCTTGGGTATTCAAAGAGAAAAGTGGAAGTGCTGGATATAACAGTAAGAGGACCCAAGAACCACTGCAGATATCAAAGCAGTTTTGGCTATGTCACCTAGAACCAGTGGCAGCAGCCAGCCCTGCATGACATCCAGGCTGTGGTTAAGCCTTTACAACCTGCAGCAGGTAGATCCACAATCTACAGCTTCTGGGAAGAAGCCTTAAACAAATGTTTGTTTTTATGAGTTGCACAGTTTTCTTCTTGGCAAATTGCATTCTAAAATACTTTTCATCTGCTCACACATGCAATGTTTTTACTAATTTCCCATTTACTTTTTTATTTTAGAAATTTCATGAATACTTTCATTCAGTTTAAGAAGCCTATTATTATAACCTGAATGGGCTTAGCCATTGGATTAGAAGGGTCCATATTGCCTCTTTGTGATGTGATTTGGGCTAATGAAAAGGCTTGGTTCCAAACACCCTGTACCACCTTTGGAAAGAGTCCAATTGGCTGCTCTACTGTTATGTTTCCAAGATTATGGAAGGCGCATCTATGAGTACCTTGGCTAAATTATTTCAGACAATGTCCTAAAGAACTGTGGTTTGGCTGTTGTTCTACTCAATGAGTCCATCAAATCTCCTTGGTTGCTGGAGCGCTGTGATCCTTCCCAGGAGAAGGCCATTCCTCCCATGCGGAGCCTCCAGATCTGTATAAATCACAAGGATACCCAGTTTTCAAACAGGAGTTGTGCTTTTGCTTCACAATCTAAAAGCTGCCCTTTTAAAGTGGCAGTGAGAGACCATGTAGCAGCCATTCATACACACCTGTAATACTAGCCACTTGGGAGGCTGATACCAGAATTGGAGTTTGAAGCTAATGTAGGCAGAGAAATCCAAGGGATTCTAATCACCAGTTAGCCAGAAAAAAAGCCAGAAGGGGAACTGTGGCTGAAATGCTAGAGTTCCAGCCTTGAACAAAAAAAAAGCCAGTTTAATAACCAGAGGCCCTGAGTTCAAACCCCAGTACTCACACACACCCATCACACACATCCCCCCTCTGTCTATTTCTCTCTTTCTTGCTCTCTCTCTCTCTCCTCTCTCTCTCTCTCTCTCTCTCTCTCTCTCTCTCTCTCTCTCTCTCTCTCTCTCTCTCTCTCTCTCTCTCTCACACACACACACACACACACACACAAACAACACATACACACAAGCAACGAGAGCAAAATTGCATAGGAAACAGAAGTGGGGAGAGAAGTTCAGTATAATTTTTTGGTTCATCTTTTTAAATATTTAAATTTAAATATTTGAGTATTTAAATAGTTAAATCCATCCATGATGAGAGCGTGTGTTTATTTTGTAGTTTGTGTTTTCTCAATTACATGTACCTTGTTCCTTAGTGCTAGAGTTAGATTGAGAGAGTTTGGCACAGAGGAGAATCTTCAGAGATTGAGCCCTGTTGAAGGGAAGGGCTGGAGGTCAGATTGGACAGGGCAACAAGTCAGGTTGTTGTGCAAGTCATCAACCTCCATCACTGAGTGCCCATAGTTTGACTTGGCCTATTGCCATGATGCTACCTTTGTACCCATCAGTGTGGGGAGTGCAGGAACACCGTGTGTCATGGACAATGACTGTAGCTGAGGGAGTTGCAGAAGGAACTGACAGCCCACAGCTGGAGCAGCAGGGGGTTCACAGCTAAGCTCATCCTCTATGTCACTGGGACCTACCTCCTGATGCAGAAGCCTCCAGGTTCTAGGGGTCTCTCTTCCTTGGGGACCCTGCAAGGTGGAGAGATAGACTGTACAAGTTCAGGCAATTTGGGGGGCAATTAGAGTACAATGAAGAAGAAAATGTGTGTCTTCTCTCTGTATTTGCAGAGGGTAAGAATAACTGTAGAGAGAAAGTCTGAGTGAGTCTGAAGGTGTCTTCCCAGAAATTCCATGCCAAGTTTTAGGCTCCTGCCTTTTCTTCATTTGTAGCCTGGCAGACTTTCCTCAGGCATATTATTGAGTTGTTCTGAAACTTGGCCAGCAATCTGAGAAATCTAAGAGGTGGATGCAGTCTCAGCCTCCTGCTTCCCTGATACCCAGGAGTCCCACAAGGACAAAAGGGCATTCTGCTCTCACCTGTGATGGTAGCAGGCCAGGTCTCATAGTGCTCTACCTGGCCTTGAAGCAGCCTTCCAGCCCCCAAATCCCTTTCTACTCCAGCTTCTCACCAGTTTCCCTGGAAGCCAAAATGGTTTTGGGCAAGTGGATTATGTGTCACTATCTGTGGCAGATAGGGAAGGAGAAGGACTGTATCTGTGCCCACCGAGCCCTACCTAATTTAGGGTAGATCTTTAAGCTCATCTATAAGCAATAACTCATTGGGAGTTATTGCTGAAGAAGGTGATTTACTAACAATTAAATGCCAAATCTGGCACGAAAGAATCCTTATTTCCAGGAACATGTTAAGCTCATTGTAAGCAATAATCTGGGGAGTGTGTAGATGTGCAACGGTATGGGAGGATGGAGGTCAACTACAGAAAATACTAAGTAAATTTGGACAGGCAATCACCATCTAGCCAAATGGCATTTTTGGAATGGAGCCTTTGTATTGAATGTTGTCAGATGTAGAATTCTTTTTTTTTAATATCATGGGGCTTGAACCTGGATACCATCCCTCAGCTCTTCAACCGAAGGTAAGTGCTCTACCACTTTCGCCAAAGTGCCACTTCCAGTTTTCTAGTGGTTAATTGGAGATAAGAGTCTCACAGACGTTCCTGACTAGGCTGGTTTGAGCTGCCATCCTCAGATCTCAGCCTCCTGATTAGCTAGGTTGACAGGTGTGAGCCACCGATGCCCAGCAGTAGTCGAATTCTTAAGAGTTCATTGTGTTTGAAAAGATTAAAAGTGTTTAGAAGTCATAAGCACCTGCACCTTAATACTATCAACCTACACAACAAGTACATGAGTGCATTCAGGTGCACAGGCACGCGCGCGCACACACACACACACAAAGTTGGAAGTGAAGAGATGCTATTGGTACAGATTGGAGGGTGTCAGAAATCCCCAGGACCTCTGTGAGTAAAGAAACTCTGCTACAAGTGGCACAAAGTGACCTGTACTATGACAGCTCTTGCTCAGATAGTATGTTCATTTCAGCTATACCTCCAGTCCTTCTTTTTTGATTATTTTGAAGGTGGGATCTCAAAACTTGCCTGCTTAGGCAG